>NC_089707.1:1346500-2693000 GCF_031753505.1 Anomalospiza imberbis
TTGCCCAGAGTCTGAGGAAAATGTGACAGCACCGAATCGTTGCCCAAGGTGCAGAAAAGGGAGGCACTTTGCAAATCAGTGCTATTCCAAATATGACATAGATGGAAATCTTTTACTGTGAAAAGTGTTTCACAGCGAGTGAAACCAGCATGTAACGATACAAGTGTTAGTGATGATTCAAGTACCCAAAATGTCTCTGAAGACAGAACATTTGGGGAACTTTAATCAGATCCTATCTGCAGGGTCATCAGCTGATTCCCCAGTGATTCAGAGTTTTGGGGATTGCTGGCAGTGAGCTTGCAACCTCTGTTGTTTCTGTTTTCTGTAGGTAATACCGATAAATAGTGATTGTTGTTAATATTACATGAATGTTTAAAAAATATTGTCTTAACCCTTCAAACACTTGCTGCTAATATATTGATTGTATAATGTGAATCACTGATTTTTGTGATAAGAATTATTTATAAGGTATTGTTATAGTGTTTACAGCTGGCTTTCATATGTTTTACTATCTCTGTGTACAAAGGGACAAAGGAGGGGCACCAAAGCCCTCCATCCCCTGCTCCTGGCAAGGACATTGCCCTCTCTCCTCCCACCAGAGGGATGGGCTCCCTGGGATTGGAATATGGGGGATGTCCTCCAAGACCATAAATAGGCTGAGGGACACAGGCTCAGTGGAGGCAGCTGCTCCACAGGGAAAATCCTACAGGAGACAGGATGAACCTCAGGGTATCCAGGATGAAGAACACTGAGTCACCTGCTCACAAACCCTGATCCCATCCCTGGAAGTGTCCCAGGCCAGGTTAGAGGGGGCTTGGAGCAACCTGGGATAGTGTCAGAACCCAGAATGTCCCTTGGACACTCTTGGATGTTCCAGGCTCAGGTCAGGCGCATTTGAGACCCTGGAGTGCAGCCACAGACCCCTGTGGCTTTGAACCTGATCCATGGAACAATTTACCAACCTTGCAGGAAGAACAAGAAATCACAAAAGTTTAGATGTTATAGTAGAAGTAGTCACAAAGTGAGAGGAAGAGTTTTTGAGTGCTGTACAGGGGGGTTTTAGGCCTCGTACAGAGGGGTCTGAGTTTTGTACATGGGGGTCAGAGGTTCTAAGATGGAGGGACTTGGGCATGCCCTGTCCTCTTTCTTTCTCCTTCCTAACCTCCATGTTCTTGGTGATGCTGGCACTCACAGATTGGTTTAGAGTAGAAAGTCACTGTTCAATACAGGTGATGGGCATTGGGGGAAAACCATAAACATTTAACACGTAATGTGTGATATAAAAGATGGCACCAGCCCCCTGGGAGTCAGCGTGTGCCCTTGCCTGACTGCTGAACGGACCGCAGCAGCTCAGGGAGAAATCTTTTAGATAACACACAACAAACTACCTTGAGAGCGGACGACTGAAGACTACTGAGCCTTTCTTTGGAGGCACGGGTTGGAGGAGAGACTTTTCCACCTTTCCGGGCTCACCCCAACCAGGGGTGAGTTCCGAGAGGATAGTGGAAAGTGCCCCTGCCGTGGCAGGGGTGGAATGGGAGGGGATTTAAGGTCCAACCCAACCCATTCTAAGGTCCCAACCAGTGGTGGCAGCTGGGATGAGCCCTGAGCCTCAGCCAAGCTCCTGATGGAGAGGTCCAGACTCAGGCTGGGAAGTCCAGAGTCAGGATTGCAAAGGGACAAAGGCTAAGGTGAGACACAGCCCATCCCTTGGGACAGGACAGCTCCAAGGCCAAGGCCTGGGAGTGTGGCCAAGCCGAAGCCAGACCCACCTTGGGGGCTTGGTCTAGAACTGAGCCCTGGCTGAGCTTGCCGAGCCCAGGGCGATGGGTGGGGGTCCCAGGGGGCTGCTCAGGGCCAGTGACCCTGGTTGTGCCCTCGGGGCTCTGATCAGTGGCTCACTCCCTGCCCTTACTCCAGGACACCGGTATTTAGGGTGAGGCAGACAGTGAGAAATGCCAAGGTGTTTTTCTGGGCTCTGCTTCCAGACCAGCCTGCCCTGAGTTCCACACTGGAATTCCTGGGTTTATGTGTGGTTATCCTGGTCCCCTTGTGCTCAGGCGCAGGCCTGAAGCTGCTGATCCATCATGTCCCCACAATGATGATGCTGATCCATGATGCCCCAGCCACAAAGGGGCATCTGTGAGCCCCTTTGTGCCCGGTCAGGATCACCAGGACGCCCAACCAGGCTCCACTCAGCAGCTCCACAGCATCCCTGTTCCCAAACGGAGCCAAACAAAAGCACAGCTTGTTTAGCACCTGCAGCTGGCACGGGCAAGACACTCCATGGGGCTGAGTGCCCTGCAAAGGCAGCCAGGAGTGCTGCCTCTTGCCAGGGCCTGGAGCAGGGGGAAAGGGGAAAAAAAAGGTGAATCAAAGCACTGGAAAAATATTTTCAAGGAGGTATCCAAGAAATCTCAGTTCCAAGAAAGCTCTTGACAAACGTCACTCATCAGCTCAGTAATTAAAGATAAAAACTGCACTTTGGGGAGGCGGGAACAGGCTGGAATTGGTGCCAGGGCTCCCTGCCACCCCCAGCCACACAGGTGGACAGCCTGGACAGCCAAACCCTGCTCTGGCCCCAGCCCGGGCCTCCCTGGGGGGCCAGGGAGGGCTAGTGATGGCCAAAGGCACAGGGCATCTTGCGACCACTGCCCCTCAGCGAGGCCAGCAGAGAGTTCTCACCCCACAGGATGTTCCCCCACATCAACAGCTGGGAGGGACCTGCCGTTCTGCCCGGCCCCGCAGGACTGTCCCATCCCGCAGGACTGTCCCATCCCGGAGTGACTGCCCCATCCCGGAGGGACTGTCCCATCCCGCAGGACTGTCCCATCCCGCAGGGACTGTCCCATCCCGGAGTGACTGTCCCATCCCGGAGTGACTGTCCCATCCCGCAGGTCCCATCCCGCAGGACTGTCCCATCCCGGAGGGATGATCCCATCCCGCAGGGACTGTCCCATCTCGCAGGGACTGTCCCATCCCGCAGGGATGATCCCATCCCGGAGTGACTGTCCCATCCCGCAGGACTGTCCCATCCCGCAGGGATGATCCCATCCCGCAGTGACTGTCCCATCCCACAGGACTGTCCCATCCCGCCGGACTGTCCCACCCCGGAGGGCTCCAGCTGTGAAGCATCCCCGCGGTGCTGCCGGCGGCTAAGACGCCCCAAAGCAGAGCTTCCTCACCCCAAAAGTGCCGCTCTGGGCTCTTGGAGGTTTGCATGGCTGAGCAGAAATCGGGTTTAAGGAGGGCCGGGCACGGCGCCACGAGGGTTTGGCCCAGGCTGGTGAAAGCCGCGGAGATTTATGTCCCTGCCTGCTCCGAGCGCTGCCACGGGAATTCTGTGGAGGTTTTGTTCCTGAAATCACCGGCTCAGAGCCGAGCTGCCGCTGCGTGCAGAACTGGTGTGAGAGCGCTGGGAGCGCCCGGCACGGGCAGTGCCCACAGCTGCGGGTTCCCCGTGCCCTCCGTGCCCTCCTGCTCCTTCCCACGCAAAAGCCGGCGGCGACAGGACCAGCCTGACCTCTGGTCCCTTCCCGGGCTGGCACACGGTCCCGTAACTCCTGCCGTGGGTGCTGCTGTTGTTTTTCTACCCCAGTGTCCCAGTGGGACCCCAGCCAGAGCCGCCTCGGGGCCACCGCCAGCCCCGCTCCGGCATCGCCCCCGGGCCAGCCCGTGTCACCCATCGCGACAGGCGACAGGCGACAGTGACAGCGGCCCGGGACGGGCCGAGCGGGTGGGTGGCTGCCACCTCCCGTCCCCGGCACGCCGGAAACGCCCCCGCGCTCCGGCCGGGCGGATCATTAAAGCCTCTCCAGGGCTATTTCCCCAGCTCCCAGGACGTGCCCGAGCCATGAGTTTCCCTCCGCTCGCCCTAGTTTTCCAGCCGCTTGGATGTGGTTTGGGCTGCAAAGGCGGCTCCGCCATCCCCAAACGCTGCCCCGTGCCCGGGCGGCATCGGCCGAGGGGCTGCCCCGGCACCCCGCTCCTCCCCGAGACCCCACGGGCGTGGCAGCCGCGTCCCCCCGCAGCCCCGCGGTCCCGGCCGTGGCTGTCACCGTGCCACGCTCCCCTCGGGCTCCCCGTACCTGCACCGGTGCCCGGGCACAGCCCCAGGCGCCCCGCGCTCCTGCCAGCTCCGCCGCCAGCGGGAATGCTGCCACCCGTCCTGCCCCACGCGGGACCGTGGGGACAGCCCATGCCACACCTCCGCAGGGACCTGCCCGCCTCCCCTCCTGCCCGTCCCTGCCCGCGGCCGGGCCCCCGCTGCCCTCCCCTGCCCGGGTTTATTGTCTCGGTTCAAACCGACCCGAGCTGCTGCTGCTGCGGCAGGAGCCGCTCCCGTGGCACCCGCCCGGGCTCCGGGACACGGTGACACTGTGACACGGTCGGGCTGTCCCTGCCACCGTCCCAGAGGAGAGGCAGGTGGATCCCAGGGCAGGGTGGGCACGGGGCAGATTTGGGCAGCCCCGGGGCTGGACTGGTGGCACTGGGGAGCGCCGCTGCCCCCCGAGCTCCCCCGCGTGTGGCAGCGGCTCGGGGGGCTTGGGCCGTGCCTTGGGCACCGAGGAAGGTGGGAGAAGGGGACAGCGAGGAAGAGGAGGCTAAAGGCACAAAGGAGCTACGACAGCTTCGGGCAATGCCCGCACCGGGACTGCGAGCCCAGCTGGGGACAGAGGCCACCTCGTTAGTGACGGCAGCTAATGAGGCCAGAGCCTGGTGTCCACCCCGCACTCATCCTGCACACCCGCAGTGGTCCCGCGATCGCCGTCATTACATTAATTACTGCCTGCAATTAACCGCAGGGGCCCGGAGGCGATCACCCAGCGCCAGCCCCGGAGCCCATAAAGCATTTACTGCACAGCCAGGAGCTCCCTGAACACTGTCTGCTGTGTCCCCATGTCCCCATTTGTGTCCCCAGACATGTCCCCGTGTCCCTATACATGTCCCCTTGTCCACATGTGCAACCTTGTACACGAACTTTACAAAGTCAAAAGTAACAGTCCTAAACAAAACAGCAACCCTCCTGAACTTCTAACTGAAAATTCGAGTAAAAACTTAGAAGTCCCAACTCCAAAGCAAAAGACTGTTATACAAAATGTCTTACATCATTACCAAACATACTCCCTTAAAACAAAATAACAGCACCTTACAAAGAGTTACCACAACAAAATAACAACCCCAATACCAAGCATGCACAGCACCATGAACACCATTCCATAACCGTCAAAACTACCAACCTCCCACTACAACACCACCTCTAACCACTTCTGTTATTACAAAGAAAAAGACAAATAGTTCTACACAGAAACACAAAAAAAAAAAAAAAATCTACCGAAAGCAACTCATACATATCCCCATGTCCCCATATGTGCCCTCACGGGCCTGTGTCCCCATACGTGCCCTCACATCCCCCTGTTCCCACACATATCCCCATGTCCCCGAGTCCCTGTACATGTCCTGATATCTCCACATGTGTCCCCACGTCCCCGTACATGTCCCAATGTCCCCACATGTGTCCCCATGTCCCCGTACCTATCTCCATGTTGCCCTGTGTGCCCCATGTTCCCACTCTGGGTGGCACTGGCAGCATCTGACCAGCAGTGGGGACAGATGTTCCCATCCTGAGGTCGCTCCTCAGCTCCAGACAAAGAGGGACAAACCTCTCCCAGGCTTTGCCCCGGGGCTGCGCTGAGCTGAGCCCATGGGCCAAGCTTTGTCCTGCAGGGCTGGTGACGGTGGCACTGGTTTGAAACAAAGCTCAGGGGCTGCTGAGCGTGGGACTGGTTGAGGAGAGAGCTCCGGGCACAGCGGGGCTGGGACGGGGAGTCACGGAACCGGGACTAGTTGGGGTTTGAAGGGATTAAATCCCAATTCATTCCATCCCCGGCCGTGGGCAGGGGCACCTTCAAACCAGGGTGCTCCTTCCTGCTTTGCCTTGCCTTGCCTTGCCTTCCCTTCCCTCCATCCTTCCCAAACATCGGCGTGCCCCGGTTCCGCTCCTCTTGCCCTTTCTGGAGCATCGGGGCTGCCTTTGGAGGAAGGAAAGGAACTTCCACATCCCACTCCTGTGTGTCCCCACAGGCCACACGGCGGGTGGCTTTGGGCACCCGGGAACGAGAACGGCCGAGGTCACCCTGGCAACAGAGGCCAGTGAAGATGACATTTTCCCAATCAATCGCCCTCTGCAATTAGCTGACACCCCCCCCTCTCTTCCAGTGTAATTAAGTGAGCGCCGGGAGGCCGGGGAGAGGGTGTCCCTGGGGCGCTGCGGTGGCTGTCCTGGTGTGTCCCCTCTCCAGCACCGCAGGGTTTGTCCCGGTGTGTCCCCTCTCCAGGAGCTGCCCCCTTGCAGCCCCTGCGCCCCCAGGGAAGAGTTCAACCTCCGAGCCAGGTTTTTCCTTCTCCTCGAGCACCAGATGCCCTTCCAAGCGGCCGAGCAGCTACAAAGCCCCGTTTGTTCTGAAAATAATAATAATAATAATAATAATAATAATAATAATAATAATAATAATAATAATAATAATAATAATAATAATTTTGGAGTGTTTCCCTGCGGGACACGGGTTGTTTCCCAGCCTGAGGGCAGCCCCCTGAGCATCCCCCGACCTCCAGCCAACACCTCCCGGTCTCCCATTCGTGTCCCAAACTGTCCGAAGGTGGTGCCCGGAGTGAGTGATGCCCTCAAGCACCCAGAACCTGCCTCCAACGCCCAAAACCTCCCCTCCCAAATCCTGCACAACCAGTGGCTGCTGCCCTCCTTCCTTGCTCCTTCCACCCTCCTCTTCCTCTGTCCCCAGCCACCCCACAGCCACCACAGGTCAGGGGACAGCTCTAGGGAGGGGACAGGGCTGGTCACTGGTGCTGACCCTGTTTCTTGCCCACCACCAGCCCCTGCTCCCCAGCGTGGCCAGTTCACCTCTCCCTGGTGGCCGGAGGCTGCAGAAGGACCCCGGTCCCTGTGGTGACACAGGTGTCACTCAGCTTGCCCTGCGGCAGGTTTAGGGCTGGCAACAAGGGACCCCAGTGCCTGGGGAGCCTCCCAGCCGCCCTGCACTGCACTTTGGGGCAGAGGGCCACCCCTGGTGGGAGCACGGGCATCCCCTGCTGCCACCCAGGAGAACCCAGGGCACAGAGCAGTGACCAAGGTGCCTGGGCTCAGCCAAGCCCTGGAGCCACACTCGGAGCCAGAGGCAAAGCCACCCAAAAGGGATAAAGGTTTTAGAGAGCAAGAAAACCCCTTGTGTTGGTGATGCCCCAACTCTGGCAGTGCCCTGGGAGACAAGATCCTCCGGGGAGAAACAGGAGGGACAGACCTCTGAGGCAGATCCTGAGCATGCTTTGGTGTCATCGAATCCCAGAGTCAGTTGGGTTGGGAGAGACCTCAGAGCCCATGCAGTGCCACCCCTGCCATGGCAGGGACACCTTCCACTGTCCCAGGCTGCTCCAAGCCCCATCCAACCTGGCTTTGTGTCCTCGTGTCCCTCCACATGCCTGGGGCTGGGTGAGTGCTGCTCCCTTGGGACCAGAGCTCTTATAACCCTAAAATTCCCACCTGTCTCCATCCTCGCCTGGAGGAGACTTGAGGGATTTCTGTCACCCTCCAGTCTCCAAAAGAGAAAAAAAAAAGGCAAAAAAAGCAAAATGGTTTTGTCACTGCAGGGGTTCCCTAATGTCACCTCGGGCCATCGGGTGAGCTGCAAGGGGGGGTGCAAAGGAACCCTCGGGGATGGGGTGGGACTGGAGGTCACTGCCGGAGCAGCCAGTGCCACCAAAGCCCGCGGAGGTGGCTGAGAAGGCACCAGGCATGACTTTCACAGCCTCGGGAGCAGCCGCTGCCATCGCGAGCCATCAGCCGCGCGTTAAATAAAACACATTGCCAGTGAGGTCATCTAATGGCCCATTATTTTTTTATTTGAACTTTTTACCTTCACCTCTTCCTCCGTGCTGAATCAGCTCCTTGGCTTGGCACTTGAATTCCTGCCCCATTTGGGAGATTGATACGGGCGCCGGGGGGAGCCTGGCAGGGCTGGGCGATGCCGAGGCTCCATCCCGGCCCCGGGATGAGGCAGGAGGAGCCGGGATGTGCCCGGCGGCTGCCCGGGCACCCCTCGGGCTGCGGGGGTTTGCACAGAGCGGGGTCCGGCCACGGCTGCCCCTCCTCGTTCAGTCCAGGGCGTTGGGATCGGGTTCTCTCCAGGAGTGGCACGGATTTCATTCCTTTTCCTCGGGCTCGTCCCGGCGGGCGGGATGTCCTGGAGGGGCAGGGAGCAGCGGGAGCTGGGGGAGGCCGGGCTGGGCTGGGCTGGGCTGCAGAGCCGCGCCGGGGGCACACACAGGAGCGAACAGGCAGAACGAGAGGACACAGTGTCAAGCCGTGTCAAGGGAAATACAGGTTGGATATTAGGAAAAAGGGTGATAAAGTTCTGGAATGGCTGCCCAGGGAGGTGGTGGAGTCACCATGCCTGGGTGTGTACAAACAAAGCCTGGATGTGGCACTGGGTGCCAGGGTTCAGTTGAGGTGTTGGGGCTGGGTCGGACTCGAAGATCTCGGAGGTCTCTTCCAACGTGGTGATCCTGTGAATTCTGTGAAGAGCAGCCATGAATTGAAGGGGTCGAGGAGTCATGGAATGGTTTGGATTGGGCAGCAGCTGGGCTCCGAAAGGGCAGAGTGGGGACAGGCTGGGACCCCTCGGGGCTGGGACCCCACTGACCCCTCAGCCCGTGCCCAGGGGGTGCCTGTGTCAGAGTGGTGGCAGGGGGACACACCAGAGGGGCCACGTGGGGACACCACAGGGTCACCCCCAGCCCCAAGCAGCAGAACGGGGACTTGTCCCCACCGCTGTCACAGAATCATGGAATGGTTTGGGTTGGAAGGGACCTCAAATCCCATCCAGTGGGCAGGGACACCTTCCACTGTCCCAGGCTGCTCCAAGTCTGGTCCAACCTGACCTTCCCTGGACACTGCCAGGGATCCAGGGGCAGCCCCAGCTGCTCTGGGCACCCTGGGCCAGGGCCTGGCCACCCTCCCAGGGAACAATTCCTAATTCCCAATATCCCATCCAGCCCTGCCCTCTGGCAGTGGGAGCCATTCCCTGTGTCCTGTCCCTCCAGGCCTTGTCCCCAGTCCCTCTCCAGCTCTCCTGGAGCCCCTTCAGGCCCTGCAAGGGGCTCTGAGCTCTCCCTGGAGCCTTCTCCTCTCCAGGGGAGCACCCCCAGCTCTCCCAGCCTGGCTCCAGAGCAGAGGGGCTCCAGCCCTTGCAGCATCTCCGTGGCTCCTCTGGCCTGGCTCCAGCAGCTCCACGTCCTCCTGCTGTGGTTCCCCAGGGCTGGGGCAGCTCTGCAGGTGGGCTCTCACCTGAGCGGGGCAGAGGGGCAGAATCCCCCCTCCCCTGCTGCCCACGCTGGGGGCTCAGCCCAGCCCAGGGGGGTTTCTGGGGTCAGTGCCCATGGCCGGGGCAGGCTGAGCCTCTCACCCACCAACACCCCAATCCTTCCCCCAGGGCTGCTCTCCCTGAGTTCATCTCCCAGTCTGTGCTCAGGGCTGCGGTTGCCCAGACCCAGCTGCAGGACCTTGGACATGTTGAACCCACTTCTCCAGCCTGGGGAAGGATCCCCTGGGAAGCCTGTCCAGCCCCTCCCAGATCCAGGATGGCTCCAGCACCTCCCCTCCACAGCCCATCGGCAGACAGAGCAGTCCCAGACTCGGGAACGTGCATCTAGTCAACACTCTTTTATTAAAAACAATTACAAAAAGTTACAGGTTACAATCGTTCTGTACAACCCAACCAAACCTCTGGTGCCTGGGGAGGTGATGGCAGCCCTGGGCCAGGCCTGGCTCTGGCCACACCCATGGCATGGCTGGATATGGTTCCACTCTCCCAGGGACATCCCTTGACAGAGGCAACCCCCCACACCCCCACCCCAGAAGCCTCAGTTTAGGCTGGACCATGGGGAAAGGAAGGGGAACTGATGGAGGTGCCGTGGCCTGGCAGGATTCCTGCCTGGAGGAACGCCCTGCCTGCCCCAGCGCCAGCAGGTGGGATGGAGCCAAGCAGCTCCAGAGCAGGACACCAGCACACCGTGCCCGTGGCAGAATGCCTGGCTTTCCCAGGGAAGGAGCTGCTGTGGGAAGGCTGGGAAGCAGGGGCTGCCTGTTGAGGAACAGGCAAGAGGCAAGAGCCAGATCTGAGGCCTGACGTGGCTGCTCCAGGGACATTCCATCGCTGCAGCCAGGGGTGAAGATAAATGGGGGATAAACATGGCAAAGAGGCAGAAGCTGGAACAAACCTTCCCTCCCCAGCTGGGAAGTGCTGAACTCTGTCTCTCCCACAGCCTGGCAGGACCAGCACTGTTCCCTGCAGGCAGTGGGACACGGGGACAGCCCAAGGTGTCCCAAGGCTGCTTGGGGTGGAAGCCCCAAGGCAGGGAAGGAGCAGAGCTGGATGTGGAGCACTGGGGGAGCAGCAGGGAGCTGCATCCCCAAAACTAGGGTAAGGAACTGGCTGCCAGAGGAAACACAGATGGGCTCAGCAGTACCAGGAGTCTTTACAGCCCCACTTCTCGTGGTGGCTCCCGGAGAGCCTGGCAGAGAAGCCACTTCCCTGCCTCCGAGGGCAGCAGTGGGATGGGAAGAGTTCACCAGGGCCAGCGTGGGGCTGGAGCAGGACGTCCCTGTCCTGGACCACAGCCCAGCCCACACTCCTGCCCACAGGCTGGGACAGCTCAGCAGGACATGCAGGGGACACACAGCTGTCCCCAAACCCTGAAGCCAGCAGGGGTACAAGGACTGAGCAGGGCCTGGCTCTGACAGAACCAAACCCCAGCATCTCCTCTGCCCCACTGCCCCCCGACTGACACAGCCAGCCCATGCCAGGGACACAGCAGCCACCAAGGGACACAATTGCAGTGCTGCCAGGGAGGGTGAGGAGTCACTGCTCTGGGAATGGGGTGAAGGTGCTCCCTGACCCCAGCTGAGAGACCATGGGGTCCATCAGACAGCAGCAGGGGCTGGGCAGAGGGACCCCCCCAGTGCCATCCAGTCTGCCATCCAGTCCCCCCAGTGACAGTCCCCCCAGTGACAGTCACACTCAGCAGCTCCTTAGTCCAGGTGCCAGACACACAGCTGAGTCCTTTGCTTTCTGCAGAACTCCCAGCATGTAAACAAGGTGAGATGAAGGATTTTCCCCTATTGCTTTTGCCTGGACCAAGTCCCTGCAGCAGGGACAGGCTGGTGGGGAGTCCTGCACGCTGCTGAGGCCACCCTTAGGTGCAACCTTATCTGCACACACAAAAGCCTTGTTCCCTGAACACAAGCTCACTGGGGCCCTGCTGGAAGCTGAGGGTCAGGGAAGGACCCTTGTCCTACCCTGCAGTGATGGGATGCAGGCTCTCCCTGGCTCTGGGAGCTCTTTGTCCCTGCCCTGCCTCGTGCTCCCTGAGGTCTGGGCAAGGTGGGACACTCGTGGTTTCCCCCTTTGCACTGACTGCAGAACCAGGTGCCAGCCAGCCCTCAGCAGGGAGATCACCTGGGGCACAGCAGGTGGCAATTCCCAGATCCCACCTCATTCCTCTCCCTCCAGCTGCTCAGGGCCAGCCTCCCTCTTCTGCAGCTCCACAGTGGGATTGCACCAGGATCTCTTCCCAAGTGCTTGACCCTCAGCTCTTGCTTCCCACACCAGCTACACAATCCACTCACAGCTTCCTGCCCAACCTTCTTCCATCTTCCCCCTCTCCAAACACTGCTTTGGAGTACAGAGGCAATTTAAGTTATATTTGGAAAAAAAAAAAAAAAGAAGAAGTAAACAATCTACCTTTAACTGAACCAGAAAGATCCTTCTGCACATCTCCAACCTACCTCTAACAAGCTTCTTCTAGGAACCGAGAAGTTCTGGTTGTGCTACTCAAAACCACCTTGCCAGGCCCAAAATGCAGTGCTTGGACCACAGAGAATCCCTCACGTGGAGTCTGAGGATCCGAGAGCCACCACCTGGACAGGGGGACTGCAGGTGTGAGTCCAGGAGTCCTGCTGGGATGGCTGGGGAGCAGGAACATGCTGCTGGCATGGGGGGACAGAGTGGCTGTGGGTATTTATTGCACTGCTTCTTCACAGAGGCGCAGGAGAACAGCAGAGACAACGCAGGTCATCGCTTCACCTTGGCATCCTCTCTGATCTTCCACACCATCAGCTCCATGCAGGCTCTGGCATCCTCACTGGAGTCGTGTCCTTCCACTGGGGACACAAACACAGGCGTGGCAGTGACCCCTCTCCCTGTTCAGCTCAGCTCAGCACAGGGAGTTCTCCAGGCAGAGCCAGCTGCTCCCTGGCCCCTGCAGCCACAGCCATACCTGGGAGCACCCCGAGCCACAGCCGGGGATTTAAAGAATTCCACAGAATCACAGAATGGCTTCTGGTTTGTTCAAGCCCATCCAGTGCCAGCCCTGCCATGGCAGGGACACCTTCCACTGTCCCAGGCTGCTCCAAGCCCTGTCCAGCCTGGCCTTGGGCACTGCCAGGGATCCAGGGGCAGCCACAGCTGCTCTGGGCACCCTGTGCCAGGGCCTGCCCACCCTCCCAGGGAACAATTCCTAATTCCCAATATCCCATCCAGCCCTGCTCTCTGGCACTGGGAGCCATTCCCTGTGTCCTGTCCCTCCAGGCCTTGTCCCCAGTCCCTCTCCAGCTCTCCTGGAGCCCCTTTAGGCCCTGGAAGGAGCTTTAAGGAGTTCCCAAAGCCTTCTCTTCTCCAGGCTGAACACTCCCAACGTTAAATATGTCTTTTTTTTCCATTAAACCCACACTTTTTGCTGGGCTTGAGCCTGACACCATTAGCTATGGAACAGCTGGGAGCTTCCCCAGCAGTGTTTACAATGTGCTCAGGGAAGACAGGAGACAACAGGCCCCACTTCCAACAGGAGGGCCCTTCTCAGCTGGCCAGAGAGAGAAGGGAGGGCAGGACCTGGCCTTGGGAGAGCCACCCTCAGCCTTCCCACACCACTTCCTTAGTCCCACTCAGCACAGGGAGGGCAGCAGGGAGAGCTCTGCCCTCGGAACAGGGTTCACACTGAAACAAGCTGTGGCTGAGGCTCCTTATGCCAGCACATTCCCATCTACCACACACATGGAGGGCAGGAAACACCAGGAGCAAGAGGACTGGGGAGAGCAGAGGAAGGCAGGGCTGAGGAGAGCACAGCCAGGAGGAAGTGGGGTCCCTCAGAGGTCTCACCGTTGTCCTGGATGATGCGTTTGAGGTAGTCGGCCATCAGCGTGCGCAGGGCCCGCTTGTAGGGCAGCCCCAGGCGGTGGGGGAACACGATGGCTGTGTCCACCACGGTGCCGTGGATCAGCTGGGGAGGAGCAGAGGAGCAGGGTTATTTACCCAGTCCCACAGGGACAGGCACTCCTTGGGATTAGCCACGCTGCAGCAACCTTCCGGTCACCTCTGGGCTCCGTGCAGTGCCCTCGGCAGCTTCCGACCCAACCAGTCTGGCAGGAGGCTCGGGCTGGATCCAGGATGATTCCCCTTGCAGGGTGTGTGCACACAGCATTCCCACTGCTGTGCCAGCCACAGGCCTGCCCCCACAGCCCTGCAACCTCACATTCAGGAGGTTTCCTGAACCTCAGCAGAGATTTGGGGCTGATCCTGCTCGTGTAACTCCAGCAGGACAGGCCAATCCTTAATCCCCCAGGCTGGAGAAGCTGGAGTAGCTCTGGAGTCTTTCGCAATGAAAAACTAAACTGAAGAACCAGCTGACTGCACAACAGCCCCTTGTGAGTTGTAGCAACCTTCCAACTGCTTCCCAGTCTAGTGAGTGGCATTCCTGCCTGTGGCAGAGGATTGGAACTGGGTAATCTTCATGAATCTTCATGGTGCCTTCCAACCAAACCATTGTGGGATTCTAAGATGGGGACAGAAGTGGGCAGGATGTACATCACACTGCTGCTACAGAGCAGGCCTGACCTTCAGGGTGCAGACCAACCCCAAATCCTCCCATCTGCCAGCAGTGACTAAACAGGAAGTTTTTAACCAGCACCAACTCAGCAAGGGTGGAATGGGACAAGGAAATTCTATCACTGAATCATATCAGAGAGTGTTTCAAGTTGGGACTTCTTAAAGGGATTCTACTCCACCCCCTGCCCTAGCAGGGACACCTTCCACTGTCCCAGGCTGCTCCAAGCCCCGTCCAGCCTGGCCTTGGGCACTGCCAGGGATCCAGGGGCAGCCCCAGCTGCTCTGGGCACCCTGGGCCAGGGCCTGCCCACCCTCCCAGTGAACAATTCCTAATTCCCAATATCCCATCCAGCCCTGCCCTCTGGCACTGGGAGCCATTCCCTGTGTCCTGTCCCTCCAGGCCTTGTCCCCAGTCCCTCTCCAGCTCTCCTGGAGCCCCTTCAGGCCCTGCAAGGGGCTCTGAGCTCTCCCTGGAGCCTTCTCCTCTCCAGGGGAGCACCCCCAGCTCTCCCAGCCTGGCTCCAGAGCAGAGGGGCTCCAGCCCTCTAATCCAACAGCTCAGCTATGAATTGTCACCAAGCTGGAGGAACTGAGGATGCTGAACAGGCCCTGCACCAGGGGGCTGGGGACAGCCAAAAGGCCCCTCCTGATAAAGCCCATAGCCATAGGGCTGGCTGGCTCTTTTTAACACTGATTTCCTCCTCTCAGGCTGAGACAAGATGAATCCTTTGCTGTCATGAACTGCATTCAGTGGGAGCTGGAGGAATGTGGATGAAGGCAATCCCACATCCTGAGCACAGGAGTGAAGGGCAGGGCCTCAGAGATAAACCTGTATCCTGTCCCAACATGGATGACTCCAAGAGAACCCTGATAATCCCCTCTCCTCTCTGCCTCCAGGCACTAGCTCATGTTGCAGGACAACCCATAACTCCATCAGTAACAGCTCCACAACTGCCCCAGAACAGCTGCACTTTAACAGGAACAACCTGCTCCACTCCTCGGAATATAAAACTGCCAATGTTATGGATAATCTCCCCTGGACTGCACTCAGCCCTGGCACCCTCCCAGACACAGTGGTAATTTCTTATGTAGATCAGGAAGAGTGAGGAAATAGGATAATAAAGCTTTAAATAAAACTTGAAATGCCATCAGCACTTGGAAGTTGCCACAGCCATTAGTGAGATATGGCTTTAGTGGCACAGCCCTCAGCCATTCTGCTGTGACACCCTGGATTGCTCTGGGCTCCTCCTCTTGGCAGCAGCTGTGGTGCTAAGAGAAAATCAAGCCTCTAAGAGGCCAAGGCAGTCATCTCGAGCTGATCTAACTGGAAATAATGTCTTTCTGATTATGATGAAGCCTCTCCGTGGCTGGGATAAAGAGTGCCATGGAGAGGTGAAGTGTTTTACAGGCATTAAAAGCTCCTGCTTCCAACCCAGCCCTGGGAGCTGGCAGCCACACAGGCTTCAGTAGGAGAGCTGTGGGACAAAGAATGGCTGAGGGAAGTTCTGGCATGTGAGCACAAAGACTTGGCTCCTGCCTGCCACACACTCTCCTGGTGACCCAGGACAAACCCCTGGGGCCTCAGTGCAGGACACACTCCCTGGCAGGACAGCAGAGGTGGCTGAGGGATGGGCACACCGGGCCAGGCAGGAAACAGGACTGGTAAAAGGTCAACATAACTTCATCAGAGCAACAGCACAGTTCCTAGAAAAGCTGGCACAGAAAAGAGAACAGATCAGGCAGGGGTGAGAGGCAAATGATTTGGGATCAGTCATAGAATCATGGAATGGTTTGGGTTGGAAGAGACCTTAGAGACCATCTTGTTCCACCTTCCACTAGACCAGGCTGCTCAGAGCCCTGTCCAGGGCAGCAGCAGCCACTAAGAGTTCAGGTGACACCACGAGTGACACACACGACCCCACTCCCCTGCACTTCCACCAAAACCAGCTTCACACAGGCTCAGAGACTGGACAAACCATGGAATCCTGGAATGTCCTCAGTGGGAAGAGACCCCCAGGGATCATCAGTGCAGCCCCTGTCCCTGCACAGGCACCCCAACACCCCACCCTGAGCATCCCTGGCAGCGCTGTCCAAACGCTCCTGCAGCTCTGGCAGCCTTGGGGCCGGGACCATTCCCTGGGGAGCCTGGGCAGTGCCAGCACCCTCGGGGGGAAGAACCTTTCCCTGAGCTCCGTGCCAAGCCCTGGCCCAGCTCCAGCCCTTCCTGGGCTCCTGTCCCTGGTCATGAGAGTGAAAAGATGAGCCCCTGCCCCTCCTCTTCCCCCATGAGGATGCTGAAGACCACGATGAGTCTCCCCTCAGTCTCCTCTAGGCTGAACAAACCCTCAGCTGCTCCCCATGAGGCCCCTCCAGACCCTTCCCCATCCTCACAGCTCCTCTGGACACTCTCTAAGGGGTGCATGGCTTTTTTATATTGTGGTGCCCAAAACTGCACACAGGACCTGAGGTGAGGTCACCCCACTACTGTGAACTGCTGGTCCTTGGAAATAAACAGTTCCTAAACTCGAAGGAGACATCCAATACCCCCCAGGGGGGGAAAGCACCACAGGGAGGTGAAGGCAGGAGCCCAAGTTACCTTTAGTGCAAATAAGTCGCTTTCCAAGCTGTGCCCTATCAGTATGGTGTCTGCACTGAACATGTTCAGTAGGACGGCTTGGACATCCCGCAGGGTGATGCTCGTGTTCTCCAGGTCCTCTTCTGTCACACCTGAGAATCTGCAACAGGATACAGGTGGGGGTCCTTCACTTGAAGAAACACCTCAAGGCCCAAAGCCCTTAGGGAGTGGTGGTCAGTGGAGTTTCAACAAGTGCTGCCAGCCACACCAAGTTCCTGAGAGAGCACAAAGCTCTGTCCCAAGGAAGACCATCCTCACCTGGTGTTGTAATCCACCACCTTGGAGTCTGGCTTGACAAAGGTGTCGTACACCACTTTCAGCTCCGAGTTGATCACAGTTACTCTTGTCAGCTCCAGTCCTTGCTTAGTGTAGCACTGCAAGGACAGGGCAGATGTGATGAGAGGCACAGGCCAAAACAGCGTGGGATCTGTGGAGCCCCTCACCCCAGTGCTGCAGCTCCCAAAATGCAGCACATGTGGTGCAGCAAGGCCAGGCAGCAGCGTGGGCCAGTCAGAGCCTGCCAGGGCTGCAGAGCCCTCAAGCCAAACACACCAATCAATAAGAGCTCATTTACACCTCCAGCACCAATATTCAGAACAGAGAGAATGAGGTCAGGAAACAGCTTCCCTTCAGCCACTTGTTTCACACCTCAGCCAGACCCAAAAAGCTTTGTTTTGGCTTGGGACCCACCATTTCACAGTCTAAGGCGTAGATCCCAGGGTAGCCATCAGTCGTGGGCAGCTTCTCAAAAGTCTTCACAAAGCCATCGAGGCTCTCCTTGCGCCCATCGTGCACGTGTTGCTGAAAGGAAAAGACAGGGACAGCTGGTGATCATAACAAGAAGCCAAAGAGCCCACTCCAACAAACCTCCACTTCACTTTAATAATTTCTAAATGAGGAATAAGTTTTGCCTACAGTGAGGCTGAGAAGTTCACAACCACAGCAAACGCAGCCATGGGCAGCCCTATTCCAGTGGCACATCAGGGCTGGTGGCATCAGACTGACAACGCATGGAGGAGCAGGACATCATGTGTCTGGGGAGAAGGAGCTTTCAATATGGAGTAGAATTAGTCAGGAAGGGTCACACTGAGGCCTGACTCTGATGTAACTCCAGCTCCTGGTTCCTGTGGCCAAGACAAGGCCAGGTGCAGGATCCTAACCCCAGACACCCCTGTGTGAGCACGAGCAGCCAGCTCCACAGCAACGTGTGCAACCACACACTGCATTCCACACCCAGCCAGCCCACACCCACAGCAGCTCTAGCCCACCAGCACTTGAGGCAACAAAGGGCATTTCCAAACACTCTGCATTGTTCCCAGCTAAAGCTCCAGGGTCAACAAGATCCAGCAGGAAAACTCAGGGAGTGATTTCACAAGTGGTTTTAGCCAGTGCATGACTGAGCTGCTGTTGCAACACAGGTATTCCCACACTCCACAGCACAGATCTCACTGGTTATGCTGAAACCTTCCTGGCAAGCAGGGGTTCTACGCTGGAGGAAGCTTAAAGGGGAAGCAGGAACAGGTAACAGAGGGCAAGGCAGAGCTGGGACTGTCCTTTTGCCTGCTGACATGGCTTTAGGTAAAACCAACCTGCACCACACCCAGAGGGGATGCTCTCCCTCCCTTATTCCCCAGTGAGGTTTTTTTGTTGTGTTGAAGTTTTGTCTGTCCCTAAATCTCCATGTATTTGTGTAAAACCACAGCAACCTCCAGCCTCCTTCACCATGCTCAAAACCAGGGAATCACTGAATCCTTAAGGTTGGAAAGGACTCCCAAGATCATCAAGTCAACCCAGCAACCCTTCCATGGTGACCACTAAACCAGGTCCCCAAGTGCCACACCCACATGCTTTCTGAATACTTCCAGGGATGGTGACTCCACCACTGCCCTGTGAAGCCCATTCCAATGCTTTACAAACCTTTCTGTGAAGAAATTTTCCCAATATCCAACCTCAACCTCCCCTGGCTCAGCTCAAGGCTGTTCCCTCTCCTCCTGTCCCTGTTCCCTGGGAGCAGAGCCCGACCCCCACAGCTGTCCCCTCCTGTCAGGAGTTGTGCAGAGCCACAGGGTCTCCCCCAAGCCTCCTTTTCTCCAGGCTCCCCAGCTCCCTCAGCTGCTCCTGGTGCTCCAGCCCCTTCCCCAGCTCTGTGCCCTTCTCTGGACACACTCCAGGCCCTTCAATGTCCTTCTTATCATGAGGGGCCCAATTTGACCCCAGGATTTGAGGTGGGGCCTCAGCAGTGCCAGCACAGTACAGGACATCTCATAGGTCTCACCCTACAAAGAATGAAACTGTTCTGGTTTGTCTCAGGATTAAAGGCTGGACAGACGAGGAACTGAGGCCCTTGCAAAGCTGACATGTGTGGGCAGAGAGGAAACCAAAGCAGGATTTGCATATTTTCCTGCACAGGTCACTACTGCAGGTGCAGCCAGAGCACAGGAACTGCATCATTTGAAGTTAATGAGGCAGCTGGGCCAACACTGAGGTCAATCTCTCCCTGATTCCACAGCCAGCACTGCTCAAAGGCCTCATGGATCACTGCTGCCCAGGTGCAAGGGGCTGCACTTGTCCACTCTGCCCCCTGCTCTGCTGAGGGAATGGGGAGAGCAGCTGAGCAGCCAGGAGATACCAAACACTTCTCCCTTGCAGCTTCAGCCCTTCCCTCCCTGTGTAATACAACAGAACTGAGCAGTGAAGTGAAAAAAAAAAAAACCAAACCCTATTAGGTATTTTTGTTGTCCTGAAAATGCCCAATTCTTCCTGTCTGGGAGGAGGGCAGGGAAGTTGCTTCTGTTTTTGAGAGGCGAGGAAGCACAAAGAGCAGGCATTGCAGGCTCCCTGGAGCAGCACAGCTCCCTCCTGCCATCTCCTGCCTCCCTGCCTAACTGCAGCAAACCCAGCTCACTCCAGACAGCTGAGTGTCAAATACTGGATTTTCGTTCCATTGCAGAGCAAAACAATTTCAGTTGCACTTGTTTTATCCCCTTAAGGGAAGCCACTGCTCTTCTAAAGGCTCAAGCAAGGATTTCCCACCCCTGTGCTTGGACACACACATGAGCTTTTCTAACCAGCTTACTGCTCCTATTACTGAGAATGGTGTCGCATTACAAATATTTTCTGCTTTCAAAGCCCTTCTTCAACACTGAAGAATTCTGTGCTTCCCAATATCCCAAAATTTTACTGCATGCTCTGATGCTGAGCAGGCTGTGGATTCAACCTTAAATCTACCAAAGGGTGATGTGAAAACTGGGGGCTTATAAAAAGGAAGGAGAGGGACTTTTTATACTGGTATGGAGTGACAGGACAAGGGGGAATGGCCTCCCACTGCCAAAGGGCAGGGATGGATGGGATATTGGGAAGGAATTGTTCCCTGGGAGGGTGGGGAGGCCCTGGCATAGGGTGCCCAGAGAAGCTAATATAAAAAAAAAAATCCTAAATTCATGTGGATAAAGTAATAATCTGATCCCATCCAATCCAACCGTGCAGGGCAGGCTCTTATGGTGCCCAGACAACTCTTCCTATTGTAGCAAACCTTGAATTTTGCTCAGAATCACCTTCTACCTCTAGCTTTTGGTTCTCCCCTGTGTGGCAGCTGCCAAATATAAAAATGCCACTAAAACAAGTGACAAGGAGAGTGCCCAGAGACCTGAGAGAAAGGCACAAGACAGACTGGGGATGCTGGGCTGGCACACCAACTCTCCTGCTGCCTAAGGGCAAGAAAAAAACACCTGTGCAAAGGTACTCCAGACAGTGCTCTGCTCTATCAAACTATTCATCTGAGAAGGTTCTTTGCTCTTTTTTTCCTAGTGCTGGGCTCCCTCAAAAGAAGTTTTGTGGTATTTTGGAGTTACAACAGGCTCCTTGGAAAGGTTCCTCCCCTCATTCCAACCAAGGACAGGCAACAGACAGAAAACTTGTCAGAAAAGTTTTGTCCACCAGAAGAAAGTTACCATAGCATGGGAATCTGGAAAGGAAGAGATGGGAAAAAGGGTTTGGCACACTGTTGCCAAGGCCCTGAGACTGCTCCTTAAAAGGAAATCCCTTATTTCTCATTCCTTCTGTGATTCACTGAAGAACATGAGCTTTTCTATGTCCCTCAAGTAGATGAGCTGGGCAGCTCTGGATAAATGAACCCAGCTCACTCCAGACAGCTGAGTGTCAAATACTGGATCTTCCTTCCATTGCAGAACAAAACAATTTAAGTTGCACTTGTTTTATCCCCTTAAGGGAACCCACTGTTCTTCTAAAGGCTTAAACAAGGATTTCCCAGCCACTGCCACTGTGAGCAGAGCACAAATGCCACTGAGAATAAAAAGGTGTTGTTCCATCACTTACTTTAGCAACCTGGCAGCCTGGTGACCCCACAGCTCCAGAGCAGCAGCTGTAGTGGGTTTCCCACCCACCTGGCACTGAAAGAGTAAGAGATGAAGGGTCAAGGAGAAGACTCTTGTTAACAAGAGACCTGAACTTCGGCTTTCACGTGCAGATCCCCTGGATAAGCATGACAATAATGTGTCAAACACAGGGGAAAAATATCTGTGGATTCATAGGCAGCAATCTAAAGTGTTTAAGTCTCTGGTACTCAGCCAGACAAACTCCAGAAGCCACTCAGATGCTCTATGGAAAACCAGAGCAGAGCTCAAACTAGGTTAGTGCCTTGCTGCAAATGAATTCAACCAAGATCAGTGAACTCTCCTGGGAGTGACAGACCTCCAGCGCTCCCAGTCAGCCTTTTGAAAGGCTGATTCTTTTCAAGAAGCACAGGAAGGCAAAGATGAAGCACCTCTGCTGCAGCCCCAGTGTCACATTCTGAGGACCGCCAAGCCCAACAGCTCTTTGCGAGGTCATTGCAGTGACAGGCACAGGAACTGCCACCACCTGGGAGTGTGACATGCCCCAAAATCGAGCTCAAAGCTGAGGAAGACTCAGTGTTTGGAGCTGGAGCCCAGGCAGCACTGGCCAATCCCCCTGGCAGGGCTGTACCTCTCTGCTTGCGCAGCCGCCCCCAGTGATGGACGCACTCCTCCTTGCGGATGCAGCTCCCCGAGGCTGAGACCATGTACTCGGTGCCACAGCGACAGCAGATCCTGCACGAGGCTTGGGGACAGGAGAGAAACAACAGGGGGTCACTGGAAGCAGCCCTTCCTACCCCTCACCTGTTTAACCTGGCCAAAACAAAGTAAATCACAGTCACTCAAGCCCCAAATGCTGTTAAATGATGTTTTCTGTTAAAAAGGATTCCAAATGTTGTTGCAAACTCCTATAAAGGCACAGCAATCCCTCTGAAGTCTTCCCCCCCAAACACAAAGACTCTCCGGTGGCTTTGGTCCACATAAGCTGCCCCCAGTTCCATCAATGGTTTGCTGCACTGTTTCTCCATGCACAGCAAATTACGTTGGAGTCTAACAGAGTTATTTTAAGAAACAGGATAAATAAGTCATTCTTTGGACACCAGAGCTAATGAAGCCTGGTTTCCAGGGGATCTGTGCCTTGTCACTTCCAAATGACATTTTAGCTCTTCTAGGGCACAGCTTTTCTGTCAGGATTTTCCAGCAGCTAAACACAGGAGCACTTAGGGCAGGGCCTGGCAGTCTGCAACTGCTCCCTCCTACCACCTCTGCTTTTACTGCCCAAAATTTGGGGAAGGGGGATGCAGAAAGCCACTGGGAAGGAGCTATCATTCTTCTGATCTCCATGCAATTCTATGAGTTTTGGTGTCAGCATTAAAGCTGTTAGCACATTCCCAGCTCTGCCCAACTGGTCACAGTGGCAGCAACAGCTTTAGTTAAACAAGGAGAAATTCAAAGATCCTGCAACATCTGCAGGAAACTACAGGAACAAAACCAGGAATATGAGCTCAGGTTCATATAAAGGAGCTGGCTGGTTCCTGGAGAAAAAAAAGGGCTCTCACAAATACAGCACTTGACAGTGTTAATGCAAGAGAGCTTTTGCCCAGGCTGCTTCAGCAACCACAGGACAAATGTAGGCACAAGGTGTTAACATGGATGAGCACTTAACACACTTTAGTGAGGTCTCTCCACACAGATGCTCAGGGGAGCGTGGCAAAGCACCTCAACAGAAATCACCAGTCTGGATTTTATCCCTGCTGCAGCACAGCCTGCTTCAGTCAGGGGCTGAGGAGCAGAAATCTTGCCATGAGTTCAGAAAATCCAGAGGAAGACCCCATCCTGCCCTGAGGAAACCTGTGGGTTCAAGGCCATATTGGACATGGCTTGCAGCAACCCAGTCTGGTGGAAGGTGTTCCAGGGGCTGGAATGAGATGGGTTTTTAAGTCCCTTCCAATCCAAACTATTTTGTGATTTTATGATCATTTTGTTCAGCTGCAAAAAGGGCTCTGGGGAACTATTTGGCCCAGAAGTGCCACGAGATCAAATAGAAAACTCTGCAATCCAGAGCAGCACAGCAGCACCCACTGCAAAGCCAGCTTGGCCAGTGTCAGCCCTTATCCCACCGTAACAGCAGCTCACACAGACAGAGACAGATAAAAATCCTTCCCCTGGGAGAGGGGAGGGTCACCAAGTGCAGAACAGGAGCCTCTTTCCAACCTGTTCAATTGCTGCTCTTTGGCAGCGCAGAATCCTGGACTTGCTGAGGTTGGAAAAGATCTTTAAGATCAAATCCAACCACCAGCACCACCACCATGGTCACCACTAAACCATGTCCCCAAGTGCCACATCCACACATTTTTTTCAACATTTACGAGGTGATGACTCCACCACTGCCCTGGGCAGCCTGTTCAATGCTTCACAACCTTTTCCAAGAATAAATTTTCCCTTATATCCAATCTAAACCTCGCCTGGTGAGACTTGAGGCTGTTTCCTTTCATCCTGTCACTTGTTACCAGGGAATTAGAAATTAGAAACCTCCCTCAGCCCCATAGACTATAAACTCTGGGTCAAAAATAGCATTCTCAGGATGTGAAAGCTGAAGAAAGTCTCCATGCAGCAGAGTTCTGCAGCCACACTCCCCATCACAAGACCAAGGGGCAGCTCCTGCTGTATCCAGCAAATCCTGCAGAAGGAAAGAGCCAGCAGAGCTTACAGTCAATCACTTTCTTCTCCTCTGCAGTGAAGAGCACAGCACGTCCAGCCTTCTCAGGGTGAGGCATTGGGTACCCGTTCTCCTTGAGCTGCTCCTCAGTCATCAGGTACTCCTTGAGGCGCCGGTACAGGGCAGCTCCTGCACACAAACACAGAGCTCAGCTCTCGTCACCAAAGCACTGCCAGTTTCTCTGCCTTTTCCAAGTCTCCTGCCTTGATAAACTGAACTTCCCCCCTATTCTGAACTTGCTTCTACTGCCTCAGCTCAGGATGGACAGGGGAATAGGTGTTGGGTGGTCAGTTTTAAAACCTGGCCATTATTGTACAAGTTGATTTTTAAACTCCTTGAACAAGGAGCATTAAGTCTGGAAAGCACAGCCGGAACATAATTCCTCCAAAAGGTTCATCTTCAGCCTTGCTGTTACTGATAGAACCAACCCAATTTGGGTTGAAAGGGACCTTGGAGATCATCCCATTCCACCCCCTGCCATGGCAGGGACACCTTCCATTATCCCAGGATGCTCCAAGCCCCATCCAGCCTGGCCTTGGGCACTGCCAGGGATCCAGAGGCAGCCACAGCTGCTCTGGGCACCCTGTGCCAGGGCCTGCCCACCCTCACAGCCACGAATTCCTTCCCAATATCCCATCTAGCCTTGCCCTCTGGCAGTGGAAGGCCATTCCCCCTTGTCCTGTCACTAAATGTGAGACTTCTCCCATTCGAATGTTTAAATTCAACAGCTGATAACTGGTAACACAGCCCTCAAATACCCCTCAAAGGCCATGCATAGCTCCCTAAAAACTTCATTATCAGAAGTTTCTTCCTGCTACTGATTTCAGGCTGCTTGTTTCATTTCACAGAATAATTATAACTTCTTGCACTCTGCTCAATATCTCCTTTGGCTGCTGCATTAAACCCTTCCAATATTCCTGGGTGCTCTTTGATGTTGCTTAGCTGAGCTGTACTGGCCCTTTTAAGCTTTCTCAATGTCAATTCCTTCTGCTCCATGGCCTCCCTGGCACTTCTCTGATCTCCTCCACAATTTACCTATGTCTCTTGGCAACTAAAATACCCATAACTGATTTGAGCCCACATGAAAAATGCTCGTGGCACAACCCTTTGGCTACGATATGACCTTACTGTGACATTGGTGAAAGTGAATCTGAGCCTTGCAGAGATGGAGATTTTTAAGTTTGCCTTTTAATCTGACAGGCACATTGTAAAGAACTGCTTCAGGGCAAGAGAGTTGAAGTAAAATAATGCCCAAAGCACAAGAGGCAGCTCTGAATGGTTATTGATGCTCCATCAAAGGCAGCCAGGCTGCAGCAGTGACCTCAGAGCCCCAGTGAGGACAGAAGGAGGGCACTGGTCAGTGGTGT
Organism: Anomalospiza imberbis; assembly: GCF_031753505.1. Taxonomy (NCBI): domain Eukaryota; kingdom Metazoa; phylum Chordata; class Aves; order Passeriformes; family Viduidae; genus Anomalospiza; species Anomalospiza imberbis. The sequence goes on from NC_089707.1 coordinate 1,371,526, forward strand.
CCCCAGGGGACTGCAGCTCTGTGATGCAGCCAGAGAACAGAGAAGTCCCAGCTCTTCAGGTCATAAAATTCTGAGCTGGAAGGGACCCACGAGGACCATCCAGTCCTGCCCTGTCCCTGCACAGACACCCCAGCACCCCCACCCTGAGCATCCCTGGCAGCGCTGTCCAAACGCTCCTGCAGCTCTGGCAGCCTTGGGGCCGGGACCATTCCCTGGGGAGCCTGGGCAGTGCCAGCACCCTCGGGGGGAAGAACCTTTCCCTGAGCTCCGTGCCAAGCCCTGGCACAGCTCCAGCCCTTCCTGGGCTCCTGTCCCTGTCCCAGAGCAGAGCTCAGCCCCTGCCCCTCTGCCTCCCCTCGGGAGGAGCTGCAGCCCCCGAGGAGCCTCCCCTCAGTCTCCTGTGCTGCAGCTGAACGAGCCAAGTGCCCTCAGCCGCTCCTCAGACCCTTCCCAGCTCCGTGCCCCTCCTTGGGACACTCTCCAACAGCTTTGGATCCTTCTGACCTTGTTGTGGCTAAAGTGCCCCCACAACTCGAGGTGAATGCACCAGCCTGCACCCCCCAATCAGTGTCACAGCTCAGCTCCCCCCTCACAAGTGACAGCCCAGCAGGAGCAGGGTCTGACCTGTCAGATCCTCGGCTCTCAGGCTCCCTGAGCGGTTCAGAGTAAAGCTGGTCTTGGCAGCAAGCTTCCCTCCCAGCACAGCCTCGTGGGACACCACCTTCTTGTTACTTGTCTCTGCAAGAAGGGAACAGCACAGGGGGACAGAGATCAGGTACCCAGAGGGTGACTTCAGTCCTAGTTTGGGACACTACAAGAGGAAGGGCAGGAGGAAGGAGGACTGTGTCTATTCTTTAACTCTTGTTTTGCTCCAGGAATGGATTCTTTGTGTCACATGCTGGCCCAGCATTTCCACTCCAGCACCACAGAGAGTATTCCGCTCACACTGTCAGCCTACAGCAATTTTAAGGGCAGCAAAGACACTTTTCCAGTTCTGCTAGAAACTTGTAGCTCTCCCTGCTCACTCTGCATAGCAAGCCCTCCAACTGACCAAAAGAGAGGAGCCAGCACAGAAACAACTTGACCCCTTCATGTGCTGTGTGAGGGCATCACCCACCCCCAGGAAGCAGCTTTGATGCTGGGGCCCTGCAGACCAACCTCCCACGCAGGATCCTTCAGCTTCTTTCAGAAAGGAGCTTCAGAGCTCTAGAATATGTTCAACACATCAGACAATGGCAGAGAGGGGCTTTTTACTAATCATTAACTGGCAGCCCTCTCCTAAAGGCCAGCCTCCAAGTTCAGCTGCTCTGCCTAATGGCCAGGAAAGTAATGAAGACAGAGGGGAGAAAAAGGAAGAGACCAGAGAAAAAAAAATTCACAAGAAAAGCACAAATTGATTGTTTAATGTACCCTCTCGAGAGCCAATAATGAAATGTCTTAACCCTCTTCGTTTCTCTCTTGAAGCTTAATGTGTGTAGCAGATTTCTGTGGTGATGGACGAGTCTATCACTTTGAAGGCATCATGTGAAAGTTACTCCATTAGCAGGGCTTTTCATTTGAAAGAACTTGTGCTAAAAAAAAACCCACCCGTGTGGCATTATCTCCATTTAGGCTGAGAAAGCCAACAAAGCATTGCAGGACCTGCCTCTTGAAGGCCCATTAAGGCTTGCCAGGCTATAAAAAGCTAAACTGGAGCTGTTTGCCTTTCAGCATAATGCTGCTGAGAAATGAGTTCTGGCTTTTCAAACAAGTTTCTCTCTGTGGTTTATAATCCCAGCAGGGCTCCAGCTGTTCAACTGCAAGGTACCTACTGTTGGTGCTGACTGGGGAGTTGGGCGCGAGGCTGCGGAGCTTCTTCAGGGTGTTCACGGCCACGTTCAGGTAGATGTTGCGACTGGTGCTGCGCTCGTAGGCCACCTTCTCCTCTGCCAGGGCCTGGGAACAGCACAAGTCATCACCACACACTCTCTTCCACTGTTCACAGAACCCCAGAATGGTTTGGGTTGGGAGGAACCTCAAAGATCACTTTTTTCCACCTTCCACTATCCCAGGTTGTTCCAAGCCCCATCTGATATAGCCTTGAACATTTCCAGGGATGGGGCAGCCACAGCTTCCATTGCTTTTGGAGAAAATAAATGTTTGGCTCTTAAAGACAGACTCCAAGTAGTGATGCCTCAGGATTTAGCTCTTCTATTTTTCAGATTCTGTGCTGCTTTAGTGTGTGGGTCTGGGCTTCATATCAGGGGATGGTGAACTCTCTGCACAGAGCAGGGAGACAAAACAATTCCTTCTCCAGCTGGGGACCAAGGACAAATGATCCAAATCTCAGGCCCAAGAGCACAAACAATGACAGAATGAAGAGAGAAAAACAAGCAGGATGGGACTGCATGGGCTGGAGCTGGAATGGGACAATGAACTCCAATGTGCAAATGGAGCAGAACTTCTAAAAGTGAGAGCCCCCGTGAGCGCTCGTGCATTTTGTGACCATTTTGGTTCATCTTGGGTGCAGCCCTGGCTGGGCTCTTGTGCTGCCCAAGGTGGATCCATTGAGGCCTCCTAATAAATCTCTACTTTATTCTTTAGCTCTGTCGGGTCTCTGTTCTAGCTCAGCCTTCAGAAGGCATCAACCAAAAAAAAAATTGCCTGACAAGGAACTGAGTAATAAAGCAGAACATGGCACCTATATGCACTTGCTCAGGTAAGTAAGAGGAAAAAAAGTAATTTTACTTTAAACAAAGTCCTGGAAAAAGCACTTTTTTTTTTTTGTTTCATGTGAAACTTTCCCAAAGAGATTAATAAAAATTTCCTAATTAGCAAAAAAATGTTTTTTCAAACTTTAACATATTTTAAATTGGTATCAACCCTCCTCTTTTCCCCAGTATAAAGTCTGCTGCCACCTTGGCTTAAGTATTCCAGAGCTGCTCTTGCTACCAGGAAGATCTAACCTTGACATGTTTTCATCAAGCAATTCTTGATTCTTGTTCTTGGAACTGCCTGGGAAAGGCTGCTTTCCCCACTTTGGTGCAGTGCAAGATCTTAACTGGTAAGAAAAGGAGGTTTGGAAAATGGTGACTCCTTGGGAAGGTGGAATCCCACAAAAGAAATCCTCGTGGTGTCTGCTTTGTTTTGGAACACACCACACAATGTCCCACATTTACCCAACTAACAGCCAAGCTTTTCCAATAAAATGCATTATTCTCTCCACTCTGCTTTTGGAAATCCTACTATACTGTCCCTACTGCTAGAAGGCTCCTTAAAAGTCTCCTTTATAGCCTTCAGAAGCAGCAAGGAACCAATTCCCAACCAACTACATCTATCCCAAACACTTCCCTGTGCTCAACATTTTGATTCCAGGAGGTTTCTCTGGCTGCAGCAGGGCAAAAGGTCTTTGACCCCAATGCAGATTCCTCTGCACTCCTCTCCTGGGGTTATTAAAGGCCTCAGACAAGCTTTCCAAATGAAGGGAAAGATGGGATTTCCTACTGGAAGCCCCCACTGGAATGACACTTGCTGTTGCCCATTCTGGTAATATTTAATGCCAGTTTCCTCAGCTGTGGATAGGCGAGTCTTCAGGGAATCAGGGAACTGTTTGGCTTGGAAGGGATCTTAAGATCATCTAGTTCCCAACCCCAAAGTTTCTGCGAGCATAAATCCAATTCAGTTTTCTGGATTTGCTACCATTTTAGAAGGTCTTGGCCAAGGCAGAGGATGTCATTCCCTGCTGCAAACGTTATTCCTGAGAAGCAGGGATCTGTACAGACCTTGTCGAAGGCTTCCTGGGAGGAGGAGCAGAATTTCAGGCACTCATCAATGAAGAGATTGAGATACCTCTGGCGAATGTTGGTTGGGACTTTAGCACCAAATTCTGTGGGAATAACAGGCCTCTGTAAAGTGGTGCTCTGGAGGTGAGACAGAGAGAGAAAGAGGCTGGTCAGGATCCAGGAGGTTGCTCTGAGGCTCTCCCACTTCCTGTTATTAATAATGGGGTGACTTCCTTTTTGAAAATCTGCCCAAAGCCAAACTTAACACGCAGTACTTTTGGTACTAAAAATACCACTTGAGGCTTCACCACCTTCAGTGCTCTAAGTCCTTTAGAAAACAGCTGTATTTCACTCTGAAGTCAGCCAGGAGCCAAGGACTCCAGTAGCATTCGTCACACACAGCATTCAGAGCAGGAAATGCTGACATTTCCACTGAGAGAGCCAAGGTTAGGATGGCACCACGCACCACAGGCTGAGCTGGAGCCATGAACACACAGCACCAGCTATGGGCACCACGGACAGGTTTGGCTCTCTGGCTGTCAAGAGAGAACAGGAGACCCCTCCTGCCAGGCTGGCAGCCACTTATCCCACCCCTCACTTCCTGGGGCATTCCTGCAAATGGACTGCATTGGGGGTTTTCTTCATTTTTTAATGTCAATCATGATGTTTAAATCCTAAAAGGATTTACCCCTTCAATTTAATGGCATGTTCTTCAAAAGCTGCATGTTGGACCGAGCTATGACCAACCACTGCAGCTTTCCATTTCACACCAGGTTATCCTCCACACCACAGCACGCTTGCCTCTTTTTCAGAGAGGAAAATGTTCATTCATCTCTAAAATACCCAATTGTTTTGTCAGTTGTTCTCCATCCCACCCAAGAGATATCCACAAGCCAAACCATCTGCTGCAACCTGGAATAAAAATAGCTCTGTGGAAGATGTGAGCTTGTTCCAAGGGGAGGAACTGGTCCTACCTCAATGAGAAAAGTGCTCATTTTCCCCAGGAGACTCTCACCTTGGTGCCCTGTTCAAGGGGAATTGGTCCTTTCCATTAAATATATAAATTCTCAATCTCTAACATTATACCCTTAAGCACCTCTGTAACTCTGCTAAATACTTCTTCCTTTCAGTTATTTCTCTTATTTTGAATCAGCTTCAAGTTCTACATTACTATGGTGGCAGTTTGGGTGGGAAAGGAAAATAATTACTTTTCACTCTTCTAGAAATAATCAGAGCAAGTTCTGACAGATCTTGCCACAAACCATCATCAATAAATGGATCTTTAATCAAGTCTTGGCACTAACCAGTTCTGCCATCCACTCCAGCACACAGCTCCTTATGCCATCCCCAGGCTGCTTCAGGAGGAATTCTGCTCTGAATTGTCTTAGCAAGTAACAGCTTCCCAGTGCTCGTGGAAAGGAGGGACTTAACAGAATCATGGAAGGGTTTGGGTGGGAAGGGGCTTTAAAAATCATCCCATTCCACCCCCTGCCATGGGCAGGGACACCTTCCACTGTCCCAGGTTGCTCCAAGCCCCCTCCAGTCTGGCCTGGGACACTGCCAATGATCCAGGGGCAGGGCCTCCCCACCCTCACAGCCAAGAATTCCTTCCCAATATCCCATCTATCCCTGCTCTCTGGCAGTGGAAACCATTCCCTGTGTCCTGTCACTTTGCTAAGGAACTCATAGCAAAGGCACCCAAAGGCTGGGCAGAGATCCCAGGAGGTAAAGAGAAACAAAATAAAAGCAACTAACAAAGACAAAATAGTCTTTTCTTTAAACACCAGCAGCAGCATGAAGTTCAGTGCTCACATTTTACTATCTAGGTCACAGAGGGACATTATTCATAACCACCAGTCTGGCCCCCAGAGCCTGGGAAGGCCATGAAATCCATCCCTGGCTTTTGAGCACAGGATGTTCCAAGCCCCTGACCCAAACACACCCAGGCCAGTCAGCACAAGAGAAGGCTCAAATTGGAGACAAGTGATCAATATTCACAGAGATCAGAGCAGCATTTAAGTATTTCTACCTTTTTAAGCTCCTACCCCTTGAGTGTTTAATTCTTTATACAATGCTATCTAGGAAAAACACAGGAAGAAACAAACCCACTCAATCAACATAATCAAAACACCACTCTCAGGGAGTGCTAAGTTTGGAACAGCAGGATCAAACATTCCATCCTCCTTGGGGAATGACAGGAAAGAATTCAAATTCCCCTTACCTGTAAGGAGGGAACATGTGCTACCCTTTTGGGCACGATGGTGCTGGTGGTCTTGGAAGCCATCCCAGCCAAGGTGCAAGGCTTCAAAGGAAGGGTGGGGGCTTCAGAGTCATTGGAAGGTGTGACACTCCTGCCACCAACAGCTGCCTTACTGCTCCCGAGGCCTGCAGGGAACACAAAACGCTCAGGTGCAAATCCTGCCACTGGGCTTCAGGCTGCCAGAATGAACTCTCTATCAAAGGCCAGTACTGCAAGCTGTGATTTTCTGGAATCCAGGTCTCCAAAGAGATACAAATTGGGCAATTTTACCACCTTGCAGGCAAGGATGAAGAAATCTTCTGCCAGGAAAGGTGTCTCATTTGGGTTTGTTTTGGGGTGACTGAGTCAGCAGAGTTTAAAGAGGGAGCTCTGTCAGCTGGAGGCACTGACACCCCACACGTCAGCTCTGAGTCCTTCCACCACAAAGGCACAGCAATGAGCCTTCATTAGCACTTCCCTCCTGCTCCTGCCACCTCCAGGCTTAAATGGAAGAGGGAATGAAGAGCAAACACAATCCAAGTAAGAAACAGAAAAAGGAGAGGCTGAAGTGAGGGAGGCCGGGGGAGACAGATGACGCTGTACCCATCTGACCAGTTGCTTTTCACAACAGGGTGCAATTTCTCAGGGAAAGAGCTTCCACTGGACACTATTAGCAAAGATTCAAGTCATGGCCAGTCCTACACATCCCCTGACAGTTTCACACGTGCTCAGGAAGAATGTAAACACACAGTAGAGCCTCTGATCAGGGGGAGGACAGGACGGCAATCCCCAATCCCGCCGCTGGCTTACTTTGCTTGGCTGCTGCGGTGAGGGCTGCATTTGGCACGTGAGCAATCCTCCTCTTTTCTCCTGGCAAACAGAGAGAGGTCTTTTGAACAGTCCCAACCAGCTGCGCTGCCTGCTGCTGAGCCAGCTGGATCCTCTGGTAACACACCTCCTGGGCCGTGGGGGGACGGTACGGCCGCACCACCGGCTTGCTCGGGGCCTCTGCCTGCACAGACAAACAGCATTTAGGGCCAGCAGCTCCCCTGCTCCATCCACAGCCCCTGCCTTCCACTCACCCCAGAAAGGTCTCTTCTCTTCAACCCCTCCCTCAGCAAGTACGGGGTTTTGAGAGGACAAGATCCCAGGTGCCTCCCAGAACAAAATAATTAGGAGTCATCCTTCAACAAACATAGCATTAATGATTCACGCTCTGGGAAGGCCTCCCAGCTCACTGGCACGTTCCTCAACGGGCAGGTGGGATTCATGAACTGCTTTTAGTGGTGTGCCCAGCCCAGTCCTGGGCTCTACCAACACCCTCAGCCTTGCCCTAGCACACAGACCTAGCCCTGTGCTGCCTACTTTGCTTTTTACTGCAATAAAAAAGTGACAATAATTCTCCACTCCTCTTTGCCACACAACACTGAGCTCCACTGCTCTCTCCCTGAGGAACCCCTGCATCCACTTCTGCACCACAGCAGCTCCTACCTCTCTGCAGCCCTGGAACTGCTTAAAAGCCTCACAGAGAAGTATTTATGGGATCAGAGCATTACAAAAACTGAGCTCTGAATTTCAAACAGGCTCTGTCCCTGCTCACTTCTGGAGGCACCTCACTGCCTCGGCCGTTACAGCACAAACAGGTTCCATACGGGTCTCCTTTGATGGCCAAATTTAGGTTTGCAGGAAAAGTGCCAGAAATTATGTCAGCAAAAAGAGAAGTTTCCTAGCACCAGAAGTGCAAGAGAAGCAGCAGTAGTGCAAACTTCTCCCTCTACTTAACAGCCTTTGAAATGTGAGGAACAGGCCTTCCCTCCTGAAATCTCCTTGGAGGAGGGTGGCCCAGTGTAACACCTGGGGGCAAGCTGGCACCTCCTGCATTCCCGGCCTCTGATGCTGACAGCACCTTCTGGATACCAAAGTGGGTGCAGTCAGACATTAAATTATAATTACAAACTTCCAAACAGGACAGGCCACTCATTTTCTGCCTCACCTGCATTCCTTTGGCCCCCATTTCCCCTGGCAACCAACCCCAAACTCAGCTCCCTCCCCTTCTCCTGCTCAGTCCTTGAGCCATAAAACATGAGCAAGACTGAGCAAATATTCCACTTGGAGGGACACAGCAAATCACATTCTGAGGTGAAAAGTGGCAGTTGAGGTGTTACAGCACCTCCAGGGCAGAGCTGGGAGCTGCTCTGAGCTGAGATACTGCAGGGAATGCAGGTCCTGGAGCTGCCCTGGCAGCTGAGCACACCAGATCAGCTCTGTTTGCCCAAGCAAAGGCTCTGCTGGGGCTCCCATCTTTAGAAAGCATTTTGGGATCAGCTGTCACATTAAGAAAATATATGTAAAGATTTGTACATGTCTAAAAGGTGCCTCTTTGCAATAAATATTTGAGTTAATGAATTTCCAAGCCATTTGCTTCAGTCTCTTATCTCTTCACTTTGGAAGAAAGGGCCCTTATCAAACCACATGAACTGGCTGGAAATATGCAGTTAAATAAAACCCATTGTATTGACCCCAGGACTTCAAATTATTAAAGGCAAAAAAACCTTCCCCAGGCAGAGAGGAAAGGCAGAACAATCAGAACAATTAATTTGGACTACCCAGCTCAAATTAGTGCACAAGCCTCCACTTTTATCCTGCTGCAACATAAAACTAATCTGTGATCAGCACCTGGAGTGAAGCACATTAAACCCTCAGAGAAAACATGAATTAAAATCCCAGGAAGAAAGGAATTAAAAAATCAGAATGCCTTCTTTGCCTTTTTTTTGGGTATTTTTTTTGTTTGGTTTTTTTTTTGGGTTTTTTTTGTTTTTTTTTTTTTTTAATTATTCTTCTCTGTATTTGCACAACTGGGAAAGAAGAGTATCCAAACAAATACTGCTGAGATCTTGGCTGATTCAGAGCAGATGTCAGGTAATGGTTTTAAACATCTGACCAAATTCCTGCAGTATCTTTTAGAACCACAAAGCACAGAAAAATACCAGCAGACACAGAGTGACTTTGTGTCCAGTTAATTTTTACTGAAATCTCTAAATTAAGCTATACTGGAGAAAAATGAACACCCCAGCCTATCCCAAAGGGTTACCAAGAGCACAATCCACTTTTCCCAGCCTACCCTTGGTTTTAGGAGGTTTATTGACAGTTCTGCTGCCACTTTTAACAGATCCTAAACATGGGGAGTTTTTTGAGAAATTGGAAAGAGAGGAAATAAAACTGCCATAGACTGATTCAAGCACAAACAGCTCACACTGCTGCCTGGCCCTGGGAGTGCAGCCTTTTCCAGGGTCAGGACAGAAAATCCTCACTTAGAACAACCTAAACAATCTGCTCCTAATCTGCCTCTAAAACTGCACTTACATTTCCTTGTTTGACAAGATGAGAGATCCTTCTTTTTTGGCCAGGAAACAAGGTAGTTAAATTATCTTCTGTCTTTTCTTCATTTGCTTCCTCTTTGGATGGCTGGAAAAGAAAAGAACAGGAGAACAGACTTGAAGAGGGAGATGTGGAAAGTCTCCTTTTGGGTTAACCTTGCAGAGAACAGGTGAGAACACGTGGCCAGCTGCTGGGCCACTAACAAGGTGAGCCCAGGAGCCACCAAGGCAGCCAAAGAACATTCAACAGGACATTCCCACCCCAGCAGCAGCTCCATGAGCTGGCATGGGGCAGCATCAGCCCTACCTGCCACAGGAGCCTTGAACAGCCCTCCCCTGCCAGCCACTCACACACCTCACCTCCCATGGCATTTTCAGACTCCAGGGGGTTTGGGGTGGGTTGGTTTTATTAAGAAGTTGGGAACTGACTCATTTCTGCCCTGGGGAGGTGCTGACACCTGCTCAACACCAAACCACGTTGCCCTCACCCCACATTTAGGGAAATATTTTCTGCAGGTTCAGCCACAGCTGTCACTGCAGGAAGACTCTGGTGACACAGTCCAGGTCACATCCAGAAACTCAGCAGGAGGCAGAAGCACCTCTCCAGCCAAAGCTACTCCAAGCTGACACCTCAGACCTGCTCCTGGACAAGGAGAACCACTTGGAAATCTGCTTGAAATTTGACTCGGTTGTTAATTGACACAAAACACTTCACAAGTTTCTTTCTCAAAACTCCAGCTGCTCTCCAATCTTGTTTTCAGTTTCTCAAAACAACTCCTGGCAAAACTCCGACATGAGCCTGACAATCTCTGAAATTCAACAACTGAGCCAAGGCTGGATTTAGGGATGAGCTCAGGCACCACTTGGGATATGCCTGTGTTCATCACAACAAGAGCACTCTGGATGAGCACCTCACCCTGAATCACTTGGCTCCCCAGGAACCCCAGAGTCTGTTCATTCACTTACAGCCCTAATAAACTCTCTCACAATGCAGTTCTCCCAGGCAGAAAAGCACTGCACTGTCCACACGCAGCTTCCTGCAATCACAGAATCCTGGAGTACCCAGAGCTGGGAGGGACCCACGGGGATCATTGATCCCAGCCCCTGTCCCTGCCCAGACACCCCAACACCCCCACCCTGAGCATCCCTGGCAGCGCTGTCCAAACGCTCCTGCAGCTCTGGCAGCCTTGGGGCCGGGACCATTCCCTGGGGAGCCTGGGCAGTGCCAGCACCCTCGGGGGGAAGAACCTTTCCCAGAGCTCCGTGCCAAGGCCTGGCACATTACTGAGACCAAACAACTCAGGGTTGTGCTGGTTTTGCACAGCCTGGTGTTTGATAGTGGGGGGATGCACAAAGGTGGGTGCTGTGAGAAGCTGCTGGAAGCTTCCACCATGTCCAGCAGAGCCAATCCCTGATGGCTCTGAAGATGGACTTGCTGCTGGTCAAGGCTGGGCCAATTAGAGGAGATGGTAAAACCTCTGTGATAACAGATTTAAGAACAACATCAAAATAAAGTGTAGCATGCAGTTTTAATTCCAGCTAGAGGAGGTGAGAACATGTGAGGGAAACAACATGGAGACACCTAGGTCAGCGGAGAAGGAGGGGCAGGAGGTGCTCCAGGCACCAGAGCTGAGATTCCTCTGCAGGCCATGGTGAAACCATGGTGAAGCAGCTGTGCCCCTGCAGCCCGTGGGGATCCACGGGGGATGCAGAGATCCACAGGGGATACAGAGATCCACCTACAGCCCATGGATCCATGGAGGGTGCAGAGATCCACCCACAGCCCGTGGGGATCCACGGGGGATGCAGAGATCCATGCACAGCCCGTGGGGATCCATGGGGGATGCAGAGATCCATGCACAGCCCGTGGGGATCCACGGGGGATGCAGAGATCCATGCACAGCCCATGGGGATCCATGGGGGATGCAGAGATCCACCCACAGCCGGTGGGGATCCACAGGGGAAGCAGAGATCCATTCACAGCCTGTGGGGATCCACGAGGGATGCAGAGATCCACTCACAGCCTGTGGGGATCCACAGGGGAGGCAGAGATCCACCCACAGCCTGTGGGGATCCACAGGGGAGGCAGAGATCCACCCACAGCCTGTGGGGATCCATAGGGGATGCAGAGATCCACTCACAGCCTGTGGGGATCCACAAAGGATGAAGAGATCAACCCACAGCCTGTGGGGATCCACGGGGGATGCAGAGATCCATGCACAGCCTGTGGGGATCCATGGGGGATGCAGAGATCCATGCACAGCCCGTGGGGATCCATGGGGGATGCAGAGATCCACTCACAGCCTGTGGGGATCCACGGGGGATGCAGAGATCCATGCACAGCCTGTGGGGATCCAAAAAGGATGAAGAGATCTACCCACAGCCTGTGGGGATCCACGGGGGATGCAGAGATCCACCCACAGCCCGTGGGGATCCACAGGGGAGGCAGAGATCCACTCACAGCCCGTGGGGATCCACAGGGGATGCAGAGATCCACTCACAGCCCGTGGGGATCCACGGGGGATGCAGAGATCCACTCACAGCCCGTGGGGATCCACGGGGGATGCAGAGATCCACTCACAGCCCGTGGGGATCCACGGGGGATGCAGAGATCCACGCACAGCCTGTGGGGATCCACAGGGGATGCATAGATCCATGCACAGCCCGTGGGGATCCACGGGGGATGCAGAGATCCACTCACAGCCTGTGGGGATCCACAAAGGATGAAGAGATCCACCCACAGCCTGTGGGGATCCACGGGGGATGCAGAGATCCACAGGGGATACAGAGATCCACCTACAGCCCATGGATCCATGGAGGGTGCAGAGATCCACCCACAGCCCGTGGGGATCCACGGGGGATGCAGAGATCCATGCACAGCCCGTGGGGATCCATGGGGGATGCAGAGATCCATGCACAGCCCGTGGGGATCCACGGGGGATGCAGAGATCCATGCACAGCCCAGGGGATCCACGGGGGATGCAGAGATCCATGCACAGCCCGTGGGGATCCATGGGGGATGCAGAGATCCATGCACAGCCCAGGGGATCCACGGGGGATGCAGAGATCCATGCACAGCCCCTGGCAGAGGTGCCCACGTCAGAGCAGGGGGTACCTGGAGGATGCAGAGATCCAGTGGGAGACCCAGTGGAGAGGGGGCCCTGCTCCCAGGCTGGAGCAGCCTGTCCTTGGAGGACTGCACCCTGAGGGACAGTGACCCACACTGCAGCAGTTTTGGGAGGGCTGTGTGCCCCTGGGGGGGACTCCCATTGCAGCAGGTGTGGTAGGGCTGCTGCTCGTGAGACTGGACCCACGTTGGACAAGTTCACAGAGAACTGTCTCCCCTGGGAGGGACCCCACAGTCCCACAGGGGAAGGACTCCTCTCCCAGAGCAGTGGAAGAAAATCTTGGTGATGAACTGACCAAAATTCCCATGCCCTGTCTCCCTGAGCTGTCGGTGGGAAGGAGGGAGGGGCTGGGTTGGAAAAAGGTGTTCTAAGGGCTTCTTTTACTTCTCATTATATTCCTCTAGTTTTGTTAGCAATAAACTCACTTTGTACCTCTAAGCTGAGCCTGTTTTGCCCTTGGAGTGTTCTCTCCTGGTCCTTCAACTCATGAACCCTTGGTTTGAATTTTTTCTCTCCTCTGTGCAGCTGTAGCAGGGCAGGGTAAGGGAATCACTTTTGTGGGTGCCTGGTGTTTGGCCAGTGTCAAACCACAATGGGTCCATCTAGGAAATCATTTCATAAACAAAAAAAATGCCCCATGACCAATCCCACCCACAGACACCCATCTCCCAAAGAAGGATCCCTGTGCTGCAGAGAGCCTCCTTCCCCAAGGAGCAGGAAACCAAACCTCAGCACAGGGATGCAAAGGAGCCACAGGTGGCTGCTGACAGCTGAGCTCTGTCACTCCCGGCCACAATTAACTGTTGGCTGTGAGTGGCAGGACCTGGTTCAGCACTTTCTGAATTCACTGATCAGTAATTCCTGCTACAGATTATTATGGGCCTTTCAACTATTTTCTTTTTATGCAAATACTGTCTTTTTTACCTCCTTAGTCTGAAGACCCTGGTACCACTGGAAGAAACTTTACCTTCCATTTCTTGCTTGCATCACCCACAAGGTGTCCAGAGATCCTGAGGAACTATCTGTATTATGCATTTAGAATAGGAAAGATGAATTTGGGGAGTCTCCAAGTATCTGACAAATACTGGACTTGCACCAACACCTTGTCCAGGTTCTACCTGCCCCCATATTCCTTAAACTCTGCTACAACAAGAAGGCAGTGCCCAGACTGACAACCTTAGATTGGCTTTGAAACCCCCAAACTCACTCCCTGCAGCCTTTTCTCCAGCCATCCATACCCACAAGGTTCTCAGGCCAGATGGAGACAGAAGTAATTGATAACCCTGAAAGCTGAAAGCCTTCCACACAAAAGGGGACTGAACCCTTCCATTTCACAGCAGCTTTCAATCCAGCAGGTAAATTCAGGTGCAAATTCACTTCCAAGCACTCAGTCACAACAAGGAAGAGATTCCTCCAACACATGGAGTCTCCCTCTTCAACTACCTGAGACAAGCAGCACCACTAAACCAAACCAGAATCCTCCCACCTTTGGAGGGGAGAGAACAAACAGCCCCAACCCAGCATTACCTGTTTGCCCAGCCTTCCCTTGTCTTCAGTTTTCACATCTTTAGATTCATTAAAGATCCTGAGACACTCCTCCATGGGATCTGACTCGAAGTCCACATCTTTCTCAAGGATGGAATAATCAATGTCGTCAGATGTTGAGGAAGATGATGAGGACTTGGACAACTTTGAGCGTTTCACTTTCTTTCTCCTGTCCTTGTCACTGTCAGAGGCTGATTCAGAGTCAGCCCCATCCAAGTCTGAGCTCACATCAAGTAACGAGGAGGACAAAGGCCGGCCTTTGTCATCCTCATCTCCACTCTCATCTCCAAACAGGTCCACGTGGCTCAAACTCTGCTGCTTCCGACCCTTTTTGGGGTCTCCTTGTCCTGCACAACTGGCCTTGTCTTTCTTTCGCTCCAGGGAGGGCTTGGTCCCTTTTTCCTTGTTTTTACGACCAGAGCTTTCCTTGCCATTTTTCACATCAGCTGTTCTGTTCTGCGAATCCTTCCTGCTGCTCCCCACCTTCTCTGTGCCCTTGGTGACACCCTCGCTCTTGCTCTTTCCTGAACTGCTGGTGGTGGACTTGGACTTTTCTTTCTTACACCCATCCACTTTTTCGGACTTCTGTTTTTCAGGTTTCTTCAAGTTCCCATCTGTTTTCACTTTGACACTTTTGTCTTTGCAGTTTTTCTCTTCATTCTTGGTTTTTAATTTTTCTTCTTTCTTGAGCACTTTGTCTCCATTTTTATTTTTCTCCTTCTTCCCAGCCTCACTGAGGCCTGGTGCTTTACTAATATCAGTTTTCTTCTTTTTTGTTTTGTCTTTGGAGTCTTTGTTTCTATTTTCAATTTCCTGGTTGTTCTTACCAGAACACAACTTCGCTGCCTTTGAGCTCTTGTCTGATGAGTTCTTGGCAAGGTTTTTCTGTGAATTTGGAAGGTCCTCCCTGTGCTGTGCTGCTTCTTTGCTCTCCTGGGAAGCAGAGCCATCCACTTTTGTGCTCTGCTCTTTGCTGGAGAACTCGTTTGACTCACTCTCAGAACCAGCTTTTGAGGGTGAACTAGCAGAAGCTGTTTTATATTCTACCTCAGCCTCATCTTCAGAGGAGGAGAACCTGGCCAACACCTCGTCATCATCGGGATCTTCACAGAGCTTCTTCCGTGATGGAGAGTAGGAGTCCTCATAATCAGAGGCCCTTTCCCTTTTGGACCCCTTGGTTGTGGCTTTGCCCAACAGCCTGGCAGAGTAATTGGAAAGGGGGTCATATTCCAAGTCCGTGGAAGGCTTGGAGTCATCAATCACGTATTTGTTGTTAGTGACAGTGCTGCTGTATTTTTTATTTTGTACCACAGCCTTGGGGACATATTCCAATGGGCTCCCTTTGGAGCGGGAGGAATCCAAAGTGTATTTACTGGACCGGCCAGCAGCAGCCAGAGGAGTGGGGTTGTAGTCTGAGTTATTACTGAAGTTGTAGCTCCCTGGATTATATTCCAAGGAGGCAAAGGAATCATTCTGAGGTCCAGCAGCTGACACGGGTGTGTTTGAAATGAGTGAGGAGCCCTCTGAAGCAACAAACTCCTTTGTGGTTTCCAGCAGCTCCTCGTACTTCTTCTGCTCCCTCTCCACTTCGTTCTTCACTGCCTCAATGGCCTTGTTGACCAGCTCCAGCTCCAGAATTCCGGGTGTGACATCTGTAATGTCAGCCAGAAAGCCATCCTCCACCTCCAGCGAGGGCCTGGGCAGCTCGGGGTTGTAGGGATCATAGCCTCGCTCTGGAAAGAGAAAAAAAATCATTTACTGCCAGTAATTCAAGTAAAATTTAAAAGAGGTCTTTTTAAGATCTGCTCTGATCAAACCCCAACACTGAATGACACAACCAAAAGCCACACTCTTGCACCACAAGAATAAATAAATGTTGGATACCAAAAGCCACCAGTGATGTTCTCTGGCCTAGACTAAACCAGATTGGACAACCTACACCCAGGACTAAAGATCTGTTAACAAAGTGCTTTTAATACTCATGGAAAAGCTCTATAAATTAAATATTCTTCAGGGCACCAAAGAATAATCACTCTATTAGGCCCAAAGGGAGCTGACTGTGCACAGAACTATCTGCTTAATTCAATCAAGCCACCAAGGAAGAAAGAGGATTCCAGTGAGAAACTGTGGATTAGGTCTCACTTCCCAATGCCAACACCTAAAGCCCACCAAAAGCCTCCAATATTCCTCAAGGCTCAGTGCTTCTCATGGCAGCTGCAGGAAAACCACTCTGATCTGAACTGACAAACTGAGAGCTGCTGGTAGGAAGGAAAAACTACAACAGGCAACACAACTCAACCACTCAGAGCAACCACCAAGACAAGAACACTGAACACCCAAAACATTTCCTTTTTCCACACTCCCCTCTCCAGAAAAGTCCCTTCAGTGGCCTTTCTTCCACATCCAGCCTGGAGAGGAGAAGGCTCCAGGGAGAGCTCAGAGCCCCTTTTGCAGGGCCTGAAGGGGCTCCAGGAGAGCTGGAGAGGGACTGGGGACAAGGCCTGGAGGGACAGGACACAGGGAACGGCTCCCACTGCCAGAGGGCAGGCATGGATGGGATATTGGTCAGGAATTGTTCCCTGGGAGGGTGGGCAGGCCCTGGCACAGGGTGCCCAGAGCAGCTGGGGCTGCCCCTGGATCCCTGGCAGTGTCCAAGGCCAGGCTGGACATTGGGGCTTGGAGCAGCCTGGGACTGAGGAACATGTCCCTGGTTATGGTGGGGGTGGCTGGATGATTTTTAAAGGCTCCCCCAGCCCACAGCATTCCAGGATTCTAACAATAACAGAAGTTTCAGGAACATTAACAGCTGCTTTTTGACTCTGAACTGTTTTCAGTCCTTGTTTTATCATAGCATCTCTGGATGCTGACATTCCAGAGGAGCTTTTTGTTCTCTGCTGCAAGGACAGTACAACATTGGCTCTCCAACATGATATGCATAAGAACCAAACAAAAAGAGAAAGAGACAGAAAACAGAAAATCAAAAACCTCTCAGGTCTAAGAGGGATGAGAGAATTTCTTGCAACAGTCAGAAACAGATAGTGTTAAAAGAGCCTTTCTACCATTCTCATATGACTGAGGGGTTTGGGGTTTTTTGGGGGGAGGCAGGGGTAGGTTTGGGTTTTTTAGAGATGACACATAAATGTAGAGCTTCCTTTGGCAACAGGAAAAGAATCTGTCTAGCAGTTGGCAGAACTGGCCCCCAAGGAATCAGAATGAAAGAGGTTGAGTTAAAATAAAGGCAGCAGTTTCAGAAAATACTTTTTATACCTTTGGGTTTGCAAGGTTTTTTTTCCAAACCAATTAGCTCCTGATTGGACAGGGACTCTGGGCAACGGCAGCGTGATGTCACCACCTTACACAGGCCTGTCTGAGCCCTGCTCAGAGCCAGAAACGTGGGGAAAAAGGAACAGGGTGCTATTTCTACAACCAGCTCCCCTCCAGCTATTGCAGAGAGCTGTAATGATGACACAAAGAGTGTTTCCAAACCCAGGGCGGGCTCCTCTCTTGGACACCCAGCACAGCCGGGGACAGAAGGAGGGAGCAGCTGATAAAGCAGGGCAGCAGGCACTGGACAGAGCAATTCCTGGTTAGAATTCTTGAAGAAAAGTAGGTAACAAGGAAAAAACATGAACAAACCCATATGCAAACAACAGCAGCATCAAGGCAAGGCTATGTACAGATGATCAGAATTGTTAGGGATAGTATCAGCCTAAGAAGTGATAAGGAGCAGACAGCTCATCTCTGGCCATGGTGTGAAACATCAGCTCCACACTGGCAGAAAGGACCAGTGCACTGGAGCCTGCAGGAGTCAGCTACTACTCTCTAATCTGGACTGAGACCTGAAATTCAGCACAAATATTTGAAGGGAACAGCTGAAAGCCTGATAGTTCATGCAGGGCTAAATATCAGATGGCATGCAAACAGAGAACACAGAGTCTGGATCTAGAGACTTGCCAAAAAAAAAAGGCAACAAACCCTAACCAAACAAAAGCCATCTTGTACATGCAGAAAACCAGACTATTTAAATATACCAGGATCAGGGAAAGCAGAGGGCAACCCCAGCACAGACGTCCTGGCTGCTGTTCACCTCTAGCACAAAACTGCTGGCACATTTTCTGTGGCTGGAATGATGAAAACACACATTATAACCTCAGGACATGCCACAGGCTGTGAGACAGGGCAGGGAAAGAGCTCTCCTGGAAGTGTGGGGGAGGCCTGATGGATTCTCCAGCACTGCTGATCAAAGGCTGCCTGGCCATGAAAGACTTGTGTAAGTGGCTCCAGGATGCCCATCAGCACCATCCCCTCTGGCCAGGAGGCATCTGCAGATAATGCAGCAGAAACACAGCAGGAGGGGTTTTATTTAAACAAAAACATATATACAAAATTATATCTTTTTTATATATTACATTTATCTATATAATATATATTTTTCTATATTATAACATTTATACAAAAATATACTTATATTTGTATCTATTTTATATATATTTATATGCATACATATATGATGAGGCATAAGCACTCAAGTCTCCAAACCAGAGATGTTCAACCTGCCATTTGAAATCAGCTTTTCAGCTGCCAAACTACACTTCCAGAAACCAGGAAAGGGAAGGATCCTCCTGCCACTGGGATCTGACACTCAAATGAGTCTGCTTCATGTTTTCCTTTATTCCTCTTCCCTTCACTAACCTGGGCACTCAGGGTGTGCAGGATGAGCTGCACTGGGGTTGCTGTTCTGATGTAGCAGATGGCTGCAGCTCCTGAGGGAGCAAAAGGATGAGAGGCACTCATAGTGAAATAACTCTTTTTGGAGGGATGGAAAGCAGAGTCTGCTCTGGCCCTCGGGAATCACGAGATAATGAGACTTGAGATGCCAGCTCCTTGCAGGATTGTGAACTAAACACTTTCCAAAGTACAAACTATTTTAATCAATTAGTGTACCTCAGACGTAGGAAATAACCATCCTGAGAAACAAAAGGTGAGGTTACCATCAATATTACAGAAAATAAGTTATTAACATTGATATTATTAATATATAATTAATAATTATATCTATTACATTAATAGAGACATAGAGGTCTCTATGCAGAACCTCTGTGAACATTACATTTAACCCAGAACTGCTTTAGAACATCCCCAGCTGAGCTGTGCTGAGCCATTGCAGCAGAAAATATTGAAATACAGAAAAAGATTCTATCTAAAAAAAACAGGCTGATGGGGTTTTTTCCTGGTTACTGTCATGTTGATTGAAGGACACGAGGCCTCAATTCCAAGGTGGAGCTGGATTATTACAAAGCTTCCCTGAGCCAAACTCCTCACTGGTCCTTCTAGTTTGGGCAACAGGCAAGGGCAGTAAACAAAGCTGACATTAAAGAAGAGTGGGAGAACAAGGTCACCTGTGCGAAGGTAAAACTTATTTTACAGTGAATCATTCCAGAGAAAAGTCCTTCTTTTTTTTGTTGTTGTTGTTGTACAGGCCTCCCACAGCACATAGCTGAGATGCTTTAAACATAGAAAAGCCCAAATGTGTGGCAGGTGAGCTGTAATGATCATGCAAACCTGCAGGTTCCTAAAGCTCATCCAGTGCCACCCCCTGCCACGGGCAGGGACACCTTCCACTGTCCCAGGCTGCTCCAAGCCTTGTCCAACCCTGGACACCTCTAGGGATGCAGCAGCCACAGCTGCTCTGGACAACTGGATGACAACTGCTTCTTCCAGCTCCAACAGAGCTACTCAGCTGCTGCTGCCAGACAAAAAGGCTGCAAAAATTAGAAACTTTCAAACTTACAGCAATTAGGAATTCAAAACAAAAGGCTTTGCTGGCCAAGCTTCAGAGGGACCAGCACGGGTCAAAAGACATTGAACATTTCTTGTAGTGAACCCCCAAGAAGGACACTGAGGGGCTGGAGCGTGTCCAAGGAAGGAAGGAGAGCTGGGGAAGGGTCTGGAGCACCAAGAGCAGCTGAGGGAGCTGGGAAGGGGCTCAGCCTGGAGAAAAGGAGGCTCAGGGGGGACCCTGTGGCTCTGCACAACTCCTGACAGGAGGGGACAGGCAGGATGGTCGGGCTCTGCTCCAGGGAACAGAGACAGGAGGAGAGGGAACGGCCTCAGGTTGGGCCAGGGGAGGTTTAGATTGGATAATGGGAAAATTTCTTCACAGAAAGGGTTGTCAGACATTGGCAGAGGCTGCCAGGGAACTGATGGAGTCCCTGTCCCTGCAGGTGTTCAAAAACCATGTGCATGTGGCACCTGGGAACATGGTTTAGTGGTGACCATGGTGGCTGGGCCGACGGCTGGACGCAATGATCTTTCAGCTCTTTCTGATTTTCAAGCCCTGCTGCTGAAGTCACCCATTGCCCTGGGTCACCTGCAGCTGGCAACAAAAGGTGCATTCATGGGGAGGTGGGGAAGGTGAAAGCTGTCTGGAGTCTCTTTGGGAAAGGAAAAAATAAAGACATTTTTATTTCACGTCATCGGAACAGCTTTGTTGGCTTAGGAGCTCACTGTGTTTACAGTGCCAGCACTCAGCAAAGGGACAAGCTCTGTGATAGCAGAAAAATTATCACCACTGGAAAATCATTCTGAGCTTTGCATTTAACACTTCACAGAATTGACAGTGGTGCCTCAAGAACAAAATGTTTCAGAGAGGTTTTACCAGCAGCCTGAGTTCTGCTACTCTTCAGAATTAAAGAGCGCACAAGAAATGGCAGGTTTTGGCACAGAGCTAATTTGCCAGGAACCAAAGCAAATTTCCAACAATTAATTTAACAATAATATGCAACCACTTGGAAGTAATTAACACTGATATTTAAAATAGTATAGTTCAAATAATTATACAGGGGAAATGGGTTAGCAGGGCAGGGAAGGGGAGCTAAGACAAATGTTTCTTCAACTTTAAATTCAATTCTAGTCCAAGGATTTGTTTTGCTCCTTCTTTGTGTTGTTGAAAAGTAAAACTAATTATAAAATTAAGTGTTAAAAGCAGAGATAACCTTGTGCTGGTCAAGGAACACCAGGAAGCAAGGTTTGAGAGGCATTAGAGGCAGAAGAATCCCTGTGCACTCCCTGGATTTGTTCCTCCAGGGGAGGTATTTAGTGCCACAAAGTACATCATGAACCTCTATAGTCATTTCTTTAATGGAAAAAAATATGCAATTATGAGAAAAGAAAGTCTGATATTAGCAAGGCTGAAAAAAGTCTGAACAGTCATCTCTCACTCCAAGGTATTTTAGCCCTGCTGGAACCCAGCCAGGGCAGCGCTGGTTTCTCCAGGTGTTGTGGCCAGCAGGGCCACCTGTCCCCATGGGCTGAACCCCAGGGGTGACACAGCACAGGGAGGGGGTCACACCGAGGGACAAGAGCAGCCAGACACCACCTCTGTACTGTACTCTGAGCTGTCTCCTCAGCTCAGCCATCCCAGACTGAGGGCAGGCAGTGCCCAGCAAGAAATCATGGAATGGTTTGGGTTGGAAGGGACCTCAAAGCCCATCTCATTCCTGGACACCTTCCACTGTCCCAGGTCACTCCAAGCCCTGTCCAGCCTGGCCTTGGGCACTGCCAGGGATCCAGGGGCAGCCCCAGCTGCTCTGGGCACCCTGGGCCAGGGCCTGCCCACCCTCCCAGGGAACAATTCCTAATTCCCAATATCCCATCCAGCCCTGCCCTCTGGCAGTGGGAGCCATTCCCTGTGTCCTGTCTCTCCATGCTATGTCCAAAGTCCTGATCTCCTGAGACAGGGACCTGCCCAAGGGGATTCATTCCAGCCAGAGCAGCCCCAGAGTGTCCTTCCAAAGCTGGAAGTGTTATCAGGGAACGACTCAGCAGGAAACTCATCAGGGCACATCCCACAAAGCAGCTCAGACAGAAACAACCTGGGATACAGCACCCACCTCCTCCATTTAATCAAGGCAACACAGCTTTGGGCACGTGATAAATGAGTAAAGGAATATTTGACTCTCACAATTAAAAGGTAAATATCCTGTAGATATCTTAAGAGAAGTTTTATAGATTTATAGTTGTGTTTTTCCCCCCTTGTGTTGTTATCAGGGGGTCACCTGGGTTTGGGACATTTGGGAGGGTGGGTTGTTACTATGGCAGCTCCTGACTCCAACCGAGATTTAAGGCAGTGATCTCCACCACCGAACAGAGAAGGAGGAGCCGATGGGCAGAACTTTGGGGGGGGGCCAAAGGGTTAAAAGGCAAAACCTCCATTGTGTGGGTGAGCCCATGATGAGAAAAATCCTCTGCTCCTGGTGCCGTAATATTTTCTCTATTCAGTCTTCTGCTGTATTTTCGATAAGGTTTTAATAAATATTTTACATTCTTGGAAGTGAGTATCATTTCTCACAGGCAGTTTTGTCTCTGGTGCAGCAAAACAAGAATCTGAAAGGTCCTCAAGCCACTGAGCATGGCAGCTTCACCCTCCTGATGGCCTCACAAGGAGTCCCCAAGGACACCTGGGGCTGTCACTGCCTCACACAGCAACACCACTTAAATCCAGGGATGCAAAAGCCAGGACACGATGACCTGGCCCACACCAGCCCATCATTGCCATCCCTCTATGCCCAGAATCACTGACAGTCCCACACACTCTGCTGGAAAACAGCAAAGAGCACAAGGTCTGTGAGACATTTTCCCAAGAGGAAATCACACCACTGGCACATTTTTCCCAGAACTTCAGAAAGAATGTGAGAATCCCAACTGGTTGGATTGGCCAGAACAGGCAGAGGACAAAGGCTGGCACCCAAAATACACCCTGACCCCACAGCCTGTCATGCACAGGCTGGAAGGAGTCTCACCATTTGAAAATCTGGATATCCAATGTTTCAGTTCTTTGGAGATCATTTCCCCTTTCATTTTAGCTATATTACTCCTCAAAATACAGAAAAAGTTGAAATTTTGTTTGGGGGAAAAAAATCCAACAAAACAAACTTAACGGAGACTTGTTTTTTTCCTCTGAGAAAAAGCCCAGAAACCATTTCCGTATCTCCTATGTAGAGATAAAACCAAGGACCTACTCAAAAATGCAATTAGCAGAGCAAGTCTTCTTTTCAAAGAAAAAAAATTAAATACTTTCAAGTATTCTGGTGACTTCTCTCCATTCAACTTTACCTTGAAAACTTACTCCAACCAGCACATTCACAAGCAGAAACACTAACTTTAATTTTCCAGCCTTTCTCTGGCATGCTCCAGATAAGTTATCTTCTCAACACCTGTCTGATTCTTTAACTAGTGTGGGTGAAAAATTCCTGCTTAAGAAAAAAAGAAAAAAAGAAAAAAAGAAAAAAAAAACCCCACCAAAACCCATCTATTTCAACTTAGTCACAACCGCACACTTGGAAAACAAAGTTAAAAGCTAAAGAAAAACACCTTTCAAGCTGTATTACATTAAAACACTTCAGCTGTGACGTATGGAAAGCTAAAAGCAAAACTTAAACTGTTTTTAAAACCTGTCTGGTTTTAAACAATTCAAAAGCTGGAATTAAAACTCTGCAGCTCCTTTAGGTCTCGGACACCTGCAGCTCCACAGCCACTTTTAACCACAGAACCCAACATCCCAGCACAATCCTTTCTTCAATAAAAATCCAAAATCCACAGGGAAATTAAAACCCTCGTAATCCAAACCTTCCAAAGCCAATCTGGGCTTTTTGCACAATGCACATAAGAGGCAGGCGACCCCGGACTCAGGTCTCCTGCTCAATGAATGGTGACCACGTGAAAGCCTCCCTGGAGAAGTCGCTTCTCTCCAGCTGCTCCTTCCCAGCCGCACCGCCCAAACCTCGACCTCACCCCGCGGGACGCCAAAAACTTCAAGAAAAGTTACCTGAGCTGCCCGGGGTCGATAAACACTGCAGGTATTTGTTCATGCTGGAGCCAGCCGCTGCTGCCGAGACACCCCGGCACGGGCTGGAGGCAGCACGCGGTGCCCGGCTGCTGACACAGCACCGTGCGGGAATCGGGGCAGGACCTGCCCCGGTCCCGCCTTCACCCTCCAGTGCTCCCAGCTCGGTGGGGCTCAGAGCGTCTGCAAGGGCTTCCCGACCCCGTTCCTCGTTCCTAGCACTGCTGCCCTCACCTTGGGGGAGTTTCTCAGCGCCTCCTCCTGCTCTCCCCACTCCCCACCTGCGGATGCTGTTGGCTTGGTCTGAGCTCCACACATCGGTGTGCGCAGCGGCTCCCCAAACATCCATCCCGCGGCCGTGCCGTGCCCTCAGCCCGACCCGAACCCCCGCAGCCCCGCTGGGCCAGCAGGGCAGGAGGTGGCAGGGCTGGGGGACAGCCTGGGCCGGCAGGGCAGGAGGTGGCAGGGCTGGGACACTGCCTGGCCCTGCCTGTCGCTGCCTGCCCCAGCCCACGTGAGCCACCCGGCGCCTCCGCCTCGCCCAGCGCACGGAACGCGCTCCGGGAAGCCCTGGATTAGTGAATTGTGCTTCCCAGTGGCGCGGCGGGGCTTGGCTGCAGATTAAAAACATAAATCAGAGGAAGTGTTCAAGTGTCAGGGAAGAGAAGGAGGTCCCGGGAGAGCAGACAAAGGGCTCCTGGGCGGGCAGAGAGGAGCCGGGGACTCACCAGACCTGGCACAACTCCAGCTGTGCCAAACCCAAAATCCTGATAGCTTGATGGAAATCTGCTCCCACCTCCTGCTTTTCACACATCTGGAACTGCCACACGTGGGGAGACTGGGATGTGGGGCGGAATCTCCCCACAGCCACAGAAAAACCAAATATGGGAAGTGTCCTGTGAGGCCACACTGAAATCCCGGCACAAAGGGTACCTGCACCTGCACACCCACAGGAACGCCCCAACCGACAGCACAGGGAAATCACCACAAATCCCAAACTGCTGAAAAGATACATCCCGACCTCACCACCAATTGGTTTTTCACTCTTCATTTCAAAACTTGGTTAAAAATAAAGTCCGCTGGTGGCGTTTTGGTAATTATTCTCCTAAACACAGATGTGGGAGGGAAAAGCAGAATTGATGCCCCCTCCCATTTCACGGACTGGAGCACCCACCACTGAACACCTGCTGTGCTCTGTCAGTGAGATGATACTGAAAACACTTCGGTTTCCACTTGTGCAGTAGCAAATACAGTAACAAAACCTCTTTGCTGAGATGATCTTGCACAATATCAGTTCCAGGAAGGAAAACGCACTGGGAAAGATGTTTTTTCATCCCTTCTACAACACAGTGTGAACATGGTCTGCAATGTGAGTCACATCAAGGCTCTAAATCCCAGCCTGTGCCAAGGCTGCTCCCACCAAACAGGCACAGCCCCTCAGCAGAGTGCTGTGTGAGGAACCTGACAATGGCCCTCACCCCGTGTTGAGGGGTAGTTAAAGCTGGGTTTTAATTTCTGAAGAACCTCTTTAGGTTTTACCAAATATCACAGAACCACAGAATGTCCTCAGCTGGAAGGGACCCTCAGGGATCATCAGTGCAGCCCTGTCCCTGCCCAGACACCCCAACACCCCCACCCTGAGCATCCCTGGCAGCGCTGTCCAAACGCTCCTGCAGCTCTGGCAGCCTTGGGGCCGGGACCATTCCCTGGGGAGCCTGGGCAGTGCCAGCACCCTCGGGGGGGATCGTCCTGGTCACAGCCATCCTCTGTGGCTGCTTTTGGGCAGAAGGGAGAGCTGAAGTGCCTCCCTGCACCAGTGACAGGATCAAGGGTTAAAGCTGGGGAGATAAGCCCAAGGATTTCTCCACACTTGACCTGAGCCCAACGGTGTTGCAGCAGCTCACTGTGTGTCAATCACACAGAGCAGCAGAACTCTGTCCCTGCCACCTTCCACAGATTTGATCCCAGTCTAACCAGCAGAGCTTTGTAATCCAGATAGAAAATCCACACAGCCAGAAAACTGCTCCACAAGCTTTGGACCACATCAGAAAACTGCTGAGCAGCTCAGTACACTCCACTGCAGAACAAAGTACTTCAGACAGGGTGCTGAAAGCCTGGCTGGCTCTTCCATCCCACAAGAACACATGGATCAGGACCTGAGGGAGTGGCTGGAGCTGTGCCAGGGCTTGGCATGGAGCTCAGGGAAAGGTTCTTCCCCCCGAGGGTGCTGGCACTGCCCAGGCTCCCCAGGGAATGGTCCCGGCCCCAAGGCTGCCAGAGCTGCAGGAGCGTTTGGACAGCGCTGCCAGGGATGCACAGGGTGGGGTGTTGGGGTGCCTGGGCAGGGACAGGGGTTGGATTTGATGATCCCTGAGGGTCCCTTCCAGCTCTGCACATGCCAGGATTCTGTGATCAGTGCAGACAAAAGAGCTCAGAGCTCCAGACCTGGGAGCAGCTTTCTGCTCTGGGTTCAAAAACATCCACCTCCAAAACAGCCCCTGACAGCATCAAACCAGCAAACCAGGGCTGCCTACCTTAAGATATTTATGAAGAGCTGTATTATGCCTCTTTTATGTCTTTCAGCATACTCAGGACCTCGACTTTAAAGAGAAACCTATTTTCCCCCTCTACAGCTCTTGAAAAGACGCTTTTAGGACTGAAGGCAGCTCTTCCCTCCTCCTTACAGCGCACGCTTTCAAAGCACTTCACACACATTCAATAATCTTTTCATCCTGCTCTGAAGCAGGTGGGTTTTAGTCGTCTCAGAGATGGAAAAAGCACTTCAGCCAAGTCAGGATGAGAATTTGCAATCTCCAGATTCCCAGTCCTGGACAGAAATCCCCATCAGCCTCAGTGCTCAGCCAGCACAGATTTTTCACAAACCTCCAAGGCACCCACATTCTGTTACCACACAGGCAGATCCCTGCAATAAAACATGGTAATAATTTCCCACACCAAGCATTCCATGTTTCAGACCCCAGCTCAAACGTGCCCCTCACTCAACATGTTTGTATTTACGGACCTGCTTCCAGACAGGAAGGAAAGGGAACTCCTGCCACATCCAGCAGCAGTCAGGGAAAACTCAGTCCTGCTCCTGCATATCTCCAAGGGGCACGGAGGGCTCTGCATCACTGTCCCCCAGTGCCTGGGAGCACACCAGCACTGTGGATCATGTCAGGGATCATGTCATGAACACCTGAACCTTGGGAAGTCTGGAGTGGTGAGGGCGGGCAAAAAAAAGGGGTGGGGGGGGGGGGAACAGTGCTACATCCCACTAATTCCTCTTTCCACATCCTCTCTGCTCCATCTGGCACGTGTCCATGGTCCCCTCTCCCACAACCTGCCAGGGCCAGTTCCACTTGCAGTTTTCAAAAGCTCCTTTCAAAGCTACGAAACTGCAGCAAGAGTTTTGGGGTTCCTGCCAATCCTCTGGTGATCCTCAAACATCAAAGCCAGCCCCAGCCTCGAATCAATATGCTTAGCAGGCTGCTCCTTTAGATGTTACCCTTTTTTTCTAGGCACCATCCCAGAAAACACCAATCTGTGCTGTAGCTCCTGGTGTAGAAACCCACCTGCCTTGGCAAAAAAAAGACATTTTTAAAGCTTCTCTATCGAGTGATGTGATTAAATAGGTCAGACCTGCCCACGTGCATGGTTAGGAGGCTACTTCAAAACAAGACAGGCAGTTCCCCTGGCAGGGAGCAAGCCCTGGGGGATGGAGAACCTGCTCCCAGAAGATGGTTGCTTGGTTCTGGCTGAGCTACTACACCCTCTAGTGTAAATCCTACAGATCCTTCCAGGCCAGGAGCCTCAGGCAGGCAGGGAATGAGAGGAGCACTTCAACCAGAATCCTTCCCAGGAAGCTGAGCCAAGCACCGCAAAATAACTGCAAAACTGTCTCCTGCTCCTACAGGAATCAGGAACATTTTGTGACCTGCTGGAGTCTGTTCTAAAAGCCTGAGACTGCAGCAGGTCCATTATTCATCTCCCATTTCTCAATTGGAATCCCAGAATCCCAGAATGGTTTGGGCTGGGAGGGACCTCAAAGTCCACCCCATGCCACCCCTGCCATGGCAGGGACACCTCCCACTACCCCAGGCTGCTCCAAGCCCTGTCCAGCCTGGCCTTGGGCACTGCCAGGGATCCAGGGGCAGCCCCAGCTGCTCTGGGCACCCTGGGCCAGGGCCTGCCCACCCTCCCAGGGAACAATTCCTAATTCCCAATATCCCATCCAGCCCTGCCCTCTGGCAGTGGGAGCCATTCCCTGTGTCCTGTCCCTCCAGGCCTTGTCCCCAGTCCCTCTCCAGCTCTCCTGGAGCCCCTTCAGGCCCTGCAAGGGGCTCTGAGCTCTCCCTGGAGCCTTCTCCTCTCCAGGGGAGCACCCCCAGCTCTCCCAGCCTGGCTCCAGAGCAGAGGGGCTCCAGCCCTTGCAGCATCTCCGTGCCTCCTCTGGCCTGGCTCCAGCAGCTCCACGTCCTCCTGTTGTTGTTCCCCAGGGCTGGGGCAGCTCTGCAGGTGGAAGCCAACACAGAACCAACATTAAAAACTGGCTGGAGGCAAACCCTGAGCTGAGACAGAACTCACAGACCCCTGTTATGCCAGCCGTGCCATGTGCTGGATGCCAAGAGTTTGGGAAAGAGGCAGGAACGGGCTCTGAGCTGGCTGCAGGGAGCAGCAGGCACTGCCTGGAGCTCAGCCTCCTCATCCTGCTTCTCTCACAGAAACGTCTCCTTGGGAAACCAGGCCCACAATGGGGGCTTTATTTGCCAAAAAAACTCTTCTCTAGGTGCTGTAGATTAGGTTGGATACTAAAAAAATATAGAAATTACATAGAATAGATTCTATATATGATTTTCTATTAAGAATTAAGAACAAGAATAATCTATTAAGAATATAAGAATAAGAATTTCTATCGAGGAATTCTATTAAGAAATTCTATTAAAATTATGTTAAAATTATATAAAAATTATATTCAAATTCTATTAAAATCTATTTTAAATTCTAAAATTTCTGTAAATTTAAATTCTGTAATTTAATTTAAATTCTGTAAATTTAAATTTTAATTTAATTTAAATTCTAAATCTTCTGTAAAAATTCTATTAAAAATTCTATTTAAAATTCTATTTAAAATTCTATTTAAAATTCCTTAATTCTCATAGAATTAAGAAAATAGATTTCTTTCACAGAAAAAGTTGTCCATCACTGGAAAGGGCTGCCCAGGGCAGTGGTGGAGTCCCCATCCTGGAAGTGTCCAAACAACGTGTGGATGTGGCTCTAGAGGACATGGGCTAGTGGTGACCACAGCGGTTGAAGGTTGGATTTGATGAACTTGGAAGGCTTTTCCAACCTTAACAATTCCATGATTGTAAGGAAATTCTTACTCCCCAAAACTCAGGCTGCTTCTCCTGTGTGTGACACGCCCAGGCCAAGGCTAGCAAGGCACTGGGGTATTTTTCTTGCCTTTCACGCTCAGCTTACAGCAACACTTCCAGCCAGCTCTGGGAGCCTCACACACTTCCCAGGGGCACACAGAGGTTTTCCCTTCCCCACTTCAAACTCCAAACCCAGCCCCAGCTGTTATCAAGCACAGCAGCACCCGGTGCAGGCCAAAATGAGCAATTCCAGTTCCAAAACTGACACTCCACTCAGATATTTAAAGACATGCAGGAACAGCATACTGAAAGATAATTATCATCTAAAGAACCATCCTAAAGCATTCTAGGGAGCTTTTAAAATTCAAAAGAACACCAAAATTGGCAACCTCTTTCTCTTTCTAACAATTATCTGCCCGTGACAGCCCTGAGAATGCTTCTTTTATTTTAAACTGAACTAGTAGTGGTGGTAAGCTGGCCTGGTAACCAGGAGATATCAATAATTAATCCTCTTCCAAACTTGAGAGCAACCCAAAGTTAAGTAATCACACAAAAAACACAAGCTAGGCTTTGTTTTGGCAATCACTGCTTCAGATTATTAGAGACTGTCCACGCCAGCATTATTGTGCCATCATACCTAACAGCAATAACAAAGCTTTGACAAAAAGAAAACCAGCAGGGTTCTTCTGGGGAGAAGAATGAAGGCTTTTTTCTCCCAATAAATCAGCAGAACAGCAAATAATGTGTATAAATAAAATGACAAGAGCTGCTGGAAGAACGGACAACAATAGCTCACTATTGATCCTTGTGGGTCCGCTCCAACCCAGGATATTCCACGACTGCCTGATTCACTGGCTTGTTGTGCCAGGCTGCCTTTGAGAAGCCTGGCAGTGCCCTGTGCCACACGAGCCCCTCACGGGGGGGTCTGGCTGACCAGAGCCCCCCGGAGAACCCAGAGAACACAGCACGGGCCCGTGCCTCCCCGCTCCAGGCAGCTCCTGCCGGGATCTAACGGGAGCTGTCAGCGCCACGTGAGCCCAGCGCCCGGAGCGACAAAGAACGGGATCAGGGCAGCGCTGCCCTGCTGCACCTGGGGCTGGCCCGGACCCGCGGGAAGCTGCTCCCCGACACCCGGTGAGCAGCGGGATCCCACCGAGCCCAGCCACCCCCACCGCCCTCGCCCGCTGGGGCCGCAAAGCTCCTTCAGCCCCTCCCTGGACCAAGGGCGAGCTGAGAGCCACGGCCCGGGCAGGGCTGGGCACGGCACACGCAGCCAGAGCCGAGGCACTGACACCGACGGAGCCCGGGATCACCGCACTGCGGAGGGGCTGCCGGGGCGATCCCGCGGCGCTGGGGGGCTGGTCCGGGCCCTGAACGGCGGGGCAGGCGGGAGAGGAGGAGGCCAGGCACGGGCCTGCCCTCGCCGGAGGGAAAACACACGGGGCGGGGGGGAGAAAGCACAACCGGGCTGGGGGCGGCAGAGACGGGAACAGCGGCAGCCCGGGGACGGGGTCGCGGGAAGGTGAGGGGGCACCGAGGCTGGGCCGGGCCGGGCCGTACCTGCGCCGTGTCCGAGCGGGAGCCCCACGCTGGGGTCGCCTGAGGCTCCGGAGGCTCCGCACGGCGCCGGGGCCACCGGGGGGTGCCGGAAGTGGCAGTAGGGCCTGCGGCACCCCCGGCCCGGCCCCGACCCCCCGGCGTTGAGGAACGGGCAGTCGATGCCGCGGAAGTAGCCGGTGGATCTGAGCATCCCGCCGGCTGCGGGGCGGGAGCGGGGCCGGCCGGGCGGAGGAGCCGCAGGCGGCCAGGACGCGCTCCCGCCTCACACGGCCGGTACCGGCCCCGCCGCCATCTTGGGAGCGCCGGGCGCGGCAGCGAGGACCCCGCGACGCCGCTGCCCGCACAGGGCTGCCCGCGGCGCGCCTGAGAGCGGGGCGGGGCTGAGGGAGCGCCGGGAGCTGCGCCGGGATCCTGCAGTGCCCTGAGGCGGATCCGCAGCGAGCGTGGATCCAGCCCCGTCCCTGCACTGCCCCCAACACCCCACCCTGAGCATCCCTGGCAGCGCTGTCCAAACGCTCCTGCAGCTCTGGCAGCCTTGGGGCCGGGACCATTCCCTGGGGAGCCTGGGCAGTGCCAGCACCCTCGGGGGGAAGAACCTTTCCCTGAGCTCCGTGCCAAGCCCTGGCCCAGCTCCAGCCCTTCCTGGGCTCCTGTCCCTGTCCCAGAGCAGAGCTCAGCCCCTGCCCCTCTGCCTCCCCTCGGGAGGAGCTGCAGCCCCCGAGGAGTCTCCCCTCAGTCTCCTGTGCTGCAGCCGATCTGCAGCGTTCCGTTCCCTGGGCATGGCCGGGCTGCAGAGCCGCCATCCAGAGCCAGCGCTCTCAGGGTTGCTCAGGGTGGGATTGTTGGGGTGTCTGCAGGGCCGGGAGTTGGGCTCGATGATCCTTAGGGTTCCATCGCAGCTCAGGATGTTCCAGGACTCTGTAATCCAAGCTCGGTCGGGTTTGGCTGGCGGTTCGACCCCCGGGCTGGAGCACCCCCGGCTGTGGGCACAGTGACGGTCACGGGTTCCTTGCTCTGTGGCCCTCAGCCCAGCATCCTCAGCACAGACCACGCTGGAGCACCATGGACCAACCGGCAGAGCCTGCAGATCTCAGCATGGACCACAGCCCCAGCACATTCCAGTATTCCTGGCATGGACCATGGACCACTGCCCCAGCCCCCAGCCTGCTGCCTCCAGCATGGACCACCAGCCCCAGCATGGATCAATCCCCATGGACCACCATGGACCACCTTCCCAGCACAGACCACTGCCCTGCACCCCACTGCTTCAGCATGTCCCAGCTTGGGCTACCATGGACCAGCAGCCCCAGCACGGCCCCCAGCTCCTGCACAGCCCATCCACCTCAGCATGGACCCCCTCAAACCAGCT
The DNA here is from genome assembly GCF_031753505.1 of Anomalospiza imberbis. Lineage (NCBI taxonomy): Eukaryota > Metazoa > Chordata > Aves > Passeriformes > Viduidae > Anomalospiza > Anomalospiza imberbis. The sequence continues at coordinate 1,403,721 of NC_089707.1, forward strand.
CCCTGAGCCCCAGCAGAGCTTGGGCCTCCTGGAGAGCAGCAGGACACTGGACGGGTTTGTGCAGTGACCCGAGGCCGAGGCCAGGCCAAGAACTGGTTCCACCTCCCATGAGGGCCCAGCCCCCTCCTTGCCCCAGGTAGTCACCACACCTGCATTTACCAGTGGGGAAACTGAGGCACGCAGTGACAGCACTTTGGCTGAGCTCAGAGCAGGGACTTGGAGCCAGCCCTGTGGGGTTCAATCAGGTGAGGGGCATCCACAGCTCCTGGGAATCACCTGGCACTGCCCCTGCCGTGCGTGCTCAGAGCAGGGAGACTCCACCTCCAGCAGCTGAGGCTCTTCTCGGGCCAGCAAGGACCAAACCCTCCGAGGGGAAACCCATGGAGTGGAACTGGACACCCCAGCCTGGAGAGACAGGATGATCCAGGAGAGCCTCTCCACTTGTGCAAGGAGAGATGGGAAGCTCGAGGGCAACGCCAGGAACAATGGGTGGTGCAGAGAAGGGTGCACAAGGAGGAGCTGGCCCTGGCCAAAGGGAGGGACAAGGCAAAGATTGCAAAAGTTGTATTTTATAATTCTGTTTTCCAAATTGGGCACATGCTGCTGCCTCCTCCCTGCCCATCGCTCTCATGGCATCCCAGCAGAGTCCAGGAGGAGAGGAACCCAACACTGAGCAGAACCAGCAGCTGCTGACCCTGGGAAACCTGAACAATCCATAAAAAGCTTCTAAAAAGCAGGAAACCCCAGGAGATAAGTTGCCTTCCCTCGGGCAGAAACCTGGCCCTGGCAGAGGTGCTTTGCAGGGACTGGGGAGGGCTGTGCTGAGACCCCCAGCCACACCTCCCCAGCCAGCTCCCCTCTCCCACCAGGCCTGGGAGAGCAAGCTCATCTTCCCCCCACAAAAACAGAGTGGTTTTATTTGTATGGTATGGTTAAATCTATTTTATAGAACTTCAGCTGTAACAGAGAAGCTTCAAGAAAGACACACACATAAATGTGAAGACACATGGGGTATTTCCCTGCTTTATAATTCTCATGCTGTGCGTCTTCAACTCACAAACCAGCAAAATATAATAAAATAAAATAATAAAATGAAATAAGAAATAAAATAAGATAAAATACATTACAAAAATATGAAATAAGATAAGAAAATAAATTAAATATAAGATAAAATAAGAAATAAAATAGGATACAATAAAAAATAAGAAATAAATTAAATATAAAATAAGATAAAATAATAAATAAAATAAAATAAAATAAAATAAAATAAAATAAAATAAATACTTGTTTCTGCCCAGACCTGGAGAACCCCACATGGAAAACCTTCCCAAAATCGATGCTGGTCTTGCTTTTGCCTCCTCACCTGAGCTCAGTTAACTGGGATGCCCATTCAGCTCCCAGTCAAGAGCACTGGGAAAGGTCCCGAGGGTCCCTCTGCACACCGAGGAGCTCCTCTGGAAGCAGCACCCCCCAGATTCCCCCATCCTGCTCAGCACTCCACAGGAATCCCTCCAGCCCTGCTCAGGACCTAACCCCCACAGCCTCCTGGACTGAGCAAGGGACCCCCAAAACGGACTCAACACCTCCGAGCTCCTGAGCCTCTGCAGAGAAGTGAGGGGGACCCCCAGACAGAGCCGCTGATTCCAGGTGAGGAGGGGACGAGCTGGGGCAGGGTGGGCACAGGGTGGGGCTGTCACTGACCTCTGCAGGGACAAGGGGACAGGGGTATGGCCCTCGCCTCCCCAGGAGTGCCAGGCAGGGGGATGTCACCACATCGGGGCCAGAGTCACCCCTGGCACAGCCCTTCCTGCTGCTGGGGGACACAGGGACCTGTCCCCTGTGACAGGGACACACCACACTGTGCTGGGGGACACAGGGACCTGTCCCCTGTGACAGGGACACACCACACTGTGCTGGGGGACACAGGGTGACACAGGGACCTGTCCCCTGTGACAGGGACACACCACACTGTGTGGGGGACACAGGTGACACAGGGACCTGTCCCCTGTGACAGGGACACACCACACTGTGTGGGGGACACAGGGTGACACAGGGAACTGTCCCCTGTGACAGGGACACACCACACTGTGTGGGGGACACAGGGTGACACAGGGACCAGTCCCCTGTGACAGGGACACACCACACTGTGCTGGAGGACACAGGGACCTGTCCCCAGTGACAGGGACACACCACACTGTGTGGGGGACACAGGGTGACACAGGGACCTGTCCCCTGTGACAGGGACACACCACACTGTGCTGGGGGACACAGGGTGACACAGGGACCTGTCCCCTGTGACAGGGACACACCACACTGTGTGGGGGACACAGGGTGACACAGGGACCTGTCCCCTGTGACAGGGACACACCACACTGTGCTGGGGGACACAGGGTGACACAGGGACCTGTCCCCTGTGACAGGGACACACCACACTGTGCTGGGGGACACAGGGACCTGTCCCCTGTGACAGGGACACACCACACTGTGCTGGGGGACACAGGGACCTGTCCCCTGTGACAGGGACACACCACACTGTGCTGGGGGACACAGGGACCTGTCCCCAGTGACAGGGACACACCACACTGTGCTGGGGGACACAGGGGGACACAGGGACCTGTCCCCAGTGACAGGGACACACCACACTGTGCTGGGGGACACAGGGTGACACAGGGACCTGTCCCCTGTGACAGGGACACACCACACTGTGCTGGGGGACACAGGGTGACACAGGGACCTGTCCCCTGTGACAGGGACACACCACACTGTGCTGGGGGACACAGGGTGACACAGGGACCTGTCCCCAGTGACAGGGACACACCACACTGTGCTGGGGGACACAGGGACCTGTCCCCAGTGACAGGGACACACCACACTGTGCTGGGGGACACAGGTGACACAGGGACCAGTCCCCTGTGACAGGGACACAGGGTGACACAGGGACCTGTCCCCTGTGACAGGGACACACCACACTGTGCTTGGGGACACAGGTGACACAGGGACCTGTCCCCTGTGACAGGGACACACCACACTGTGCTGGGGGATGCAGAGACCTGCCCTGGTGCCAGGGTGACCTCACGGCTTGCTGGGTGTCCCCCACACATCCAGGACCACGAGGGTGTGACCCAGTGTCCTGGCACACCCAGGAGCAGCTCCAGGCTGCCACGGGGGGTGCTCCTGGTTCACTTCCCAGAGCGGAGGTCAGATCCAGATCCAGGCCTGGGGTTCGGGGGTCATCCTGGAATCTCATCCCCACCCTCCAGCCCTGCCCCCCCGCCCAGCTGATCCCTGCCATCAACCCCCAGCGGGGTGAATGGGGTCGAGTTTTGGGAGAAGAGCCCAAAAAAATGGAAACCAGATGCTGGTGTGACCAGAGCCTCCCCCCACAGACTCCCGCTCCCTGCTCCTTGCTCTGCACCACCCCATCTGAGCACCCAGGACGAGTTTCTGCTCCTCATGGGGGAGATTTTCTCTGCATCCACATGGGAACTTTTCCAGCCTCAGCACAAGGTGCCAGGTGGTGTTTGTGAAGCTGGAGAAGGGAACAGAGCTGGGAGAACAGGGCCTTCCTCACATGGGGTCACATCTGCACAGGGATGGGCTGACCAGGATGGTGACATGGCTCCCAGTACTCCCAGTACCTCATCCTGGTACCACCCTACATATAACACCCCGCTGTCCATGTCCCCCATGGGAATTCCTTCCCAGACAGGGGTTCTCTGTGACACCCATAATTCCATCCACATTCTGGGGCAATGGCCTGGCTGCTGCCTCCCACCGTGCCTAGCCCCAGCCCACGGGGTACCAGCCACCCTGGGGGATGCTGCAGCTCCCTTTGGGGTGCTTCCAGCTCCCCACGGTTCTTCTGGCACCCCAAAGGGATGCTTTGCCTTCCCCAGGGGATGCTTCAAGTCGCCACAGGTTCTCCTGGTACATGAAGGGGATTCATCCCAGCCCCTCCTCCAGGATGTTCTGGTCCCTTTATGGGATTTTCATCCCCGGGGATGTTCCTGGTGTCCTGAGGGGATGCTCTGGCCCCTACAAGACAATGCTTTGCCACGAAGGGGCTGCTCCCAGCCCCCCGAGGGGATGCTCTGGCCCTCCAAGGGGACATTTCAGTCCCGAAGGGTGTCCCAGCCCGGGTGCGTGGTCCCACGTGTGCTGTCCAGGCGCTGTCACCGCGGGGCTGTGGCAGCCCGTGGGCCTCCCTTGGCCGTCCCAGCCTCCAGGCATCGCTCAGGCATAGGATGACAAAGGGAAGCTCACAGGGGGCAGCGGGCCCGGCCCCGCACTCCTCCGAGAGCTCCTGCGGACAGAGGAGAGACGTGAGGGGACAGCAAGGAGCCTGGGGAGCTGGAGGATCCGAGGGAGCTGGGGGATTCTGGGGAGCTGGGAAATCCCGAGCAGCTGAGGATCCGGGGATCTGGGCTAACCCCAGGAAGCTGAGGGATCCTATGGCAGCTGGGGCATCCTGGGGGATCCCATGGAGCCCGGGGAGCTGGGGGGTCAGAGGGAGCTGGAGATTCTCAGCCTGCCCCACATCTCCGGAAGGTGAAAAGCAGCCCGTGGGTCTCCCTGGTGCAAGGCACTGCCCTGGCGGTGCTGCGGTCCCCGGGGCGGTTTGGGATGGGCGGGTGTGAGGTGCAGGGACTGCTGTGGAACCCGAGGGTGAGGAGAGGGGCCAGAGGGGCTGTGGGGCTGCTCAGGGGTGTGTGCACATCTGTGTGTGAGCGTGTACACGTGTGTGTGAGTGTGTGCACATCTGTGTGTGTGTGTGCACATCTGTGTGTGAGTGTGTGCACGTGTGTGTGAGTGTGTGCACATCTGTGTGTGAGTGTGTACATGTGTGTGTGAGTGTGTGCACATCTGTGTGTGAGTGCACATCTGTGTGTGTGCACATCTGTGTGTGAGTGTGTGCACGTGTGTGTGTGAGTGGGTACACGTGTGTGTGAGTGTGTGCACGTGTGTGAGTGTGAGTGCACATCTGTGTGTGAGTGTGTGCACGTGTGTGTGTGTGTGCATATCTGTGTGTGTGTGTGCACGTGTGTGTGAGTGTGCACACATCTGTGTGTGTGTGCACGTGTGTGTGTGCGCACATCTGTGTGTGTGTGTGTGTGAGTGTGTGCACATCTGTGAGTGTGTGCACATCTGTGAGTGTGTGTGTGTGTGTGCACATCTGTGAGTGTGTGCACATCTGTGAGTGTGTGTGTGCACATCTGTGTGTGAGTGTGTGCACGTGTGTGTGTGTGTGTGCATACCTGTGTGTGTGTGTGCACATCTGTGAGTGTGTGCACATCTGTGTGTGAGTGTGTGCACATCTGTGTGTGTGTGCAGATCTGTGTGTGTGTGTGCACATCTGTGTGTGTGTGCACATCTGTGTGTGTGCACACATCTGTGTGTGAGTGTGTGCACCTCCATGTGTGTGTGTGCACGTGTGTGTGCACATTTGTGTGTGTGTGTGCACATCTGTGTGTGCGCACATCTGTGTGTGTGAGTGCACATCTGTGTGTGTGTGTGCACATCTGTGTGTGAGTGTGTGCACGTGTGTGTGTGCATGTGTGTGTGAGTGTGTGCACATCTGTGTGTGTGCACATCTGTGTGTGTGTGCACATCTGTGTGTGTGTGTGCACATCTGTGTGAGTGCACATCTGTGTGTGTGCACATCTCTGTGTGTGTGCACATCTCTGTGTGTGTGCAATCTGTGTGTGTGTTCGAGTGCACATGTGTGTGTGTGTGTGCGCGCGCACATCTGTGTGAGTGCACATCTGTGTGTGTGTGCACATCTCTGTGTGTGTGCACATCTGTGTGTGTGTTCGAGTGCACATCTGTGTGTGTGTGTGTGCACATCTGTGTGTGAGTGCACATCTGTGTGTGTGCAGGTCTGTGTGTGTCTGTGGACACCTGTGTGTGTATGCAGGGCTCAGCAGGGCATGCACACTCCTGTGTGCATGCACACGTGTGCAGAGGTCCCTGTGTGCACACCTGTGCATGCACACGTGTGTGCTGTGTGCACATAGACACACACAGGCAGAGCAGGGTGGGGCCATCCCATGGATTCCCACCCAGGCCCAGGGTCCCAACCCAGCTCAGGGGCTCTCAGGAGCCACCACCTGCCACCCCTGTCCCCAGCCCCAGCCAGCAGGACAGGGCCTGGTGCCCCCCGGGTTCTGGGTGCCACTCATGGGTGAGGATTGTAGGTACCCTCTCAGGGTGTCCCCAGGGTTGTGGGTGCCCTCTCAGGGTGTCCCCAGGGCTGTGGGTGTCCCCAGGGTTGTGGGTGCCCTCTCAGTGTGTCCCCAGGGTTGTGATGTCCCCAGGGCTCTGGCTGTCCCCAGGGCTGTGGGTGTCCCCAGGGCTGTGGTGTCCCCAGGGCTCTGGGTGTCCCCAGGGCTCTGGGTGTCCCCAGGGCTGTGGTGTCCCCAGGGCTCTGGGTGTCCCTGCCCTCTGTGCCCCCTGCCCCCTGCCCATGTCTCACCAGGGAGGTGCCGCCGGTGTTGCGGTCCAGCCGCGGGTGCGTCGGGCTCTCACGGCTCTGCGCTGCTCAGGGAGGGGGGACAGGGTAGAGCCCCTCTCCTTGTCCTTTTCTGTCTCCTTCCTTCCACCTCAGCCAGCGCCGTGCTGTGCCCCTCACCCTGGCATCCTTTCCCAACGCCATCCCTTCTCCCAGCCCAACCACCGATGGGATCCTTCCCCTCTGCCCTTTTATACCATCTTTGTTCATATGACAAGCACGTGGAAAACCAGAGCAGAGCTCGGAAAAAAAGCTCCTTAAGATGCTTTAATTCAGTTTGCTGGATCCCATGACTGAGCTCGGCCTCTGAACGAGGTCTCATGACTGTGGCACGCAGGCCCCGGCCATCAAAAGCCTCATTTATGCCCCAAATGAGACTTAAAACCCTCTTGGCCGGTCACCCAATGTCCCCCCTGCCCAGCCTGGGCCCTGTGCCCCCCTGGCTGGGGGCTTCAAACCGGCCAGAGGGACACGTGCCCTAACCCTGCTCTGCTCTAGCTGCAGGAGGGATTTTGGGGACACTCAAGGCCTTGGCTGTGCCTGTCCCCTCCAGGGAAAGGACACTGCAGAGTCCCCTTCCAGGTACCAAAACTGTCCAGCCCTGTCCCACACCCAGTGCCCTTCCTTCACCCCAAAGCGCAGCACCAGTGGAGGGGACAGAAGTGCCATCCCAAAGGGGACAGAAGTGTGATCCCAGAGGGGACAGAAGTGCTGTCCCAGTGGCTCGTGGCCCATTTTGGCCCCAGCTGGGGGTTCCTGTGCTCAGGGCCCCCAGCCCACGCCCTCTGAGGCCCCTGCAGCTCTCGTAGGGGTGAGTGCTCCTCTGTCCCTCCCTGCTCCAGCTGCTGAGTGAGGATGGAGCCTCCATCCCGGGACAGATCCAGACCCAAAGCCCTGATCCCTGATCCCAGTCAGGGCTCCCCACCATGGAGGTGGTACCAGCAATGTCCATCTCCTTGGACTCCCATGTTCCCGACCTGGCTCTAGACTTTGGGGAAGTTTACTGACCTTTTGTCTTTGTTTTAAACTGAGACACAGGAAAAACAACCTCGAGCCACCTCAACATCCCCCCAAACCCAGCGAGCTCTGAGCCATCCTGCTGGCAAGGCAGAGCTGGCCTGAAGCATCCGCAGCTCAACAGGAAACAGGCAGCAGTAAGAGGATAAAAATACCCTGGGTGCACACAGAACGTCTCTGTGCCAGGATTAGGGAGCCCTGGGACAGTGGGGCCAGAGGGAGCCGGGCTGGGCGGCTTTGGCTTTCCACACACGTGTGAGCCCAAGGCTCCCAAACCACCTGGCCACTGCTGGCAGAGGGATGGGGAAGGAAGGACTGGGGGATGTGTAGGGAGAAGCCAGACATCTCAGCTCTTGGACCCCAAAATCCCCCTGGAAATGAATGAGGCCCTCCAGAGCCATCCACTCCTCTTCCAGCTCCTGCACAGCCCCAGCACCAAGGAAGGGTCATGCCTCCTCCTCTGGAACACTCTGCTCTGCTCCTGGAGGAAAAGAGGGATGTGTGGGAAGCAGGGGGTCCCGTGCCCCCCACCTCGGCCCCCCTGGCTCCCAGCCACAAACAATAGGTGCATTGGAGTGCTCAGAGCGTGGGGGTGCAGTGAGGCCCCCCCGCCTGGCCCCTGAGCCCCTAAGGAGATTAAATCCCTCCTCACATGAGCCTGGCGGGCCCCAGGGTCTTGTGCTGGGGACAGGACACCGGGAGGACAGGGACAGGGAGGGGAAGGGCTTTGCTGTTTGGGCTGGGGCCAGGGATGTCCCAGGGGCAGGAAAACACACTAACAGCTCTTCCTGGGGTCTAAGAGCAGGCACTGTCCCAAAAATCACCAACCTGAGCCTCTGCCTTTCCCTGGGGCAAATTTCCCGTGTGCTGGTGGGAGGACTCTGTGGGACACCCCTGCACCTGCCCCCGTGGCCAGTGCACCCCCAGAATCACTGAGGTCCCCACACAGCTCTGGTCAGAACTGGGCATGGATCAGGTAAAAAATAAGGTTTGCTCTCCCCAGGACCATCCCGTGGACCCCAGGACCACCCTTGTTGTGCTGGCCTGGTACAGAGCAGGCCATGGGGATGTCCCCCTTGCCCTGTGGCACACCCAGCCCCCCACAGCTCCTGGACGGCTGAGGCCATCCTCCACCTCTGCACCCGTGATCCCATGGGACCCCCTAATGACATGGGACAGGGGAACAGGTTCCTGTTGTCCCCAAGTCCTACTGGACACACAGACCTTTGCAGCCTGGTCCCATGGGCCAAGGGCATCTTCCCTGCTCCCGCTGGCACCTTGGGGCTGCCCAGTCCCCAGAGGAGGGTGACAAGCACTGGCGATCTGGCCAAGGGCAATCTAGGGAAGGTGCTGAACAGGGGGAAGAGGAGGCCAGACATCCTGGGGCTGGGTCAGGAGCCCCCAGGGGTAGCCATGGAAAGGGCACACACAAATGAAACGTTAAACCTCTGCTCTTTATTTGCTGCCTGCTTCCCTCACCCTGTTCCCCGGGCGAGTGAGCCGGAGGAGGTTTTCCAGGGGTGACCTGAGCACCAGGATGCTCTGGGAAGGCTGAGCAGCACCAGACTGGAGGAGGTGTGGGGCAGGGGGGCACCTCCTCCATGCATCCCCATAGTCCCCGTGGGGACACGGCTCTGCCCCAGCCTCGGGGTGAACACCGGGCACCACCAGCGCTGGTCCCGGGAAAGCTCCATGGAGAGCAGGAACTGCCACCTCCTGTGTCCCACCCACAGGGACACCGGGGAGGGGCCGGGGCCCCAGCCCCTCTCCAACTCGCCTTATTGCTATGGTCAGAGCAGCAGAGCGGCCGGGAGGGACTCGGGACTTTGCCGGTTTGGGAGAGGAGACGAGGACATGTCTGAAGCCAAGGATCCACCATTGGAGGGTGGGCTCATGTCTCTGGGAAGGGGCAAGGAGGGAGCTGCCGTCTCTGGCCAGCCAGGCTGGTGGTGCCAACAGCGCCGGGGCTGGCACCAGCAGGAAGGAGAGCTGTGCTCATGTCCGAGAGCAAACACTGTCCATTCCAGGGCCTCCTGCCCTCTCCTGAGCCTGGAGCCGAGGCTGAACAAACTCGTTACAGCTCCAGCAGCAGGGACTAGGGAGAGCTACTGGGAGAACTGGAGAAACAAGCAGAACCCCCCTGCCTGCCCCCTGGCTAGTTGCGTTGGCTGGCCAGCTCCTGGGAGATGAATTTCCGAAGGCGCTCGAGGTACTGGCTGTAGAGTTCAATGTCATTGTGCCCGGCCCCGTCCACCCACAGCGGCTCCACGGCCTTGGGGCAGCGCTCGAAGAGCGCCAGGCCGTGGGAGAAGTCGATGACTTCGTCCTCTGTACCGTGGATGATGAGGACAGGAGAGGTGATTTTGGAGATCTTCTCGATGCTGCCAGGAGGGTGGATGGGGAAGAGAGGAGAGAAGGGGTAAGCACAGGGAATGAGACATTTCCACTCCTCCTGCCCCCAAAACATCCCCTGGGAGAGGGACCAGGAAATGCTCTTTGATCATTGCAGAGCACAGGGAGAGGGAGAGACACAGAGCTTCTGCCAAGGAAAAGATCTGCCCTAGTGTGACAGACAAGGAGCAGACAGCAGTGACAACATCCCCGGGGGACCTCGGCTGGACTGATGGGAACTGCTGCAAGACAGCCCTTCTCTGTCAGGCTGAGGAAGGGAAGCATGGCTGGTCCCAGCCCAGTCCAAAGGCCACGTGAGGCCATCAGGATGCAGAGCGTGGGCTGGTGGCTTCCAGCCACAGCTTCCGGCTCGGGGACTGTCCCCTGGGCCCCACGGGCCTGGCTGCAAGGGAGAGGCAAAGGAAGAGCTCATCCTCGCAGCACCGCTCCTGCCATCTGAAGAGCAGGAAAATCCCAAGGAATAACTCTTGGGGGACAGAGGGGTCCCAGGGACACCCAGGGCTTGTGACACCTGACAAGGAGCCAGCAGCACAGCCCCAAAGCCGGTGGGCAAAGTCACTGGGACAAGGTGGCCAAGAGGTGATGCCACAGGGAACTGGGGTACCCACATGGCACAGCCCTCAGGAGGGGGCACAGTGACCCCAGGGAGAGCTACAACTCCCAGAGGGCACCAAATACAGGGCAAGAAGATGCCGAAGGGGATGTTTAAACCTGTCACAAGAAATGGCCCACGTGTCACATGTCCCCTGGCCGTGACCAGAGCTGGTCTGGGCACTGCCCCTCCAAACCCCCCGTGCCCTCTGCGCGGGGCACTCACTTGGGGAAGGCATCGAACCAATAGGTCTTCTTGGTGTCGGGGAAGGCGACGCGCATGCCGGAGGTGAGCGGGGAGTGCAGCACGATGGCCGCGCACTCGTAGCGGGAGGCCAGGTCAACCGTGGGCACTGTGCCAATGCTCTGTCCATACAAAATGATGTTCTCCGGGCTGATCCCGTACCTGGCAGAGGACAGGGCAGCTCAGTGGCCAGGCACATCGCCAGGAGATACAACTATGGGGTTACTCTGCTCCTGTCACTGCACCTACAAGGCTCCTGGCAGGGTCTGGGGTCTGTCCCCCTGATCTTGCCCCAGCTCCTCATGGCTGGGCCCAGAGCAGTTCCTTGTCCTCCTGAAGGACCATGGAGCAGCCAGGGCTGAGCTGCCAGCTGAGTTCTGGGGGATGTCAAGGCTTTCCCTCACCAGGTCAGGGTTATAGGGTGTTCAGACCCTGGACTGCAGCCATGTGGGGCAGCTCCAGCTCTGGGTCACAGTGAGCCAGGCCCGAGGAAGAGGAGGCAGAGCCTGGCATGGGGCTGCACCCGAGGCCTGGCAGGAGAACCAGAGCTGAGCCTGGCACAATGAGACAAGAAGCACAGCATGTGCCAAGGTCATGCCCCGCAGCATCCCTGCCCCTTGGATCCCCCAGCTGCTCCCTCTACAGTTTTCCAACCACCCCTTCCTGCCTCAAGTGGCCCAGGGTTCCCCTTCTAGGAGATTTCCTGTTTTCCAGCCTGCTGGAGCACAGGGTTTTCCCGAGGCCAGCAGGGCCATGCTCGCTGCCCCGCTCACCGTGTGCGCAGCGCCTGCCACGCGGCGTCGATGTCAGAGTAGAGGTTGCGCTCCGAGGGCCGGCCCGTGCTCACGCCGTAGCCCGAGTAGTCGTAGGAGAAGATGTTGCAGTTGATGCGGGTGCCCAGCCCGATGTAGAAGCTGCTCATCTGGCCCAGGTCCACGGCGTTGCCGTGGGAGAAGAGCACTGTGTACCTGGGACACGGGTACAGAACGTTACTCCTGGGCTCTGCCGCCGTGCCGGAGCTCCAGCACGGATATCCCCGGAGGCCAGCAACCAAATCCCGGGACACAAAGGGCCAACACCCCTCTAGCCACCAAGGGAGGTCCTTGTGACACCCCCAGGGACACCCAGACCCTTCTGCTGCCAGAGCCAGGGGCTCGCTCCCAACAGGAACAGGCAGCATGAAGGCAGGATGATGATTCTGTTCAAGTTTTTGAGTCTATTTTTGGTAAAAAGCTCAGGATTTGGGGCCGTTTGCCCAAAGGGAATTTCAAGTAAGATTTCTGACAGCGGGTTTTTTCTCTCCTGAGCCTGGCAAGACACCAGATGCTGAGAGAGAAGTGAATTGTGGGAGTGACAAGGCATAAGAAATTACCACCATAAGGGGAAAAACAATGTTAATCATAAAAATTAACAATAATAGCAGATTGATGGGAGCTTGGCTCCCTTCTGCCAGAGGGATGGAGTAGGACACACTCCCCGCAGCAGGACCCACTCCCTGCTGAGCCCCCGCAGCTGGTCTGAGGGGTTTGTGGCCACGCTGAGCCTCCAATCCTGGCCTGGATGCCCAGGGAGCCCCAGCTGGAAGTCGGTGACAGGATGAGCTGCAGGAAGTCAGACATCCAGCAGCACCTGACACCCCATGCTTTGGTGGGCCTGGTTCCCCCCAGCCCAGGTTCTCCCCTCCAGCCCTGCAGCCTGGGATGCTGGTCTTTGAGGACCTGCTGTCCCTGGAAGGACACAGGAAAGGGGTCAGCTGGGGTGACTTGGTCTCCCTCTGCACCTGAACCCCCAAACTGTGCCACTGCTCGGGGAGCAGCTGTCAAGTCCCCTCCTGTCTCTGCCCTGGCAGTGGCAGCAGGAGGGGGTCTCCATCTCATGCTCCAGGGTGCCAGTTCACTGACCCACAGGAGTGACCAAACCCCTCCTGGCTTTCACTCCCATCACTCTTTTCCTTGAGGAATCAAAAATCCCTGTGAATTTGACTAAACCAGGCTCTCCTGGCTGGCAGGGGCAGTTGCCCATCCCCATGGTCACCGCAGGGCTGGGGATGGGGAGAAGCAGCTGGTGCAGCCACCCTGGTGCCCCCTGAGCACCAAGCTCGGTGCAAACAACTGGAGCATTGCAGGGGACTGCGAGACAGCCTGGGGAATCCCCACACCCCTGCAGCCTCTGTCTTTGCCTCTGCTCCTGCTTTAACCCCACTCCCAGTGCGGCCACAAGCCAGACCGGTCCTGGCAGCCCAGCTCGCCCGTCCACCGGACGCCTCCAAAGCCCCGCGGCAGGGCCAGCTCCTCCAGCGAGGCTCAGCTGAGGGGGAAGAGGGGACGGGAGCCCCCAGGGCAGCCCCAGGGCAGCCCAGCAGAGCCCCGCACACACCCAGTGACTCACCTGGCGCCGGGCACGCAGCGGACGTACATGCAGCCGACGCGGTTCCCCCGGCTGCTCTTGGTGACAAACACCTCGATGTTGTCCAGCTCCCGCTGGGAGTACTGGAAATCCGCCCGCTCCTTCAAGTGCAGCTTCCAGCGGCCCGCGGCGCCTCGCAGGGAGCCCGTGCTGCCCACGGGCTCAGGCTCGGGCACCATGGCGTAGGTGGGCTCCGGGGGCAGGAAGGCGAGCTTGGCCGCGATGCGGCTGGGGCAGGGCGGGCAGCAGAAGAGGCAGCAGAGTTGGCTGATCGACAGCCCGTTCATGACGGCGGCGAGGCGGGAGGGGAGGCGGCCGCGCCCGGAGCGAGGGAGGATCCGAATCGGACAGAGACCGGCAACGACGCCGGGCCCGGAGACGCCCCGTCCTCAGCTGGCCCTGGGCACGGCTGGCGCCGGCCGTGCAGCGCGGGCCGGGGCGTGCGGCGGGGCTGCCGTGTCCATCCGTCCGTCCGGCGGCTGCGGGGGCCTGCGGGCAGAGCGGGCGCTCTGAGGGCTCCGTCCCCTCTGTGACCCACGGCCGGGGACAAACGTGCTCCCCGCAGTGTCCCCCCCTCCGGAGCACCTCTGCAGCCCCCACCGAGCACACGCAGCCCCCCCGAAATCCAAGATCCTGCCACATTCGCCAGCCCACGCGGGCAGCCCACGCGGAGGGGGCGAGGACAAGCGCAGGAACCCACAGACACCACCCCCACAGCAGCCACACGGCTGATGGCACAAAGGACACGGCTCCCCCGGGGCCACCTAGGCGTCCGGGAGTGCTGAGCTCTCCAAGAAAAAGGGGAAAGGGGAGAGGAAGGGGGAAAGAGGGGGAAAGAGAGAAAAAAAAAAAAAAAAAAAAAAAAGCAACTATTTTCTGCAAGTTTGGGCACAGGCTTGAGCTGAGGAATGTCAAACCAGCCCACACCCCGAGGAATTCGCTCCATCTGCTTCCGAAGGCCTGGGAAAGGGGAGGAAAGGGTGGAAGAGGGATATGGCACCGAAGCTGGGATATGGCACTGAAATATGCCAAAACAGCGGGAGTGAAGGGATGCCCCGTGCCCTGGTAGGAGCCGGGCCCCCTCGGGCCGGTGACCACGCACAGCAGGGCCAGGGCCGGTGTCACACCTGGCACGTGGCAGCCGTGTCCCTCCCAAGTTTGGCACCCCGTGTGCCGGTGGGACCGGCACTCCCGGGGCAGATCGGGTGGCCGCACACCTGCATGGGATTCACGCGGGGACGTGGCACCACGGGCCACTAACACCGTGTGTCACACTCGTGTCGTGTGTCTTGCACACGCTGGGACAAAGCCAGGCACCAGCTGGGGACACCCCGTCGTGGGTGGCCAGCCCCGCCCGGCCCCTGCCCTCCCCCCACGCCGGCTGTGGGGGCGCGACCCACCGCACACACACACCGACCCCACACCCATCGAGAGGGGGATCCACGCTGTACCCAGTCACTGACCTCTGTGGGGCCCCCCACCACGGACTGCTGGGTGCTCCCCCCTCCTCTGACAGGCACGGGACCCCGCCCCGCACACCCTGACCGGGCTGGGGCTCTGGGACCCTCGCCCCGCACACCCTGACCGGGCTGGGGCCGTGGGACCCCCGCCCCGCACACCCTGGCCGGGCTGGGGCCGTGGGACCCCCGGCCCGCACACCCTGACCGGGTTGGGCCGTGGGACCCCCGTCCCGCACACCCTGACCGGGCTGGGGTTCTGGGACCCCCGCCCCGCACACCCTGACCGGGCTGGGGCCGTGGGACCCCCGCCCCGCACACCCTGACCGGGCTGGGGCTCTGGGACCCCCGCCCCGCACACCCTGACCGGGCTGGGGCCGTGGGACCCCCGCCCCGCACACCCTGACCGGGCTGGGGCCGTGGGACCCCCGGCCCGCACACCCTGACCGGGCTGGGGCCGTGGGACCCCCGCCCCGCACACCCTGACCGCACACACATTTCCCTCCATCGCCTGCCGCTGGCCTCGCCCCCCAGCACTGACCCCTCCCGCCAAGTCACCCCCACCCCAGAGCAGTGCGTTCTCCCCCTCGCTGTCCATCGTGGCCCTCCCACCTTGCAGACAAGCATGGAGACCCCCATCCCCACTCACACTGACCCCTGCGGGCCCCCCCGATTGCTGTGGGCCCCAGCCCCCTCACTGATCGCTGGGGGACCCCCCCAAACACACACTGAGCAGTGGGACCCCTCCCCGATCACTGTGTGCGTGTCCCCCACAGCCCCACCGGACCCGTGCAAGCCCCCCGACCCCCGCACTGACCTCCTCGAGACCCCCCCGACTATTGAGGGGTCCCCATGAGCCCACACCGGCCCGCGTGGCTCTCCCCCTGCTCCCACCGCCTGCTGCGGGACACGCCGCCCACCGGGAGCCTCCCCCGCCTGCTGGGGGGGGGTCTCACACACCCTGCCCGGCCTCCCCCCTCCCCTGCCCGGCGTGCACCTCCCACCTCCCGCTGGGGGGGTCCCACACCCCCACTGACCCGCGCGGGCCCCCCCAAACCCACACTGACCACTGTGACCCCCCAAACCCACACTGACCACTGTGACCCCCCAAACCCACACTGACCACTGTGACCCCCCCAAACCCACACTGACCACTGTGACCCCCCCACACTGACCACTGTGCCACCCCACACTGGCCACTGTGTCCCCCCTCACTGACCACTGTGCCCCCCCAAACCCACACTGGCCACTGTGCCCCCCCAAACCCACACTGGCCACTGTGTCCCCCCTCACTGACCACTGTGCCCCCCCAAACCCACACTGACCACTGTGCCCCCCCAAACCCACACTGGCCACTGTGTCCCCCCTCACTGACCACTGTGCCCCCCCAAACCCACACTGACCACTGTGACCCCCCCACACAGACCACTGTGACCCCCCCAAACCCACACTGACCACTGTGCCCCCCCAAACCCACACTGGCCACTGTGTCCCCCCTCACTGACCAGTACGGCCTCCCCCGCGTGCCGGGGCCTCCCCTCCCTCTGACCGCGCTGTGGGACCCCCACCAACACACCCTGACCGGACCCCGCTCCCTGCAGGCTGCCCCCGCGGCCGTGTGCCCGTGCCCGTGCCCGTGCCCGTGCCCGTGCCCGTGCCCGTGCCCGTGCCCGCCCGGTACCTGCACATTCTCCCGGCCCCCGGCCCCGCTCGCCGCTGCCCGAGGCCCCGCGGCCGTTGCGGCCTCCCAGGCGGGGGCGGCGCTGGCCCCGCCCCGGCCGGAAGTGACGCCATCGCTCCGCGCCCGTTGCCATAGGAACAGCGCGGCCGCCTCATGGCGGGGACGCGGCGCGGCCTCTCCTCGGTCCCTGCGGCCCAAAATCCCAAATGGGGCTGGAAGGGACCTCTGGAGATCATCCAGCCCGACCTTGGTCACCTGGAGCAGGTGGGCTTGGAATGTCTCCGGAGAGGGAGACTCCACCGCCTCCCTGGGCAGCTGTTCAGTGCTCTGCCACCCTCGGTGTAAAGAAGCTCTTCCTCACGTTGAGGTGGGACTTCTTGTGGTTTAGTTTAGTTTAGTTCATGGCCATTGCACCACTGAAAGGAGTCTGGTACTCACGTCGGAGATGTTTATGTGGATTGGTGAGATCGCCTCTTGTTGGAAAATATACCAAGTTTAAAATTTTTATTTCCTAACTTTAGTCACGTTTGTTCGCCTTTGCCCCGGGGGAAGGGAACGGAAGTTCCCCTCCAAAGCATTGTTCCTCCAGGAACAATGGTGAGTTCGGCATCTCAGCGGGCTGAGGGCAGCACGAGATACACGAGAGATAAAGGCCATCAAGGGCCATTGGCGAAACATCAGCGACCGTCTACTCCAGACACGGCTGGGGACACCTGGACAAGGCTGATAAGGAAATGCAAATTAGAATGAACACCTAATTAACATCAGAGGCGAGGGAATCCATATCCAATAGGAAACCAAGGACTAAGAACTGCACGAGTCGGGACCAATGACCATTAAACCGATGGATTTCTATGGGTTTGGGACTGTATAAAATTTGACAAAAATCTAGAAGTTTTGAGAAAAATCATGGAGCGCGGTCCCCTGCGGCTGAAGGGCAGCGGGGGCTCCCTGGGGGTCGGCAAGCGGGAGAAGAAGGCGAAAGACAAAGCCCAGATCCCGGAGCAGATCACGGGCAGCAAGGAGCAGGAGGAGGGGAGGCGGAGAAGCGCGGGCTGGACAGGCGGACCCCGGCGCAGGTGGCCTTCGAGAAGGTGCAGAAGCAGCAGCAAATGGAGCGGATCCTGAAGAAAGCGGGGAAAACCCGCACGCAGCGAGCGGAGGAGTCCAAGAGGCACTTGGATGCTCTGAGCACTGCCACATTCCCAAAGTCAGCTGCCCTGAATGAACGGGCTGCTCGTCACACCTCTGGAGCTGGAGCCAGCTTTGGTTTGTATCAATGTCAATCTGGCTGTTCTCCCTATTGTGATATTCTCCAACAGAATTTCTGAGCTTTTATGACTTTATACTGCCTTATTTTATAGTCTTTAAAGAAAAAAAAAATCAAACATCCAACACTCTCAGCCTATTCTGGATTAACCAAGCCCAGCTCCCACTGTCTCTCCTCACCAGAAAGAAGCTCCAGACCCCTAAATCATCTTTGGGGCCTCTGCTGGACCCTCTGCAGTAGCTCCTTGTCCTTCTTGTGCAGAACTGGACACAGCAGCCCAGATGTGCCTCGCTAGGGCTGAGCAGAGGGGCAGGATCCCTCCCTGCCCTGCTGGCCACACTCCTCCCGATGCCCCCCGGGTCCCAGTGTCCCCCCTGGCCCCAGGACGCTCTGCTGGCTCAGGGACAGTTTGTCATCCAGCAGGAGGCCCAGCTCCTCCTCTGCAGAGCTGCTCTCCAGTGGGTCACCCCCAGCCTGTGCAGGCCCCTGGGGTTGTTCCTCCCCGGGTGCAGGACCCTACACTTGCCCTTGTTGAACCCCCTTAGGTTTGCCCCCACCCAGCCCCTCAAGGTCCCTCTGAATGGCAGCCCGGCCTTCAGGTGAATCAGTCACTCCCCCGGCCGGAATCACCGTGAAACCTGATCAGGATCCAGTCTATCCCTCGGGCAGGTCGTTGCTACACGAACTGAGCAAGGCTGGAGGAGGCACCGATCCCTGGGGACAGCGCTGAGCACAGGTGGGCTCTGCTGTGCTTCCAGGCCCCTCTGAGCTCCGCACTCAGCCAGGCCCTCCCCCCAGTCCATTCTCCCACATTTCCCGTGTCTACCTACAGAGATGTCACGGGAGGCAGCGTCCAAAGCCTTGCTGAAGTCAGTCCTGGTGCCCAACACTGCCCAAGTGCCCCCACATGGATATGGGGAGGGGGGAAGCTTTGGGGGCCTGTCCCAAACTCCCTTTCCTGCCCCACGGAGGTGACAGCAGACAAGAGGGAACCCGGGAGAACCTCAGAGCCCCTCAAACCCAGCCAGGGCTTCCTACTGAGCCAGAAGGCCAAATCCCAGACTTGTCAGGGTTGAAGTGACCTCTGGAGATCATCCAGCCCCTGGTGGAGTTGAGATCCGGGGGTGCAGGTCTGGGGTGCTCTGATCCCCAGCCAGCACCAGGTACTGTGAATGATCATCCACAGGGAAACTGAGGCACAGAGCCCCACAGCCACCCCAAAAGAGCCAAGCCAAGCCCCACAGGTATCCTGCCTGAAACACAGGACCCACAGCATCCAAGCAAACTAGACTGTGTTGTATTTACACTCATGGACAGGGAGGAACAGGGAAAAGGGCGGTGCTGGAGAAGCAGGTGGCTGTGGGCTTTCCCAAGGGATCCATGGGAGCTGCTGCACTTGCTCGGGGCTGGTGGCTGCAATTCCTGCATCCCCTGAGGGTGAGGGATCATCCTCAGCCAAAAGCTCAGTGGCAAACCCAGCCTGGCCACCACCAGCTCAGTGCTCCTGGCCCAGGTGTGTCCAGGGGTAATATGTGCAGCCACTTGCACGCTCCAGACATGATGTGTTATCCAGAAGGAAAAACCTGAGGAAAAGGCTGGTGAGAGGCAGCCTCACTCCTCTCTGTGCTGGAGGGGGATTTGCAGCAGTTTGGGAGGCTCAGATGCTGCCAGCAGCAGCAAAAGATGGCAGCTGGCACAGAGCACGCGCTGCTTTGGCTGGAGCAGACTGCAAAAACCAAACACTCCGGCACCTGGGCAGAACTGCCACAAGCAGAGCAGGAAAACAGCCTTTGGAAGGAGCTGCTGTGATTTCCCCCAGCTGAGCCCTGCAGCTGTGCTGACACTGAGGGAAATGCTTCCAAAGCGTGGGATGGCCAGCAGAGTGGGACAGAGGCTGCTGCTTGTCCCCCGGGACCCATCCGGGTTTCTCTGCTTGAGAAAGCCAGAGCCCCGTGGCCACAGCCCCACTCCTGGTGTTCCCAGGAATCCCCTGGGCTTGGAAGAGGTTGTGGCTGTGTCCCAGGAGCCTCTGCCTGCCTTGTGCTGCATCCCTGAGCCCCAGGTCCTCCCAAGAGAGCCCTCCAGGTGCACTTTCTGGAGTGGTACTGAGTGGCATTTGGTTTTTCCTACACCTCCTTTCCTGTGTGAGTGAGTGAGAGCAGCCCCAGAGCCTTCTACGTGCCTCTTAGGGTGCTTGAGGCCTCTGAGCATGTTCACTTTACCCCAAAGTTCTCCTTCTGCCTTCCCTTGCACCCCGGAGCCCTTCCTGGGCCTTCCAGCACCTCAGGGAATTCTGAGTCTCTCAGTGAGCCCAGAGCCCTCCAAGCATCTCTCCCTGCTCCCTGGGTCTCTCCATGGGCGTTTCTGAGCCCCCACCTGGACTTCTGGGCACCCCGGGACCCTCCTCGTGACTTCCCCTGTGCCCCAATTCCCTCTGTCTGGCTTGCAGAGCATCTCCTGGGGACCTGGCCCTGCCTCTTATCCCACAGGGAGGGAGGAGGCAGAGGAGGGCAGCTGGGTGGGCTCCCCGAGCTCTCCCCAATACCAGCATGGCCCACATGGGAGGAGGGGACCCCACTGTCACCTGGATGCAGGGACAGGTCCAGAAGCAGAGGTGTGGGGACCTGAGCTTTGTGCACAACCCTGATGAGAGCGACTTGTGTAAGGCAGAAGGCAGGGAGAGAGGAAAGAAGGGAGAGGAGAAAGGGGAGAGGAAAGAGGGGAGAGAGGAGAGCAGGCACAGGCAGTGCTGAGGGGGACACACCTTGGTGGGAAAGCAGCCGGGGTTATCCAGGGGTGCTGAAGCAGGAGGCTGGAGCAGGGGTGTCCTGGCTCCCTCCCTGTGGAGAGAGGCACACGGCAGCAAGCAGAACCTCCTGGAAGGTCCTGCCCTGCCCACGTCACTTGAAGCCACAAAATAACTTCCCTGTGCCAGCATCACTGCTCAACCCCCTTGGTGCTTCTCCAACAGCGTCAGCAGAGGGTGGGGAGAGGGGTCTGGGGTGCTGGAACTACAGAATCAACTTTTGTGCATCTGAGAGCAAACACCTCCCGGGGAGCAGACGGCAGCCTGGCTGCCAGGATCCCCCAGCTCCCGGGATTACAGGCAGAGGGAACAGAGTCCAGCAGCTGCTCAGGGACTGCGGCCACAAGTCCTGGCTGGTTTGCAGGACTCGGAGCCACCGGCAAGGGAAAGGCTGCCCGGCAGAGCCCGGCCGCTCACGCCGCGCAAACTGCCCGGCAAGAGGCAAGTGCGAAGGTCTTAGCGCCGGAGCAGCGGGGCAGGACGGTCCCTTTTCCTTTGGGAAGCTGGTTGACAACACATCAGCTGAGCAGTGGCTGTCGGACAGGCAGGAAGGGAGAGGAGGAACACCAATTGACTGCCAGAGGTGCGAGGAGTCCCCATGTCCAGGTGCCGGTTTGTGCGCGCTGCCGGAGTCACCCTCGCACCGCTGCAGGGGCTGGGAGGAGGAGGAGGAGGAAGGCTGGGAGGAAGGGGAGGAGCACCAGGCAGCCTGGCTGCAGTTCGAGCTGCTCGGACCCCTTCACAACTTCTGGATCTTCTCGGCGATAACGATGGGGTTTTCCTTGCGGATCTTCTCGGCAGCTTCTGCCTTGTAGTCATAGGGGCAGGCGTGCATGTCAGAGTACCGGTGAATGGCACAGAACAGGTTCCCGCAGCGGCAGTCAAAGCCTGAGGGGAGGAAGAGCAGGGACAAAGCCACATCAGACCCCATCCAGCCAAGCAGGAAGGTGGCAGGGCCTGGCTCCTTCCTGCCATGCCAGGAAACGCCACCAATGCAGAGAGAGGGGCAAGGGAGGGGGGCCTGCTGTTCCCCACAGGCCAAAGGGATTCTTTATTTGGGGAAGACCATGGATGGCTCTTTGCTTTCCTCTGGCTCAGGAGCTCCGTGTGCTTTGGGCAGCCCCAGCTGTCACATGGTGGGAAACGCTCCCAGAGCAGCTGCCGTCCGTGCTCCCTGGGGACAAGGGACATGCCAGGCACTGCAGAGTGACAGATTGCTAATCCAGACCAGGCTCCCCAGGCAGCCCGAGCTGGAGCTCAGCCCTCTGAGCCAGTCCAGCTCCCCAGGGTCACACAGCAGCAGCTGGACTGACCAGCAGCAAGCAGCAGAGCTGTCACCACCTTAGGATCATGTTTGAGCTATTCAGGCTTCAAAACTCCCACTTTAGTCACTTCACTCCGAGACAATGCTCAAGAGTGCTACCATTAACACAGCACACTGGGAAAGCAAGGCAGGGAGCGAGCAGGGGATGTGCTGCAGGACAGCAGGGAATCTTGCTGGCAGGAAATCATGCTCTGGTCTTCACTTTTTTTCCAACTACAGGCTGTAAAGCCCACAAACACCTTGCTCCAAGGTGCCGGTTTACTCCTGGTTGAGAAAACTCATTTTATCCTAAATGCCCTGAATTCACAGGAGTTCTCTGTAAGTTGAATCCTAAAGAAGAGAACTTCTCATAGTTTAAAGCTTATAAGGAAACCCTCATCCAGCAAAACAATCCTCTCTGCACCCTGAAGGCTGGGCACAGAGTACCCAGCCCAGATCCAGGTTTATAAACCCACCCCTATTATAGGATAGTGCCCATGGATTTCCAGGCAAGCTCAGGTTCAAACTTTCCAGTCTAGACTTTGCCAAAACCTCTTATATCCGTGAAAACAGCCAGTCCCTTGCTGCTGGATGCCCCAAGCAGGCTACAGAAGCAAGTGCTCTGCCAGAACAGCATGACCTGCACAGCTCCAGAGTTAACTTTTTTTCCAGAGAAGTACTACATGCCAGAGATAATTTAGGGGAATGATGTTTTTATTAGCAATCCACAGCCAAATTAATTGCTTCACTTTCCAGAAGCTGTTTTCCCACTGATAGCAGTGCCCTGACACCATCCCAGCACTTCTCTCTCCAGCTTTACAAGCTGCATGCTGAGAGCCATCCTGCTCTCAGGAAGTTAACAGTGGAAATCAGGCAGCATTAACAAATGGGATGAGTCCTGGAGAGGGATTTTCCATTTGGGTCTAGCTCAGTTCATGTCACTGTTACGAAAGCTTTACCACAGACCTGACCAGGAGTGGATTCTGATCCACAGCAAGCTCTGCTTTCCTCTACAGCAGCTTCTGCCAAGAAGCAGGAACAACCAAGATGTGCTGCCACATCCAATCCTGCTCCCAAGGGCTGCCAGGACCCCGGCAGTGAGTGGGATGTTCCCCAGGCTGCTGCCTCAGCCAGTGCTGCTGCAGGTCAGAGCTCTCCTCCCTCCTCTCCTTCAGCACCACAGCTCCAGGATGGATTTGGGGGAAACCTCCAGCCTCTGACCCTCCAAACCCAGCAGCACCACAGCACTGTGCTCACAGGCCTCTCACTGGGGACTGCTTAGGGCACGGGGAAGTTTTCCCAGAGCCAGGCACTTACCAGTCAGCCCAATCTTCTTCCGGCAGGTGAAGCAGCGATTCTTCTTCGGTTTCGGTTTTTCCGAAGCCGCCTTGCCCTCGGCTGTGTTCTGGGATATCTCAAGCAGGGTACCTGAAACAGAGGCAAGAGTTTTGCTGCCATTCGGGATAAACCAAACGTTCATTTTATCACAGGAGCTGCTTGAGGCTCTGATGACTCTCCGTGTGCACACTGCCCTGGCTGACATACCCCAAACTGTGAGATTTGCCTTGTTCCACCGAGATCTCCACCTCACAGCTTTCTCTCTGTTTCAAATGCCTTAAATCCAAAGCTGAAGTGGTCACTGGACAGTGACTGGATAGTCACTACAGCTCAGCTGCTCTACAGCAATACAGCTGGCAGCTGAGCCCACAGTTAATCTTCACAGGGAGAAAAAAAGTTAACCCCTTGTAAGTACTACTAATTATTTTTGCTGACTATTATGTAAGTGTTGCCCAAATGTGGGTCTTAGAATGCTTTACACAGATATCCATCACTGCCTCTAATCTACCAAAGGGAAAACTGAGCTCTCAAAGCCAGATTGTTAAAGGTCACTGATGCTTAGCAGGATTTCCTCCAGTACCTAAGCAGGTTAGAGAAGTCAACAGAAGGGAGGAGCTCCAACTGCTCCTTGGAGCACCTGTAGTGCAGGCTGCTCTGAGGAGACAAAACAGAGACAGCTTTGTGGAGCTGACCCTAAACAACCTCCTAAAAACTACACAGGCAGATGAAAGGGGCAGGCCCTCCCAAGCCTCTTTTTAACAGTCTCTCACCTGCCTGTTGTAAATTGCCTCCTGTGCTTGCAGGCAAGAAATTACCTAACCCAAAATGCCCAGCCTTGTGTGGTGACTAAAGCCCTGGCTTATTAGCAACCAACAGCTCCTGGGTTTTTTTAGCTTCCAATGCAAGCAAGCTGTCAGCTGAGCAAAGGAGTATGTCTGCATGCAGATCACCTGCTTATGGCATCAGCTGGAGGATGTGCCACACTGGGCAATGACTCTGCTGCTCCTCAATCACGTCAGGGCACTGGCTGTGTAACACCCCCCGAGGAACAGGTTCCCCCATCACACGGGGTAACAACAACAGGCCTCCGCTACCCCCAGGCACTGTCACAACCGAGTCACCTCTCTCCAAACCTCAGATGGATCCGTCTCCCTTCCTCCCCCTCGGGAGCTGGCAGGGGAGTGCCGCCAGCAGCAGCCGCGTCAGGCTGTGGGACGCTCCGGGCTCGCTGCCATTCGCTGGGAGAGGCGTCATGGAAGATTATCCTCCTGCCAGCCACTCGAGGGCTGGCAGCCACTCAGCCCTCAGCCCACAGAGCAATCTCTATCAGCCTGCCCTCGAGCACAGCATTTGCTCTCCTTCCTGTCACCAAAACAAGTTTCCTCCTCAGCTCTTAGGTGTGCCTTTACTGCCGGGAGGGGACACACCCCATGGTCAGCAGCTGTCCCTGCTGCTCCAATGGACTCCTGAGCTCAGTGTCACTCAGACCTGTGCAAAGGACAAACCAAGCACCCTACCTGATGAGGAAGCAGCTGATGAGGCTTCATCTGTCTTGCTGAATTCCTCTGTCTCATTGCTGGTTTCCTCTCTGGATATGCTCATGGCCGTCATCTGATGGGTCACAGGAGTCTGAGCACTGGGAGCATTTGCAGCAGACAAACAAAAAGAGAAAACACAACTATTTTCATTTGATGGACAGTTATGTGGGAGAGACCTTCAGCCCATAAAGTTTATTTCCTTATATTCAAAAGTAGGTCAGGAGCACAGCAGGTCAATTCCCCTTGAGATCGGGGATCAAAGTCCTTTATAGACATAAATGGAATGAATCTGTGATGATCTCAGTTTCCTTTTGCACCCAATTATATCTCAAAGCAAGGCAAGAGCCTATCCAAACAAGTCCAGGGGCAGGGAAACACAGTTATGAGTCAGGGCTGTAATGTGATGGTAGAGCTCAGTGCAGCTCTGTCCTCCTTCCCATCAAACAGGCCCAAGGTCTCTAATCCTGCTGTCACAGCTTTCAGACTGGGTCATCAGCAGGTGCTTTCACTTAGAATCACACAACATTCTGAGTTGATGATCCTCATGATCTTATCAAGTCCAACTCTTGGCCCCGCACAGGAAAACCCCAAAAATCCCACGGCTTGGGACTGAGCAGAAATTGAACAGTTGAACAGAGCCAGGGACAGACAAGGTGCACTGGCGGCAGGAGAACCAAGATGCCATTTAATTTGCTACCAACCCTCTGATACCTCACTCTACACATCAGACATCAGCAGCAGCAGATTGAGGGACATCTCAATCTTCCAAATAAACCAGAATCACAATGCAAACTTTGACCCAGCCTGTTTACAGGCATATAAAGGATGACAGCCTGTCCCTTGTGTCCCAGAGCTGGATTTTAGCAGGGTTTAGATCCCCTCCCCTCCAGACTCTGCCCCTACCTGGCTTTTGCATCCTCAGGTGTGGAGTCTCCCTCTGTGCACTGTCCTGCAATGGCCTCAGAAGCCATGGGGCTGCTGCTGGGACCACTGGGTGCTACGAGACAAAAGCAGGCTTGGTCAAATCTCTGGAAGTATCAGCAAGTTCCTCAGGTGCTTGGCAGTCAAGGAGAAAGCAGAACGAGCACTTCCAGCAGGCTTTACACGCCTGTTCCCTACTGGAGCTGGGAGGGCA
The DNA here is from genome assembly GCF_031753505.1 of Anomalospiza imberbis. NCBI lineage: Eukaryota > Metazoa > Chordata > Aves > Passeriformes > Viduidae > Anomalospiza > Anomalospiza imberbis. The sequence continues at coordinate 1,429,427 of NC_089707.1, forward strand.
CACTCCTGTTGGGATCACTCCCATACCCCTGCTCTTACACTCTCCTCTCCAAATCTGTGCATGGGACTCTGTGGGACACCAGGGCTGTCTGGAACTTGAACCCAGTGGCACTTTGTAAACTTCTCCAAGGTGTAAGAACCAGATCCTCATCTGCTGAAAGGAACAGGCTTCAACAGACACATAGGGGTTTGTGTCAGCTAAGGATCTAAGCTGGGGTCTTAGGAAAAACCTTTGTCAGGAAAAGTCATGTTCCTGAGCATATTTTGTGTGGGAGACTCAAGGCAAGCCATGATGAATTCCATGACCCTCAGGAATAAACTGTGGAAGAACTCTCAGAGGCATTTCTCACTCTGCACATGTGGCATCTGCACAACCCCCAGCAAAAGAAATCCCTGCTCACGTTGCAGAGAGCATCCTTCCCCTGCTCCCATCCCAAGTGCAGGAAACAAACCTTGTAAGTCATGGCTTTTAGATATCACACTGTTAAGATAAGAATATTATAAAAATAGGCTAAATAAAATTTCATTGTGGGGCTTTGTCATGGTTCCCAGCAGTCAGCATCTAATCAGGGAGCAGGAAATAGCTGAAAGCTGGGATCACCAGCACATGTGAAATTCTACAGTTTACTGGAAGGTGCTGGCTGGGACGGGGCTTCACAAACTGGTGAGACTGGGAAGAAAGCAAGTGCCCCTCCTAACAGGGAACAGAAGTGCTCGAGGGCTTGCATCCTTGATTTAGAGCCTTGGGTATCCAGGGAAAGGGAAAGATGATTTTTCTAGGAGAGGGTAAATCTGCTGGTGGCTAGGCACCAGTGCCATGCTGAACAGTTTGTATCCAGACACCCATTCAAGACAAATTTCCAGGAAAAAATCCTCTACCTGGAGGGCTTATCCGGTCACTGCTCTGCTGCCTCTGCAGGAACTCCTTATAGCACACGGAGCACATGCCGTTGGTCCGGGGGCTGCCATAGAACCCGCAGCCCGTGGTACACAGCAGAGGCACCTGCGTCTGGTTCGTCTCCTGAGCCATCCTCGCCCTTCCGAGGCACCGAGCTGCAGCCAGGAATCAGAAATAAACCCAGGACAGCTGTGAGGGCCGGAGCGCTCGGGCATTGTGTGCTGCAGCTGATCAGGAAGGAGCACAAAGGATCCCAAGAGAGCCGGGTTCCTGCACGTGCACAACCACACGACCCAAGGCCTTTGAGCACTCGGGGCTCCTAAAATCCATGTCCTGGGGCCCTAAGCCACCCAGAGCCAGACTGGAAAGCCAACAGGAACTGGCTCCCGGCTCTGCCTGCTGCACCAGGAGGCTCCCTGAACTCCCGGTGACACACGAGCTCGTCAGACCCCTACAATCCGCTCTCCACCGGTACCAAATGTGCCCCCACAGCACTACTGATGGCCCCTGTGAACACCCACACCTCGCACGCCCAGTGCAGGCCCAGTCAGTCACATTTTGGTTTTCATTTCGAGCCTGGTGTAGTTTTTTAATTCTCAGGAAGATGACGCAAGCGATGCAGAAGGAACCCACTGACGCTCTGCTCTGACATACGTGGGTAAGGGGAACGTTTGCATGGTTAGGCTGGAAGTAAGGATAAGGTTTTCTTTCCAGCAGCAAGATGCGATTCCAGAACACCTTCCCGGGGAAAACAGCTGACACATTGAAACCTAATTTTAAATTTAATCTTAATAAGTTCTCTCTGGATCACATGCAGTTACCTCCAACCCCAGGAACTGGCCCCTTCCAGCCACACACGGTGTAGCATTCACAGGGCCAAACCCACCACAGTGCTCTAAATGAGAACCATGAGGCACAAACAAAAACCACACACAATTCCAATGTGTGCGGACAACGTGGCTGCAGCCAGTCCAACTCGACACAGAACAAGGGGAGAGGATGTGCGCAGGACCATGGTGGGTGCGGGTGGCTCCGGCTCGGGCACAAAGCCACGGCGCTGGTACCAGGAGCTCCCAGCGGTGCTGCCTTTGTGGGGTGCATGAAGTACCCACGACCTCCCAGCCAGCCCTGCCGCCTCCCTTCCCGCTCCTACAAAACTTGCTTCACCGAGGGAATAAACAAGACGAACACGAAATCATTACCCTGCCAGGAGCGCTCCCGTGGGACGGAACCGGATCACCTCTGGTTTATCCCTGCTCGTCCTCAGCTGGGGGATGCGGGTTTCGGCTCCGCACCCGGGGGTGCCTCGCAGAGCTCAGACCAGCGCTCCCATCGCCACACCGGGACCCTCTCGGCCCGAACCGGCCCCTCCTCGGGCACTCGCAGCCAGGGCAGCCCCGGTAGCGGTGGATCCCTCGGGGGTCCCGGCTGGCGCCCGCTGCCACACGGACAAAGCTTCGGGAGCTGCTGTCGATCGAGTCCCTGCAGAGAGAAGGGGCCGCGGGCTCAGCCCTCCCCGAGCGCCGCACGGCCCAGCCGGTCGGACGGGCCGAGCCGCGGCCCCCGCCGTGCCCGGGCGGCCCGGGGTGGCCGAGACCCCCGCCCGGCCGGGGAAAGACACCCCCCCCGGGGGAGAGACCCCCACCGCCCCCTCCCGCGGCTCGCCCCGGCCCGCCGCCCCCGCCCCCCGCGGCCGGGCCCCGCGCCCCGCTCCCGGCCCGCGGCGCTAATCGAGGCCGAGGCTCCGCGGCCTGCGCGGAGCGGGAGCCCCGGGCCGGGTCCCGCTCGCCGGGCCCCACTCACCGGCGGCGGAGGAGGGCGGGCGGCCCCGGGCCGGGCCGGGCCGGCCCCGGGAGGCTCAGGCGGGCGGCGGGCAGGGAGCGCTGCCGGGAAACATGGCGGGCGCGGGCCCCGAGCGCCTCCCCCGGGGAGGGCCCGGGACGGGGGGGACGGGACGGGGGGGACGCGAGGCCTGGGACGGGGCCGGGGGCGTAGGTGTGAGCCGGGGACAGGGCAGGGGGCTGTGACACCCCCCGGGGACACGGGCGGGGGTGCAGGGGAGGGGGCTGGGACCCCCGGCTGTGAGGACAGGAGTGACGGTGGGCTCCGGGAACAGCGGAGAGGGCTGCGAGCCCTCCCTGCCCCGGCCATGGGGACTGGGGCGTGGGGCAGGGGCTGGGGTGTAGGTGTGCTTCAGCAATAGACGCGAGGGCTGTGACCCCCTGGTTACAGGGACTGGGGTGTACGTGTGCCTTGGCTATAGGGGAGGGAGCTCTGACCCCCTTGGCTGTAGGGCCGGGGTGACAGATGTGCCCCATCTATAGCTGAGGGGCTGAGACCCGTATGTGGGTATATGGGGTGGGACACAGCCAGACTCCCCTGCAGAGAGAGGGGTCTGGGGGCCTGGGTCACAATCAGACCCTGGCTGTAGGAAGGGGGGTGAGACCCTTGTCCCCCAAGCTCTAGGGGCTGGGACACAGGTATTACTTGGCTGTAGAGGCTGGGACACTGTGGGGGCTTCAGCTCTAGGGTAGGGGACTGGGGATATGGCTGTAACTGCTGGGGAAGAGGGTGGACAGTGCTCTGCTCACACCCCATCCATAGGGGCGGGATGCAGCCAGCTCTGCCCCAGCAGCATGAGAGGGGCTGGGACCCCCAGCTCTGGGCTCTGGGGCCATACACCATCCATAGTGTGGATGGTGGGATGCTCCAGGGGCCTCCAGCTGGATGGGATTTCCAGCAACAAACTGTTCCTGCTGCTCTTCACCAAGCACTGGATGATGTGGGGGTTTATTCAATCAAAGCTCTGCTCAGGAGGCCCAGCTGGTCATGGGGCCGATTCCCTTCTGAGCTCGTGTGCCCGGCCCTGCGTGCAGGCCTCCCCTCCGAGCCCGTGTGTCCTGCTGGGGTCCAGGACTCTCCTCCAAGCCCATGCCGGGGGTCCGGCCCTTCCCACTGCCATTGCCATGGGGGCAGACCCTGCAGGAGAAAACTCCCAGCCGTGCTGGGGCTGGGGAACACCGAGCAGCAAAACCCTCGGGAAGCCACGGCCAAGCTCTGCTCGGGAATTTCCCCAACACTTCCCTGCCCAAAGCTCTACAAGAGCTTTGCCCTGAGCTCCGGCGGGCTGGGCCGCGGGGTTCGGCCCGGGTTTGGTTTGAAGAGAGGCGAGGGCCGGACTCCGCTCTGGGGGTGCCCTGGGGGAGCCTTTGGGGCAGCACAAAGGTCCCTGCGGGGACAGGTTGGGACATTTCCAGTGACACCCACCTCAGGCCGGGCGCTCGGCCACCAGGTGGCATCAGGAACCCGCGGACGTGGGCACGGGTACCCAATGAGGGTGAGGGTACGGAGGGTGGGTGCACAGGTACCCAGAGAGGTGGGCACACAGGTACCCAGGGACAGTGGGTGCACAGGTACCCAGGGACAGTGGGTAGGTACCCAGGGACAGTGGGTGCACAGGTACCCAGGGACAGTGGGTGCACAGGTACCCACAGACAGTGGGTAGGTACCCAGGGACAGTGGGTGCACAGGTACCCAGGGACAGTGGGTAGGTACCCAGGGACAGTGGGTGCACAGGTACCCAGAGAGGTGGGCACACAGGTACCCAGGGACAGTGGGCACACAGGTACCCAGGGACAGTGGGTGCACAGGTACCCACAGACAGTGGGTAGGTACCCAGGGACAGTGGGTGCACAGGTACCCAGGGACAGTGGGCACACAGGTACCCAGGGACAGTGGGTGCACAGGTACCCACAGACAGTGGGTAGGTACCCAGGGACAGTGGGTAGGTACCCAGGGACAATGGGTGCACAGGTACCCAGGGACAGTGGGCACACAGGTACCCAGGGACAGTGGGTGCACAGGTACCCACAGACAGTGGGTAGGTACCCAGGGACAGTGGGTAGGTACCCAGGGACAGTGGGCACACAGGTACCCACAGACAGTGGGTGCACAGGTACCCAGGGACAGTGGGTGCACAGGTACCCAGGGACAGTGGGTGCACAGGTACCCACAGACAGTGGGTAGGTACCCAGGGACAGTGGGTGCACAGGTACCCGGGGACAGTGGGTAGGTACTCAGGGACAATGGGTGCACAGGTACCCAGGGACAGTGGGTAGGTACCCAGGGACAGTGGGTGCACAGGTACCCAGGGACAGTGGGTAGGTACCCAGGGACAGTGGGTGCACAGGTACCCAGGGACAGTGGGTGCACAGGTACCCGGGGACAGTGGGTAGGTACTCAGGGACAATGGGTGCACAGGTACCCACAGACAGTGGGTGCACAGGTACCCACAGACAGTGGGTGCACAGGTACCCAGGGACAGTGGGTGCACAAGTACCTGGGGAAGGTGAGTTCACAGGTACCCGGGGATGGTGAGCACACTGGTACCCACAGACAGTGGTCACACAGGTACCTGGGGAAGGTGAAGGCACAGATACCCGGCATGGTGAGTGTACAGATACCCAAGAAGGTGGGCACGCAGGTTCTCACAGAGGTGGGCACACAGGTCCATGGGATGGTGAATACACAGGCACCCTGGGAAGGTGTGTGCAGGAGTTACCAGGGAAGAAGTGTGCACAGGTAACCGGGGGGTGGGTGTAGAGGTGCCCGTGGGAGGTGAGGGCACAGGTAACTCACGCACCTGCAGCCTCGCTGGCATCCCTCAGTCACTGCCAGCTCCATGCTGCAGCCAGCCCTGCAGAGGGGGGCCCTGGACCCTACTTTGTTAATGAGGGTCACTCAGCTAACAAGGCTCCTTTGGCTAATGAGGGTCCCTTGGTTCTTGCAGACCAGGGGCCTTGGGGCTGCCAGCTCCAGTCCAGTGTGCCCCTGGCTCCTGGAGCTCCCCATGCACCCTCTGCTGCTGCTGTCCTGCTCCCCAGGCCCTTCAGCTTTGGGGATCAGGGCACCTACTGGGGGACAAAGTCCCAGCAGCCCCGGCTGGGCAGGTGGAGCGCAGGGGTTGCTCTGAGGGCAGTTGCAAGGGGACCGGGAGGTGCCTGACCCTGGGGGCTCTGAGATGCCACCTGTGGCTGGGGCAGCATGGCAAGAGCTGGGGACACCATGCTGGGGAGGCGGGGGCACGCAGAGCAGGGCAGGCCGGGCAGTGTGATACTAATACACATTTTCCTGTGATGTTCTGGCACAATTTTCAGAGCCAAAGCCGAAGGGAGCTCCTGGGATTGTCGCTCTCCCTCTTCACTCTCTCCTCAGCCCCAGATCCACCGGTGCCCCCACCCCTGTGGCTCCCACAGCACAGGTTGTGTTGCTGGAACATCATCTCCATCTGTCTTTGAGCCGTGGGAGAGGAGAGGGGAGCTGCCTCCATCCCTGCCGGCATCAGCCCTCTCCACAGCATCTTCTCCGCCTGGGTTATCTAATGGCTGTGGCAGAGCCTTTAAATGTCACCCACTAAAGAGAGCACGACGGCGTCCGGGAAGGGAGGGGAGGCTGGGTGAGACAGGATGGGAAAAACAGGAGCAAAACAATATCGATTTCCAGCCAATTATCACTGTTATCAAAGCAGAGCAATTAAAGGATGAGGCCACATCGCCAATACCCGGCTGCCCCTCCGAGGCGAGGCGCGGGCTCACCAGCTCTGTCAAACACACACAAATACACAAACACATCCAAGCGCCTCGTTCCCTCTGTACATGTGTGTCCGTGTGTGCTCGGAGCACACGCGTGTGCTCTCACACACACACACACGCACGCACAGAGGGGTCCTGAGCTCCGCGGCATCTGCTGAGTTGTTTTCCCGGTGGAGTTAATCTCCCCAGCCCGCTTCACTGCCTCGTTCTCCGTGCAGCCAGGACGTGCCTCCATCTGGCTCTGGCTGAGCCCAGGGAGGGTGGAGGGCGCTGGGGACGCCTGGCACAGCACTGCCCGGGGCTCTCGCCCGACGAGGGGCTGGAGCTGCGGGAACTTAGTGAATTTCTCCTCCTCAGGTCGTCTAAAATGTTCTCTGGCCATGTGTCCATCCCTCCTTCTCCCTCCTCCTTCCCGCCGCCCCAAAGGCGCGGGGCCTGACTCCGACCCTGCACCCCAGGGCTCCCAGGCTGCCAGCTGGGCACTCGGCCTGCGCATGGTTTTGGCTTCTTATGCTCTTGCAGGATGGATGTCGGAGCCACACAGCTCCGAACGACACCATCCTTGTCACTCGGTTTGTTCAGCTGCAGCACAGGAGACTGAGGGGAGGCTCCTCGGGGGCTGCAGCTCCTCCCGAGGGGAGGCAGAGGGGCAGGGGCTGAGCTCTGCTCTGGGACAGGGACAGGAGCCCAGGAAGGGCTGGAGCTGGGCCAGGGCTTGGCATGGAGCTCAGGGAAAGGTTCTTCCCCCCGAGGGTGCTGGCACTGCCCAGGCTCCCCAGGGAATGGTCCCGGCCCCAAGGCTGCCAGAGCTGCAGGAGCGTTTGGACAGCGCTGCCAGGGATGCTCAGGGTGGGGTGTTGGGGTGGCTGTGCAGGGACAGGGGCTGCACTGATGATCCTTGTTAGTCTTTTCTCACTCAGGATATTCCAGGATTTTATGATTCTATGATTCCATCAGTGGTGGGTGGTGTTTGGGACCACCAAAGATGCCAGCAGGGACCAAACCTCTTGCTCAAAATGCAGCCCAGAGCAGTAACAGGGGGTACACGTGGGGGTACAAAGGGTGCCCAGAGCAGCTGTGGCTGCCCCTGGATTCCCTGGAAGTGTCCAAGGCCAGGTTGGCCAGGGATTGGAAGAACCTGGGCTAGTGGAAGGTGTCCCTGCCATGGCAGGGGGGTGGAAGGGGATGAGCTTTAAGGCCCCTCCCAACCCAAGCCAGTCTGGGGTTATACAAACACTTGCAGTGTACAGCTTGAGATGTGGCAGTGTGATTCCAGTACTTGGAGGGTCAACCCACAGCTGGGTCAATCCCTGGGCAGACCCCAAAGCCCCCAAAGCCTCCCCCACAGTCCCCCCCAAAGCCTCCCCCTCCCAGCCTGGCAGCCTTGTCCCCAAGGGCTGTGCTATCCACATCCAGTGGCACAGCTTGAGAGCAGCATCTCCAGCAGCCACGCCAGAAGGTGCTTCCCGAGCATCTGGGGAGGAAGGAAAACTGGGCTCTGGTCCTGTTGCCTGGGAGGAAGTTTATATGGAAAACCACAGAGGATGACAGTGGCAGGAGCCCTGTGCTCCTTGTCTGGCCTTGGCCACACTTCTCTGCCGCTCAGGAGCCCCATGCTGGCTCTCACCACTGAGAATTGCTGCTTCCCTCGGGAACGAGCAGGACCTGAGCCCCGACACCCTGCCTGGTCACTGGTCATCCACACTTCCCTGTCCCCTGGATGCTGGCTGTGCACAGCTAACACATTAACCTAGTGCTGCGCCAGCCCCCGGCCCCGCGCTCCCTGCCTGTGTGACACACATCTGGGTGAGCAGAGAGGTGGAGGGGGGCATCAAATCCTTTTAAAAGGCTCAGTGGGTTAGAAACCCCCTTGCAATTACCACCTTCTCCTTGTCTGGTGCACACAAAAGAACCTCCGGGGCGCTGGGCATGTTCCTGACAAACCCAACACAGCCGCGGGAGCCGGGAGGAAGGGACGGAGGCAGGAGCCTTTTCAGACTCTGCTATTTGGTTGCAAACTGCTTAATTTCCTGAACAAAATGATATTTTTGTTGTTGTTGTTGTTTTGATGGAAAGGACAGCACTTTTTTGGCATGGTACAATCCCAGGGCTATTCATCCGTCACCACAGCAACGAGCTCCATCAATGGCCATCCGAGATTGCGGATGATTAGAGACAACATGTAAAAGGTGGAAGACGCTGGGCACCTCGAAAACCTCGTCTTCCCAAATGACTTGAATTATCCTCATTATTTCTCCCCAGCCAATTCTCTCCCCAGTCCGCAGGAGACGTCGCTGTTATATAAACACGGGAAGAGCCAAGTTATGAGAGCAGGCAGATGAGAAGGGAATGGTCCCTTCTGATGGGGACTGACCTGGAAAGCTCATGACATGGAGGATGAAACCCTAGGAGATGCTCAGGGCATCCTTCTGTGCCTGGAAGTGGGAAGGAGTGAGGCCATGCTGCTGTCAGGGCAGTGGGGACCATGGCTGAGCCTTGGGGTGGGGTGACCACGACCTCTGCTTTTCCCAGTCCTGAGGACCTCCTGCAACTCTTCCCTGAACTGCGCCAATCCATTCCAGGGACACAGTGAGGAGCTTCATGTTGGTTTGCTCTTGTAGCACCTCAAGGACCCGGCCCATCACCACCACCAGTTTTTGGGGTAAACCAGGGAGAAAGAGGTCACTGGAGCCTGGCAAAGGTATGACATGTCCCAGTGGAGGGACTTCCCGTGGTGACAGTGTCCTGAAACATGGCAGCCCTGAAACTTTAATGCCCACCTGCAATATTCATGGTGCTTTCGACAGAAGCAAGGTGGGAGTTGTACAGAGCAGCCTGAATATTTCATGGGGGGGTTCTGCACTGGGATTTTGGGGATGGTTTCCTCCACTGCCACCACAGCCCCACCCTGCCACAGAGTCTGAGCTATCCGGTGTGGAGGAAGAGTGATGACACCCTGATCTGCAGCCAAAGAGTCCCTTAGAAATAATCAATGCATGTTTTGGCCCCTGCCCAGGGAGGGAGGAGAGGTCATGTCCTTTTGGGCATCTCTCTGCTCTGGGGGGATCAGGAGACCCCGGGTCTCCAGGCTGACCTCCCAAACTGGCTTTGGTGAATGTCCCCCACTCTGAGTCCCACAGCCCCACAGAGGGGCCTCAAGTGCCCACCCTGGGCTGGGCTGTCCTGACATCACTACAAGGGACAGAGACAGCAGAGACAGCAGCGTCCCTGGTCCTGTCCTCTCTGGCTGCTGCTGGGTTGTTTCCTTGCTAGAGGCCCTTGTCCCAGGGCCATGTGGAGGCATGGGAGGTGATGGTCACACAGGTGGCTGGGATCCAGGTCAGCTCTCCATTGGGACATCCCCACCATGGAGCAGGTGCTCACAGCCAGCGTTACACCGGATCCTGTCCCGGATCGACCCAGCCCGGGATGGCAAAAGGTCCTGAGAGCAGTGACACCGCAGTGAGGGGGGAGGTGATGGTGAGAACATCAGGGGAGAGCAGCCCCTCCCCAGCCCCTCCCCAGCCCCTTGGCTGTAGCCCTTCCTGAGCACTCCCTGCCTGTTCTGCAGCAGCTTTGGGGGGCTGCTGGGGAGTGGCTGCCTCTGAAGTCTCCTTAGCTGGAGCCCCAAGGGCAGCAGAGCCCTCCATGGCAGGGATAGGGCTCAAGCACCCTCATGGTTCCAGCAGAGCTGCCACCTCTGCAGAGCCCATCATGGTGCATGTCCCCTCCTCACTCCATGCCTCAGTTTCCCCTCTGTGTCCTGGGGATGAGCCCTCTGTCTAGGGTATTTTCCAGGACCTCAGGCAAGAGAATGGGATATCAGTGGGCTCCTGACTCCATCCAGGGACAGGCCCCAGCCCTGAGCACACTGATGGGAAGGGTGGCCAGGGGACACAGGTGCCCATCCTTCTCTTCATCCGATGGAGCAGCTCAAGGAGGCAGAGGGTGGGTGCTTCCCCTGAACGCAGCACCGGGCAGGATCAGCTTTGCTTCCCTTCTGGAAGGATGCTGGGGCTTGTTCTTGGAGCAGGGGACTGGGGACTGTCACCTCCCCTGAATGGCTCCTGGGGTACAGGGACATGAGGGACAGTTCTGCCCCAGGGCGGGAAGGTGGCTGTTCTTGGGGCAGTGGTTGGTCCTGGAGAGCAAACCCTGCACTGTTTTGACCTCCTTTTCTGCTGGAGCCACCCTTGCTATCCCCCAGTGCCACATGTGAGGTGCTGGCACCTCTGCTCTGGGACATTTGGGCCGTTCAGGGGTCCATGTGCTGGCTCCTGCCTTGGGCTCTTCCCCTCCTTCAGTCCCCACCGTGTCTCCGGTCCCCCTACTTAGGGAGCACCCCCTGACCAGGAATGCACCCCAAATCCCACCTGCCCTCAGCTTCCCAAGTTCCCCTTTGGGTCCCATCTGCTCCCCAGCAACCCCAGCACCTCAGGGCAGGGGAGGAATGGCCAAAACCACAACAGGGAGCCGTGGCTCTGATCAGGCTCGATTGGAGCCGATAATTAACAACAAGAGAAGGTCGATAAGGGAAGCAGCTGTGCTGCAGCCAGGGACAGGACCTGGGCTGGGGCCCCTCCTGCCATCCAGGGGGTCCACGGAGCCCCTCTCTGGCCCCATCTGCCACCTCAGTGCCGGGTCTCTGCTGGCATCCCGCATTCTCACGGGAGGAGGACGGGAGATGCACATGTGAGGCTTAGCCAGGTCCCCCGGGCCACCAGCCACCACCAGGCTGGGGGTGACAACGGGGGAACCCCCCCACACACATCCCACAGACCCCAGGCCACACAGGCAACGCAGCCGGAGCCCACGCTCCAGGTCAGGGAGCCGCGGGGTGGGAGAAGGAGTTAATTCCTACACCGAAAAGCTCTTTGCCGGCATCTCATCTCTAATGGAAGAGTCATGTCGGATTAGCGGGCGGGCGTGCGAGGCACCGAGCGAGCGCCCGGCCTGCCGGCCCCGGCCCCGGGGACAGCCGGGGAAGCCATGCGGAATGGCAGATCTGGGCCACTGTGCCAGCGCCGGCGGGGGCCACGCCGCCAACACGGCCGAGGACGGCCGCGAGGACCGGCCCCGTGGAGCTCCCACGTGGATTTCCATCCCTGTCCGCTCCCAGAGCCCGGGGACGCTTCTCCTCGGTTCCCAGCCCAGCCAGGGGTTCTGAAGGAAGGAAGGAAGGAAGGAAGGAAAGGACGCCCCAAGCCCTGGCGGCTCCGCAGCTGCTGCAATCCAATCGCCGAGGGCGAGCAGTGCCCGGGCGATGGAAAAGTGGGTCAGGCACATTGGACACCATGTGCTCCTCCTCTCCTTTCACACTCCTTATCGCAGACCCGATGGTAAATAAACCAGCCCGTCTCCCCAGCAACCCAGGCGGGCGCTGGGCTGTGCCGGGAGCGGAGTCCAAGGTGAGCCACGGTGGCAGCCATGGGAGCCAGCCCGGCCAGCTGGGAGCCAGGGATGAGCAGGAACCCCCAGCCCATGGCGAGTGCAGGGTCTGCCCGGCAGCCAGGGAGCACCATCCCGGTCTGGTGGGGTGGGAAATGTGGGGAAGGCCCATGTCCTGCTGTGATGCTGCCCCTGCAAAGGCCACTGAGCTCTCCCGAGCTGTTCACTGGTTCTGGCAGAGCCTAAGAGGGAAAAAGTCTAGAAAATGGGAATATTTGCCATTGTGGTGAGGTATTTGAGGCACTTTGTCTCCCTTGGGATCTGTCAGCAGGAGCAATGGCTGAGAGCATCAGAGCATCCCTGACCCACTGACCTGTAAAAACGAGGCATCCCAGAGGGGCCCCACCCTGTATCATCCCACCGAGCATCCCCCTCCTCAGGTAACCCCAGTGGCTCTCCCGAAGCAGGGCTGGGTTGCTGCCACCCCCCCCTCCAGCTGCTTAAACCAAGCAGAGCCCTTTGTTTTCTCCTTTCATATTATTTAATTCTCCTCTCCTCACTTGCACTGCAGGGGCAGTGGCTAAGCCCAGGGCTTTGCTAAGCTGGGATCGTATTAAAAGAGCAGAGAGGAAGAGAGTTTCTGGTGCTAAGCTGCTTGTGGTAACAAAGATGGATTTAAGGAAACTGCTCCCATAGCGATATTATTGCCCAAAAGCACCCAACCCTTGGGAAAATGGCTGGGGATGCAGGGAAAGGCCCTGGGAGGTTCCAGCTGGGATGCACCAGCAGCAGCACTGGCACTGCAGGGCTGGGGGTCTTGTGTGGGGCCACCAGGTGAATCCCTTGGAGGCCACAGCTGGACTTGGGACCCATAACCAGAGCTGAGCCCCTCAGCCAGGGCTGGCACCGGCCCGTTGGTGCTGGCCAGCGGTGGGTGGCTCACCTGGGCTTTGGCTGTATTAAAAGCTAAGCCCTCTGGCACAGCTTTTTCCAGAGCAGCAGCCAAAAAGGTGCTTACGGGGCCAAGGCAGGCGCCTGCCAAGCCCTAATTAGGGCCGCTCAGCGGTGCAGGCGCTAATGTGCAACCCTTCACCTCTGGAGAGCGGGACTGAACACACGGGATCGCCTCGGGGTGCGAGTGCTGGGCTTGGGGTGTTTGCCGAGAGGGGAAAAACCCTCCTTCCTTCCCAAAATTGCACCAGATGGGAGCTGCCAAGCCTCCCTGGGCCACCAGTGCTTGGCATCCCCAAACCAGCGGGATGCAGAGTGACCGGAGCCTGGGCACGGGGAGGGCCAGCAGCAGATTTCTGGGCACTTTCCTCTTCCCTGCTCTTTACCTCGCCTTCTCTCCGCATTAACATGTTAACTTTGGCCAAGAGCTTTTCCCACTGACCTACTGATCTTTCCTATTTCGGTCCCTGGAATTAAGGGATTGCTGGGATTAACTTGCACTAAAGCCTCCAGATCGGCTCTGGAACGGGACGCCCAGGTACGGGCACCACGGGCAGCCCGGGGCACCGGGGGCAGGAGGAGGGAGCCCGGCGGTGCCCACTGGCTCCAGCACGGGGGGACAGGGCAGCACCCCACACCCGAGCAGCTCAGGTGCTGTCAGCTCCACTCCTGCTTCTCCCATTGCCAGGGTTTTGGACCCGCTGTGGTCAGGGCTGGGCACCCACAGGGTGGGCAGACTGGGGTGCCCAGAGCCCCCCAGCAGGGATGGATGGGTGCTCTGAGGACCAGGGTCTATCCTGGCAGCAGGAATGCCACCGAGGGGCTGTACAGCCTCCAAGCCCCTTCACCAGGGAGCAGCTGCTTCCCGTGGCAGGGCCCTGAGTGGGCAGCCAGGACCAGACCTTGACCAGCACCATTTTCCTGCTGCCAGCCCCAGCCTGGGGTCCCACAGTTATCCCCAGCTGAGCCCTGGAGGGGGGATGCTCCTGGCACCTGCCACATCCTCTGCCTGCCCCACAGGGTGATGCCCCAGTGCCACCAGCCCCCAGAGCCTCAGTACTGGTGGTAAAGACAGAGCCATCATCTTGGTGGCCCTGAGCCATGGGCTATCTTTTTGCAGTATTTCCACAATATTCCAAAATGGGCGCAAAATAAAATCTCCAAATACACCTTTTTCACCCTAGATTGGAGATTCCCCTCAAAGGCAGGTGACTTTTCCGCCTGGAGGGACCATCCCACATCCCTGTCCCAGCCCTAGGGACCGTGTCACTGCCAAGTGTCCCCATCTGCCCCGGGACCCCCGTGCTCGCCGCCGGGCACGGGAGAAGCAGCATCACATGAAACTCAGCAATTTTGTGGCTGGGAAGTTCAAAAGGATGGAGGTGAAGGAGGGGCTGGGGGGGTGGGCAGGAACAACCCAGCTTTGAAGGTGCCTGGAGATTAACTCAAGGCCATGGTTGAAGCTCGGAGACTTTTACAGCAAAACCTCATTAAGGCGGGAGCGGGGGGGACGGGGGGAGTCAGGAAATCTTCTAAGCAGGAGGAAAAATGTTTGATTCAGCAGAAACAAGTGGGAAAAAAGCCCCCTTGAGTCCCCCCACTCCTCTTTTATCTGTCCCGGGGGGATCGGGGCGGAATATGAAATCTGCCCCTTTCCTCTTTCCTGTTTATCTCCTAATTATTACGCTGGAGATTCGGCAGCGCCGCGCGGTGCCCGGGACGGTGCCAAGCCGAGGCTGCGCCGCCCGAGCCGGGGGCGAGTGCCGCGGGGAGCTGCCTGGGGAGCCCCCTGCACCCCACGCTGCTGGGCTGAGCCCCCCAGGACACCAGGGAGGGAGGGACGGTGTTGGGGGGGCCAGGACCGTCCTTCAAGTGCCAATTTGGGCACCATTTGTGCAATGAGGTGAGTCAGGGCTCTGCAGCCCCAGCCAGGGAAACGCTGCCTTTGCCCCCTCCCGGGGACCACAGAGCCCAGTGCGGGGAGCAGGGGGGTGGGCTCGGCCAAGGGCCAGGGCAACCAGGGGCAAAGGGAACAAAGCCCCCCAGGGCGGGCCCTGCAGCCGCCCACGCTCACCCAACACCGCGGCCCACTGACCTACTTGGAGCATCTCTGCGGCACGGGAGTGCAGGATGGGGATGGAGACAGGGATGGGGATGGAGACAGGGATGGGGATGGAGACAGGGATGGGGATGCAGATGGACAGGGATGCAGGAAGAGACAGAGCTGCAAACAATAATGGGGATGCAGGCAGGGATGGGGGTGCAGAGGGGAATGGAGATGCAGACAGTTGGGGATGAAGGTAAGGACAGGGATGCAGGCAGGGATGGGGATGTAGGAAGGGATGGGGATGCAGGCAGGGATGGGGATGTAGGAAGGGATGGGGATGCAGGCAGGGATGGGGATGTAGGAAGGGATGGGGATGCAGGCAGGGATGGGGATGCAGGCAGGGATGGGGATGTAGGAAGGGATGGGGATGCAGGCAGGGATGGGGATGCCGTGCTCCACCCCAGTGGACACCCACAGCCGCTGCCCGGGGCACAGTGGGATCCAGCCCAGCCATGGTCGCCCCCACCCCCCCCCCAGCCCCTAACGAAGGCTCAGCAGTCACTAATTGCTTGGGACGCCCCTCGGGGTGTGGGGGGAGACTGAATGTTCCTCCCCCGGCAGCTCTGCTGGCCACGGCTCCAATTAGCCTCGTTATCCTGCGTCGCTGCTGATTAGGGGCCGGGTAATTGCCCGGCGTTCGGTGTCCCTTAGAGCCACATGGCAGCAGCTATTGCATAAGCACTGGGCAGGCATTACGTGAGCCGTGAGCGAGTCAGGCCAGCCCGGGGGCTCCGGTTACACTTGGCCCTGATGCCCCCCAGCTCCCGGCCTCGGGCTGTGATAGGGACAGCCCTGCACGAGCTGCAGGACTCAGGGGTGCACCCCACTGCTGCCTCAGTTTCCCCCTTCTCCATGCTCTGCTTTGCACTCACAGTGTGCCCAAATGACACCCACCCTACATCCAAGGCCCCATGACCCCACAGCCCCATCGCCCCACAGTCCCA
Organism: Anomalospiza imberbis; assembly: GCF_031753505.1. Taxonomy (NCBI): domain Eukaryota; kingdom Metazoa; phylum Chordata; class Aves; order Passeriformes; family Viduidae; genus Anomalospiza; species Anomalospiza imberbis. The sequence continues at coordinate 1,445,305 of NC_089707.1, forward strand.
TTCCATGGACCCACAGCCCCACACCACAGCCCGTGCCAGCCTTTGCACAAGCAGCACCGAGGTGCAGTGACTCACAACACTGCAGCGAGGCCACGTGCCCAGCACCATGCCTGATCCCACTGGCTGCCAGGACTGGCACAGCTGGCAAAGCCACATCTCATCCCCATGGTCTGCGGGCACTGCCCTGTTTGCTTTGGCACAGCTGAGGGAGCCTCATCCTGCACCACTGAGGCACTTGAGCAGCAGGCTTGGGAGGAAGGGTGGCACTGACACCGTGGAGAGGACAAGGCAGTGGGACACAGCCCCTGAGCAGGGGGTGCCCCCTTGTATCACCCCACAGCCAGGGAGGCACAATAAGGCTCAGTGGTTGCAAGTGCTGCAGCTCTTCTGCAGCGCCCCTGGCCCTCATTGCTGCCCCCACCCCCAGCCCAGTATGGAGGGATATGGCTGGACCCTCCTCCAGCCCTGGGACTGGGGGACAGGACCCTCATCCAGCCCTGGGACTGGGGGACAGGACCCTCATCCAGCTCTGGGACTGGGGGACAGGACCCTCCTTCAGCCCTGGGACTGGGGGACAGGACCCTCATCCAGCCCTGGGACTGGGGGACAGGACCCCCATCCAGCCCTGGGACTGGGGGACAGGACCCCCATCCAGCCCTGGGACTGGGGGACAGGACCCCCATCCAGCCCTGGGACTGGGGGACAGGACCCCCATCCAGCTCTGGGACTGGGGGACAGGACCCCCATCCAGCCCTGGGACTGGGGGACAGGACCCCCATCCAGCCCTGGGACTGGGGGACAGGACCCCCATCCAGCCCTGGGACTGGGGGACAGGACCCCCATCCAGCCTGGGACTGGGGGACAGGACCCTCATCCAGCCCTGGGACTGGGGGCTGCTATGGGGCACGTCCCCCACCTGAGGATGAGATGTGGGGACACCAGTGCTGTGGCTCCTGTCAGTGGGTTCACCCCGTGACCCACTCCCTGCCGGGCAGGTCAGCCATTCCAGATGGGAAACTGAGTCACGGCAGGCACCTGGCAGTGGCCCTGGCAGTGCCCCTGGCAGGGAGCCCTCGGCAGGGACACCGCGGGGTCTGGCTGGGCCAGCCCGGGGCTCGCCGAGCTCGGGACTGCTGGTCCAGCCCTGGTGGTGGTCCCCGAGCTGGGTGAGGGGCTCTGGGTGTGGGACGGCGATGCTGGCAGAAGGTTCCCCTCTCGCTGGGTGGGGCGCGAGGGAGAGCAAACAGTGATTAAGGCGCGATGGTGTCATCCGGAATTCCTGCTCACCTCCGGGCCCGCCGGGGCCGGCTGCGCTGATCCTGGCGGCACAGCCGTGCCAGCGGTGGCCACTTCAGTGCTGCCACAGGCTGGCAGGGCCCCGCTGTCTGCCCTGGCCCTGGTCACAAAGATTTGGCAGCGAGGCTGGGGCAGGAGGAGAAGTGCTGGATGGTGGCAAGTGTCAGTTTTTGGTTCCTCATCCCTTCCTGGTGGCCCTTTCCTTTCTCTGCCGCTGGTGCCACCTGGGCTGGGCTGGATCCAGCCCCGCTGGACCTGTCCCCCAGCATTGCCCCAGCGGGTGCAGCTCCTGGCACCGAGTCTGGGCCTGGCACGCAGGAACCAAAGGCAGCTCTGACCCTGCAGCCCCACTGTTCCCATCACCAGGAGCAGCACCGGGAGATACTGGGGTGAGGGTCTCTGCACCAAGCAGCTGTGAGTGGAGCTGCACCAGCTCCTGTCACTGCATGGGGAGGGGGAGAAGGGGTTTAGGGGACGTTCTGTCACCTCCACTGCTGCCACAGCAGAATCAGCGCTGGTCAAGGCCGCTCCTCTCCTAAGAACAAATGTTACTCCAGGGGCTCAGCCGCCAGCGAGCTGGCTCCACCTCGCTCTGGCTTTCCTGGGACCAGGACCCCAATTTAAACCCAGCCAAGTCCATGGGGTGAGACCCCGCTCACGAGAAAAAGGGTCCTGCTCTGCTCGAGCCTCTCCACCTCCACCCTTGTGGCCCCCAAACCGTGGGGCTGAGTCCCAGATCTGCAGCATCCAGCACATGCTCAGGTAACCCTGCAGCATCTCCTTCTCCCCTGGGCCTTTCCCCCGGCCATGCCGAACCTGTGGGTGCCAGAGCGGGCACCGCACACGAAGGGTTAAGGGCACGGCGGCGGGAGCGGGTGCGTGGATGGCTGCGTGGGTCCCGCGTTGCTCACGGCAGGTGTGGTGCCGCTTATGTAACCTCATACTTTTGGGTTGCGCTGAGCACTCGGGGAGTATTTTCGCTCTCGCTCTGGCGCGATTCAGCCACGATTGTCCCAACAGCAGCAATCGGCGACCGCCTTTTGGGAGGGGCGAGTCCGCCGGGGCCGGACCCCGCGTGCCACGAGGAGTCACTGCGCTGCTCCCGGTCTCAGTTTCCCCATCTGAAACGGGGCTAATGAGGGTGACCTGCTTCGGGCAGCTCCCGTGACCCCGGGGGACGGCAGCGGCCTCGCCGCGCACGCCGCCGGCGCGGGGGCTGCCCCCGACCGGGGCCGCTCGGGATGCGCACCGCGGTGGGATCTCTGCCTCCATCCGGGGCTGCGCTCCCAGGAGCCGTGCTGGAAGCAGAGCCTGCGAAGAGCGAGGCGAGACGTCGCCCCTCGTCCCGTCTGCGTGCCCATCCATGCGGAGCAGGCAGGGAAGCCGGGAGGAAGGAGCGAATCCGACCGGCGAGAGCAGCGAACCCGTTCCCAATCGCCATCAGCGAAATCATGTCAGACAGCAGCACTGGAGCGCGCCCGGCCCCTCCGCCCCCCGCACCTCCCGCCCCCCAGCCCCGTCCCCCTCCCCGCCGGAGCGGCGCAGGGGTGGCAGCACACAAAGTGCCACCACGGCTCAGCGCCAGCGTCCCTCTGCCAGAGCAGGGGGACAGCTCCAGGAAGAGCAGGGGAACTCCTCTGCCAGTGGCCCATCGGCATCTCTGCACCCCCGGCTCAGCTCAGCGTTTGGGATGGATGTGGGCTGAAATTGCCCCCTTCAGCTGCCATGAAATGGTTTGATTTGAGCGCTGGGGGGCTGAGGTGTCCCCTCAGGGCCCAGCTGCAAGGGCATCCAGGGAGGAGGCAGTGATGCCATGAGTAGTGATGGTGATGGTGGCTGCATCTGTGCTTCTGGTGGGTGTTGTGTCCACATCCATGGCTAATGTGGCTGTGCCATGCTTGTGACCACGACTGGATGCCATGCTCGTGGCAGATGCCACACTCATGCTCGTGGCAGATGCCACATCCATGCCTGTGGTGATGCCAGGTCCATGTCCATGGCTGATGCCAGATCTGTGTCTGCAGTGGGAGCAGTGCTCATCCTATGGCAGATGCCTTCCCCACACACATCAGGTCTCCAGGCCAGTGCTACTGTCCTCAGGCATCTCTGGGCACTGCTGGGCACTGACCCTGGCACCCGAGCCCTGGCCCAGCATTACCAGGACCAACTGCCTCCACCCCTGTGATGTGGCACCAGGGAGGACTCTGGCGACCTGGTGCACCACAAACCCCAGCCAGGGGACTTTGCCCTGTGCCGACATCTCAGGCTCTGCATGGCGAGGCCACCATCTCTTTGCACGTCTTAGGCAGTGTCCCTTACCCAGGGTACAGCCCCGGGCCCCAAAACCACCTGTGCCTATCCCAGCATGAAGGACGGGGTGGGAATGCCTCCCTGCCACCTTCAAAGCTTCCCACTACTTCCACGGCGCCATTCCCGACCCGCAGGGCTCCCAGGAGGGATGTGCCCCCAGACCTCAGGATCTGCACCCTGGCATGGGCACACTGGGCAGCCGCACGGGGGTCCCCGTGCTCCCCACACCCCCCGGTGCCGGGTGCTGCCCCTTCAGCAGAGGCCCCCCGCCCTGTCCTGTCCTGTCGGGGGGTTTTTGGGATCCTCGCGCCGAGCGGGGTCCCTGGCGGGGACAGCGGGGCTGCACGGGAGCGAAGTGAAGCAAGGGAGCAGTGATTCAGCGGGACACGCAGCCGGCCCCGTGCCTGGGCGAGCCGGAGCGGGACGGGCACCGGCACGTCCCTCCCGGGGGCGGGCAGCCCCGGGGGCAGCTCCGAGCCGCCACAGCCGGGCAGGGGTCGCGCAGACCCCGGTGCCGGGCAGAGGCGCCGAGCAGCGGGCGGCGGAGCGGCGGGGATGGGGATGGAGCAGGAGGAGGAGGAGGACGAAGGGCAGGAGGTGGGGCTGGAAGTGAAACCGATTGGGGGGGGCGGGGCGGGCTCGTCATGTGAACGGCCGCATGCTCGGGCAGAAGTGGGTCACGGCGCGGCGGAGGGGCAGGTGCCAGAGCCGCCCGGTGCCGCCCGGTGCTTCCCGGTGCCGCCCGGTGCCTCCCGGTGCCGCCGCTCCCCGCCGCGCCTCGCGCCGCTCCGGACCCCCGCGCCGCCCCATGCGCCCCCCGGCGCCCTGACCGCGGCGGACACGATGCGAGGTGGGTCCGGGGGGCTGGGGGCTGCGGGGGGCAGCAGCAGAAGTTGGTCCTGGTGGGGATCGGGGAGACCCGCATCAGCCTGGCGGAGGGGATCGGGGAGGACCCGACGTCAGCCCGGACGGGGATACGGGGGAGCCGCATTAACCCCGCCGGTGGGGGACGGGGGGACTCGGTGTCAGCCCGGACAGTGACAAGGGGGGATCCGCGTCAACTTTGCTGGAGGAGGACGAGGGGAGCCGTGTGAGCCCCGCGGAAGGGATGGGAAGGAGCCTGCTGCAGCCCCACTGGGGACACGGGGGGACCCGCATCAGCCCCGCTGGAACGGGACGAGGGGGGAACCCGCACCAGCCCCGCCGGGGCCGCTCTGCCTCCTCCAGCTCCCCGTTCGTTAGGAATAAAATTCTTGTTTATTTTGCTTTGCTTTCCGACGCCGGCTTAGACGCACTCTTAAGCTTTTCCCCGCACTAAACCCCTTAATCCTCTCTTCAATATGTTGCTCCCACCAGGGCTGGATTTACTGTAGTTTTTTCCCCCCTTTTCCCCCTCCCCACAGCGTGGGGGGCAGTTTGGGAGGCTCCTGCAGGGATGGGCGATGGATCAGGTGCAATTTTGGGTGCCCCTTTTCCAGGGCAAGCGTGAGTTGTGCCAGCACCTGCCTGGTTTTACCCATTACCAAGGGCAATTCCTACTTTTCACCCCCTGCTCTGCCAAGCAGGCGGTGGGGAGGAGGAGGATGGAGGGAGGAAGGGTCCAGCGGGACAATCCAGCGGGGCCTGGTGATGGTGACGCAGCGGTGGCCGGACTCAGCTCTGTTCCCAGCGTGCTGGGCTGGAATTTTCATCCTCCTTTAAATCATTTTTCCATCATGCCCTGCCTTCCCCGAGCCATTCGCCCTGCCAGGATTCCTTCGTGCCCCTCCATAGGTGTGTTTTGGGGGTGCACGTCCTTAGGCTCATTTTGGGGTGTGGGTACCAGGACGTTCATCCCGAGCTCCTCAAATCCTGCTTCCTCCCTGCGCCGCGGGTGCTGCGGCTCTGCCCCCGCCGCACGCTCGTGTAACGGTGGGGCCGGGGTGGGTGAGGAGGGCGAGGCGAGCCCCCCACATCCCCTTCCTGGCCCTCGACATCCTGGGGTTTCACCTTTATTAGGACGGAGGAAAGCATTAGCGCCTGCCTAATTGCGATCACGCCTGGCTCTTACGTAGCGCTTGCACAGCCAGCAACGGCTTAATTAGCAACTGGGTGAACTTTTCCTTTTTTAAAAATATTTTTCCTTTCCCCCCATGAATTGCTGGTGCTGACCCTAATTTGGGGCCAAACCCTCCTGATATCCCACCATTCCCCCCAGTCGGGCGTTTTTCCCGCAGTCCCGCGTCCTCATCCCTCTCGAAGCCCAAATGCCGCATGGCGACGCCAAATTGATTCAATCTCCATTTTCCTTCCCAAAACCGCCACCGCTCTGCCCCATTTCCCCGGGGGCCACAGCAGCTCCTCGCTCCTGTCCTTCCCTGCGCCGCGGCTGCGCCGGGGCCGGGGAAGAGGCTTTGCCTTGTATAATCCTATACGATTTCCAGCCCTCCTGCTCACTTGTTTTGCAAGCAGCGTGGCGAGGAGCGTGCGGTGGCTCGGCAGCCTTTGCGACTTGTCCTAGTGACCTAGATCTGTCATTGGAAAAATCAGAGAGGGCGGAGGAGGAGCTTCCCTGCCCGTTTCGGCGGCGTGCACACGCTGGCGCGGCCGAGGGCGGCCGGCACCCACCGGCCCTCCCGCACGACGGCCGCGCCTGTCCCGGGCACCAGAGCGCAGGGATGGCCGTGCCTGCCGCTTCCCGAAAAAACAGCCTGGAGGAGAAAGCTGTCCGCTGGCTTTATGGAGTCCTGAGGGGTCCAGACGGGATTTGGGATCCCCCACCCTGATAACCCCAGGGCGAGTCAGCAGCAGGAGGGGGAAGAGCAGTGGTGGGGGGCCGGTGGTCCCTGTCCCTGCTCCCTGTCCCTGCTCCCCGTCACGTTTAACTTTGAACTCGCGGCGGCTATTTAAAGAGCTGCTAATGTCTAAATCAGCCCGGTTTATCGGATGTGGAGAGCAGAGCTGCTCTCCTGCCTTTTTTTAGCCCCAGGGAGATAATTCCCCCCCGGTTTAGCAGCACTGCCGGAGGGGTTCTCCCACCGCAGCCCGGTTTGTCCCCACCCCGGGCTGGCTGGTCCCCCTCCCCGCTGCCTCACCTTTGCCACCCTTCTGCACCAGGCAAAGTGCAAAGGGCTGCGTCCTGCGCCGGCGGGGCTGGCCTTGGCACAGCGCTGCGTGGCACGGGAGCTGCTGAACCGGAGCTGCTGAACCGGAGCGGCCCGGGCAGGAGCCCGGCGGCCCCGGGGGAGCCACATCGCCCATCCGGAGCTGCGATTTCCCTGTTGGGGGCACACACTGCACCACGGGACGGGGAAACACAGCGCTTTGCTGGGGATTGGGGAGAATGCAAAACCTCCGTTGGCGTGCCTGCAAGGGAAGGTGGCCAGGGGTTGCCCCAGGGCAGGGTGAGAGCAGCTGAGCGCTGTTCTGGCTCAAAGTTTCCTGGAAATCTTTGCTAATCGCTTAGGAAAGCAGTTCCCCCTCCAGAATCCCAGCCCGGTACAGAGCCGTGGTTGTGTCATCTAAATTTTCCCTGCTGCCCACTTGGCCTCGGTGCCGGTGCCTGGAGCCGGGCTGTGAACACCGGCACGGGCCTGGCTTGTTTGGGGTTCCCTGGGGTGCATGGATGGGGATGGGGTTTTTTGGCAGCAATGGCAGAAGTACCAGGGTGCTGGGAGACCCTGAGGCACTGCAGCACTGGAGGCTGTTTAATAGCAAAGCCAACAGCAGATATAAAGGGGTGATAATTCCCTTTATTTCCTTATTTATTCCTGCCCTACAGCAAAAGACAGCTGTGGATGGTGGCTGTGAGGAAGCGCAGTCACTCCCGGGGCTGGAGGTTGCTGCAGGGGATGCAGGTGCAGAGCCAGGGATTGATTAGGGGGGTTTAGGGCAGGAATGGGAAATGGGGTGGCATTATAGGTCCCTGTGGGTCCCTGCGTGTCCCTGTGGGTCTCTGTGCAGCCTGGAGACATCCTCCTCTCCCTGCTCTGGCTGCACCAGGGGGATGCTGATTTTCCCTGGAAGGGGAGAGGTGCTGGGGGCAAAGCATCGGAGCACCCCGGTGCCCTGGCTGGGGCTGGGGGATCCAGGGGGGCTGCAGGGCTGCTGCCAATTACCAGGGGTGCCCGTCCTGTGGCATCGATCAGGCCTGGCAGAGGGATGGGGCACGGAGCTGCTTTCCCAGCAGGTTCACTTGGTAACAAGCCAGGTCACTGGGGAAGCACTGGGGGGTATTTGGGGCAGGGATGGCCCCAGAGGCACGGAGCCACCAATGAAATACTCAGAGCTGGGATGCTCAGCCCACTACCTCCAGCAAGGACACCATGGCCTCATGTGGCCCCCCCAGGGGAAGGGGTGGCCATATTCTGCCCCTGTGGGGTGACAGCTGTGCAGGCTCACCCTGGGGGACTGTGCAGGGATCTGCCAGTGCACCCCAAAACAAACCCCTCCAGGAGTCCTCACCCCACAGCCAGGGGTACCCAGTTATGCCGATGGGAAGGGGGAGGCAGCTCCAAAAAGCCTCCAGCAGCAGTGGGGTCACAGCACGTGACCTCAAGGCTTAATAGGGTGCTGAGGGTTTGGGGGTAATTCCCCAAAAGCAGTGAGATTGTATGGCTGAGGGGAGGGACAGGGGGAGCAGGAGGAGGAGGAGGAGGATGGGGCCACCATCCTCCCTGCACCACAAAGTGGGGGTCCGGCCCTCCGTGGCCGCATCCTGCAGGCCTTGCCTTGTTTTGTTTTGGGGTGCAAGAGATGCCCGCCCTTGGGGCGGAGGCGATGGAGAGGAGGGTGTGCCGGCCGATTCCTGCTCCGGGGAGGGCCGTTCTGGCTCAGCCGAAACCACCGGAGCCTCCAGCACGGCCTGGGGTGAGCGGTGCTGGGCTGGAGGGGACACACACGGCCGGGTCTGGGGGGTGACAGGCGACCTGGGCACCGTGCCGGGACAGACCTGTGCCCCTCCCCTGGAGCTGCAGCTCAGGGTGACAAACGGGTGCCCCCAGCTGGAGGCATCACCCAAAATCCCCGCTCCCGGTGGCGGGAGGTCGGGGTGCCACCCGGAGCACCAGCCCGGTCCGGGAGTGGCCGCGGGCCCGGAAGGGTTAACGGCCGTGGTTACACAAGCGCGCGTGGCCACGGGCAGAAAGTGTGTCAGTGGGACAGGATGGCTCCAACCGCGGGGCCACGCGCAGCCGCCGCACCGGGGGCCATCGCCCCGCCACGGCCGGGCCCCGCGGCCGGACCGTGCCACGGGGCCACTTACATAAGGGCCGGCCGGTGGCAGCGGGCCGGGAGTTGGGCAAGAAGTGTTTACAGTGGGAGGAGAGCAAATACCACCGCCGGGACATTTTAATTGCCGGCTGGAGATCATTATTACTTTTTTTTTTTTTTTTTTTTTTTTAACCCTTTCGTTGTTTCTTTTCTCCTGATCCCTATTTTAGCCCCATCGGCCACGGGGTGGAGTTTCCCTGCTGCCTCCCCGAGATGGGGAAGAGGTTCACCCCCTCCTAAATGCCCTCCCTCCCCCCCCCGTTCGCAGTGTGGCCGATGGTGGCTCGGTTGTGGTGGGAGGAGATGCTAAATTCTCCGGTGGGGAAACTGAGGCACGGGGGTGGTGTGGGGTGGGGGAATATCCGGGATTTGGGGGTCTACTGAGATGTTTTCCCTGATCACAGTGAGATTTGGGGGATGCCGGAGCTGCTGTGGCCACCCCACCCACACCCACATTCCTTCCCATCCCCCAAATCCTGGGGATTTGCCCCAGAAGTGTGTTTGGGGGTCACAGGGGAGACAGGGGGATGGTCCGGCCACCTCGGGGGTCCACGGCTGTGGCACGAGGGGACACTGATGGAGCCGACTCGGTGATTCAGCCGGCTTTACAATCAGAGCAGCAATTAACCGTGCTGGGCTGTAATTGCCATCGCCAGGTTACGGCCGTATCTCCACGTCACTTATTTGGGGCGAGCGTCTTACGAGCGGGTCAGGTGCCAGTGGCGGGCACGGCCGGGTAATTAGCAGGATGGTAATTAGAGCCCCAAAAGGCTGCGGGCACACGGCGGGTGGTCAGGGCTTCTCCTTCGCCAGGACAGCATCATCCCCATCACCCTCGGCTCCAGCTCCGGGGGGCTCTCGGGGGCGGGATTTGGCCATCGGCATTACACGAAGCCTTTGGGCTCGTTGGGGTTTTTGGGGCACTGTGGGCTGGGCTCTGCTGGGGGGTGCCGGCGGTGCCGGGCCGCGCTCAGCCCCGGTGTTTGCCGGTGCCGGTAATTCCGGGTACCGGAGTATCGGCCGCGGGCGTGAGGGCGCGGCGGCCGCGATGCATCACCCGCGCTGCCGGCGGCTGCAATTAACGTTGCATAACGAGCCGACGCCGCTTCCTGCCGGGGGTGGCACCCCCTCCCTGTGCCCCCTGCCATGCCACCACCTCGGTCCCATGCCGGGACAGGGTGGTGGAGAAGGTCCCTGCGGTCCGGCAGCGTTGGGGAAAATGGCAGCGGGATCCAGGGAATTGGGGGTGTCTTGGTCCTCGGAGCTGGGTGGTGATTTGGGGGTGGCCACGCGTGGCTCTCCGGATGCCTCCATGCCCCTGCGGAAGGGGTGGCCCTGGGGCTGCGGTGTTGGTGCAGCTGCGGGGGATGTGAGGATGCCCTGGACATCCCTGCCCTGCCCACCGCGGGGAAATCAGCTCTGCTCTCCCAGGCTCAGAACCGCGGCAGAGGCGTAGGCAGAGGATGTGGGGAGGGGCAGGGATGGGATGTGACTCCCTCGAGTCGGGGGACAACACACAGCCCTGGGAGAAGCCCAGCTCAGCAGCCTGGGGGAAGAGGGGTAAGCCCCAAAACACCGGGTGCATGTGGGGCATTGGGTTAATCAGTGAGTCAAAGGATGCAGGAGGGATTCATCCCTCCACTTACAGCTGGACTGGGAGTGAGTCCTTCCCCAGAGCAGCCGAAAGCAAACCTGCCCCAGGGGATACAGTGGTGGCATCCCTGGAGGGGGTACTGATGGCATCCCTGGGGGTACCAATAGCATCCCCGGGATATTGGGCATCCCTGGGGGTACCGATGGCTCCCCTGAGGGTCACAGAGTATCCCTAGGAGGGACCAATGCCATCCCTGGAGGACTGAGCACTCCTGAGGGGCCGATGGCATCCCTGGGGGACTGATGGCACCCCGGCTGCCCCTCTGCCCAGCGAGGCTTCACTGCCCCATCCCAGCCTGCCCCAAGCAGCAAGGGACCCAGGACCCTGCCAGGTGCTGGGGTACAGGTGGCACTGGCTGGGCACTGGGATTGTCACTCACAGAGGTGGCCCTACAGAGCACATCTCTTCACCAGAGCCGATGGCTCCCAGGGGAGAAGAGAGGCAGAAGGGAATTACCCGAGCGGGGATTTGCACAGGCCCAGGAGATTGGAAATAACCATAATCTGGCCGTGGGGGTTATTTTGGCGCGGCGGTGGCTGCCCAGCACCCTCGAGAACGATGCCAGGCTGAGCCCAGCCGGGGGGTGCGGGGGCTGGAGTGGGGATTAGAGGGTGCAGAGATGCCGGGAGGCACGTACGAGTCCCGGGGGTGCCGTGCATCCCCCCCCGCGTGGGTCGGGAGGGCAGCGCCAGCCCAGATCTGGGGCAGCTGGAAAATGAGGAGGACGAAGCCTATTAGCAGCTCAGTGCCAGCGAAGCAGAAGCGGGGAGGGAAGCGGATTTGTGGGGGGAAGGGGGCCGGGACCTTGAGCTGGGGATGGCTATATCGGTCCTGGGTTTCAAAGGAGCTGCTGGGGGGGCACGGGGGGGCCCAGACCCTCTGCTTGGGCCAGACCTCCAGCAGCAGAGCATCTGCAGCTGCACGGATGGGGATGGTCCCTGGGCCAAGGCTGTCCCTGTCCTGGTGCACACATCAGTTGAAAAATAAGGGGAGTGATTCCCGGTCAGGCTGGGGCCAGAAAACATTCTGTGCTCTCCTGGATCCAAGGGCTTTCCAACCCTGTCTTTTGCTGCTGGGGGATGGGGGATGCCCCCAGGATGCCCCTGCCCTGTGTGAACCTTTTAGAGATCTCTCTGAGGTGCAAGAATCCTTGTGGGATTCTGTGGGAAGGGCTGAGCTGTTGGTGGGTCCAGCTCTCGTGCCTCAGTTTCCCCAGGTGCTGAGCCAGCCCGCGGCTGTCGTGGCCGGGGGCCATCTCCCTCCTCCCATTCAGCATGACCATTATTAACCCCCGTGGTTTCCCCTCTTTCCCCACCCACCGCAGCCCAAATCGAGGTGATCCCGTGCAAGATCTGCGGAGACAAATCCTCAGGGATCCACTACGGTGTCATCACCTGCGAAGGCTGCAAGGTGAGCCCGGGGAGGCCGGCTGCGGGCAGGGGGGTGGCCCTGGCTTCCAGCCGGGCACTTTCCCAACTCCTCCCATCCCACCCCGGGCAGGGTTTCTTTCGGAGGAGCCAGCAGAACAATGCCAGCTACTCCTGCTCCCGGCAAAGGAACTGCCTGATCGACCGCACCAACCGCAACCGCTGCCAGCACTGCCGCCTGCAGAAATGCCTGGCACTGGGCATGTCCCGCGACGGTGAGTCGTGCCCCGGGGTCCCCAGGAGCCACCTGCTCCTCCTCGGAGGGAGTCGGGCACTCAGGACAAAGCTGCTTCCCCAGCAGGGCCAGCGCGGTGCAAGGAGGGTTTGGGAAGCAAGAAATGCTTTTGTGTTTTCTGTGGGAAAATGGAAGCTGGCTCTGTTTGGTTTGACCCAGGGTTGGTCTGGGATAGGGGGGTGCATCCAGTGGGGCCTCCAAAGCAGGCACTCCCCCGGGAGCCAGGATGTTTCCCAGGGCAGTGGGCGGTCGTGGCTTTGCCCTGGGGGGTGAAGCTGCCCTGACACAGCTGTGTCTCCCCCCGGGGCAGCGGTGAAGTTCGGCCGCATGTCCAAGAAGCAGCGGGACAGCCTCTATGCCGAGGTGCAGAAGCACCAGCAGAGCCAGGAGCAGAGCGGCGGCGCCAAGGATGAGCCCGAGCCCCTGAGCCGTGTCTACACCACGAGCGTCAGCAGCGGCCTCTCGGACCTGGACGAGATCTCCACGCTGTCCGATGGGCTCCTGTTCGACTTCCCCCTGACCCCCGATGGCAGCAGCACCTACTACAACCCGGACCTGCTGGCCTCGGCGCAGCCCTCGCCCGACCAGTCCAGCCTGGATGTGGCTGATGCCACGCTCATCAAGCAGGAGTCCATCTACGAGCTGATGCTGGAGCCGGCGCTGTTGGCACACGGGGCACTGGAGGGTGCCCAGCTGCCCCCTGACATCTCTGTCCTGGAGATCGGTGAGCGCCAGTGCGGTGCAGGGCAAGTGTGGGGTGGTGTGGCTCCGAGGATGGTGCTTGGGGCCACCCCAGCACCTTGGAGGACACACCCAGCTCTGGGGACACACAGCCGGGCTAGGGGAAGGTGTCCCTGCCCAGAGCAGGGGGTTGGAATGAGATTTAAGATGAATAAGTGGATGGGATTTAAGCTTCCAACCCAAACCATTCTGGGATTCAAAGATACAGAGCCCAGCCTCAGCTCTTGGAGCAGCCCCACGGCTCCCTGGTGGAGCTCAGCACACCCAAGGTCATGTGGCACATCCCTTGCTTGCTTTAGGCTCAGCCCCCGCTGCCCCATCTGTCCTCAGACCCCCGTGACACCGTGTGAGAGCCCCATCACCCCTCCAGCCCTCGGCCCCCGCAGCCCCAGAGGCGAGGACGGGGTTGGGGTCCCCAGGTGTCACCGCCTGCTGTCCCCACCTTGCAGACCGGGTGGCCCAGAACGTGGTGAAGTCGCACCTGGAGACGTGCCAGTACACAACGGAGGAGCTCAAGCGCCTGGCGTGGAGCCTCTACTCCCCCGAGGAGGTCCGTGCCCTGCAGAGCAAGGTGAGTGCCACTGTCACAGCCCCCTGGCACAGCCAGTGTCCCCTGGGGCCATGCTGAGGTGGGGATGAAGATGAGGAGGGTCTGTCGGTGCTTTGGGAGCAGCCCAGAGGGGGAGCTTGCTGTGGCAGCTCACCTCCCAGGTGTCCTAATGCCACCAGCCCCCGTGGATGGCACGGCACTGGGGTCTCATGCCTGCCCTGGGGGGTCACAGAGCTGGGGTGCCGGGGTGCCAGCACTCCCTGAGAGTGTCCCCGCTGTGGCACAGAGCTGCGAGGCCATGTGGCAGCAGTGCTCGCTGCAGATCTCCAACGCCATCCAGTACGTGGTGGAGTTCGCCAAGCGCATCGACGGCTTCATGGAGCTCTGCCAGAATGACCAGATCATCCTCCTGAAAGCCGGTAAGGGGGGGAGCCCCACCGCCCCCCTTGCGTCCCTGCCACCCCCCTTTGTGTCCCCACTGTCCCCCTCCCCTCCCCAACACCTCTCCTGAGCGGCAGCCGTGGGGCCAGAAGCAAATCCCATCTTTTCTCTTGGCCGGTGCTTTCCTCTTGGGGGTCCCCTCCCTGGCTGCCCCAGTTCTCCCAGTGCTGGGGGAGCAGGTGCTGGGCTGGAAGGAGCTGAAGGTCACATCTAAGGGCGATGGTGAAGGAGGGCACGTGGGGAGTGCCTGCCTTGGGCAGAGGCTTCTCTCCATGGCTGCCCTCATCCAAATGTCACCCAGAAACTGGGATGGAAATGAGAACAGAAGGCTTTCCTCTGGGAGAAGGGGTGCCAAACTCAAACAGGAGCAGGGAGGATTGACAGAAAAGGATTGGCCTCTTCTCCCAGCAAGAGACTGGGAAGAGGAGGATGATGGCAGTGCACACCCACGTCCCCCACCCTTCCATCTGCCCAAGCTGGCAATGCCGTGCCCAGGCCAGGGAGCTGAATGTGCAAAATCCCCAAAACACTGGGAAAACCTCATAGTTTCTAACCTGTCAGAGCTGGGGAGCTGAAATTAGCACCCAGCCCTGGGGACACGTGCCAGCGTCCCAGCAGGGTGCTGTACCCCAAAGCCAGAGCTGGCTGTGCCTGACACGCTGGAGTTTAACTCATTCTTTCATTTCTTCCTTCCATTTTCTTTTTATTTATTTTATTTCCACCCTTTCCTCTCTCTCGGTGCTCCACCATGACCTCGGTCTCTCTGTGCCTGGCTGCGAATGACTGGATAATATTTCCCTTTGGTGAAATATTGTGGTCACAATTGGACACTTAAAAAACCCCAACCAATCCCAAAAACCCAAACTGGATCTGTTGAAATACCCATTCTGCTCTTGGGAATGAACAATCTGGACCTCAAACGTGCACTGGGGGCTTTCCTCTTTCTTACATTTGGTCCTGGGGTGATGGAAACCCCCCTGACCTTCCCCACCCTGCCCTGCCCTGCCCTCGTCTGCGCTCTCTCTGCCTACATCAGGTTGCCTCGAGGTGCTGCTGATCCGCATGATCCGCGCGTTCAACCCCTTGAACAACACCGTCCTCTTCGAGGGCAAGTTTGGTGGGATGCAGATGTTCAAATCTCTCGGTAAGGGCTTGAGCTGCCCCTCCCTCGGGACTTTCTCCTTCTTCCTTCTCCTTCCTTCTCCTTCTTCCGTCTCCTTCTTTCTCCTTCTTCCTTCTCCTTCTCCTTTCTCCTTCTCCTTCTTTCTCCTTCTTCCTTCTCCTTTCTCCCTCCTTCTCCTTTCTCCCTCCTTCTCCTTTCTCCCTCCTTCTCCTTTCTCCCTCCTTCTCCTTTCTCCCTCCTTCTCCTTTCTCCCTCCTTCTTTCTCCTTTCTCCCTCCTTCTCCTTTCTCCCTCCTTCTCCTTTCTCCCTCCTTCTTTCTCCTTTCTCCCTCCTTCTTTCTCCTTTCTCCCTCCTTCTTTCTCCTTTCTCCCTCCTTCTTTCTCCTTTCTCCCTCCTTCTTTCTCCTTTCTCCCTCCTTCTTTCTCCTTTCTCCCTCCTTCTCCTTTCTCCCTCCTTCTCCTTTCTCCCTCCTTCTTTCTCCTTTCTCCCTCCTTCTTTCTCCTTTCTCCCTCCTTCTTTCTCCTTTCTCCCTCCTTCTTTCTCCTTTCTCCCTCCTTCTTTCTCCTTTCTCCCTCCTTCTTTCTCCTTTCTCCCTCCTTCTTTCTCCTTTCTCCCTCCTTCTTTCTCCTTTCTCCCTCCTTCTTTCTCCTTTCTCCCTCCTTCTTTCTCCTTTCTCCCTCCTTCTTTCTCCTTTCTCCCTCCTTCTTTCTCCTTTCTCCCTCCTTCTTTCTCCTTTCTCCCTCCTTCTTTCTCCTTTCTCCCTCCTTCTTTCTCCTTTCTCCCTCCTTCTTTCTCCTTTCTCCCTCCTTCTTTCTCCTTTCTCCCTCCTTCTTTCTCCTTTCTCCCTCCTTCTTTCTCCTTTCTCCCTCCTTCTTTCTCCTTTCTCCCTCCTTCTTTCTCCTTTCTCCCTCCTTCTTTCTCCTTTCTCCCTCCTTCTTTCTCCTTTCTCCCTCCTTCTTTCTCCTTTCTCCCTCCTTCTTTCTCCTTTCTCCCTCCTTCTTTCTCCTTTCTCCCTCCTTCTTTCTCCTTTCTCCCTCCTTCTTTCTCCTTTCTCCCTCCTTCTTTCTCCTTTCTCCCTCCTTCTTTCTCCTTTCTCCCTCCTTCTTTCTCCTTTCTCCCTCCTTCTTTCTCCTTTCTCCCTCCTTCTTTCTCCTTTCTCCCTCCTTCTTTCTCCTTTCTCCCTCCTTCTTTCTCCTTTCTCCCTCCTTCTTTCTCCTTTCTCCCTCCTTCTTTCTCCTTTCTCCCTCCTTCTTTCTCCTTTCTCCCTCCTTCTTTCTCCTTTCTCCCTCCTTCTTTCTCCTTTCTCCCTCCTTCTTTCTCCTTTCTCCCTCCTTCTTTCTCCTTTCTCCCTCCTTCTTTCTCCTTTCTCCCTCCTTCTTTCTCCTTTCTCCCTCCTTCTTTCTCCTTTCTCCCTCCTTCTTTCTCCTTTCTCCCTCCTTCTTTCTCCTTTCTCCCTCCTTCTTTCTCCTTTCTCCCTCCTTCTTTCTCCTTTCTCCCTCCTTCTTTCTCCTTTCTCCCTCCTTCTTTCTCCTTTCTCCCTCCTTCTTCCTCCTCCTTCTTCCTCCTCCTTCTTCCTCCTTCTTTGTCCTCCTCCTCCTCTCCCTATCCTCTGTTTTCCCTGTCCCTCCCCTCCCTGTCCCTGTCCCTGTCCCCTCCCTCTGGAACCCAGTCAAGGCTGCAATTTGCAGCCAGGTGAGTGTCCAGGACCCCCCTCCACCCATCTCGTCTCCCAAAACCTTTCCAAGCTCCGGGTGCCGCTGGTTTCTGCTGGTGGGTGGGCAGAGCAGTGACAGCGAGGTGTGAGGTGTCCCTGCTGTCCCCTGCTCAGGCTGTGACGACCTCATCGGTGCCGTCTTCGAGCTGGGGAGGACCCTGTGCCGCCTGCAGCTGTCGGACGAGGAGCTCGCCCTCTTCACTGCTGCTGTCCTGCTCTCCCCAGGTACTGGGGGGCCCCCATACCTGGGGGTGTCCTGTGGGGAGAGCTGACCCCATAAAGCTTCCTTGGTGGATGATTTCAGTTATTCCTGGGAAAGGAACTTTTGGAAAAAAAATGCATCTAAAGATGCACAAAATGCATCTGTCGAATTTCCTTGATGGGAAGAGGAACCGTGTCACCCATGGTGGGGTGGGGAGCATAGAGAGGAGCCAAGTGTCCCCAAAACCATCCTGGAGACCAGGAAGGGTTAAAAGAGCCAGGGGCCACTGCCCTGTGCCTGGGAGAGACGCTGTGGTGACTCTGACCCTGTGGTGACTCTGACCCTGTGGTTGTGGGAAATGGATTAGCCTCTAATAGTGACAGCATTCTAATAGCTTCTAATTGTGATAATGTGATTTATAACATATATATTGTCTCACCCTTCACATAAGACTAAAAATAAAGCACAAGTTTTTTAAAACACCTCTGTTTCCCCATCTCCAAGTCAGAAAATAATCTAATCCAACATGTGGTGACTCTGTCCTTCCTCTCCCACAGACCGCCCGTGGCTGACCGAGTCCAAGAAGGTGCAAAAGCTCCAAGACAAGATCTACGTGGCCCTGCAGCACGAGATCCAGAAGAAACACTCCACTGAGGACAAGCTTTCAAAGGTAGTGGCACAGGAAACCCAGCCAGGGGTGCAGGGGGTGTCTGAGCTGGGGCACGTGGCTGTGCCAGAGCTCATGAGCCACACATGCGCATTTTGGAGAGAGACACCTCAAACCTGTCAGAGGAGGAGAAGAATTTCTCCTTCCAAGGGCTGTGAATGCCTGCGGTGGTGCAGGCAGAGGCAGCACCGTGCTGCTGAACCTGGCAGTGCATCAGCAAGTGGGGCTTTTTTAGGTAAAAGGAGCCATTTGGGGAATGCTTTGACCTGTACAGAGCTGGGGTGGGAGGAGTCCCCCCTGTGGAAAGATGTGGGTTTGGGGGTGAGGCCAGGTTGCTGCCAGGCTGCCCAAAGGTGGGCAGTCTGCTGGTGCCCCAGTGCCAGATCCCCAAACACTGTGCCCAGGAACAGCAGGGCAAGGGACACCAGCTGGGACCCCAGTGGTCCCCAAACCCCCCTGCTTGTCCCCAAAGGAGGGGGAAGAGCAGCATCAGGGCCACTACACCCAGCATCCCAGTGGTCACCAGTTCCTTCTCTCCCTGCAGATGGTTTCCAAGCTGCCCTTGATGAAGACCATTTGCAACCTGCACTTGGACAAGCTGGAATTTTTCCGTCTCCTGCACCCGGAGACTGCCATGAACTTCCCCCCCCTCTATAAGGAGGTTTTCAACTCGGAGCTTCAGTACAGCGACCCCCGGGAGAGCTAAGGCCGGGAGCCAGCGGCCCCCTTCGAGCTCCCCAAAACCTGGAGACAAACTGCACTTCAGAGCTTTGGGGCAATGTATTTAAATCAAATAATCAAACGCAAGAGAAGCCCGGGGGGGCTGCAGTGCCTCCCTGGCCCCGTCTCCTCGCTGTGGATTGCAATAGCTCTTGAATGTAAAGCACCTTGAAGGAAAAAGCAAACGGACTTTGCCATACCAGTGAAATGAATGTGAAATCTCTGCTTGGGAGAGGAGATGCTCCTGGCAGTGGTGAGGGACCGGCTGCTCCCGGTGACACGGGAGGAGGCAGTGCCCTTCCCGCTGTCCCGGCTGCACTCTCCACCTCCGATTTTTATTTCTTTATTTTTTAATTATTATTTTTATTTTATTGTGGTTTTTTTAACCCGAACATCAGGCGTGAGATAAAGAAGGGGCGATGCTGTCTCGGCTGGGTTGGGTTGGGGCTGCAGCTGAGGAGAGGGAAAGGACAGAGCCTTTGCTTTATTTCATCTCCCACGGGTGCAGCGGGACTCTGGGAGCTTGGCCAAGAAAAGTCTGGCTGTGGCTGGTGGGGGATTCAGCACAGGATTTTCCAGTGGGGGAAGCTGGTGTGAGGGAAAAGATGCCCACTGCAGCAGGGGAAGAGTTTTGCAGGGTCTCCACGCCCTCCATCACAGCATTTTCCCAAATTCCCAGCCAGCTCCTCATCCAGCTGGGTGACCGCCTGACTTTGTGGAGCTGGTTCAGCAGGTTCACCTGCATCGTGCCACCTCTGTGCATCCCAGGAGCTTTTCCAGGCCCGTGGGATTTCAGCCGGACCCCAAATCCTGGCCATCCCACCCCAGAGGCACCCGTGGCCACTGGAGGGGCTCCAGGGCTGTCCCTGTCCCCGTGGTGGCCGCAGCAGCGATGGCTCTCTGGGTGCTGCTGTTGTGTGTAGTTCTCTTATCAATTCCTTAAAACTGCCCCATGGTTCAGCACCCAGAGCAGGGTTTGTGACCTTTCCCCACCCAGCCCACAGCTGGTCCCATTCCCAGGTTCTCCTTCCCACACCACACACAGGAGCCCAGATGTGGCCGCCTGCTGCTGCAGGCTGAGCTGCACCCAGGCTTTCCCCTCAATGAGCTCCCTAGAACTGTTATTTTGGGAGTTGCTCCTGAGTTAGCAGGATTTAGGAGCTTTTTAGGGGGAGAAACTGCCTGTTGGAGTCAAGGGGAAGTGAAAGGTCCTTATTCTTCCCTTCGAGGAATAAGGCTGGTTGGAAGGAATGTGGTGTTTGGGACCTGCTGCTCCTTTTGGGAGGCTCAAAAGGGGATGAAGGAAGGATTGGTGGGATGATGCTGTTCTAGGCCACAGCAGCAGGGGATGCTTGAGACACTCTGTGGCACTGCAGATGGATTTTTCTGTCCCTGTTCCTGCTCCCACTGCAGCAAATGCCAAAAAACTACAAGGGAAAAATCTGCTCCGAGGCAGCCCCAGTTTTGCTGACAAAGGGCTAAAATCCCAAGCTCCTTTCCTGCTTTGTGCTGATTCCTCGTGCACCCAACCCCATCCTCGGGCAACTCGGATCATCCCCGAGCGTGAGCCAAAACCTTTGGATCCATAACTGCACCCTTTAAACTAAACAAGCAGCTTTCTCAGTGACGTGAGGGATATCCCTGCTTTTATTAAAAGACCTCCTAGGGAAGACCATGGACCAACCTCGACGAGGGAAGACTCCCCAGGAAGCTGATGGGATTTCTGCTCTGCTTGAAGGCAGAGGGAAATGGGGACCGCGTTCCTCCCCGGCAGCTGCCACCCGCCGCGCGCAGCCCTGAGCTCCCTGCGTTTGCCGACCACATCCCAACAGCAAGCTCCCATGGGTTTGCTGACCACATCCCAACTGCTTCTGGGAGTAGACTGGAGCCCGCCAGCCTCAGCTCCCTCTCCGTTGGTGCCAGGTCTCTGGGAAAAGGCTGCCGGCGCTCCCACGGCCCCACGCGACGTCCAGTGCCAATGCGTCGCTGTCCAGCGCAGCGTCCACGGCGTGGGGATGTGCCCGGCTCCTCTCCTGCCCTCTCCAAAGCTTGGACAGAAGAGAGAAGTCAGTACTGCCTTTTACGTCCAGAGGGTTGTGCCTTTTTTTTTTTGGAAGCATCATTTCCGACAGCACCGTTCACTTCCCGGGAAAAAGCACCCCCAGAACATGACTGTGCTCGGAGGGAACAGCCCGTGGGTGTTTGGGAACGTTTGGGGAAAAACAGAAAAAAAAAAAAAGCACACACCCTTCTTTTTGCCCTCAGTATTCGTCAGCCAACCCAACACACACCAATGGTCAACGCCACCGAGTTCATTTCATCCGGCAAAGAACCCAGGAAAGCACCTTAATTTGGGAACAGGCCATCACAGCGTCCATCCCGTGGGGAGAGATTCTGGATTATTCTGAGCAATAAGAGCCCCCCCGTGGGAACCGAGGGAAGACTGGAAGTATTAAGCATGTGTAACTCGACCTGCCAAACCGCGGGAACCTGCACTTTTCAGTTCTCTTCAGAGGAACCGACTTGATTCAATGATTTTTTGGGAGGGGATAAAGTGATTCGGTGTCAATTCGGTGATTCCTGGCCTGGGACGGACGCCACGCGTGGAAAGGGATGGAAAGGGATGGAAAGGGATGGCAAGGGGTGGCAGCCCTTGCTTGGGACTTGCCAGGGCTGTGCCAAGGTTCCTCACCCCTGCTGGGCCACCCAGAGCTTGGAGCTCGCAGGGAAAGGGTGAACGACGAAGCCTGGGCAGAAATGCCCGAAAAAGGGAGATTTCCCTCTCCCCTGTGGCCAGTGCAGAGGGGGCCCGGGAGCCCCGAGCCCCCCGTGGCTCCGGTGCCCCAGAGACGTTCCCATCCCAACACGGGATGTTCCTTTCCAACAGCCCTGGGCTGCCAGCGATGGCTCTTTTCCAGACCAAGATTAATTTAGTGTTTGTTTGTCTGCTCTGGCAGTTTAGCTGAGTGTCCATTTCCACCCACAGAACCCTCACACTGTGTATAAAGATGGATCAAAAATATATATAATATATATTCTTGTGAATGTTGGTGCAAAAGAGAAAAATATATAAAGTTTTGGTCGGTTTTATGTTATTTTTTATCTCTATGAATGAAAGGAAGAAATGGAAGACCTTTTATTTCCATTTACCACCCCTCCACACACACCTACCTGTAGATACCAGCAGGTTTTATGGAAATGTTTTACTTTTTAGATTTAGGAAAATGCTTCTGTTCTCATTGAATGTTCTGTCTTGTAAGATTGTAATTTCTATTTTTTTAAAGAAAAGAAAATAACGAAATAAAATTTCCTCTTTCAGACCAGTCAGCTTAGGAAGGGAGGGCAGGGGAGGGAGAAACGTTTATTTAAGGACAAAAACTGTTGTTGGAATTTTTCATAACATTAAATAAAAAGTAATATAATGTATGGATGACAACCTTTTTACTGAGGTGTGTTCTATAGGTATATAGATGTATATTGCACAAAATTTACAGGAAGAAAAATAAAGTCTGTTTCACAAGGTGAAAAAAAAATAATGTTGGAAATAGTGATTTTAAATTTTGGCAGAGAGTGAGAGTGGAAGTGAATCCCTCAAAGTGATGGAAAAAGCTTTAATTTATTCCATGGGCTCAGGACTGAGCTGTACCAGAATCCCAGAGTGCTTTGGGTTGGAAGGGACCTCAAAGCCCATCCAGTCCCACCCCCTGCCATGGCAGGGACACCTCTTGCTGTCCCAGGCTGCTCCAAGCCCTGTCCAGCCTGGCCTTGGGCACTGCCAGGGATCCAGGGGCAGCCACAGCTGCTCTGGGCACCCTGTGCCAGGGCCTGCCCACCCTGCCAGGGAACAATTCCTAATTCCCAATATCCTATCCCTCCTGCTCAGGATTTGGGCATAAAGGTGGATTTCAGGCACTGGGAGGTGTTCTTGCTTCACTTAATGCACAGGAAAGTGAGCCAGGAGGAGGCTGGATCAGTGCCCTGGGGTGTGTGTTTGGTTTGGAGCCTTTGGAAGCACTTCCCAGCCCCTCTGCATCCCCCAGCCTGGGCACTCCAAGGAAGAGCAGAGGTCTGGGAAGGTTCTTCATCGGGGAATGCTGCTTAAGCAGCCCTTGAGCTGAGGGACAGGGACTGCACCTGGCAGTACCGGGGACATTTCGGGGCAGGAGAGTGGAGACAGGACTGGAGGGATGGTGCATCTGTGGGGAGGAATTAGGGACAGCCAAGGAGCATTTGGGAGTTATTTTCAAAGAGTTCCCAGTCCTAGGAAGGAAAGAACACCCCAGATACACCGGGCCATTATACGTGGACATTCATGGATGTCCTGGATTTAAAAAGGATGCAAAGACTTTGGATGCCAGGCACTAATCTCTGCTCTGGGACAGGGACAGGAGCCCAGGAAGGGCTGGAGCTGGGCCAGGCCTTGGCACGGAGCTCAGGGAAAGGTTCTTCCCCCCGAGGGTGCTGGCACTGCCCAGGCTCCCCAGGGAATGGTCCCGGCCCCAAGGCTGCCAGAGCTGCAGGAGCGTTTGGACAGCGCTGCCAGGGATGCTCAGGGTGGGGTGTTGGGGTGTCTGTGCAGGGACAGGGCTGCACTGATGATCCCTGAGGGTCCCTTCCAGCTCAGAATGTTCCAGGACTCTTTGAATCTCTGCTCTGGGTGCACACAGGTGAACAGAAACCTCAGGAGACAGATCAGGACACAGCAGGAAAGTGAATGTGACCAAGGCAAGAGAAGTAGCTGAAGAGCTTTAGGGATCACCAAGGTCCCAGAGAGGGACACAGGTCACATTCCTGACATGTTACAGGCACCACAGCACCACGAACAACTCTCTGAAACCACT
The DNA here is from genome assembly GCF_031753505.1 of Anomalospiza imberbis. NCBI lineage: Eukaryota > Metazoa > Chordata > Aves > Passeriformes > Viduidae > Anomalospiza > Anomalospiza imberbis. Next base: position 1,468,476 of record NC_089707.1, read on the forward strand.
CTCCCTGCTTGCTGTACCTGAGGTGCTCTTATCTCCCCAGCCATGTGGGGTTCAGATATTGCAGGATAAATCCTGTGCAAAACAAGGCGCAGCTTGTGGAGATGTTGGGAAAGGCCATCACCCACTCTGGGGGCTCCCTGGGGTGTCCAGGGAATCGCTGCGTCCCATGTGGGAGCACCAGACCCTTGGATTGCTGCACACTGATAATTTGGCTTTCATTTAAAAAAAAATCTGTCTTTTTTCGCCAAAAAAAAAAAAAATCCCGTTTCTTTGGTGTACTTCGAGAAAAAAAAAATTAAAGCATGGCAAATCCATTTAAAATTTCCTTGTGAAGAGCTGCTCTTTAAACAAAATAAATAAATAAATAAATAAATAAATAAATAAATGTATGTTTGGGGAAAATGGCTCCAAGGGAGAAGCTGGGAATTGTCAGGGAGGTTTCAGCCCCGGAGTCCGGGGTCAGGAGGGATGGGCTCCCATGGGACAGGGGACAGCAGCCTGGGGGTGGCCCGGGCGCTGTCCCCCAGTAACGCTCCTCTCTCCCTGGCCCAGCAGCTCCGGATTTACTGGGGCCGAGTGACCTCTGCTGGTTCACACCCTAAATATTCCCTGCGAGCCGATGGTCCCGATGGATTTCGGGGCAGCTCGGTGGGGTTTGGGGGAATTTTAGGGCAACTTTTCAGAGAGAGGTCTCAGCATTCGCTCAGCTAGGAGGGATGAGCCTGACCCACTCCCTGGAGCTGGGAGTGACAGAAAGCACGGCCCCAGCGCTTGGAAATGCCTCTTGAAGTGGACCTGGGGTTTTATACACCCGAATTAACAGGATTTCCAGAGCTGAGACCCTGCAGAGGGATCCCTCCTTCATTAAGGACTCTAATGTGGTGAAAAGAAGGACTTAAAGAGCTCTAGAACCGAACAAAAGTGTTCAGGCTGGAAGGGAGCAGAGAAAAATTAAATACACAAGATAAAATTCCTCTTTCAGACCAGGCAGCTTAGGAAGGGAGGGCAGGGGAGGAAGAAATACTAATTTAAGGACAAAACTGTTGCTGGAATTTTTCATAACATTAAATAAAATGTAATGTAGGCTATGGATGACAACCCTTATACTGAGGTGTGTTCTGTGGGTACATAGACGTACATTGCACAAAATTCACAGGAAGAAAAATAAAGTCTATTTTATAAAGTAAAAAAATAAAATTTAGAAAGTAAAGTAAAAAAACCCACAAACAACTAAATAACGTTGGAAATTGTGATTTTAAATTTTAGCAAAGAGTGAGACTGAAAATTAACCCTTCAAAGTCTTTAACTGGGAAAACTGTAATTTCTTCTGTGCTCTCGGGACTGAGATGTACCAGAGTCCCAGAGCGGTTTGGGCTGGAGGGGATCTTAAATCCCATCCAGTGTCACCTCTGCCATGGGCAGGGACACCTTTCACTGTCCCAGGCTGCTCCAAGCCCTGTTCAACCTGGCCTTGGGCACTGCCAGGGATCCAGGGGCAGCCCCAGCTGCTCTGGGCACCCTGTGCCAGGGCCTGCCCACCCTGCCAGGGAACAATTCCTAATTCCCAATATCCCATCCAGCCCTGCCCTCTGGCAGTGGGAGCCATTCCCTGTGTCCTGTCCCTCCAGGCCTTGTCCCCAGTCCCTCTCCAGCTCTCCTGGAGCCCCTTCAGGCCCTGCAAGGGGCTCCGGGCTCTCCCTGGAGCCTTCTCCTCTCCCGGTGAGCGCCCCCAGCGCTCCCGGTCCCGGCCCGGCCCAGCAGCTCCCCCGGGCGCGGTCGGTCCCGGTACTTCGGACAATTCTGTCCCTCCCGGCTGCCGTCCCGCGCCACCGCCCCTCCCCTCACATGACAGCGGTGGGTGTGCGCCGCGAGGCACGCTGGGAGTTGTAGTCCAGGACGCGGGGCGCGCAGCGGCGGCGGCTACCGGCGGGACTCTGTTTCCCAGCGCGCCCCGCGGCGGCCCGGGGGAGCGGGACCGGGCGCTCGCTGAGGTGGGCGCGGGGGGATCGGGCCGGGGGCAGCGGGCGGGCCGGGGGCGACGTGGGCGGAGGGATGGAGGAGACGCGGGTCGGGGAGGGGGAGCGCGGCTGGGGGGAGCTGGGGGCCGGGAGAGGGAGCTGAGGGTCGGGGGGTGCCGGGGGAGGGGGAGCGGGGAGTCTGGGGCATGAGGGGAGCGGGGAGCCACGGAGGAGGGGCGGGGGAGCGGGAGTGGGGGGGAGCTGGGGGTGGGGACGGGTCGCGGGTGGTCTCGGGGGGCGGTGACTCTCCCTCAGGCCGGGGTGTAACGGGGGGTGCCCGGGGAGCGGTCACGGAGCAGCTCCGGGGGCCGTGGGGCAGCCTGGGCTTGGGGAGGTACCGGGGGCAGCGCGGGGTGCGGGGAGGAATCGGGGCCAGCCCCCGCGGGGCACGGATCGGGGGCAGCCCCGCCGGGAGCCAGCGGGCGGGAGGAGCCGGGCCGGGTCCCGTGTGGGACCCCCGGCGGCTGCCGGCTCCATCCGCTGCCCAGGGCCCCTCGGGAATTGCCCTCCCCCTTGGCCCTGGCGACACGGCTGGCAGCGCTCGGGGGCACAGGGCGGCACAGCGGCCCCGCTCCCGCCCGGGAGGTTCGTGACTCCAGGGCTGTTGAGGGTGAACCTCTCTGATCTGTGTGGTTCGGGTGCCGGAGATGTGCGTGTTGTCCTCCATAGACGGCACCTGGATGTTGTAGGTTTTTTTCTCCTTCTAATTTCCCCTTCTAATTTCTGGTCTCAGCGTTTTGTAACTCTCTCAAGAAACTCTTTTGTGGGACCTGTGATGAAGAGAGCAGTGGGTTAGAAATTGAGCAATTGGTGTATTGATTGTTCTGCATTTCTGTGTTATTCTGGGCTAATTAATATTTTTGCTGCTGTCTGCAGTCCAATTCTTCTGTGTGGGGTGAGCAGGTGACAAGGGGTGGAACAGGCTTTTGTCCTAAGCACGGGTGTTTCTGTGCTTTCTGTCTTCTTGAGCTGTCCGAGCTTCTGTTCCTGAGCAGCCACGCTTCACTTCTGCATGTGGTTGTACCAAAATCAATATTTGTCTGCTGTGGGTTTTGCATAGGCAAATTAAGGCTCCTGCCCACCTGCTGAGGCAGCAGGTTCAGGGCTGTGTGAGCAGGCTGGGGGAGCCCTGAGGGGAATTTCTTCCACATCTGCTGTGTCCCCAGCTCCAGGATGGGGGGAGATGGGGCAGCAGGAGCCCCTGTATAGCTGAGAGTCCCCACGAGCCTCCTGGAATGACATGGGAGCGGGATAACCCTTGTAACTTCACTGTCCCCTGCTCCTTTTCTCAGGGCACTGCTGCCACAGTTTCCCCATTCTCCCTGGTTGTGCTGGGTGGCTTTTGGAGTTATTTTTTTGGCTGGTTGTGTCACAGCAGGGACAGTGTCCCACCCTGTGAGGGCTGGTGATGTGTCAGGGAGAGGAAACACCACCAAAGCCAGGCTGTGTCAGCTCTGGGTTTAAAGCTGAGCTGATAGTTTTGGAGTGGCTGCTGCTGCCTTGGGCCCTCTGGGAAGTTCCTGGTAAGAGCTGGACATCTGGAAGAGGCTCAAACCCAGCCTTTTGTCTTGAAACCAGTGCAGAGCCACCACTTTCTCTTTAAATTCAGCTGGGGAGATCACAAAAAGGTATTTGCTTGTGTTGGGAGCAGCAGAGGCTGTGCTGATTCTCTGCCGAACCAAGCCGGGTGATTTCAAATCCACATCTCCAGGATCCCTGCAGGGGTCTTGTTCCTTTTAGGCTCTTCTGAAAGGTCTGGGGTCTGCTGGCTCAGGGTGGGTTCTGAAAGCCTGGTAGTCTGATGGCCCTCCCCAAAGGCTCAGCTTGAACCACTGTCAGGATTGTGTGGCTGCCCAGGTTCCTCATTCCGCTTGTGTTCCTGTCGTTAAATCCCTGTTGATGAGGGAGTGTGGACAGTTCTGCTCTGTGCTGGGATCCTGTCCCTCTGTGTGCTCTTGGCAAGGTGCTCTGGATGAAACCCTGGAGTACAGGATTGTGTGGAAGCTCTTGGCCTCACTGCATCACAGAGTCAGGGTCCTTAAAGTTGGAAAAGGGCTCCAAGGTCATCGAGTCCATCCTGTGACCCATCCCCACCTTGTCCCCAGCCCAGAGCACTGAGTGCCACATCCAGGCCTTCCTTGGACACCTCCAGGGATGGGGACTCCAAACCTCCCCGGGCAGTCCCTGCCACAGCCTGACCACCCTTTCCATGGAGAAATTCCTCCTAATGTCCAACCTGAGCCTGAGCCTCCCCTGGCACAACTTGAGGCTGTTTCCTCTTGTCCTGCCACTTGTTCCCTGGGAGCAGAGTCATCAAATCAGAATGAAAATACAAAGGCAGTACAGAAAATATCCTAAAGCAAGGACTCAGAAACTGGGGGATTTGTTGGATGGAAAGCTTGGGATCTTGGGCTCTTCTGAGATTGGCTGTGACATCTGCAGGGTACAAGAGGAGCCAGTGTCCTGTGAATGTGGTCTTGGGGACATGCTCCAGGTCACTTGGTGGGTTTATGACAAAGCAGGAATGAATTCAGCTCTCCCACCTCCCTGTCACTGCTCCTCTTTTGGCCTGGCCTTTATTTATTCTCTGCCACCCTTCTGTGATAGTGGAGAAAACAGTAGGGAGAAATACCAGACTTCTAAAACTACTTTATGTGGGCAAAATAAAGCAGGGGATTGAGGAGTAGCATTTGCAGTAGCAGAAATGAAGGGGATACTAAAGTGGGAGGAGCTGCTGACCCCCTGGAAGGCAGAGAGGCCCCAGAGAGTCCCTGACAAACGCTGGGGCTTAGCAACCCCCAGCCATGTGACAAGTGACAAGGGCAAGTGTTGGATCCTGCCCTGGGACGGGGCAGCCCTGGATGCAGGGACACACTGGGAATGAGAGGCTGGAGAGCAGCACCATGGAAGGGACCAGGGGGTCCTGGTCAGTGGCAAGTTGGATCTGAGTCACCGCTGTGTCCTGGCAGCCCAAAGGGCCACCCTGTCCTGGGGGCACCAGGCCCAGGGAGGGATTGTCCCACGCTGCTCTGCACTGGGGCAGCCTCACCTCCAGTGCTGGGGGCACTTTGGGCACCACAAGGTCAGAAGGATCCAAAGCTGCTGGAGAGTGTCCCAAGGAGGGGCACGGAGCTGGGAAGGGTCTGAGGAGCGGCCGAGGGCACTTGGCTCGTTCAGCTGCAGCACAGGAGACTGAGGGGAGGCTCCTCGGGGGCTGCAGCTCCTCCCGAGGGGAGGCAGAGGGGCAGGGGCTGAGCTCTGCTCTGGGACAGGGACAGGAGCCCAGGAAGGGCTGGAGCTGGGCCAGGCCGTGGCACGGAGCTCAGGGAAAGGTTCTTCCCCCCGAGGGTGCTGGCACTGCCCAGGCTCCCCAGGGAATGGTCCCGGCCCCAAGGCTGCCAGAGCTGCAGGAGCGTTTGGACAGCGCTGCCAGGGATGCTCAGGGTGGGGTGTTGGGGTGCCTGGGCAGGGACAATCCCAGGTGGGATTGTTGGGGTGTCTGGGCAGGGACAGGCATGGGACTCAATGATCCTTGTGGGTCCCTTCCAGGTCAGGATATTCCAAGATTCTGTGATGCTCAAAATGTGCCTCAAAGCAGATTCCCACAGGTATTCCTTCACAAATTTTTCCCTAATCTGAGGTGGTGCAGTGTTTCATGCTGCATTCACATTCAAAGGCATCGTGTTGTTGTCTGCCTGGAAAAACAGCACTGTTTGTGTTTGTGTCTTGGTTTGAGAGGGAAGTGGTGTCCCTGGAACTGACACAGGGCATTTTGTCTGCAAGATCCTGGTGAAGAAAAGCTCCAAGTGTCTCCAGTGGACTCCTGAGTCATGTGCATTGGACTGAGAACTTCAGAGTTACTCACTGAGCATGGATGAGCACAGTGGAAAAAGGAAGCTCACTTCACACCAGTTTCCTTAGCATGTGTGGGATTTTTCCTCCCTCCACAAGCAGTGGATTATAGATGAAGAAGATCTCTGCAGTGGGTGCAGGGTGTTGGGCTTCACCTATTCTCAATTTAACTGAAAATATCCAGGTGAATAGGGATCTGATTTACATGTTTAAATGAGAGGGACTGTTTATAAGAGGGTGTTGTGAAGAGACAAGGGGGAATGGCTTCAAACTGACAGAGGGCACAGTTAGATTGAATATTGGGAAGAAATTCTTGGGAGGACGTTCCCTATCCTTTTATCAGGAGCTGGGAAGGTCAGCACATCTCAGGAAGTGATTACTCAGTGTAAAAGATGGCCTTGTGTGCTTATTCTTGCTGAAAGAATTGTTCTTAATGCTGCTTTGTGGATCCAAACCACATCTTTCTATGGAAGGGGGTGCTTCACCAGAATGCTGCTTTGTCTGGGGTATTTATTTGAGTATTTGAGTGCTCTCCACAGCACCACAGGTCTCCTTGAGAGGAGGGCACAGGAAAACCATTGTTTGGCCATTGCAGGAAATCCATTGTCTGGCTCTATCAAGCCAGGAATGTCCCCCTCAGTCTTTCCTTCTGATCCCTTTTCCAGTGGATCCTCTGCAGCTGTAGGACACCAGCACTGAAGTGCAGTAGCTAAATGATCCTCTTCTGAAGAAGAACCTGATTTGCAGACTCATTCTTCAGTAAAGGATTCCTCTCTCTTAGTGCTTTAGTGTAGTTGGTGTTCATGGGCCATTTGTTGTCCCCCTGAAATTCACAGATCTCCACTGGGAGCACCTGCAGAAGGGTGGGGTGAAGTTTTAGTGGTGTTCTTAACCATCTTCATCCTTTGTTTTCTCTTCACCCATTTGAGAAATGCAAAGCAAAAGGCTCCCATTTCCAAACCATCAGTTACAAAACAGTGCTGGGCAGAGTTGGTGTTGAGGGACAGCCCTGAGGCCTCAGCTGTGGCAGGGATGGATCCCTGAGCAGCTCCAAGGGGACAGAGCCTCCTGTCCACACTGGGGCTTCTTAGAGACTGGTCCAGGAAAGTTACATGTTCTCCTCTGTGCAAACATACTTAAGCTCGTACATCTCTGCAGGGGAAGAGCAGGCTGCTGGTATAGTCCCGGGTGCTGTTGTCTCCACAGGCTGGGTTAGAGTAGCTCAAATTAAAAACCAGAAAAGCAAAAGCAACCCAAGAAAACAGCTGTGCCAGCTCTGCAGCCTCCAGACCTTACCTGGGGCACACGGGAGGACAGCAGCCAGCTGCAGCAGAACCAGCTGCTGTAAATCCTGAGGGATTTGGGTACAGTGTGGCTGATCTGACCCCACTGCTGCTGCAGCTGCTGTCGGTGTTTTTAGGGGCAGACTTTAGTCTAGACTGCTTTAATTTCTGTCAGACTCCACAGTGCTGGTTTGCAGGGTTTGTTTGTGTGTTCTGTGTTTCCATTCTGGGATTTGCAGGTAGGGACACATGGTGTTTTTATCCTTAAGGAAGAAGAGGTGGAATTAAAACTCAGCAAAGACCTCTCTGTGTATTTCATCAGTGGGATCAACTCTGCCAAAATCAGCAGCACAGCTGATGCTGGGTAAACTTCCCAGGATTTGCTTCTGCCAGAGCTACAGCCACTCTCAGTGGTGGTAACAGGAAGAATGAATCTGCATTTGTGCAGAATTTCTAAAAGAACAAGGGGTGTTGAGTTTGGTTCCAGCTGATTTTTTTTTTTTTGTTTGTTAAGCAGAAGTTTAGTGCCCAGCTAGCAGGGACTATCTGTTTGTTCCAGGAGTTGGGAAACACCACAGAGAGCCAGGAGCCAACAAATCATCTCAACACCTAAATGAGGCATTAAGTCTGGTGAGCTCTACACATTTCTCTTCCAATGTATGAGCTCTGCTGGGTCCCACCCTGACCTGTGTGGCTGCCCCTGGGAGCTGCAGGTGTTCTGGCAGGGGCTCCCTGAGCATCCTCAGCCTTTGCCAGGCGGTGCCAGGGGCACATTTGTTTGCTGCTGGATAATACAAACCTTCCAAGTGGCTGAATGAGGTGCTGCCAGAGCTTTCTCTGCACAAGGAGAAATTGGGATCCTTTTTGGGAGGCTCCAGCCTTCCTCCTCTGGGTGATGGACGCGAGTAGTTTGTAGTGGGAAGCCTGGGCTCTTGTTTGTCACACACTGGGAATGTTCCCAGTTCCAGGAGGTTCTCTGGGTGCTGGTTAGTGACATGTGCTGACCTGATTTTCTTTCTTCAACAGATCTATTGTTCTGTCTGAAACCTCACCAGGGAACACAAGTATTAGAAATGGCAGGTAAGAGCACCTCAGGTACAGCAAGCAGGGAGAGTGGTTTCAGAGAGTTGTTCGTGGTGCTGTGGTGCCTGTAACATGTCAGGAATGTGACCTGTGTCCCTCTCTGGGACCTTGGTGATCCCTAAAGCTCTTCAGCTACTTCTCTTGCCTTGGTCACATTCACTTTCCTGCTGTGTCCTGATCTGTCTCCTGAGGTTTCTGCTCAAGTGATAAAGGTTCAGGTGTGACTTGCTTGAAACTTTTATGAGAGTGGAATTTATTCAGAAACAAAGTACATGAGAATCATTCCTTCTTTCCAGAGGCTTTCCACAGCGTTCCTAGCTGTGCTATTTACATTAGTCCATCTGAATTATACTTGCAGTGAAATTAGTAACAAAATTCCAACTTTTTTTAAAATAAGAGGAAGTGTGGAATTTGCCTCCAGCTGCTGCTCATGGGTGATGCAGTTTGGTTTTTGAAAGCATGGGATGCATTTGCTGATTAGATGTGTTGATCCCAGCCTTGATGGGAAAACTGCAGCACTCCAAGCTCTGCAGTCAGACATAAAAGGGGATATTTTAATGTAACTTATTTTGTTTAATCTCAGAAGTAACCCAGAACAGCTGGCAACTGCAGGGTCTCTGGGTGGGAGGAGGTGGGCAGCAGCAGAGAAGAGGTGTAATCCCCAGCTTTGTGTACCTAGCAAACAATCATGGGGGTTTTGAGACCATTTTATGAGCTTGAAAAATGACAAACTGCAGTGGCTGCTTGGTTTTGGCCCCACCACGTGGGAGCTCTGCACTGGGAGCTGGCAGCAGCTCTGCTGTCCGTGACAGAAAATGGGAGAGAGCAGAACCGAAGGAACAATCCGCAGCTTCAGCTGTTGAAAAGGAACAGAACAAAAGTTTCCTCGTCCTTCAGAAAAAAAAAAAAAAAAAAAAAAAGGAAAAAAAAGTCAGAGAATCTGCTTTTTCTGTGTTTGATTAATCTTGGTCTTACTGGCTTCCCTGGAGACCTGTCCTTTCAGCTTTAAAAGCTGTGTCCCCTGCCTTTCCCTTGATCCAGCATTGTTAAATCCCTTTCTAGGCTGCAGGGACACACTGTGCAGGAGAAATCCCATTAGGTGTTTACAGCAAACAAAAAATTAATGCAGAGGAGTCCAAATTGCTGTGGACTGTGACAGCATCCGTGGGCCATCAGCTCTCCATGGGATGAAGTCAGCAGTGGTGTTAACCAGTAACACAAACCAGCTTGGAGGGCATCTGAATGAATGTAAAGTGGGTTTAAGGGAGATGGGTGAGGAGGGACAGAAGAGACTTGATGTTTGTTTTTATCAGGAGGAGTCAAATTGGGCTGGTGACTTCAGACATTATTCCATAGCTACTTCTGATGTATTCCCAGTGGGCGTTCTCACCATATTTTCTGTGTGAAAATATGCATGAGGGAAAGCCTTTTTCCTTCCTAAAGCCTGGCTGCAGCTCCAGGCTCTTCCCTGCCAACCTTCAAACGGAGCTGAGGAGCTGCTCCTGCAAAATGTCTCCTCAGCCGGAGATAATGGGAAGGGAAGGGGAACTCTTGTGCTGACAGTTCTTGTTCAGACATTTCCTCTTGTCTCCTGTGCCATTTGGAGGTTTTCCCAGGACATTCTTCATCTCTTCCTCTGGTTGTTTTTAATTCTGTTTACTGGGGCTGAAGGAGGCTAGAGACAATTAGTCACAATGCCCTGGAATCAAACTTTAATCAGCTCTGGAAGGCAAGAGCAAACATTCCCAAACATGTAGGAGCACACATCCAGGCACACACAGACAAATCTGGGAGCTGACAGCAGCAGAGGATTTAGGCATTTAATTACTTGATTTTAAAACAGAAATTTTTCCCAAGGTAGAGTTTTTTCACCATGTAGCTTTTGGCAGCATTTGCTGATTTATTGTCTCTGAATGCACTGCTTTTTCTTATTTTTTTTTCCCCTATGGCTTAACCTTGCAGGAAAAACTTGAATGTACCCTTTTTCCATTAAAAATCTTGTGTGTTTTCAAAACAAGATCATCCCTGACACAGAATCATGGAATCACAGAATGGTTTGGGTTGGAAGGGACCTCAAAGCCCATCCAGTGCCACCCCTGCCATGGCAGGGACACCTTCACTGTCCCAGGCTGCTCCCAGCCCCATCCAGCCTGGCCTTGGGCACTGCCAGGGATCCAGGGGCAGCCCCAGCTGCTCTGGGCACCCTGTGCCTGGGCCAGGAATTCCAGGAATTCCTTCCCAACTCTGACTTATTTCCAGGAACTGGATGATACCTTTGACACAATTCCAGTTTGGGGATGCCTTCAGGCACCCTTCCTTATAGTCCTAGGCTACAACAGCTCCTAAGGCCTGACCTATGGCCAGGACATGCTCCTGCCTACCCAGAGCTGGTGGCTGAAGGTAAATCTGCTTGTCTGGACACTCCCCAGCCTTTCTTTTCTCTTGCTGTGGATTTCTGAAGGGTTGTTACTGAACACCTCTGTGCAGCTGTTTCCCCCAGATGTTGCTGACACCTCCCCCTTCCTGAGTAAGCTCATCCTGGAGCTTATTTAAAGTTTTGGTTTTTTTTATTTTCCTTGCAGCACCTTTCATACAACTTCACACTGATGTGTAAAGGTGGTAAATCCACGTGATGTTTATTAGCTGGTTCCTATTCCCCTCTGTCAGCCTTGAGTGTAGTATAACAAATGTCCTGTCCACTGCTGAGGAAGAAAACCAATATATTTGTGGTCCAGGGAGAGGATGAACATGCAGCACTGTTGGGAAGGTGTGGAGGATATAACACATTTCTTCTCCCAGCTGAAATCTGTATTCTGTGTTCCAGAAAAGGTGAATAACTTCCCACCACTCCCCAAGTTCATCCCTCTGAAACCATGTTTCTACCAGAATTTTGCCGATGAAATCCCCATCGATTACCAGTTCCTGGTGAAGAGAATCTATCATGTGTGGATCTGTAAGTTGAATAAAAACACCTGTGCTGGAAAAAGGTATTTGTGTATTAAAACCCTATAGATCTCAGTGTGCTTTAAAGTTTTGATGAGGAGCAATGATCCCCCTTAGAATACTCTAATATAACTTTATACCTGAGTTTTAAGGTTTTGTGCCTTAAATCCTTGAGGGATCTTGAAGAAAGGAGGCTATCAGTGCTGGAAAAGTCTAATAGTAAATCTGAGGGAGAAAGCAGACCATATTTGATACCTTTATTAATGTCAGATGATCATAGAATTCCAGACTGGTTTGGGTGGGAAGGGACATTAAAGCCCATCCAGTTCCACCCCTGCCATGGGCAGAGACACCTTCCACTGTCCCAGCCCCATCCAGCCTGGCCTTGGGCACTGCCAGGGATCCAGGGGCAGCCCCAGCTGCTCTGGGCACCCTGTGCCAGGGCTGCCCACCCTCCCAGGAAAGAATCCCTTCTCAATATCCCAACTAGCCCTGCCCTCTGGCAGTGGGAGCCACTCCCTGTGTCCTGTCCCTCTATCCCTTGTCCCAAGTCCATCTCCAGCCTTTTTGTAAACCCTATTTAACTCCCAAAAATAGCTGCCTTAAGGAAATTCCCAGTTCCCCTAAAGTAAGAGGAATAGGAGAATTTTAGACAAAATAAATGTGGCCCATTTGTTGCTACCTGGCTCCCCACCTTGCTCTATAAAGGCCAGAATTCCCTCTTATCCCCACATCTCCCTTCCCAATTGAAGCAGTATCTTCTAGCTGCATGCTGGCTCTTCCTTAGCGCTCCAGAGCCCCCCAAACATGCTGCTGGAGTTGGGAACTGCTCCTGTCACAGCTGGTGGTGTGCTGATACTCTGTGTGAACAGAGCTCCTGGCCCTGGGCTCCTGTTGTTTGCCTCAGCCATTGAGAAACCAGGAATGAAAATTGACCATTCTTCTGCAAGGAATGAAATCGGTGTGGCAGGCCTAGGAAACCACAGGGAATGCTTTGGAAGATTAAGAATCTTTTTGCCTTGCTTATCTTTTTTCCCCCCAAATGCTTGTCATCCTCTTTACCCTTCTCACTGAAGGAAAGCTTGTTTTCTGCCAGCTTTGCATTTGGTGGCGTGGCTTTTATTCCAGATGCACGGGATGTGTGTAGGAGAGAGATTTGTGTGCATAAATAATGGCATAATCCATGGCTCCATTGTTCTTTGGTTATGTGGAGCTGCTGCAATGAGCTCTGTAATTTTCTTGCCTGAAGAAGCTGCCTGTCCCTCCAGACTCACTGGTGCGATGTTGAAGCTGTAAAGCCGCCTTTGTCCTCCTCTCTCCCAAAACAAAGAGTCCCTCAGTCGAGTTAATGGCAGGCTGGAGGAGAGCCAGGGATTTGGGCATGGCCAGGAGAACTGCCATCTGCACCAGGAGGTTTACATTTCCATCTCCTGCACTCAGGAGTTTCACATTTCCATCTGCAGTACACTTCCTTTGGGGGTCTCCCTGATTTTTTGGCGTGGGTTGGAGAGAGATGTGTAAAGGGAAGAAGGTAAACAAGAAAAGGCCAGCTTTGAAAAGTAGAAAGACACAAGTCGTTGCTGGGAGGGTGATTGCTCATTACTTTAATTGGATGTGAGCACTGGATTAAGGTGGAGGGAGGTTTGGGGAAGGTTGTACCAGAGCTCCCACTGCTGGAGAACAAACTCCGACCTGAAGCACAGGGAGAGACAAAAGTTCCTTAAAACTTTGCAGATGCCCTTGGCTTGGTATTGTTTTGTTGGGTGTTTTAAAATAAGCAACTTTTGGAGAATAAAGAGCTCCTGAAAATGAATATTGGGAGAAGTACAGCTACTTGATGTGTAAATGAAATATCATAGATTTGTGGAATCCCAGAATAGTTTGGATTGGAAGGAGCCTAAAGCCCATCCAGTGCCACCCCCTGCCATGGGCAGGGACACCTTCCACTGTCCCAGTGTGGTCCAAGCCCTGTGCAGCCTGGCTTGGGACACTTCCATGGATGGGGAATCTACAAACTGTTCATTTAAATACCTAGAATTAATTAATTTAAATAAATAATATTCTTCCCCCCAACATTAAGACACATCCGAACCATTGTGTACAAAGCTTTGTTAGCTACTCAGAAGACATTTTCTTTGCAGTAAAACAATGTTTTATTTTACTCTCAGGCCATGTGTAAGTCAGAAATAGCAGCTGGGTATAGGTTTTGTTCCCCTGACTCTGTTGTCAGTATGATTTTGTGACCATAAAACCTTGCAGCTGTTTAGGACCCCCAGGCTGTGTGAAGGCAGGTGGGTCAGTGCCCAGGAGGAGAGGGAAGAGTCAGAAGGACCAAGGCAGTGATGAGCAGATGAGCTGCAGAGCCGTGGCAGGGAGTGAAGTGGGGAATGGGCAGGACACGTTTCCTTGGCACAGGTGAAGAGAAATTCAGGGATTTAATTTTGCCTGAATAGCTGAGGCCGAGGTCCAGAGTGTCACCATGAGTTCATCACCAGGCTGTGCTGGAGGGCCTTTGGTGTTTGGACCTTCCACCTTCTCCTTTCTCTGTGCTTGTTGATACAGGTTACCACAAGGGGTTTGAAGAGTCACCACCAGTTCTCCAAAATAGGAGCTTGTAAACTGGCCTCTTTGAGCCTGGCAGAGCCTGGGGGGATGCAGGGACAGCTGTGGGGAGCCCCTGGCTTGGGGCTGAACCCTCTTTCCAGGGATGTGAGCTCCCAGAAAATGGGGGAGCAGCATCCCTTCATATACTGCTACCTAGTGCAGCACTGCTGTGCCCTGGGGGCCTTTGTCAACTGTTCCTTTTTATCCAAGTGACAGGAACAGGGATGTGAAAAGGCCTCTAAGCCACCCCTGTGGTCCCATATTCTCAGCTTGATTGGAGTTTGTTTATCCCCTTGCTCAAGGCAGCACTGCCAAGCCCCCAAGCTGATATCCAGGCTTCCTCAGAGGCCCAGGGAAGCAGAGAGAGAGAGCCTGCAAGGCACTGAGGTGGCTCAGAGATAGCTCCTGAGGCAGCCCCAGCAAGCACAGAATCATTCAGAGGCGGGGGCAGGGCTAGGGTCACCCCCTCTCCTCTCACAAAGGAGTTTTACTGTAAATGGAAATTAGACCTTGCTCATAATTCCTAATAACAGTGGCCTGAGTCTTGTATTGGTCACATCAGTTGCTGCCTAAGCTCTCCATGCTTTGACAGGTTGTAAAAGAGTTCCCTGATCCCTGTGCTACAGGATCCCTCTGGAGCTGGATGTTCCTGTGCTCCCAGCTCCAGGTCACACAGGAGCCTGTGGCTCGCTCAGAGCAGCTGCACTGCTGCCCCAGGGACCCTTCCCATTGTAACCCTGGGGCTTCACAGAGTCCTGGGATATCCTGAGTTAGCAGGGATCCACAAGGACCATCAGTCCAGCTCCTGGTGTTAACCAGGAGACCCCAACAATCCCACCCTGAGCATCCCTGGCAGCGCTGTCCAAACGCTCCTGCAGCTCTGGCAGCCTTGGGGCCAGGACCATTCCCTGGGGAGCCTGGGCAGTTCCAGCACCCGCGGGGGGAAGAACCTTTCCCTGAGCTCCAGTCCAACCCCCTAACACAGCCCCAGCCATTATCTTTTCGTTTCCTTTTCTCCCAAAATCCTGGAAGTGCCCCACCCCACGTTCTCTCCTCTGCCCTCTCCCCAGTTTACTGCATCACGCTGGCCGTGAACCTCATCGCCTGCCTGGCCTGGTGGATCGGGGGAGGCTACGGGGTCAACTTTGGCCTGGCCATCCTCTGGCTGATCCTCTTCAGCCCCTGTGGCTACGTCTGCTGGTTCCGCCCTGCCTACAAAGCCTTTCGGTGAGTACCAGCCCAGGAGGTGCTTCTGGTGCAGTTCCCTCTGGAAGTTTCCCTGGTTGTTACTGGGGAGTGCTGCTTGGGGAGATCTCTCTGGCTGGGATGAAGGTTCAGCACCTGATGTCTGAATGTCTTGTTTACTTTCAAAATGAAGAAGGATGTGGCTACTTCTAAATGCTAGACAGAGAACTGAGGGCCACATAAGGTTGGAGGTGAGCAGTTTGGCACTTCTAAGAGGGTTAAATTACTGTTTTACTTAAATGTCTCAAACTTAGCAGCACCCTCATCTCAGTGCAGCATTAAAATAGGTACTAATTTGGTAAAGCTTCATTGAGGCTTATTTTGATGGAAGACTATTATTAGTTTTTGAGAACTCTTCTGATTCCTGTCTCCAGCTACTTGAGAGCTTGTCTGCTTAGCTGTTTAGATAAAAGCAGTTCCCTGGAGTCAGTCCTTCTGAAACTCCACAAATATTTAAAGCCATCCTACATTTTTGCTTTAATTAATAATCATTTGCATTTGCTGTGGACCACGAGGCATCACTCAAACATTAATGTGTAAAGCCTGGCAGAGCTAGGAGGGTCCTGAGCAGCTCCCAGCCTGACACAGGGAAAGGAGGGGCCTGCCTAGTGCCACCACCACACCCCACACCCCAGTCAGAGGTTTGCCCCCTGAGGGTAAAGCTGTTCCTGGTAGGATATTCTGGATTTTGATTATTCACCAGACTCTGTGATGAGCTGGTTTGGACGGCAGCAAAAGCAGCTGATGGAAATAGGAGGTGACAGGTGGGTCCTGTCTAGCCCATGATGAATTAATTGTTTAAATGCGCTTCTGAACTGATGCTCTGTGTGCCCACAGCACTGGGCACTGGATGTTGGATGCTGTTAAATCACCAGTGGCATCAGTGGAGTACAGGGGAGGGTCATTTCTGCTGGAAAGAGAAGGATTGGATTTGTCTCAAAGTTCCAAATGACGTGAAAATCCCAGCTCTGAACTCTTGCCCTGTGGGGCCGGAGTTTGTCTCCATCCCAAGCTCTGAAGCCCCAGGGCCTCCAAGTGCTGGAGCTCTGTTTAAAGAGGAATTTCCATTCTAAAGTCTGGGAAAAATTACTCCTCCCTGCTGACCTCCCCCGGGCTCCACAAGGGCCGTTTCTCATTATTCCTTGAACGTTGTTTGGACGTGTTTATGCAATGAATGCTGAGAGGTCCCCGAGGTTACTCTGTGCAGAGACTTGCAGTTAAAAAAAGACTCAACCCCAGGGACAGAGTGGGGAGCCCAGGGATCATCCCCTGGGACAGCAGTTGGGAAGAGGCATGGACAGCACTGTTGGAATCACAAGTGGTGATTCCAGAAGCAAAATCAGCCCTCCTTGTCCTGGAGGAGGCCACCCTTCAGTGCTGGCACCCTGTCCTGTGAGGATGCTTCTGTAAAACCTTCGTCATCCCACTGCATCCCAAATTAAATTAGCTGCAGAGCTTTGGTGCTAGGGCAAAGCTGTAGCAAATCTGCACTAGAAAGCTGGATGAGAAATCACCTTTTCTCTGTATCCCCACTAATTCCTGCAGATCCTTTCAAATGAAGACTCCTCCAGCCCCTTCAGGTCGGAGTTGCAAGAATCTGTTTGAAGGCTCAGCCTCGAGCCTAATCCTTGTTAATTGGATTCTGACAGGCACCACTGTCAGCAGGCCCCTGCCTAAAGTATTGCCTTCTCAGTGCTGTACTCTGAGGTGGTATTTGAAGGGTGGGATTGTGAGGATACTCAAGAATAACAAATCTTCCAAAGCCACCATCTGTGACAGAGACCCAGACCAACGCAGGCAGCTCTGAGGAGTGTGGGTCTGGCTGGAGGCTTCTCAACGTGCCTCACCTCCCTCATCTCCTCCCAAGGCATCAGGGGCTAGAATTATAAAATTAACAATCATTAGCATAATAAAAATAATTAAAATTATAAGCATTTAAATACTTTCAGGGTTTAAGCAGGAGCTGGCAGTGATTGGAGCTCTTTTCCTAACTCTTCTTTGTACCAAACTGCCTCACAAGCACCTGAAGCATTTTTTGTAGGTCTGTAGATAAATCATTAGCCCTTTGGGTTCCTTAGAGTATGGGAATCATTTGTATCATCAAAGATGATAGTTTGAGGAACTTCAGATGTGCCTGCAGTGGCTGGTTTGATGGCACGAAGATGTGTTGTGGCAGAGCCCAGACCTGGGCGGGGCAGTGCTGGGCCCCCAGTGCACCCATGACAGGGACTGTGAATGTCTCTGGTCAGCATCTTCCTTGGGGTCATTCTCATGCTACTTTTGAACCTGCATAAACTCAAGGACCTCACCTGTACATCCTGAGAATGGGGAGCCTGCAGAGATGGGGAGTGTGCCTCTGCTTTCAGGGTACCACCCACCTCTCTCATGGCTGTTTTCCCTCCTGTGATGTCCCAGTGCTGGATTATTTACTGTGGGTGTGGGAGCATGATGACAAGCAGACACTGAGACATTCCCAGCTGGAATGTTCATGCTCAGTGATCCTTTCTAGTGTATGGACAAGCTCTGCCTGCCAGCATCAGGCCCCTGCATGCCTCCTTGCCAGGGCAGAGCTGGGCAGGTGTCAGGCTGGGCTGACATTCGGTCAGAGAATGATTCAGACTCTCTATGTAGGAGACTCGTGTCCCTCAGCCTCTTCTTGTGTGTCATCATACGTGCAATTCCTTGGGGAGAGCAACTGCAAGAGCCAGATTATCAGGAGACAATCTGTGCTGCTGAGTCATGAAGCTGTGTACTCTCACTGCCACGGAAGGGGCAGAAGCCTCCCAGCACGCAGCTGTGGAGGGAACCCTCTGGAGTCACCACTGTGGAGGGTTTGGACGTGGTGGTGGGGTCAGACATGGATGTGGAGCAGCACAAGGTGCCAGTGCCCCCCTGACCTCCTTTCTTCCTCCACAGGTCGGACAGTTCCTTTAATTTCATGGCCTTTTTCTTCATCTTTGGGGCGCAGTTCCTCCTCACGGTCCTGCAGGCAATCGGCTTCTCTGGATGGGGAGCGTGGTAAGTGGGAATGTTCCAGCAGGCTCAGGAGCTCTGGGCTGTGGCTGCTTCCATGGACTTGGAGAGGCTGATGGGAGCCTGTACAAGGTAGAGAGGAAGAAGCTTTCTGATTTCCCCAGTGGCATAGCTGTATCTGCTCTTGGGGTGCACAATTCAGGTTTCATTGCTGCGTTGGGCAGAAATCAAGGCCACATTGGATGGGACTTGGAGCAACCTGGTCTAGTGGAACGTGTTCCTGCCCATGTGGTCTGGCTGGGCTTTAAGGTCCCTTCCAACCCAAACCATTCTGTGATCTTCACCTGGTTGCTCTTTGTAGCCTCTTCCCTCAGTGTCCATTTCTTTTACCATGCAAGCAGCCCGTGTCAGGCTGAGCATTGCCCTCAGTGTGGGCAGCACACGGTGAGCTGAGTGTGGTGACTCATTGTTGGCCTATGAGAAGTACTGTGAGAGTTCTCCTAAAATAAATGGGAGCTTGTTAGTGTCTGTCCCTGGTTGTGTTATAATTGTTTGGCATTTTAACTTCCTGTCTGCAGAGACTTGAGAGCAATTCCTGCTGAAACTACAAGTAATGGAAAGTCTTAGCACTCCATTTAACACTCTGGTTTCAGAATTGCTGATGTCTCACCTGGTTTTTGCCAGCAGAGGAATAGAGATGGAGTGTAAATGACAGGACCCTGGTGTTCCCTGATCCCAGTTCTGGTCTCTAGATGCACAACCAAAAGCACCTTGGGAATATGTCTTCCCTTCCCAAAATCCATGCAGCTGGCTGTCCCTTAAAGCTCTCAGCTGGATTAGTGAGGGATATTGGCAAGTGAGAGTTGAGATCTCAGGGAAACACCTGCATTGAATTCTGTCAATTGTCTTCCTTGTTAATTTCATTTTCAAGAGCGTAGAAGCTGCCTTATAATTTTTGGGTTATAAATCACAGAAACAAGGAATACTTTGGGTTGAAAAGGACCTTAAATCCCATCCTGTTCCACCCCCTGCCATGGACAGGGACAGCTTCCACTATCCCAGGTTGCTCCAAACCCCGTCCAGCCTGACCTTGGACACTTCCAGGGATCCAGGGGCAGCCACAGCTGCTCTGGGCACCCTGTGCCAGAGCCTTATAAGCACATAAACAGTTTTTCTGATAACAAGGACACTTTGAAAAGCAGATTATAATGCTATTGTGTCTCTTTTTCTGTTTCTTCCAGTGGATGGTTGGCAGCCATCACCTTCTTCAGCACCAGCGTGGCAGCTGCTGTGTTCATGCTGTTCCCTGCCATCATGTTCACGATGTCAGCAGTTGCAATGCTCATCTGCATTATAAGGGTAGGTTCTGCTGGTGGTAGGTGTCCCTGCCCATGGCAGGGGAGCAGAATGAGATGAGTTTTAAGGTCCCTTCCAGCCCAAACCATTCTGGGATTCTGGGATTCTTCAGATCTCTCTCTGCCTTGGAGAATCCCTGCTGTGTATCACAATAATGTGAAGAGGCAGCTCAGCAGCCACCACAAGCCATCACTGCTCTGAAAGGTTGCACAGTGCAGTCAGTTGATGTCTCTCAGAGTTTCTGGAGGACAAATCAAGACAGCTCAGGCTGGAAATTGTCACGGTGTCATGTGGTGCTATTGCTTTGTGTCATGCAAAGCAAGCTTCTTATGGAGCAACCTGAGGCTCTGTAAAGTGGAGAGGTTTGGATTGGATATTAGGAAACATTTATTTTCACAGAAAGGATTGTAAAACTTCGGAACAGGCTGCCCAGGGTGGAATCATCATCGCTGGGAGTGTTCAAAAAATGTGTGGATGTAGCCCCCGGGGACATGGGTTAGTGGTGAACATGATGGTGGAGCTGGGCTGATGGTTGGACTTGGTGGTCTTGGAGGTCTTTTCCAGCCTCAGCAATTCTGTGATTCCATGATTTGTTGCTCTTTGGGATGGTCAATGGTGAAGCATCTGCAGTGGGGACCAGGTGGCAGGGTGGGAATTGGGTCTCTGCAGAAACAAGGATTTGCAGTAGGACTCTCTGGAAAGCTTTGTCAGGCAGGGAAAACAGAAGCTCTGTGGAAGCAGTAGTGTTGGGCTCTGTGTTGGAGAGGTTTCAACCCCCCAGCCTGGGCTGGCTGCCTTGCTGTGGGATCCCCCACCTGAATTCTGGGCAGGCAGCCTAAATGTTTACAGGTTTTGTGTTGATATTCTCTATCTGCATCTCTGTTCACTGTATTACTGCATTTTTTGTGCTTTGTTCCTCGGAAATTCAGCTCTTCACAGAGACAGGAACAAATCCTGTTGCCAAGTGGCTCTGCAGGGGCACAGCTCTGGGCTCCTGGAGCTGACTCTCCTCTTGTCCTCCCTTTTATCCCTTAGGTACATAAAATCTACCGAGGGGCTGGTGGAAGCTTCCAGAAGGCTCAAGATGAGTGGAACAGTGGCGCATGGAGGAACCCTCCCAGCAGGGAGGCCCAGTACAGCAATTTTTCTGGGAACAGCCTGCCAGAGTATCCCACAGTGCCCAACTACCCCTCTGCAAACCAATGGCCTTAAGCAGCAACAGCTGCAAACTGCCTGGAGTCTCTCCTTTTTGGTCTTTTTATTCTTGTTCTTGGAAAAGATCATTTGCATTCCCCCCCTCAAGCACCCCACTCATCTCGGGGACCTTTCTGGTTCTTGTCTCCTGATCCCTGCGGAATATCCGTGCTCTCAGCCCTTCCCGCTGCACTGCACTGCACGGCCATGGCAGAAAGCTTTTTGTTTGCCTTGAGTCACCAGTATTTGCCTCGTTGCAAAGTGAGAACAAACCCTTCACTGCCCTTGCTTGAGGGAATCCTCTCCTGACCATCCCTGGAAAAGGCTCAGCTTCCCCACGATGGCAACACTCCCACAGCTGCTCCTGCCCCTGCTCCTGCTCAGCTTCCATGGACTGCCCAGCACAGCACCATGCCGTCTGTAGCAAAAGCAATCAGAGCATTAGTAGCAACTGGTGTTTACTCTCCTGGATGAATAATGTGGAATTTTTCACTCTAAGGGAAATGCAGCACTTCAATTATTTGGTACTGGTGACAATGAAGTGATTTGTGAAAGCTCCACCCTCCGTGGGAGGATCCCTGCAGGTAACAGAGGTGCCCTGGGTGAGTCCTCGGATGGGAAGTCCCCACAAGTCGTCCTTTGCCTGGCTCAGACTGTTGTGATGCTACAGCTCTTGCTTTCCCTGCTGCCAAAACCTCTTGCCGGATCTGTGTGTTCCAAAGGTGCAGATTCATCTCCTTAGGTTCGTGATTGCTTGCTAAAGCCTGAATCAAAGCCCAGTGGAAACCAGTGCAGAGCTGACACTGGGCCTTGGTGATGTTCACCCTGGTACAGGGACTCGGCACGAGATTTCCCCGCCATGTAACCTCCAGCCAGGTTTTGTGCTGGATGCAAGATAATGATTGATCTCAGTGCTGGAGCCCCAGTGTGGTCTTCTGCTACAATGAATAGTTTAGTTCTGCCTTCTGCTGGTGTAGCTGAACTCCAGATATTACAGTGGGGTCTGGGAGACCAAGGGAAGCTTGTCAGTCCTCATGGCTGCTGTTGGCTCTGTGGCTGGCAGGACTTCCATGAGAGAGAGATTCCTGCCTTTCTCCAACGATCAGCTGAAGGGAGGTTGAAGCTGTTGAGAGGGATTGTTTTCCCTGAGATTATCCTCCACCTTGTCATTCATCTCCATTCTGTGCCTGAGCCATCCAATTCCCTGTGTCCTACAGCGATCCAGGCAGCAAAGGCTGCGGTTTCCTCTTCCCCCTCAGCCTGCTGTGAATTTTTTAAAACCTGTCCAAACTGGGAGGTCAGATCCCAATTTTTTTATAGGGAGTGAGTGTTCCAAGTCTTTGGCTCTCAAAGTTTTGGCCAGTGATCCAGAGTGCTCCATTTGGGAGACCTAGGAGGGGTTGGGCACCCTGGGCACCCGGAGCCTGCTGCCTTGGCAGGCTGTTCGTGGGGTTATTCCAAATTCCCAAATTCACACTGAGCAACTGGAAAACAAAATTGGCTCCTGGAAAGGGACAGGGACATGGTCTTAGCTAGGTGGAATTGATTTGCAAATGGTCTTTTGAAAATTTTTCTCTACATGTGCCTTATGTAATGAAATCACGGTTCACAGAGGAGAGCTCCCGCTTCCCCCTCGCCCCTGCAGAATTCCCTGTTTCCCTACTAACTCGTCCTGTGTCACTGTAAATAATGAGGGAAGCACAGTCTGGAGTCTGCACGACCCCTGTGTTACCAGGGCCAAAGCAAAAGCAACCTCGGATTTCCCCGAATTTCCGTTTACAGCCACACTGACCCCTGCTGCAGGAGCAACCCTCCACTGGCTCTGGGACGTGGAATGTGCTCCCAACACCAGGGGGTTTTTCCTGGAGAGTGTGCAATGTGCTTGGGAGGACGAGCTCGTGGAGCCCTCTTAACAGAACATGACCTGATGGCATTGTGAAGCTTTTAGGTGCCTTTGTCTAGTGTCAAGTGTAATTTTAAGTGTTCTTTGTCGCTTGCCATCGGAGTGATGAAAGAACTGCCTGGTGTTGACTCCCTGGAAATACGATGGATGCACCACAGAGTGAGGGTCAATGGGGCCGAAGGTGGGATTGGCCACACCTGGGAGCCAGGACATGGTGCACCCATGTCCCTCAGTCAAGCCCCTCACCATCCTCAGCCTCTTGCCAAAATTCTTCAAAACTGTTTGATACCTGCCCCATTTCAGTGTGTCAAGTTGGAGGTTTTGAAGGAACCAAGAGGAAAAGCGTTGCTGGGGGCTCCACATCCTGCTTCTCTTTGGGATTTTCCCCTTGGAGAATCTGGGGGTTGTGTTGAAGCACCCACCCTCAGTCACGCTGGAAATGTTTGATGCAAGGAGAGGGGGTGCCTGGGAGCCTGCCCACTGGAGTGGTTGGAGCTGGACACCAAAATCACACCCCGTTAGCCTGCACTGCCTGAGATCCCTGTGGAGATCAGTGCGCCTCAGGTGGGAACTCCATCTCATCCCCTCCCTCTTCTTCGATGCCAGAAACCGTAGTTCCAGAAAGTTGACCCAACGCACTGCCTGAACAAATGGCTTAATTTTTTTTTTTTTTGACTCCTCTGTATGTTTTTAAATGTTTACATTAGATTTCTAAAAGTTCTTAACACCATTAACCCGGCCCTGGCTCCTGGTGTGGTCGGGCGTCACATTGGCGTGTCTGTGTGTGATGTTTCATGTCACCTGTGGAGCTCTGGGTTTTGTTTGTGTTTTTCTCCTGATCACAAGACAATAAATGCTCATCCTGTGCTTGATGAGGAGAACTGGCCGCATCAGAGAAGTGTCTGTTCCTAGGTAACCGGAGTTATCTGGCAGAGGGAAATGGCAAAATCTCTGTGTTCCTCCAAAGTCTCCCACTGCATGTTGTTTTCTCTGTAAAAGAACAGCACATGGATGGATGAGGCTCATCCCCTGTGCTGGGGACTGGTGTGAGTGGCTTGTTGTGGTTTGTACTCTTAGAGATGCCTCATCAGCTTTGACCAAAAGTGCTGTCATTGTTCCCATCTTCTAACAATGGGATTGGAGAGCAGAGGTGTGGGAAGTCCCATATCCCAAGCACTGGGGTCATTTTTGTGGCCTTTCCATGGTGCAGAGAGCCCCTGGCTGGTGTCTGCTTTCCTCAGTTATTGCCTGGAAGGAGACTCTTACCTCTGGAGTAAATGGACTTGGACAGTGAAAGTGAGTTGAATCCCTTTAGCATGTGGCTGAATTTATTGCCCAAAATGCTTTTCCAAAGCTATCACAGAATCTCAGAATATTTGTGTTGGAAGGGACCTTTAAAGCCCATCCCATTCCATCCCCTGCAATGGGCAGGGACACCTTCCACCATCCCAGGCTGCTCCAAGCCCTGTCCAGCCTGGCCTTGGGCACTGCCAGGGATCCAGGGGCAGCCCCAGCTGCTCTGGGCACCCTGTGCCAGGGCCTGCCCACCCTCCCAGGGAACAATTCCTAATTCCCAATATCCCATCCAGCCCTGCCCTCTGGCAGTGGGAGCCATTCCCTGTGTCCTGTCCCTCCAGGCCTTGTCCCCAGTCCCTCTCCAGCTCTCCTGGAGCCCCTTCAGGCCCTGCAAGGGGCTCTGAGCTCTCCCTGGAGCCTTCTCCTCTCCAGGGGAGCACCCCCAGCTCTCCCAGCCTGGCTCCAGAGCAGAGGGGCTCCAGCTGTTGAAGCATCTCTGTGGCCTCTGGACTTGTTCCCACAGGTCCATGTCTTTCTTGTGTGGGGGCCCTAGAGTTGGACACAACACTCCAGGTGGGAGTATGGAAATCACCATATTGTGGTGTCATACCCCAGTTCCACTCCATGGCAGATATTTAATCCTGGAAGAGCCATTTCCCTCACAGCTGTTGATGTGACATCTGCTGATCTCAGTGTCTTCCCTGTCTCCAAAGCCCTGTGCCAGGCTCCCCCTGCCTGGCCCTCACCATCCTTCTCTCTGACAGTGGTTCCCTACAGCTGCTGCTGTGCCCTGGTGTGTTGAGCATGAGGATGAATTGGATTTTCCTCAAATTCTTGCTCCAGGGCCTCAAAATCTGAGCATGAGGCACATTTTAAGCTCCTACTTCAGCTGTTCCTCGAGCAGGACCTTGGCACTTGGAATGAGGGGTTTTTTTTTGCCTCTGCTGCAGGAGGACCAGGCAGGGTTTGCCAGGAATGGAGGTGGTTGTGCAGCCAAGCTCGGCCCCCCACCCTGAGGAGCTCCCAAAACGCTCTGGATTGCTGGCATCAGGGTGTGAGGGATAATGTCAGGGCCTGGATTTTCCTTTTCTCTGGTTCTTGCTGTGTTTCTGTCACTCTGCAGTTCCAGCTGGGAAGGTGCTGCCCACCTGCCCTGGGCCAGCTCATTCTCCTGTTCTCCCATGCAGTCACAGTGGTTCCTTTGTGCTGTCTGCTTGTGAACGAGCCCAAAATGTCTCGTGCCCACAGGAGAGGGACAGGGCTCCTGACTGGATGCTTTCCTGACAGAAATTCCCTGGCTTTTCTTGTCCCTGTGCTGGTTCTGTGGCATGAGCTGCTCGCGTCTCTGCAGGCCCTTGGCACACCGTGTGCTCACCGCTGGAGATCTGCCTTGAAATAAAATCCAAACTCCTTTCTTCCCTCCAGAGGGTGGTTCAATTCTCCAGCCAAATGCCTGAAAAACTTGTGAGTTCTCAAAGTGTGTGAAATAGCCACAAAATTGTAAAGTGGGCGGGGGTGGGATGGGGCAAATAGGAAAGGGAGGGTTCCAGGGGGATTTTATCCTCTCCAGGAGTGATTTTATCTTCCTCAGGGGTGATATTATCCTCTCAAGGGGTGATTTTATCCTCTCAGGGGGTGATTTTATCCTCTCCAGGGGCAGGACGTGTCACAGCACCTCAGCACCCTCCTGAGCCAGGCCACAGCACAGGAACAGGATGGGAGCAGCTGGAATTCACGCATTCAGAATTTTCCTGATGCTCTAAAATCAGCTTTTTTTTGTAGGAGCAAACACCCACAGGGAAAAGTCCTCCAGCCAAACATTGTGGGGAGAGCTTTTCCCTGGAACATTTCTGCAACAGGAGAAAGAACCAACTCAAGCAGTTGGAAATGCTGCAATGGGTACTTGGGGTAATGCTGGTGGCTGGACCTGATTGTACCCCAAACCCACACAAATTCATTTGCCCCTTGCCCCAAAATACTTTTGGGGTGCATCTGCTCCATGCTGTGGGGAAGATGTGACCGGCAGGGTCGTGCAGGGGTGTCCCCTTCCTCCAGCCTTATCCTGAAAGCCTCAAACTTGGAGAAAAAAAGGGGTGAGAAAGAAATGATCCTCTGGCTGTGCCCTCCTTCACTGAGGGAGTGCTGGGAGGGAGTGTTTGTCCCCAGGTGAGCAATCAGAAGAAAATGAAAGGCTTTAGGAGGTGGCAGTGGGGTCTGTGTCCCTGCTCAGGACACCTCACAGCAGGTGATCTCAAAAAATAATAAAAAAAAAATCTCAAAATTAAGGAAATCTCAAATTAGCAAACCAAAACCACTACGCTAAACTAAAATTTCCGCCCGGCTCAAACGAAAACCTCCACGCGGTCCCAGCAGATGCCACAATCCTGGAGCTCTGTTCCCTGCGAGGCAGTGGGAGGGCAGTGGCTGTTTCCCCCCCGAGTGGCTTTGCTCGGGGCTGGTGTCCCCAAAAAGGTGACACTGCCTGTAAAATCCCACCCCGACTTCCCCCTGTCCCCACTGGATGGGGTGCCACAGCTGTGCCCCCTCTGCAGACCCCCACTCCCCAGCCCGAGGTTGCCCCAGAGGGCCTGGAGCGCAGCTGGATGTGGGGGTGAGGGAACTGTGCCCCCAAAAGGGGCTGTACCCCAGAGCAGGGTGTGTATCCAAACACGGGGGCTGTACCCCAAAACAGGGATGTACCCCAAAACAAGGGCTGTACCCCAATACAGGGCTGTACCCCAAAACAGGGCTTTACCCCAAAACAAGGGCTGTACCCCAATACAGGGCTGTACCCCAAAACAGGGCTTTACCCCAAAACAAGGGCTGTACCCCAATACAGGGATGTACCCCAAAACAAGAGCTTTATCCCAAAACAAGAGCTTTACCCCAAAACAGGGATGTACCCCAAAACAAGAGCTTTATCCCAAAACAAGGGCTTTACCCCAAAACAGGGATGTACCCCAAAACAAGAGCTGTACCCCAATACAGGGCTGTACCCCAATACAGGGATGTACCCCAAAACAAGGGCTTTATCCCAAAACAGGGCTTTACCCCAAAACAAGGGCTGTACCCCAATACAGGGATGTACCCCAAAACAGGGATGTACCCCAAAACAAAGGCTGTACCCCAAAACAAGGGTTTTACCCCAAAAGAAGGGCTGTACCCCAATACAGGGATGTACCCCAAAACAAGGACTTTACCCCAAAACAGGGATGTACCCCAAAACAGCGACGTACCCCAAAACAAGGGCTGTGCCCCAATACAGGGATGTACCCCAAAACAAGAGCTTTATCCCAAAACACGGCTGTACCCCAAAACAAGGACTTTACCCCAAAACAAGGGTTTTACCCCAAAACAAGGGCTGCACCCCAATACAGGGATGTACCCCAAAACAAGGACTTTACCCCAAAACAGGGATGTACCCCAAAACAAGGGTTTTATCCCAAAACAGGGATGTACCCCAAAACAAGGGCGTTATCCCAAAACAGGGCTTTACCCCAAAACAGGGATGTACCCCAAAACAAGAGCTTTGCCCCAAAACAGGGATGTACCCCAAAACAAGGGCTTTATCCCAAAACAGGGCTTTACCCCAAAACAAGGGCTGTACCCCAATACAGGGATGTACCCCAAAACAAGGCCTGTACCCCAAAACAAAGGCTGTACCCCAAAACAAGGGTTTTACCCCAAAACAAGGGCTGTACCCCAATACAGGGATGTACCCCAAAACAAGGACTTTACCCCAAAACAGGGATGTACCCCAAAACAGCGATGTACCCCAAAACAAGGGCTGTGCCCCAATACAGGGATGTACCCCAAAACAAGAGCTTTATCCCAAAACACGGCTGTACCCCAAAACAAGGGCTTTACCCCAAAACAAGGGTTTTACCCCAAAACAAGGGCTTTACCCCAATACAGGGCTGTACCCCAAAACAAGAGCTTTACCCCAAAACAAGGGCTGTACCCCAAAACAAGGGTTTTACCCCAAAACAGGGATGTACCCCAAAACAAGGGCATTATCCCAAAACATGGCTGTACCCCAAAACAAGGGCTTTATCTCAAAACACAGCTGTACCCCAAAACAAGGATTTTACCCCAAAACAAGGACTTCACCCCAAAACAAGGGCTGTACCCCAAAACAAGGGTTTTACCCCAAAACACAGCTGTACCCCAAAACAAGGGCTGTACCCCAAAACACGGCTGTACCCCAAAACACGGCTGTACCCCAAAACAAGGGCTGTACCCCAAAACACGGCTGTACCCCAAAACACGGCTGTACCCCAAAACAGGGCGGAACTCCGGTGCGGCGCTCACTCACGTTAGGGCCTGTCCCCTATAACTGGGTCCGTACCCCCCATGCTGTTCCCTGCAACAGGCCCGTGCCCCACCCGGAGGCCGGTGGCATCCAAGTCGCGACAGCGGCGCGATAACCCACACCGGAGCCACGTCCCTCAGTGGGCTCGGACCCTACAGGGCACCCTACAGCGCGGCGCGCTCCCGGTGTGAGAGCCGCGCCCTGCAGCCCCGCGGGGCGCTGAGGCAGCGCGGGCCCTGTCGCGACAGCGGCGCCTGTCCCGACAGCGGCGCCAGGCAGCGCGGGGTTAACCGGAGCTGCCGTAAAGCGCGCGGCGCTGCCGCAAAGCCGCGCCGCCGCCTGCCGGCCGCTATTCCCGAACGCGCCCTACGCCAGCGCCGCTGCGCCGCCACCCTCGCGCCCGCTGCGCTTGCGCCGCGCTCCGCCCCGCGGCCCGTATTCACGAAGCGCGGTTGCGCCGCTGGCGCGCGGGCGCGCAGGGGCGCGGCGAGGCTCGTACGCCGTTGGCGCAGCGCGGGCCGTACGCCGTTGGCGCAGCGGCGGAGGGGAGGCGAGCGGGGCCGGGCCGGGGGCGCCGCCATGGGGGAGCGGCCGCGGGGCAGCGGCGCCGCCGCCCGGCGCTGAGGGACCGCCGAGGTAACACCGGGGGAGCACCGGGGGACGGCGGGGGCCCTGCGGCCTCGGCTCCGCTCGGCCGGCACCGGGGAGGGGCGGCCGGGCCGGGCGGCGCCGCGGGCGGGGGCGGCGGGGCCGGGGCGGTGGCGGGGGGGGTTGAGCGGCGGGAGGGGCCCGGAGAGAGGAAGGGGCTGTGGGGGTCCCGGGAGTGCCGGGAGAGGCCCCGGCTTGGCCTGGAGAGGTCGCCGGGTGGTGGGGCTGAGGGGGGGTCGGTCTGGGCCGGGGAGAGTTGGGGGCTCTGGGGGTCAGGATGGGATCGGGGGCTGAGGGAGGCTTTGGGGTCGCGTTGGGGTCAGGCTGGGCCGGGGTCTGAGCGCCCAGGGCCGCCTCGCCCCGTCCCCTCCCGGCCGTGCCTGTTCTGTGGCCCCGGGGAAGGGGTGCGAGCCCCGCGGTGCCCCCGGGGCCGGGGGATGGGGTCGGATTGTCCCCGCCGTGTCCCCTCGGCCCGCACCCTGCCCCAGCCTC
Organism: Anomalospiza imberbis; assembly: GCF_031753505.1. NCBI lineage: Eukaryota > Metazoa > Chordata > Aves > Passeriformes > Viduidae > Anomalospiza > Anomalospiza imberbis. The sequence continues at coordinate 1,497,678 of NC_089707.1, forward strand.
GCAGGATGTTGGCTCCTTTGTATGTGGCTTTCCTCTCTCCAGAGGGGTTGGAAAGTGTTTATTTGGGGAAAGGACCGTGCTGAACCTGGTATTTAAAACGGCTTTTTTTTTTTTTCTTCAGCGAAGCGGGTGAGGATGAATGTGAGAAAAGGGAAAAGTGCCCTCCCCCTCCTGCCCCCAGCAGACAGGAGCCGACTTGAGCTGTTCTGAGGTTTGCAAATGAGGAGCAGCTCTGCCGGGGAGGCCCGTGGCTCCTGTCGCTGGCTGGCAGGAGGCAGCTGAGCCAGGGAGCTGGGTCTGCATCTCGGGGAGCAAACAACGGGAAGTTGTGGGGATGGTCAGGAAGGTGCCTTTTCTTTTGTGCACTGGGCAACATGAAGATTTGCCGTGTTTGGTGTGTTTTAAAGTTTAAAAAGCAAAGTTTCACAAACCCCTTTTGAGTTGCCATGATATCAGTCCGTTCCAAACAGTTTGAATTAGCCTGGACCCGGGTTGAAAGGTGTGTAAAACCTTTGGAAGTTGCCTCCTTAACTAATCTATTTGTTTTCCTTCCACACAACAAGTGGTTGGAGGTGTGGAAGTGCATTCTGAGGAGTGTGTGAGTTCACCTGCCAGCCAGGCTGCCCTGCCAGGCTGCCACACACAGTGTGCCCCCATCTCCCCAGGCCAGCACACAGGTTTAAAAATTGGGCCTTATGTAACAGATTGGAGCAAACGTTTGGTGTTTGCCAGTGGTCTGACAAAGAATTGCTGCAAATTAGGGCAGGAGGCCTCCATGGGGAGCATTTGCCGTGGCAGGATAGGCTTGGCTGCTGTGAGGAACTTGCCAAAGATTTGTTGGTTTTGTTTTAATTTGGTACGTTGCAGATAGGGACGTTGTTTGGTCAGTGTTTTATCACTCCTGAGCAGCTTTGGGGTGCTGGGAGGGTTGTGGTGCTGACTGGTCCAACACCAGCATGCTCAGGTCTGTGGGAACATGAGATCTGGGGAAGGGCTCACATCCCTGAGCCCGGAGAGGTGTCTGCCCTCTTGTGCCTTAGGGTTTGATCTCCTCCTTATTAGCTGACACCTCTGTGAGGCCTTATAAATCACTTATAAATCACTCGTGTCGCTCCTTTGCTAAAGCAGCAGCTGCTCTGCTTTGCCCTTGCACCCACGGGGTGCAGCTGGTGGTGTTTGCAGGGCAGACCTGGTGTCCAGCAGCTTCCCTGGGCACGCTGGATGGAGCTGTGTGCTCTGCCCTTGCAGCGTGCTGTGTGTGGTGCTCTGGGTGCAGCTGCTGAGCGCAGGGAGCGGGCCCTGGCAGCTCAGCAGGTTCCTGGGTGCCGCTCTCCGGAGCAGCTTCACAGTGCCCCTCGTTTTGTATTCTGTGGCAGAGCTCCTGTGCAGCCCGGCTGTTGTCAAAACTGTTAATACGGGAGTGACTCAGCGGATCAATGGGAATGACATGAGGGTTGTGCTCGTGGACAATCAGTGTTTCCTCCCCCCCTCCAGCCCCACTGGGCTGGAAGACACAACGTCTGAGAGCAGCTGCCAATAAGCGTCTCTGCTGGACTTGGGCCTGGCTGTGCTCTGGAGCTGTCTCCCCCTGCCCACCCCCCTCCCCGTTGTTTTCCTAGCTAGGAGGAGCTGGGATGAGCTCTGCTGGAGGAGCACTCCTGTGCTTGGCTGGTTCCCCCCAGGTTGATCTGGGGCACTGCTGCAAGGCCCAGGCCCTGTGCGAGCCAGGGTGGGTAGGAAGCTGTTTATCCCCGCTTTCTGACAGGAACTGCAGCTCCACAGGCACTAAAGGCTTGGTGGGAGGGGTGAGGGACGCCTCGGGTGAGCAGCAACCCCTGATGTGCTGTTGTGGGGCGTGCAGGAGAGCTGCAGCCCCTGGGCTGGGGAGGAGACCCTCCCCTCGTTCTGCAGGGCCGGCACTGTGGGGTTTGGTACCAGAGGGCAGTGGCCTGGTTTGCCCTGTGCTGCTCCTGGGACTTCCTGTTGCAGTCTGAGGAGTCAAACCCTCTTCCCTTGTAGTGCTGCTGAGCAGGGACAGACTTGGGTGCCAACACGGGAGTTTCCTTCGTGTGCTTGCCACGGCTAAAAAGCTGAGAGCCTGTGGGAGCAGCTCTGCCCACAGCCCTGTCATTGGGCTCTGACTGGGCAGACGTGGCTCGTTGTGGGTGCAGTGAGAAGCTGTGAACCTGAGCCTCCTTCCTTGGCCCAGACATGGTGTGACATGGAGTCTGCTTCGGTCCAGCTCTACCTGTGAGCTGTGAGGGCAGGGAGGGCGAGCAGGTCCCAGCAGCTCTGGGGTTCTGCTGGAGAACAAGTCATCTTCCTGTTAGAAAAGCTGTGTGAATAGTTTTGGGGTTTCGTGAGAGGCTCTTTCTACTTCCTGCTGGCAGTTGCTGTCTCTGGTAGATTTGTCGCTGTAGAGGAGCAACAGCTTTGGTTGTGAGGGAGGTAAAAAAGTGATTTTCTGCTGGGGCAGCTGAGTGTGGAGCATCAGGGTCCTCTGTCAGGCTCCCTGATTCAAGCCAGCTGCCTTCCTCCTCCTGAAGAATTCTAAATTCCTGCCCAGGCTGTAGCCCTGCAGCCCTTCCTGTGGGCAGCCCCTCCCTTGCGTGTTACATTGATGCATTATTTCTAATAACTGGCTTTGAAAAAGCAGCCTGTGCATCAGGAACTGGAGTGACAGGACAAGGAGGAATGGCTTCCCCTGGCAGAGAGCAGGGCTAGATGGATATTGGGAAGAAATTCCTGGTTGTGGCAGTGGTGAGGCCCTGGCACAGGTTACCCAGAGCAGCTTAGGCTGCCCTGTCCCTGGAAGTTCCAAGGCCAGGTTGGATCAAAGGAGCACTCTGGACTAGTGCAAAGCATCCCTGCCCATGGCAGGGGGTGGAACTGGATGAGCTCTAGGCTCCCTTCCAAGCCATTCCATTCTGTGATTCCATTCTGAAGTGTTCCAGCACACCCCTGCCTTGTCTGTCCTACCCTGTGAGGTTCCTGGGTGACACCCGTGGTGCTCAGAGCTGTGACCCCCTGCTCACAGGCCCCCCAGCCCAGTGGGGGCAGGAGGGAGGGTGGTGCAGTGGCTGTAAAACCACAGGACGTCCCTCTGCCTTCTGCTCACCGCGTTCAGAGCGTGGCACCAGCAGGATCAGCACCCACCATGCGCCTTGTGTGGTGTAGGAAATGGCTTTTCAGGTAAGCTGAAACTTCTAGCTAAGGCTTTGCAGGGTGTTTCAAAATGCTGCGTGGAGCAAGGACTCTCTGGTTTCATCTACCACCCACAGTAAAGAGAGTTTGCTCCTGCAGTAGAGGAATTCAATTCGTTCTATAAAGACTTCAAATTGGCTTCTTTGGCTCCAGCGAGATGGTGAATAGAAGTTCAGTGTGTCTCCAGGAGGATCTCCCAGTGCCATGGAGTCTCTGTTCTGCTGGGAGGTTGGTGGCAGTGGCCTTTCCAAGCACTGCCCTGCTGTCACCTGCCTTCCCACTGCGTTGAGCCCCCAGCACTTGAAACATTGCAGCAGAATCATCCTCACTTGTAGGAAACACAGGTCTCGAGGCCTTGTGGTGGTGCCAGTGAAACCAGGTGCTCTCACACTCCTGTCTGTGAAAAGCTTGCACTGAGATGGTGACAAGGGGGAAGCCCAAAGTCCTGCCCAGCGAGGTCGAGCTGAGCTGACCCCAGGCTGGGGAAGGGTCCCTGTGCCACAGACAGCAGAAACACATCCACTGGTACCTGGGGACCGTGCTCTGAACGAGAGCTGGGCAGTGCTGTGTGTTTAGTGTCTGCAGGGCAGGGGTGGCAATAAGTTGGATGTGGGAGCAGGATTTGGGATGAGCCAGGACACTGTTGCCTTGGAAATAAGGTGCTCGTCGGCCTCTCAGGGTGCTGGAGACAACTGGAGCCTGGAGGAAAGGAGCGTTCATTTTTGAGTCATTCATTTTTACATGTCCACCAAGCAAAGAATGTCCTGTAGCCCTTTGTTACTTAATGTTATGTAATGCTTTTTAATGAGGCAGGCCTGGCCTTTGCTTTCCCAGTGGTGAATGAGACGGTTGGCAGGTGATGCACGGGCTTTGTCACCCTGAGAGGGATGTTCTTAAGTTAATAAACAGGGGTTAAGGTTGAGCTTGAACTTGGATTTTGTGCAGCTTTCCTTTGGAAGAGCTTTGCAGCCCTGCAGCTGAGCAGTTTGTGCAGCAGGAGTGGTGCTGGGAGGGGTGTGGGGGTTCCCTGGGAGCACAGCCAAGTCTCTGGGGGTTTATTCGCCTTCCCAGGCTGGGGGCTGCAGAGTCTTGCTAAGAGGGGCTGCTTGGGTGTGGGTGGCTGAACGATGGGCTCAAAAAGGTCAGTGGAAATCTTATTTAAACCCGAACAGAGCTGTGTTTGTGCCACAAAAGCTCCATTCTTGCAGACTCTGTCCTTGCCCAATGTTTCCAGGTAGAAAAATCTTGCTGCTTTTGAGGTAGCACCGAGGTACAAACAACAAAGCAAAAAACCCTTTATCTTATCCTTTTTTTAGCAGGGACTGTTGGCAGTGATGAAGTTTATACTCTGCTTGGTTTCCCTGGTTTGATGTGGGGAGAGGATGGTGCTTTCCAGCAACTTCTGTGCTGTGTGTGTGGGCGAGGGGCAAGCTGAGGCTTTTCTGGAATCCCCTCGCCCCCAGCCCTGCCGATTCCTCTCATCCCAAAGGCAGTGCCACTTTCAGTCAAAGTCTGGTTTTGGTGTTGCCAGGTACAGGGAATATTAAGGCAGGATTCAGGTGCTGGGAGCTGAGGTGGGGTCCCTGTGCTGGAAGGGGCTGCTCGGAGCCGGGAGCTGAAGAGCTGCAGTCGGCTCTGGCAGTGCAGGGTCAGTGTGCTGTGGGATGAGGAGGTGTTGGTGCTGACAGGTACAGGCTGGTCTCTGCCTTGAGCCTTGGGAATTCCTGCTCAAACTTGCTGGAGCTCGTACCTCCATGGGCTTCGGTGGCTAAGGAGGGAATAGGAAGTGCTCGGAGCTTTAACATTTCTTCCAGGGTGACTCGCAGCTGGTTTTAAACCCACACTTTTCAGAGAGGTGTCTGCCTCATCCGGGGATCTCACTGAGGTTGTCAGAGCCCCCAGCAGTTTCCCCAGCTTGAAGTGCCATCATAAGTGTCTTGGGAAGGAATTAGAGAGGAATTCCAGCATAGCAGACCGTCAGAACTCTCCATCTCCCACAACCACGGGGGATGTTGCCAGGGAGCAGCTGTCCACTGCTCAGTCCCTCTCCTGCCTCCCAGGTCTGCTCAGAGTGGGCAGAGCTGAACAAGGTGCTCCTGGGCTTACAGGGTCCACAGGAGAGCAAAAGGGAAGCTCATTTAACACACCCCATGCTGAATTTAGCAGGATATAGAACAAACCCTGCGAGTGTGAGTTGGTGTGTACCACATCTGTGCCATGTAACCTTTCTCAGGGTGACTGTTGAGGGGCTTTCTGGAGAAACAGTGGGCAGACCCCTGGTGTTGGAGCAGACTCTGGTTTGGGGTGGTTTTGGCAGGGGCTCTTTGGGACCTGCCTGCAGTGGGGGTGATGGAGCAACTTCTCCACTTGGGCTTGGATCATCAGCAGCATCTGGACATCACAGAGCTGCTCTGGAGCGCAACAAACCTGGCTCTGCAGGGCTCTGGCTGCAGAGTCACAACAGCACCTCTGCTCCCCTGATCCACGTGGAAAGTGCCCATGACATCCCAGGAGCTGAGTGCTGCCAGGCTTCAGGTATACTGACCTCAGTGCAGGTTTCTTTTTCCTCCTCACACTTCCCTCTCCCTTTTACTGTGCTGCCATCTCTGACTGCTCTCCTGCCTTACTGGGATGTTTTCTTACAAGAGCCAGCACGTCTGTCAGGGGCTGGGCTGCTTGCAGAGCAGGAACAGCCTGGAGCATCCTCTGCACTGAGGAGCTGGGCACGGCTGGATGGAGAGGCGGGCACCTTTGGGAATGCTTGTGGTGCAGCCAGAGGCAGGGAGCACAAGGTGTGCAAATGCCCTGGATGGCACCCATGGTTCCCAGCAGGTCTCCTCCGGTGTCTCTCTGAGGATATATAATCACAGACCCGGAAAGGAGACTCAGACTGGTCCTGTGCCCGGTGCAGAGGATGCACTGCAGCAGCCTTGGCTGGGTGACAGCAGACACCCGAGGTGTGAGAAAGCATGAGCAGGGACAGTTCCCACTGCTGGTTGTGGTCCTGGCAAGGGACTTGCAGAGCCTGAAATCTGACTTCTCCCAGGAGAAGAGTGTAACGCACAGCGCTTTCCTCCTATTTTTGTTCAGAGCCAGAAATCAAAGTCCAGAGCAGTGCTTCTCCAGCCAGAATCATTGAAAGGCACTTGTTGTTGTTTTAGGGCCAATATTTAACTTGTGCCTTCCATGAGGAATGCCTGTTAGACTCCAAATATTTGCCTTAAGGAAGAAGAGGGAAGAATGTCCCGTGCTGACGGGGAAGCAGGAGGGATTCAGGAAATGAGTTTAAGTCTGTGCATGTCCAGGTGTGTGTGGCACAGCCTTTGTTCCCTCTGGCACGGCCCTGGCAGGTAGGAGGCAGCTCTGGCTGAGCCGCAGTGTGGAATGGCTGGGAGGAAATGTTTGTGTGCTCCGGAGCTGGAGCACAGGGCGGGTCTGCTCCCTCAGCCCCAGTCCTGCGCTGCCAAGGGGATTTAAAGGCATAGGCGGGGAGCTGCTCTCCAGCTGGGGCTGCTGTGGGCAGCCGGGCTGAACTTCCTGATAAAAGCAGCTTATCAGAAAAGAAATTCCCTGCTGATTTTGCTTTCACTGTGGTCTGTGGTGGCAAGGGTTCATCAGTGGTGAAATCCTCTGCAGTGGATCCTGCTAATGGCAGGATTTCCCATTCCCTGGGCTGGCTTGATGGAGGTGCTCATGGCTTCTCCTCACCTTTCAGTGTGATCCTTCACCTTTCAGTGTGATCCTTCTCGCAGGCTGCCCCAAACAACCAGGTAAAGCTGGTTCAGTGCTGAGCTTGTGCCACGTTTCTGGGAGAGCAGCTGAACGGGGCTGTGTGCTGGTGGATGTCAGAATTCAGGTCAGGGTTTGGTGGCATCTCAGGCTGCATGGGCTGGTTGTGATGTGTGAGGACACAGTGATTGGGAGCAGCCTGATCCTCTTCCCAGCCCCTCTCTGCACACAGGACAGGTGAGGAATTCTGGGTCTGCCTGGGAAGTCAGGGCTTCCTTAGCTCCACGGTAACCCTCTGCCCTGACTTGTAATGCTCGGTGCTGTTGATTGGATGGTTTTGGCTGGGTTTGACTGTTTTACGCCTGGATACAGAGAAAACATGTTTCCTCTTGAAGCAAAACCAAAGGCATGCGAGGCTGTTTGCAAGGGGAAGGCTTTGCCTGGGCTCTGTGGCCAGAGCTCAGCACAGCTCTGAAAGGTTGGGAACTTCTTCGTGCCAGTGTGGCAAAGGGCTTGCAAGCAGCCTTTGGGCCCAGCCTGAAGCTGTGCTAAGGAGAGCCAAGCCCAGCCAGAGCATGGCTCTGGCTCTTAGTCACAGCTTTGGTGCTGGGAAAGCAAAGAGGAGTGAGAGCCCCATCCAGCTTGGAGGATAGTGGCATGCTGGGCAGCTGTGGGAAGTCTTGGTCTCTTTCCATAATGAGAGTTGATGGGTTTAGGCCCACAAATTGGCTGCCTAAGGAATGAGGGAGCCAGGGGAGCTGTATCCTGTCTGCAGGGGTTGAAAGAGGTGATGTAGACTAGAAACATGAGTAATTAACTCAAAAAAAAAACAAAAAAACAAGCAGAATTTGGTGTTTTGGATGGAAGTGTGTACTAGAGAAGGGTGAACGTGTGTTGGCTGGGATTTCTGGGACAAACCAGAGAAGTGAGAGCCCAGAAATGAGGGAGAAAGGACAGTCTGTTCGTGCAAATAATGTTCCAGGTATTAATAGCAGCAAGATGAAATGGGTCCTCCTGGGGGTGTATCCTACATGTTCCTTCATTGGAACTATCCCTCTGATTTTATTAATTAAGCCCTTTGTATAGGGTTGAAAGAAGCAGGTAAGGGGAAGGGAGGAACCAGCAAAGTTGCACTGGATGTAGCTGTTTGAGAGAGCCTTTGGGATGAACCCCTTGAAAGATTCCTTTCCCAGTGCACAGCACCACCTCTTCAGCTGCAGTCAGTCCTGTGCTCTTCCCGTTTAAGTCCTGGCCTTCTCATCCCCTGTAAAATGCACAGGTGGGGGATGAGGGAAAATGAGAAAAAAACCTTTGGAATGTGCCTTCCTGATGTAGAGGTTGGTGCAAACCAGACCAAATCCTTAATCCACAAAGCTGTCCCAATGCTTAATAAAGGGCTGTGAGGCTGATCCTCTGTGTGAGGGATGGAGGAGTGAAAAGATCCTGCACAGCTTGTGGTGTGACCAGCAATGGGATGGAGGTCTTTGGTCCCTCTGTTCTGAAACTTATCCCTCCCCGCAAGCCAGCAGACTGGGGTGCTTGCTGGGCCTTAGGAATTTGACCCAGTTAGTCTCCAGTTATTTGGGAATCTCTGTTCTCTATCCTCTTTTTTTCTCTGAGATCCCAGATGCTTCCATGCCCATCTGTGAAATAAGCAAGTCTCTTCCATACTTTGAGAGGTTGCAAGGAGAGCTGTAATGGATTGAGCTGCTGATGGTCCTGTAGTAGAGGGGGTGGGAGGATGAACACCTCGTGGATCACTTGCTGCTTCCCTGAAGATGCTGCTGGCTCTTGCAGGAAAGCTGATGGATGTTGTCGTGCCACAGAGCATCCCTCTGCCCCAGTTATTCCGCAGGAAAGATTAATTGCATGGTGCTGCTCTTTCCTCCTCGTGGTCTGGGCTGTGGGTCCTGCCTGTGGCCCTGGGATGCTGTCCCTGCTGGGTGACTGTCCCAACTGGGGAGGAAAGCTGGGAGCCAGGGCAGCAGCGAGTCAGCTCCTGCTCCTCTGCAGCAGGGAAGTGGTTTTGGTGTCTCAGCACACAGAATTTGACAGTTTTTTGGGGAGAGGTTTCCCATTTAGCCCCACTGGATGCTTACCCTTCCTTCCCTCTCTTGTCCCCCCCAGCTCTGTAAGGTTTGGCAGTCATTTGAGGGGAAATGTGTAGGGCTTGGAGCAGCCTTGGGAAGAAAGCAGAGGGAAAAATGTGGGACAGCTCAGCTTGGCAGAGCTGCAGCTTTGCCACCCAGAAATGGAAACAGCCCTTGTCACCAGTGGGAATGACGTCCCTTCTGCCCACCCTGCTCTGGGACTCTCCAGGACAAGGAACCTGCTCTGGAGCAAAGGGACTGGGCTGAGACAGAGCTGAGCTGGTGGTGCTCCCCCTTTCTGTGTGACCTTAGGAGAGGTGGGGAAGTTGTGATTAATTGTAGTTTGGTGATTGAAAGGATAACTGGATCCAGGCACCCCTTTTTTTTCCCCTGCCTTGCCTTGCAAAAGGCCACCCCAGATCTGCCAGTGTAGCTGCTTCCTAACCTGGTTCTGTCAAGAGGATATGGGTTAAGGGAAAAAAAAAATCCTACAATTAAAAGTGTTTCTGCCAACCCAGATCCTGCTGACAGAAAAGGGGTTGGGAGTGCTACACATGACAGGAGGCCAAGCAGATCTGTGCAGAGTGACAGTCCCCAGATGGCTGAGGAGCAGGGAACCCTGCTGGCACACACAGCTCAGGCCTTTGGCAGCCAGGCTGGAATTGTTCTGAATCCGCTGAGTTGGACTCTTTGTGGGTCTGCTTCCCCCTTAAAACTGTAGCTGGTGTGTGCATGGCTCATTAAAAGCAGTTTCCAGAGTACTCAGCTCGCCCCTTGCCCCCATTCCTTGTGGGATGAGTAGCTATCCCACATCTTGGAGGTGGGAGATGAAACTGTGGTTTTCATTCCTCCAGTGCTGCGTGTTGTCTCTGCCTCTTCCTCCCCTGGTCCCAGGCAGGGCTGGGAAGGAGCCCTGTTGCTTGAGGTGCTGGGCAAATCTGTGTCACAGCTCTTGCCCATGGGAAGAGATCACAGAACCCCAGAATCCCTTAGGCTGGAAAATACCCCCAAGATCGAGTCCAGCCTGTGACCGATCCCCACATTGTCACTCAGCCCAGAGCACTGAGTGCCATGTCCAGTCTTCCCTCTAACACCTTCAGGGGTGGTGACTTCACCATCTCCCTGACAGCCCCTTGCAATGTTTAACAGCCCTTTTTAAGAAGAAATTCCTCCTGATAGCCAGCCTGTGTTGATGAAGGTGACAGGTTCTCTGGTTTTTCAAAAATATCTGGTTTCTCAGAGCCACCCAGGTGAGCTTTGGCTCTCCTGTCAGGAGTTGGTTGTTTTGCCACACAGAATTCCCAGCCACACAGAATTCCCAGCCCCTCACTGGGGCTGCTTGGAGCTGCTAGACTGATGGGTGGCACCTTCTTCTGGCTGAGCTTTTGGATGCTCCCAGTGCCTCCCTCGCTCTGCACTTGGTTCTCTGGAGGGCACAGAACAGCTCACCCTCCCAAGCTGTTGCATTGTGCGTCCCTCATTTCCCACACCTCTGTGGTGACAGCCCTGGAGTGGCAGAGCTGGGTGGCACAGGTCAGGAGGAGGAGGGAATTGCTGGCTGCAGGCATCTGCTCCATCCACCTCCTGGAAATGTGAACCAGGAAACAAATCTGAAACCAATCTGGCAATCTGCAGGTCAGGCCTCTGACCCACTCCTGGGGACGTGCCGGGTCACTGCCCTGTGCCAGGTCACTGCTGTGTGCCAGGTTACTGCCCTGCCTGGAGAAGACACCTGTGGTCAGGGCCACCATCCCTGCAGGTGGCCTTAGAGGGCACAGCAGCCTTTGGGGACTGGGCTTTTCTGCCTCTTCTGCCACTGCTTTCTGTGTGACATGTGACAGTGTTGTGCCTCAGTTCCCTCTTCTGTAATGACACTTCTTGGTGACCTACTCTGAGCCAGCTGCTACGAGGAGCAGTGTAAGAGCTGGGTGAGCTTTGGTCTGGAAAGCCCCTGGAGCCTGTGATGAGGGACATTGGGAAGATAAGGTGGCTAATGCTGCTGCTTGGATTGTTTCCCAGCCTGCTGGGAGAGAAGGAGGTGTGTGTCCAACCCCAGGAGCCATATGGTGTGGATGCCAACACAGGAGAGCAAATGGGGTCTCTTCTGGGGTGTCCCACCTTGTGTGTCATGTAAAGAATTTGCAGTGGCAGCATCCACACGTGATGTCATCTGCTCTCTCTGGTGGCCTGGCCTCTCCAGGAGCAGAGGGGGTTTTCTCATGCATGGCTGCTTGGAAAGCTGTGGTTCGGATAAGACAAGGCAGTCTGCTGTGGCCACGCAGCAGCTGGGCAGTGGGGATGTCCTGCCCTCCAGAGATGGTGGTTTCCAGAAGAGTGAACGTCACCTGTGTCCCCGGCACAGAAATTGTGAGGCTGGTGCAATGTGCTGATGGTATCCCTGAGATTCCTTGTCTGGCCTCATGTGTTGGCATTCCCCTCCTCCCTGTGCCTTGCACATGAGGATGCTGTGCAGACAGAGTGGAGGGAGTGGTTTTGCTCATTCTGTGCTCATTAGAGGCTGCAGGGAAGGGAAATGGAACCACTTCCAGCTCTGCTAAATTTTGATCTCCCACTCCCTGGAAGTTGGGAGTGAGCTGGGATACCCTGAGCTGCTCCGTGGTGTTCAGCCATTTGTGCTGTGGGGAGGCCTGTGGTGTGCTGTGAGTCAGGGCAGCAGTCTGTTCCCTTCTCCTGCTCCTGAGGTTATTTAGGAGCTGGTCCAAAGGCTGTGGGGGGGAACAAGTCCTGAGTGTGTCACTGTGGTCTCCCACTCTGTGGGAGGAGAGTGCTGGGCTTGCCTGTGCTGGTTTTCAGTTGAGTTCTTCTGTGGGGAGGAAGTCTCTTCCAGGTGGATGAAAGGTTTTCAGACCCAGCTTAGGCTTGGAGGAGGAAGGGAAGCATCCAGAAATTTGCTTTTGTTATGGGAGAGGTGTTGGGAAATGTCTCTTATACTTTGGAGAACAAATGTTGATCCTGTTGCCCTGCCTTCCACTGATCTTTTGCAATGCCAGAAGGAGCACATATGGATTTGAGGCTGTGGGATCTCTGAGGACATCCTCGAATGGGTCGTGTTCTTCCTCTGCTCTTGCATGTCTCCCACCAGTTGACAGCACTCCCTGTGACAGTGCTTGGGTGGCCCCATCATCCCATGTCCTCCCTGCTGCTGCTCCTGGCCCGTGGGATGCCGGTGTAGTTCCCACTCTGGAAGGAGAGCTGTCCCACGAGGAGCTCTCCCACAGCATGTGGGGACATCCCACCCCAACATGTGCTCAGACACTCTGACTCACTCATGCCAAAACGGCTCTGGAGGCTCCTCTGGAGGCTCATCCTGCTGTGACAAGGTTGGATCGTCCCATGGGCAGTGTCCCCTTCCAGAGATGCCACGACACCAGCGGGGTGGCTCCCAGAGGAGAGGGGGTGGGTGGGAGGCAGGGCTGGCTGGGGAGAGCAGTGCTTCTCCAGAGAGTCCATGGGACAGAGAGGACCATACTTCAGGGTGTTGGGGGCTGCAGGGAGTCCCCTTCCTCACTGCCTGAGAGCTGCTCTCAGCTTTCCCATGCGTGGGAATTGATAAAGGAGCTGATAAAGCTGTGTCAGCAGGGAGCTGTTGTGTCAGGCACTGGCTGCACTGATGGCTGAGGCTCCAGGGCTGCCTGCCACAGGTGGGGACTCACTCTGTAGCTTGTGGCAAGGGGTGACAATGGCACTGCAGCCACTCCTGGGGCATTCTCTCCTGTGTGAATGGCTGCTGTCATGTCCTGCCTCAGTTTCTGTCCTCAGGGGCTGGTGGTTGCATAAAGGAGGAAGCTTTTGCTATAAGGCCTTCTCAGTGGGTTGTAGCAGAGAGTGTGGACCCTGCTGCTTTCAGTGCAGTGGAGAGAAGCAATGGCACCATACACAGCTTTGTGTGTGTGATGAGGCTTTGTGATGGACTGGCCTTGTGCTGGTGTTTGGGCTGTGCCAGGGCAGGGAGAGCAGGACACCTTCCCATACCCCTGCTTTGGTGGGAAGAACTCATTTAATGGACTGGGATTCAGAGATCTCTGCTAGTTTGCTGCTTCAACCATCTGACTTGGCACTAATGTTAAATTTTTAGGGTTTAAATTTTTAATGTTTAAATGTTTGGGGTTTGGCACTAATGTTTAAATAGATGTATGTGCTCTCGTGTATTACTGAAAATTCAACAGAGGGAGGGAAGACCCTGAAGTTTAGCAACAAGCAGTGCAGAGTGGCCTGGATACCAGGCTGGGAAATAAGCCCATCCCAGTGTGTTGGGAAGTGGCTGTCCACTTGCTAAGACAGCTGCCCCTCCTGCCCTGGTGAGGTGTGTCAGCAGTGCCAGCTCTGTGCTGTTCTCCACGCATCCCTGTGCTCACTGGCCCCAGGAGATGCTGGTCAGGTGGGCTCAGGATCAGCTCTTGGATGGGCACATTGCGGCCTCCCAGCTGCTGCAGCATTCCCCTCTGTGCTTTGCTGGGCCATTCAGAGCCAGAGGCATGTTCCTCTGATGTTTCCTCCTGCTGCTGTCTGCATTTGTACCTGCTGTTCCTCTGGGCGCGCTGTCAAATCCTCTTGCAGCAGGAAGATCCTGCAGGCCGGGCCTGGAGCTCTCTGGAGCCAGGGCAGCTCTCAGCTGCGTGGCCATGGCTGCAAAGGAAAGGTGCAGCACATCTCTGGCTGCAGTGGAGGTGGGGAGAGAGCCTTCCCCTGTTCTCCCTGGGAAGCTGATGGCAGCTCTTCTTGCACATCCATTCCCGGGCGTGCTGCCGGAAGTGCATTAAGATCCCTTGTCAAGGGAAAGGAGAGCAGCACTTCATCTTGTTTTTATGAAAAGTGTTGGCTTTTGAGGGCGTGGGAGTATTCAGGGACAGGGCTGGGGAAGTAGCTTGCTGGTAGAGATGGTCTTAACCTTATATCAGGCTACAGCAGCGCAGGAGGAGGTGTTCCAGCCTCAGATGGAAATGGAAGCTGTTGTTCCCAGCTGCTGGGTGAAAATTATCTATTTGTCTAGAAGCCTGTTTTTTCCCACTGCCTGGTGACTGTGAAGCAGGCTGCAAGCTCTGGGGAGGGGAGGAGGTGGAAGGAGAACTTGCCTGCTCAGAAACCTGACATCTGAACAGAGCTTTCTTGTCTGGTTTTTGTGGCCCAGCACAGTGCCTGTCATGGCCAGACTGGCAATGTGGTGGTGATGAATTTGTGTGTTTGTGACACACATAGGATTATCCCTTTCACAGAAGCGCTTTGCCAGGGAGTCTTAGAGTTGCCACCTGAATCCAAAGCTACATCTTCTCTAGAAGCTTCTGTGGAGTTGGAGATGGAGAGGGCTCAGTGATGCCTGTTCCAGCTGTGTTCGTGCAGCTCCGATTCCTCTTCAGCCAGCTGCCCTTGGGCTGGATCCCTATGGTCCTGCAGGACAGGCAAACACTTGGATCTGTCTCCGTTGGACCTCCCAGGGAAGTAAAAGGGTACCTGAGCTGTCAAGACTTTGGGTGTTTTTCCCACAGCATCCATCCATTGGCAGAGGCTGAGGTACAGGATAGGGCTGCCTGCCCTGAAGTGCCGTGGGCTCTGTGCTCAGCAGCTGTGTGAGCAGCACCTCTCCCTGGGCTTCTCTGGTTCCCAGGGTGAACACGCACAGATATGACTCAGATTTGGGATACAGAGAGTGCTTTGGACACCTGCTTGCAGGCAAAGCCTGTTTTGCAGAGAGTTACCAGACGTGAAAGCAAAGCTCAGGTTTTGCAGGAGGTGAGCACTGGAGACCTGCCCTTTCCCAGTGTGTCAGACAGATCTGCCTGGGTTGTTCTGCTCTGAAACTTCTCAGATTTGGTGTTGGTGGAGCAGCTGTGTCTTGGGCTTTATGCTCTGGGCATGAGTGGATTAAAAGCAATGTTGAGTCGACTAGAAAGGAAATCTCTGCTGGCTCCTTCCCAAGATGAGCACGGTTGTGATAATGAGTCTGTGCAAGAACTGGGCAGGATGGGATTGGTTGGAAAATGTAAACATAAATGTATGGATGGGGGAGCAGGAGAAGCGGAAGCCATGGGACTGGTAAACACCTTTTTGCTGGCCAACTGCTGTGGACTTCTGGAAGGCAGCTGGTTCCTCTCTGCAGCTCGGTTTTCCAGCAGCAGCATGGATTTAATTAGTATCCAGTGTCTCCCTGGAGCTTGCAGCGTTGGGGGTGCGTTTTCTCATTTAAATGGAAAACCCCGTGGCAGAGCTGCCAGACCTGGTGCAGGCGGGGGTCTGAGGGCTGAGACCTCTGGACTGAGTCAGTGGCTGTGTGAGAAATGCCTGAGTGGGCCCAGCTCCTGACGTGGCGAGCGGGGGCTCAAGAGGAACGTCAGTCCTGGCCGAGGTGGTTGCGCGTGTCCCACGGAAATGCCGGAGCAGATGGGCAGGGATGAAGCACTGGGAGCTGGACTCTGCTCTCCTTTTAAGGTCTCCCAGCCAGAGACTTGGCTTTGTCCATAGTGAACTTCCTTTCTTCCAGTGCTACAAACTCTGGCTTAGTAAAACCGAAACCGGTTTGACATCCTAATTGGCCTTTTCTGCGTTGGACTGGTGAGAGATTCTGCAGAATTGCTGCGCGGGCAGAAAGCAAACCTGTGCCTTTGTTGTTCAGAAGGAGGTTTCCTGCTCTGGTTACCTGCCTGCTACCTGGGCCCTTCCTCTTACGGTAAGAGCAAAGCAAGTTGCAGTTCCCCAGACAGAAATTGTCCCGTGTGAGCAGGGACACCAGAGTGACGCTGCCACAAGCACTGGGGCAGTGAGCTGGAGCTGGGTCACTTGTTCATCTTGACATCTTCTAGATCTATGCCTGAACTTTTCCTGGCCCAGCAGCCTCAAGGATGGCTGTTACTGGTCATGGAGAAGGGATGCTGGAGCGGAAGGTGATGGTAACATCCCAGAGGCATCATGGCAGGGCTGGCTGGGAAGGTGGGAACCAGGTACCAATTGCTCTCTGACTCCCTCCTGCAATCAGGGGTTTTGCACTCCCACCACCCGCAGTGCTTTGGTGTTCCTCCTGTTTCCATGCAGTGGGTCCCACATGGGAGCAATGGGAATGGGTCTCAAGATGGGCATGGCCAAGAACTTATGCTTTGTTGGGCACAATCACGTTAGAAAAGGTGTAAATCAAAATGCAGACCTTTTGTGGGGTCTGTAAAGTCAACCAAAAAGCTGCTTCCTTTCAAGTCATTTCCTGTAGAGCTTCAGTGTGTTTTCTGGTTATGAATTCTGCAGCTGGCAGTTTAAATTTGTGCCTGATGAACCCAAAAAGGTGAATCAACTCTCTTGGGCACTTGGTTCATGGATGGATTTGTCTGTCTTGGGCTGGGTTTGTTATTTCCAGACTGCTTTTCAGATCTGGTCTTATTTTAGCGTGTGTGTATTTACTGTTAATATTTTTCCTAGAGAAGTATTTTCAGCTTTTTGCTTGGTTCCTGTGCTGCTGCTGAAATTTCCAGCGTGGTATTTCCGGCTCCTTGGTGGAGCACAGTTAAATATTTTCCATCCAGGTGTAGCTGCTTTGGATGAGGATCCAAGGAAATGAGTGAAATTGTGCATTGGGCTGGGAGTGAATTGGCAGCTCACAGAAATGGAGACGCTTCATGAGGTTATTTTGTGGCTGCTGAGAGATTTAGAAGTGCCCTTACTCTGCAGGCTGGTTTCAGAAAAATGAAGATCTGGGTTGTTCTGAATTTGGATGTTGCATATCCGAGTTCTGCATTTGGACTGTCCAAAGCACATTGATTTCTTTCTGCTCATATGTGCAGGGAGCAAATGTTCATCAAACAGTCCCACTCCTGTTGGTTGAAGAGGAGCCTGGTCCCTCCTCAGATATTTTTGGGTGCAAAATGACTCCTCCTGACCTGGTGCTGGAAAGCTGACACTGCACACATACTGCTGCCAGGCAGGGATTCTCCTCACCACCCT
Source organism: Anomalospiza imberbis (assembly GCF_031753505.1). Lineage (NCBI taxonomy): Eukaryota > Metazoa > Chordata > Aves > Passeriformes > Viduidae > Anomalospiza > Anomalospiza imberbis. Next base: position 1,514,642 of record NC_089707.1, read on the forward strand.
GAGCTGGGGTGTGAGCTGTGAGAGTTTGGGGTGAAATTCTCCAGCTGCTGCTCCAGGAGTGTTCTGGCAAGTGGCTTGTGCAGCCCTTCTGTGCTCATCTCGAGAGGAGGAAATTTTTTGGGTTAGGATCTCACCAGTGTGGGGAATTCACACCAGCTCTTGAGTGGTGCCCTGTGGTTCCGTTGGAAACTGAAAACTCTGCTACTGGTGGTCTGCCCCCGTCTTCTACTTCCTTTTTTAATTCTGTTGTGTTTGGAGAAGAGTTTCAGTTTTGCTTCCACTCCCTTGAGGAGCCCTTGCACGGGGGGACACTGTGCTCGCTCAGGGTCCGTGGGCACACCCAGCTCATGGGCTGCAGGAGCCTGGGAAGCTTGGGCTGGAGTTTGAGGAACAGCTGAGATTTTGCTTTTAAGGCAGCCTGATGGGTTTGTATGTCACCTGGTGTCCTTCAGAGATCTCTGTGAAACCACACACAAGTCATTACTGGTGTGGTGTGAGAATCTGTTTGTGGGGGAGACTCCGGGTGGGAAGCATAACCCCCCTTCAACACAAGCATTTCCCTGCTGCCTTGTTGAAACTCTGCTCTCCTCATTGTTACAGATGGAATGGTGTGGCACAAACATTAAAAAAAAATATTGAAAATTCATAACAATCCGTTAAAAAGCCATATTTGGGTTCAGAGGCTGGGAGAAACTAACTTTGAAACAATTTGGAGCTTGATTTGTTGTAGGTTTAGAGCTGACCAGAGTTCACAGTATCGTTAAAGTCTCCTGGGGAAGGGAATAGCCAGTAACAAGAGAACATTTCTAATTTAGAGAAAAGTTTAATAGACACGAGAGCTGGAAAAGGAAGCCAGAAAGAAAAATCCACCTTCTTCACGGCACAGCTTAACTCTAGGGAAAAAACCAAATGCTGTATTATTTTAAAAGATTTTTTTTTCATTCTGGTGTTTTTGTGCCTTGGATGTTTTTATGAACGTGGCTGAGAGCTGTGGATGGATACCTGGGTGAAACCCTGAGGTGTTGGGGCTGACTAATGGCCTGTGCTGGGAGCAGGGCAGCACCTGCACATGGTGACTTCTGACAGGCTCAGCACGTTCCTGCCTCGTTTGCTGAAGAAATTTTTGTTTGTTCTGTGGTACCAGTGCAGCTGGAGGTGATGGTGTGTCTGATTGTTTGCTCTGAGAGTGGATTTATGTTTTTAAGTCTGGTGCTGGGAGTGTTGTTGGCTGTGTCAATCCTTGGGGCCATGCAAGGGGAGGGCCAGATCCTGGCTGTGGGGCACTGGCTGGGCTGGAGGTGCCAGGATTGCCCTGTGCCCACTGCTCTGGGAGCTGGGTGTGATCCTCTCTCCTCACTGTGTTCTCAGTAAAGAGCTGGGAAGCCAGGAAGGGAGGAGAGGTTTGGAACAAGGATGCTGGGATCATGTTGGATTAAAAGCTTTGCTGCCACAGTTCAGGGTTTTTGTGGGTTGGTTGTTTCTGTTGGGGTTTTTTTTTTGCCTCTGAACACTAGAAGAAATTCTGGTAGAAACATTAGCCTCAGCTTTATACTTGTCTTCTTTAAAAAAAAAGAATTTGGATGGAAAAAAAAGCATGTTTTGGACAAACTGCCCACCGATTTCTTAATTGTTAATATTGGGACACCAGTATGAAACCCTGCTGTTTTTTTTGCTGAGAGGGAAAGCAGCCAGCACTGTCACTGCTTCAGACACTCCTGGTGCAGTGGCAGTGGTGACAGAGCTGTGTCTGCCATGTCATCGATGACTCAGCCTGGTGGCACCATGGATGAGCCTGGGTCTGTGTTTGGGGGATGAGGGACACAGCAGGGTCAGGGAGGCGGGCTGGGGGCTGCTCTGTGGGACCAGCTGGCTGTGGGGATCCAAACTGAATTTGTGACCATTGGATATTGCCCAGCCTGTGTGCAGGCAGCAGCAGCACAGGTGGGGTGGGTGGGTTTCACAGGATGCTGTTCCTGTCTGGTGGAGCAGTTTCTTGAGTTCTGGGTTCTTGTCTCTGCAGATGCTTTGAAGCAGGCAGGGGGGGGCTTGCTGAGCTCTCAGCACCATTCAAAAGCTGAAAACCAGCCAGACATCTCTCCAGGGACCTCAAATGGAGAAGGTGGATGCAGGGAAGTTATCCCAGTGTAACAGGCGGGATGGGAAGGGCCAGGGACTCAGTGCACACCCAAACCACCACGGAAGGGGTGGCAGAGCCAAGAGCTCTGAAATCCCTGGAGCTGAGCTGCGAGGCTCCCCCGGCTCTCAGAACACGCTGCACGTTCCGCCCGGTCTCCCCGGTGGCCCTGCAGCAGCAGTTAAGTAACAAACTATTTAACAAGAGCTTCCTGTTGTGCTGACACCAACACCAAGGTACAAAGGAGCAAGAGGAGTAAACAGAGCTGTGCTGGCTCCTGCCTCGCTGGAGCTGGAGAAGGGGTTGGAGATCAGCAGGAGGCTGCGGTGCCATTGCTTCTGAACCCAACTGTGTTCTGTGTTCTGATGTTCTTGTGGCTGCACTTGGCAGAAACAGCTGGGAAAGTGGCTGCTTCCAGGACTGCTTGGTTTTTAAGGAAATTTCTGGGATGGATAAAGGCCCCTTCACCCCTTGCTCTGCTGCTTCAGCTCTTCCACAGGTGCTGTCCCCAGCGCGGTGCAGCTCGTCCTCCATCCCAGCAGGGTGGGCACAGCTCTCAGAGCTCTGGATGTGAGGTGCTCACATCCACAACTCCCATCTCCACTAGCTTCCTGGAGTTCCTCAGAGCGCTGAAGCTCCTGTTTTCTGAGGGATCCAGAGGAAATGGGGCCAGAAGAAGCCAGTCTTCCCTTGCCATAAGGAATGTTCTGCTGTCCTGGTAGGTTTGCTTGAATCTCCCGTGACTGGAGGTGTCGCTGGTGGAGGTCCAAGGTGGAGTGAGCTCCAGGGCTGCACAGCCCCTCTGCCTCTCAAACCCATGGAGGAAACGTCCTTGTGGGGTCAGGATGAGTTTTCTCCAAACAGCACATCCCATGGACCTGAGTTCCAGCCTGTTCAGCTGCTGTGCTCAGCTCGGAGGAGAGTGTCCAAGGGTGGAGGAAGATCAGGAGATCTCTCTGGAGCCTGTTGCTTGGTCTCTTGGTAGATAACTGGCTGGATGGTCACACTAAGTGGAGACTAGTGACCAGTAGTGTCCTCAGGGGTTGGTACTGGGACCAGTGCTGTTTTAGATCTCTGCTGGTGGCATGGACAGTGGGACTGAGGATACCCTCAGCAAGTTTGCTGGTGACAGAGCTGTGGGGAGTAGTCACATGCTGGAGGGAAGGGATGGGGCATCCACAGGGACCTGGAGAGGTGGGATTGTGCCAAACTCATGAAGTTCAACAAGGCCAAGTGCAAGGTCCTGCCATGGGCTGGGACAATCCCAAGCACAAACACAGGCTGGATAAAGAATGGATGGAGATCAGTCCTGGAGAGTGGGATTTGGGAACTTTGATGGATGAGAAACTTGATGTGACCCAACCCTATGAGCTTGGCTGTACCCATTGCAGGGCTCCCGGGGGAAGCCTGCTGAGGCTTTCCATGACCCCCTATTTTGGGACACCTCTGTGTGGCACAGCTTTCCCTGCTCCATCACGAGCAAGGCTGGCTGCAGCTCTGCAGGCTGGAACATGTGTTTAACAACAAACCCTTGCAGACATCATTTGGGACCGTCTGTAGCTCACTCTTAAAGATGTTTTAAGACTTTGCTTTGTTTTAAGACTTTTGATCTTCCTGTAAGCTCAGCCTCTTAACTTTTAGAATTTATTGGGATTTGGTTTCAGCTGTGTAAGGCCACTGGTTGCTTTTTGGTCTGGATTTTTGCACTGGGAGCCAGCTGATGGGTCATCCTTTGGGACATTGGGGTATTTGTGATTATTTTTAGCCTTTAATTGGCAGTGATCTGTACTTGGAGCTGCAGAGTGTCAAGGGCTTTTCTCTTTGTGCTCTCAAGAAGCTTTCCTTTTTCTTTCATCTGGATGCAGCTGTGTTTCCCTTCTGCTCACAGAGTGAAGAGTACATGGGGAAACCAGCTCCAAGAACCATCCCAAAGGCTGGTGGGGCTCAGGGAGCAGCACCTGGGGCATGGCTGCTCCAGGACACCTGGGCCATGTTCTGAGCAGCACCATGGACCTGCTCCCTGACCTTCACCAGCCACTTCCCTGCTCCAGGCTGCTATTTTTTTTCCTCTTCTTCCCCTCTTTTGTCTTGCCCCGTTTAGCTGTAACCTCTTTTGGCCAGGAACACGGTGTGTGTGTTCATATAAAGGGCTGAGAACAATGTGCCCCAGATGGTTTGTACAAGTGCCTTCTCAGCAGCCACAGGGTTTCATTCTACAGGAAAGAAATTCTTAAAAATACAACTCCTCAGCATCTTATACTTGCAAATGTGGGCAGGAACTTCCCGAGCCTTGATATTTTGGTCCAAGTCACAAAGACAAGGGGTAGCACTAGAACTGCAGCTTTTCTTGTTTTAAGGAAAAAAACAACTCCCCCCAACCCCAATTCCCCTTTTCTCACCCTTACATCTGCAGGGAAAAGCTTGTAAATGTGACTGGAGCGGCTCTGACCTGCTTAAAACCAGATGGCAAAGAAAAAGGACCCAATGTTTCAACAAAAGCACTGTGAACTCCCTCTTTGGGAATCAGAGGGTGTGTGGGCTTGTCCCGTTTTCATGGCACTTTCAGTGCTTCTGAGGTTCTGTTTTTGGGGGTGCTGAGGCACTTGCACTTGCCTGCAGCTTGTTTCCCTTCCAGGATCCCTGGCTTGGAGCACTGGCACTGCAAACACCACAGGGCACTGCTTGTTTGCTTTAAGACCACAGCTTGCTTTGGAATTTCTTCTGCCAAATTTCAGGACAATTCATTTTTTTTTCTTTATTTATTCCACTCCCTCCCAAAGAGAGAAACAAGTTTTCTTAGTCTCATCTTGCATCAGATTTGATTCCAGGCCAACAAATCCAGCCTAGAAGGTGCTTTCCTGAGGCTGTTTGCCTCGCTGTGACCTTTTGGGAGAGGATTCCTGTGCAAAATGGAACGTTGTGAAATCAGTTTTGTACAGGGAATCTTCCCCCATGGTGCTGCTGCCTGGGGAGGATGGGTCAGGTCTGGGTCCCTGTTGCCTGTCCAAAGGCTGCTGTGTTTTAACAAACACAGGAGGTTTTTTGCTCCAGAGCAGTGGGAGTCCTGGGATTTTACCAAAAGTTTCTGTTTCTAATTAGGTTGTTCTCAATTTTAAAGGCCAGTGATCCCTTTATGGCACAGGGTGGAAAACCTGAGCAATCACTGCCACTGCACAGAGGTGGGTCCTGCTTTTGTCCCGAGGTCCAGGGAGCCACTGTGGACTCCTTGGCACTCCTGGGATGAGAAAATCAATTCCTCCCAGCCCTTGGCTCATCCACGGGGGAGGCTGGTGGGCAGAGTGTGAGGGAGCATCACTTGCCCCGGCCTGACTCACATGGATTTGGTTCAGGGATTTCCTGCTGCTCTGACTGCCCAGACTGGGAAAGGGGGAATTGCAGCATGGCAGTCCCAGCACGGGGGGCTGGGCTGTGGCCTCGCTGGGTGTGAATCTGGCCCAGATGCCTGAAATTGGAGTTTGGAGCTGGGCCCCTCCAGGAGAGCCGCTCCTGAGGCTGCGCAGGCAGGACCAGAGTTGTGCTGTGCTGCTCCTTGCGTTTGTCTGGGCTGGGAAAGGGCAGCACAGTCTCGCTGTGCTCACAGGAAACACGATTTCATTTTTCCCTTCTGCCTCACTTCATTGTCTGAAATTCCCTTGCAGAGGCTGGCCCGTAACTCTTCAAAGAAAATAATCCCAAGCGCCGGGGCTGGAGCTCCCTGAGCTCCGGCTGTCGGCCGCCTGACTCTGTGCAAACAGTCTGGGCCTGGAATCCCCTGGGACTGAGCATAAAGGTCTGATTCAGAACGAAAACAGGTTATGGAGCTGCAGCAGCGCCCGAGCATCACCAGCTGCTCCCCTTTCCCAGCGTCTGGCTGGAGCCGTGGCCAGGGAAAGCAGCTCCCAAAACGCCAGGCGAGAGCTGCCCGCTCTGGGAGCTGGGAGGCCCTGGAGGAATGGCTCCCGGTGTCCTGAGGAGGTGGGAGAAGCATGAGGAGGTCGGGAGGGCAGCACCATGTGCTGAACCCGGAGCGGAAATCATCGGGGGAGCGAAGAATGAGCAGGATGTCACGTGTGGGCCCTGCGTGCTCGGGGCTGGGGCAGAACAAAGCGCAGGGAAGCCCTGCTCCTGCCGCTCCCACCCCGCTTCCTGCTGGCACGGACAGGCTGCTGGGGGAAGGGAGCACCAGGGCAGAAGCCAGCCCGTGGCTGTCCAGCTCTGGGAGAGCTGGAAGGCTCCCCGTGCCTCAGTTTCCCATGGCTGAGGTATGCTGGGTGCAGCAGGATGGTCCCCGGTTGTTGGTGTGCTGGGGATGGCCTCGGAGGGCCAGGCTGCTGTGCTCTAGGGATGCTCCAGAGGTGTTGGATGGGGGCAGGAGGGGGCTCCCATGATGCATGAAAGCCTTATTCTCCTGTGCTTGAACAGGCAGGTCCCACAAGTGGCACCCCAGCACTCTGCGCCTTTGAAAACAGCTCTGGTCCCTCCTGGAGAGCAGTGGCAGTGTGCCAGGATCCTGTGGAGAGTGAGGATTTGGTGTCGGGAGGGGGCTGGGAGCCCCCCTCAGGGGCTGTCCTGCCCCTGGACCCTTGCACAGCCAGTCCTTCCCCGTGCTGAGCTCTGGCTTTGGTGTCTTTTTCCCTGGGTTGCTCTTAGAGCTCCCACATTTCCCTCTGTGGAGCATGAGAAGCTTTTTTTTTTTTTTTTTTTTGTTATTAATAGCTATTGAGAGCCAATAAAAAGTTCTACGGGGTTTGGCCAAGCATCAGAGCTCGCAGTGTGTTCATTTCCTGGAGCTGGAGGAGGGGGTTTGCTCGGATAACCCACGGGGTCAGCAGGAGTCTGTGGCACTGGGGGCTCTTGGGAGCTTTCAGTTGTGTCACAGGGGCCTGGAGAGGAGCAGAGAGAGGTGGGGAGGAGGGAGGGTAAAGGAGGGGAAGGAGATTGGCAAGGGTCAAGAGCAGGGGGGAAATGGAGGTGTGGGTCTCTCATGTGCCCTCCCAGTGTGTGCCCAGATTCTGCTTGACCCCCTCTGTCCGTGTTTAGCTTCCTGGCTGTCCTTCCTGCCTCCCACATGGGCTCCCCTGCAAGGAGGAACCCTGCCTGACCTTTCCCAGTGCAGGGGAGTCCCACTCTGGTGGAATGCTGGAGGGAGGGAGAGTGCAGTTCCCTCTTGGGCACCTGGTTCCTTGAGCACAGGGCAGCTCCGTGGTTCTTTTCATCCCAGGCTTGTGTCTAGAAGGAAACAATGCTTTGGTTGGCTTTGATGTTGGGCTCTTGTACCCACGTGAGGACAGACATCTGCGCAGGGATGTGTGTGGAGCCAGTGTCATGGATTCATGGAATAGTTTGGGTTGGAGGGACCTTTAAAGGTCACCTCATCCAGCCCTGCCATGAGCAGGGCTGTGCACACGAGGTGGAGCTCCCTGGTTCAGGGGGCTGAGCTGATTGCTGCCTGTTTGTGGGAGCTGAGGGGAACCCAGATAACCCCACTAGCAGCACGGGGCTTTCCAGCAGCCTCACTGGGAGCACACGAGGCAGGCAAGGTGCTGCACCCCTGAGCAAACGAGGTGCCACGAGCATCCTTTGCTCTGGCCCGTGTCACAGCATTGGCCCAGGCTGCAGCCAAGGGGCCTCGCTCCCAGCTTCGCAATTAAAATCAAGGTTGGCTGATAAGAGCAGAGGAGGAGGCAGCGGGATGTTAGTAAGTTCCTGTTTGCCAAGTGGGTGTTGTCCCTTTAGCCCAGGTGGGCTGTGGTGGGTGCCCTGAGTGTGGCTGTTCCCCAGGAACCCTGTCCTGGGCAGGGCTGCTGGCACAGGATCCTGACCCACCACAGCAGAGACTGCTGCTGGAGTGGGAAGTGCTCCAACTCCACTGGCCCCTGCCCCTGGATCCACAGGGACCCTCCCAAACAGGTGAAATCATTTTCACTCCATGGGCAGCCCCATGCCTGGCATGGTGTGCACATAATGCTGGGTGCCAGCATGTGTGTCCTCTGCTCTTGGGGTCTCTCTGAGTTCCTGGCTGGTGCCTCTGAATGCTTCCCAAAGCTGCCAGTGCCCTTCCCCATGGGGACAGTTTTGTCCCCACATCACTCTTGGCTGGCTCCAACATGGAGACACTCACCAACCATTTCACCTCCAGTTGACCAAGCTGTTTTAAAATTCATTTGTTTGTTTATTTAAACCAACATCTCGGGCATGGGGCACTCTGGGACCTGATGTTTATCCCAGCTTCTCCCACCCCTCAACTGCAGCACTGTCATTGCTGTAGGAATTACCTGTCTGCAGGGAAGGTGCTGGAGGGACTCTGAGGAACCCAGAGCCCACAGCTCTCTGTTGTCCTCTGCCTTCTCATACTGATTTTCTGCCTCTCCTTTTGCACAGCTGGGACACCGAGGAGCTGCGCTGGGAGGACCCTGTCTGCAGGATGTTCTCTCCACCAAAGAACTCCCTGTGAGCGGCGATGATGACAGTCCCGGCGGGACCTTGGGAAGCACTAACATTTCAGTAGCCCAGCACCCGTGGACGGCCTTTTACCCCTCCTTCTCCAGACCCCGCCCTCCCACCGCTCACCGGGATGGTGTATTAACCAAGAGGAACCCTGCTTCTTTCCTCCTCACCCTTCCATTTTCGGCAGCTCTGGGATTTGTATGGCAGCAGCGTAACCGTGGAGAGGCCGGGGTATCACAAACTTATGGATTTTGATAAGAGAGGAGGGAAAGGGGAGCTGGAGGAAGGTAAAAGAATGTCCAAGACAGGTGGAGGAAGGAGTGGTCATGGAGGCCGGGGTGCTGGAACCAACTCGGGAGTCTTAATGGTGGGTCCCAACTTCCGTGTCGGCAAGAAGATTGGATGCGGCAATTTCGGGGAGCTCCGTCTAGGTGAGAAGGGTCATCTCTGTCCTCGCTGTACCCACTGCTGCCAGGATTGCCCTGGCATCCTCCTCCTGCAGCAGGAGGAGCTGGCACAGGCTGTGGCCATAGGCACCGAGGTGCTGACCGGCCACACAGAGTCGAAGCGTTGGCCCGTGCAGGTAGCCCTCGTTCTGTCACAGAGGTTCCACTTCCTTCATCCTTTCACGCTGTGCTTGTTCTGCCAAGGCCCATCCCAGCCCAAAGGACTGATTGCAGAAGTGTTTCCCATCTCCTCCCGTGCCTGTTGCTCTCTGGGTCTGTCAGGGAGAGCACTACAGGCTGGATCTGTCTGTTGTAAGTGGTGGTGGCCATGGAGATCTGTGTGTCCCGTGTCCCCCAAATCCAGGAACACTGAGGGAGGAAGGATTCAGGAGATGCCATTGTGTGCTCATCAAATCTTACCCCACTTGTGCTCTGGGTGCTGCCCTCTCGCTGTGCCTCGGGACAGGGGATGGAGCATGGGGGTCTGAGGGACGCTCACTCTGCTGGGACAAACATCTAGGGAGGGGAATCCTCCCTAGAGGAGATTTTATCCTGGCTAAATTCTTCAATTGTTAAAACTGGTTGTTTGAGAGACTCTCCTGAAATTCTGTACAGGTCAGAGAAAGGGAGGAATAAAACCCAAGCATCTTCCGTAGTCACTTTCCATTTTGAGCCAAGTTTATCAGGAAACTCCTCAAGCAGACTCCTGTTTGGAGGGTGGAGAGGTTGCTCCTCTCCCAGGACTGGGAATGTCCCCAGAGACTTTCAGCAAGCTGTTAACCCTTTGCTTGGCATCAGGCAGCTGGGAGTGGTCTGGCATGGCCAGGCACCTCTGCCAGCAGCAGAGCCTGGATGTCTCCAGGAATGTGTGGGTGGAGTCCCTGCCAGCTTGGCTGTGAGTGCTCTGGGAAGGGGCTTGTGCTCTGGGAAGAGGGAAGAGAGGCAGTCCCCAGAGCCTGTGACAGCCACAGGCTGCTGGTGCTCCGTGATATTTTAAGCAGCACCTTCTCAAACCGAGCTCTAAGCTAAGCCTGCCCTGAGCTCTGAGCTAAACCTGCCCTGACCATGGGCCCGGGGAGGAGCCGTGGCAGGCCTGGCTGGGGTGAGGTCAGTTCCCACCTCCCTGTGTGGGGAGTTAATGTCAGCTCTTCCCGGAGTGACAGACTGGCTGGTGCCAGGCTCACCCGTCCCGTCCCGCGCTTCCCGGCGGGATTGCCGCCTAATTGCAGAGCTGGGGAAACGCTCTGGGTAAAATCCAGCCAAGCAGTTCCCCTGTCCAGCTGTCTCTCCCGCTGTCATGAAGAGTTCTGAGCCTTCCTCCAGACCCAGGGCTTGTGGAAGGAGAGGTGCCGGGGGATTTTGCTGCACCAGCTGCTCCTTTCAGTTCCCCGGGTGGATCTGGACACTCCTGCTGCCAGTGCCTCCCTGCTGGGCCAGTGGACAGAGAGCCCTGGGCTGTGCAGGGTCCACCTGTGTCCTTGCACCTCCTTTTCCTTGCTTAGCACTGAGCATTCCGCAGTGGATCTGTGTTTGTGGGTGAGCTGGATCCCAGGATCCCGCTCTAGGCAGGAGGCTGGGGCCGTGTTGCTTTTCTGTGCTCAGTGCTGAGGGTCAGTGTGACCCCCCCCCACCTTGGCCTCCCCCTCATTTTCCAGGGGCAGCAGCGAGGGGACACGAGTCTCACATGGATCTGAGGAATGTCTGTCAAACTGACAGTGAGGTTTCTGCAGGGACCTGGGAGCAGTTGGGCTCGGTTTGCTCGTGGCTGCAGGGACAAGCAGCGAGCTGTCGCTCCAGGGCTCCACAGTGGTCGATTCTCACAGTGAGAGTTTGTCCTTGCCACCAGCAAGAGAAGCTTCCAGTCCCTTCACGTGGCTTTTTTGCTCTGTCACACCCTGCAGTGCCTGGCCATAACATGCTACAGGCCTGAGCACGAGATCTCATCACGGCAGTGGAAGCCACAGCTATGTGGCTCCTCTCCTAAAATCACATCTCTCTTCCTTAGGTGTGCCTTCGAACTGCATCAGGGCTCAGGAATGCTTTCAGGATTTCGGGATTCCTCCAACTGCAGATGAATGGCAAGGGACCAGAGGGCTCCTGCTGTGAAGTGGTGGCATGAGCAGGGATGTTCCCCACCTCTTGCTGGGCACTCAGCTTTCCCCTGGGAATAGAGAATTCAGTCCTCAAGGCTTTAGAGGCCAAACTGCAGCTCAGTATTTAAAAGCTCCTAGATCTTCTTTGGCCTTTTTCTTCTCATAACAAAGGCCACGAGATCTTGAAAAAATGTACCTGGAGGTGACTCCCCCAGCTCCCAGTGGAGGAAGGGGACATTATCTTTCCCAAAAAAGTACCACTTTGCCCTATTTCTCCACCACCCCAAGGGGCACGTCATGATCTGTCCTTAGGGTGCTTCAGCTCAGCTGCCCCAGGTAGAGACAAATGTCCACCCATGTAGGAGGTGTCCAAAATCAAGTGATCTGTTTAAAGATGAAATATTAAAAAACCATTGGCATAAGGCATGTGTGGGAAGCCAGAAGGGGAATGACGTGGGCAGGAGTTGTGGCTGCCAGGGCTGTGCATTTGGATCCTGCTTCCCCTTGTTCCTGCTGGCCTTGGCATCCCGGGCAATGCAGGGACATGGTGCCAGTCCCAGTCTGGCAGTGCTGCCAGCCAGTTCTGCACTGGACCAGTGTGACTGGAGAACTGGGCTGTGGGAGCTGGAGCAGGGTGGCTGCCCCAGCCCTCTGGCACAGAGGGGCAGGTTTATGTTGTGCAGGTGCTGGGTCCTGTTACCTTGTTATGTCCTGGAGCTTCACCCTGAGCTGGTGAGTGCTCGTCCCTCCCCCTGCCAGCCTCCAGCTGTGATCCAGCGCCAGCCCAGCTCCTCCTGGGGCTTTCCAGCAGCATCCCAGGGCAGTGCCTGCTGCCTGCAGCCCCCTGAGCTCCCCCTGCCCACGTGCTGCCCACAGCCAGCCCCACTCCCTGCCAGGGTGGGATGCTGCCCTCTGAAACACAAGGCAGCAGGATGCTGATGGCAGTGGGTGACCAGAGTGTGGCTGGTGGCTCGTGTGCCCTGGCACTGGGCACAGCTGAGCTGCAGCCCTGCCAGCTCCCTGTGCCCCGAGAGCAGGACCAGCACACTCAAAGAGAGGGTTTGTTGGAGCAGGTTCCTCTTAGCAGCTACTCAGGAGTGCTTGGGATGGGCTGGGGTAGGGGGAGAGGAGGAAAACCCAGACATTCGGCAGAAAGGTCAAAACTGAGCCCAAAGCACCTGGGTGCTGTGCAGGTCCTTCCCTGGTGCAAGGCTGCCTCAGAGCCAGGAATTGCCCTTAGTCCTGGCACCCTCCCTGAGGGCCCTTTCCTGAGCCTGGCCCAAGGCTGGTGCTCCTGCCAGGCTGTGCCATGGAGCTGCCCCAGGGCTGCCTCAGCCTAGAGCAGGGTGCAAGGAAGGATGGGGAACCTGGCAGCAGCTGCTGCTTCTGTTCTTCCAGCAGTAAACTTCTGCAAATGTGCTTTTTGCAGCTTCTCAGTGCCCACCCCTCTCCCCCAGCCTGCTGTATGCATTGTTTCTGGCAGCTTGGAGCCACAGCAGCTGTTTTCCTTCAAATTAAAAGCTGGAAATTAATTCTCTTTTAAAGTAAACTCAGGATTTTGGAGGGAAGAACACAGGGGGTGAGTCTGTGTGCAGTGTGTGAGCCAGGAGCAGCTCACTACTGCAGCTGGGCCAGGGCCATGGCCCAGCTGAAGGGTCATGTGCAGGTGCTGGGGACATTCCCACGCCCTCCTGAGCTGTGGCTCTCGGGCCTGTCCTGCAGCCTCCCAGGAACTCACAGGGAGTTGTTACCTGGGGCCACAAAAAGTGCCTTCTGAAAAAGTGTCTGGGCTCAGTGCCCTGCTCATGACACCCTTCTCGTCTTGGGCTCTGCAGAGACCTCCCTGTGAGCACCTGCAGTGTGGCCAAGGGCTCGGCCACCTCCCAGAGGTCAGAGCCACAGACCCACCACGTGCCAGAGGTGGCACACGGGTGTCTTTGGAGGCTTTGGGAGAGAGGAACCCACACAATTCCTGCTGTTCCTGCCTCCCTTGCTGAAGGCTCAGACTTGCTTTGCCTCCTGCTTGTTCAGAGCCTCCTTTAGAGAAGGTCAAGCTCTAAAATAACATTTTTCTTCTGATGGTGTTAAAGCTCAGCATTCCACAGAGCTGTCGTTGCTTGGCCTGGTGCAGCCGCTGCCACTGGAGCTGCAGTGCTGGCAGGGCTGGGCCTGGCTGCCTTTGTGTGCAGCTGCCCTGTTCCTCCACTGCATTCCCGGGTCTGGGAAGCCAAATTCCCTTCCCAGTGCCCAGGCACAGCTCTGTGCTGTGCCACAGGCAAGGGGCAGCCTCAGTGGTCACTTTTCCCCTCACAGCAAGGGGCTGGAGCATGTCCAGAGAGAGGAATGGGGCTGAGGAAGGAGCTGGAGCACCAGGAGCAGCTGAGGGAGCTGGGGAGGCTCAGCCTGGAGAAAAGGAGGCTCAGGGGGGACCTTGTGGCTCTGCACAACTCCTGACAGGAGGGGACAGCTGGGGGGGTCGGGCTCTGCTCCAGGGAACAGGGACAGGAGGAGAGGGAACGGCCTCAGGCTGGGCCAGGGCAGGTTTAGATTGGATATTGGGAAAATTTCTTCACTGAAAGTGTTGGGAAGCATTGGAACAACTGCCCAGGGTAGGAGTTGGGTCACCATCCCTGGAAGCGTTCAAAAACATGTGAATGGGGCACTTGGGGACATGAGCTGATGTGAACGTGGTGGTGCTGCTGGCTGATGATCAGAGGGGTGATCTGAAGGGTCTTTTCCCACCTTAATGATTCTGTGACTCCATGGTCCCGAGCTGCTTGGATGGGGACCCAGCTGGGAGCCCAGCGCAGAGCCGGGCTCCTCCTGGCTGTTGTGACGTGCAGGAGCAGGTGCTGGGTGCTGCTGCCAAATCCCTGGGGAGGGGACAGCAGAGAGAGCCAGGTCGGATTTACACACCCAGCACAGCCCAGCCCCAGGCCTGGCTGCCTGCTCCTGCCTTGTGCCCGTTCTGATCCCACACACTGCATCCTGCAGGTGCTGCCAGCTGGGTTTGGAGGCACCTCCGGCACCGAGCTGGGCAAAGGCCCCTGCAATGCAAATATTTGCTTTCTGCCTCCCATCTCACCACTTTTCTCTTTTATTTCCTTTCAAAAGCACCTTTTGTGCTGCAAGTCCTGCCTGCTCCAGTCCTCCTAGGCACTCCCTGGGCTCTGGCACATTTTGGGTGTCAGAGTTGCCCCCTTGTGAACACTGGGGCAGAGCAGGTGGCTCCAGGAGCTGGAGTGGGGAGTTCCTGGCATGGAAGGAATCCTCCCTCCTTGCTGTTTTGCTTTTTCTTTTCTCTTGGTTTATTAATCTCATGACAGGCCAGTTGCACTTTTTTTAATTCAGAAAGGGGAAGCAGAGGGTGGTGATTTGACCAGTCTCTGCTCCCCATCTTGTCCATCAGCTGTGTCCAAGCCCTCCAAGGAAGGGCTGAACCAGGGGAGTACCAAATGATTTGGACCCATTTTTGGACTGGGAGAATGCTGCCAGCTCCAGACCCTTGCTGCTGGTAGCTTTCTGTGCCAGCGAGCCGCCACTGTTGTGGTGAGGACAGGACAGATGCCACTGCTGGGGATTCTCCTGCCTCCATCCCTTCTCCCTCCCTGCTGAGTCCCTTTTGCAGTGTCCCTCTGGCAGTTTTCCTGCCATGTTACATTTTTTCCCCCCTTCAAATCCTGCCTGACCTCAGGGAAAATCCAGCTGTGAGTTTTCTGATCCCATGTTGCTGCCCTGAAGGCAACAGTGATTGTTTTGGACTGAGCTGTATGGCCCTGTGGAGCCAGGCACAGGTCTGGGGCTGTCCCACCTGCTCCCCAGGAAATGTCAGTGTGTGATGGGACAAACCCCCTGGATCTGGCACACGCTGTGTTCACAAGACATTCCTCCCTCCCTCTCAAATCCCTTCCTCCCTAATCACTGTGAAGGGATTTGCTTTATGCAGAAGCAGCAGACAAAGTGGCTTGGCAGAGGTCCCCTGGGATGGGAGAGGGTCAGGAAGGCAGCAGGATTGAGCCCCTCCTTGGCTGCAGAGCCCATCCCTGGGAGGAGCTGCTCCATTAATATCTCCCATTCATCCCTCTTCCCGTAATCCTGCCGCCGACTGTGGCGCTCAGCAGCTGGCTCTGATGTCACCCGGCCAGGATTTATTGCTGCTTCAGGTGGAGAGCAGCAGTCAGAGCAGATGAAATCTTACGCCAGGAGGAGCTTGTTCCCTAAGCAAATTGCTTGGAGAAAATCCGAGGAGACAGATGCAGCTCCATCAGATACCCACACGCCAGGATCTGGAGTCTGCTGCCCTTAACCCCAACCTGCCTGGGCTCCTGCGGGCTCTGGCACAGGGAGTGCTCGGAGCTGTTCCTGCAGACCTTTAATCTTGGCCTTTATGGGCTGCTGCTTCCCAGGTGTGTCCCCTTTTCCTTGGCCCCCTGGTTTTGGGGGGATGCAGAGGCACCCTGAGCTCAGCCTTTCTGTGGTTATGGTGTGAAAAGTCCTGTGCAGGTGTGGAGCCCTCTTGGGGGGTCCTGTACGAGGTGCTGGGTACCATGGCTGCTCCTTCACTCCCCTTCAGCTCCTCATACAGTCTGGGCCATGCCACGGATCTGCTCCTGGCTTCCCCCGTGCCCTTGGGCGGGCAGGAGCATCCCCAGGGATGACGTTGATTCACACACACTAGACACAAGCATGTGCCATTCCCAGGAGTGACCCCAGCCGTGGGGGACAGATTTCCACCTGCCTGTGGTGCCCTCAGACCACTGCTGGCTGTGCCAGTGCTCCCGGGTGTCTCTCCTCCCTGCCACCCTTTGCAGGGTCCCACTGGCCAAAACTCAGTGTCCCCCGACCCTGGCCATCCCTCCGTGTGAATACCACACCTCCTTAGCCCCCTGTCCCTGTGGGGCTGGGAGAGGCACCAAGTCTCAGCCTTGTCCCTGCCTTGCCCAGTCATGTCCTGCTGCTGCCCCCTCCCATCAGCCTTGGCTCCAGCCCCCAGGAGCCTCCCCATCCCAGAAGAATCCACATCCCCAACCTGGGGATAATTAGCAGGCATGTTGCAACTCCCCACAGCGGGTTCTGCTCCCGTGCCTTGAGGCCCCTTCAGGTGTTGTGGGAGCGGCAGAACCTGTTTGGAACGTTTTTGAGCCCAGGAGCCCTCAGGGACAGTGGTGGATGTGTGGTGGGGGTGATGCAGGGACTGCTTTTCATCTCTTTTTTGTGTCTCTGCCCGCAGGGAAGAATCTCTACACAAATGAATACGTAGCTATCAAATTGGTGAGTAGCTGTCAAACCGGGGAGTTCCTCCATGGTCAGGGTGGGGGATGTTCCAGCCATTAGGAAGGAGGCTTCTCCCCTTTCTCCCATGGTGTTGGGTTGGGATGTGATGGATGTGGTGGCTGGGGGGCAGTGAGGGAGTTCCCACTGGGAATTGAGGGCAGTCTGGGAACACACATCACTGCAGGAGGGGTGATCCAGGTCTGGGCAGGGAAGAGCTGAGTCGTGCCTCTCCCAGCCCTCACCATGGCCTGTGCTGTGCTCAGCCAGTGCCAGCAGCAGAGAGGGTGGCCCCACTGCTACCTGATTCCATTAATGTTTTCCTCTCTCTGGATGAGATGATCTGGCTCCCATATGGGCTGATTTTCTCTCATCATCCCCTGAGGCTTCATCTCCATTTTATACCAGTTGCTCCCAACCCCAAATGCTCTCAGTCCAGCTTCTGCCAGCATGTGAAAGATGTGTCTGACACCCAGACCCCCTGAACATCCTGTTTCCTACTTAACTGTTCTCCTTTCTCTCCTCCAAGGAACCCATAAAATCCCGGGCCCCCCAGCTGCACCTGGAGTATCGGTTCTACAAACAGCTCGGCAATGCAGGTACGGCGCTGGGCTGGGCTGCCCCGGGGAGCTGCCTGCCAGAGGCACTGCAGGGAGAGAGGCTTTCCCTAAATGCAACTCTGCAACTTCACCCCCAGCTTGAGCTCCTGCCCATCTGCTCCACAGGGAGAGGCTGGTTTTACACAGATGCCTCATCTCATCTTTGATCTCTCTCGATTTAGCTCTTTCCCCCCACCACCCCCACAGAAGAGTCAGGGGTGCAGATGGAGCTGCCTCCTTCCCCCTGCTGCCACGAGCAGAGCCAGGCTGGCTGTGCAGGGAGGGCAGTGCAGGACATCCTCACTCTGCAGCCCCTGTCCCTGTCTGGCAGTAGCATGGCTGTGACAGCGTGGCCCTGCTGCAGCCCTGCACAGCCCCTGCTCCATCTCTTGCAGAAGGAATTCCTCAGGTTTACTACTTTGGCCCCTGTGGGAAGTACAACGCCATGGTGTTGGAGCTGCTCGGACCCAGCCTGGAAGATCTCTTTGATCTGTGTGATCGGACCTTCACGCTCAAGACCGTCCTGATGATCGCAATCCAGCTGGTGAGTGCAGCCCCTGCACCTCCCCTGCAGCCCTGCACAGCTCCCCTGCAGCCCTGCACGGCTCCCCTGGCTGCCCTGGGGAGCAGGGGGTGTGTGGGCACCGTGGGCAGGCAGCACGGGCATCCCATGGGGAACGGGGGGCAGATGCTGGCACAACCCAGCCTGGCTCTCCCATACCTCACCCCCTCCCCACTGAGGGAGAGCTCTCCACCCTTTCACAGCCCCTCTCTGAGCCAGACAAGCATCTAAGTGTGCCCAGAGCATCTCACTGTGTGCCCAGGGTGCAGCTGGCCTGGGGCTGTGTCCCTTGGTGGGAAGGAGCTGATGTGCCCGTGCTTGGGGCTGGGGTCAGCTGAGGGGAGCAGGGGCGAGGTGGCCGGAGCAGGGCCCAGGGCAGGAGCGTGCAGGACACAGCGTGGGTGTCTGCCCTGGCACTGACACCTCCTTCTGCCCCAGATCACACGGATGGAGTACGTCCACACCAAAAGCCTGATCTACAGAGATGTCAAGCCAGAGAACTTCCTGGTGGGGCGGCCGGGCAGCAAGCGGCAGCACACCATCCACATCATCGATTTTGGCCTGGCCAAAGAGTATATTGACCCCGAGACCAAAAAACACATCCCCTACCGAGAGCACAAGAGCCTGACAGGGACAGCGCGTTACATGAGCATCAACACCCACCTGGGGAAAGGTGTGTGGGCACAGGCAGCCAGCCCTGCCTCCTGGCTGAAGAGAGGGACTGCAGGGCAGGGGTGCCAGAGGTGGGGCTGGGGACAAGCTGCCTCTCCTGCTCTTCTGGGTGCTGGCAGGACACATGGTGTGCTGCAGGATCTGGGGGATCAGTAGCTAGAGCGGGAACTGACCCACGTCTCTTTTTTTCCGTGCAGAACAAAGCCGCAGGGATGACCTGGAAGCATTAGGGCACATGTTTATGTACTTCCTCCGTGGTAGCCTTCCTTGGCAAGGCCTCAAGGTAACTGCCAGCTCCTGCTGCCCCTGGGCATGGCTTCCTGTGGGTGTGGCTCTGCCCTGGCGTGGGGAGGGGGAAGGTTTGGCCCCTGGGGTGTTGAAGGGTTCACACCCCACCAGCTCTGAGCTCCATGCCAGGCCCTTGCAGTGCTGAGCAGCTGCAGGTCTCCCTGTGTCCCCCCAGCTGCTCTCACAGTGGCTGTCCTGGAAACCCTGGGCTTTGTCCTCCAGACCTGCCCGGGGAAGGAGTTTCCTGGGAAGGAATTACCTGAGAAAGGGAGTCCAAGAAAT
This sequence comes from Anomalospiza imberbis, assembly GCF_031753505.1. Taxonomy (NCBI): domain Eukaryota; kingdom Metazoa; phylum Chordata; class Aves; order Passeriformes; family Viduidae; genus Anomalospiza; species Anomalospiza imberbis. Next base: position 1,533,436 of record NC_089707.1, read on the forward strand.
CATACACAGTGTGACAGCCCAGGGCAGTGCCTGGCCCCTGTGCTGACCCCCTCTTGTCCCCGCCAGGCTGACACACTAAAGGAGAGGTACCAGAAGATTGGTGACACCAAAAGAGCCACCCCGGTGGAGGTGCTCTGTGAGAACTTCCCAGGTGAGAGCACTGCCCAGCCCAGCCCCCAGCCCCGAGCCCCCTGTGCGCTGTCCCCCTGAGCCCCCGTGTCCCCGCAGAGGAGATGGCCACGTACCTGCGCTACGTGCGGCGCCTGGATTTCTTCGAGAAGCCCGACTACGACTACCTGAGGAAGCTCTTCACAGACTTGTTCGAGAGGAACGGTTACGTGTTCGACTACGAATACGACTGGGCAGGGAAACCTCTGGTGAGTGCACAGGGCCTGGGGGCAGAGGGTGAGGCACCCCGGGGAGCAGGGGCAGCAGCCAGGGAGGAGGTGGCTCTCAGCCATCCCTGCCACACACTGTGTCATGGGGACCAGCTCCACCCTCCTCACCAGTCACCAACTCCAGGGCTGTGACATGGGAATTTGAGGCTCTTGGAGCAAAGGGGACCCCAGCAGCCGAGCTGGCACCTCACTTTCTGCCATGGGTGCATTCCTTGGGCTCGCTGCAGCCAGATACCAAGCCTGGCACTGCTGGGGCAGGGGTAGGGGCAGTGATCAGGCCCCGGTTCTGGGGGGTTTTGGATGTTTGGCCAGAGGTTGGATCTGGCTGCGGGGTGTTGGGAGGGCTCGGTGCTGCACTGACGTTGTCCTTTGTGTCCCCAGCCCACCCCCATTGGCACGATGCACAGCGAGGTGCAGGTGCAGCCCCCGAACAGAGACAAAGCACAGCCACACACCAAACACCAGGTGAGCAATGGCACGGCCTGGCTGGGGCACGGGGCCATGGCCTGGGCAGCTCGGGCTGCAGCTCCAGGGACATGGAGCCCAGCAGGGATGGTGGCAGGGACTGGAACATCGTTTTCCCTCAGTGCTGTCTGTGGGAGAAGTTCCCTCCCACAGCTCTGGGTCTGTGGCTTGCTGGGGGCCCAGGGCAATGTTCCTGTGGCCTGGCAGAAGAGGGAGGAAGCACTGTGGGGGCTGTGGCATGACTGAGGGGTGCCAGGCCTGGACATCAGCTGGTGAGGGGCAGGGTCCAGCCTGGGGTGTGGGGGAGGGCTTGGTGCAGGCTGAGCCTCCCCTGCTAAGGACACTGTCCCCATGGGGTGACTCAGTGCTCTGCTTGTGATGCCGTTCCATCGATGGGACAGTGACATGGGACAAGGGAGGGCAGGATTGGTGGGGCAGCTTGGCAGCATTTTGCCCCATGCTGGGGCTGCCTTTGTTCTGGGAACGGGCAGGGCACAGGGAGCCCAGCCCGGGGCAGGGATCGGGCAGAGCTGAGTGGGAGAGGGGCCAGGCTGCTCAGAACTGCTTCAGTGCTGTGGCTTGTCCTGCCCTGGTGCGGGACACATGTCTCTGGCACTGCTGCCACCAAGAGCAAACCTCATGTGTTTTCCAGAAGTCCTGTACAAGCCCTTGTCCTCCCAAACCTCCTCGGAGGCAGAGCACCTGCAAAGGGGCTGGAGCAGGGGGTGCAGCACTCTCTCCTCCCCAGGCTGTTCCTGCCCAGCACAGGGAGCCTGGCACAGCCCCTGCTCTCACTGACAGAGCTTCCTTAGGGAGAGGGAAACACGTTCAAATCACCTCCGGCTCATTTCTGGGAACTCGCTCCCAGTAAGGTCTGCTCTGTGCCCCCAGCACCAGGGAAATGCCAGGTTGGACATCCCTTCTCCAGAGCAGGGGGAAGAGCAAAGCACAGAGCTCCTGGAGCATGGGAGCAGTGTCCAGCCTGGGGACACAGGGTGTCCCCACAGCTGTGGGGCCGTGCCCTGCTCACCCCGGGAGGGTTTGGCCCAACTCGTGCCACACAGGCCGTGCCACGCGCTGCGTCGTCCTGGGGATGCGGCGTCACCTGGGCCTGGCTGCAGCTCCAGCTCTGCTGCCCCAGCCCGCTCCCAAACACGGCCACCAGCCCTGCTGGAGCTGGCCCTGCTCCATGGGGTGGCCCTGCGTGGGGCTGGCCGTGGAGGTGTGTGTGTGTAGGTGGCAGGGGGACACAGACCCCCATTGTCACCACAGGGACCACTCTGGGAGCCGCCGGGACGGTGCTGCACGGGTGCCCTCCGCAATCAGCAACTCGAGCTGCTCCGGTCATGTTTTTGCTTTTGCATGTCTTATTTTCTCGACTCCCTTTGCCACTCTTCCCACCCCTTCCCTCCACTTCTCCCTTCTCTTCCCCATTCTCCCTCTTTTCTTTTCTTTTCATCCTGTTCCTCCTGCCTGTCGCGAGCAGCCGCCCGAGGGGACGGAGTTGTGGGATCCTCAGGCCGGTGGGCAGCCTGCCGAGGAGCCTTTGGGAGCTCACCTGGCAGCCGGCAGGCTCGGGGGGTCCGTCCAGGTACATGAAACCACGCGCCTGGGGCAGGGGCGGGCGCGGGAGGGAGCGGAGCCACCCGGGCCTCGTGGCCGCCCGCGGAGCCGGGATCAGCCCCGCTCCCCCGCCCCGGGGCCACACGGCCCGGGGTCCTGCCCCGGCTGCAGCACGTACTGCCTGTCCCTGTGGTGCGACGGGATGCTCACGGCTCGCAGACGAGGCTGGTGCTGCTTCCCGGGGGCTGCTGGGCTCCCTTGGTGCTGCCAGGGGAATTAGAGGGCAGCTGGGGATGGATGGATGGATAGATGATGGATGGATGGATGGATGGATGATGGATGGATCGGGATGGATGGATGGAGGAGGGATGGATGGATATGGATGGATGGATGGATATGGATGGATGGATGGATATGGATGGATGGATGGATGGATGGATGGATGGATGGATGGATGGATGGATGGATGAGGGATGGATGGATGGATGGATGATGGATGGATCGGGATGGATGGATGGAGGAGGGATGGATGGATATGGATGGATGGATGGATGGATGGATGGATGGATGGATGGATGAGGGATGGATGGATATGGATGGATGGATGGATATGGATGGATGGATGGATATGGATGGATGGATGGATGGATGGATAGATGATGGATGGATGGATGGATGGATGGATGATGGATGGATCGGGATGGATGGATGGAGGAGGGATGGATGGATATGGATGGATGGATGGATATGGATGGATGGATGGATATGGATGGATGGATGGATGGATGGATAGATGATGGATGGATGGATGGATGGATGATGGATGGATCGGGATGGATGGATGGAGGAGGGATGGATGGATATGGATGGATGGATGGATATGGATGGATGGATGGATATGGATGGATGGATGGATGGATGGATGGATGGATGGATGGTACACTGCAGCATGACAGCTGCGTGGGCATCGCTCTGCCCCCACTGCCGCTCATCTGAGCAGGGACTTCCCTGCACCTCCTTGACTGGAGCCCTGGCTCCAAGCCCTGCTTCTCCTCCCTTCCTGGGCACTCCTTGGCCGTGTGTCCCCACCGCGGCCCTGCCTCGTTCCTGTGCTGGCGCCGTCAGCCCCGTGCTCGCCGCCTCCTGCCCGCTGCCGCTCAGCCCTGCCTTGGCCTGGGGGGTCCCTCCCGCGTGGATGGTGGGACATCCAGGCCAGGTCCCCCTGGCTGGGCCTGCGCCGCTTCCTCTGTCTCTGCTTCCGTCCCCGCCGCTCTCACTCGTTCCTGCTGCTCCACGGTGACTCTGCTGCTGCTCGGCCCCAGGCTTGGGCACAGCTCCCGCTGTTGCCGTCACGGGGCCGGGCGCTCCGTGGTGCCAGGCAGGCCGTGGGGCCGGGCGCTCCGAGGGCCCAGCTCATTCTCTGCCTCGCTCGTCCTGTCCCTCATCCCCTTCCTCCTCCCCACTCCTGCTCTGCAAACCCTCCTACGCCCGCGCCCGGCCCTGCGGGGTGCTGCGCAGGGGTCTCTGTGCTGGTGTCAGGGGCTGGAGCCTGACACGGCCCTGCTGGCTGGGCACTGGCTGTCGGGTGGCAGCTCCTCCAAGGGGCTGGGCAAGGCCAAGGGTCCTCACCGGGGCTGAGCAGCTTCCAGAGTGTTTGGCCTGTGCATCCCCCGGGAGCTCCTGGCTTTGCCTGAGGGCAGCGGGCACAGGATGGTGGTTCAGGCACCTCCCAGTTGCCTTGGTGGCTTGGATGTCCTCCTGGCCCTGGCACTGTGGCTGACCCTGCTGCCCTGGTGAGTGGGCAGGAGCTCAGGGATGCTGAGCCCTCAGGGTAGGCACTGGGCTGAGTCTTGGTGCTGGAAAGCAGAAGGGTGTCCAGATGCTTAGCTGTGGGAAGGGCTCCTTGGAGCTGGCAGCTTTCCCAGGCCCTGTCTCTCACCCACAGTGGAGCTGGCTGCCAGCAAGCCCCTCTCCTGGTGCAGGGGCTCCCAGGAGCTGGGATCCTTCCAGGGGCGTTCTGAGGGCTCAGAGCTCTCTGTGCAGTGGGGCTCTTGGGGAGAGCTCAGCACTGAGGCTGAACACTGCAGTCTGCGTGAGGGCACCATCCTGCCACAAAGGGCACCTCGGTGCTCCCAGGCAGAGCTGGGGTGGTCTCCTGGGTGGCTCCTGTGCCCCGCAGGGAGGGGAAGGGCTGCAGACCCCCAGGCTGCCCCCGCTGACACTCGTCTCCCCCCAGGTGATGAGCTCCACCAATGGAGAGCTGAACACAGATGACCCGACGGCAGGACATTCGAACGCCCCCATCACAGCCCCCACCGAGGTGGAGGTGACAGACGATACAAAGTAAGGCCCCAGCCCTGCTGCCCCCTCGCCTGTGCTGAGCTGCAGGAGGGGTCAGCAGCTGCCCCAGCGTGCCTTGTCCAGTGCCCTCCAGGGAGCAGCAGCCCAGCTGTCCCCTGGCACCCTGTAAGGGGTGCTCCTGCAGGGCCACCACCACCCCAGCCCTTCCCATCTCACCTTGCCCAAGGCTCCTGCACAGATGCATCCTGCATGGATGGATCTGGGACTGCTCCTTCCCTGGAGTCCCTGCCTGTCCCTGGCTCATGGCCTTGTGTGCCACGGTCAGTGTCACTCCCCTGGTCGGTGCCATTTGCTGTGGCAGGTGTCACTTTCGGTGGCTGTTGTGGTGCTCCCATTCCAGCCCCTGCCATGTACCAGGCGCTGTACTCGGTGGAGCAGCTCTACCCACGTGGGGCTCACCAAGGCACCGAGGAGTTTCTGTCCTCCCTGACCCCCAGGCTGGGGGCTGCTGCGCCCTCCATGCCGTGGCCCCGGGGCTGACGGGTCCCCTCTGTCCCCAGGTGCTGCTGTTTCTTCAAGAGAAGGAAGAGGAAAACCACCAAGCGTCGCAAGTGAGCTGCCGGGGCCGGGCGGAGCGGCGAGCGATGGCTCCTCTCCCTCTGGCCGTGGCTGGATCTCGACCCGCGGAGCCAACGGCCCCTCGGGCTGGACGGGGACCGGGGGCCGGGCCGGACGGGCTCCCCCAGCGCCCCACGCGCAGGTGGGGAGCGGGGCCTCCCCAAACTGCTTGTCCTTTCCTCCGCCACTCGTGGCCGTTTACTCGAACCAAGCCCAACTTCGCTGAAGTTCCTGCGTCCGTCAAACAGAAAAAAAGAAAAGAGAAAAACCCACGGCGTCACTTGCTTTGAGTTTATAACCAGTCCGAAATGGGGATCAACTACAGACTCTGACCCGTCGCTGTCAGAAGAAGACGAAGACAATTTCAAGAGCAGTGGGCTAAGGAGGAATTTTTTTTTTCTGTTGCTTCTTTGTCTCTTAAGTTAATTTAAAGTGAGTCTCGGTGCAGAGTGCTGAGTCGTCAGTCTTTGACCGTCATCTTCAGTGTTACCGAATTCTGCTCTTCCTTCCGGCCCGCCCCGCGTCCCCGCCGGGTCCCCCTTGGTCGGGCCGCTGGTGGCGAGCGCTGGGCTCCGGTCCGGCCCCGCTCGGGCGGGGAGAGCCGGGGGCGCGGGGGCGGGGAGAGGAAACGCGTTTACAGTTCATTTACGATGCACTTTTGCGAGCAATACAGGCGCCGTCCGGTCCCGCCGAGAGCAGGTCCGAGACTCCCAGGGGCTGGGGGACACAGGGACAGGGACGGCCGAGACCAAAGGGACCCATGAATGGCGGTGGCAAAGCAGGGAGGGGAAGCAAAGCAGCCTCGTCTCTGGCGCTGCCATGTCTTGGGGCTGGATGTTTCCACAACAGCTGTAGGTGCGGGCAGGGCTTGATCGGCCTCTTGGTTTTACAGCCTGAGCCCCCCCCGCGCCGAGGCCCCGCGGCTGCTCCCGGGGGGCCGGGCTGGGGGCCGGGCCGGGCGGTGAAAGGCACCGGGGTGGAGCGGCTCTGCCAGCGTGGACTCCCCCACCGTGGCATCCCCCCGCTGTGGGATCCTCCCGGCCTGCTCCCGGGGCTGGGGGAATGCAGGTTTTGGAAGTGACACACGGACACCCCCGCACCCCCGTGTTCCTCGCCACCCCCAGGGCACTGCAGCTCCCCACGCGACTGACCCCGTGCGCTCTCGTGTGTATTGATCGTGACACATTGGGGGGGACACACTTACCTTTACCAAAACCCTGTTGTTCTGCCCCAAGAGAAGGGGCTGAGGCTGTGCTGGGTGGGGGGGCGGGGGAGGGATGGGACCATCTGTGGCTGCTTTGAAACATTTGTCCAAACTGACCATCTCGGGGGGCTGGAGACCCCGGATTGTGGAGGGGCTGGGGGGGCGTGGGGTCTCCCACGGGGCCGTGCCCTCCCCTCGGCCCCTCTTCATCCTGAATTCGGGATTTACCCCGGCTTTGGCTTGTCCGGGCTGCGGCCCCAGCTGCTGCTGCGTCCCTGGCCACGGCGGGAAGGGGACGTGCAACGTTTGACCTCGTGTCCCCAGCGAGGCGAACAAACGAATTTTAAAAATCGCCTTAAAATTTTCACTGGAAGCGGTCCCTTGTCAGCGCGTCGGCTCAGAGCAGCCCCGGCAGAGGCCGAAGAGGAGCCGCGGAGGGGAAGGGAAGGCGGCCCCGAGGGTGTGCCCGGAGTGCCCGGCTCTGTACGCACACCCTCGGCTGCCGGGGCCGTGGCCCGAGCCCGGGACTCTCTGTCCTTCCAGCGAGGAGTCCAAATACTGCGATTGTACGTGAGAGCGTTTGTTCCATTGCGAGTTTAGTTACTGCTTTAAAACCAAGTGTACAGATATGGCATTTCAATTTCTCTGATGCTTCCTGGAAGCCATAGAATTTAGGGGCTTTTTTTTAATAAAAACAAAAAAAAATAAAATTAAAAAAAAATCTTTAAAACCCAACACATTCTTCCGTGCTTCATTGTGTGGCTCCCAAGGGTGAGGACATTGCCCAAGCACCCCCTTTTTGTTGGAGGCTCCCTCAGCAGTGGGTGGGAGCAGCCCCAGCCCCTCGCAGGGGCTCCCTGCCCGGGAGCCTTTCCTGGAGCAGCAGGAGGAAAATCAGAGGGGCAGGTCAGGAGAACAGCAGCACAGCCGATGGCTCTGGGCAGCCCTCCTGCAAAGCCCGTGAGTGAGGAAGGTGATGGTGCAGGGGGCTGCTCCCGCGCGGGGCTGGGCTCCCCCTGCTCCGGGCACTGCAGGGCCCCGAGGCCGAGCTCCAGCACGGGCTGGAGCACTGGGAAGCTGCCCCTGGCCCAGGGGCTCACGGTCACCAGGGCCCCACTGCTCCCTCGGGCAAAGGGCAGGGCCCTGGTGACCCCACCGAGCTGAGTGACCATGGGAGCTGTGCTGGGCACAGGAGCAGAGCCCAGCTCTCATCGCTGCTCCAGCAGCCCCCACAGCCTCTCCATGCTGGCACTCACAGGCCAGAGGATCTGCTTTTCCCCCCAGGCCTGGACCTGCAAAAGCTGAGGCAGCTTTTTAGTGCATTTAATTGTCAAAAACCTCCAATTCAGGTTCAAGAAATTCAGTCATAAAATGACAGCACCCAGACCAGAGTGTGCCCACCCTATGCCATCCTGCTGCCCTCCTACCACCTCCTCATACCTTGAGGGTCTGGACTCCCCAGCAGTGACTGCCAGGCTTCAGAATTCCTGAGAGCTGGCTCATCCCACACCCTCACCTGGGGAGATGGGCCAGGAGCCAGCTTGGCCCAGATTTCCCCTCCACCATTCCAGTGGCCATCATTCTCCTCCAATCACAAAGAAACTTCGTAAAGACAACCTCAATGTCTTTATTGTTTTCCTATTTACAAATCACAAAGCTGGCCAAAAAGCAGAGTGTGAACACGGGACGAGAGCATCGGATACATTCATCAAATAGCACAGGAGCCGGGCCGGGCCCGCTCTGCTCGGAAGGTGACATGGTACAACAGAATGGCTCATACTTCTGGGAACAGGCATGTCCAACAAGGAATTACATTCATCTATCTACAAAAGCCAGAATTGCATCAAACTGCAGAAAAGCCGCAAGAACAGAAGTTGCTCAGGTGTAGTTCAGAGTTTGACTCCTCTCCCTCTGTGACAGGACAAGCTGTCAGACCTGCCCCACGCAAGGAGGGCAGGAAGGTGGGATTTGGGACGAGAATTTACATAATAAAATAATAAAGAGAACAGAACTTCCAGGGAACAGCCAGCAGGAGGCTCCCCCTGCAGCTGGGCAGGGCCTACCCCAGCCCTGCTGTTCTCAGAGCCAAGTGCACAGCTCTGCCTCTCTCAAATTCCAATTATTCCACCATTTCCACCTGTACTGGACACCCCGAGGTGCAGAACCCAGATCAGAGCCCCTGGGGATGGTGCAGCCCCAGCACGGGCCCTGGCTGCCAGCAGTGACATTCCCAGCACCTTTGGGAAAGGGATGTGACAGGAGCAGGCACAGTCACGGACAGCCTGACGGACACAGAGCCTGGGCTGTGAGTCCATCTCACAGCACCCTTTGCATTGCACAGAGTCAGGTTCAGTCACCAGGTCATGGAGCCAGGGTTGGGATTTTTTTAATACTGGCCATATTAGAACCATCCCACCTGGAAGCAGGCTGACAATACACAGCTCACACCATCTCCCTGGAACACAGAACACACTCTGGGCATCTCCAACAGCTACTGGTGAGGAGATGCAGGGCATTGCCAGGCTGCTGCTGCATGGCTGAGGAGGAGACTCCAGCCAGCACAGCCCCAGGATCCCGGCTGGAGCAGTGGGAGGAGGAGGAGAAGCCGTGCTCCAGCCAAGGACAGCCAGGTTTCGACTTCCAGCAGTGAAATCCAGTGGCAGCAGCTGCCCAGAGAGGGGCAATGGCTCTGTGGCTGGAGCAGGAGGTCAGAGAAGGGGCCCTGAGGCAGCACCACCCCAGCCAGTCCCGCACAGACTCTGGTGGCTCCGGTCTTTCTGCCAGGCTGAGCTTAATTCCAGCTTCCTCTGCAGAAGAGGGGAGGAAGAGTCTCATGGTCTTCACTCATGGGCAGCGAGGGTGGGGCTGGTCAGGCAGCTCAGGAGCAGCCACCCTCTCTGACAGCCACGGGAAAAAGCAGCTGGCCCTCAACAAGGGGTATCTTCAAGGTCACCGAGCTCCACAGCTCAACAGGTGATGTTTGTGATGTCCCTCCTGTGCCTGGCCAACAGGCAGTGTGTAAACACACACCAGCACGGAGCGTATTCCACATTTCCCTGAACCATTTGGTAAATCCTTGTCCATCTGCTGCATTATAGGTAACGGGCAGGTGCACATCCAGCCTCTCTTCCTGCTTCCATCAGGGCTGAGGCAGCAATGCACAGGAACAGAGGGAAACACATGGAAACGTGCATGGAAACTGCAGGAATGCCCTGGAACAGGTAAGGCAGGTGCCCTTCTGCTTCAACTGACAAACACCCTGGCACCCTGCAAAGGACAACGACCAGTAACAACAGAGCTGGGGCTGCTCAGGGGTGAGCTGAGCATCACCAGCGCTTGGGACGTGCCCGGGGTGTGGAAGCAGCGCCACGGGCACTCAGAATGCAGGAGGACCTGCCCGGCCAGGCTGCTGCCCCTTACCACTCTGCAGGGAGGTCACCTCGCTGCCATCAACTGCCCGAGGTGAAGATTGTCACAGACTGGTGAGAAGAGCAGGAAAATGCCTCGGTCCCTCCAGAGGAGCTCAGCTTTGAGGTCTCCGAGCCTGTGTAGTGCTGGAACAGCAAAGCCTCAGGGAAAAGGCTCCATGACTTTTGAAGGTGGCTCTATGTGCTGAGGATGCTGGGAGGGAGGGAAGGTGCTGGACACGGGCTGGCCAAGCCCTGCAGTCTGGCCTGGACTGCTGAGCTGGAGCAGAGCAGAGGCCACCCAGCCCTGACCGAGTCTGTCTGTAGGACCATCTCCTCATGGCAAGTGAAACCACAACCAGAGCCACTCGTTACCTTGTTTCTGACCGGTGGAAAAGCATCTACATTCATTACAGTCCAAAAAACGCACGTTGTTAGATAGGGTTAATCAGGAGGTGAAAAACAACAAGCCACAGACAACCTACAAATGGTACTGGGACACCAGCTGGGCTGCACTGGGACACCAGCTGGCCTGGCACCTGAGAGCAGCAGCAGCACTAGCACAAGGCAGAACATGAGCTTTGAAATGATTTCACTGTGACCTTTGGCTAGTGTGGCTCCAATTGGTGTGGTCAAACTCAGCCAGAGATTTCATTTGGGAGGCGACAGGGAAGAGTCGAGTCCAGGGCGGGCTGGCAGTGGCACTATGTGTAGAAGATGATCTCTGGGATTTGTCCATCCTCCACGGAGGTGCCGTTGTTGTTCCCAGCCGCGTAACAGAACGTAAAGCAGGTTTTGGCTCCCGTTGTTGGTGATTCATGGATCACTTTGCGCAGTCCTTTGGTTCCATAGTGGGAATCTGGACCCTGCAGGGGTCACGGAAGACAAGAACAGGTCAGGACCCTGCTGCTGCCCAGGCTCTCTGGTGGGTTTGGAGCTGTGGGGATGTCAGTTCCTCCCTTTTCCTCCTCGATTTGCACCTCAGGTATTCTGAGCCAAATCCCATCTCTATCAGAACTTAACACTAATTTAACCAGGTCTCAGCAGCTAAATATGAACTTTTTGAGGCCACTGCAGCAGTCTCTGGATTACCTGCAGGACTCACAGTTCAGCTGTACCCATCAAAAAAATCACCCCCTCCCCAGTGAAACACCTGTTCAGTGCTGTGAGACAAGTCAAAAACCAGCTCTGAATGCTGGGGCTGAACGAGCTCATGGCAGCAGCGGGGCACACAGAGACCTTGGAGATTGCACCACTGGCCTCGAAGGACACAGAGCAAAGCCCAGGTTGCACTGACGACCTAGAGCAGGTGCCCTCACCTGCCTGCACCTCACCCCACCCCGGGTGGTACCTTTAGAGTAGCACAGGCTGTGTAGTTGACGTTGGGTAAAATCTCAACAGGCTCCTTGAACATGACCCGGAAGGTGTTGGACGATCCATCACAGCTGAAGCCGGTGTCGTTCTGCCCCAGGACCGTGTTGCTGTCTGTGTGGATGATCTGCAACACAGATCATCCATGAAAGGGTCAGCTTTTCATCTGGACACTGCCAGCCCTGCCCACGTGAGTGTCCCTGAGCTAGGCTGAGCCCCAGGCGCTCCCAGATTGACCAGCCCCGCACTGTCCATTACTCGTGTCGCCCATCAATGATCACAGAACCACAGAATCCCACATTTGGGTTGGGATGGACCTTAAGGATCATCCATCTCCAACCCTCCTGCCACCCACTATCGCAGGCTGCTTCAAGCCACATCCTGGACTTGAGCCGTGAGCTCAGGTCTCAGCCAGCCCAGAATGCCCCCTCCTCACCCCCAGGCTGGCACAGCACTGCAAACCCACACTGTGCTTAGACCCTTCTCCCCCAAGAGCTCAGGGCAGCAGGATGAGCCCTGACAATCAAGGAAGAAATGCTGACAGCCTGCGCTCAGCACACCTGCCCTGTGTGCTGGAGTGACTCTCCTGGGGACAGTCCTTCTCCAGTGACCCACACTGGGGTGGCACACGGGCACCCAGAGCAGGCACACAACATCCACAGGATCCACCTGGTCTTTGGACAAGATCATCATGGACTTGAGACAACTGAGCCTCTCCCAGCCTGCTCAGGGTGGGAAATCATGCACAGCTGCTTCCCAAACTGCCTCCCAGCTGCCCCAAAGCTGGGAGCAGACCTAGGGAGATGCTGCAGTGACGTGTGCAACAAAATCAAGAGCAATAATCCTTCTGATCCCCAGTGCCCCATCTGGCCCTTGCTACATCTGCCAGCCCCCCTGCACAGGGACACACACAGTCCCTCTGAACCTCAGGTTTTGTTACAGATTCACTAAAACGTGTTGGTCAGCCCTTAAAACAGCCAGGATTTTTAAGGTAGCAGAGAGAATTACCTGTATATTCACTTGGTAATCTGTTGGCCCGTGTATGGATCCGTATAATCCAAACCCAACCACAAATATCCTTTTGTTTACTGAGAACCTGCAGGAACAGAGCAGGAAAGTCAGTCCAAACCTGACACTCTTGTATTGCTCCAGTACAAAGCTGATACACAAATATCTCCACTTGTGCTGATTTCACATCTCTGATTTAATCAAATCTACACAGACTTAAGTGCAGACCTTACTAAGAGGTGAAACCCTGCACAGAAACCATCAGCTGCACACTCACACCTCTGATTGGTCCAGTGGGGTTGTGTGAAACGCAAAGCTGCACAATCCCATCCCCAAATTTCAGGGTCCAGGCTCAGGAAGCGTTTCCAAGTTGTGGCAAAACATCAGCACCCCCAAACGCCCGCCAGGCCCAGGCAGGGCAGCCTGGGAGTGTGGAACAGTGCCCACCTCGCAGTGCTCTGCCCAGCAAACACCACGGGGTACTTCACTGCTGAGCCCTGGGGAATTGTTCATGTGCTGCTGGGTATTTGCTGCATTCCAAATTTACCAAGGGCAGACATAAGGATTCAGTCACTCCTGAGTGCAGGAATCCCTGCTGCCCAAGGAAGAAGGGGAAGGGTATTTACCCCACTACAGCTCCACCTTCTCAGGCAGCAGAAGCCTCAGTGTCTGCCAAGCTGCCAACAGCATTTCTTCATCTGTCCACCAGCTCTTTTAGCCCCGTAGTGTTTCCAGAACAAATACCTGGGGCAGGCTGGAAGCCTCAACTCTGTAGCCAGCAAGGAATATTCAGTGTTGGAACTGACCCTGACGGTGCAGTGGCTGAACCTCAAGTCAAACCCAAACTCCAAAAGGTCCGTGAGCGTTAGAGGTGGGAGCAGGAAGTGTTTGCAGCTGGCAGCAGTTCCCACTGCCAGGGGTGAATGGACCAGAGGATCTCACCAACAGCTCCAGTGCAACAGAACCGTCTTAAAAATTGCGAAGAGCTTCATTGCTGTGAGTCCCCTTCCACCCAAGAGAAACACAGAGCAGGAAAGAACCCCAAGGCTTCCTGATTCCTTCCTGTCTTGCTCTCATTTTCTGCCTTGGGAACACAAGCCTTGCAAAGCACCATTTTCCAGCCACACCTGCCAGTCTCTGTCACTGTAACTGGGCTCTGCTGGTTGTCCACAAGCTCAGGTCTGAACAAACTGGGTGTCAGCAGAACTTCACCCCAGCCCCTCTCTCCAACAAGAGAGGTTAATGGGCTTCAACGCTGACACCTGGAGCAGGGAACCAACCTGATGGAGTACTGGTTACCTGTCCTCCACAAAGCATGGCAGGGGGACAACTGGTGACAACTCATTTATGTGCCCCTAAGCTGCAGGAAGAAGCCTTTGGGGGCTACTTCCCTCCCTTTCCAGGGGCCTGTGCTGGGAGCCACATTTCCTGGAAACCTTGGCCAACAGAGATGCAAAGTGGCAGCAACATGCAGGTCAGTGCATCAGGGGATGGTTCTGCCCAGCAAAACACCTTCCCTTGAGCGTCACACGATGGAAAGTCGGGGTCTAGCACAGAACCTTGTGTGTTTAGAGCTAGAGCAGTGGAAAGCTCAGCAACACGAGTCCAGGGGTGGGAATGGGCGCGAGAGCTGACCTGATCCTGTCACTCGTCCCACTGTACCCCCAGCGGCTCTCCACCTGCTGGAAGCGGCTGATGCTGCACTCCTTGCCCCGCAGGCAGCACCGGGGCCGGTCGATGAACTCCACCCGCGGCTTCGGGTTCACCGTGAAGTGCAGGAACAGGCTCACCACCTCCCGGTCCGTCAGGATCCCCGACTGGGCAGGCCCTGCAGAGGGGAGGGAAATGGCAGTGCCGTCAGCCTTAGGGAACCACAGAGTCCTGGAATATCCTGAGCTGGATCCCACAGGGATCATCAGTGCAGCCCCTGTCCCTGCACAGCCACCCCAACACCCCCACCACCCTGAGCATCCCTGGCAGCGCTGTCCAAACGCTCCTGCAGCTCTGGCAGCCTTGGGGCCGGGACCATTCCCTGGGGAGCCTGGGCAGTGCCAGCACCCTCGGGGGGAAGAACCTTTCCCTGAGCTCCGTGCCAAGGCCTGGCCCAGCTCCAGCCCTTCCTGGGCTCCTGTCCCTGTCCCAGAGCAGAGCTCAGCCCCTGCCCCTCTGCCTCCCCTCGGGAGGAGCTGCAGCCCCCGAGGAGCCTCCCCTCAGTCTCCTGTGCTGCAGCTGAACGAGCCAAGTGCCCTCAGCCGCTCCTCAGACCCTTCCCCAGCTCCGTGTCCCTCCTTGGGACACTCTCCAACAGCTTTGGATCCTTCTGATCTTTTGGGCCCCAGAAGTGCATAAGCAGAAGGAATCCCTCTGGGATTTTCATGGGGAAACAATCCTGACTTGCAGCTGGCACCAGGCTAAACCCCTATCACAGATGGGATCCAGTGGTGCATCAGGATATTAAGTCCCATACAAAGGTGCTGCCCTTTATCCACAGGGCAGTCATGGGCTGCAGAGCCCACATGGAACATGGAACTGTGATTAACTGCCCAGCTCTGTGGAGCCCAAATGCACTGGGCTACCAAAAAAATCCAAAAGCATGCAGCTGAACCTTGCCCCACTCCTTCTGGAAATGGTAACATTGGTAAGAGACAGGGATTTCCATACATCCACACTGGTTGTTCAGACAACGGAAGACCATGAGGAGGAGGGAGAGGGACTGTCACGCAGTTAACATCAACTCAAAAAGTTGAAGAGTATTTTTATTCAAGACAAAGGTGGTTCAGCTCATTCCTTCAGGCATTTAATCCACATCTTGCATTTTAATACCTTTATTGTAGAACCTTGGGAAAATGCTAATGATTTTAGCAAGAGCCGGAGCACATTCTCATCTTTTCTCCAGTAACAAGACATTTTTACCAGAGTGATCACAGAATCACAGACTGGTTTGAGTTGGAAGAGACCTTAAAGCTCATCCAGTGCCAGCCCTGCCACGGGCAGGGACACCTCCCACTGTCCCAGGCTGCTCCAAGCCCCATCCATCCTGGCCTTGGGCACTGACAGGGATCCAGGGGCAGCCACAGCTGCTCTGGGCAACCAACTCAGTGATGCTGAACTCTATCTTTGCAAACTACTTGAAATACTTCCAAAAGTGAAACTGGATAAAATTAGTCTGTTAGCCTAACACTCAAAAGCTTTTCTACAGCTGTTTGCACAAGGCTTTGAACAGAAACAAGACCACTGAGTACTGGGGAAACAACAGCAGTTAAATGCTCTTTCATGTGGGGAGCAAATGCCCAATTACTTGTAGGTCCAAAACTACTTGTAGCTGGTTAAATTCAGCATGATATTACCCAGACATAACCTGGTCCAATGATGCAGATGGGAGAGACTCAAGAATTCAAGGAAGTCGACTCCTCAAAGGTAAATCAGCATTTGGATACTTTGTTCAGCAAAAAATGAGGCTCCTTGATGTGTCTGAACTTATCCCGGTGTTGCTGCAACTCACTTCTGCAATGTTTCAAATTACCTGCTCCCAGGGGAGGGAGGGACACATTTGCCAGTTAAAACATCTTCATGCAAAACCCCACTTTTGATACCAGATTATACAATAAACTGGTGAAACCACTGCTGTAAAATTCCCTCTTTTCTTGGCTTTTGGGAGAGAGGGGTGTGGAGGGGAAAGGTTTCCCTCTCCTGTCTCTGCTGTGATCACCACAGAAATCAGAGTCACTCAGAAACTCAGAAAAAGGACAAAGCTGAAGGAATTCCAAGTAAATTCCTTGTTTAAGGAACAGCTGATCATTGCAGTCCCCCAGGTTTGGGAGTTTTGTTCATCTTTTAGGTTAAAGTGGATGGAGAAAACTTAAGAAAACTGGAGAATTGCTCTTAAAAGCACAAAGGTCCAAGTAGGACAGGCAGTTTGTGACAGACAACATGGGGAGGGGCACTGGCACTCCCAGCTCAAAGCCTTCAACCCAAACATGCCAAAATTAACACTTTCCTCCCAGTGAGGGAATAATACAAGGTCGTAAGGAAGGATTGAACCAAATGGGATCTGCAGAAAGATGCAAAGATCTCTGCTTCACTGAGCAAACTCCTTCTGAAGAAATCCACATTCCCTAAGGCCACATCACAGCTGTGACAGGTCAAGCAGAGAGTGGGGACTAAATCTGAAGCACAGATTTTCTCCTCACTAACAACCTTCCTCACGTGGGAACAGGGACATGCAGGACTGACCAGCTGATGCCAGCGCTGCCCTGAGAAGTGACCTGCAAAGGAAAGGGTCAGTGCCCCTGTTTGCTCCTGTGTACACAGCACTGCAGCCTGAAACAAGTTACAGTCTGGAAAATGGCTCCACTGTGTCTATTTAGCATGAAAACTATTTAAGCCAATTGCCAGCTTCCAATCCCAGGGGAATCCCCAGAGGATGAAGTGAAAGACAACAAGCAATGAAAAGAAAACAAGGCAATCTATAGTCCAAGCTGTGAAATGAGTTAGACATCTCAGTGGATCAAGGTCTTAATGTAAACTTGAAAAATACTTTGAGACACAGACTAAACAACACCAAGCCTGCAGCTCAAAGAACATTTTCAAAGTTTTTCAGATATGGGGCTCTGCTCTGAACAGTATTGGCAAGACAGGGCCAACACCACCACAGGCAGAGGATGGGAAGAAACGTCCCCATTTCTCTTTGGGATCAGGCTGTGATCAACACCAATTATTTGCAACTCCATTAGCTTTGGGTAGTTTAAACACTCGGGATGGCTGGGAAGGGGAGCAGGTGAACCCCAGTTTGGATCTTTTCTCTCAATTGAATGGGACAGTAACCATCCAACCATGCTGTGAGAGCAAACACAGCTGTGATCCCCCTGCTCCTCCCAGGGGAGCACCACAGGCTTTAAAATGAGTGAATGGGCATGGATGAAAATGACATTCAGACAGTAGATTTTGTAATCGTAGAATCACAGAAAAGTGTTGGAAGGGACCTTGAAGCTCATCCAGTGCCACCCTTGCCATAGGCAGGGACACCTTCCACTATCCCAGAGCACTCCAAGCCCTGTCCAGCCTGGCCCTTGGACACTTCCAGGGATGGGGCAGCCACAGCTGCTCTGGGCACCCTGTGCCAGGGCCTCACACCCTTATACAACAGAATCTCCTTCTGATATCCAGTCTAACCCTGCCCTCCTTCAGGAGGCCATTCCTCCTTGTGCTGTCACTCCAGGCCCTTATGAAATGCCCCCTTTCCAGCCTTTTAGGGGGAGAATGAGGGAAAATGGGGAGGAATGTGGGGGGAATCTCATATTTAAATCACTACAGGATACACAGAGAAAATCCTCTTTCGTGTGACTTGACTCTGTGTAGCTGAGGGAAAGCAAAGACCAGGATTGCCAGAAACACCTTTGTTGAGTTACCTGCTGCAAACTCCTCAATAGTCATCAGTGGGAAGCGGATAAGGGAGAGAGCTTTGCCCAGAACCTTCCGCTTGTTCTCTGGAATCACCTGGAGCTGCTGCCGCTGACACTCGGCCTCCGACCAGCGCACCACGGCATTGAACAGGCGAACCTCCCGGATCCCCAGGGTGTCCCTCTCCAGCACTGCCACCAGGGTGTCTGCAGGGCACGACAACAGACACAGCTTCAGCCTCTGAACCCCACATCAGTCCCTTTCACCTCGCCAGGAGTACCCCACGCACAGCCAAATTAAAAGAGGAAGTGGCCGAACCAACAGCATCTCCCAGAAGTGCTGCCTGCAGCCTCCGAGGAAGATTTATCTGCATAGTCCATCAGCAAGGAACTCACTGGAGCAGCAAACAGAGCCCATTTAATTGGCAAGTTAATGCAAGTGCAGGAGGATGAATTGCAACTCGCTTGACGTCAAATTTGGATGAAACAAGCAGCATGAAAGCCAGAAGGTGACCTGTGCCTTACCTCCACAGCCCATCTCATTAGAGGAAGGTTAAAGCCTGAATTTTAATGTTCATTAACTGTGCCCAGCAAGTTTGGAAACTGCAGATGGTAATTAAAATAGCCAGCCCTTGCTTCCAAAAACACAACACCTTTTTAACTCCAAAACCTGACAAAGACTTGGGGAAGAAAGCCAACTCTACAAAAAAAGGCAAGTTTACACCCACCCAAAACCTGCCAACATCAACACAGGAAGCAGGCTTTGTGTCATGCCCAGAAAACTCAAGTTGCACCAAAGTAAGCAGATTCCAGGGTATTTCTGCAGGCAAGGCAGCAAACTCTTTGGCAAATTCCCTGTCTCCAGCCACTTTGTGCCAGAGACTATTCAACTGATTGCTCCAGAACAGCCAAGCAACAAGTGCCAAGCATTATTAACCTGTAACAACTTTGGAGACAAGCTGGTTATGAAAGCAGGGAGAGAGAGAGGGAGGGGTGGAAAAGAGCTTACCCAGGTCAATGTCTGTAAACCCCTCTGCATTGAGGGCATCTGAGGTGTTCTTGTCTATGTTCTCCAGGCACAGGCTGGCCAGCTGGGGCTCATCAAACAGCCGGGCCTAGGCAGGAAAAAGCGTCATTAACAGAAAAGGTATTTTAAAGTTTACACTAAGAACCCCCCTTCCCCTCCCACAGCCCATCTTCATTAGCAATACCATGCCTGACTGCACCGGGAATCCACTGGGCCTTTCACAAGCAGTTAAGCATGACAAGGCAAACACTAGAAAATTCTGTGTTTGGCAGCAGCCCTGGTTCAGCTGTGCATGTCTTCAGGCACATCTTTGTTTTAACACGGCCTGGGTGCAGGCACCAATCGTGCTTTCCAGCACCACACTGACCCGGTCAGCTGAGCACAGGCAATTTTTACATCATTTTTCTATTTACAAGAAAGCTTTGCCCAGTGACTCCAGGCCTGCTTTTGCTCTAGGAATAATGCAGAGGCAGCTTATTCTGTAAGAACAGCCACACTGATCTTGTGCATTAGCAAGAAAAAGCTGTAGCAGCAGTGCCTGTGTGTCCTGGAGAGCCCTACAGGGTACACAGCCTGCTTCGTGCATTTGCACATTTTGCACAGAAACAGCTACTCTAATCCAGTTACCTTAAAGAATTTGTCCCAAAATAGGTTACTATTCCAAGCAAACCCCTACACAGCCTGGAGAGCTGCTCAGAATTTCTCTGCCCGACTTAAGTGAAGTTTTGTAACAATTTTGCTGCCACTTCAGATCACCCTGGACTGCCACGTGTTAGCAGCCCTGTGCCCAGCATAAGCAGAAAAGGGTGGAACACACAAAAAACACTAAATGACCTCTTACTTCAGTGCTTTGGTTTTGTTTAGGAAGGAACTGCCTTGACATCACACCTAACAAGAATACACCGGACTTGAACTCGCTGCCACAGGTAAGGTTTAAAACTCATGTTTTGGGCTGGGAATTCCATCACTCAGGAGGTGCCTTCCAGCATCTTCTGCTTCACCCCTGCTTGTGGCACGCAGAGCTCAGCAAGGCCAATCTTTGTGCTGAGACCTCAAGTGCAGGAAGCTGAAACAACAATTTCTCAGGGCCCAGGGAAACTTCAGCAGTTGTCACCTGCTCCAGGGGCTGGAGGGCTGCCAGTGCCTTTACACTCTTGGCATCAAGAGCTGTGACTGACTCAGACTTTACTACTGTAGTGGCTCTTTGGACACGTGAGCACTTCGGTTACGCTCGCAGAGCTCTCCCCCACAGCAGCTCCAGGCAAGCTTTATTTCCTTGCTGATCAAAGTGACACTTGGGTGTATGTCTGGCATGAAAGAGGATCACGGCTCACTACAAGGCACAATCAATTAGGAAAGCTGTTTGCCTCTGATATTTCTGCCACTGATCAGCAGTTGCTTGAGACAGACAATGACACAGCTGCTGGATCAGCAGATTGGGCAGACACACACAAAAGGAGGTTTGGGGCTCTACCTGAGATCTCAGGTCCTTGATCTTAAGATTATTGGGCAATGTCTTGTACAAGCTATATCTCAGGTCTGTAATTTACTGAAGAGGTAGAGGTTGGTGGTTTGATGCAGTGAAAGCAGAAAACAGGTAGGTTTTCACACTGCAGGACCAGAAACAAGAGGGTTGTGAGAAGAGATCCTTTCAGTGAGGTGCAGCCAGTCAACAAGATCAGGCACGTTTCTCAAGCAAGACCTGCCTCAAACATCTCAGATTGATACAGAAAAATAGTGAACATAAAACTAGATGGAAATAATCACTGATGATTATACAGAATGAACAAGCCACAAACAAAAGGCATCAGGAAAGCCTTTCCCCATCTGGCATTTCACCTGCCTCAGTGCCACTGATAGAGTGCCAGGCAGTATTTTGGTTTTGGCACCTGAAACACAAGGATACCTTCCTCCTTTGCCAAAGAAGGACCTTTGTGACCTGTAAGGAAGTCACCATAAACCTAAGTAATACTTTGCCAAAGCTACAAACTCAAGTGCTGAGACACAGGAAGCCACAAAGTCTCTGCGTAAGGAATACCACCAAAAGCTAACACCTCTAACCCATCATGAGGCAATGGCTAGCCTATGATTCCTCCCCAAAACTTCAGTCTATGGAAAAGATCTGTTTCCAGCTCCTGGCTAACAGCTCCTGATCTTTCAGATTGCAACTGCTGAACCCAAAGAACAGGAAAGCTGCAGCCAAGGAGCTGCAATTGTCCCACCATGCATCAGATGGGAGCACAGATTTGGCTGCCATGGCCCAATCAAGAGCCTTCAAGTCCTGAATCTGCCTCTGGGAAGTGCAGTGTGGATCCCCCCGTCTCAGGGGCTGCCTCATCTGTTCACGGCATGTGGAAAAGGGCCAGGTTAAAGAGGATGTGTAAAGAAGGCCATGGAGTGTCGCAGCAGCAGCTGAACCTAAGCAGTGACAAGTGTCTATGAACAGCAGTGTGACATGGAACTACTTTGAGAACTGATCCAAATACTTAAACTAAAAAAAAATCCCAGCCTAATCCTGAGCAAAGAGTTCAGCAGTGACTGCTTCAGGCCAGCACTGCTTCAATATCTGCACAACTGCTGGTGTAGCCACTGCCACCCACATGGTACAGCCAGAGCCTGAGAGACACCTGTACTGATGAGGGCAAAAGTCCAGCAGACAGGAATGCTGGGTGAGACAGGCAATCCCTCAGAGCCAGGCCACCTCAGTGTGCTGGTTCCCAACTCAGTGCAGCTGGGAAACTCCTCTGCAAGCTCTATTTAACATCAGACATCACAGCAGCTTTCCTGAGCTGGCTGATCAGAAATAGCCCTCCAGAGGCACTCCAGTCTGCCCATTCCCTAAAGGAAAGAAACTCACACTCAAATCCTGTGTGTTTCTTATTCCTACAGCACCCAGAACAGGGCCTTCCTGGCAGTGCCAGACTCCACCACACAGGTGACAGCGCTGTGGATGTCAGCAATATGGCACCACCTGTCTGAGACAGAATGATAGGGACCAGAGAGAGAAGATAGAGCTAAGAATCAGGGACGAGTGATGCTCATTTAATCAACTGGGACACAAAGTCTGATCTTTTCCAAACTGAGCAGAAGTTGTAAACGCTGTCTCCTACTTTGCTGCTTCAAGAGTCAAGTGGAAGGTGGAGGAGCCCAACTCTCAGAGACTGGATCAGACCAGGGGCAAGGAACAGCTGCTCTGACACTCTGGGTCTGTTAGCCTTCAGTACAGGAGGAGCTGGAACAGGCTGAGGAAGAGAGCACCTAGCTCCTCTCCCAGGAAAATAAGCCAAAGCACTCATGACAAGGTTTTCTTTCGTCCCCACTTCAGGAAAAGTATTGCACAAAAGTCCTTCAAGGAATGGCTGAGCAGCCAGACACAGCACTGAGAGAAAGCTCAGCATTACCAGTCCTGATTCTGTAACACACGGAAATCCTCTCATTCCATTTTTCTTCTTGGCAGATGAAATCTTTCCACCCTGTTAACTCCATCCCCAGCTCACACTCTGGAAGGAACCACCTGCCACAGTGAAACAGAAAGATCTGAAACAGCAGCAACGTTTGCTGTATACTGCTCTTTGTAAGAACCTGCTCAGCAGTGCTGGACTCCTGTGAGGAAGAATTCAAAATGACCCAGAAGTGCTCCACTTTGGATGATCAACTCTGGAACACCCAGAAAATTCCCATTTTCTGACTGTGCTGGACCTTGCTGAAGGCAGATGATCACAAACTCACCTGAGTTAATAGCATGAATGCATTGTCTGCTCTGAGGTTTTTTTTAAGAAACTCCACACAATGAGCTTCAAGGGCTGGCACTGCATATTTCTTAGCTGTGTAAAGTGTTGTCATAACAGTCTCTGGTCCGATCTGAACTTCGTCTGAGTAAAGAAATCTGAAAACATGCAAACAAACATTGCCGTGGTGAATTAAGATAACAGGGTAAAAACCCCTTCAATTCATAGAAAACATGTTTGTGCTTCTGCCCATCATCCTGGTCCATTGCCTTTACTGGAGAGATAGAAGGGTTTTCACATCCTTTCCGCTCACTCTGGTTTAGCAAGTCTTTTTTTTTTTTTTTAAACTGACATTTTACAGTATATCTTTAACAGCTGGGATTTGCACTGAAGCAACTCAAACTGCCTCACATCCCACCACCAGTGAGCCCTTAGCCTACCACTTATGCCAGGCTAAAACAGTCTCTGGCCAAGGGCACCCCTTAAAATTTATATTTTTGGCTGTTCAATTAGAATAAACAAGGACAAAGATTCAATCTTGCCTGCCTCCCTCAGAAGAGAAATTCCATTTTACACTACTAATTCAGAAGTGCTGGGAAACACTCAGACATACCCATCCACTGCACACAAGGTGCTTTACCCATACTCCCCTTTCTCATCTCTTCATTTTACAGACTGAACTGTTTCATTTCATGACACACATCTTTAAGTACAGCTCACAATGTAACTTCAGCATAAAGCAAGAGTTAACTGCAGTGAAAAATAAGGACTGCCATTCTGCAGCAAAGCACTAGCCTTCACTGTTAGGCCAAAATAAGGAAGCACATTCATGATCTGAAAAACAAAGGAAACCTGACTGAGCCCCCTAATACCTGAACTCACTGACCAGAGACAGCAGGAACTGAGAGGCTGAGCTCAGTAAAATTAGTGATGCACTGGTGTTAGTCCTTATCACAGAATTCCAGAATGGTTTGGCTTGGAAGGGACCTTAAAGAACTGGAACTGTCTGGTTCAGCCCCTGCCATGGGCACAGACACCTTCCACAGGTTACTCCAAACCCTGTCCAGCCTGGCCTTGGGCACTGCCAGGGATCCAGGGGCAGCCCCAGCTGCTCTGGGCACCCTGGGCCAGGGCCTGCCCACCCTGCCAGGGAACAATTCCTAATTCCCAATATCCCATCCAGCCCTGCCCTCTGGCAGTGGGAGCCATTCCCTGTGTCCTGTCCCTCCAGGCCTTGTCCCCAGTCCCTCTCCAGCTCTCCTGGAGCCCCTTCAGGCCCTGCAAGGGGCTCTAGGGTCTTCCCAGAGCCTTTTCTTCTCCAGCTGAACAGCTCATGCAGTGTTTTTTTCTGTATCTCCTTTAACCAGTGGAGCATTTGCCAGTCAGGATCTCAAAGACACAAAGCACAGAGATGTAAATATTGTGTTAACTGTGCTTGGCATTCCTGTTACTGGGATATTTTGGAAACTCCAGCAAATTTTTGCTCTGCATTTCTCTGAAGGGGACACAGCAGCAGGTTGTGTGGCTGCTATTCCTGGCAGCTTCATGCAGCAGCAGGGCTCTTCCAGGGGGATGCCAGGCAGCATTCCCATCTGCAGCAGAGGAGCTCCTGCTCCTCCTGCTAGAGAAGACCAGGATGGCATTCAGGGAAGCATCAACAGTGTGATCCACAGGCAGGGAAGCACTCTCACTGCTGAAAGCAGGCTTTTGTGCTGCTCCAGGGCATTTGTCAATAGCAGCATCATGCCACAGGTTAATCAATGTATTTTGCACACATCCCTTCCCAGCCCCATTTGCACTGAGTAATCCTTTCTATTCCAAGATTAAAAGAACACAGTAGCTCTAAAACCAATTATTTGTTTACTTCAGTGACTGTGTCAGTATTTCTGTTTACCACAGTCCAGTATTTGCTGAGAGACAACAAGAGAGGTTCAAACTGTGAAAAAACCCAGTACCAATTTAAAAGAACATTTAGACTGGAAACCCAGACAATCAGACGTGTTCTCATCTTTGGCTTAACATAATAATAATAATAATAATAATAATAATAATAATGAAAAAGACTCTCTTACACAATTACAGCAGAATCTCTTACACAATTTACTAGCCCAAACTCCATCACAATCCAGCATCCAGACTGGACCTTCTGCGGAACATTCAGGATGGGCACTTGGTCCCTGGATAAACTCCTGATCCTACAGCATTAGATCATGGCTTGGACCAATTCCAGAGACATATGTAAGGATCAGCTGCCATTCTAGATCAGTGTTTGGAGGGACTGGTTTTACTCTAGGAACTCAGAGCACATACTTGGTCAGCTTTCTCCTGGAAAGCAGCACCCAAACTTCCTCTGGCACATTTAAGCTCTGAGCATTTTAA
Organism: Anomalospiza imberbis; assembly: GCF_031753505.1. NCBI lineage: Eukaryota > Metazoa > Chordata > Aves > Passeriformes > Viduidae > Anomalospiza > Anomalospiza imberbis. Next base: position 1,558,304 of record NC_089707.1, read on the forward strand.
AAGCAATTTAAAAATCCATTTCTAGATTTAAGCATCCAAGATGTCATTGGACCATGGGCACAGCTCAGAAGCACTGAGGTAATCCACCAACAACTTCTTCCATTAAAAATGTAAATATTTCTGTTGAAATCCACCTAAACTCATCACTTTATCTTTTGAGACTATGGGCTCTCTTCTGAAATCACTCTGTTTAATCAAGTGCTGAAATCTCAGCACTGGCAGGGAAACATCAGGATTTTTGCCTCTAATTCACTGGATATTTGGGCCTCAAAAAGATTTAAAGATAGTTACAAGTTCTGCACTCCAGAGAGATCCACACGGCTGATAGGCACACACCAATTAGAGGGATTCCCCACGTGCTGGTGTCTGCTTTAAAGCGAGCCAAAGGGGAAGGGGCTCGGGGCTCCCAGTTATTTCTGGCCTTTCATTCTAGCCCAGATCAATTTAAAAATATTCCAAGACAGCACAAACACGACCAAAGCACTTTCTGAAGGTAAATCAAAAAGTGTGCCACAGCTATATATAGTGACTGCTCCCAGTAGGAAGCGAGTGGGGAACATGTCAAGAGCACAGGTCTGGAAACCCCTGGAAGTAGGTTACAGAAATCCTATAGAAACAGGACAATGACTTTCCAGCATCCATTCAGGACTGCTGCTGGATGTTGTACAGCACCAGCCGAGCTTAAAGGAATTGGTGAATAGGATGTTACAGCCCCTTCCTCCTCCTCCTCCTCCAGCACACAGATTTGCAACACACACTGGAAATGTAAATTCAAACCCAGCTCTCCAAAAGGAATAAAACCACACAAAGGCTGATACCACATGGAATGGCTGAGATTTATTACACACCCCTGCTTACCTGTTACAACTTGCTCATGACCTAAACAAGCTCCAAGTATTTGTAACTTAGAGCTTTCAAAAGATCACTTTTCCCCTCTTCTCTCAAAGAGCATTTGGCTGAAACCAAACCAATTAGTGAAGAAGCTATAACACCATAGCCAGTATATTATATATATATATATACATATATATATATAAATTTTTAAATGCAGTAGCTACAGTAGACTTTTACCCAAGAAAACAGGGATTTAACACCAGCATTTAAATACCATTGAAGAGCTCAAAGCGGCATTTCATTTTGGAAGTTAACAACCTCTGCTCCACAAATACTTCCCTGCTTTCATTATAAACATTTTTTGCTACACTAAATCTGTGCATCCCAGTTATCCTGTGCTTTAGAAGCAGCTTACTTGAGCAGAGCTAGGAAGGCAGCAGGCTCCACGTCAGGCAGCTCAATCTCTGTGGAGGTTGTGGCCATCCCACCATTAAACATTGCATCGAAGACAGCGCTGCCCACGGCCAGCACGAACCTAATGTGGAAAAAAACAAACATGCAAATAAAACCTTATGTTAAATCATATTTATATTCCAAAAAAATCCCAGGCTGATTGCTAATCCCCAAAGCCACCCTCAGGGAAAGCAAATCGTTTGTGGAGTTAAAGCAAAAGTGTTTTGCAAGAGCAGGGAGGGTCAGGCTTGCTGCTCCTTAACTGCAAAGCACCAAAGCTGCAAGGAACTTCCTTCTGAGCCCTGTCCTGGCATACAGCACAGTAATGGCTCCCCAGAGGCCAGATTTTGGGAATTATGGAACAGAATACATATGCTTTGTAAAGCCCCAGTAGGAGCCTACGTAGCATCCCAACGTTGAGAAGCAAAGAAACAGCAAAGTTAAGGAGTTCAGGTTCTTCCAGTAAACAGAGCCCAAGTCTTGCTGCAATTCCCCAGAGTCACCTACTGGAAACACTTACGGAAAACCTGTCACTGCACACTACCCACCCTCTTCCACAGGCCCAGGCACAGGTCTTTGGTGATGGCAGAGCAAACTCCCAAAACACAAAACTGCACCGGCACCAGGAGCTGCAGTCCCCAAGCCCTGGCATGGGAGCTGCCCTCCCCACGTCGCTGAGTGCTTCCATGGATAACCTGCTCTGGGCTCAGCCCAGAGGGAAGAACACACCTCCCTCAGAGCAAACCAGCACAGCGAGGTGCACGCAAACCTCAGCACTGCTGGGAGCTTACATGGTAATACTGGCACAGAAAAGGACGTTATTGGCTCTGAAGAGACTGAAAGCAGGAACTTGCACAAAACAGGTTTGACACCAAAAATTATGTCCCAGCACACCCATGCAAACAAGATGATCCACCCCCCAGGAGGCCCAGGCCTGGGCTGCTGAGGGCCCTGTGTATATTTAAGCTGCTGTACCTGCCTCAGGACTTAGAAAGCCATTTTGAAAACTTTCTTGTTCAAAAATGCAGAGGTGAGCTTTTGCCATGAAGGATTCCTGTGTCTGCCACCATGCAGCTCCCTGAAGTTAAACTGAAGGTCACAACTCAGCAGCGTGGGGAAGCAGAGCAGCCCAGACTGCAGGAAATGACTACAATCACTTCTCCACCAACTAGGAAAAGGGAAAAGCTGGAATTGTCCAGGTTCTTGCTGCAGTGGTTTGATGCACACTTCCAGAGAAGCAGCAAGAACTGTAGGCAGAAATCCATACAAGGCAGCAGGCATGGGGCAGAAACCTCCAGCCCAAGGAAAGTCCAGCTCTAAGGGGGAATTTCAGTCAGATTTAATAGGAAACGACCTTTTAAAAGTAGGAAATTTCCATTTAAACAATGTTTTCATTTTCTCGCTTTTCCCTCCCTTCCCATCCAGAGGAGGCTTCCCAGGGATACAATGGAGTGAGGCTCCATGGATGTGCCAGGCTCATTTGCTGTGACAGAGTTTGGCTGATGAGCCGGCTCATTGTTCCTGATGGGCTCAGGGAGCTTGGGACAAACCACAGTGGTTACAAAAAAGTACACACATGCATATTTCTGTCAAACCATTCTCAAGAAAAATGTCAAGAACAAATAAAAACCTTCCTCACAATACCAGAATTGCCAGATGAAATAAAAATCCTTGTTCCTCCAAAAGCAGTGATGGTGGCAAAACAATCGCTGGCTTTGTTGTATACTAAAAATTAACATATATTAATTGCACTCTCAAATTTTCATTCTCACAGCCAGCACAGTATAGGTCCTCAATGAGCAAGAGCTTTCAGAAGCTATTTGAAAAGGGCATTCATTAAAAAAAAAAAAAAAAAACAAACTCAAATGTTTGCTTCCATTTCAGCTGGGGACAAATCAGTTGGATTTTGTAAACTGCTGAGCCCTAATAGGATCCCGGGAGGTGCCAGAGAAACACAGGACTCCACATTTGAAGTTCTCTTAACACACTAAGAGAACATAATTAACATAAGAAAATCCTTCTCTCTCTCCAGTGTTTTCTCACTCTTCCTAAAACAAATGCCTAAAGCTGCTCTAAAGACACTCCAGGAAAAGCAGGGATGCTCACCACTCCTCCTACACCATCCACCAGCTTCCCCCAGCCATGCAGGTCTGCAGGAGGAAGAGATGGGATTTGTTTCAGATGGGAAAATCCAACAGAGGGTTATTTTTAAACACTTTTGTGACCAAAACAGAGTGGACTACTGAAAGGAGGCAGAGAATTAGGCAGAAACTGAACTAAAGAATTAACAAAGCAACACCTGATTTCTCCTCATTCCCTTTGCACCAGGAAGGGCCAAAGTAATCTGTCAGCAGTAAGAGTCACAGGAACTTCCTTGAGGTTAATTTGTCTTCAAAAGGATCCAGAGCTGACTACAGGCTGTTGAAGGCCTGCAATAAAATGTCTTTCCTTCTGCTATTTTGTTTCCTATGAAAACTTTCACTGCTTCATGTTCACCTTGGCACCACCACTTGTCACCTGGTTTCATCTGCACACCCACCAGCGCTGCTCCCTTTCTAGGCACTACAGTAACACCAATAACAACAAAAGAAACCACTCAAAACCCACAACTACCCAGGGAGGCTGAACAGCTCCCTCCTCCATCTGCACCACTGCAGAGAAACCTTAAAATATCTATTCCAGAAGAGCTGGCACAGGAACACAGCAACACATGACATGCTGGAGCTCGGTGACACCGTAGGTGATGAGAAGCTGCTGCTGGTGTGCTGGCGGCAGAGGATGCAGACCCTGGGTCAAAGGAGCAGGAGCTGCCCTGCATGGGAGCAGGAGCCATGGGACACCTCAGCACACCGTGCTGCAGGAACTGTGAGTGAATATATGCCCGAGAAAAGACAGGATGGGCTCAGAAAAGACTCCTGGAAACAAGAGCCAAAATCTTGCTCAGGCTGTCCCCAAGCTGTAGATCTCCCAGGCTGGAGCACAGACAGGGTTGCATCCCCACATGCTTGCCCTGCTCACTCTCTGGCCCTGTTTTCTGGCCAATTAACAAGTTTAATTATGACACCCATGCAGTTCCTGGCTGATGAGGTTTAGACATTTCTAATCCCATTGATACTGTGCTCAATGAAGCAGATCTGGAAAAAGACAAAAAACCCTTCCCTCTTACTGCTGGGTCTAATCAAGGTGTTGACCTTGGCCATACTGGTGCCGTGAAGCTTCGAGGCAGCTGCTCAGCCTGGCCTTGACATCAAAAAAAATTAAGGCCATCCCATCTTCTTCATGGCTGATTCAGCAGCAAGAGGGAATGAGCTGAAGGCTCAAAGACAGGGCTTGCTTCAGGGTAGGCAAGGAACTTCCACGGGGGTGTGGAGTCTCCTCCAGGTGGGAAACACCTGATCTTCTCAGGGCTGCAGATACTTGGACAGGTGACCCTTCAGCCAAGCCCATTCACACCTTTTATCTACAAACTGGGCTCTCACACACAAAATGAATGTTTGCTCTTAGCTGCTCTGTGAGGTTTCTTTTGCCTGTTCCTGTGGCTTCATACAAACTGCTGAGCCACAGAATCCCAGATTGGTTTGGGTGGAAAGGGATCTTAAATCCCATCCCATTCCACCCCTGCCCTGTCAGGGACACCTTCCACTGTCCCAGGCTGCTCCAAGCCCCCTCCAACCTGGCCTTGGACACTGCCAGGGATCCTGGAGCAGCCACAGCTGCTCTGGGCACGCTGTGCCAGGGCCTTGCTACCCTCAGAGGGAACAATTCCTTCCTGATATCTAATCTAAATCTCCCCTCCTTTCAGATTAAGGCCATTCACTGAATTTGCCAGGTGCACACCTGAACCTACAGCTCTGTCAGAAACCTCTTCTGGCACCAACACCTGTGGACAACATCACCTGTGCTCACTGGGCACACACCACTTCACTACCTCAAACTACACACCCTCCCGATTCCCTCGGCTCCATCCAGGAGAAGACTGACCAGGAATCACCTGCACCATCACTTCCAGCTCCCACAGGACTGTATCTCTTGGATTATTTGTGCCTCCCAGTCTGCTGCCAAAGCCATTCCCAGCACACCATGAAGTCACATTGAGGATGATGCAGACCACTCCTCAAGGCACCACAAGGAGCTGCCCAAGAACCCTATTTAGGAGATGCTCCTCCTGCAGCCATGCTTGGTGCCTTGCCTGGTCTAAAAATTTACACTATTTAACCAGACTGCAGAAATACTTACCTGGGAGCTGTGCACTATTGTGCCAGGGGTGGTTTACACTGGATATTAGGCAAAATTTCTTTACAGAAAAAGTTGCGAAGCATTGGAATGGGCTGCCCAGAGTGGTGGCGGAGTTACCATCCCTGGAAGATCCCAGGCTCAAAAAAACTACGGATGTGGCACTTGGGGACATAGTATATTGGTGAATGTAGTGGTGCTGGACTGATTATTGTATTTGATGATCTTAAAGGTGTTCTCCAACCTTAAGTCTGTGAGTTTATGATTTCAGACATCTGACAAAGCACCAACACCTGCCCTGGTCACTGAAAAACTGGACCTCTTCAACTGAACCCGTGGCTGCTTTACAACTAAATTCCAACACAAAGTATCTTCTGCTGTTGAGCTGCTGTGGGAGAACTGAGCACAGAAGGGGTCTGGGTGGTTTTATTTTAGGCCCTCTTATTTCTGAAATAACCACAGTACTTCATGAATCACCAGGATATCCCAACTGTAACATCACACAGACAAGTTTTACTAAAATCTCTAGAATCCTCAGGTGGGATGTCACACCATGACACACTCCATTCTATCTTTACCACCCAGAGCACCAGATGAATTTCATAGCAATTAAGCAGCAGCTCACTTCGGGGACAGTTTTGGTTTTTTTTTTTTTTTCAAAGCTTCATTTATTTTCCATTTATTTCTGGGCTGAACATCAGCTGTCCCCACTCAGCAAGCCTAGTTCTCAGGACAGGACCAACCTTACCCAAATACTAATTAAGCTTCAAATTATAAGAGAGCAAAGCTGACACCCTAAACACTCAAAACAGCCTAGAACAAGTGTGGTTTGTTCTAAAAGTGAGAGAAAAGGGGCAAATCTGAAGGAGGAACTTCCAGTAACGTGAGCACTTAGGAGAAAAGCAATAGTTTGAAGTTGTTTGGATCGAGGCTCCCTTTGCCAAGCATCACTTCCAGGTACACCAAGGAACCCCCCACCCAGTTAAGTTGGCTCCATCTCTGAGCTCTTCCTTGGGAGGCCCTTCCCAGGGCAGGAGGAAGAGGGTGGCACACATGGATTCACTGGAGCTCCCCCAAGGAACCAGCTGAATGTCAATCAGCCACATCAGATCTGCATCATCCAGGTGGAGGCGATTCCCATCTCCGCGACTCCCAGCTCCCCTGAGCAGCAAATTCTTAAATGGCAGCTCAGCCCTAAGCATTAACCTCCACAGGTTACCCAGGCCCAGTTGTCATTCTCCACACAGCTCTTCATGGTAATGGATTAACCCCCAAAACACAGGGCTTCAGAAAAGATTCAATAAAGGTCATTTTAAAATTAAAGTGTTCTATCTGAAATTTGGGGTCTCAAATCACTGTTCCTTCATTTCCATCCCCAGTGCTCTCACAGATTTTGGTGACCTCTGTCAGGAGGGATCAGGCAGTCTGGGAGGCTATTCCTCCTCTCCTCTACTTCCTACCAAACCAAGGGTTATTTCCAAGCAAGACCCAGGGATGTGAGGTTTTCTATGTTGCGCATGTCCCACTCACACCATCCCTCTGGGAAAAACACTCTCACCCAAACCCTGGATGCATCCCGAGCTGGTGACCATGAGGAGAGGCATGACACTGACCCAAGGCCGGGAGAGATCCGGGGCAGCACTGACTGACCACAGTGGGGTCCAGTGCTCAGGACGTGTCCCTGAGCAGGGAGTGAAATGTGGGGTGCAGTTATGTGACCCTCATTCCTCCCTTCACAGGGGAGGTGCAGCAGCCCAAACCCTGCGCCCCTGTACCCCACTCGATGGCACATCACCACCCGAGGCTGCAGGAGAGCCCACAGCGCTCCCAGGGCCATCTCTGAGGGACACTGCGGGGATGATGGAGACTAAAGAGATCATCCCTGAAGAGGATGAAGGGCCAGCCTGAGGAGCAGTTCTGAGAAAAAGGAGACATTCCCTGAGGGGCAGTTTTGGGGGATAAGGGGACAGTTCCCTGAGGAGAAACAGGAGGGAGCAAAGGGAGCAATCACCAAGAATCAGTTTTGGGGGATAAGAGAGTGATTCCCTGAGGAACAACATAGAGGGGTGAGGAGAGCGATCTGTGATGGGAAGTGAGGGGGATAAGGATGCAATTCCCGAAGGGAATATGTAAGCAATTCCCTCAGGGAATAACGGGGGGGTGGGGGCAGGGAGGGAGGTGGGGGGGAAAGACGAGCCATCCTCGAAGGGCAAGCTGGGCGTTGAGAGAGTGATCCCTGACAGGAGGAGGAGCAGCGATGCCTGAGGGACACTTTTGTCAAATAAAGGGGCGATTCCCTTTATCACTGTGGGGGCCGTGAGGAGATGCCCCCAGGCCCATCGAGCCGGCCCCCACGACCCTCCCGAGGCCCGGGACCCGCGGCCACCCCGCAGGGCCATGGGGCTGGGTGCCCCCACACCCCTGATCCCTCCCGCATTCCCGGCTCCCCACGCGTGGGATCCCCGCGCCCCCCGCCCCACCTGTGCGCCGGGATGCGCTGAGAGCCGCGGCCCTTCCCCACCAGGAAGTGCACGTCGCTGAGCACCTCGTTGTTGAAGAGGAACGCAAACCTCTCCTGCACCGTCGGCTTCGTTGCCTGCCAGTTGTACACCGGCTCCCGCTGCAGCGCCCCGCCAGGACCGCCCGCCCCGCCGGCTGCCCCCGCCGCCCCCGCCGCCGCCGGGCCCCCCGCGCCGCCGCTGGCCGCCGGCGGGTTGGCGGCGCCGCTCTGGTTGTAGGTGAGGCCGGGCGGCGAGGCGGGCGCGCCGTTGGTGCAGGCGGCGGCCGCGGCCCCGTTGCCCGGCGGGGGCGGCGGCGGCTGCGGGCAGGAGGAGGAGAGGCCGCCGGGGCCGCCGCTCCCTCCGGCCGCCATCTTGTGCGGCGGGGCCGCGGGGGCGGGCGGCGCGGGGCGGCGCTGCAGCAGCACCAGCACCAGCAGCGGCGGGCGGGACACGGCGGCAGGCGGGACGGGGACGAGGGCCGCGGAGATGTCGGCGGTGGCGTCGATGGCGGTGGCGTCGATGGCCGTGCGGATGCAGAGCGCCGGGCAGCAGCGGCGCATGGGGCGGGCGCCGCCGCCGGCCGGGCACGGGGGGAGCGGCGGAGGCGGCGGCGGGGCGGGGAGAGGGCGTGGGGCGGCGGGCGGGGCCGGCACGGAGGGGGAGGATGGAGGGCGATGCGAGGGGGAGCGAGGGGTGATACCTAAGGGGATGATGATTCCTGAGGGGGCGATCCTTGAGGAGGATGAAGGTCCATCCCTGAGGAGCGCTTCTGGAGATGAGGGGGCGATCCCTGAGGGGGCTGAGGGACGATCCCTGAGGGGCTCTTTTGAGAGTAAGAGGGCATTTCCCTGACGAGCAGCAGATGGGAGCAATCCCTGAAGGGCACTTTTGGGGCAAGAGGGGATGAGACCCTGAGGAACCAGTGTGGAGGAATGAGGGAGGCAGTTTTGGTGGGCGATCCCTGGGGACAGTTTGGGGGATGAGGGGACGATCCCTTAGGGAGAGTAAGGGGATGATCCCTGAAGGGCTGAGCCCTGAAAAGGATGGGGACTATCCCTGAAGGACAGTCTGGCTGACAAAGGGGGCCACCCTTGAGGTGGTGAGGGTCAGTCCCTGAGGAACGGTTTTGGGATGAGGACGTGATCCCTGACGGGGAGTAAAGGCATGATCCAAGAGGGAATAATCCCTGAGGATGATGAAGGGCCAAACCTGAGGGACAGTTTTGAGGATAAGGGAACATTTCCCTGAGGAGCAACGTGGAGGGGGCGGCAAGAGGAGCAGTCCTTGAGGGGCTGTTTTGGGGATGAGGGAGCAGTCCCTCAGGAGGATGAGGGCACATCCCTGCGGTGAAAGGAGGAGGAGCAAGGAAAAGGGAGTGATTTCCCGAGGAGCAATAAGGGGGGCAGGAGGTGCGGGAAGCAATCCCTGAGGGGCAGTTTTGAGGGATAAGGTTCCCTGAGGAACAGTGTGGGGGAGTGACAGAAGCAATCCCTGAGAAACAGGTTGGAGATAATGGCTATTCCCCAAGGAGCAACGTGAGGGGGGTCAAAGGGGAGCAATCCCTGAGGAGCAATTTTGAGGGATAAGGGGAGCATCCCTGTGAAAAGGGTTATTCTGAGGAGGATGAGGGATGAGGGAGCCCAGAGAGCAGTTTGTGAAGGGATGAGAAATGGGGGTGCAATTCACAGAGAAGAGGTTGAGAGTTAAGGGGCTGAAGGGGGGCAGTGCTGGGGGTGAGGAGCCAGGGAGGTTTGGGCCGTGTGGAGGTGAAGGTGAATTTGGGGTTTTCCCTTCATGATCCCACACGCCAGCCATTCCTCTGCAGCAGACCCAGGCCTCCAGCATGCCTAGGCCCCTGCTTCATGCCTAGCAATTCCTCCCAATAATCAGAGTTACTGGCTGCTGCTGCCGACACAGGCCTGGAGCACCACAGGACACCACATTACCAGGCCCACCACAGGTGTTGCCCTGCACAAACCTGGGAGCCACAGCACCCTGGTCCCTCACCTGCTCATGTCCTGTTGCTCCTGCTGGACCTGCTCAGCCAGAAACCACTGGCCAGTGTTGTCCCCACCGATGGCATCTCCTCTCCAGGCAGCACGAGGTGGAGATGGCGCGGGGGCAGGAGCCGGCTGCAAAGCAGAAGATTAATTAAGAGGCTGTGCCACTGCCTCGCTGTGATCTCAGTAACTGAACCGTTAAAGTGATTTATTCTTCGCAGGGTAATTACATCCCCCCTCTCTCTGTTATCCATCCCCTGATCTGTGCTGCACACACACCCGGTCAGGAGCAGGCCTGTGGTCCCTGAGTCTGTGTGCCAGAGGGGAGATGGCCTGGCTGCCCCTTCTGCTTCCTGTGCCTCGGCATTACAGCTTCTGTAGCACACAGAGACTTGCTGTTTGTGTGGACTGTGTGCTGTTTGTGTGGATTCAATGCTTCCAGACCCTCACACAGCTCTGGGATCTCCCTATGAGCCACTATGGCTGGACAGAGCAGTGCTGCTACATCACTGATTTTGACTGAGAGCCCAACCTGGCTTTGTATCGTGTTATCAATACCTGTTTCTGCTGCGTTCTGTGCTGTCAGGTTTCTTGCTGCATTTTTAAAGCTGCATTTCACATGGACAAGTTTGGGAAACTCCTATGCAGACCTCTTGTCCTAACAATCCCAGTGTAGGCAGGCATGACTAGGAGCCTTTAAAATCAGACAATCACAGAACCATAGAATCATTAACAGAAGAAAACATTTTTAAGATCAAGTCCAGCTGTTACCCCAGCATCACCACCATGTTCACCACTAAACCATGTCACCACATGTTTTTTGAACACTTCCAGGGCTGGAAACACAGCATTTTTTAGAGTATCTATTTAGAGTATTAGAAATAGTATTTTTTAGAGGAACAGTCCTTTTTCCTGTGAAATCTTTCATTTATTAACAATAACCAGGCATTCAGTACAGCCATATTCTCTCTTAAAACGCAGCATCCTTTACTCTTCAACACCATTTCCTCAGCACATCACTCCCCCCTTCGTAGCCCAGCTGCTTCCACAGATTTCAGCGTCACACTTTTCCCTCGGGGCCGTGCAGCCTGGCCGCCCGCCCGCTCGCTGCTCAGGCCTGTCCTGCTTGCGGATGTTCCTTTCGGGCCAGAAACATTAGAGGGAGCTGGAGACTCGCTGTGCCCGGCTGGATGGCTGGACGTGGCTGATGGCTGGCAGGAATGGCCTGTAGGCACGTCCCAGGCGCCGGGGGGTCACCGGCTGTGTCATCCCACACTTGCCCAGCTCCAGGAGTGCCACCGAGGGCTCCTGCCCTTCCTGGGAGGTGCAGGATCATCCAGCCCATGCTGGTGGTGGATGCTGAAGTTTCTTCACCATAGCATTCCCTGCTCCAAAATCCCAGCAAATTCATCCTCCACAAACTGTGGTGCCTGTGAAGGGTCGGTGTGCCTGCCAAGGGAGGACGGGTGCTTCTCCATCACCTGGGGAGAGGATTCTGCACCCGTTCAGTCCTGATCTTCCCAGCACCACCAGCCTGCTCTGTGCCATGCTCACCCTGCATCTGACACATCCTGGTTATTCAGCCTGTGGTAAACTGAATCAGGGTGATTTGTGTTGTGGCAGGAGCCAGAGGCTTAACTCAGGACCAGTGTAAGGAAACACAGCCATGGATCTCAAGGATAATGGATCTGTTTGGGACACTCACCATGGCGCTGTGAGATGGGGTGACAGGTTTGCTGCAGCGACCCAGCACCAACACCATGGTGATCAGTGGTGTGTTAGACCAGAGGAGTAAAAAGATGAGCGTCATACAGGAGACTTTACCATCCCAAAAATAAACCTGGGAACAAACACTCCTATAAAAGGCCTGGTGTCATTATTTCTGGGTCTGGTAGCCAACAGATTCCTTCAGAGATCAGGCACTGGGCAAAGGCAGTGCTGTTTTAGCTGGGCCATTCACAGTGGTGAACGAAAGCCTCACCCCAGCAGTAATGCTGGGCAGGGAAATCGCTGGGGTTCAGCTGGTGGGATGAAAGCTGACCCCATCCAGGGCTGGACATGAAGGGTCTCACAAGTCTATGAGCAGCTGGAATGAAACCAGAGAGACCAGAGTGCTCAGAGTTGGATAGCAGAGAACATCTGGCCTTTCTCCACCTTGTGAAGGCAGAAAAGAACATTTAGAATGTGTGCTCCAAGCAAAAGCTGGAAATGTGTGTTCCAAGCAAAAGCCGGGCAGACGCAGGTCTCCCCTGGCTGAGCAGCTCACCTCAAAGGAGGCATTTTAGGATGTAAGGAAGCTCCGAGGAAGACTGCATGGCAAAGACAGAGACATCCTGGGTGCGAGCCAGAGGAGGGCAAAGTGGGACCTGCCAAACCCCGTGCCTTAGCACCAAGCCTTGATCTAAACCTCCAGCCAGGTGAGAAGGTGACTCATGAGGCCCAGGGCCCACTCCAGCCATGGGACAGCTCTCCTGGGTTTTGGGAAAACCTGACCCTGCTCTGCTCCCACTGACCACAGCTCCCATTGCCCATGCAATTCCACCCAGAGCTGGAATCCTGTGGGAAAGCCAGACCTGCACCCCATGGCTCTCCAAAATACACACTTCACCATCCAAAACCACAAACAAGGCTGACCAAGGCCTTCTCCAGACAGTGGAGAAAACAGACATGCCATGCTGTGCCAGTGCCACCGAGGCTCCTGGTGCAGAGGGAGCAGCCACGGGAAACACAGGCAGGGCCAGACCTGTGTGCTGGGCTCTGCTGGGGTGCACATCCCTCACTCCCTGAGATGACTTCAGAGGGAGAACCTGCACACACCAGTCAAAATCACACCAAAATGACACATCCTACCGAAAAACCACCCCAGATGGTTGGTTTGGGTTGCCTGGATAGGAGACATGATTCTCTGCAAAATGCACAGGAGTTCTTTCTTTCTCTGCCCCATCCCAGAAAACATTTTAAAAGCACAAAAAGGAAAACTAAATATTTTTTTGATCCAAAGCAGCTGTTTTGCATCAAAACACACTTCACACCTTCCACTCTGCATTGCCCAGTGTGGGTTTGGGGTTCACTGATGGTTCAGGAGAGCAGTCTGGTCTGGGGAAATGCATGTTACTCACTCCAGGGTGTTTTTTTAGGCAGATGTTAGAATCAAAATGTTGGCTAATCACCCAAATCATCGTTTGTCACTAGCAGAGCTGGGCTCAGACCCAAAATACTGAGGACACTTCATCTTTGCTCCTGCCCAGCTGCCTCAGTGCCCTGGGCTGAAGCCAGATGTGACCCCACCAGCCACCCCAGTGCTGTGGCCACTCCGATCCAACCATGACCTGATGGCTCCGTTAAATCCTGAAGACAGGCGGGCTGGCACCAAGCCACCCCGTCACCCAAAGCCTGGCTGACCCCTACGTCAGCCAGGCCACCCCGGTGGCTCTGCAGTGGCCCCTTCCCTCTGGGCCAGCGTGGGCGGCATCGCGCTGCTCCTGCTGCAGGGCTTTCCTCCAAAGCAAATCCACTCCAGGGTATTTATAGCGCCCTTATCCCAGCGGAGCCTATTTTGGGCTGATGCTCAGGCACCAGAGCAGCACAGGTTATTTTAACCCAGCGCTGGGTTATTTTCAGAGCTGCCCTTCTCTGCACGTGCTCAGGAATGGTTTCCAACTACCAGGCACTTTCTGGAGTTGGGGAAATTGGGAAAGGGGGAGAAGAGGGACCATGTGAAGGAATTTCAGAGATTTAAAGTTAAACCAGCATCTGCAGCAATGCTGCCTTTGATACACCTGTCTGGGATCCACCTAGAATCTTGGAAGGAGGATTGTCTGTAGGATAGCTCTTGAGCAAAAGGCAGGAGGGGAAAGATTTCTGGAGCACACAGCTGAGGGCCCAGTGATGGTGAAACAACATGCAAGAGATGAAGAAGAGCCAAGAGCTGGATGCTCCTAAAATGTCCAGGGTCACCAGTTGGTGGCCCCAGGCCCAGGAGGGAGCAATGGCTTTGTTCAACAGAGGCAGGAACAGCACCATGGGATGGGACATGCTCCTCATCCTCAGCATGGAAAGAACCCCAGCTCTGTTCTCACCACATGCCATCCTGGAACAAACAGGGAAGGGAGGCTTCTGGAGCCATCCTGCCCTGATCCAGATGCTGCAAGAAGCAGCTGCAGCATTTACCAAGCAGTGAGTGTGGATTCTCCGCAGTGTTGCAGTGAGGCTCTCTCAGCTCAGAGCTGGGAGCAGCAGCTGGTCCATGGCAGAGCCCACAGCCCATTCCCCAAACCAGGGGTGCCACGGATGGGGTTCTTCCAGGGCAGCAGCACCATGGCAATAGCATCTAGAGGGATCCAGCTCCATCCCCCAGCATAGCAGCAGGGCTGGAGAAGTCAAGATTTTAAAGCTTTTTTTAATTCCACAAGGTCTTGCCTTGTCCATCTAAGAAAGTTCAGCAGGGCCTCTACAGTCTTTTTCCCACACCCTGATTTCCAGCCTCCAGTCCCCACTACATTCCCTATCCCACCACACTTTCCTCTTGCCTGTGTCCCCCTCTGCCCCCTGACCCATGGAGGGGTGGGGGTGGATGTGCCAGGAGCATCTCTGGGGGTGGCAGGGCAGTCCCAAGGCCACTGGGTGCAGCTGGCAGGGAGCACAGCCCTGCCCCACGACCTCCAGCTCCCACTGGGATTGAGAGGATCACACCATCCCGCTGGGAAAAGTGAGTCAGGGCCTGAGCCACTGCCAGCCCCTATTCCTGGCATCCCACCCCAGCTGCACTCCCAGCCCCCCTGGGAAGGGAAGGCAGCAGGCTGGGAAGGATCAAGTGAGTTGGGAAGGATAATGGGGAAAGGACCCCCTGGATGGAGTGCCACCCACCTCCCCAACCCCCCCATCCAACATGCCCCCTCTGCCACAGCCACCTGCCCACCATATAGGTCTCAATGCATTTTTATTAAATTCTTACAAAACAGAATACAAAATTCTGGCATCAACAATTGTTATAAAGGAAAACTTCAATTCAGCTGTATCAGGTCACCTGGTACATACAGTAAAGTGCTTCTTTTTGTGTGTTTGTTTTTTTTTTCTTTTTTTTTTGTTTTTGTTTTTTTTGTCCTTTTTTTAAAATATTTTCATTTTTATTTCCCAGCCAGCCCCTGAGCAGTGGCTGCTGTTGCACAAACCAACAGTGCGTTAACGTGACTCTTGTTGAACCAGCTTTGGCAGTCTTCATCAATTGTAAAGTGGAGAAAGATTCTCCAGGTTTGATAAAAAAGAGTTAGCTTCACAGTAAACGTTTCTAACCAGTTCTAAGTCGAGTTAGTTGGCTGGAGGAAGGGTGGGGGGGAAGGAGAGGAAGCGAAAACACTTAACATTTCCAGCTTAAAAAAACAAAAAAGAAAAAATTTTGAAGTTGGTTTCCAAGATAGATGCTCTATGGGGGGGAAAGTTTGAAAGAGGAAGAGGAGGAAGAAGGGTGCTGGCGAGAGGGGGTCGCTGGTGCTGGACCACGGGAGCATCTGCCTGGAAACCGCCCCGGGAGAGGATGTCTGGCCCTGGCACAAGGGTGTCCCCAGCCATGCCTGCCCCGCCAGGGCACCTGTGGGTGCCCAGTGCTGCCACCAGCCAGGCTGGAGGTTTTCCAGTCAATTCCTGGCTCTTAGAGGCATTTAAAGATTCTCTACCAATGCACCGACCCGGCCTTGGGTCACCCCCGAGTACCACGCCAGGAGCGCCGGGTCCACACCAAACCCCACCCAAAATGCAAAGCCGAGCCCAGGACGAGCTCGATGCTCCCAGCACATCCTCCAACTCCCACAAACTCCCACAGCATCTTCTGGCTGCACATCCCCGGCCGAGGACACCCACGGGCCTTCCCCAGAGTGTGTGGTGTACTTATATTTATATAGATATAAAAGAGATCGCTCTTATGCATGGGGGAAAAGGGGAAACTCAGTTTGCCAAGAAAAGCAGCATGGGGGACAGATACATTTTGGAGACATCCCCCTGCCATCCCCTTCCCATGATTTTTTTTTTTTGTTTTTTTAAAAAAGGCTGCAGCGTGCAGCATCAACGATAGCTTCACAATACCAGCTCAAGGCATCGCGTACTGTACATCATTCAAGTATTTCTTAATATAAGACAACAAGGAATTATCTACAACTGATAAAACAAAATAAGCTATAAAAAGTAACAACGTACAATCAAGATGGATTTTTTTTTTCTTTTTGTTAAAGGAGGCCTCTCCAGGGTGTCCTGGTGCCTGCAGGGAGGGTCTCCCCTCACCACTGCCTTGCTCCTCCCCACCCAGCACAGTGGGACTGGGGACACACAGGGGAGAGGGAGATCACAAGTGTGAGGCAGTTTTGGGGGTGGGATGGGGATGGAGTCACCCTCCCCAGCCCCCCATGGTCAGCAGAAAGGCTGGGAAGGGTGAGAGAAGATGGCCCCTGCCCTAAACTCCATCAACACCCGACATCATCATCTCCCAAGATAACTCACACACACCTCCCTGAAACAAAAAACAACATATATTGCATAGTATTGCTGTCAGCAGTCTTAAAATAAAAAGGAGAACTTTCTTTTTTGTTTTTTTTTTTTTCCAGAGACAGTGACTGTCTTCAGCTGAAGACCCAGGGAAGTCTGTTCCCCAGCTCAGAGCTCCCAAACCCTCACCTGTGCACACAATGGGCCGAGGCTGCTTTTGCAAAATATAAAGCTCCAAGCACTGAGTCAGAAGGGACAGGAGGAGGCTATGAAGGGGGCAGTGCCCTCCCAGTGGGATGGGGGCTGGCAGCGGGCACAGCTTGGTGGCACAACCCCAAGCAGTGCCTATGGCAGGGAACAGGGGGTGTCAGGGGGATCTGGAGGCCGGTCTGGCCCTGAGCACAGACCCAGAAACCAGCCAAGGGCCTTGCCCCGACTCAGCATCCCGAGTCCTTCCCACCCCGAAGCGAACGCCAAGGAAAGGACAGCGCCATGCACGCCTGACCACACGTGAGCAGGGATGCACGTGCATGACCACCCACACCAGCGCTCTCCCTGCTGAAGACCCTGCTGCTCTGACCCCACACCTTCCAGCCCCACATCCCGAGCTTATTCCCAGGCTGCTCCCCTGTGCCCTAGCCTTTGGGTGCTGCTACCAGCCTGGCTGCTCACCCACTGGCACCCCTGGGGCATTGGGCACCCTCTGTGCCCCCCGACCCTCCTGCCACGGAAGCCTCGGGGCCAGCCTGAAGCCACGGCAGGTCTCACTGTCCTGCAGCAGGTCCTGATGCTTTTTAAGGGGGTCCTTGTTTTCCACAGAGCACACAATTCCCAGAGAGTGTTTCTGGCTGCTCTGGCCACCCTGAAGACCTCATACCCCATGCACATCCCCAAGGGCACAGCCACCAGCCCTTCCAAAAGCCGGGGTGCAACACCTGACCTGGCACAAGAGCACAGCCCTGGATGCCCATGCATCCACCAGGGAGCCGCCAGCCGGAGCGTGGGAGGAAAGGAAGACATTTCTCCATGCCCTGTAGAGAAGCACAGCTGGCAGTTTAAAATCAACAGTAATTAAAAAAGGAAAAAAAAAAAAAAAAAACAAAGAGCAAAAAGAAAAAGGGGTGAATAGCTTATTCTGGAAGCAGGAGAGCAGGAGGCCAAGGAGAGAGGGTGGGTTGGGTGCTGCTCCCTTGCTGGCACCGTCTCTCCTCAGCCCGAGCGGTTCCCTGCACTGTGTCCCCCTGGAGCCGAGCTGGGGACACCCCCGAGCACAGGACAGAGGGGCTCCCCACACCTCCCACACCCGGGAGGTGCCTCCCAGACCCCCACAAAGGGGTTTTTGTGGGATCTACCCCAACACTGGAGAGAAACCTGCAGCTCTGAGGGGAGGGACGAGGTTAAAACGCAACTCCCGTTGTTGAAAACGCGACCGAGGGTCTTTTGTTCACAGTATGAAATGAGCTGAAATCGTCAAAGCAGCCGCGGATACAAAGAGTCCTTTGGTGTCAGGGAGGGGGAAAAATGTCAGAGGAGAAACCAAGAGCCGGGAAACAAAAGTCCGTGTGTCTGTCAGATGTCCTTGAGTGTGCCCTGGGTGAAGCAACCTCACACTTGATTTAATACCTTTAAAAAAAAAAAAATCTTAAACAAACCCTCCCACCCCCAGACCTACAAGATCAGCAAAACCTTGGAAACCAGCCACAGGGACGAGTCCTGATCTTGTCACTAGCCAGAAACAGTGGGGTCAGGGAGGGAAAGGGGCAGAAAGAAAGGAGAAGGGGGGACATGGGGTACAGCAGGTGTGAGGGGCACCACTCAGGCTTGGTCGGCCACCAGGACCAGCGGGGCCACCAGGTGCTGCCCAGAGGCCACTGCCTTGGCCAGGCTGCTCTTCTGCCGCCGCTTGGCCAGCTTGGACTCGGAGGGGGGGGAGAGCTGCATGGCCCGTGAGGTAGCTTTGATGATGATGGGTCGTGCTTCCTCCTCCGCCTCTTCCTCCTCGTCCTCATCATGCCGTGTCAGCTGGCGGTTGACAGCGATGGCCTCAGCAGCAAAGGAGGTGAGCTCTTTGGCACTGCTGTTCCTGCAGGGGAGGCAGGGGCTCAGGGGGGTGTGGGGGGCTGGAGGGAGGTCAGGATCAAATATCCAGGTGTCCCTCCTCACATGCTGGCCGTGCCAGGCACCAAAAATTAAACCCAAAGTGGCAGGGCTGCCCAGACACAGAGTCATGGCAGAGCCCCCAAAAAGCAGAAGGAACAGACAGTAGTGCTGAGGAGTGGAGTCAGGATTCAGGGGGCTGGCGGGTGTCCCAGGGCAACCCACACTCACCTCTGCAGGATGATGGGGGTTGGCAGGGTGTTATCCGGGGCACACTGCAAACAAAATGCAGCCAGTGAGAGCCAGGATTGTGCAGGCAGGTGTTCCCCACCCTGGATATTGGGAGCAGAGAGAGGGGAGGGGACACCAACACTCACCCCCTGCACCCAGGGGTGCTCCAGGACCTGGGCTGCGCTGAGCCGCTTCTTGGCATCTCTCACCAGCAGTTTGGAAATGAGGTCTTTGGCTCCGAAGGAGATATGTGCCCAGTCCTTGTCAGGAAACTCATACTTCCCCTCCTGGATGCTCTCAAAGAGCATGTTCTGAGTAGGGGGAGAAATAACAGGGGCTCAGCCAGGAGTGCTGCAGCCGAACTGGGGGTGGGTTTGGGCGCCGCTGGGGTCCCCCACTCACCTGGCAGGTGTGGCACGCCTCACCCCGGTCCCAGCCGCAGTCAGAGCCGCAGTGACCCACAAAGGGGGGGTACCCGCTCAGCATGATGTACAGGATGACACCCAGGCTCCACAGGTCACAGCGCTTGTCATAGATTGAGGCCTCTTCGTTGAAGGCTTCCACCACCTCTGGGGCCATGTACTCGGCTGAGCCACACTGCAGGGACAGGCGAGGTGAGCCCTGAAGGGTGGGGACCTCGGGGCAGGGGGTGAGCCCTGAAGGGTGGGGACAGAAGGGGCAGGGGGTGAGCCCTGAAGGGTGGGGACAGAAGGGGCAGGGGGTGAGCCCTGAAGGGTGGGGACTGAAGGGGCAGGGGGTGAGCCCTGAAGGGTGGGGACTGAAGGGGCAGGGGGTGAGCCCTGAAGGGTGGGGACAGAAGGGGCAGGGGGGACTGGGAGGGTCCTGCCAGATCTCTGGGGCTGCACCTCTGAACAGAAGGTGCTCCCCAGATTTGCTCCTGCCACACCACCGTGCTGGGTTTCCCACCACAGAGGATGCCACAGACCCAGCTCTCTGGGATCACCCAACAGCAGATGACACCCCGAAGGAAAAAAAAAAAAAAAAAAAGCCTAAAGGGTGCAACCCCCACGGCACAGCACAGCCGGACCCACAGGACCCACAGCGTTGTCAGCACCCAAGCGGGCCAGCGGGGCAGGCCCAGAGCCTGGGAGCGGCCACAGGCCACGGTGGGACGAGCCTGCCGTGCCTGTTCCTCCGCCTGACCGTGCCTGTTCCCCGGCCCGGCCCAGGCGGAGCTGCCGCGCAGGATCCGGGGCGGGAGGAGTTAACGCTGTGCGGGGAGAGGCAGAGCCGGCGGCCCCATTCCCCCATCGCTCCAGGGACTCTGGGGCTTTCCAGCACATGACCCGCAGCCCACACAGGCCCCGTGACCAGGGGAGAAAAGAGCTGCAGCCAGCAGATAATCGCCCCGTAACGCGAGGCCGCCTGACGAGGGGCCTCTCCAGCCCCAGCAGCTGATGCCACCGCAGGAAAACAACCCCCCCCGCCCGATCCCGCCGGGAATGGAGCGGCCGTCCACGGGCTGGGAATGGGGAAACTCGGGGCACCCGGGGAACTCGGATCCCGCCCCGGGAGGAGGCGGCCCTGGAGGAAGGAGGGGGCCGGGGGGTTCTGGCCGCCGCCCCTGCTGTTGTGCACCCCGCACGGGCTCGGCTCCGCCGTCCCCGGCACGTTCGCACCCCCAAAAAACCGGGGTGCAGGGCGATACCCTGCACGGGGGGCACCTGCGGCTGGCGATAAGGGGAGCGCGGCTTTCTGCAGGAGACGGCATCTGTGCGACGCGGGGACGCCCGGGAGCTCTCGGGGTGTCCACCCTGCACCGCACTCCCGCAGCCCGGAGGCTCGGCCCCCCGTCCCTCGCCCACGAGGCGGGGAACCACGGGCCCCCCAGCCCGGTGCTGACCCAGTTCAGCCCGGCAGGCTCGGCGCAGCCGCCGCGGTGCTCGGGCTGTTGCTAAGGCTCACGGCAGCCCGGGCGCTGCGCCAGCCCCCGGCCCCCCCGCGTTATGTAACCGCATCTCCTGCCACGGCGGGGGGGACCGGGGACACGCAGCAGCAGCGACAGCAGCGACGAGCAGGGGGGTGTCCGTGCTCCTGGAGCCTGCAGGGCAGCTGGGAGACCCCGGGGACCCCACAATGTGGGGGGCTCGCACGCTTACCGGGGTGAGCAGCTCCGGAGTAGAGATGGGGGAGCAGTCACCGTTCAGTTTGATGCCACTTCCCAGGTCAAAATCGCAGATCTTCACTGGGGAGACCTGGGGAGAGGGGGAGAACGAGTGGTCGGTGACCCCCGCAGCATCCTCCAGGAACCAGAGCCGGCAGCCCCCCGGGGACCACAGCCGTGTTTTCAGGCCACAGCTGCTCAATGCCAGGTTGTGTCATGCTTCACACCACGCTGTGCTGTGGCATATGGCGTGTGTGTGTGTCCCTGGCAGGACCTGGTGGGCGTGTGTGCCCCTGGCAGGACCCTCCTGCACCCCCCATCTGAGGAATCACCCCATTGTGCCCACCCCGCCTTCCCCAGGCAGCACACCCTGCACCCAACCCTGGCTGCTCCCCGCTCACCTGGTCTGGGCTCTCACACAGGATATTTTCTGGTTTCAGATCCCTGTGTGCAATCCCTGGGGGCAAAAGAGCCAATGAGGGCAAAAATCCCCCTCCTACAAGACTGCTATAGTGTAAAGTCTGGGGGTGGCACAGGGACCCCTCCCTCCCCACCCCAAATCACTGCCTGCACCCTGGCAAAAGGCAAAACTTGCTGCTGGCCCTGAATCCCAACCAAACTGGAGGAACAGGATCTGCACCACAAAAAGCCTTGTGATGTAGCTGGGCCTGACCTTGCGTGCTGGGACGGGCACTGTCCCCTGGGCAGGAGGATGGGGGAGGCAGTGACACCCCCGGGAGGGCCCAGCGCACCCCAGGGTGTCCTCAGTGGCACCTGGGGCGTCCCAGCTCACCTTTGTTGTGCAGAAAGTGCAGGGCACTGGCGATATCCTTCACCACCACGCTGGCCTCCAGCTCGTTGAAGTGGCGTCTCCGGTGGATGTGGGTCAGGATGGAGCCTGTGGCCAGGTGAGAGCAGAGCTGGGGCTCGTGGGGGTCCTGGTACCCCAGCTCCCCCCACCCGGGGGCTGCACTCACCTCCCCTCATCTTCTCAAACACCAGGTAAAACCTCTCCTCCTCCTCGAAGAACTCAATCAGCTCCAGGACATTTCTGCAGGGACCATGGCATCAGTCCAGCATCCCCCCAAAACACCTCCTGTGTCCCCCCCACAGCCCCATCCAGCACATGACCCCGAGAGGGATGCAGGATGGGAAAACTGGGCTTGCAGTGATTGAAACCACACGGCCAGGGCCCCCCTGGCCGAATTCCAGGAGGGAGAGGGGCTTGCAGCGCCCGGCTCCACTCCTCCCTAATTGCTCACAGCCCCTCCTGGCTCGCTGGCCCGCCCCACACACAGCCCCGCTCAGCAGCAGGGGCTCGGCTCGGCTCCAACTTGGCCACCGAGGCCCTGTCGTCATGGCAAACCACTGAACGTCCCGTCCCCTGTGGATGCTCCACCGTGGCCAGCGGGGTCAAGGGGAGGGAGCGTGGGCAGAGGGCGGCCTGGCTGTGGCCCATGGGTGTCACGAGCATCAGCTGGGTCTCAGCCCACTCCCCGTGCCCACAGTGGGGGATGCCTCGCCGTACCTGTGTCCCTGGCACTGATAGAGCATCTCCACCTCCCGGAAAACCCTGCTCCGGATGTGTCCCAGGCGCTTCTCTATGATCTGGAAGGCAAAGAGGGGGAGGCTCAGCGCTGCCAGGGAGGGGCCGGGGCACCCCTGCCCCTCCAGCACAGGGACCCGCGGGGCCGGGCGGGGCTCGGGCAGCAGAACAGGCTGTTCCTGGCGCTGGTGCCAAGCGGCAGCGCCGTGCCAAGCCGCTCCCTCCGGGGCCGGGGCCAGCAGAGCTCCACGTGATGCTGGAGCAGCGGCGCAGCAAAGGGCCCTATGCCCCACTGGGCGCTGGCACAGCGGGGCTTGCTGGCCGTGCCAAGGGTGGACAGGGGGACACCCCACGCGGTGGGGAGGGCAGATGGGCGCTGTCATCGCCCTTTGGGGCACACAGAGCACTGCACCACCACAGCCCTGCCTCAGTTTCCTCTCTGGGGCACCCAAAGGCCCCTATGGAGTGATGGGGGAGGCAAAGCTCCCCCAGCATTTGGCAGAATTTTGACACAGGGCCCATCCCAGAGCCCCCGTGCCACAGCTCAGAGTCTGTGGGGTGCAGGGCCACGGCACCACCATCCCTGATGCCAAAAGCTCACTCCAGCCTCCTCCTGGACCCGCATGAGAGAGACCTCCCTGGAGTGAGCAGGGGGTGAGCACCCTGCCAGCTCCACGTGCTCCTGTCTGCCCCAAGTCCCCAGACGCATCCCAAGTGTTAATTTAGTCTCTGGCCTGCCCTCATTGACAGAGAGAGGAGCGTGGCTAAGGGGATCACCGAGGACCCCGAGCTGGATGGTGGCTGACATCGGTGAGCCATCACCCCTGCCACATCCCTGCCCCTCTCCCTTCCCTCCCGTCCATAGAGCCGCAGTCCTGGGCCAGCACCGGATAGTCCTGGGAGCTGGGACAGCCCCAGATGTGGAGGGCAGAAATGGAGACTGAGGCAGGGGGTGGGAGGAGGGCGGCTCTGAAGCCCCAGCAGCGGAGCTTTACCTTCACCGCGTACTCCTTGTTGGTGATGAGGTTCACGCAGGACTGGACTCTGGCGTGGGCCCCTTCTCCCAGCACCTCCTCCTGCAGCTGGTAAACATCTGGCAGGGGAGAGGTCACCTGAGCTGCCGGCCCCACTGCACACAGCCTGGGGACACCAGGAGGGCCCAGCCCTGCCCCAGGCCAAGGGGAAGCCCTGGGGTCCCCGAGCGGCCCCGCTCACCTTCGAACCTGCCGGAGAAGCTGTCAGTGGCTCTGCAGCGCTTCTTCTTCTTGTTCCTTTTCTTGGCATCGGGGATGTCGATGGGTTGACTTGAAGGCATGTCTGTGCCAGAGCAAAGCCACCCGTGTCAGCCATCCCTGTCCACCCACAGCTCCCCCAGCACCGCCAAGGCTGCTCCCAAAGCCTTAGGGCCAAAATCCCAGGGGCAGGATGGGAGGAGCCCTGTGAGGAGGCACCCGAGACTCACCAGGACGGGGCGGGCACTCGAAGTTGAAGACGGGCTCCAGGTGGTTGGACTGGTCGAACTCCAGGTCAAAAGGGTTTTGCCCCTGTGGGAGCCAAGTGCAGGAGTGAGGTGGCAGCTGCTGGATCAGCCATCATCAGCTGCCACCCTGAGCCCAGCACAGACACACAGTCCAGCGTGCTCTGGCTCCTGGGACACATTCTGCTCACTGCCCCATGGTGCAGGACACCAGCTCATGGTGGGGCACGGCAGAGCTCCAGGGAGAGCCAGAGGATGAGGAAGAAGGCTTTGACCACATCTCCTGATGGGGACGGTGCTGCAGGGTCACTCCTCCAGCCAGCCCCAGGCCAGCACATGGGGGATGATGAGAGGGACCGCAGCCACCCACAGCAACCCAACCCCAAATCTCCACCCAAACCTGAACCACAGTGAGCTAGGAGGGGGAGGAAGAGAAGTCACAGGGCAAGACAGGCTCCAGAGCCACCCCTCCATGTCCTCCCAGCTCCCTGCAAGGTCACAGGGGCTGGAGCCTGCTCTGCCCTGCTCCAGGGGACATCGTGTCCACCGAGCTGTGGGATACCCCCGACCCGGCAGGATCGGGCCTCACTCCAAACCCTCCTGCACCCCGGGATCCATGGAGGGCATGGGACCCGCTCCTTCCCCCACAGTGAACCCCAGCGGCACCCGAAAGGACATGGGGACCCTCTGCTTCCTGCTCCCCTGAGCCACCCATGGGATGGGGCAGTGCTAGGGGCAAAAGGGCCCCCTCCTCCCCAGGATTATGAAATCTGTTTGGGTGGAGGTGGCAGCTCCAGCGGCGTTCCCAAACCCGCCCGGTGCCCGGGCCGGCTGCCAGCCCTAGCACGGCCAACCCTGGCCACCGCCAGAAACTCCCAGAAGGCGCCTGTTTACTGCAGCCCTGGGGGGGGGCCGGGGGTCCCCAGCGCAACGGAGGGCAGGTTCACACCAGGAGCACGCCCCCACCAAGCACCACTTTGGATCCCCGGGACCAAAACTCTCCTGTGCTGCATTTTCCCAGCTTTCCTCCCCCTCAAAACCTGGATTTGGGGAGCGCAGCATCGCCCCGCAGCTGCTGCCCCCCGGGATGAGCCCCGGCAGGATGGGGGGTCCGAGGCCTCCGGGAGAGGTACGGGGTGTACAGGGGGGCAGGGGAAGGACGGGGGGGGCACTAGGGGACCAGGGGGCCCTGCCAGCTGCCGCAGCACTGCCACACAAAGGTCTGGGGGATGGGAGGCTGCGCACGGGCTCCATCAGCACAGCCGAGGTGTCCCCCCCCTCCATCCCAGCCACCGCGGGGGGACACAAACCCCGGCCAGAGGCCACCCGAGCAGGAGCGGGGGTCGCTGCCTTGAGGGGCCGGGTTAGGGGGAGCCCCCCACACCCCG
The DNA here is from genome assembly GCF_031753505.1 of Anomalospiza imberbis. NCBI lineage: Eukaryota > Metazoa > Chordata > Aves > Passeriformes > Viduidae > Anomalospiza > Anomalospiza imberbis. The sequence continues at coordinate 1,583,663 of NC_089707.1, forward strand.
GAGCTGGAGCGAAACCGAACAAAGGACCCCCCAGCCCACAGCCAGGAGGCGGCTCGGAAAGGGGGGAACCGAATGGAGCGGGGTCACAGCGACGCCCCGCACCCCCGAGGTGACAGCGGCAGGTGAGGGGGGGGGGGGTGACGGGCTCGGGCTGGGGGTGCCCAGGGCATCCCGGGATCGAGCCTTGCTGCGGGATCGAGCCTCGCACGGTCCCAGCGGGCCGGGCCTGGGGAGCCCTGAGACCACCCCCACTTCGCTGCCGGACCAGGACCAGGGGTGCAACTGGGCGGGGGGAGAGTGCAGCCAACCCACCCGCAGGGGATCCCCGCGGGAGCTGCAGCATCCCAGCGCCCACCCGAGGCATGGGGGGGAGACACTGACCCAGCCCCCGGGAGCACCGCGACCTCCGGGACGGGGGGACAGGGGGGTCCCCCTGCACGGTTTGGGTGGCAGCGCCCCCGGAGCTCCTCAGTTTGGGGGGTGTCGGGGGTGGGGCAGGAAGCGGCCGGGCCCCCTCCGTTGCCGGGCAGGGGATGCAGCGATGCAAGCGCACCCCGGCCCTGGAGCCCCCCAGAGCATCCCCGTGGGGGCGGGGAGCAGCCCCTTACCTTGAAGGAGCGGTGGAATCCCGGGATCTCTGATTTCTTCTGCACCATCTTGCTGCGGGGGGGTGCGGGGAGCGGCGTTGCTGGGAGAAATTATGGGGGGCGGCAAAATAAAAAAAAAAAGGGGATGGGGGGGAGGGAGGCGGAGGGACGGGCAGAGCCGGAGGGGAGTCCGGGGGGTGGCCGAGACCTGCGGGGAGAGGAGGGGGGGGGGGGTGTCAGGCGGTTGCGGCCCCCCCGGATCCTGCCCGGTTCCGCCCCCGAGCCCCCCGGGCCGGGCTCACCGGCGCGGCCCCGCAGAGCCGCCGCTGCTGGTGGTACCGCAGCCCGCACCGCCGCCCGCTCCGCTCCGCGCCGCTCCGCCGCCGCCGGGGGGGGACGCGCCGCCCCCGCCCCCGCCGCCTTTATAGGCACGGCCACGGCCCCGCCCCGCCCCGCCCCCGGCCCCGCCGACACCCCCCCGCCGCGCCCCGGGACGGGGACACCCCGCCGGGGACACTAGCGGCCACCCCGGCCATACAGACACCCCCGCCCAGGGTCACAACAGCCCCCCGGACACCCACAGGGAACGCGGCCCCCCCCGGGGACACAAAAACCCCTCCCCGGGCACCCACCGGGACACAAACCCTGCCCCCCCCGAGGACACAGTCCCCCCTCCCCGGGAACGCAAACAACCCCCCCGGGACACCCCAGAGCCCCGGGCACAGGGACAGAAACACCTCCCCCAGTGCACCCCCAGCCCCCCGGACACAAACACCCCCCGTGCAGCACCGGGGGACACAAACGCCCCCCTGGACACGCAAACAGCCCCCCCCGGACATCCCAATTCCTCCTGGAGACACAAAGACCCCCCCGGGCACTCACCGGGGAAACAGCCTCCCTAAGGGGACACCCCGAACGCCCCCCGGGGCCACCCACACCCCCTCTCCGGGCAGCTACCCGGGACCTCACCCCCCTGGATTCCCTCTGGGGACACCGCACCCCCCTCAGGTACCCCGTCGCTGCACCGGGGCACCCTCTGTGCTGCTCCGGGAACCGGGCCCCCCCCCCCGGCACTCTGCTGTGGTGTGGGGGAGGCTGGGGGCATTGAAGGGTCCCTGCACCCCCCTACCTGGCACCCCCTGTGCTGCACCGCTTTGCCACCCCCCTGTGCTGCACTCAGGTACAGGGACACCCCCCTGTCACCCCCCTGTGCTGCACCCATGGACAGGGGCACCCTCAGTCCCCCCCAGATTGCACCCACTGAGGGTGCAGGGGTGGGGGAGGGCAACCCCCACATCCCTGAGACCCCCCTGCACTATTTTAGGGGACAATGCCCCCCCAGGCACCCCAATTCCCCCCTCCCCCTTCAGACACACTTGGGCACAGGGATGGGGACAGGGACACCTCCCGGGGACCCCCCTGCACCGGGACAAGAACACGCCAGCTCCGTGTTCAGAACCTGGTGGCAGGGGAGTGGGGGCCCCCTGAGCCCCCCGCCCCACTCAGGACACGAGCGGGGCAGAGCTGAGCTCAGCCCCCCCTGCACGGGGGTGGTGGGGAGGCAAAGCAGAGTCACGTCCCTTGTCCCCGCGGGCCACCAGCGGCTCTGGGGAGCAGGGTCGGTATTAGGACCCCCCTCCCGGCGCGGTGACCCCGTGGGAGCCCCTCCCCACGCGTGTGTGCGACTGTCCCCCCCCCCCCCGCCCCGTGTGACGCCAGCGGGGGCTCAGAACAGACGCGCTCGTTGCGCGCAGCGGCTGCGCCGGGGCCGATGGCTGCGGCACCGCGGTGACTTCACCGCCCGCCCCGCGCATTGGCTGCGCCCGCCGCCGCCACGGCACCCCCGGATCCCCCCGTCACCGCCACGGCACCCCCGGACCCCCCTGTCACAGCCATCGGTGCCCCCGGATCCCCCCGTCACCGTCACGGCACCCCCGGACCCCCCTGTCAGAGCCATCAGTGCCCACGGACCCCCCTGTCACCGCCACGGCACCCCCGGATCCCCCCTGTCAGAGCCATCAGTGCCCACGGACCCCCCTGTCACAGCCATCGGTGCCCCCGGACCCCCCTGTCATAACCATCGGTGTCCCCGGACCCCCCTGTCACCGTCACGGCACCCCCGGACCCCCCTGTCACCGCCACGGCACCCCCGGACTCCCCTGTCACAGCCATCGGTGCCCCCGGAGCCCCCCCCCCCAGCAACGGGCACACCCCGGAGCCCCCCCAGTACTCTCGACACCCCTGGATCCCCCTGTCACAGCCACTGGCACCCCTGGAACTCCCCCATTATTGCCATCGGCACCTCCAGACCCCCCTCGCTACCGTCATCGGCACCCCCGGACACCCCCCCCTGCCACGGGACCCCCGGACCCCCCCTCGGCCATCGGCACCCCCGGACCCCCCTCACCGCCATCGGCACCCCCGGACCCCCCTCACCGCCATCGGCACCCCCGGAACCCCTCACCGCCATCGGCACCCCCGGACCCCCCTCACCGCCATCGGCTCTGCCCCCCCTCCCAAGCGCCGCAGCCCCCGGCCCTGCTCTGCCCCCCACCCTCCTCTCCCCCGCTGCTGGGGGGTGTTTGGGGGGGATGTGCATCGCCCCAAATCCCGGTGCCAGCCCGGCGTGGGGTCACCAGGGTGGGGTCCTGGCCACCCCCCTCCCAAAACCTGCCGAAATTCCTGCTCTTCCGGGCCCTAATGGCTCCTCCTGCGTCCCGCACAGCGCCCGCCCGGGCCTTTGTTTTTGGTGCTGCTGATGAGGGCTCCCCACTTATCCCGGACTGGGGGGGCTGCGTGGTGGTGCCCCCACTGCTGGGGGGTCCGCAGGGGGACAGGGACGGTCCCTTCCCCTCCTGGGGCTCCTGAGGAGCCACGCATTCCCAAATTGTGCCCGCCACCACGTAGGTCACGTAGGTCATGGAGCCGGGAGTGACAGGGCAGCACAGCCGGGGCCCACAGCCCTGGGGCCACCGGCCTGGCATGGGGGGACCCCCAGGGCTGGGCTGGGGGCTCACCCGGCCCAGGGGATCCCTGTCACCTTGTGGGAAGCTGGGGCAGCGGCAGCGTGTTCACCATGTGTGCCACGTGTGCTGTGTGCTGGCTGTGTGTTGTGTCCCCCGTGTGTCCCCTGCGTGCTCCCCACCTGTCACCGTGCCCTCTGTGCACACCCAGCGTGTGCTCAGTGCCCACCCCTGCTCCCGTGTGGCCCTGGTGTGACCTGGGCGTGTTTGCCCCCTGTGCTGGTCACACACACTCGGTGCACACTCAAGGGGAGGTTTCCAGCTGAGTGTGGCAGCAACGTTGGGCACAGGGACACCGGGACAGGCTCCTCTTCCCAAGGCTTCCCTTCCCCGTGCTGGTCCCGGTGGAATTGGCTGCCAGGGAATGTGCACAAAACCACACACGTGTGTGCAAGGCCAGAGCACGGGCCCAGGGGGTGTTTGCACGAACACACACACACGTACATGTGGTCATGTGTTGTTTTGTGCCTGCACACGTGTTCATCCCACTGTACCACCCGTGTTTCCCCCACAGGACCAGGGCTCTCCCTCTCCCCCTCTCCTGCTGGGCACAAGGTCCAGCCAAAATCCCCCCCTGGGGCCCAGCCTGGCCCCCAGGTCCCTGCACTGGTGGCTCCTGTTGTGGGGACACAAGTGCCCATGGACAGTGGAAGGGGCCAGTGCTGGCAGCTCACAGACCACAACTCAGGGCTTCCTAATGTTTTTTTCAGGGAAACGCGAATTTTGATACATCTGAGCCTCCTCTCTGCTCCTGATCACATCCAGCGTCCCAGGGGTGCAAACATGGGGCCGGCAGCAGCGAATTCCCCATGTGCCAGTTCCCCCCAGGATCTGCTGATGGTGAGCCCCTTGCTGTGTCCCCAAGGTGTCACCTGTCCCCACACCTCTGCGTTCCAGCAGGACACACAATCCTGTGGGGTCTCCAGGAGCTGTTGGAGCCCCACACTCCAAGACCGGCTGAGGGAAAACAGGAAAGTGAGCGGGGCTGTGCCGGAAGGCGGCTATTGTTGGCCAGGGAGCAGAGGGAGCGTCAGGGGCCGGAGGCATCGTGGCCACCCTGTCACCCCTCTGTGCCCTGAGCCACTCGTGGCTGCCCACAACCTCTGGATGTGCCTCAGTGTGGGCAGGCGGCTGCTCGGGGCTGTCCAGGGCTTCCCCTCCCACCTCACTGCTCTGCTTTGGAAGGGAAAATAAATAAAGTTCTTTTTTTTCCATGTGTTACTTCCCCGGCCCAAGGAGGGCCCAGCTTCCCGCCCCTGGAAGCAGGAGGATTTGGAACATTGGCTCTGTGTCAAATGAAAAAATCCTGCAAAAAACCTGGAATTTCCTGCTGGGCAGAAACCCGGAGGTTTGACACTCCTGGCGCTGGGGTGGGACAGGAGGGATGGGAGGGACGGGGAACAGGAGGGACACAGGGGACACCCCTGCCCCCCATGCCCAGGGCACACGCGGGCTCACTGCCCAGCTGGTTCCTGTGCTGGTGGATCCTCGATTTCCTCCTCACCTTGAAGCCACTGGGAGAGTTTTGGCAGCTCCTGCCAGGCCTCCAGTGCACCCCAAGTCCCCACCCTGTCACCGGGGCTCTCCCAGGGACACGGCCCTGGTCCCTCAGTCCCCATCTGCTGGGCTGGGGTGAACCCTGGGTTGGGGTGAACCCTGCTTGGCTTTCCCAGCTCCTGCTTTACCCCCACATTTCAGGGCTGCCCCCTTGCCCAGGAACCTCCCAGAAGAGCTGCCCAGTGTGTTCCAGGGACAGCAGGGGGACAGGCAGAGTGAGAGGGGTCACACAGAGGGGGATGGTGGTGTCATTCCTCAGTTTCCCCAGCTGGAAGAGGTGCCATAAGGGGAGAGAGTAGCTGGAACCCAACATGGAAGCTGCAGGGAGGGATGGTACAAGCACACCTTGGGGTGGTTTCACCCCCAAAAAGTTCTTCAAGGGAGGTGTCAGTTCAGTGGGGAGCATCCTCCCTCCCCCATCGCCCAGTCCTGGCCCTGACACCCCACACCAGCCAAAACCCAGGGGACAAGGACATGGACATGGTCATGGACAAGGATTGGGATGGGGTTTGGCCTAGGGATCTACTGGAAAGATGGAGCAAGTTCCTCCAGGAGGGAAACCTCTGCAGCCCTCAAATCAAGGGGCAGGAGCTGCGGGAGCTGTGGTTTTGGGGTGTCTGGGAGAAGGACAAGGACAGGGCTCACACTGTGCCACAGTAGGAGCCCTGTCTTAGCAGACAGCAGCAAATGGGAGAAGCATTTCCAGGAGGACTTTAAACACCCCAGGCTCTTTTCACCCTCCTCCATCCTCCCAATTCCTGGGAAAGGGGGAAATCTGCAGCAGCAGCAGCCCTGGCCCCCTGCAGCTGGGTCACTCTGGGGAAGCCCAGGGACGTGGCAGGAAGAGGTGCAGGCTGGCATGTTGCACATTTTCTTAGAAAGAGCAGAAAAACTCCCAAACCATCAAAAAATTCCCCTTGCTCCCTTGGAAAGGGCACTGAAACCACAGCAGGGCCTGTACACACTGTGGTGCTGGAGGACGTCAGTCCCGGCAGCCTCTGGGGTTAGCAGGGATGTGTTCACCAGGACCAAAAATGATCCTGGGGCCCCTTCTCCTGGTGAGGCAGAGGGTGAGGAGGGCCGGAGCAGCAGGTGGCCTCGGTATCGGTGTCACCCGCAGGGATGGGACATGTCCTCCCCGCTCCAGCATTTTCCCAGAAGCATTCCAGGTCCTGCCCATGTTCCTGGAGCTGCTGGCTCCTGGCCTGGCCTGTGCCATACAAGGGAGAGGGAGCACGTGCCATGCTGGTGACTGTTCCCTTGTCCCAGGAACGGCTGTCACCTCCTCCATGGAGCCCAAAACTGGAGCGGAGCAAACCCAGAGCCCTGCCCAGGAGGAGGCGGGCACGGATCAGGGCTGGGGGGCTGCCAGGGACCCTGGGGAATCTGGCTCCAGAGGCATCAGCTGTCCAGGGAACACAGAACAAACAAAAAGCACATTTCAGAGCTTGGAAAGCGTCCACTGCCTGTGCAGGGATGAGGGATGGAAGCACTGCCAGGGTCTGGGGGGCTGAGTATGACAGCAGAGCTGTGAAGGGACATGTCCTGTGCCACCTGTGCTCCTGTTCCCCAACTCAAAAGGTGCACGGAATGAGGCAGCACCTCCTGGGGATGGGAACACAGTCCATAGGCCCATGGCCCCTCTGGAGGGGTCCCCCTGCTGTCTCTGGGCCGTGCCCAGGGCTGGAGGGGCAGGGCAGGGCAGTGTAAGGACACCCTTCTGTCACAGCACAGCCCCAGCAATGCTCTCTATGCAGGAGCTGCTGCCCAGGGAGGTGGTGGCAGGTGGGGACATCCCTGTCCTCACCGAGCAGGACGTGGCTCTGGCACAGACCCCACAGACACGCAGCCACAGGTGCCATAGGAAACCCCCAGCCCCTGCTCCCCCTTGTCTGCTTTCCAAGGCTACCCCCACTTCCCAGCTTCCCACTTTAAGCAAAACCTGATGGGACTTGTGACAGATGTGCTCGACCCTTCCACCAACCCAGCAATGGTCTGGTCTGGGATCTAGAGGAGGAAAAGGCCAGAGCCAAGCCAAGAAGTCCAGGAAACCCATGAAGGAGCAGAGTGCCCCAGGGAGCATCAAAGCTTGTGAGCTCAGAACCCATTGTGGGATTAACACATGGAGAGCAGGTGGCTTTTCCAAGACTTATTTATCAAGGAACAATGAAAGTTGTGGGTACAAGAAGCCCCCTGCACTTTTCCCTCTGAGCCAACTGCTTCATTCCATCAGCCTCCAGCAAGGCACCAGTGAGTGCCTTGAGCTCTCCCTGCCTGGCAGTGTGACTGTGCCGTGGTGTCCTGGAGCAGGGACATCTCCCGACCTGTGCCTCCAGGAACAGAGACCTTTCCACCAACAACAGATCTTTGGATGAGTCCAGTTTGAGTTCTCCCTAATCTGCAGCTGGACTGCACATCTGTGATCTCTCTGGAGGTGGGACACGTCTCAGGGTTTGGGATGAGACTGAGAGACCCTTACTTGGAACAGCTCCTCAGAGAGATCCTGACAACACCCTGAATTAACATCAACGAAATCCGTGTATCTTACTCCTTCATATGTGAACCACTGTCCAAATCTGAGACGAAGACAGAACCTGGGCTGTACCTAAGGTCCATCAGGAGTTTAGGAAGAGGGGGGTCTTGTCTGAACCTTGTACTCAACAGAAGGGTCTCTCTTACCCTTTTACAGCTTCAGTCTCAGTGTAAACCATTCCAGCTCAATTCCAACTTGATCTTCCTTAGTCTTTTACATCAATGTAGGAAGTACCAGAGGGAACCTCATCATTGTACTCTGTTAAATCCCACTTTCATAGATTCATATTAAAATAACTTTTGCTAAGAGCATTGACAGTGACTCTTTGAGTGACCCTATATCACTCATCTGTGACAAACTGATGTTGTTGGCAGAATCCTAAATCCAAATTCAGGACAGAACTGAGGCTGTGAAGCTCCTGAGCTCCTCAGGGTTCAGGGGATGGAGAAGCCCAGCAGGGGAGGATCAGGATGAGCCATGGCTTCCTGGGAGCAGCAGGAGACCCTGCTCTGAACCACAGGAAAGGAGCATTTCTCTCGGAACATACGGCAGCCACAGCCCCCTCTGTGCCGCCAGCCTGCGCCCGCTCCAGCTCCGGGGCAGATGCCATCTGTGCTTTTTGGGAAGGGATCAGCCCCGCAGGGGGGAGGCTGCTGGAGCCCTGGGCACAGTACCTGCTCAGCCCAGGCCCTGCAGTGCAGATCTGCAAAGCTGTTCTCTGGATTCTCAGCACAGCCTTTGTGATGCCTCTGCACCCAACCAGTGCCAGGGGGATGAGCAGTGAAAGTACCGAGAGGTCCTGGTCTAGGCTAAACCCCCTCGCCAGGCTGGGCTCAGCTCGGGGGGCTCAGCTTGTGGTGCTCAGCACTGGGGCTGCAGTTTGGGGTGCTCAGCCTGGAGGGCTCAGCACTGGGAACTCAGCCCTGGGGGCTCAGCCTGGGGGCTCAGCCCCAGGGGCTCACAGCTGCCTGCTCCCTGCAGCACTCGCAGCTGCAGCTCAGGAGCAAGTAAACACGAGATGAAAGCCTGGGGAGATGAAAGTGGGGCTGGGGCTGCCAGAGCAGAGGCAGAGGAAGGCTGAGCTGTGGCTCCACAGACCTGTCTGGGCAACATCCTGCACTGCCAGGCATGGGGCCGGGCTCAGCCACCTCCAGCCCTGCCACATCTCCTACAAAGGTGCTTTTCCTCCTCCTCTCTTGGCTGAGCTGGTCTCTCATGGGAGGGTCTTTCCCCCAAAAAGAAAGGGAGGCTGAGGAAGGCAGGTCCCTGCCCTGTGGGTCACAGCTGGTTGGGTGCCACAGATGCCCGGACTCAGCACCTACAGCACTCCAGGTGGGTGTGAAAAGGGAAGCTGAGGAACAGTGAGAGGAGCTGCCCCGGCTCCCAGGGCTGACCCAGCACCACTCACCACCCACCTGCAGCCCCACCACAGCTCAGCGCGTGGGGCCTTGCAGGTGTCCTGGTTTCAGCTGGGACAGAGCCAGTTCTCTCCCCAGTAGCCGGTACAGGGCCGTGTTTGGGATCTGGGATGAGAATAATGCTGATAACACACCAGTGCTTTGGTGGTGCTGAGCAGTGCTTGCCCTAAGCCAAGGACTTTGTGTGTCCCGTGCTCTGCCAGCAAAGAAGGGCACAACAGCTGGGGGAAGCAGGGCTGGGGCAGCTGACCCAGGCTGGCCAAAGAGATATTCCACACCAAGGAACAGCATGCTCTCCAGCTGAGCTGCACCCACAAAACACTGGGAGAGGGGCTGGAGGGTGCTCCCAGCACTTCCACTAGGCAGGGGAATGGGCAAGAGCCAGTGCTGCAGGCAGGGAACAGGAGGAGCTACAGCTGGGGAGCCTCTCACTCCCCACCTGGCCAGGTAAACAATGTGCATCCCCCAAATGCAGAGTTTTTCCCAATTTAGTCCACCAGTCTCAATGACTGCACCCCTGGCTCCTTCCCATGGTAGAGGAGCCTCTTGGCAAGTTGGTGAGCTGGAATTCCCCTCCCCTGCCCACTTCCACCCGAGTTTCAGAGCTGGGAGAACAGCTCAACCCTTGGGTACAGAGACACTGCAAACATAAGTCAGGACAACCCCAGGCTGCCGGTCAGGCCCCATGGCCTTGGGACCCAGCGCAGGGCTCGGAGCAGCCTGGACCTGGCACGTGGAGAGCAGGAGCAACCCAACCAAGCCCCCAGGAGCTGTGCCAGGAGCACACACCCACGAGCTCCCAGCTCCCCAGCACAATCCCCAAGGAGCCGAAACACCCCGTGTTTGTTTTGCTGATGGGAAGGTTCTGACGAATGTGCAGTCACGAGACGCTCGGCGGCGGCGTGTGCTGTGTAAATACAACATAATTTATTGGTTCCATTTCAGAGCACGAGTGGTATTTGTACGAGTGTCCTAACGGCAGGATGAGAAATGAGAGAGTCACATATGTACAGAGATTCCAGGGCACGGGAACACTTTGTAAGGAAGAGATGGTTAGTGGTGCAGTTTGGTCACTTACTGGTCCCTAAATCCTAGGTAGACCCACTACCTACCAGGGGGCACTGCCAAGCTCTCCTCGTGCAAGCAGCAGGCGAGGCTGGGGGGCTCTGGCTGCACAGCAGAGATTTTGGTCCCAGAAGTGCACAGCTGGGCAGGGTGGTGATGCTGGGAATAGGGAGAAGGCTCCGTACCCCAGTACCCCAGCAGGAAGTGGGATGGTCCCGGCAGGGTCAGCGTACCACGAGGGGCAGGGAGGGAGGGGACAGAGGAGAATTCCTGGTGTCTCTCCCAGCACCTCCCCTCTGGTGGCTCCCATGAGGAGCTGCCAGCGTGGATCTGTGTCCCCATGGGGACAGTGCAGAGCCACAGCCAGGCTGTGTGTGCAGAGCTCAGCTCAGGGCTGGGCTGACACACGAGGGCAGATTTCCACTCCAACAGCACCGGCCCCAACTGTGGCAGCCATGGGATGAAGCCCAGTCCCAGCTCACTCAGAGGAAGAGCACAAGAGCCAGGCCTTGGGGACAGGTGGGCACAGAGCAGCTCTGCCCCAAACCTGGACTCACAGCCAGTGGAAGAGGTGTTGGGGGATCCACACCTGGGGATCCGTGTACACCAGTCCTGTACCCTGCCTTCAGGGGTGGGAAATGTGTATCCCGAGGGAGGTACCGCTTCCATGGCAGCATCAGCCCCACGACACAGCTCTGTGTCAAGTGTCTGGCTCAGCTCACTCGGGGCACATGGAGGAGGCAGCTCAGGCAGCTCTTCCCCACTCCGAGAGCCAACATTCCCATCAAGTGGCCCACAAAATATTTTCTTTTTTATAGAAATTACTATAAAAAATTAGTTAATCTAGAGCATCTTTAAAAAAAATATCCCTGCAGTATCACAGTTTTACATTGAAACTCATTAAAAATATATAATTTCTTAAACGAAACATCTCTGTTCTCCCCTTGAATCATGTCTCCAATATGGGATTGGGGCTCGGAGTCCTCGGAAGAGGTGCTGAGGTGGGAGCAGGAAGGTCTGAGCTCAGTGGCACATCCGGGAGGTCATTTCCTTCTGTCAAAGGGACAGAGAAGACAAGGGACCGTGAAGGAGGATGTAGGCTCCCAGGTGAGGGTGTAGATAAAAACTCTGTCTTTAGCTGTCAATACCATTCCTAGGCACAGGGTGACCCTGCTGCCCACAGCTCCAGTTTGGGCATGGTCGTGTTCCCCCCACCATTCCCATTCCCAGCACATCCCAGTCATATCCTGACTCCCAGGTTCCTGACAGTTACACTGCAAGGCAAACTGGTCCTGAATTTCGGCAACCAGCTTTAGAAGAGAATCATTAAATACTTAAGGGTTGGAAAGACTCCCAAGATCAACTCCAACTATTACCCTACCACTGCTGCGTCACCACCAAACCATGTCCCCAAGTGTCACAGCCACATGTTTTTTGAGCACTTCTAGGAATGGTGACTCCAACACTGCCCTGGGCAGACCTTTCCAATGCTTGTCCCACCCCTTCAGTGAAGAAATTTTCCCTTAAATCCAATCTAAACCTCCACTGGCACAGCTTGAGACTGCTCCCTCCTGTCCTGTCACTTGTTAGCTGGGACAAGACTGGGCCCCTCCTGTCAGGAGTTGTGCAGAGCCACAAGGTCCCCCCTGAGCCTCCTTTTCTCCAGGTTGAGCCTCCCCAGCTCCCTCAGCTGCTCCTGGTGCTCCAGACCCTTCCCCAGCTCTGTTCCCATCTCTGGACATGCTCCAGCCCCTCAATGTCTTTGTTGGAGTGAGGGGCCAAAACTGACCCCAGAATTGGAAGTGGGGCCTCCTGAGAAGGTTCCAGAGCCCTCTGTGACACCCCCAGCCCTGTGCTGGCCACAGACCCTGAGAGCCCCACCAGGCACTCACCAGGGGCTCCAGCTCCTTGGTGTCTATGAGATTGAACTCTTTCACAAAGTAGTAAAAGTGCTTGTAGCAGGTGTTCACGTGGGCCTCTGAGCCCATCTGGGTGATCCTGTCGAAGTGGTGGATGTAGACGTGGACAAACACCCGGAAGAGCCTGGAGAGAATCTTCTTCACCACTGGGAGGAAGTTCTTGGGGAAGGGAGTACCTTGGGAGGGGAAGAGTGGCCATGAAAAACCTTTTGGTCAAGCTAAAGCTGGTTGCTTAGGGCTAAAATAAATTGGCAAAATGGACAGTTTGAGTCAAAAGTTCTATCCCTGGTAATTTCCAGCTCCCCTCTCCTTTTTCCTTTCCTTTGGATCACATTTTTCAAAGCACAGATTTTTTAAGTGACAGAGTGATGCACTGCTGTGACTGAAAGCAGAGCCCACATTCCCAGCAGTTGTTTCAGTCAGACAAGAGTTTTCTTCTACTCCTGTTTGATTTATTTGTACAAACAGTGCAAAACACCAGATACAACCAAGCAACTTCTCAAAGGAAAGGGCTGGTGCTGTTAACTCCCCACAGTTATCCCTTGTTTTGGTACATCTTTAGCTCTTTGGTTAAAAATTAAAGCTGTTAAGGTCTTCTTTGAAGGCTTCAGGACTGTTTGGCTGTGCCCCTGCAGCAGAGCAGTCTGGCCATGCAGCCACCTCCATGGGATATCAGGGTGTAAAGTTCACACTGTTTCTGGAGGAACAAGGACGAGTTAAACCCTTTCCTTGCTCTGCCAGAGCTGCAGCATTTCAGTCAGCATTAAAGGATCTGGTAAAAGCTGAGCTGAAGACAGTAACAACTAAAAAACCCCAAATCACAACCCTCATGCTGTCAGAAGCTCGTCCTGCAGCCCAAAGAGAACCAACACCCCCAGTGAGGTCCCCAGAGAGCTGCAGCAGAGCCTGTGCAGCGCGAGAAGGACGGCTGGGGAGGGTTTGGTGCTGCAGCTGTCTCAAAACTGGCTGTTTATGGCCCCCCTCCCCTCTCTGCCCACTCCACACCAGGTTTAAGCAGCATTTTGGCACAGTGGAGGATCCCTGTGGATGCTCAAGTGGCAGATGTGCCCCAAATAGGGACCAACTGCATCCCATCAGAGCTCCAAAGGGATGAACACTGGGGCAGGAGGGAGGGAGCTCTGCTGCACCTCGTCTCCTCCATCCCAGGAGATGGAAGCTCTGCATAGGCTCAGCTGTATTTACCTGATAACTTAGAGACTAAATTCTTCCATCTTCATCACAAAATAAAACCCAACAATCTCTGTCCCAAAGCTGCGTTTGGATATGGAGATTGAGGTGTCTTAGGCCAAACTCCTGTTTCCATAGTCCTGGCAGTAGATGAAACATTGGCCCTTCCCTGGAGGCCTGTGCCAGCATCCCACCCCTCAGGAGGGGCAGAGGCAGCCAGTGTGGCCTCTAATAACAGAGGGGGTGATTATGGCATGTGACACCATCACCAGGTGACACAGAGCTATGCCTCAGACCTGGGCTGGCCATCAGCTCCCAGAGAGCCATTCTGCATCCAGCATGAGCCACTCCAGAGCCACCTCAGAGACCAACTGCTCTAAGAGCAGCCTACTGTTTCACTGCCTCGAGGTATCCATGACTCCCAGTGGGATCTGGTACAGCTCTGGGTATTCCAGCACTGCAGAAGAGCTGGGAAGAGCTCACTGCCCTGCTACAGGGCTCAGCTGTGCTGCAGCATCTCCTGGAACAGCAACAGGGGCTTCACGAGAAGGTTTCACACCCCCTCCCTCCCTCCCTCCCTCCAGCCCCAGCTGGGACCCAAACTCACCGACGTTGGTGGGGAAGATGTCCTCGTTGTTGATCTGCACCTCGATCCAGTCCATGAGCAGGTTCATGTACTGGGGCGCGGACAGGGCCGTGGGTTTGCGGTACTTGTGCTCGTCCTGCCACCGGTACTCGTACTTGGGGCCCCCCGACATGACGGGGCAGGACTGCTCCGTGCAATAGTCACTGATGGTGCCGTAGATGAGGTTGATGCGGTTGAAGAAGTCCACGACATGCACGGCCACCCAGTCGTTCTGCTCCTCGCCCGGCGGCAGCTGCACGGCCACCTTCAAGTCCAGGCCAGCGTTGAGCGAGGCCTGGGCCTTCTTGTGCAGCTCAAACCGCTGAGTGCCCGGCTCGAACTTGCGCTTGGGCCGGAAGGTTTTGTCTTTATTGAACACTTGCTTCAAAGCGTGGGACATTTTCCTTCTCTTGGGTGTCTTCCAGGCCCGCAGCGGTGACAGCCAGAGGCGCGGCCACTTCCCGGGGTAGGGCTGGGGCGACTCTGATCTTCACAGAAACCTCCCTCTGCTCATCTGGTCCTGATCTGCAACACAGCACAGAAGGGCAGAGATTAGGAGCAGCTTTCTCAACAGGAAACCTCCTCTCAATCCCATAGGAAGAGATCTGGGATGCCATCTGGGCCCTCGCCCCACATCTGAGAAGGGGGGGAGCCCACGGCAGCTTTCCTTCCTCCCCCTTCCCTTCCCTTCCCCGGCTGGAGCAGATGGGAGGGGAGGCTAGAGGGATGACCTGGGCTGAACAGAGTCACCTTCTGACCTGTTCCATGTGGGAATGAGGGAACAGACCCCACAACCATGGGAGAGGGCTGCCACTCACCCCAACAGTGCCACACCATGAGACCCCAAGCCTGCAGAAATGCCACCAACTGCTTGGCTCACATGCACTGACAAAGGGTAAAACCAGCTGGGTTTCACCCAGATCCCATTTTCACCTCTGCATCCCCCCTTTAGAACAAGGCCAAGCCAGGTCATGCCAGCCCACAAGACAGCTCAGAGCTGCTGCCAGACAGCCCCCACCAAGCCAGCCACCGAAAGTGAGAGACAGGAACCAAGAGGTGGAGGGCAGTGAGAAGAAGAAGTCACAGCTCAGGCACCCGGAAAGCAAATACCCTGAAATAACACCGGCCCTGAGAGCAGCCACAGCCTCTTCTGCAGGTGCACACAGACCATAAACATATTTCCCATTTCAGTTCAGCTGCATTTACAAGTTGAAAACTGGAAGATGAGGGGAAGCTCATCTTCCTCTTCCAGACTGTAGAAAAGAATCAGCTCCAAGGGTGAGACACAAGTTGAGATCTGAAGGGATGCTGACGAGAAACACAGCTCTGTTTATCTGTAGCTAATTATACCTCCTTTGTTCCCACATCCAGCCCCTCACAGAATTTGTGCCAGGCTGCTCTTTGATGAAAGCTTAAGGCAGAAAGCTTTGTGTACCAAAAATATTATTTTACATGTGCTGGTCAGAGAAATTAATAAAGTAACAGAAATTAAGCTGATGCCTTAAATAGCATAAATAAGTTTCCATAATTTCATAAACAAGCAAGCAAAAAAAAACCAACCCTTTCTCCAAGCAGAATCTACTTAGATTTACATGAGGCCTCAGTGTTGTTCCAATAGGTAAACAGTGTCCTCAAATGCTGGCAAGCACATCCCAAACTCAAGGTCATGACTACCACGGCTGCAATTGAGCCCGTCTCTAACAGATGCTGCAGTGCTAATCAGCAGTTCTTCTCTGAAGAAAGATTAAAAAGCTTTAAAGCCAAGGCCTCTTGTTTCCTTATTTAATTACAGTGAGGAAGAAACCCCAAACCACTCCAGTTCACCTCACTAAGAACAGGATCAACATTTCCTGTGGGAATGGGCTCAGTAACCTCTTCCATGCAGGAGCTGAGAGATCCAAACCCCAACATGGGCTACGATGTGTTGGGAGAAACCCTAAAAGCATTTTAATGTGGTTCAGTGAGATCCACCATGGGCTGAGCGGTGAATCCAGAGCAGATATGTCATCATGGAAAGGTTTAGGTTGGAAGGAGCCTTAAAGACCATCCAGCTGCAACTCCCTGACGTGGGCAGGGACACCTTTGGTATGCAGGAACACCTTCCACTAGATGAGGTTGCTTGAAGCCCCATCCAACCTGGCCTTCCTGCTGCCAAAACAGCCGCTGTGACCCCTGAGCCACCTCAGGGGAGGCAAACCCAGCACAAACCCTTGGCAGATGTGTCCTTTGGAGCGTGATCCCACCCCAGACGTGGCAGAGGAAGAAGTGAAGGGTGTGGAGAGACAGCTGAGCAGTGTTGGTTAGCAGGAGCTGTGTCACAGCCTGGCCACATCCTGTGGCAGAGCCGGAAGCTCCAGGGACTGCGCCCACCCTGGAACCGAGGTACGGGCCCCACGGAACCAGCAATGTGGGCAGCAGGTGCTGTGACTGCTGCTACTTGCAGCAGAAAGTCCAGGGAAGCACTTGTGATGAGTTCCCTGCACTGGAGATGGAGGAAAACACATCCTCTCACACAAGAAACCACAAAGTAGCAGCAGCACCACCCTCCATGGGGCTCCCTGGAGCACCCCCAGCAGTGTGACTCCATCCCTGCTTCTTTTCTGGAGGATCTGCTCTGCAGGGCCTGGCATGGATGTGGATGGAGTAAAACCCAAGGGTAAAACCAAACATCCCCTGGCTTTGGCACCACACATCAAGAAACAAACACCAACCATTTTCCTCATCTGAGTGGGATGGAGAGACTTTTCATAGAATCCCAGAATATCCTGAGCTGGAAGGGACCCTCGGGGATCATCAGTGCAGCCCATGTCCCTGCCCAGACACCCCAACACCCCACCCTGAGCATCCCTGGCAGCGCTGTCCAAACGCTCCTGCAGCTCTGGCAGCCTTGGGGCTGGGACCATTCCCTGGGGAGCCTGGGCAGTGCCAGCACCCTCGGGGGGAAGAACCTTTCCCTGAGCTCCGTGCCAAGCCCTGGCACAGCTCCAGCCCTTCCTGGGCTCCTGTCCCCATCCCAGAGCAGAGCTCAGCCCCTGCCCCTCTGCCTCCCCTCGGGAGGAGCTGCAGCCCCCGAGGAGCCTCCCCTCAGTCTCCTGTGCTGCAGCTGAACGAGCCAAGTGCCCTCAGCCGCTCCTCAGACCCTTCCCAGCTCCGTGCCCCTCCTTGGGACACTCTCCAACAGCTTTGGATCCTTCTGACCTTGTGGTGCCCAAAGTGCCCCCAGCACTGGAGGTGAGGCTGCCCCAGTGCAGAGCAGAGTGGGACAATCCCTCCCTGGGCCTGGTGCCCCCAGGACAGGGTGGCCCTTTGGGCTGCCAGGACACAGCGGTGACTCAGATCCAACTTGCCACTGACCAGGACCCCCTGGTCCCTTCCCATGGTGCTGCTCTCCAGCCTCTCATTCCCAGTGTGTCCCTGCATCCAGGGCTGCCCCATCCCAGGGCAGGATCCGACACTTGCCCTTGTCACTTGTCACATGGCTGGGGATTTCCCAGCCCTCACATTTATCAGGGTCTCTGTGCAGGGCAGTTCACTTGGTGTCCGAGGCAGTACTCATCCTACAAACAAATTCCTGATCCTATGAAGACATTATCCCTGAGAACTGGGGAGCTCAACACAGAGCAATTGTCTCTCAGACGATTCAGCATCTGTGTGAAGCATTAGCAAAATGAGTAGCTGAGACATCAAGCAGATGCAGCCTATTTAATTACGGTCTCTGACTGCAATGAGCTAAAAGAAACATTTAGCTCTAGGAAAAAAATAAAAATAAAGAGGCACAGAGACCAAAGCATCCCTGACATTGCTCGGAGATGATATCATCTGTACAACACCTACTTCCACAGGCAGGAGTCACAGCTGACACCGCCCCCGCACACAAGGGAAAGGAAAGGTTAGAGACAATTGGGAAATAGGACATGCAAAGCACCTGGATGGTATCTGCAAGCTTTAAAGGTGAGGGGAAAAACCACTCCCCCCCCATAAACAAACCTCAGTACGTTTTATTGCCTCCTCCTTTCAGCCAGCCAAGATCACAGCAGACGTCACCGGTGCTCCGAGAGGACCTTGGCCAGCGCTCGGGATCACAGGGCCCGTGACCCCCGTGGGCTGTCCAGGGCACAAACACACCTCCAGCTTATCCCAAGGACACGGGAGGAGCAGCTCCCTACTATGCTGGACTTGCCTGCCCAGGGGTCTCAAGGCCGGGCCCTCCCCTCCCCTCCCCTCAGCTCCTTTTCTCTGACTCTCTGCTTGTGCAGCTCCAGTCCTGTGCTGGTTTTGCTGCCAGGACTGTTGGCATGGTCCTGCCGTTCCTCTTCCCTCGCCAGGAATGGTGGATCATGAGGAGCTGCCTTGCTGTAACACCAGGCTCTGGGCAGAGGAAGGAAGCTCAGGCGGCTGCTTCCCAGCTCTTGGTCACTTGTAAAAGCAGCTCAGAGTCTGGAAAAGGGAAGAATCACGTCCTCCAAAACACCAGGAAACCGCCTGCCCTTGCACCCTGCTGAGCCATCCCGAGGCTCTCCAGGAGCCAGCAGAGTTCCCGACAGATCCTGCCCTCCCTACAGAGGCAGAATGGCCCAAAAAGGACTCCAGGAGTCCCATGACTGCTCCATCAGTGCCAGCCCCAGCAGCATTCCATGCTCCCCTCTGCTGCCAACACTGCACAGGGGTTTAACAACAGCCAGGGAAAACCAGCAAGGCAGCAGTCGGCATGCTCCTACCTGTGTTCCTGGCCCCAGCAGGTCACTCCTGCAGAGGGCTCAGCCCTGCTCTGCACCCTCTGTCAGCGCTGGCCGGTGCAGAGGCCAAGCTTCCTTTTTCAAAAGAGGGGAAAAAACCTCCCCGTTTGTTTCATGGGCGGCTCCGCAGCTGGGGAGGGGTCAGACACGAGGCCACCTCCCTCCTCCGTGACCCCAGCGCCAGGCCGGCCACATCCTGCTGCCTCTGGTAGAACAGCCCTTCAGCACAGCCCAGGGAGCAATGCAGCTCTTCAAATCAGGGATTTGTCCACTTTCCTATCCGGGAAGCCAGGCTGCTGTCCTCGAATCCCACTGAGTCCAGCTGCTTGTAACCCTTGGGTGGGGAGCCTGTGACAGCCATCGTGTCCCCAGAGCTCCCCAGAAGAGGGGAGCCTCGATCCTGCTTCCCCCAGAGCCCAGAGCCCCAGGGCCCTTAATGCCAGGCCAGAGTTCCCAACACAGGACACAAAAGCCCCCCGACTGATAAAGCAGCCCTGATAAAGGTATTCTGGATGAACCGAGCATTTCAAGTAAAAACCTGAATTTACAGAGAGAGGAAGAGAAGAAAAACAGCTTCAAACAGGCAACTTGCACAAAACAGCCAAGACGGACGCACACGCACATTTTTTCCACAATTCCATCCCCCTCCTTTCACAAATCCCTTTCCATGGCCACTCTGCACTAGCTCAGTGTCTCGAGACAGGATGATCCTGGTTTTCTCCGATTAAAGAAGAGATTTTACTACAGAGAGCAAGGAGCAGAACAATCCTGGCAGCCGCACTACACTAATGGCAGCCAGTTTCTGCGCCTCCAGAGCCAGTCTGGCAACAAACGAGGGCTTGTCTTCCTGGGACAAGACTTCCAGCTGCTCTTTCGAATGGATTTGTGATATGAGGACCGAAGGTCTGCCCCGTTGCTTACCTCGGGCAGGGCAGGGCAGGGCAAGGAGGGTGGCTGGAAGGCACCCTGGCCATTCATAATCCCAGCCAGCCGGCACTTCCACGTCAGCTGCTTCCTGTCTGGCACTGCCTCCAGCCTCCCGGCCCAGGGAGCTGCCAATGTTTTCCCAAAAGCTAATCCTTCCCCTCTGCAAGCTCTGTCTTTCTTCCTGCAGGATCACTCCATGTTGCAGCAGGAGAGCTGAGCCACGGCCGTTCAGTTCCCTTCGGCATTGCCTTCCCCATCCGTCCCCCGCGCTCAGCCCCGGCAGCTGAAGCTGCTCAGAAGTTTCTGGAGAAGGAGCAGCTCGACCTGGCCCAGCTGCATCTCCAACACCAATCCCACTTCATTCTGCCGCTCTGCAGGACAACATCCACATTTTTCTTTTAGAAAGTGCTTTAGCAGCAACCTTCACAACCAAATCTGAACAAGGGCACGCTGGAAATGCTGAATTCCCATGGTTTGGGCAAACAAAGAGCCTTTTGTCTTTCACCAGAGTCAGCTTTAAGAAGGTCCTGCCTGTTGCCAGCCACCCCCAGGCTCTGCAATTCCAATCTGCTGCACAATTTGCAAATTCCCGAGTAAGAACTGGTACAGTTCTCCTGGGACATCCCACGTCTCCAGGCCCTTCCTGGAAAGAGGGTGGCTTAGGGGAAGAGGTCGGTTTAGGAGCAGGACAAGGCTATACGCATGAGAAAATAAAAAAGTGTAATAAAAGACCAAAAATAGTTATCCCGGGCTTTAACTGGCCTCTCTTTCACCCCTGCAAGGCCAAGCATTCCAGACAATCCTGAAGATGAGTTAGTTTATGGAATAAAGGGAAAAGCCCTGTTAAACTAAGCAGTATCTGGGATAGCAGAGGACCCACCAAAGGTGAGGGGAGCTCTGGTAGAGCCCATCAAGAGCTGCAGGTGGGAATGCTGCTGCTTGGAGCAGAAAGCCCAGGTCAGCCAGCAGTGAGACACCAGCATGCATCCTGGGCAGATGGATGAACAGGGAGTTTATTGCTTGGCTTCAAACTCAGGACTGACATTCAGACCAAGGGCAGTGACAGGGGGGACGTTATGGGTGACGCTGCTCACTGCACAGGGATGCTGGGGAGGCTGGAAAACCCAGTCTGGCAAGGGAGAGAGAAGGCAAGAAACCCAAATTTCCAGTGTGGTTTGTCCCCCTGGCCTTCCTCCCCACAGCCACAGAGGGACAAAAGCCACATGAGAAAGTGAATTCTGTAAAAGGTCCCCTCCTGCTTCCCTCCCAGAGGGAAAGGTCAGGCAGCAGATGTTGCAATCTCCAACTGTTCCCGTGGAGCAGCAGTGACTGCAGGGAGCCCCATGGAGCCCCGGGTGTTACTGACTCAGGGCCAGCCCTGCTGCCTCTTACGTGACATCTGCATCCATTGCAATGTCAGAGCCCGCTGCTGGAAGGTCTCCACGGATCCAGCCGGGATGGGGCTGCGTGTGGAGGGAGAGCTAATCCGCTGCGGGCTTTGCAGGGCTGTGCTAAGCTGACAAGCTGGGTCACGACTCCAGCACACAGGTTAACTGCACACACAAGTATTTCCAGGGAAGAGCATGGCCAGTGATGGCAAAGTAGGAGCAGCTCCCACTTTTCCAGGCCCCAGAGCCATCGGGAAGGCCTCTTGCTTGTCCCCACTATAGAGCTGGAAGGGCAGGGTGGTGTTTATTAAGTCCCAGCTAAGCTGCTCGTCTCTCCCTGCTTGTGCAGGCTCTGTACTGTCCTCACTGGACAGGGATATTTCTGGGCCCACAGCAGTTCCATTTCCTCTAACTTTGGGATCTGCCCCCACCCAGGTCAAAGCTAACATCAGTTTGGAGCATGAAATTTGCATTAGGATGATAAAACAGCTATGGCACCATTCTAACAGTGGGCTGGGATCCCAGGAAGTGTGGGATCACAGCCCAGGGCTGAGCTGGAGCACGAGCTGGCCACACAACCAGCCTTTCCCAGAGCATGGATAATCCCAGGGACAAACATCCCTTTTCCCTATGTTAATGTCACACGTTGGGATGAATGGCAGAATTGTTTCTTGCTGACAGCAGAGGCCCACGAGGCCTCTCCTGCCCTGGCAGGAGATGCAGGAATAACTCAATCCCTTAGCACAGCTCCAGGCACAGAACGAGCCCATGGATGTGGAGCTGGAGACCACCTCAACACCAACCACATGACACAGCCAGAGGAAAGAGAGAAGGAAGCAAAGGCAGCCAGACAACAGCCTCAAGAGAGGCCTGCAGAAAATACAGGGCCTTTGAATGCAGCCATGGGGCCAGCTCAGCTCCTGCTGCAACCTCAGCCTGGGTGGCTCCAGCTCACCTTCTGTCCCACGAGTTCCCTGGAATCAGCACAGGGTCACACACGGGAGTGTCTGGCAGCATCACCACAGTGGCCTCGTCTCACTCACACTGACACAACATCAGCACCAGCCCTTAGGGACCTCAGCCAGGTTTTCTGGAGGAATTCAGAGCTGTCAGAGTGTGATGGATTGTTTTGCTCTGGCTTTGCCCACTTTCAAAAGTTGCTGTTTTTCTGGCCTTTGCTGCACCCATCCCTTCCTCTGCCCTCCCTTCTGCTTCATGTACCCAGAGCAAAAACCTACCCAATTACACCAGGAGCAGAGCAGCACCTCTACCACACCACCAGCTCCAGAGGGAAGCAGGCAGCAGACCAGACCAGGCCTCAGGATAACTCTGCCTCCCAGGGGCATCTGGAAAAAGGAGGATAAAGGTGCAGCCTACGGTGCACTCTTTATTGACAGCATTAGCTGGGTATTACATATTCCTAAAGATAAGCTGATAAACCTCCAGTAAAGCTGGTTCTGCATCCACTTACAGCAGCATTTATGGGTCAAGAACCAGAAAATACTTCCCTGTCTTACTAGAAATTAAAACTCAGAAATTGAAAGCAATTCCCTTCCCAGACCTGTGGGCAGGATGGGAAAGGTTTTGCAATCTCTGTGCTCTGACCCTAGATACTTTCACGTCTCACAAGGGACATTTTTGTTTTCATTAGAGTGGCCATGGAGATCGCTGGCCCTCACAGAGGAGCAAGAGTGACCAAGCACAGCACAGATCTGGACAGCCCAACCTCCAAAATGGGACTAAATCACCCCATCCAGTGTGGGGGGTACTTTTCACCCCATCAGTAGAAGGGCCATGTTAGATGTGGACAAGGAAGCAAGCAGCTGGCAAACAGCTCCAGAGGCAGCTCAAGTGAAGCAGGACAACTTTGCTCGGGATGCTGAGTCTACGCCGAGCTCCCCAAGCCTTGGCCAAGCACACAGGAGAGCCCATTTCCACGTCTGAAGATGGCACAGGTGACAGAGCAACAGAGCATCCCAGGAGCTGCATGGTGAGCCAGGCACAGGGAACCAGCTCCCTGCTCAGCACCTCGCTATAAACCAACAGCTCCAGGTTTTGCCACCACTGGAAAGAATTCCCAATGCTGCTCTCCCTCTTTCTGGGGATTTTGAAGAGTCACAAGCTCACTCCAGATTCACCTCACAGGAAGTGACTAAGACAGAAAGTGAATCTAAAACATGGGATACACAGTCCAGGGAACAGGGATAGACAAGCAGGGAGCTGGAAGTGAGCCTGAAGTTGGGAAAGGAAGCAGAGTGCAAGGACAAAGCCCTGGGGACTGTGATAAACAGGTGGCTGGGGAAGTTCCACATCTCCCAGCAAAATCCCTCCCTGCCCTGCAACTTGGCAGAAGATTTCCAGAACGGAAAGGGGCTTTTAACAAAGGGATGGAAATCCAGAGTGGCTGTGGCCACTCTGCAGCTCCAAGCTCTAAGAGGAGGGAATCCTGCCTTTCACTAGCACTGACAGAAAAGCTTTTCCCAAACATCTATGCTGGACACTGGACAACTCCAGATCCTCTGTCCTTTCCCTCCAGAGGACTTCCTGCCCTTTCCTTTTGCCTGTCGTTCTCACACAGGTTTCTTTGAAGGAGCTGAGCTCACTATGCACAGATCAGAGCAGAGGCAGCTCTGTAAGATCAGAATTCCTGAGCCCGAAGCAAGAGACAGAAGCAGAGCAAGAGTTTGCTTTCAAGTTCTCCTGACACGTTCTCCCTCATGACAGCTGAGCTGTGGCTCACCATGACCTGAAAAAAAATGGAAAATTCCCCATTCCCGACCAGTTTAGAGACTGAAAGGTTGGAACTTCAGGGCTACGCCTTCACCTATAGCAGCTGGGCTGGAGAAAGTCGAGAAGGTGGGATAAAATAGGGAAGTTGAAAGCTGTAACTCCACAGTTGTGTCACCAACCCCCTTACTCGCTGCGATTTCTTTTTTCCTCATTATGAGTTTTTGGGTTGCTCATGGATCCTGCAGCAGGTCCGACCCCTCTGAAGGAAGGGGGCTGTGCCCAGCAGCCAGGGCTCTGGTCGGGGATGTGCCATCCAAGGGGTTTCTCCTCGCTGCCGGGCCAGCACAGGCAGCTCCGTGCCCTGATCCCCGCCCGGGGGGCTCCGGGCCCTCCTGAGGGGGCTCAGGCCGGGCCGCGGCCGCCATCGCCCCCCGCCCAGGCCACCACAAACAATTAACGCCCAGAGCGGGGATGCGGTGGCCGCGGCTCAACAGGTCCCGTCCCGTGCCGCCAAGGCCGGGGAGAGCCCGGCCGGCCCCGAGGGGGAACGCGGCCACCGGGGCTGCGGGGACACGTGGGCAGGGCTGGGGACACGCGGCCCCCTCCAGGCCCCTTTTCCCCGGAGGCCCCTCCGAGCCCGTCGCGCAGGGCCCTCCCCCCTCCCAGCCTCTGCTGTCCCCTTGCACCGCCCCGAGCCCCTCACAGCCCCCGAGCCCCCGCACCTGCCGGGCCGCGGTCCCTCGCCGGCGGACGCGCACAGCTCCCGGGCCGCAGCACTCCCTCAGCGCGGCCGCAGCACGCCCCGCGCGGCCGCCGCGCTCCCGCCGCTCCCGCGCGCCGCTCGCGGCCGGCGCTACTTCCTCTTAAAGGGGCCGCGCCCGCCTGCGCCGGCCCCGCCCACGGGAGGGACGGGCCGGGGGAGGGGGAAAGGCGCCGCGGATGGGGGGGGAACAGTTCGTGCTTTTTGGTATTTTCAAAATTTTATTCTAGTTTATTTTACTCTATGTTCTTTTATTCATTTCAATATTTTATTCTACTTATCTGAATTCTTTTTATTTTACTTTCTTTTATTCTATTTGCTTTCATTTTCTATTTGAATTTTATTTTCTACTTTGTTTTCTGTTTTATCCTTATTTTATTTTCTATTTTATCTTTATCTTATTTTCTATTTGATCTTCTTTTAATTTTCTCTTTTATTTTTATTCTATTTTAATTTTCTATTCACTTTTGGTTTCAATTTTAGTTTTTTCTTCTGTTTTATTTTATTATTTATTTTCTTTAATTATATTTTCTTTAATTCTATTATTAATACATAATTCTTTGTATTTATTTTTGTAATTGTATTTTTTTTCTTTTATTCCATTCCAGTGATTTCCCTCTCTTCCATTTCTCTTCTTCTATTCCGCTTTATTTTCTTTTAAAAAATTTTATTTTCCCATTTTATTCTGTTCCGTTTGTTTTCCTTTATTCCCATTTATTCACTGTTTGTGTTTTCGGGAGCAGGGATGCTCAGGGGGCTCTGAGCAGGGCATTGGTCCAAGGGGGGCAGCTGCAGGGACCTGCCCAGACCTCAACTTTAAGGTCGTAAAAAGGAGAAGTGGCCGGAACCAGCCCCGGTTCAAAGGGAACTGCTCACAACGTCAGGATGGGGAAAGTCAAACCCGGGTGGGAAATCCCTGGGAAGCCCAAAATGAAAAGGTGCCGAAGGCTGGAGCAGAGCCTGTGCACGTCCCGGCCCTCCTCCACCAGGGCTTGTCCAGCACTCCAGGCTGGAGCCTGCAGTTCTCCATCCCAGGTGGCCCCCAGCCTCTGCAGACCCCAGTTCAGTCCCTCAGGTGTTCACAGCCCCCAGCCCCTGCAGACCCCAGTTCAGTCCCTCAGGTGTGTGTTCACAGCCCCCAACCTCTGCAGACCCCAGTTCAGTCCCTCAGGTGTTCACAGCCCCCAACCTCTGCAGACCCCAGTTCAGTCCCTCAGGTGTGTGTTCACAGCCCCCAGCCTCTGCAGACCCCAGTTCAGTCCCTCAGGTGTGTGTTCACAGCCCCCAACCTCTGCAGACCCCAGTTCAGTCCCTCAGGTGTGTGTTCACAGCCCCCAACCTCTGCAGACCCCAGTTCAGTCCCTCAGGTGTTCACAGCCCCAAACCTCTGCAGACCCCAGTTCAGTCCCTCAGGTGTGTGTTCACAGCCCCCAACCTCTGCAGACCCCAGTTCAGTCCCTCAGGTGTGTGTTCACAGCCCCCAGCCTCTGCAGACCCCAGTTCAGTCCCTCAGGTGTTCACAGCCCCCAGCCTCTGCAGACCCCAGTTCAGTCCCTCAGGTGTGTGTTCACAGCCCCCAGCCTCTGCAGACCCCAGTTCAGTCCCTCAGGTGTGTGTTCACAGCCCCCAGCCTCTGCAGACCCCAGTTCAGTCCCTCAGGTGTGTGTTCACAGCCCCCAGCCTCTGCAGACCCCAGTTCAGTCCCTCAGGTGTGTGTTCACAGCCCCCAGCCTCTGCAGACCCCAGTTCAGTCCCTCAGGTGTGTGTTCACAGCCCCCAGCCTCTGCAGACCCCAGTTCAGTCCCTCAGGTGTTCACAGCCCCCAGCCCACACCCCAGTTCACAGAATTCACAGGATCACCGCGTTGGAAGAGACCTCCGAGATCACCGAGTCCGACCCAGCCCCAACACCTCAACTCAACCCTGGCACCCAGTGCCACATCCAGGCTTTGTTTGAACACACCCAGGGATGGTGACTCCACCTCCTCCCTGGGCAGCCATTCCAGAACTTTATCACTCTTTCTGGAAAAAAACTATTTCCTAATATCCAACCTGTATTTCCCTTGGGCAGCTTGAGACTGAGTCCTCTGGTTCTGTCAGTTCCTGGAGGAAGAGCCCAACCCCACCTGAGCACAGCCACCTTCCAGGAGCTGTAGAGAGTGACAAAGTCACCTCAGAGTCTCCTTTTCTCCAGGCTAAACAACCTCAGGGTGTTCACAGCCCAGCTGAGCCGCAGAACCTGGGCTGAAGGCTCAGCTCCTCGGGGGTCTCTGGCTGCCCCAGCTGGCCCCGGTTCATGGCAGCAGCTGGGCTGCTCCTGCAGAGCAGCTGATCCCGCTCCTGCTCCCGGGAACAGCCGGGCACCGCTCCAGCAGCCGCGGGGCCCCTCTGGCTGGATTCCTCCATGAGCAGATGATGCTCTGCCCCAGGGCAGGAGCCTGTGTGCCACGTTCGTGGGCAACTCCTGGTCACAGAACCAAGGAACAGAGGTCGGGAGGTGCCACTGGAGCTCACCTGGCTCAGCAGGGGCCCCCGAGCACATCAGGATTGTGGCCAGATGGCTTTTGAGGAACTCCAGGGAAGGTGACTCCACCACCCCTCTGGGCAGCTCTGTCTTTGCAGGGCAAAGTCCTTCCCCTGCTCAGGTGGAATTTCCTGTGTTCAGTTTCTTCCCCTTACCTGATGCTGTTGCTTGGCCCTGGCCTCTGGCACTTTGTATATCTATATATATATAATATATACATCTTGTCTGTATCTATATTCATCTCTGCTCTTCCCCCTGCCCCAGCTCCCGCAGCCTTTCCTCCCAGGAGATTCTCCATCCCCTCATCATCCTCACAGCCCTGCACAGCCCCCATGCCAGGAGCTCCAGCTCTGCTCCAGAGGAGCCCAGAACTGGACACAGCACTCCAGGGCTGAGGAAGGGGCAGGGTCAGCTCCTGCTCCCCCACCCCAGTTGAGCTCCTGTGGCTCATTTAACACTTGAGGTTTGCTCCAGGCACCTCCTGGGCTGGGGTTTACTTTTGTTTCCATCCCATTCCATCACATTTGTGCAGTCCCACCCCATGGCAGGTCCATGTGGGACTGCAGTACTGAGAGCAGAGGACCCGGATCCTTCCTGCAGCAATGGGGCCAGCAGGTTACTAGGCAATTCCCAGTGCAGAACTGGTGGCTCCTGACTCTCAGCCTCAGGGATTTTCTGTCCCAAGAGGATTCTCACAGGTTCTGGTGCAACTGGACAGCACTGGGGCATCAGCCAGGCCAAAGCCTCATTCCTGCTGTGGCAGGACAGACAGGGCCTTAATCCTCTTATCAATGTCACCACGTTTGTCACAAATCTCACTGGAGGCCAAGAGGAAGCAACAGCAGGGGCTGATTCCGGCCTCATTCAGACCAGAGCTCCCATTTTCCAAGTGCTGAATTTTAGCTGTAATCATGATCCAAAAAATAAAACAATCAATGGAGATTTAACTGAGATAGTCTGAATTATTTTTTCCTGTAATTTCAGTGTTAGTGACAGCTGCTGTTGCACAGCTGCCTTTCAAGGGGGTGGCATTAGGAATTCCCTACATCCTTTAGGAAGGAGATTCCTCTTACCTCCACTGAAGATACATTATTCAGCCCTGGGGTAAATCCATGCCTTGGTTTTAGGTCCATCCAAACTGGAACGGTCTTATGAAAGGACCATTTATAAAGCCAAAAATTTAACTTTGTTTTGAAAGTTTATTGGATCATCTTGACACAAAATCATTACAGCAGCTTGTGGTATGTTGTTTTCTTTTTCTTTTTTTTTTTTTTTCCAGGGAATGTTGATAGCAAATAAATTTGTGAATGTAACACATCATACAGTTTCAAAATTCTAGAATCACTGCACAGGATTCTGTAAGAGACTCTACATGCTAAAGTGACAGTTTTCATCCATGAATTAAAAAACCCAAACACTAATTGAGGAACATTATCCTTTAAGACAATTTTAATATGTTCAGTTTCTAATACACAACTGGCTAACCAAGGGAGGCTGACCAAAACCAAACCCTCCACGTCGTGGCAGCACGGTCGGACACGGAGCTGGGCCTGGCAAGGAACCCAGAGCACCAGAGCAGAGCCTTTGCCAAAATACCTCCTGTGGGAAGAGTGTAAAGAGCACAAGACACGCGTAAAGTACAGGACATCACCCAACAAATAAGATCAACACTTTATCCTGCTCCCTGCATGGGGGTTTGGTGTTTTAAGAGTGGTGGTGGTGCTGGAGACGTGCAGACCCAGCCAGCTCCTCCCTGGGCACCTTTTTGGAGCAATCAAGTGCTCCTGACCTGTGCCTCAAGGCAAAACCCTTCCACGGAGTTTTGCTCACCGGGTGCGGAACTGCGAGGAAAGAAATGGAGCAGGGGAATAAAAAAATAAGTTGCAAGCAAGTGATGTTGGAGAAGGACATCAACTGAGCATCTCTGCAGGACACTGACATCCCTTTCCTGTCCGTGACTCCACAGGATTCCAATAGTGCAGAATGGGCACTTCCCAAAATCACACTTCTTCCCTCTAAAGCAACTGCTACAGTCCAAAATCTGCAGCTCCTCAGCCCCCTCCCCATCCTGCACCCTGGAAGGGAGAGCAGCTCCTCATGACCCCTCTCCTACACCCTGGCAGGGAGAGGGGATCCTCATCCCTCCTCCTTCCTGCATCTGGGACAGGGGCTCCCCATCCACCCCTCTCTCCCGCACCCTGGCAGGGAGGGCTCTGCTACAGGGACCCAGGGGCGCTTGTGCTGCCAAATCTGCTCTCACTGCTGAGGGACACTGAGGGGACACAGAGACAGAATGACCCTGCTGGTTTCAGAGCCCAGAGGGAGGACATACACCTGCACACAAGGGGCTGCACCCATGACTGTTTCTCTAACCTGATAATGGTCAACCTCAGCTGGTGAGCAAAAGGATAAAAAAAAGCAGGAACAAACCCCTTTGGATTTCCAGTTTCTTGCTACAGCTTAACTGTTGAGGAATGTGAAATTGAAGTGGACTCAAAACACATCAGCAGAGACAGCTCGAAGGGGAGAGGCCTGACAGACTCCATGTGTGGGGCTGTCGAGGGGAGCACAGACCCAAACAATAACACTTCCAGCCCATTTCATGCTTCCACACTCAACTCTTCCAGCTGTCACTAAAGGAAGGTTAAGGCTCAAGGCAACTACTATAAACAGAAACTCAAACATCCCAGTTCCCACAGGGCTCCTTTGGATTAGCTCAAGGAGATGGAGGATATTTATATGCTGATCACAATAGATCTTGAGATAATAATAAATCATATATATATAAAAAAAAAAAAAAAAAAAAAAAAGAGGCCTTCTGGTCCAGCACCAGCCTCTGCTAGAAATATACATCAACTACAGCAGCCCTGAAGACATATTTCATGGCTAAGGATTAAGTCAACCTTCCCTGGCATAAGCACAAGCAACAAACTGTGCTACTGTTGATAAAGTCCTGCTCAGTCGCTGTCCCACACAGATGAAGGTCATGGGATCATCATGAGCTGCTGAATAAATAGTGCCCACCCCTCCCTCCCTCCCTCCTCCAGTCATGTCACCAGGATCTCTTTGGGCTAGAAAGGGTTAACACCACAGTTTGTAAAAAGTTCTGAAAATAAAAAGGTAACATACAGCCTTAAAATGTCTAAACTGCAACCAATGGTGGAGTTAACTGAAAGCACGTGCCCCAGGGTAGTACATGCGTACGAGGGAGAAACTTAACACTTGGGTCTGCTCGTCTTTACACGTTGGGTGTGTTTCTTGTCGTTGGAATATTTTATAAGGAATATTCAGCACTTGGACAATGTCTCTTTCATCTCATCCAACAAGTTGCTAAGCAGGGTAGAATCGTTACATTTCCCATCTATGGATACAGAGTTCTCTCCCTTGGAAAGGAAAAAAAAAAAAAAGAAAAATAAACCATTATCTCCTCTTCCAAGTAGGGATAAACACATTCCCAGCCAAACTCAGGGACTGGAAAGAGGCAGAGGAAGGCAGGGAAGGCTCCAGGTTTGGCTTCTCTCAGGTGTTACAGCGCTCTCACCTTTTTTACCAGTAGGCAGACGTGATGGCCTTGGATAGAACGGCTGTACATGGATGCACACGAATCAACGCGTTCCACAACTGCAGAGAAACAGCAATTTTATTTCATTCCATTCCATTTTAATTCAAGTCCTGCTTCCCCTGGAGAGCAACCCTTGTTCTGCCTGGCCTTGAGGAACAGAGGCTTCTACAGAGGGGAGGAGGAAGTTACGGTTAAGATGTGCCTGGCTCCTCCTGGCTTCTTTCTGGGACGTTTCACAATAATGAGGTGAGTCATTTGTCTCCTAAGCCACAAATGTTCTGTGGCAAAAACACTGCTCAGAACGTAGATTTCTTCCCCAGAAATACTTCCAGTGAGGCAACGTCTAATGCAAACACCAGAGCATGATGAAACAGCCAGTTGTTTTGCTTCAGCCTGTGCTTGTGTTTTAATTAATAAACCCAAACCTGAATAGCTGGGGCTCTCCCTCACTGAAAGGAACCACTGGGGAAGGAGTCTGAAGCCCTGCAGATCAAACCCACCCTCCAGAGAACAGTAACAGCCTGATCTCCACACCAGCTGCTCCCATGATAGCTGTCACATGCCTCACTGGGCTGCAGGAATTCCACAGGGACACAAGGAGAATCATTTTGAAGAACACTGCATGCTTTGAGTGTTGCAAAACTGGAGAAAACTCTCCCAAATGTATTTAATCTGGACATCACTTGCTCCTGTGACTGCTGAGCCCATGGAGTGCTATGCTCATCAAGCACAGCAGAGATTTTAGAATATGGAACTCTGCAGAAGGGTCTGCATCAACAAAGACTCACCTGAAAAATGATGATGAAAACAGATCTTTGCCAGTAGATGTTGGAAAGAAATGCTAATTCCATCTACTTTAATAGAACTCATGTGCAGATCTCCAGACTCTAGGAGCTTGGCAAAAGCATCACTGCAGAACAGGAAGGAAAGTAAATGTTTCATTAGAAATTCAAGTAAAATCTGTCCCATCAGCCCCATGAAAGATGTCAGGACACAGAAACTTAAGTACTACCAAGCTCTAGGAAAATGGGTTTACAGCAAATATGGACACCACACACCAGAGTCCACTGGAGCAACTTGTGCCATCTTGTTTCCAGAGCTGCCTCTGCCAGCCTGCAGGGCACAGAGCTCCCTCTGCAGAGCCACTTGAAATCAGTCACTGGACATATTTCAACAGTCTCCCCTTACAGAGACACTGCCCAAACCCCTGGGAGCGGGCACGGCCCGGCTTGCGGGGGCTGGCATGGGCACGGCCCGGCCCGGCTCGCCGGGGGCAGCGCGGGCACGGCTCAGCTCGCGGGGGCCGGCGCGGGCACTCACCTGTAGCAAGGCGTTGTGATCAAGTATGAAGCGCAACTGAAGTGCAATTTGAAATCTAGTTTTTCATGGGTTGAACCTTCATCGTTCTGCAACAAGGCAAAGGAGAGCAGGTGAGTGGGAGCCCTGAGGCAGCAAGAGGAGCCACCCCTACCCACCACAGAGCCACCAGCGAGGAGCTGAGGGCTGAGTTCCCTCTGAAATAGCCTGGCTGGGCCTGAAGGATCAGTCTGAGACCATCCCACCACAACATCAGCCCACTCAAAGATTTGGGCAGCTGGGTTCATACATGCACCTACAACAGCAATGGACACACTGGGCTGCTGTTCTGCCTGCACTCTGCTGAAATAAACTGAGCAGACTGAGTTTAAACTAACTCTTGGAGATGTGGTTTTACAGTTCATTATTTTCTGAGCAAAATAATAAATTAATAGTTCCCAGATTCTTAGGTACTAAAATAGGACTAGCATGCTATTTTTAAGAAACCCTTATAATAGAGATAATGGCTGACTCAGGAGTAGCCACAACTGTCTCCATTCATTTCCTTCAAGCTGCTCATGCAGGTCTTTCATTAATAACTGTACTGAAATAACATCAGAGACCCACACAGTTTTATCCAGCTCAATACCTATTAAACAATGCCTTCCGCTGACCTCACTCTTGGTCTGGGTTTCCACTCTTAATAACTGCATCTAATTCTCATTTTTGTTTTGCAGCCTTGTACCAGGCTGCCGTGCACAACTGAGATCAGAAAGAGCAGACCCTGGCTCCCTCTCTCCCCTCCCCAGCAGATCAGTGTGATTTTCTAGCTGGCAATGTGGCACATGTTCCAGGCTGCCTTGCTCACACGCTGACAGGAATGACAATCTAGGATGTGCTGACGCAGGATTATGGGCACTCTTTGCACAAGATGTCATGTGAAAATGTTCCTCACAGAATGGGCTGGTGCAGCAGGGATGAAATGATGCCTAAAAAAAGCTTGACAGCAGAGCTTCCCACCCGAGTCCAGCTCCCTGACGGAGTTCCCAAGGAAGCAGAGGCAGTTGAGAGCTGCACTTACTTTGACTATAAAGGACAGTGTTCCTTTTAACTTCTGAGCCATAACAATACTCTGAAGTGTAAACACAAACTGGGCTTCATTAGAGATTCCTAGTGTGAAGAAAGGAGAGGGGAAAAGTCAGGTCAGAACATGGTTTCCAGATGTAAGTAATAGTTAGAATAAACTG
This sequence comes from Anomalospiza imberbis, assembly GCF_031753505.1. Taxonomy (NCBI): domain Eukaryota; kingdom Metazoa; phylum Chordata; class Aves; order Passeriformes; family Viduidae; genus Anomalospiza; species Anomalospiza imberbis. The sequence goes on from NC_089707.1 coordinate 1,616,747, forward strand.
ACTTATGTGCAGACTATTTTTGAACCAAGGCTGAAATTCTTTGAGTTGGAAGAGAGTTCTACACACACAACTGCTGTGATGAGTCAACAATATTACAGTACCTGGGTCTCCCAGAAGCAGCAATGGGAGCTGGCATTTGATGGAGGTTATTGAGCAAGTGCCTGGGCAAAGTGTCACAGTGTCACATATTTAAACTATTTGCATAACTAGAATTATATTATAAACATTTCAGAGTAGCCTTCAGAGCTAATTTGAATTCTAATCTTTCTATGTTTTGCTTTTAATAAACCAGTCAAGAACTGCTGCATACAGATTTAAAACCAAATCAAATACCCCACTGCTTTGCATGGGGGATTGAAAAGCACCCTGAGGCCACTCCAGCCCTCTGTGAGCTGTTTCAGGATTCAAATTAACTCCTCGGTGAAGGAAGGGAAATTCAGAGAAGTTCACTGATTTGACTGTACAAAACCATTATCCTGCATCTCTGTGCTTAACACTTCTGGAGGGCTCAGCTGCCCTCCTTGCACATCCTTATCACAAACCTTCACTGCAAAAGGCCTCTGCCATTCAAACAGTGGGACAAGAGCTTCAGAATAAACCCAGAGTGGATTCTAATGCTTCACAAACCTACTACCTTGTTTTGTTTTGGATCTCATAGCAAACACATCATGAATTTTGGATTCCTGTAGTCAGAAGAGTGCCAGCCTGCAGGCACCTGGAAAAGGAACTCAGACATTTGGACTCCCAGCCCTAGATTAAGGCTTTGCTCTTGCTGTGCAGAACCACCTGCATTAAGCCATACTGAGAGAAGGCTTATCCTCTCCAGGGAACTGTGGGAAAGCCCAGCAACACCCAGGCAGAGATGTTTTTCTGGAAAACAGCAAGAAGTTCAAGCAGCTCTTTCCACAGGAGGGCAGTGCAGGGCCAGCCACACTCCAAGAGCCCTGTGCAAAGCTGTGCATACCAGGGGGGAGCTGGAAGGGCACAGGTATCCCATCATGTACTGATGATCCTTCTGGTCGGAGCATTTTAGTGTTGAGAGAGTCCAGGACATTCAGTTCCATGCTCTTAAGGAAGCTAGTGCTTTTGTTCTCAAAGATAACAGACACAGTAACTTGGCTGTCATTCTGGAGGTTTCCTTGAATATCATAGGTCTGCAAATGAAGGGAAAAATGTCACAGGAAAGAATCAAACTTCAAGAAACAGAACACAGCATGGGGATAAAACCATGTTCAAAAGGGAGGTAATTTGGTATAGCTATAAGATTATGGAAACACACTGGTGATCAGCTAAGGATTGGGAAAATAGCAACTTAGAAATTAAAGTGGGACACCCAAAGGAAAGGAAAAGGAGCTTGGTTATAGTTCACCTTCTGGGATTGAAACAGTTCTTCAGTTATGTGATGGCTACATAAAGTCACTCCAGCATCGCAGGGTACTCCTCTCTCAGGGAACACAGAGACAGATTCAGAACGAACACCCCGAACTCACCATTTTAATGTACGGGTTTTCAGCAAGAAGGCGGTAACTGGACATGGGCTGAAAAACAAGAGAGAACTCACAGTCACAGCAGAACTAATGACCCTGAAAAGGGCTGCCACTGTCCTGCCTCCCAAGCAGCTGAGCCCTCCTTGTCCCCAGGCCTGGGCACAGCTACTCACTGGTAGTGGCTCATCCTCTAGCGTCCCATTCTGCACTGACTCTGGGGGCTGCTCCTCGCTGTGATGACTCTTCTTTTTGGATTTCTTTTTATCCTTTGATTTCTCTTCTTTCTCTTTCTTGTGCTTTTTCTTCTTATGTTTGGAGGATTTCTACCAAGAAGAATAAGAAACTACAACAAACCCTTAAAGAAGCCCTTGATTTCTAGCCATGACCCCTCTACCACACTTCTAACTCCAGACTCTCACTCTCTGCACTTCCTGAACTGCGCAAAGTTTCCCTTTACAGCAGAACCCAAAACAGAGCTACCATTCCTTAAATCCCAAAAGTAACTCCATGCGGAGTCTCAGTAAACCCTGCTCCCCACCCAGCTGCCCATACCTTATCCCAAAGTAACCTGGGAACAGCACAAGGCCAAATCTCTCCAACTGTTTGGAAGCTCAGCTTTAACTGGGATGGTCCCTTGGCTCAGGGAACAACCAAACCTCTGACCACGAGGTGGTCACAGCTCCTGAAGGATGCAACATTTGCAGGCAGTCACCGCACTGAACAATGCTGTTGGTAAATCCTGTGCGCTGCTTTTTGAGGAGTTTGAGAGAGCAGGAGAATATGGCTGAAAGGTGACAGCAGCTTCATAGAACCAGAGAATTGTTCAGGTGGGAAAAGATCTTTAAGATCATCAGGTCCAGCCATCAGCCCAGTGCCACCACATCCACCACTAAACCATGTCCACAAGTGCCACATCCACAGCTTTCTGAACATTTCCAAGAACAGTGACTCCACCACTACCCTGGGCAGCCTGTTCCAATGCCTGACAATCCTTCCCATTAAAAAACAATATCAACAAAATCTTTCCTAATATCTCAACTAAGCCTCCCCTGGTGTAACTTGAGGCAATTTCCTCTTAATTTGAACCACTTACCTTTCCTTCATCCTCCTCCTCCTCATCTTGTTCTTCCCTTTCTTCTTTTTTTACCTCTTGAGATTCAGCCACCACAGCAGTGCCCATTCCAGGCTCGCTCTGAGAAGATGAGCAGAAGGATTCTGACACTAATGGAAAGCAGCTGGAACAACCCAATCCCACACCAAAAGAAACTCAACAGACAACTCTTCACAACTGTTATTTCAGAAATGACATTAGGCTAACATATGTCATGTTAGGCTTTCATTTTATGCCTCTGAAACCTGAGGACACGATTCAGAAGATTTCCTCCAAGGAATCCATCCTCTTATATTTTTTTGTCTATTCCACTAGTGTTTCCCATCAAAATTCATGCAAATTTTTCTTTCACACTCTGTCTCTCATGTCTATTAATGTTGCTAGAGTCTGCCTCATACTGGGAAATAAAACCATACAACTGTATAACATTATACTCATCAGTAACAAAATCAACCAAGCCTGAAGCTGCATCTGTATTTCTATTTCTATTCCTTGATCTGCACAGAACGAGCCTGAAGTCTCCCATTACAGCTCCTCTGAACTGGGCAGACACAATATCTCTGCTCCCCAGCAGGAAGTTGAGGAGATGAAGCTGATGTTCCCCTCTGCAGCATGACACAGCACCCCTGCACAGCTCACAGACAAGGAATAACCAGAGAAGTTTCTTCTGATGGGGGAAGATTCCTACCTGTGGCTGGGGCGTGGGAGCAGTTGGTGGAGCAGTGGAGAGCCAGAAATCCAAGTCTTCCCCCTGAATATCAGGAGAAAAAACCCCACATTATCATTGTTTGTATATCTTTCTTAAAAATCAAATTAAAAACCCCCCAACAACAGCAACAAAAGAAAACCAAAACAAAAAGATCACAGGGCTCGAACATCTGCCCTATGAGGAAAGGCTGGGAGAGCTGGGCATGTGAAGAAGAGAAGGCTCCAGGGAGAGCTCAGAGCCCCTTGCAGGGCCTGAAGGGGAGAAAGACTTGGGGACAAGGGATGGAGGGATAGAACAAAGGGGAATGGCTTCCCACTGCCAGAGGGCAGGGCTAGTTGGGATAGTGGGAAGGGATTCTTCCCTGTGAGGGTGGGGAAGCCCTGGCACAGGGTGCCCAGAGCAGCTGTGGAAGTGTCCAAGGCCAGGTTTCAGGTTGGATGGGGCTTGGAGCACCCTGGGATAGTGGAAGGTGTCCCTGCCCATGGCAGGGGGTTGCACTGGATGAGCTTTAAGGTTCCTCTGAACTCAGTCTGGGATTCTGTGACTTTACAACAATTAATTCAAAACCTTAAGTTCCTATGGAAATGCAGCACTCCAGAGTGCTCCTCATGCACAGATGCTGTGACACATTCAGGAGCAAACCCACCAAGAAGCTTCACTTCAGTCTTTGAGCACTTCCAAAGCCAAGCCCAGCTGACAGCACCTGCCCAGCATCCCCACCCCAGGGTATCCCTGGCATTCCAAGGGCTGCAGTGCAGAGGGGAAGTGCAGCTCTGCAGGGGGTTAACAGGAGGATGCTTCAAATCCTGAGAGCAACTGGCAGCTAAGGGCAGGGTTTATAACTGAAAGGTTCTGGAGCACATGGGAGACAGGATGCACAACAAATGACACTCACAAAACTAGTTCCAGATATTTTGCTAAGGATTTCCCCCACTTGGAGAACATACAAAATATCAGCAAACTCAGCTTCCACGTGAGCTCTGGCAGATCTGCTCTGTAGGCTGCAGTAAGCTGAATTCTGCTAACTTAGGAGGCTAAGTAAATGTTATTTTTATTAACAGAAATCTTTAAATACCTGCTGCTACAGTAGTAAAATTTAAGGAAATAGAGGCTGAATGCATTGAGCTGTTTGAACTGTCAAATGCAACTGTTCCTAAGCAACAAACCAAACTCAGCAATAAATAACAGCAGGAGCTAAAATAATACAAATCTTGGAGAATTACCTTTTTTTCTTCTTCTTCCTCCTCCTCTACCACCTTTTTCTCTTTCTTCTTTCCTTTATCTCTCTCTTTATCTTTATGTTTCTTTTCCTTCTTTTTGGGTTTCTTGCTCTTCTTCTCTACTAGGGGAACTTCTGAGTCTGGTGACTTCAGGGTCTCAACATTCCTGTGTCTCTGCACTGGCAGCTTCTCACTGTCTGCTAAGGGTCTTGAAAAGAAAGAGCCCATTACCTGCTGCAAACAGCCTCCCTCAGCCAGATGAGCTGTCCAAGACAAGGTATGCTTTGTTCTTAGGGAGCTGGGCCCCCAGGCCCAAACTCAGTGCATACTTCTATACCTGGAGTTTACTTATGCAACCTCAGACATTGCCCTTGTGGGTTAGGAGTCAGAGGAAACAATTGGAAGGTGACAGAGAGCCAAGGTCTTGCTGTTTAACCCTTAGAGGTGCCAGCTAGAGGCCTGCAGGCTGAGGAACACCCACAGAGGAACAGCTCCATGTCACGCTGCGTTTCCATGGAATCCCTCTCCAAAGGGAAAGCAAGGATGTGGAACAGCATTTCCAGCAGAGTGGAAATTCGAGCAGTGGAATGCCAGCATGGCTCCAGCAGCCCTTGAAGGGTGTGGGGTTTGTTGTTCTTGAGGAATAAATCAGTCCAGTTGGGAATTATTCTAAGTAATTTTTATTTTGGAAGTTTGCACTACGAATTTCTACTCTACTATCACATTTCATAACTTAAATGTAACTTCAGACACCTGTTTCCAAAAAGCACCAGTAGCAGTTCATATTTACACTGTACCCTAAATCCACTATGTGGGGGAAAAAACCCCACAAAAATTTCTCTCATTCTTGTCAAACATTTCCAGAAATCAGCAAGCATTTCCCCAACTGCGTATTTTTCTATTTCTTAGCTTTTATTTAGTGTTAATTTTCATATTTGTATAGTAAACATCACTTCAGGAAGATTTCTAATGGCCTCAATTTTTTTGTTTATATTGCATTAATAATCAGAACCAATTAATTTTTCACTGTCAGACACTAAGGGAACAATGAACAACAAACAGGCCTTATCTTTTACTATTTGAGATACACCTGTACAGCATTGGTGCTGAAAGCCAGTGACAAAACAGACTCACAGGTGTGAGGGTCTCTGATTTAACAGTTCCACCACCCTTCAAGGGTTTTTGCACTGTCCAAAATCAACCAACCTGACAAAGGTCAACACTCAGGAGATACTCTTACCTGGAAAGCTTCCCTGAAACCAGACTGCGTGTGAGCGTGACAGACAGAGCAGTGCAAGCACAGAAAGAAAGAGAGAGGACACAGACATGAGAAACCATGACAGGAGAGCACAGCACTCATGGCACAGGGGAGGGAATGGATAGAACAATCCACCAGCCCTGGATGCCTCCTGGGAGCACAGCACCCAGGACCTGCTCTGCTGGGTGCGCACAGCACCGCTGGGAATCACCATGCAAATACAGGGGCTACAGTCAGAAATTAATTTCCTTTTATACATTTGTTCCTGCAGACTTTGGCCTTCCAAAAAAGGAAGTTCCTCAGAAACTGTTTTATTCTTTTTTTAAAAATGCTACGACACTTTTTCGCAAGGTACTGAGGGGCCAAAGCCCTACAAATTTGGAACTGCAAAGAAAGGCACAGACTCAAGTATCAGAGGAAGAGAGAGCTCCTACACACACCCACATGGGCCTGCACAGATATCCAAACATTGCAGGAGGCATCCCTGGACCATAAATCAGCAATTATTTTTAGCGTGGTGATTTTGTAAAACAGCAACTAAAAAAAAAAAAATCCAAACCAATCTCCGTGTGCAATACTGCAGAGCCCAGTGCTCATGGTCGTGTGGATGCAGGGGCTGAGTGCTGGCACTGGCACAGCCCCAGCAGCTGGCTGGGGACCAGCCTGGTCACAGGTGTGACAGGCAGCTCAGCCACACCAGAACAACACTTCACAACAGTGGGAGCACGCCGAGGGGCCACAGGGCAGCGGGGTGGGACAGCCTGGGTGTTACTGGTCAGTGAGCACAACACAGGCTTGCCATGGACACAGAGCTTCTGAGGGGACAGATGGACACAGGTCACACTCAGTGCCAACACAGGTGACAGCAGAGACACAGTGGGACACCCAAACCTCAGAGTAACCCACGCCTGATCCAGTGACACTGTCTGTGCTTCCAGACTCCTTCAGTCACACTCACACTACATTTAGTGACTCCCCTGCCCCTCCCAAACCTCTCTCATACTCAGGAGTTAAGATTTTATCATCCAAGCTGCAGTGGGAGCCAAAGCTGGATGAGCACCTGAGGTTTCATCAAAGCCATGGGGAGAGACTTCAGCCTTTTCCCCTCCCGGCCTGCAGTGCTTTTGCCTGCTCAGCCCCAGCCCTGCCCTCAGGCACTCCCTTGGCAACTCAGTGAACTCACACACAAAACTGCCACTTACTTATCCAGATCTATGTCAAGTGCCTTATAGGGATCATTGGGATCTTTGTCATCTTCATCACTGGGCAAAGCATTCTGCAGGAGAGATAGAGACATCCACTGAGGCAGCAAACCGCTGGAAATTTTCAAACGCAAGCTTAACACCAACCAAATTAAATTTTTTTGAGCCTGTGAACCCTGCACCAGGCCAGCTGCAGTCAGGCACAGTAAGTTATGGGAACAATGCACTTCAATGCAGCATCCAGCTTCAAGATTAATTTGGAACAGAAACCCCTTCTTCATAAACAGCAGGATTTGAATTGCTGCTGTTCGGTTTTGATTAAAGGAAATTTTCGAAACAAATACAGATGACATCATTAGCATCTGCAATTAATTATCATCAGCTGCAAAGCTGCTGACTAGACAGCAAGTTACTGTCAAAGTGAAGCAGCAGAGCATAATAAATGCTATTTGGACAGTGTTACTTCTAGAGCAGGGATGAGCATTGTTTTGTTGGTTTTGACTTTTTTAATAGCTTCAGTGGCAATTTTTGTCTTTTTGTTTAAAAAAGACAGTAATTTCTTCCCCTACAAAGAACAGCCTGGGATCATCTCAGTCATTTCTGAAACATCTCTGCAAGACAGCACAGCTCTGGAACTGCCACACCACAGACTGGCTGCAGTTGTGGGGGCAAGAATCTCTCAAGAGCTGCACACAGTTAAATAAATCCCAGACCCCAACCACAGGAACTGACCTCTGGCATCTCCTCTGTGATGATGTCAACGTGGTGAGCTGGAGCAATGTCCTCCTCACTCTCCGTGTGCAGGGAGTTGTGGCGATGGTGTTTCCCTCTCTTTTCCTTCTTCTGTTTTTTCTTTTTCTTGTCTTTCTCCAGTTTCTGTTTATGCCTTCGCTCTTCTTCCAGTTTCACATACTGGTCTGACATGGGCATTCCTGGGGAAAGCCAAGCTGCTTTCAGGTACAGAGCACATGGACTGAGCACTGAAACACCACTTCAGGAGTGTGCCCTGCTCCTGCTTCCAGCTACCCAGAGCCAGCCAGATCCACACCTCTGTGTGCTTCCACATACCTCACACAGCCCCCCAGAGCAGCAGCTTTGCTGTCTATTCCAGCTCTCCAGAAACAGGACAGAGCTCAATCCTGCTCCCCGATTCTTGGCTACATTATTGCGTTACAAGGAGCATCCAAACATTGAAATTTTAAGAAGAATTGGTGACATTGCTGCTGAACTGACAACTTTTGGAAAAAACCTTAAATATTTGCACTTTGAACTCACCCCTTGCAATGTAAGGCACTTTATCAACAACTTTTCAGTGCTGTATCCAACCACTCCTTAGATACACAACTACTTTTGATAATTGAAACAAGATATTACAACAGTATCTCTACCATTAGATTCTATTTCATGTCTCCTCCATCAGACCTCTAAGATATTTTCAAGGTGACTGCTTCCACACAGAACAGTGGTTCCTCTACATGTTACAGACATGGCTGCATGATATTCCTAATCACAGAATTATTTCTAATATTATCTTGAAAGGAACTCAGACTGCAAAGTACTATTTTTAAATGTAAATCAAGGAGATATATTTAAGACTCTAATGAAAGTGTGTTCCTTGCCTTTCAAAACCTCAGGTGGAAGTCCTAAGAAGGAATTATGACTTTTGCTAAACTGAATTTCCTTAATTAATTTGAAAAGATTAGCTGTGCTTACCTGGAACTTTTAATGGGACAGAAAGGTCGATCTGGACCACAGGAATATGTTCCACCCCTGGAGTGTCTTGGTATCGCTGGGAAAAGAAAGATTTGTTACCTTCTGAGCACTGCCAGCACAAATTTCTGTAAATAGGCATATAACAAAACATCAAGCACTTCAAGCCCTTACGTGAACATTTTAAAAGATAGGAATGGAACAGCTTGCTGTTAATTCTGTGTGGTAGCAGAGTGTGTTCTAAAGCCAGCTGATAACTATTACAAACGACCCTACTCTTAGCTACAGTTTTTTAACCCCACTACTGCCCTGAAGAATTATTGCAGCTCTCTGAAGACTCTTTGGTTTGTTTTATTGCTAATAACTTGCCACTTCAGAAGCTAAATTTGGAGATTGGAGTTGAGGAACATGGGGCAGTCCTTCAGATATAAAGGGAATAAAGGAAGTTCTTTCCCTGAAAAAGTTGTTCAGAGACCACAACAACCTTCTGATCCACCAAATACAGCGTGTGTTCCAGGGTCACCCTCTGCAGGGCTCCGAGTGAGGTGCCTGGGGACGCGAATGTTGCCATCACCCAGGGCTGGGACAAACTGCACAGACTCCCTCACAGGCTGCTCTTGGGGTACCAGGTCACTCAGGAGATTCTCAGCACAAACACGAGTTATAAAAACAGTTGTAGGCAGCCAGTGCAGTCCATGTATTATAAAGTGGGAAGAGGAAAGTGCAGGGGAAATATCAGAATGTCCCAGAGGAGGCTGCAGCTCTGATATTCAGGGAGCCTTCACAGTCACAGCAGAGTCCAGTGAGATATTGCAATTCAGACTCACCTTCTGAGGGGAAGGAGAGCTTTTAATATAAAATGGGTTGTTTGCCTGCTCTTGTTTCCGAGCTTCGCGACGCTAAAAGCAAAAGAAGATTTGCAGTTACAATGTTTGTTTGTAAGCAAAGAGATAAAAGACATCAAAGTGCAAAATAAAAGCTCGCTGCATTTCTGGAACAATGCATAACTACTGTGAAAAGACAAGAGCAGCTTGTGTGTGATAAAGCAGTTCTGAGTCACCACACATTCTAGGATAGAACTGCAGGTACCATTACTAATTCCCATCCCTGGAAGAGTTCCAGGCCAGGTGGGAAAGGGCTTGGAGCAACCTGGGGTAGTGGAAGGTGTCCCTGCCCATGGCAGAGGGTGGAATGAGATGAGCTTTAAGGGCCCTCCTGTCCCAAGACATTGTATATGATACTATAACTAATATTCCTTACAACTCCATTCTTTACTTTTTAATTATAGACTAGAGATAATAACTTCCCAGATATTAATTTTTGATGGCAATTGGAATGTTCCTGTTTTCATTTGTGCAAGGAGAGGAAGAAGTGAAGATTCATATAACAAGTTCTCTCTGTGAAAGCAAAGAGGTCAGAGGCAGAAGGGTGGGATCACTGCTGAGCACAATCATGTTACAGTCATTCACAGAAGCTGCTGAAGTCCATAAGCATCAGCTCTCATCAGTGATCAGCTTTCCTGAGCTATGGAGAGCAGAAGGGCTCCCTGGCTACATGGAGAATCCACAGCAGCCCCCACTGCTCCAGCACTACTTAGATTACTACTGAATTACATAGGGAAAAGCATTTTAACATTCACTCACTCTGGCCAGTTCCTCTTCATCTATTTCTGGCTGTCTGTGTCTGGAGTGCCTTTGTTCCTCCTCATGAAATATTGTTTTGGGCTTTTCATCTTCAGACTCACTGTCTGATGGAGGCTCATTGATCCAGGCATCAAGGTCCAGGCTGGGAAGAATTGCAGCAAACAAACAGCTTGACTTAGTACCCCTGAATATTTCAGTGTCTCATCATATAAAATGCTTTATTATTTAAAGTTTAAGTAAGGGTTTGGGAGAGAGAAGGAACTTTACCCCTCTGGAACAGGGACTTTCTTCTGTGCTTTAGGAGCCACAGGGTTCAGCTCACCAGCAAACAGGGCTATCACCTCCTCAGCTACAGGAACTTCTTTCACTTGTAGCTTCTGAATGTATTTTATTAACTGCAAGATGCAAGAAGCCTAAAAGCAAAAGTATAAGTAGTTTCAGAGTAATATTTAACAAGCTGAACCAAACAAATCAACTGAAATCAACAGAAGGTGTTTTACTCCATTAAGGGAATTAAGAGAAGCAGCATAAACTGTAGGTTTGGAGCAAATGTAAACAGTCCACATTAAGCTTCTCTTTTAGCTGGGTCCTTTTTCTGCCCTTATGTACCAGAATAATTTTAAAATTAAATTGTTTTGAGTGAAGATTTTACTGGCAGCCTTCAGAGATGGCATCAAACTGCAATAAGATCTAGGCTTTGTCACTGATAACAGCTTACAGAAAATGTGCACAGCCACAGAGAACCACAGACCTGCTCCAAGGCTTCCCATGATAAATCCCAAAGTAATTTTGTTCTCTTACCCTCTCCTGAACCTCCAGGTCTGCACTCTGCACAAACTGAGGCAGGCGCTCGATCATCAGCTGTGTAATTTCCTGAGCTGCTTCCTTTTCCCCAGCCTGCTCCTTCTGCTGCAGGATGGATGCATAGAGCTTCACCATGTTCTGCACGTAAACAGCCTGGATGTGGCCTGGCAGGGTTGTAACTTTGGGCCTCAACATTGCTTCCAGGGTTTGGTTTGCTTCCTCGAGGTGTCTGTAAGGGCAGAACACACAGATGAAAGGCAAGCAAAAATAAAATCCAGCAGGCAGTGCTTAATACGCAAAGCAATATAGATCACAGCACTTTGTTTTAACAGATCTGATGCTCTTACTCCAAATTATCTGCTCACAACTAAATGGAAGATGCACAAAAAAGGTACTGGACTATTACAAACTGAAAGCTAAGTTGTTTCTAAGTAAAAATGTGGTAACACAGGAAGAGTATATTTTCTTACTTTTTCATATGCAGTTTTCTTTGTACAACTTTTTGCTTTTTTAAAGAAAATGAAGACCTGAGCTGTATCAGCATTCCCCCAATATCACACCTACAGTGTGAATTTAAACTGGAGCCAGTGTTCAGAGTGGCAATTATAAGAAAACACCAAACTATCTGTAAGAGGAGACTCCAGTACCACACCTGTCCAATCTACCAGAATAAAAGCTGGGTAACAGCTATATCTGCACAAGCAAGAGACAAAAACATCTGCTGAAGCTAAAAAAACATATTGGTACAAGAACACTGAAAACTGTGCTATGTGGGCACCTAAAAATTTTGAGCAAAAGGATTACAGCTTTTAATTTCCAGGAAGATGGGGCTCTGCAAAAACCTTTTAACAAGGGCCAAACAGGGATGAGAGAAAGAACTAATTCAAACATGGTGATTGCACGTTCACTAGAATATAAATAGGGGTAGACCTTAATGATTAAGAAGTTCCTTCAATGTCTAAAGATCTAACAGCTTAAACCTACAATTACCAGAAAGATCCAAAGCTGTTGGAGAGTGTCCCAAGGAGGGGCACGGAGCTGGGAAGGGTCTGAGGAGCGGCTGAGGGCACTTGGCTCGTTCAGCTGCAGCACAGGAGACTGAGGGGAGGCTCCTCGGGGGCTGCAGCTCCTCCCGAGGGGAGGCAGAGGGGCAGGGGCTGAGCTCTGCTCTGGGACAGGGACAGGAGCCCAGGAAGGGCTGGAGCTGTGCCGGGGCTTGGCACGGAGCTCAGGGAAAGGTTCTTCCCCCCGAGGGTGCTGGCACTGCCCAGGCTCCCCAGGGAATGGTCCCGGCCCCAAGGCTGCCAGAGCTGCAGGAGCGTTTGGACAGCGCTGCCAGGGATGCTCAGGGTGGGGTGTTGGGGTGTCTGTGCAGGGGCGGGGGTTAAACTCAATGATCCCTGACTGTCCCTTCTGACTCAGAATATCCTGGGATTCTATGATTCACTACTATAGCTTCCTGCATGAATGGGCAAGGCTGGAGAGACAGGAAAAATGATCAGATAGTTAAAAATGTCTTGGCTAGAAAGAGCTGAGGAGTGATAGTGTGAAGGAACAAGAGAAAAAAAAATCACTTTGATGGCATTAAGGTACATACTCTGAACCCTCTCTCAAAAACACATTTCAGTGACCAAAAGCTTTGCCCAAAAGCTGCCCCTCAGGGCACACCAGGCTCTGCGTGCACTTACTCGGAGAACTCCCCGCAGATCCAGGCAGCAGCGTAGAGCACCTCACAGATGCCATTCCTCTGGGTGTTGCTGGCGATGAGGTGGGCGTTGTCCAGCAGCATGGCCATCTGGGACACCGCGAACTTCCGGATGGCTTTCACTCTGATGGCCACATCCAACATCTGCGCTGCGATCAGGTGCCCGTGCCTCGTGCCCTCCAGCCGGGTCAACTCCACCAGGATGCTTATGTACCTATGGAAAGGGGAAGGGATTGGTGGGTATCAGAGAACAACCCTGCATTACCTCTGTGATGAGCTCCAAGCTGGCAGCTGAAAGCACTGACCATTCAAAGTTTGTGATGTACTGATAATTGGACTGGCTGCAGATGTCTATGATTTTGGTCAGCAGCTCATCTCGGTACGTCGTCCCTTCGGCTTTATCCACGTGAATCATCAGTTTCTTCACAATCTCCATCAAGTTCTTCTTGGAGACCTGTTAAAGAGGTGGTGAAGGGTTCAACCACTTTCCTACACTGCCAAGTCCTTCCAGTTCCAGTAAAGTGGCTGCTGGCTCTTTGCTGGACCCATATCATGTTAACAAGAAAGCAGAACCAACTCTGTGGGCCCCAATCCAGAAATGAACCTGTTTAATGCTCTTCAATGTTTTTGTTAAAGAAGAGCCAGCACAAGTCACAAGGTGTTTAAGAAAAGACTAGATGTGGCATTTAGTGCCATGGCCTGGCTGACAAGTGGTGCTAGGTCTTAAGTTGGATTTGATGATCTTCAAGGCTTTTTCCAGCCCAGCTGATTCTGTGATGACCTTGCTGTGGGAGAGCTGAGGATCAAAATTACTATCAGCAATACAGAAATTCAAGAGAAAGTGAATCCTCTACTGCCAGATTAGAAAGTTTAAGAGATTAAAACATTTTTGCTCATAAAGGAAACAAATTTAGGAGTCATTAACATCCAATGGCATTGATTTCAAAATGGGTGATTTCCAACAGGGCCTGAACTGAGAAACTCCATCCAGTCTGAATCAGAACTTTTAAAGACCTCACGCTGAGCCAGATATTTTACTTGTCCTAAGTGCCAGAGAAGATATGGGAGTTGTTATCCACTGCTGTGGAGTGGGCAGAGAAAGTTGCATGTTCTCCTTAAACATCACCTTCCTAAAGGGTCAGTGGGGCTGCTGAAGAAATAAATATAGGAACGTACCATGCCATAGAGGAGATCTAAAGCTCTGAGTCGGATGGACTCATCTTTGTCATCCAAACATTGGAGAATGAGATCCTTGTGAGACTGAACTGACTTGGGGTGCGTTTTCAGGATTTTGGACATAGCTAACAGGCCCAGGTACTTCACTGTGAAAGACAAAATAAAACTTCTTTCCAAATATAGAAACACTGTTTTGGACTGAGCATGAAATCTTAAAGCTAAGAATTTCCCAGTATTCTTTGCAGCCACTAAAGTAAGTCAACACTCCTGCATTTTACTATTATGCTCACTCTGCTGAAAATAGCTGTCACTGCTTTCCAAGCAGCCAGTCTATAAAAAGGGAAGTCCCAGAGCATGGAAAGAACTGTTTTAGATTTACAAGACCACAAACAGCAGTAATAACTGCTGTCATTTGTTTTTAAAAATATTATTATAAAGAAGTGCTCACCATCAAAAAATATTTCCATATTAAACCCCCCAGCAACTGTTTACAGCACACCAGGCACTCCAACCCCTCTGAGGCTGCTGCAGCATCTCCCCAGTGCTTGGGGGCCAACAGCTCCATGAAGACAAGCACCATACTTACAGTTCTGGTCAGAATCTTCTATCAATATCCTCAACTTCTGCACACAAAGCTGGAAAAAAAAAAAAAAAGACCACACCATGTTTATTACAGGTCTTAATTAAAGTAAGTCTTCATGAAGTTTACTCAGTACACAAGGAAGTACCTGACCAAGACTGGAGGTCTCCAGGTGAGAGGGTTTTGTTGCATTAACAGACTTCCAAACAAAAGGAAGTTCTGTATGACTGTACTGATAGCAGGATATGAATAGTGAGTTGGGAAAACTCTCAAACTCTGCATTTTAGAGTGAATTAAGTAGGAAAATTTATGTAGGGAATGCTTCAATCTGCAGGATTTCACAGTGAGAGCACTTCAGGGAGCTACTGCTGTAACTTCTGGCAGAGGAACACAATCCCATTTTCCCTGGCCCTTGGGATCCCACAGCAGAGCAGAACAAACAAACAAACCCTAAACCCAGGGTCCCACCTGGATGCTGGCGCTGTGGTTGGGCATCCCCGAGGACAGAGAGATCAGAACTGAAACAGAAGCACAAATTCCAGTCAGTGTTTCTGTGCTGGGAGTGACTGCAACAACACCCAGCAGCCCACACCCAGCTCAGCTCTCAGGGAAAGTTACTAGATTATTGTTTGTCTGTTTGCTTGGACTTTTTGGGGGTCTGGAGGAAGGAGAGAAGGCTGTGACATGAATTTAAAGTTTCATATACCATAACAGTAATAACAAGAGGGCAGGAAAACAAGTGTAAAGGTGGAAACAGCTGTAACAGCCAGGTCAAAGCTGCTCTTTTTTGCTCTCACTAAGGTTTATTTCACTGACATCACGTAGCACTCAAGGCTGTTAATATGTCAGCAGCTACCGTACAGCTGAATTTTTAATTGCGCACTTTCCTAATGCAATGGGATGCAGCAACAGATCCTGGAGCTTAATGTGATTAGACTGGAGCTAAAACCAAGCCAGCCATTGTTGATTATATGGGCCACTTGAAAGCTCTGGCAGCACACAGCCCCACTGCAGATAAGGTGGGCTCCCCCTGGTACCTGCTGCTGGCACAGCACAGCACAGCCAAGCCCAGCTGTGCCTGAGCAGGTGCCATGCGCTGCCCTCTGTCCCTGCAGGGAAGCTGAGCTGGGCACTGTCACCTCCAGAGCTGGCGGGTGCCAGGTGCTCCTCTGCTGTTTCAGGGCTCGTTTGCTGGCTCCGAGTTTGACATCACCATCCCTGAGGTGTTCTGGGTGGGTGAATTCCCCCTCTATCCACAGGATGACCCCACTGGATCTCAGTGGAGGCCAGTCTCACCCACAATGGAATTCCCCTCTGGTTATTCTCCCTCCCACCATGACACCTCATTTCCCTGAAGGAATACACAGTGAGTGACAGATCTCTCTTCCCTCTCTGAACTGACCCAGCACAGCAAGTTCTGCACCATTATCCAAAGAACCCACAGGAGACAGACAGACCAACTGTGAATGTCAATAACCCTCTGCTCCACACTCTGAGATTGCAGCCAAACCTGAGCTGCAATACTGTTATCCCTTTTTGCCTTTGTTTTCTCTCACCCTCCCAGTTATGGAGTTCATATCCCTTCCCCAGAAACTGAAACTGCCAATCAATAACTCCAATTGCCACCCCATTTTTAAACTGCAAAGTTGCAAAATTAATTAAAAAAAAAAAAAAAGATCCATCATCACATAAGAAAACTTGGCAAAGAGACATCACTTGTTTTAATTCTATCGCTGCTGGTACATTTTGTAGTTGTAGCAACATTTAGGATCTGGCATATAAATAATCTCATTGTCTGTACCTGGCTTTAGCCTTCAGCAAACACAACAGAGCTGTGGTGACTGTGCCTCACCCACTGACAACAAAGGATTTCAGCCCCACATTAACACAGTTTGCCAGGAGACTTACTGCATTTTAGAACACATTAAGTTGAAGAATAAAAGGTTTACAGATGGTGTCTGTTGATGACAAAGTTCATCACATTTTTTTTCTAGGTTCCAAGTTTCAGTTCTCACCTGCTATTACTGTGTTCACACATTCATATAAGAGAGACATGGCTGAGGTGCTGAAACAGAAATCAGGTATATTAAATAAGGAATAAAGCAGCACATTTTGAAGAGTTGTCAGCACTATCTGGGAGCCAGTTAGCACCTTGAACTTCACAAGACATTGTCAATATTCTGCTTCATATCCCTTCAAACAGATGAAATGATTCTCACTTAAAAACTGATAGGAGGAGGAATTTTTAAACAAATGTTTAAAAATCCAAAAATCATCCTGGAAAAGCAGCAAGTAAGAGCACTGTGACGCAAGGAATATGTAAGGAAGTGGTTACTCAAACTCCAGCACCAGTCACACAATACTGAAGCAATCTTGTCCAAGAATGAAATTAAATCCTCTGCCCAAGGTCAAAAATTCATGACAAGGCAGATGGAGAAGCTCAAATCTTTCTCCAAGTGAGTGAGTCACACCCCAGCAGCAGAGGTTTGGGATGCAGGAACACACTTCCCATCCCTGGAAGTCAGCAACCCATTTCCAGTGTCTGATTTCCCCCAAAACTCAAATTCAAGGCTGCTTGTGCCAGCTGAACACACAGACAGTGCAGTTCTGAGTACTGCAGAGGTCCTCACAAAGCCTGACCTGTACAAGAGGGAACCAGGAACCTCCCAAGCCCCAAGGAGCAGGTTCCAAGCACAGGGTACACAGGGAAGGAGCACAGCTCCAGAGACAGACACAGCCAGTGCTGCCCTGAGGGTCAGCCTGGGATGCTGAGAACCACGACCAACACTTCTGCTCCCTGGACACTTGGTGGGACAGCTCAGGGTGCTGTGACTCATTATGAGACTCAAAATGACTGAATGGAGACCAAGCCAAAGAGGATCCAGTCCCCACAACTCAGAATTACTAATGTGGGAGCTGGGGAGAGGAGTGGGTTTGTCCATCTTCCTGCTTTTTCTGGTGGGTTGTATCTGTTATTGCTGACAACTCCGTGGAGGTACCTGGATGTTGGTTACCTGGATGTTCTGAACCTGCCTTAAAGGAATATGAGGACGGACAGAAACCATCTGGCTAGAGGTGCTCTCAAGGCTACAAGGATATCTGCTTAAAACCTTGCTCTGTCACATGAAAAGAAATAAACTTTTTCACTCAACAACTCCTGTGTAAGATCACACTTCCTCTTCATAACAGGGAGAATCCATGTATTCCCTCCAAGGCATCTATTTCCTGATTTCAGTTCAGAATTAGAACCGCTACACCACCACAAACCAGCATTAACAAGGGACAAGGAAATAACTTCAGCTTTATTTAATCTACATTTAAAACATATATAATATAAGAACCTCTTTCAAAACACATCTGAGCTGCCAAATGCATGAGAAAGGGCTTTAATGTATTCCTTGTCACACTGCTTTGACGGTAAGGCACTCCCAAAAGTCAGGAATCAAATGTGTGAGGTGAACAGGAGAGGCAAATACACAGCTGAGCCTTTTTATACATCCTCTACAGTCATTTCTGGCTTGAAATGCAGTGAAAGGAAAGCAAATTGCTCCAATTTTCATCCGTCCTTTGGAGGAATTCATGCTGACAGTCGGACACCCAGAGATTTTCCTTTAAGGTATTTTACTGCACTCAGGTTTTCCAGAAACAACCCTGATCTAAGATTATCTTTTGATACTTGAAGCCAATACACCAAAAGTCAATAAAAATTATAAAATGCATCCTCACCCCAGCTACTGACCCACCCACCAGGCCCTTCCCCTGTTCTGAGTGAACAAGGCAGGATCTGTCACACATACCTGTGGATGAGGTTGGTCAGGGGCTCAATCAGTTTCTTTCCCAGCCTTGGTTCTAATGGAGTAAGAGCACCAAACTATTCAAAGAGAAGAAAAGTGAGTTAATAGCTGCTTTTCAACAGCTTCAAAACATTATGTAAATTACAGCTCACTGTATTTAAACCAAGCTATATTAACATATTTTTCTCTTTGGTTACATTCACAAACATTAGGAGATATTCCTCGCTTCTTTTTATTCAGATTGAATGGTAACTATGCCTCCCAGCAAGAAATCCATTTCCACACCCAAGGTAATTTAATGAGAACCCTAATCCTGTAAACAAAAAGCAGAATACTTGCCAGTTTTATAATTTTAATGAGAACCCAATTATTGGTTGAAGACGTCATCAACTTGAAGAAGAGGGGAGCAAGGGATAGGTAATTTTTGGGATTGCGTCGAGCCAGCTCACAAATAACATTTACTGCAGCAGACTGCACACCTGGGGAAAACAAGTGGGAGAAGCACAAATCTCATCAATGCCTTCATTGTAATTGAAGTTTCTGGTGCAGAACCCCCACAGCAAAAGCAGCTGAAGCTTCAGACCTGTGCATCCAATGGTTTGGCCTCATTCCCAACCCTGAGGCAGTAAATACAGGGATGTAAAACCAAACTGAGAAAGGGTTTTATTTAATTGTAGCCATTTTCTAAAATAGCAGCAAGCCAGGTATCTGCTTTGGGTCCAGCATGAGAAAAAACAGCACACTGCCACATCCCTGCCCTGGACTGTGGAGAGCTGGTTGTGGGACAGAGACAACACAATCAATAATCAGCCACCAGAAAGTTTCCAATCACTCCTGACTTCTCTGATATGTATTATTTTAAAATGTTTAAATACAAAACAAAAATAACAATTCCTTAAGCAATCTGACTGGACACGTTCACTCCCTTCTCATTGCTCAGCCTCTTACACGGGTTATTGTCAGTTTGGAATGTTTTAGTCTAGACAGGCTGGATGTCCTAGCAGAGAGCAATCCTTCACAAAGCTTAACAGGCAATTTCTTCCTCTCTCTGCAGGTGAGGGATTTTGCTTTCTCTAATAACATTGTCCCTGGAAGATGAATATTCCATGCCCATAATAAAACAGTCCAGGAAATGCAATTAAATTTCTCCCTGTAATTGCAGATACACATCAAGTGGAGATCAGATACACACCACACACAGAATTCCTAAAACAAGAGCTGTGGTGCAGTGAGGGTACACCAGCACCTCCTGAAGACTGAGCAAAAATGTGAATATGATACTGAGCAACTGCAGATTTCCTGTGCTGCTGCTGACCTGCACTGACACAGTACTGAGGGGCCCAAAGAGCAGTCTGGACTGCTCTTTGGAATGTTAAATAATTTTAAGTGTATCCACTGCAAGTCAACAGCTGCAGCTTGCTAAAAAAGCACAGGAAGTAACAAAACCAGAACCCCAAACCCTGAAATCAAGTGAAATATTTTCAATAGCCAAGTTCAGTAAGCAACAAATCAGGAAATTTTAAGCTACTTTGGCCATTAAGGTTTAACCCACTGAAACATTTTCAGTAGTTTTGGGTTTGAAGAAATGGACATTTTAAAGAATGCATTTTTAATATGGCAACACCTGTCAAAACTCTCCTATGGTCACCTACCCTGAAACAGGTGAGTCAGTGGCCAAAAGATGATTACAGCATTTCTCATGCACTCTTTTCTCCACAAGATCTACAAGCACATGGACCTCCACATGTGAGAGCAGAAGGAATTCACTAAAATCCACTCACCAGGATCTGGATCTTCAAGTTTCTCTTTAAGGCGAGGAAATGCAGGACGGAGGGACTCTGGGTACTTCAAAAAAACTTTGTACATGATTAACACTGCCTTCTTCCTGATGTAAGGCTTTGTGTGAGACATCTGTTAATGAAACAACTGCAGTCAGGCTCTGAGCACATCTGTGTTTCCAGAGCTCCTTGCTCACACTGCTGTCGTCAAAGCTCTTCCTGGGAGACTTAACTGCTTTTGGAAAACTCAGCTTTGAGGCAAGAGCAAAATACTGTTGTTTATCACCAAAACTAATGAATGTATTTCAAAGTGATCCTCTTGATCTAACTAAGATCTGTGAAAGCTCCCCCAGAACCTCCACAAGAATGAAGCAGCAGGTTTCACATGTATCAGTTCTAAATTTAAGACATTTACCAGATTTGAATAACTTAACATCCTATAATTATAAAGTTATTTCAACCTTATCAACTCACCAACGTCATGATGTCATTTGCCAAGTCCCTGGCAAGATCTGGAGTAACAAAACAGGACAAGCCAGTCAGTGCAACTCCAGTATCGTACTGGTTAGGGCTACTCAGATCCTGAAAAAAGAGAAACACGCTCAAAAATTTAAGATCACACAGAAAGTCAAAAAACAATTTCCTCAGATTAATTTTATTAATTTAACATAAATGAAGCAGAGCATCTGCTTCATGGGAATATTTATATATCAACTACTAACACCTGCTACACTACAGCCAGCCTGGGGTTTAATAATGGGCACAAAGGACCATAATTAAACAAGAGATGGATGACTGCAACATAAAAGTAATCAGAGATCACACCTTGGTGGTGTTTTGGGAATGGAAATAGTTTTTAAACACTCATTAGAGGATCACAAACATTTAAAGTCCTAAAAAACTGGCATTAAACACTAACCCTGCTAAGTCCAATTCCAAGTGCCATCAATTTCAGTGGGAACAAGCACTCTTGGTGAGTGGTGTTCCAGCTTAATCTAGTAGAGAAATGAGATTATTCTTCTCCTGAACTGCTGGCAGCACCCCAACTTCCAGTCCACAATGACAGGACACAAGTTATGTGTGTGGAACACATTTATTGGTCAAGTTTCCTTGGATCTATTTGTAGTCAGTATCCTACCCAGCCCTCCATAGTCTTTCAGGTCTTTCTAAGCTTAAGTCACTTACCCATAGTAAAATTAATCTGTGAGTATGATCAAGTATAGACTATAAACTGTGTATCAGGAAACACAAACATGAAGAAGCTGCACAGAGCATTCCCACATGGACTGCTCAATTAAGAGTCCAGATCCACATGGATACTGAAGCTGCTTCAGGAGAGCTAAACATAGTCAGGTCTTTGGGGTTCTGTGCCATTTACATCTCATTTAAAAACCTGGTGCAGGTGGTGGGAAATTAGAGTCTACTTTAAGAATAATGCAATCTATTTCTGAAGGAGCAAAAAACTGCAATTCATCCTGGCTCTAATGCATTTTGAGAACTGATAAATCCTTCAAATCTCAAGTTGTTGGATCAATGAAACATGAAAAGGCAAAAGACATTTTTTATCTTTTATGTAAAAATTTGGGCACAAAGTGGAAATAGCCAGTAAGTGACTGAAATCCAGTAAAATAAAGTGCCCATAAAAAAGACAATAGATATTCACATTCAGCACAGAATAGTTCAAAATATAGAGGGAAAAGCACTAGTTCTTTAGGGAAGATACTGGATAACATCCCACTACTCTTTTTTAAGCAAGGAAAACACATTTTAGTTCCTCAGATGGTAAAAATGTAGGCACATCTTGTACTGGATTTTAAAGCAGTGATACTTAAAAAATGAAAGTCAAGAGATTTAAAAAAATATCTGTATCTTCAAGAACAGGAAAACTACGCTGCAAACAAGTAACTCTAAGTGATCAAGCTCTATGAAAAAGAATACACAAGTGGGTACATGAATACAGAACAAAACTTTCCATACACTCTTCACCATTTTTACTCAATTCTACCAGAGAAGTCGAAGTCTGATGCGGAATTACAGACAAAAAGATCCCTCACAAGTAGAAGTGTTGTGGAGTCATGTCATTCCTGAGGCACTGCTCATTTTACTTCAGGAATGGGAACATTTTTCCTGCCTGTTACATTCTTATAAGCACTGCCTAGAGACCAGCAAAGTTATTTCTGTCACCATTCTCTGTGCTGAGCAAACACAGAGCTGGTATGAGACAGCACAGGGAGGGATGGGCACAGCTCTTGAGTGTTTCATTAATCCCTCTGCTTGTGGAACAACAGGAGACTGGAAATCAAGAATTCTACTTAAACACCTCTGTATTCCTCATGGAGAAATACTCATACAGATGTGAAAGTATAAGTAGGGAGAGAGTGCAAGAAAAACTGAAGAACTGAACATTTACCTTTCGGATCTGATTAGTTGTCAGCATAATGACATCAGTCCCTTCATGAAAGCACTGGGAGGCAGCCAGGTAACCAATGCGCTGGGAAAAGGCAAGGAGGAAAACAAGGTTTACTTTTAAAGCCAATTTAGACAATGCTTAAGTGGAAAACAGCTGGTGGCTTTATAAGCAATATTAAAAGGATGAACGAGTAGGTTTGTTTAACAGAAGAGGTATGAGAGAGTTCCCCTAGAAACAGCAGTTTATACCAAAAAAGAGTAAGTTCAGACAAGTCATGTTCTACTGATAATTTATCTGTCTTAGGGATAATAAAACCACCTTCACCTTCTCTATTTTGTTAAAACACGGTTCAGTGACCACAAAGCTGCAGAAATAAGGTAGGATTGTCTACAATTATTTTGTCTGTGTTGACTCCTGAGTTTCAGGTATAAAGCCCCATTTGGAAATAATTTCTTAATTAACAGCATTCCACCCTGTTGGGTGAAAAAAGTCTGCAACAGAACATAAAATAAATCTCTCAAGAAAAATTATGAAACTATTACGAAATAAAAAAAGCCTGGTATTAAGAATCTCGGGTGGTCTTCACATAAAAATACCCTGGCTTTTCACAAAAGGTATCTGACAGCTTAGCCGGGACAGCTGCATTTACAGAGAACTCACCTTGAATGTAAACTTGGAAGCACTCATAACTTCAATAATGTTGAAAGCAGCCCAACTGATGTCATAGCCCAACATCTGTAACTGTGAGCAGAGAAGCAAAGATAAAGTTCTGAAATAAGAGACTCAAGAAAATAGTTCAAGACATGTCCCAAAACTGAAGATGCAACAGGAGGCTGAAAATGATACTGTAAGGCATCACAGGTTTATGAGCAATGTTACACTGCACCACTCACAGTAAGTGAAAGATGTCACGAGTTTTCAACAGCTTGCATTAGTTCCAGGTTGCCCAGAGCAGCTGAGGCTGCCCCTGGATCCCTGGAAGCGCCCAAGGTCAGGCTGGACGGGGCTTGCAGCACCCTGGGATAGTGGAAGGTGTCCCTGCCCATGGCAGGAGGATGAGCTTTAAGGTCTCTTCAAACCCAAATCATTCTGTGATTCTATGATATGCAGCTATATAAGCACTGGTGTGAAGGGCTTTCTTCCTGATTTTTTTTTTAATAAAACCATAACAGAACCACAACAATAATTATTTACCAAAATTTCTGTCTTCTCCTTGTCAACAAAGGACTGAGCAAAGAGAAACAAATCCAGTTTCAAGTGTTCATGTAACTATGTCATAAGAACCAATCCAGCTGAAAACGATTCCTTTTAACTTGTTTGTTTTAAATGAGATTCAATTCCTGACCCATCACAATAAAATCCAATTGTACCAAACAGAGCAGGAACATGCAGCCTCTGACGTCAGAGCTGGGGGAGCGTTGTCCCCACAACCTGCACTCAGATCAGTCGAGGGAGAGCAGGCACCCAGACCCAAGGCTGCCTCCCAATCAGCAGAAAAGAACAAAATGCAGCTGCAATTCTTTGGGATCTCAGCAAGGCACTTACATAGGTCAGTTTGCAGACTGCATTTGCCTTCACTGCGATGTTGTCCTGCTTCAGCTCCTGCTTGATCTCGTCGATGCACTGTGAGATGTATTTTGCCTGAGGAAAATAAACAAAAATTTGAGCTCCTCCACCAGTTTCTCAAGTTTCCAGCATGTTGGTGGGGAGAAGCAGCAGAACTCAGCATTTGTAAGCACAAATCTCACACACACACTATTTAGTAAGCACTTAATTCTGACAAAATTATTTATTAAAAAGAACCACGACAATTCTGTTACAAAACCAAAAGTATGAGATGTTTCTTTGGTGGTTGCCCCTTCTGGCTCTCCCTCACAATTACACCACTCACTCCAAAGCTCTAAATTCAAAAATCTGCAAACAGGACGTTGTTCAGTGGAGACTGAGTAGGCAGAAGGCTGAACAAAAACAGAGTTCACCACTGCTGGAAAACTCACTGCCTCCAGAGGGACGTCAGAGAACACCCGCTCGTTACATGACGAGAAGAAACTGCCAAACCCTGCTAACAGCCCACAAATGAAAGGTGACTGATGAAAACAGCCCATTTTTGGACATGCTGCCAATGATGACACTGTGGGTGTGCACCCACATTACCCATGCCTGAAGGGACACAAAACAAGGCTTGGATGGGATATGGGTGCTTCCTGGATCCCCCCAGCCATGGAAAGCAACATAGAAAGTCATGAACCCTCTCTGGTTCTCAATTTCCATAAGCCCTTTTGCCATTTACACATTTTGATAAGTAACAGTTATTTCTATGAATTTCTTAGTAATTCAAAGAGCCAAATATCACAATGTTTACATTTAAATATTGGTGCTTCACATCTTTCCAAGCAATCACATCTGTGCTTGTGGGAAGGATGTGGCAAACATGTGATTTAAAATTATCTGTACAGATTTTACTTTATAAGCAGAATTTCTCAGCCAATGATTCTTCCAGTTCACAATTAATTATTATTTAAGTACTGAAGGCATCAGCTGCAGGAATCATGAAAATTTAAATGCAAAGAAATAATCTCTCTTTTCAAAGCCATGCATGCACCAGGGTATTTCACATTCCTAACTGCCAGAGGAACCAGGTCAGAACCGGATTACCTAATCCCTGCCTGAATACCACCATCTTCCTCCAAAATGATATTTTCAGCATAGAAGTGTCTACTGGCCTGACTTTAATCAACATTTTTTCCCCTTTACACTAATTTTTGTGTATTAATGCAACCATTTTTTAGTCTTTTACAAATGTCCTGGAGTGACACTATTCAAGTCACAAAAGTTTGCTGCTAGAAACAGTGGATAGAGAATGGATGGAAATCAGCCCTGGGGGAAGGATTGGGGTGTTGATGGGTGAGAGGCTCAGCCTGCCCCGGCCATGGGCACTGACCCCAGAAACCCCCCTGGGCTGGGCTGAGCCCCCAGCGTGGGCAGCAGGGGAGGGGGGATTCTGCCCCTCTGCCCCGCTCAGGTGAGAGCCCACCTGCAGAGCTGCCCCAGCCCTGGGGAACCACAGCAGGAGGACGTGGAGCTGCTGGAGCCAGGCCAGAGGAGGCACGGAGATGCTGCAAGGGCTGGAGCCCCTCTGCTCTGGAGCCAGGCTGGGAGAGCTGGGGGTCTTTAGCAAACAGATGAATGAACTTGAGGGAATTTAAGATATTCCTAAATGCCTGTGTTTGGGATAGAAACACTATCCTTACAGTGGGAATTCTCATTTTAAGCGAGGGCACTGTAAACACCAAACAAGCCTTTCCTGTATGCAGATCCCTTCTGTTCTGGATACAGGTGAGTGGATCGCATCTACCAAAATTGGAGATGGCATCACCCCCAAACACTTAAAAGTACAGTGACCGGGTGACTTTACCCAGAAGCAGATTTGGGATTGTAAACCCCTCACCTGAGAGCGATTCAGGTTCTGACAACTCACATGGGAAGTTTAAACTCTTGAGTATAAACTAAAAAAAAACACTTTCTGAGAGTAGAAAATAAATACTTCATTAAAAATGCTGAAAGAGTGACTTACACAACATGCAACTGATCCACAAATATATTGTACTTAGCCTTAAATATTTTATAACCACAGAAGAGCATGCTGGAACAATGTCACAGAATCCTTCACGTGTGTATCTTGTTGCCACATCCTGGGCAGCAAGGCCAGTGATGGTTCTCAAGGCAGAAGGACACTGACACACAGGTTCTCAGTCTTTACATCGGTAACCAAAAGCCTCACTTATTTCCCACTGCATCTATCCCCAAACTATTCAAACATTAGCTTAATCTTCCTGGCAACCTCTTCAGAGTTGAGCACAAACCACTCTGTGATTGTGCTCACACAGTGCTCACACAAGCACTGTGTGAGCAGGAGAGGTGGAAAAAATAGAGTACAGTGTAGTTCAGTAGTGCCCAGCCTGGCACAGCTGAACAAAGGCTCCAGAATCACCAGTCCCAACATCCCACAGGGCAAATCCCTGCCTACCAGTTAGTCCAGCTTCTGGAAAAACATATTACAGAACTCAGAATCAGATCTGCAACTGAAAAAAGGGATTAGAGAGAGCAGAAAGAAGTCCTTCTGAAACAGCTGTACTTCAAATCCCAAAACACTCCAAGGAATGACAGGCACTATATATAGAAAGCTTTATAGGATCAGCAGGTATTAACTTTTTGTTAATCCTGTGGAGCGGCACCACCGTGAATGAGCAATATGAGGAAAACCGATCTATTCCATCTCCCTCCTAAATCTGAAAGCCAAGCACCACACCCGGCTGGATCCGCTGCCACATTTCACACCCACAGAACCGGGAGGGAACCTGGAGGAGGGAGCAGATCCTTAGCGAGGCTCGGCCTGTGGAACCCTGACCTGGGCACAGGTCAGGCAGGACCTGCACCAAAGCACTTCCCACTGACCCATAGCCACAGCTCCCACTGCAGCCCACAAGCTGCTCAGTGGGGTCACACCACACAGCAAAAGGGAGAACAACCACTTGATGCAATGAAAAAAATTGTACTCACTCAGCAAGGCCTCAATATTTAGAAGAAAAAAACCCCTTAACATTTACATACTGACACAGCAAAAAAATCTGGGTATCTTGCCCAGCACTGATTATGTCTTTGCATAAATCCTTCTAATATAGGAATTTCCTAGTGTGGTAATTAAAACCAAATATTTCCCAGGATATAAGTAGCTCCGTTTTTCCTTAAATGCTTTTGAAGCCCCATGAATCACAGAATCATTAAGGTTGGAAAAGCCCTCTAGGATCAACAAGTTCAAGAGCTGTTAATCCAGCACTGCCATGTTCATTACTAAAACATGCCCCAAATGCCACGTCCGCAGGTTTTTTTGGACATTTCCAGGGATGGTGACTCCACCACTGCCTTGGGCAGCCCATTCCAATGCCTGACCACTCTTTCTATGAAGCAGTTTTTCCTTATATCCAATCTAAACCTCCCCTGGCCCAGCCTGAGGCTGTTCCCTCTCCTCCTGTCCCCATTCCTTGGAGCAGAGCCTGACACCCCCAGCTGTCCCCTCCTGTCAGGAGTTGTACAGAGCCAGAAGGGCCTCCCTGAGCCTCCTTCTCTCTAGGCTGAGCCCCTTCCCAGCCCCCTCAGCTGCTCCTCATCACACTTGTCCTCTAGTCCTGCTCTGGACACGCTCCAGCCCTTCAATGCCTTTCTTATCATGAGGGGCCCAAACCTGACCCCAGGATTCAAGACAGGGCCTCAGCAGTGCCAAGAGTTCATTTATGCTCCCAGCATTCATTACAATATCAATTTATTTCTTAGCTATTAATTCCTTACAGGTCTGTGACTGTACAATTTGCAGTTTTGTGTTGATGGCTCACACATTCTGGCCAGTTGACTGAGGAGCATTTCTAAGCCCCAACATTTACAGACCTGTGGACATGCCCAGACAGATGGCTCTGAGGGAGCCAGGCAATGCTCAGGCAGCCCTTCAGGCAGTGTGGTGAGGACAGGCAGAGCCATGAGGCACAGGAACCCTCTCAGGAGGAAGGGTGGGAGCAGGGGCAGAGCTCCCTGCCAGCAGCAGAGCTGAAGGCTCTGAGAGCAGCAGGCAAGGAGCTGAGGCTCTCTTTTATTCCTGCTAGGCTGCCAAGTGGGAAAGGAGACTTCCCTGACTCGGTGGAAAGGCTCCTTAATGAAATGCTATAGCAACCACTCTGGTAACTGTTCTGTCTCCCAAGGAGCATTACAGGAACACGCCCGGAGCAGCCCAGCTAAAACCCAAGTGCAGCCTGCAGATGTGAACAGCGAGTGAGTACAGAGCTGTGAGAACAGCACAGTCACAACTGCCTTTCTCAAAGTATGTCACCAATGAGATGCTGGAGTATTTTATATCCATTAACAGAACACACAAGCTGTTTTTTAAAACAAGCCCAAATTCCTTAAGAATTCCAAGATCTCACCTAGAAAAGATGTGCATTTAAATGAATGTGAGTGGCTAAAATAAGAGAGAAGGCATCATGAATCAAAGACACAGTCTCCTTGAAATGGAAGGAGGAAGGGGAGAGTGGGTCATGGTAAGAAACCCAAAAATATCATTTTATAGGATTTTTCACTTTGCAGCCATGTTTTTGACTTAACTTTGAAAAACACTAAAGTTTTATTCCAAGCCAAGACATAACTTGGGGTTTGCTGACAATTTCAGAGATGATCACAAAAGACTTATCTTTCTCAAGCAAGCAGTATGTGAAGTTAAAAAAAGTCACTAATCTGTACGACAATTACATTCCTAAGAAATGTGATTCTCCATGCTGTACTTTCTGTCATTACCTGACAGGAACACACTAATGATTGGGATGGAGATCACTGCAGAACCTTTACATTAAATTTAATCATGTAAACCACTCATTTCCAGTAGTCTTTAAGAAGTTGTATTTTCATCTCGGCCATAAACCACCTTCAAAACTCAAGAGAAGGCAAACTCACATTCTTACCACTTTGGGTTGCAGCCCAGCAAAACAAATGCACTTGATTTGAGATTCAAACCTGTCACTGTAACATCCAAGTGCTTCCATCCACATGAAAGAGCAAAATGGCAGAGAACATTAGTTCTTATTTCTCTTGTGCTTCCAGGGTGTTAAGGAAAGCATTATTAACAGTGAATGCCACAAGGAACAAGTTATTTTCTGATATGTGTGAAACTACACCATGGTAAAACAAATGTTCGGAGTACTTAGAACATAACAGTAAATAAGCACAAAATGTAACATTTCTTGTTTTAAGCACTATAGGATTTATAAATTTTTGGTAGGACTTTGAGACAAACTCCGTGAGATCACTGAACACAAGCACATGATGGTCTCACATGAGAGGAAGATGCCCACTGCTGCAACTTGACCACCATGCTCAACACCAAAGGCAGTCACACCTCAAGACACCTTGTGGAGGTGAAGGAACTTTCAGATCTGTTCGTGCTTCAGGCAGCAGATCCCATTCACAGCACAGATCAGCTGCCTCGGAAAGAAGGCTGGGAAGAAATATTTATCACTTGCCAGGCTTCTCTCAAACCCTCAAAAGCAGCACTTGATGTCAAACAGCAGCGAACCAGTCAGAGAACACCTCTAGTGTTTCAGTACACATTGTACCATGACAGTAGTGAATGAATCCACTAAAGTAATAGACAAGGGCATTAAAGAGCAAAATGTGCTGCTTTCTACTGACTTGGACACGGCATTAGAGATCAACATATTACACATTAATTTCCATAAAATACTATATTATTTAACTACTGTAGAAAAAGCTATTTGAGATAAATAACAGGATCTTTTGTTAAGGCTACTCTATGGCTGGATAGAAAATTCCAAGGCATGTGCTCCACACATGCTCCTCACAAGTAACTTCACCAAAACCATGGCAAAGCAGCTGAGAACAGAACAGAGGATCAGCAGTGAGTGGGAAGCTGCACAATGTTCATCTTGATGGGTTTGCAGCAGCCTGAGTCCAGCAGTGCAGAGGGCACTCAGCTGCAACAAAGGGCTCAGGAAACTGAAAGGCATTTTCATAAAGCCAAGCTTATCTTTCACTCAGCTGTTGATAAACAGCATTGCTGTACATGTTTTAACATGCCTTAGTTTTGTCCTTGCTACCCAGCTTTCCAGGGATTTACTGGCTCATCCTGAGGTAGGCTTAAGATCCCAGCCCAATGTTCTGAGTGACAGCACCAGAGGCACGAGGTTCTGCTGGTTCATTTGCAGCAGACTTCGATATTATTTATTAGAAACATGATGCATTTCCCACTGCCCCCTTGTCTGCTACAAGCACAGTGAGATCACAAGACTCCTTGGCCAAGCAACTCACATGGGAAGTTGGCCAAGCAACTCACAGAGGAAGGAATGCAAAGAATAGGTTTACAGTTTTTTCTTTTGTTAATGTTTGCTGAAGTTACACACACCAACTGAAATCTGGCATGGTGCATGCACACATCCATCCTAAAGTGACTCATAAGCCAATTAAAACCTTTGACCTTATTCTAAAAAAATCAGAGAAATGCTATCTATGCAAGTACTGTGGACCAATTTCAGGGCAGATATCCGACCCCAGACCAACAACTACAACCCCTTAAGGCACCGCAGAAAAACACACAGGATCTCCTGAACAGGTTTGTAACACAAAGATTGGGCTTCAGGAAAGAAACACCTGTAGAGTTGCAGCTGCTTGTCCAAAGTGACTCCAAGCACCTGTAGCATCCCTCCAAGCACTGGGGTGTTCTGGCAGTCTCCCATGGACAGCTCCTCTTTGGTGGTTTACCCAAAGACAATTCAGGACTTCACACTGAAATGCCCACAGAAGGGCACCAGTGCAGGAAGCTGGAGCTACATGAGCCATCCTGGCCCTCTCCCAGGTGGGCAAGGCCAAGATCACTGCTGGCACCTTGGGAATCAGGAAAGTGGCAGTCAACAAGCCCCAAACATCGTAAATCAGTAAGCAGACAGCAGCAGCAAGGGTCTAGAGATGTCCCTTAATTATCTCCAGTCTGATCAGTCCCTTAATACAAGCACATCTCCAGTCTGATCACAGTATTTGTTAATTTAATTGCACAGCAATTAAACAATCCTCAGGGGTCTGTGCTGTCTAAACCATATCTGAGCAGACAACTTTTAAGCCTGGAGAGATGTGTCAGATAAAAGTGCTCATTCTTGCACAATACAAGATGTACCCAAAGTTTTATTTTTACATTACTATGCAAAAAACCATGCAAGTGTTTTTACAGTAGATTTTTCAACTTGCTTGTTCCAGACATCTCTGTGCAGTTTCAGGCTCTGATAAAGGCAGGCTTCATCAAAGCATGTGCTTTGTTGGATGCATAGGAAGCAGTCACTTCCTCCTCAGAAACTAAAGTAGCTGTTGTTGCTGAGACTCAGATGACTGAAGTAGTTCAGGGAGAAACCAAAAAAAGATGCTTAATGACGTATTAATACCAAATAAAAATGTAACACTGAAAATACTACAAAGCTCTAACACTGATTCATGCACAGCTGTGAGTACTTTGCAGTTATGGAAAGGTAAGGAGGACAACAAAAAAGATGGTTCATGGCCATTCCCGACTTCTTAAATTCAGCACAAATATTTGTGTAATTAAAGTAAGTTTGTTCACCTCCTCCCTGCTGTACAATCACACCACTCACACTAAACAAACATCCACTCTCACAACTGAAGCTGATTAACACAGTGATCCACTTGGTGCAATCTATTTTATACAGCTTTGCCATAGATTGAGCCAACCAAAAGAAAGTTTCAACATTGCCACATCGACACCTCCCTCCATTTATACACCTTCCAACACAGGAATTTCTCAGCAGAAGTTTTTAGGTTTGAACCTAGGTCATCATGGAAACAACAATAAAAAATAAACAGCTAATACAAAAACAGCACTCAACTATGAGGTTTACAAACTGACTGCTCACCCTGCTGGGCAGTGACCGAGGAGGGGCTGGTAGGAACCAAACATTTCTAATACCCAGTTACACTCAGGATTCAACAGGGCTCACTTATTTCAGTTACTTTCAACATATGCCTTCTTATTTAAAAAAACCCACTCAATTACCTTTCTGAGCTACTAAAACTACCACAAACAATATTATTTTCTGCAACTTTTACTCTATTCAAATATTTTTATGCTTCCTGACACCTGGATTTTAGCAGACTCCCCCTTAGATGATGAAGCATTTCAATTTCTCAGTGTGAATGATCAGCAGTTTTTAATAACCTAATGAACACAAATGCTTCCTTGTAACTGCTCCCATGACTTGGTCCTTTCTGGTGTCTGTCATGTAATGCTGCCCTTCACAGGGCACGAGGAACAGGATGTACTCCCAAGAACACTTCCAAATGAAAAACCTAAAGGTGCTGTCTGTACACAAATGCCATCACTAACCCACACTGTAAAGGAAGAGGTTTTCAGTCACTTTCATGGACACTGATGGAAAGAAACCACAAAAAAACCCATTTTCTGCACTCAGCACTGGGACAAAGATCTGCAACAAAAACCACCAAATAAACAACTCTTTGCAGTTGATCACAGTGCAGAAATGTAATTTGTAGCCATATTTTATTTCGATTTCTCTGGCTGTTTTTCCCCTGGCCTCACTAAAGGTACAGTGGATAGTCACTCCATTTCTTAGGTACCAGACAGCTCTTCCTCTCCCCTGGATCTGCCTGGGCACAATATTTACTTCCAGCACAGATCTGTCTGGAGCATTTCAAACCCGCAGCAGAGGCAGCTATAAAATGATCAGGACTGGGAACAAAGCTATTATCCCCACTTATGCCACAGTCAATTAAGTAATATTTAGTACAGGAGAAAGCAAGAAGCTAATGAAAGGCAGCACTAATGCAAAGCCTCAGTTGTTCCTGCCTGTAATCACAGGACAACATTGCCCATATCTTGGCTCGTGTGCCACGCTCCAGGCCCTTTGTGCCCGTGACACAGCAGGTAGGGAGGGCACTCACACTGGGCCCTGCATGCCAGTCCCAGACTGGTTTCTCACCAAGTGGTGTGAGGTCCTTATCCAACCCTCTTTGTGTACTGTTTCTATTTCCGACTTTGTCTTTTGCAGTGATTCACACGCGCGAAGAATTAACAATAGCAACTCTAGATCCACTTGGAAGTGGGTGGAATAATGAGCTGCCTTCAAAGATATCAACACGTTTATGACACACAGTAACTGATCGAGCAGCAGTGCCTGAAAGAGCTGTCTGTCATCAATGAACTGCACTGCCCAGCAGTTGGTCTGTTCTTTCAGGCACCAACAAACTGTTTAGCATTCCTCAGAATTCCCTATGTTCCATCCCACATCCTTTACCATCAAATACTAATACTGCACCAGTGGCTGAGGCCGGGCTGTCAGAAGCCACAGCATGAGAAGGCCTTCAGCCTCACTGAGGACAGGCTGAGCCCAGAAGAGTTTTGTGATGTGAAAAGATTCCTCAAAACTCCCCACATCATCGTCTCATCTGAAAATGTGTCAGAAGAAGCTGGAGATCAGCAGTGAAACACAGCAGCCCTTTATTGAGAGGGAAAAAGCTTTTTTAACAGTACAAGTGCCCTGTCCTCAGGTAACCCTCAGTAAGCAGTAAGAAGCCACTGGCAGGTTGGAAAGGCAGGCTGACAGTAAACCACACATTTCACAGCAGGACACAGAATGCTCCTCCCATTTAGCATTATATTAGTAACTGAAGTTAAGTTTTTTTTCCCAACCAGCAGCACTGACTGCTCCTTTCACTCTTCCAAAACAGTTTAAGTGTAAACCAGCAATGAGATACTTATCACCCAACACCAGAGACAGGAAAATGTGAATTTTTCAATATGATTTTTCCTGAAAGTATCAATTACCAAAACCACAAAGGCACACACAGCAGAGACTCTGAGAAAAGGGAGGACAATCTTCTCATATTATATATATAAGGGAGGACAATCTTTCTCACTAAATATATAACACATATTTAGTACAGGACTTTTTAAAATCCCTTTTCTCTTCTTAAGTGTCCTGCAGTAAATCAAAGACTCCTGAAACAGAGGGCTACTGTCTGAATGAGCCTAAGCGCACTCATTAATACCTGTTTATGTTACTTAATAATTTCAGTTTTCTAAAGGAACATCTCACATCAGCATCTGACAGGAGCTTCCTTGTTGGGAAAAACAAACTTTTAACTGTGAATGAAAAACACTATGCAAGGGCCAAAAAGCATCAAAGAATTATTCTGTCCCTTATTACACATTTATGAGAACAGATATAATTTACCAGTTTGAACTATCTTGGCAAAAATCCAGTATATTTTAACAGCCTACGGTACAAGGCATTCCTCTCCTGAGCATGCTGTGGAGCAGATCCTGAAGCGGTAGGCACAAAGTAGAAGTTACTCCACAGCACACAAAACCACCTAATATCTGTTGAAAAACATCACTTTCATTAGCAAAAGCATCCCTTTTCCAAATGAAAGGGAGAGAATGAGGTATTGGAAGTGAAAAGTCAGGAAAACGCAGCAGGATCGAGTTTGGCTTTGAACTGGCGCTGGGAACACCACAGGAACTAAAGCATCTGTTGGAAAGTAAACACAACGTGTCAGAGCTGGGAGGGAGCTAATGCTGCTCTGCCACCTCATTCCTTGCACACAGCACTTTCCCTGCAGAAGGACCATGCAGCTCCAGTACTCCCCAGAACACTGGAGATGGACAGAGCAAGTCTGCACAGAGCAGTGACTGTGTTAACCACCTTCTCTCTCCTACCTCGCATCCTTAGGGAAGTCCATCCCTTCAGTTTCAGTGTTTTAAACTCAAAATAAATGGGTCACACAATGGAAATGCCCCTGACAGGGAATGAACACGCTGCAGAGAGGCTGTGAGCTCGAGGGCCAGGCAGCCTCCAGCACTCTCAGCTCCTCTAAGGAGCTGAGGAGCACCCAAAACTTATCAAGAGATGTGGCCTGCTCTGACTTCAGGACACACCGTGGGGTGTGAGATTTAGGGTCACAGCAACATAGGAAGAACACAAACCCACCAAGCAAGAAGACAGTGGGGCTGTGAAAGAACTGCACTGAGAAACCCACTGTGAACTGGGGTGCCAGGCACTCGTACAGCCTCGATAGGCTGTGAAATACCAGATATGCTCATGTGGTACCTGCATAAGAAGTGGAAAGGAATAAAACGTTCCATCTCAGATCTACCAGGACACACTGCCCAGAGAGATGAGGGAATAAGTGATGGCAGATTTTTCCACGTGATTAAATTCCAAAACACAAAACCCAAGACATGTAAATAAACTAACCTCCTGCAAAAAGCACAAGTAAATCAGAAGTCAAAACAACAATCTTGCCTTCATTTCTCTTCCTATCATAGCTATTTAACAACCACAGTAGCTCCTTTTCCACAGACAACTCTTCCTGGAGAAACTCCTGTTGAGCCAAGACCAATAGTCAATATCCTCCCCACTAAATCACACTGTTTGTTTTAAACAAATTTGCTTTTCTGAACAGGATAGAGTGTCTGTCTTAGGCTTAGACACTTATCTTGAGATGCACAAATGTTGGTTGAACTACAGCACTGGAGAACATTCAACAGATACAATGAACAATGGAAACACTGTAGGGAAAAGAGGAAGAATTTCTGCAGCTAGTTCCTCTGAAACAACATTCTGATTTTGTAACATCACCTGAAAATTAGCCAATGTCCCCGGCCACTGCCTGGAAAGCACTGAATCCACACCCAAAAGCTCAACAGCAGGTTTACAGCGTTCTCCAGCTGAGCCAGGAAAAGGCACAGTCCTTTCCTGGACTTGCAGCCTCTCTCTGGAACTAAGATAAATGATTTGAAGGATTCCCAAACACACAGGTTTTACCAGTGCACTGTCTTAATCAGCTGAACACATTCTGGTTTGGGTTTTAATTTTTGCTGTGCTTGTGAGGATATAAAAAGGAATTATCCCTACAGTTATCTGTTTCAAAATCTCAACTTTTGTACTCCAAACTGAAGAGTTTAAAATCCCATCATGCTGCAGCCCAGCTGTTCTGAGACAAGGTATTGCCCTGACCTCACTGAATCCCAAAGTGTGCACATACCCCAGTAACAGCTTCCTACACAGCCCTACAAAATTGTACTAGGAGTGTTTTTTCCTAACTCCAAAGGGCACCAAAGCCAATTCATTTTAACCATTTCTTGTCACAGACTGAGAACAAGCTTGCAGTGCTTCTGGAGTCTCTTTATGAAGCTGTTTGTCACAAAATTATTTTAGAAAAAACATTCAATACTTCTCAAAGAGCTGGTGCCACAAAGGCCTGGACCTTCACCAGGAGGATCCTCATGGGTTTGACAGCTGATGAAACACTTTCTGTCCTATGCACAAAGGAATAAAGCAGATTTACTAAAAGCAGCACAACACATTGGAGGGGCTCCATAAGAACACTGCTCACCAGGTCCTGCTCTGGCAGAACACACTAGGCTCATAAATTCCATAGAAATTTGTTGTTGCCACTTCAAGGTGTTTCCCACATTTTTCAGGGCACTGCACAGCAGCCCTGCCTTCCTCTGCCATCAAACCAATACCATAAATTTAACAGATGCTGAAATAAACTGGATTCAATGATCCTGGCGGGTCCCTTCCAACACAGCATATTCTGTCACTCTGTGAAAAACAGAAATTTCCCAGGTATGTTCACTACCAAACAACCCCTTATCCTGTGCACAAGGGGCTTCCAGAGATTTTGAGAGCTGTATTCCAAAACCCAAGTTGTAGTCCAGAGATTTTGGAAGTTGTATTTTCAGTTCAGTAGCACCAGCAAGGAAGATCAGTTTTCTTAGTAAAGTTCTTCATTCAGTTACATGTTTACAACTTTTCCCGATGCTTTTGATAGCTGATTCTGACTCTAGATCACACCCCAACACACCAGCAAAGCCCAACTGTTAGACCAACATTAAGAAAGCTTCTCAGGCTTCATGAGCTACTTGAAGATGAACATAAATGACATTGGGGCCCGTTACTTCTCAATTACCATGTGACACTTTACTGTGGAGTCTCACATAACACGTTCTTGATGACTAATTATTTTACCTATACTAATTTCCTGATCACGTGCTTCTCACACAAGAGTGGATAACAGGCCAACACAGAGAACTGATTGCTGTCTAGAAAAGCTCTGAGAGAAGGACATTTTAGTCAGGAGATACTAAACATGAATGGTCTGAAAGCTGAATTAGGAGCTTAGTTCTCCTGTATAACAGCTTCAGGGTGAAGAATACATAGCTGACTATAGCACGTGACTGTAGGGCTGGAGAGGAAAGAACTCCTCTATATTATTCTTCTATAATAATCACGTATACATTTGCATGTGTATATATATATATATATCTCCGTAGGTATATCACGGATCTCCACACCACAACACACTGAGTGGAAGGCGAGCACCAAGCATGACCCTCCCTTATTAGCTCTCCTGCCCTCAGCCAGCCTGTCTCTCCTGCCCCACACCCCAACGTCACCTTCCTGGTTCTGACTCCCGCTTCCCCCTTCCCAAACCAACATTCCCTTCCCAGACACGGCCCCAGCGGCCAGCAGTGACATCCCCGGGCCGCAGCACGGGGAAGGGTCCCCTCACCTCATCCTCCTTGTGATTGCGGATGCCGCGCACCAGGTCCTGCAGGTTCTTGTCAAACATACGGTCGATGCTGCCCTTCACCATCTTCAGCGCCATGGCGGCGGCAGCGGCGGGGCCTGCGCCGGGCTGAGGGGCCGGGCCCGGGCGGGGGGGGCCGCCGCGGTGCTACTGCCGCTCGAGCCGGGTGAGAGCAGCGGTGCCGGAGCGCTCACATGCCGAGGGGAGCGGAAGGGCACGGGCGGAGCTGCCCTGGCGGACGGGCGGGCACGGGCGACCCCGGCCACGGGCACAGCTCCAGGCGGCGCTGGGGATCCGGCACCGACAAAATGGCGGCCGGTCAGCTGAGGGCTCGGCCACGCCCCCGGCATGGCCACGCCCCGACTGACTGGCCACGCCCCCGGGCCAACGCCGTCCGCTGTGCTGCTCTCCAGCCCCGCCCACTCCGTCCGGGCCACGCCTCCGTGTGGCCACGCCCCCGCCCGCCTCGCCGCTCTCCAGCCACTCCTCCATCGCCTAGGGCACGCCTCCAACCGTCTGGACACGCCCCTTTTCCGCGCCCCTGCCCCGTCTGCCCGCCTCCCTGCTCTCCAGACACGCCCCCTCCCTCTCTGCCCGCTGACCCTCCGTCTCACTGCCGCTCTCCAGCCCCGCCTACCCCGCCCAGACCACGCCCCCAAGACGTGTCTGATCACGCCCCGAGCCCGCCCCGCCCCACCCCTTCAGCAAAGCCACGCCCACTAACTCGTGTGTGCCCCACCCACTCATCCCAAGCCCCGCCCACTCTGCCCCTCAGGAGGATGCGGGCCTGGGAGGGGGATCCAGCCCCTCTTATCCCGTGGGATGGAAACAACAAACAGCTGCAAACGCACGAGAGAAAACCCCAGCCCTGGAAGCGCTTGGAGCAAACACGGAGTATTTAATGAGCTGCTGGACCTGAACTAGGGGCCAAGAGCCCGGTGGGGTCCCGGGCTGTGTTAGGACGAGCATCGGTGGTAGGACCTGGCAGCTGATCCTGCCCCTTCCTCAGCCCTGCTGGGGCTCAGCTGGAGTGCTGTGTCCAGCTCTGGGCTCCTCGGGATCAGCGAGACCTGGAGCTCCTGGACTGGGCCCGTGGGGGCTGTGGACATGATAAAGGGACTGGAGCATCTCTTGTACGAGGAACGGCTTGGGGCTGGGGCTGTTCAGCCTCCAGAGTAGACCCAGGTGAGAGGGGCCCTCAGCCCTGTGTGTCTGCAGGGAGGGCTGCGAGCAGGGCCCAGCCGCTGCCCCATGGGGCCCAGCAGTGGTACCAGAGGAACGGGCAGGAACTGGTGCTGAAGAACTTCCATCTGGACGTGAGGCAGAACTTTTTTGCTGTGCAGGTGACCAAGCACTGAACAGACTGCCCAGGGAAAGTGTGGCGTCTCCCTGACTGGAGACATTCCAGAACCATCTGGACACAATCCTGTGCCCTGTGCTCTGGGATGGCCCTGCCGGAGCAGGAAGGTGGGAGCTGATGGCCCAGTGTTGCCCCTTAAGCTTGAATTATTCTGGAGTTCATTCCCCCCCTGCCCCGCGACAGCCGCGTCACTCTTGCCCCCGGTGTCACTGCCCCGTCCCGGGCCACGCCCCCCTCCCTGACCACGCCCCCGCCCCGGACCACGCCCCCGCCCCGGACCACGCCCCCGCCCCGGACCACGCCCCCGCCCCGGACCACGCCCCCGCCCTGGACCACGCCCCCGCCCTGGGCCACGCCCTCGCCGGGCTCTCCCGCGAGTCCCACGTGGCAGTGCGGGTGTCCGCGGCGGGGACACGCGTGGGGACAGGGGTCCTTCCGTGGGGTCCTTCCGTGGGGTCCCTTCATGGGGATGGGGCTCCCTCCCTGAGGCTGGGGGTCCCTCCATGGGAACGGGGTCCCTCCGTGGGGACGGGGGTCCCTTCGTGGGCCTGCAGTTCCTTTCTGAGGCTGAGAGTTCCTGCATGGGGCCAGGGGTCACTCCATGGGTCTGGGGAACTCTCCCTAAGGATGGAGACACCTCCATAGGTCTGCAGGTCCTTTCTGGGGCTGAGAGTCCCCGCGTGGGGTCAGGGGTACCTTCATAGGGATGGGGATCCCTCCATGGGGCTGCAGGTCTCTCCATGGGGTGGGAATCCCACAGAGTGGGGCCGGCAGAGCTCCACCTCTCCCCTCTGCCCATGGGTGTCACCAGTGGCTGCACAGCCAATAGAGCCAAATTTGGGGATCTATTTCATCTCTTTATTGGGGATGCAGCTCCACAGGCTGCCACACCTGAGCACCCACTAAACACCATCACCCACTGCCCCAGGTGACCAGTGTTGGTGTGGGAGAGCTGTGACAGGTGACGTGATGGGTGATGGCCAGGCGGACATGGAGCTTTGTGAGTGTCCCCGCACGTGTGAGCACAGAGTGGGCAGTGGTTCAGTGTCCCTGTGACCACAGCTTGTCCTCTACTCACGTGCCCAACACCCCTGAACGAGCCCCTACCCATGGGTGACATGTCCCCACTGCAGGTGGGTGGTGACAGGGAACAGGAGAGGGAAAACAAAATGTACAGGGGCTGCTTTCCCACCCCATCTTCATCTCCAGAGCAGGATTCCAGTGTCGGGGAAAGGAGGAAACTAAAGAAAAAGGAGCTTACAAACAAAAAGGAGACATGACCTTACCAAGATTCACCTGGGATTCTGAGCCGCTGCACAACAGGGTAAGGAAAAGGATTTCTGTTGCTCCCAGTGCTTTTCCCTTTGTTCTCGCCTTCAGCCTGGGTTTTGCAGCCTGGGTTTGTGTTGGCCCCGGGGCAGAGAGAGGAGCCCAGCTTTGGGGTCGTATTGATTTTATTCAGAAATAGCTACACGCATCAGCCCCTATGTAGGAGGGGTTTCTCTTTTTAAGGGAAAAAGGAGGTTTCCCTTTTTGAGGTTTCCCTTTTTAAGGGAAAAAGTCAAAGGGAAGAGTTCCGTTTGCTGGAGTCCTCATGGTATGGAGAACATCCAGTTACCAGGATGAGGCCGTGGTTGGGAAGGGCTGGCTGTGCCCACCTGTGCTGTCACTGTCCCCTCCACTGTCCCCCTGCCTCTGACTGGGCTGCTCTCTGAGGGGATCCCCAAAAACCTGGTGAAAATCCCTTGTTTTAACCCAGCCCTTTGCAGTGGAGCTTGGCCACTGTCACACTGTCACTTTGTCACACTGTCACTTTGTCACACCCTCACACCGCCAGTCAGGGAAGCCCAGGCTGGGAGATCCAGCACCCCGAGGTGTGGGGAACATCTCCTACAGATGGATTTGGACTCAAGACTTGATCCCTCTGGCCTCAGGCGGGTCTCTGTGCCTGGGGGGCTGCGAGCTGCTGCAGACCTGCATGAGATCCCCGGAGTGACAGAGTGGTGGGGCGGGATGCTGCGTGTCCCGGGGGCGGGGAGCGGGAGCCGGGATAGATGAGTGGTTAACAGTGCCAACGGGACAGGACGTGCCTGTCCGGGAAGGGATCCACCTTTTTTGGGCGAAATGCGGCGTTTCGAAGAGCCGCGCCGCTCCCAAGGTCGGGTGGGCGAGGCGCGGGCTCACAGGGGTGGGGTGAGACTGGGGTGCGATGGGACGGGGCAGGGCCGGGACTCCGAGCCCCTCGCCGCACCTGCCCCTTTAAGAGCCGGCTCCCGTGACGTCACGCCCACGGCTACTTTGTAGCGCGGGGAGGGCGGAGCCGCGCGGTCTCTTAAAGAGACCAGGTAGCGGGGCTGCGAGGGACGGGAGGAGCGGCTGCGTCTCGGCTGCGGCTGCCCAGCGTCCCCGCGAGGCTATCGTAGCCCCGAGCTGTCCCCATGTCCCCTCGGGACTGTCTTCATGGTTCCTTCGAGCTGTTCTCATGGCCCCCCAGGGTTGTCCGTGTTTCTCCCCCGGGCTGTCCCCACGTCTTCCCGAACTGTCTGCCTCCCGGTGGCTCTGTACCCTGCTCAAAGCGGGGCGAACCGGGCCGGGAAACGCGGGGTTGGAGGGCGCCGGGGCCGGGAGCTGCCGGTCCGGCGGTTGCCGGGGTCGCGGGGTACACCGAGCTCTTGGTTGCAGCGATGCTGCGCGTTTGTCCTCGTGAGATGAGTGAGCAGATTCCCACACGAGTCTCCCGGGAGGATCCAGGGATTCTGTGGTTGTTTTGTCCCGAAAAGAGCCGCCGCCGCCGCGGGGCTGGGGCTCCCCCGGACCGGCAGTTCCGCAGTACCCTCCGGTTCCAGCGGATGGAGACACTCAGACACCTCTGCCTCCCCGTGCCACCCCTCCGCGGCAGTTGCTTCTTTCTCTCCGTATCAGCCCTTCTGACCCCGGCAAAACCCCGGAGGAATCCTACACCAGGACTCGTGTCCGGCCCCGCAGGCCGATAAGGCGGATTTCCCAGCTGGGATCCTAATCCCGCTGCCCCGTGCACAATTATCCCGGCTGCGCCCGGGCCCCGGCTTAGCCCCGGGCGCGGGCGAGTGGCGGCGAGCACGGGGTGGCGGCTGAGTGCCCGGCTCCCCCAGCCCCGGGGAAAAAACTTGGGCAAGTACAGCCCCCTGGACACGAACGCCGGCCTTTATCCATGTGAAACAAAAGTGGCCAGCCCAGGTTCCTGATGTCAGTTTGTAGGGTTCCCTTGGGACTGTCAGGGCAGCACAGGTTTGAGGTGGGGCAGGTTGGGTCTGGGACATATCCTCGTCCGTTCGGATATTTTTGCATGCAGCCGGCCACTCAGGGCCACAGCCCCTGGAGACAAAGACCGGCCCTTTTCCCTGGGAAAGAAAAGTGGCCAGCCCAGGTTCCTGATGTCAGTTTGTAGGGTTCCCTTGGGACTTTCAGGGCAGCACAGGTTTGAGGTGGGGGCTCGTCCGTTCGGATATTTTGCAGGCAGCCGGGCAGTCAGGGCCACAGCCCCTGGAGACAAAGACCGGCCCTTTTCCCTGGGAAAGAAAATTCGCCAGCGCTGGTTCCTGATGTCAGTTTGCCGCAGGTGTTCGGCATTGCCCCGGCATTCAGAATTGTATTGTGCTGTAGCTTTGGTCTGGGATGTATGGGGTGCCCCCTCCCCTCCTCCCCTCAGCCCTGTTCTGCTGTGTCCCCGTGTCCACCCCTCACCCCTACCTGTACTTCCAGCCCGGCCCTTCCCCACCCTCTCTCCTCCCTTCACCCCTCCCCAGCCGGCCCCTTCTCCACCCCTTTACTCCCCACTGCCCACCTGCGACTCCCTGCAGCAGCACTTGGGAGCCTGGACTCGTGGGGATAGTGCGGCCCTCACAGCAGGACAACACCCAAATAAAACAGGCAGGGACCACATCTGTGTGCTGTGCGGTGTCACAAAGGTACCTGGGGCTGAGGGGAGGGGGCTGGAGGTGACACAGAACGTGGGGGCAGCTGAGAGGCAGAAGGGGTCTGTAGGAGTAAAAAGGGGGGCTCCAGGGTGGCACAGAGACGCTGAGAGGCTGCGGTGGGAACTTGAGGGTGACACAAGGAGGCTGAGTGGCAGGGGCTGCCTTGAGGGACAAAGTGGGGGGTGTCTGAGGGTGACAGGTTTATCAGCCCTCACACCACCCTTAACCTCACTTTTAAAATCACCCCTACCCAGGTGGAGTGTGCACGGTGGAGGTTAGGGGGCCACGGGACAGTGTCGGGGGCTTGGGGTGACACACAGACATTGTGGGCTGAGGGGCAAAGAGGGGGGGACTTGACAGGTGGAGAGCTGACACTGAGGGTTAGGGGTAGGAAGGACAGGACACAGGGTACCAGGAAGGGTTAGGGTACAGCAGCAGCCCTCAGCCCAACCCTAAGCTCACCCTAAACAGCACCCCTAGAACACCAGTTTTCCCCAACAGCAGCTGCAGGCAGCGAGCCTAATGCTGGGACAGCCCCAGAACCCTGCCAGCAGCTGCAGGCAGTGACCCTAATTAAAAGGCGGGGATGATGTTTGCTGGCTAGAGAGTGACCGGTAGAGCTTGGGGACTGAGCACTTTTTTAGGGTTTTTTTAGGGCTTTTAAAGGATATTTTAGGGGCTTTTTTTTTTTTGCAGGTACTTTTTAGGACTTTTCTGGACATATTTAGGATACTTTTAGGGTATTTTTC
Organism: Anomalospiza imberbis; assembly: GCF_031753505.1. NCBI lineage: Eukaryota > Metazoa > Chordata > Aves > Passeriformes > Viduidae > Anomalospiza > Anomalospiza imberbis. Next base: position 1,660,573 of record NC_089707.1, read on the forward strand.
AGGGCTTTTAAAAGATTTTTTTAGGGTATGTTAAGGGCTTTCTTAGTACTAATTGGAACTTTTAGGTTGTTTTTTTTTTTTTTTTTGGGGGGGGGGCTTTCCTAGGACTATTTAAAAATATTTAGGGCTTTTTTAGGACTATTGGGGGTATGTGGAGGACTCTTAGGACTAGGGTATTTTTAGGTTTATAGAGGAAGCTTTTAGGTCTGTTTAGGGTCTTATCAGAGCATTTTAAGGATTTTTGGGGTATTATTAGAGCTCTTTTAGGAATATTTAGGGCTTTTTTAAAGGTTCTTTAGGGATTTTTAAGGGTGTTTTAGGGTTTTTTTAAAAGTAGGGTATTTTACTTGTATTTTAAGGGTATTCTGAGGCTATTTTTGTGTTTCTGTGGGGCTCTTAGGACATTTTGAAGATGAGGGTTTTTTAGGGAATTTTTATGTTTTTAGGGTCTTTTCATGGCACGGCACATAGAGGCTGAGGGGCAGCTTGAGGGGCTTGAGGGTGACAGAGGCTGGGAGCTGAGGGAGGGACAGGGAGAGGGGACAGTGGGTGACACAGAGAGATGCTGAGGGGGTCAGGGGCAGCTGGAGGGTGACACAGAGAAGCTGGGGGCTGAGGGGCAAAGGAGAGGGATTAAGGGTGACCCACAGGAGCTGAGGGGCAAAGGGGGGGCTGGAGGGTGACACACAGAGCCTGAGGGCTGGGGGGCAGAGGGAGGGCTTGAGGGGTAAAGGGCGAGGGCTTGAGGGCTGGGCAGTGCAGTGGAGATGAGGGCTACAGGGTACAGCTTAGGAGGCAAGTTAGGGTACAGGTGCACCACCCCTGAGCCCAGCCCTAACCTCAGCCTAAGCAGCCCCCCTAACAACAGCCTTTTCCCTTTTCACCCCTGACAGCAGCAGCACCACGCAGCAACCCGAACAGCGAGACCACACCGGAACCCTCCCGCTGGGACAAGGCAGCGACCCTCACACCAGGACAACGACAGAACCCTCAGAGCACAACAGGACCCACTGCAAAAAGGTAGGGATGACATCTGTGGGCTAGAGAGCAACAGGCAGGGTTTGGAGGCTGAGCTGGTTTCCTTGAGTTTTTTTGCAGGACTATTAGGAATATTTAGGGGATTTTTGAAGGCTTTTTAGGACTTTTCTGGTGTCTTTTAGGGTATGGTTACACCTTCCTAAGGGCTATTTTAGAATTCCTTAGCACACTTTTAGGGTCAGGATGAGGGTCAGACAGGCTGCCCGCTGGAAATGCAGAGTATTACTGGAATGTAGTGGAAGGCTTTGGAAAGGTGCCAGTGCAGGGGCAGTGGGCAGGGTCCCACGCTGCTGGTCTGAAGGCTGGGATTTCTGGGCCCAGCGAAGTGGTTGTGGTAAGGGTTACATGCTGGCAGCTTTCTACAGGAGAGATCCAGCACAGAAAAAATCAAGCACCAAGTTTCATACTGTCAGTTTGCAAGAGGCATTTGGCACCCCAAAGAAATCCTGAGTCCTTGGGGGTGGCAGATTTGGTCTGGGAGAAATCCTGCACCGTTTGAGAATTGTGGAGGCAAAAGGACACTCGGGGCCTGACACCCTGGTGGGGAGCAGAGCCCTGGTCAAGAGTGAGGGCGATCTGCCTTATGAAACAACACTCACCAGCTCAGGCTCCTGATGTCACTTTGCAGGGTGGCTTGGGACTGTCAGGGCAGCACAAGTTTGAAGTGGGGGAAGGTTGGGTCTGGTTAGAAGTAAGATTTTAGGGGTTCACTTGAGTTAACAAAATGAATCAAGCATTTAAATTTTAGCTTGTAAAGTTATGTGTTGAATTTTAACCTTTTTCTTAAAAAAAAAACTCTGCCATGGTACAAAGGGCATAGGAAAATGCCAATTTCTGAAGCACCTTGCTTAAAGAACAGTACCAAGGGATGCAAGAACCCAGATAAAGAGGCTCCTCTGTCTCCAAGCCTATCGAGACTGACAGACATACTCAGATAAGCACCAAAAGACCAAAAGTGCACATGCAAAGCAGAAAAGCTCAGAAGTTGAGTCATGAGGAAGACTACAATCTTCAGCTTCAGAGACCACCGAGAGACCCCCGTACGACCACCACAGCAGACTAGACGTGCCCAGAAGGGCGTGGACCTATTTAGCATGAGAGGCGTGTCCAGAGGGTTGAATATGCATGCAAAGGTTGTGTTATGTATTGTATATGGAACACCTTTGGGAATAAAGGTGTGGGTCAGACTGAGGCTTGGGGCACAAGTTTTTGGAGAGATATCTCACTTGTGCCGGGCGCTGACAATACATACCCACTTCGTAACTACCCCAGGTTGTGGAGTCGATTTATTTATTCTGCGTATTGCTTCAAAGGGACCCATTCAGGAGGCTCCGTGTGCCGCGGCTGCCTTCGGGCGCTCCGGGTCCCGGGCGGGTGACGCGGGTCTGGCACCGCTGCATGTGCAGCTGGCACGGTGCCCTCGCCCCCACCCAGCCACAGCCTCTGTCCCCCCACATTCCCTGCTGCAATAAGGGCGCGGGGTTGGACGCAGCGGGGATGGAGCCTGAGGGTTAAACACCCGCCTCGTGCTCACAAGTCCACAGCTGATAAAATGCTTGGAATCCGTCCCGAACAATGGCACATTGGAGCGGGCTGGCCGGCAGGGTGGAGGCTGGGAAGAGCCCGGAGCCAGGGGAAAGCTGGGCACTGTGCTCCCTCTGCCTGTGAAATGGAGTCAGGATGTCCCCAGCCCCGGCTACCCCCAAACAAGGGGGCAAAAAAGGGCGAGAGAGGTGGGAGGGAGCAGCAGGAACACCCCAGCCCACCCATGGGACCTGGTTTGGCCTCTCTGTCCCCTCTGCCAGGGGCCAGGGCAGGGCAGAGGCTCCCTGGACGGCACCAGGGGCTCTCCAGAAGCTCTCTGGCAATGTGGAGTTAGACACAGCCAGGACTGCAGCATCGGCCGATTCAAGCTCCAGCAGAGCCTAAAAGGACCAAATTGGGTTTGTTTTCCCCTGGCAAAGCAGAACTGATGGAAACCTCCAAGGGCTGGGTGGGAGGGAGCCACTGAGTTGCAGTGAAAACATTCCTGGTACCACCCTTGGCATTCAGGGCTGCTCCGGGGGGCTGAGCAGGTGACTCTTCTGCCATCAGCTGTGCCTGGCACAGGCGGTGCCCCTGGTTTTGTCCCTCTTGTTCCTTGCTGAAGCTGGGGCTCTGGCTCCTCATGTACAGTGCTCCCATCACTGTGTGAGGGAGGCTTCAGCAGTGGCAACCACATCTCCCTAGGGAGAAAAAGCTCCCAAACTGGGCTCAAACCCAGTTTGAGACCAGTTCCAGGACCAAAAGGGAGACACTGACAACCACACGTGGCTTTATCCTGCCTGGACCTCCACTGGCACCAGCACGGCTTTGATGCCTCCCCCACCCCAGGTCCTCAATATCAACAGGACTCCCAGTGCAGAGGAAACTGTTGCATCACTGTTGTTGTGGCAACTGCAGCCAGAGCATCCCTGGAGAGCTTTTGCACAGGGAGTTGGCAGGACAGATGGAAAGGACAGATGTTGCTCCACCATGTGGAAGGGAACTCCCTGGTGCCATGCAGGATTAACCCCAAGAAATTAAAGTGGGGCTTGGAAAATTGCATGTGGGGTGTTTTGCAAGAGAGAAAGGGAAGCTGTGCACAGCCATCAGAGCTGACTCCATCCCTGGGGCTATGGACCACCAGCATCCTGCCCAGCCACTGCAGGAGCTCCGTTTGGGATATTTCATCTGATGGGAACAAACTTGCCTGCATTAACCTGCCTCGTGATCCAGCTTGTTATTGTCAGCTAAATTGGGTCAATACTGAAGATGAGCTGTTGCTGGAAGGCAGGTTAACATCAGAGGAGCTGATGTGCACCTCAAACCCCTGTGCCAAGCACTGGCCCTGCCTGAGGGTCAATGGACACATGAACATGATAGAAGCTGACCCCACAGTCCAAGGGGAGTAACCCCAGTGTGGCATGAGCTCCAGAGGTGCCTTTGCACCTGGTTTGTGCACAGAGTGTCAGAGCACTGCTTGTGCAAAGTGTCCTTGGTGCATTAATGCCCTCCCTGTGTCCCCCGATGCCTGCACATGGGACCCCCATTCTGGGGGATCCCTGAGTGGGGCTGTGTGGGAGCAGCAGGGCACGAGAGGCTGTGCAGCTGCCTGTGGGCACCAGCTGCCCACTGTACACTCTTGACAGGGAAAAATCTCTTTTCCAGTGCTACAGGAGTGGAGTTGTGTGCACGGAGCTGTGCAGAGCTTCCCCATTCCTCCCTATCCAAACCGGTTCATCTGGTGGTGGCAAAAAAAAACGGCTCTCAATTGTGCCAAGCTGGGGCCAGGAGCTGCAGCTGGAGGATGCAGCAGGACCAGCACACCTGGGGAGGAGATGGGAACCTCTCCCACCACAAACCTCCACACCAGAAAAATTCAACTGCAGCTGATTTGGAAGTGGATTCTTGATTCTCTGGAAGGGCCAATGCTGCAGGTCACTGCCTGGTGTTCCTGGAAAATCATCAGCCTCTGGAACCCTGGCAGCAACTGGCATGCCCTGGTGCAGAGCAGAGAGGAGCTGCAGGAGAGCACAGGGTGAGTGGGCAGAGAATTAGGGAATGGTTTGGGTTGGGAGGAACCTTAAAACCCACCCAGTGCCACCTCCTGCCATGGGCAGGGACACCTTCCACTGTCCCAAGCTGCTCCAAGCCCCACCCAGCCTGGCCTGGGACACTTCCAGGGATCCAGGGGCAGCCACAGCTGCTCTGGGCACCCTGTGCCAGAGCCTGCCCACCCTCACAGGGAGGAATTCTATCCCAAAATCCCATCTAACCCTGCCCTCTGGCACTCAGAAACCATTCCCCTGTCCTGTCACTACATGCTCTGGTCTGAAGTCCCTCTCGAGATTTCTTATAGACACTCAAGACACCCAAAAAAGCAAATATGCAGAGCTGTCCAAGAGGACAGAGTGGCTCCCAGCTCTCGTGGATTCTCACATGTCTCAGGGGCCAGTTCAGCTCACTGAATCAGCTGAAAACCGGGCATTGCCCTTCCTTGCTTCCCTCTCTTCTTCCAGATGTAAAACTCTGAGATATCAGTGAAAAGATGTCATTATTCAGGCAGGTGCTTCAAAATGACCCACTCCCCATTACCTGCCAGGAGACATCAACTCCAGCACTGAACGCCTGCATAGTGGCCAGATGGTTGGGATTCATCTGGGAAATCCTGGAAGCTTCCATTACTCTTTATTAGCAGCCCAGGAGCCTGCTTGGGCCACACAAGGACTTGGACGACAAACTGATTAAAGACCAACCTAACAAACTCAAAGAGAATTCTTTAAATGGAGCCCGCTGTGCCTTGGAGAACTCCTGCCATGTCTATTTATTTAAATTTAATGGAATTTTTGTGGTAAGCTAATTAAAAATGAATTGATTATTTAAGAGGCAGTCAGAGCAGTTTAAGCACTGCTGACTTGATGATTTTAGTGTTTTCCTTAGAAAAGCGTTCCTAGCTATGGAGCTTTCTGCACGTACAGACGTTTAAGGGGGAGAAAAAGGATACAAAGAGGGAGTGGATGAGTTTGGAGCCAGTCTTGGAGCAGTTTCTGGATAAGGGAGCAGCCATGGGGGGGACAGGAGCAGGGGCACATCCCAGCTCCCATCACAGAGCTGTGCAGCTGCCCCCAATAAACAGCTCCTGTCTCTGCTGAAGGCAGAGACCTGTCAGGAAATACAGGTGTTAAATAATGTACAAAATCCCTGTGCAGGGAATATCCCGCTCTGGCACTCGCTGGCTCTGGATGCATTTCAGGCACAGTGCATTCCCTGCCTTCCTGTGGAGCACAGGGCCACAGGCAGGGACCCCAGCCAGGACACCAGTTTGCAGCCCAACATGGATATGTCTCCATGCCACATCTCCATCCCAAAGGATTTGCAGAGGTTCACTGAATGCAGGAGGCTTTGCCTGGCCCTGGAGCCACATCCCAGAGTAGGATGGATGTGATGGCACTGACACAGGGGCACCAAAGCTGAACTCCATGGCCCCCAAGCTCCCCAGCATGCCTGAGCCACATCCTCTCCAGCACCCTAAAAGAATGATGGGATTAATAAACTGGGGACAACAGCCAGGAGAGTCAGATGGCAAAAGCATCCTGCCCCGAGCCATGTTTACTTGTCTTTGGCTGAGAAAGTGAGGAACTGCAGGGGGAAGAATGCACAGCCCACACTGGCATGGCAGGGCAGCAGCTCCCAGCACCACTTCCACCACCAGTTTGATGGGGAAGGACTGGTTTTCTTTCCAGGTGCCATCTGGCTCTGCTGGACCCGGCTGCAGGTCAGAGCCTGGGCTCAGCCATGCCCAGCTGGGCTACGGGCACCTCCTCAGGATGCTCCTGTCCCGCAGGGATGCTCATCCCCCGCAGACACTGGCTTCCAGCTGCTCTTCCAACCCTCGGATGGAGCATGGCACCCGGCACAGTGTCATTGTCCCCTGGCTCCTCTGGCAGTGTGGTGTGAGCAGATGCAGCGGGGAGGGTGTGGGTGCTGTGGTGGTGCTGGATGCCCTTCCCTCGGAGTGCAGGACAGGGTGGCAGGGCCCCCCAGATGTCCCTGCACCCCAGGCCATGCGCATGTCCCCGGAAGAGGGAAATTATCACCCGAAAGACTGTGAAGGAGGAAGCTCCGGCCTGATTCTATCGCCCAGTTGGGCACCTATAGACATGCAAACCGTGTCACCTTGCCCTGCGGCCACCTATAGACATGGAAAACGCTGTCACTGAGCCCATCACCGGCCTCTATAGAGATGCAGCTCCCGGTCCCCACCCAGGTGTCACCGCTCCCAGCCCCCACCCAGGACACTTCCCTGTTCTGTCCCTCTGCCCGGCTGGGGTGCACGCAGCCCTACTCCCAGGTTACACCGTGTTGTAAGGCTGTAGCTGCCGTCACGGAGCTCTGCATGCTGCTCTCGGCACCCAGTGCTTGGTGTCTGTGGCTGAGGGACCCCGTTCCTATGTCCCTCCATCCCCGTGTCCCCCTGTCCCGTTGTCCCCTTGTCCCCACTGGACACTGCTCAGCTCTGCTCCCCCATGCCCGTAAAGCTCCTCCTTGGAGCTGTGAGGAGCCCCTGCACAGCCTGGCACACACACCCTCGTGCAATGGGGACGGCCCCTCTGTGCCCCACGCGTGACACACCCCCACGATTGTGACTGTGACCGTGTGGCACCGGGCAAAGCTCACACGTCACTTGTGTGCAGACTTTGCACCAGGAGCTTTGGGGGCTTGGTCCAGTGACCCATGAGCACAGCCTGGGCTCACACAAACGTGACAGCACTGTGCCATCATCTCTGTGCCATCACATGTGTGACAGCCCTGTGCCATCATATGTGTGCCAGCCTTGTGTCCTTTTATGCGTGTGCCAGTCCTGTGCCATCACGAGTGTGCCAGCTGTGTGCCATCATGTGTGTTACAATCCTGTGCCATCGTACGCGTGTGCCAGCCTTGCACCACCACACGAGTGACCCAGCCCTGCAAGGCCACATGAATGTCCCATGCCAGCCTGGTGCTGTCGCACAGAGGGTCCCATCCTTGCCTTGCCACATGTGTGTGGCACCACTGGGTGTCATATGCCACCCTTGTTTTGTCATGATGGGGTCCCAGCCTGGCAACCCCACCGAGCCTTGTGCTGTCACATGGGTGCTCCACCCTTACACAGACCCTGAGCGCCATGGCCACCCTTGTCTAATGTGTGACAATGTGGCCCATTCCTGGTCCCCTGTGCCATGTGCCACCCTTGGCCTTGTCACATGCGTCACAGTGCAACCCATTCTGCTCCCATGTGCCACCCTCACTCTGTCACCTATGTTATACCACAGCGCGTCTTGCTCCCGTGTGCCACCCATCACACATCTGACACCATGACCTGTCCCACTCCTGTCCCATGTGCCACCCTGGCCCTGTCACACGCGTGCCACACTGCAGCCCATCCTGCTCCCGCGTGCCAGGTGCCACCCTGGCCCTGTCACACGTGTGTGACACCGTGGCCTGTCCCACTCCTGTCCCATGTGCCACCCTGGCCCTGTCACACGTGTGTGACACCATGACCTGTCCCACTCCTGTCCCATGTGCCACCCTGGCCCTGTCACACGCGTGCCACACTGCAGCCCATCCTGCTCCCGCGTGCCATGTGCCACCCTGGCCCTGTCACACGCGTGTCACACTGCAGCCCATCCTGCTCCCGTGTGCCAGGTGCCACCCTGGCCCTGTCACACGTGTGTGACACCATGGCCTGTCCTGCTCCTGGGTGCCAGGTGCCATCCTGGCCCTGTCACACGCGTGTCACACTGCAGTCCATCCTGCTCCCGCGTGCCAGGTGCCACCCTGGCCCTGTCACACGCGTGTCACACTGCAGCCCACCCTGCTCCCGTGTGCCATGTGCCACCCTGGCCCTGTCACACGCGTGTCACACTGCAGTCCATCCTGCTCCCACGTGCCATGTGCCACCCTGGCCCTGTCACACGTGTGTGACACCATGGCCTGTCCCACTCCTGTCCCATGTGCCACCCTGGCCCTGTCACACGTGTGCCACACTGCAGCCCATCCTGCTCCCGCGTGCCAGGTGCCACCCTGGCCCTGTCACACGCATGTCACACTGCAGCCCATCCTGCTCCCGCGCGCCAGGTGCCACCCTGGCCCTGTCACACGCGTGCCACACTGCAGCCCATCCTGCTCCCGGGTGCCAGGTGCCACCCTGGCCCTGTCACACATGTGTGACACCATGGCCTGTCCCACTCCTGTCCCATGTGCCACCCTGGCCCTGTCACACGCGTGTCACACTGCAGCCCATCCTGCTCCCGCGTGCCATGTGCCACCCTGGCCCTGTCACACGTGTGTGACACCATGGCCTGTCCTGCTCCCATGTGCCATGTGCCACCCTGGCCCTGTCACACGCGTGTCACACTGCAGCCCATCCTGCTCCCATGTGCCATGTGCCACCCTGTCCCTGTCACACGTGTGTGACACCATGGCCTGTCCTGCTCCCGCGTGCCAGGTGCCACCCTGGCCCTGTCACACGTGTGTGACACCATGGCCTGTCCCACTCCTGTCCCATGTGCCACCCTGGCCCTGTCACACGCGTGTCACACTGCAGCCCATCCTGCTCCCGGGTGCCATGTGCCACCCTGGCCCTGTCACACGCGTGCCACACTGCAGCCCATCCTGCTCCCGTGTGCCAGGTGCCACCCTGGCCCTGTCACATGCGTGTCACACTGCAGCCCATCCTGCTCCCGTGTGCCAGGTGCCACCCTGGCCCTGTCACACGTGTGTGACACCATGGCCTGTCTTGCTCCCGTGTGCCATGTGCCACCCTGGCCCTGTCACACACGTGTCACACTGCAGCCCATCCTGCTCCCGGGTGCCAGGTGCCACCCTGGCCCTGTCACGCGTGTGTGACGCCGCAGCCCATCCTGCTCCCGCGTGCCAGGTGCCACCCTGTCCCTGTCACACGTGTGTGACACCATGGCCTGTCCCACTCCTGTCCCATGTGCCACCCTGGCCCTGTCACACGCGTGTCACACTGCAGTCCATCCTGCTCCCGCGTGCCAGGTGCCACCCTGGCCCTGTCACGCGTGTGTGACGCCGCAGCCCGTGCCGGGTGTCCCCCTGTGTCACACCGCCCTGTCCGGGGGTCCCGTCCCCGGTCCGCGCGCGGGGATGGGGGGTTGTGGGGGGGCTGCGGGCGCGCGCTCGCGAGAGGGCCGCGGGAGCGCGCGCGGTGCGGGGGCAGCTGAGGACAGGGGGAGGGAGGGGAGGGGAGGGGAGGGGAGGGAAGGGAAGGGAAGGGGGGAGGGACCGCGGGGCCGCGCCCGCCCCTCTCCCCGCCCGCCCCCTCCCCGCGTCTGTCGCGTCGCTCGGGCCCGGCCCGGCCCGGCCCCGGCGCCTCATTGTGCTTCGCCTCACGCCGGCCCAAGATGGCGGCGGCGCCCGAGAGCCCCGCGAGCCGCCAACGACAATAGAGGGAGGGACGGGACCCGCCGCCCCCCCGGCACCGGCCGCCCCTCCCCGCCGCTCCCGCCGCCCCCCGCCCGCCGCACCGCGCCCACGCCCCCGGCCCGGCCCGGCCGCCGCACCCCGCCCCGGCCGGCCCCTCTAGCATGGTGCGGGGCCGCCGCCGCCTCGTCCTCCGGCTGCCGACATGGGCGAGAGGCTGGAGCTGCGGCTGAAGTCGCCCGTGGGAGCCGAGCCCGCCGTGTACCCCTGGCCGCTGCCCGTCTACGTGAGTATGGCCCGGCCCCGCACCTGCCCCGTGCCCTGTCAGCGCCCCCGGCCCTGCCCCGGCCCTGGCACCCGCCGGGCGAGCCCTCAGCGCCGGCCCTTCCCGGGATCCGTCGGGATGATCGCCCCCCGTGCGGGAACCCTCCCGGAGCCCCGGCCCCGGGTGCCGCCGCTGCTCGCCTGGAAGTCAAATCCCCAATTTCATTTTATAATTGGTTGACTAAACCGAAGGGCGGGGAGGAGGAGGACTGGTTAATGAAAAGTTTTCGTGTTTTCCTCGCGCTGGGCTCGTGTAACCGGTTAATAACCGGTGCTGCTGCGAGCAGGGTGGAATCCAGGGATTCTGGAGGGGGGAATAGTGCTTAAATTATGAATGGTCTCGGGTGGTCGTGGGGACCCCAGGACCGGCCGCAGAGTGGGAATAAACAGCGGCCAGCGGCGGTTGTGGGTCTGGAGTCAGCGCCGGTGTCTGGGGCTGCCGCCAGTTCCCCTCCAGCCGTGCCCTTGGAGCTCCCCTTTTATTTATCCCGAGCAGAATTCGAGCCAGCCGCAGTCCTCGTGCTTCCAAATAAAATGTCACTTGTCCTTGCTTAGCTACCGAGCGGCGTTTTTCCTTAACTTGCCTGACTTTCTCCCGAGCCCGGACGAGCGATGTGTGACCTTGATAACAATGTCCATGTTCAAATTAGTGACAATCCCACGAGAGGCGGAAGGCTCCGGGGAGGGTATTTTTGGATGTGTGTAGGTTTCCTATCAACCCTGGAGCAATTTCTCTCCCTAACTGCGTGTAGCCCCTCGGAGCACAGTTTGCAAAGGCAAAACGTCTCTCTATATGTTTACTTGGCGCAGGCACTGTTGATTATCCCTGCGTTCCAGGCTGCGCTGTTGTACGTGAGCCGTTTCCCGGCGAGAACACGCTGGGACGCACAGGCTGGGGCAGCTGATACTGCTGATGTTGTTGCTCGCTTTGGCAATCGCTTGTGTGTGAGTGATTAGGAATATATCGCTCGTGGCAGGGGGAGACGGCTGCCTGCTCCTATCTGCCGCCTGCCTTTCGGGGCTGCTGCTGTAGCCGTGCCTTTCCAAAACATCCTCCATGCAGTGCTGTTCCCGGCGTGTCTCCCAGCACACACTGGTTAAACGCAGCCTTTCCTGTTTGGGCAGCTCTGTCAGTGTTGGCGGGCGCGCGCTCTGCTCAAATTGTCATAAACTGAAAGTACAAGCGATGACCGGGTTCGGTTTTCCTCGCCAAATATTAACTCGTGTCGTCCCCCCCCCTCCCCTCTCCGAGCGGGTTGTGTGAAGCGGAGGTTAAAGATTACGCGGGATAGGGATTGTTCTGGGAGGGAGAGATGGTTTTATGTCTGTTCACAGCGATTCCTACGGGCTTAAAAACCGAAAAGCCGAACCCCCCCGCCCTTTATTTTAAAACGTGTGTTTTGCAGCATTGGAAATAAGGATTTAGTTGATTTGGAAAAACTTGAGCTGTTTTTTTTTTTTTTTTTTAAGGATGGCAGAATAAATCGAATTTCTTCTCAGTTAATCAGAAATGCGGATGGTGGTGGGGGGGGGGTGGGGGGGTGTGTGATTCCCCCCATGTACTGGGAAATACCACAAACCCCAAACATCCTGCCCTTAAACCGTTCGCTTGGCATTGCCAGCTTTTCCAGAGTAATTCCCGAGTGGATGTTTCAGCCGGAGCCGAGCAGCATCGCGCCCCGGGGAGCTCCGGGGAGAGGAGCGCAGCGGCGCGGCCACGGCGTGCTCGCACACACGCACGCCCCGGCGCTGGCCGCGGCTCCGGCTGAACCCTGGGGCTCTGCAAACAAATCCCTGTGTCCGTGGCAGCGCTTGGCCTGCTGACATCGTGCTCTGCTGAACTGCAGCCGCGCTTTCCCCGCGCTGGCGCGGCCCCGAGCTGCCGGGAGGGCTCGGCTCGCTTTGACGTAAGCAGAACATTTCTTAGTTTCACCGCCCGTGGTTCCGAGGAAGCAAGGTGGGATAGCTGAGGGGAGGGAAAAAAAAAACAAAAAAAAAACCACCACCACACCACGCTGATTCAAGGAGTTTTATTTAGCAGCGTTCTGGTTGCTTCCTGTTGTACGCTGAGATGTGTTTTCCGAAGAGGGCTGTAGGGAAAGGGAACGGGAAGCTCACGGTCCCGGCAGGTTATTTTTGGTGACAGCAGCAGCAGTGGCAGGGAGTCATCTTTCCCAACATCCGAGGCTCTGTAGTGTCAACCTGCTGCGTGCCCGGGCTCCGTGGTGTGATGTAACCCTGCCTTGAGTAACTTGGCTATTTTTATGCTCTTACTACATCTTAAATTAGCGGCGTCAGTGTTGCTGCGTTGAAGGCTGGTCTCTCCTATTAATGGACGTCAGGGTTAATACCGTGTCTCTGTATTGCTGGGCTGCTGCTTATTTCGTGTATAATGGGAAAAGTGGGGTCTCTCCAGACTGCTGAGTCCGGATAATAGCCCGGCTGACAACCCGGCGCTTGTTGGGATGCTAAAAGAGCCGGGGAGGCTGATGTGAAACATGTATTTCCCTCCGAGTCTAATTAGGGCCGTGGGAGGAGAGAGAGCGGCGGCGGTGGTGCAGCTCCAGCCTCCCACTGGCTTCCACACAAAACTGAAAGTGCGGCTCCTTCCCCCGCCTTCCGCCGCCTCAAAGGAAAGGCCACGGTGCCCTAATGAAGCCGTGGTGAGCCGTGCTGGCCGTGCCACACTGTGATGAGTAAGTTGAATAGTGCATGGTGAGTAATCTCTCCTCATGACTCACTAAATATTTTCTGATGTTGACCTCTGTTTTTGTGACTGCCCCGCTTAATCAGAGCAGAAGTGAGTGTACTCTTTTGTGTGCTGGTTAACTCCTCGGCTCCCACATATCTGCCCCACTTTTTGCTGGTGCCATGTTGTCAAGAGACCCAGGGATATGGTGTTAAAATTTTAATTTTGATGCTACAAAAGATACAGGCCTGAATAAAGGAAGTATTTGGGTGAGAGACCAGAGTTATTGGTTCTAACCGGTCTTAAATAGTCTACTGCTGGTGGAGGATGGCATTTGCAGTCATACTTCAAGTGTTGCTAAGCATAACTTGGTACTCATAATTTAGATCTGAAGAGTTTAAGGGGGTGAAGTGTGTAGTTTTAGGACTTGCAGATATTTAGTTTTTTTTCCCTGAGAATTTTTCTTAAAATGGTTCTTTCTCTTGTCTCTGACTTCTACTATAGTTAAATTTGAGTATGGATTAGGTTTAAATGTAGGGATTTTTCGTTTTATACCACGGTAAGGCCTGCCTGATCTGTGAGGTGTCTCAGGTTGTCCTTTGAACTCCTGACAAGTTCCTATGTAAAATTGCAGGCTGTTGTGTGTGCAGGAGGGAGAAGGGGGTTGGGTTGTTGTGGGGTGGATCAGCATTACAGTGTGGTCTGGCAGGGTTCTGCTGATATATCTGTGGCACCAGAGAGGGATTGCTTGCACAGAGAGCTGAGCAACAGGAGGTTCAGAGCTGCTGAAGATGATAATTGTCCCCAAAATCCAAGTTTGCTGGGCTGCACCCTATTGCAGCAGAGCGTTGCTGAATGGAAAAGCCTGTTTGCAGTCTGTCAAAGAGAGGAAGGACACTGTGCTTCATTCATTTGCTCTCTTTAAAGCCTGCACTGCAGGTTGGCAGAGTGATCAGTGTCAGTGTGAGGGGGACAGGAGGCACAGCCAGGTGCTGAGGGAGGCCCTGCCTGTGCAGGGCTCCTGTGGCACTGTGTCCTTGGCCCCGCTGGCTGCAGGTGACCCACTGCCTGCCGTGTTCAGCAGGGTGCAAGACCCTTCCAGCTCCAGAATGAGCCATCTGCCTGTTGTGCTCTGTTCCCTGCTGGGTGGCATTCCCATGGAAGGCCCTGCAAGCATCTGTGTGCATCAGGTTGTTGTGGGTTGTGTTTCCCGTCCCCTGTTGGACCGACAGCACCTGGGAACTCCTCCTGCAGCCCCCAGGGATCCCAGTAGGGTTGTACTCTGGGTATAGGATCACAGAATCATGGACTGGTTTGGCTGGGAAGGGACCTTAAAGCTCATCTTGTTCCACCCCCTTCCACGATTTCAGGTTGCTCCAAGCCCTGTCCAAGCTGGCCTTGGACACTTTCAGGGATGGGGCAGCCACAGCTGCTCTGGACAACCTGTGCCAGGGCCTCACCACCCTCAGAGGGAAAAATTTATCTTCTGTCCTATTTACCATATGGTAATACCTTTTTTTTTTTTTTTTCATCTACCAATTTTATTCCCTTCTTCCAGCCTTTGACTCTGTCCCAGGAGGGGACAGTCCTGGTTGTGCCACTGTGCATGTCTTACCAGGGTGAGGTGCCTCTGCCCTGAGCTGCTGGAGCTTAAACCTAAAAATCAGCACCTGAGATGAGAAGTCTGGCTTGAATAATTAATTTATTTGTTTGTGCTCCTCATCATCATTGCTGACTTTCCGCTCAGCTGTGATGGCAAGAAAATTCTCATTTTCTAATTGAGTGTTGTCAGAGCATCACCCTGCACCTGGAGGTGTGTGTGTGGCTGCTACTGGAAGTAATGGGATACAAGCTTCTTACTACTAGATTTTTTACAGGTGGGAGGGTGCAGAGTGTGGGTTTTGGTTTATTTTCTCTCTACTGTTGAGATCCAGCTGATACCATTCTGTCACCAAAGGAATGTGCTGTGCAGGGAGACCTCAAGGGCAGGGAGTGTTAATGAAAATCACAGCCCAGCGGGGATTGTCACCTTTGAAATCAAAGATCAACGGTGGAGATGAATAACAAACCTTGTCTGAGAATTTAATCCTCTTTTTTGTGCCTGTCACTCAGCTTTCCTGGGAAGAGTTTCTGTGATGCCTGGCTTTGACTTCCCAGGCATCCAGGCAGGTGTGGGAGCGCCATAGAATGGTGCTGTAGATGATTCTGGGAAGGACCTAAAGAGGAGCTAAGTTGTTCCCTTGGTGTTGGAGCTGCCCTGCTGCTGAGGGTGGTCCTGTGCATCCTGCCCTCTGCCACAGATCCATCCCATGGGGTCCTTATTCCATACCCCACTGCCCTCCTGTGGGATGAGCTGATGGGAAACACATTTTGCACGTGCTCCTGGCTTTTCCCTGGGACCAGCCTGAGCTGGAGGGGGAAGGTGAAGCCCCCCTGATCCTCCCTGCGGTTGGGAGTGTTGGTTCCTGTGGAGCTGTGTGTGGGGCGGCTCTGGGAACAGGATCGTTGGAAAGATCTGGGCTGGAAAAAAAATGTTGCAGTGTTTTCAGAGGCGGCCCCCCGCCCTGCTCTGTGAAATGTGAGTCAGGTTCTGCCCGGGGCAACCGACCCTGCAAAGGAGGCAGAGGAGGAAACTGTTGCTCTGCCTTAGCCAGGCAAAAACCTCCTCACCCCCTGAGTAATAGCCCAGAAATTCGGCTGAGTCCGGGGGGGGTTTTCCCTGTTGCTGCAGCTTGTTGGGAAATGCTTGTGGGGATGACTAATCACTTAGAAAAAGCTTATCTAGTGAAGGAAAGGTTTGAACACTTGAGCACAGTTCCGATTTCTCAGCGCCTCTCTCTTTGCCTGCCCTCCCCAGTTGAAAAAAACACCTGGAGTGGGGAGAGCACGCAGCGTGAAGCTGGGAAATACTGACTCAGTCATTTCACTCGGGTTTCTCTACTGCCCAGCAGATCACAGAGCTGGCACAGTTACATCATTTTTTCTGCCCTTTTCCCCAATGCCAGAGGGACTCAGGGATGTGTTCTTGGGGGGCACAAGAGCCCTGCAGCGTTAATTGTGCAGCACGTGGGCTGCACAGAAGAGCAGTTTCCTTTTGGGTTTTACCCTTTGTGCCCTGAGTGACAATCGGTGCTTGTTCAGTTCTCAAACTCCTTTGTTCCAAGCCCTGACCCGTTGGATACAAGATAAATCATGAGTTCAGTTAGCAGACATTTTTTTGCCCAGTTTGAAAAGTGAAAGTTGGTCTCTTGTCTTGCATCTTAAAGACCACACTAGTATTTATTTTTTTATATAACTGATTTATCTGAAAGGCAACTGTTGAAAGACAGAGTAGCTGTCCAAGATTGCTTGTTTTCCCCCTTTCATTCATCAGCAGATGAGTGAGGATTAATGTTCCTGTCCAGGCCAAAGTTCCAGCCCAGGCAATTCAAATTTATCTACCTAAAAATTCACCCATCAGCTCCAGTTGGACACAGCACTGAAAGCTTTCAATGTGCCAAGGGAAATCCATGTCCCCACATGCAGCTCCAGCTCTTGTCCTTCATGGCAGCCTTATTATATATGGAGATGATTATCCTTTCAAGTCTCAGATACAGGACTGAATTGTGTTGCCTCTGGGAATTTAGGCAAAATATCTTACCTCTTGGTATGTGAGATTTATGGGGGATTTAATCACCCTTCTCCCCAGACATCCATATGTCTACTTTTGTACTCTTCCTTCTTTCTTTTCCCCCTTTCTCATTTATTTGCTTTTTTTTTCTTCCTGCTTTGAGTTAACCTTTAACTGTCTGATTAAAGTTTTGCACTGTAATGGCCAACACAAGGATCAGGGGTGGGATGAGTTTTTTTGTCCCTTGCAGTCTTTTATCATGGATTGATAATCATAAAGTGTCTCAACATATTTTTGCTTAGATTCTTCCTAACAGAAGGAGGAAAAGTTCATGTTAGGAATTGTGAACATATTTACTTTCATGGTAATTATTAAAGACAAAACTAACTCTGAAGAGGAACAAGAAATAAAACTGAATAGAAAAGTTGGTCACATGCTGCTAGAGCTATCGAATGAAGTAGGGACTATTTTTAGAGCATAGGAAGAGGGTGAGTATATTTTACAGCAGGAAATGATGGTTTCATAGATAGGAGCAGATCAGTGAATAACGAAAAAGTTCCTGTTCAGAGTATTTTGGTTTGTTTCATTTCACGAGTGAATGAGAGTTTTCTAAAAATTTACACTGAAAGGACTTTGTAGTGTTGGATGAAAAGTCTAAAGAACTACTGAAGAGAAAATGAAGCATTGGAAAACTTTTCTGAACCAAATCCTGGAGAAAGTTCTGAATTAAGTTTCTCAGTAAAATGAATGGGTTTTAATAGTGTTTGTTATTTTCTGTGTACTGTGAAGGGCAGCTTCCTGATATTTTTTCATTAATGTCTCATTTACTTCTTGGAGCTCAGCAATATTATTAATATTTGACACTTCTAAAATTCTAACAACTGTGAGCTTTTGAGGCTTCTCGTTCATTCCTTAGCTGGATTCCCACTGGGCTGCAGGTGGTTCACTCTGGTTCCCACATCTGTTGGCAACCAGAGCTGGGAGGAGATCAGGTGCTGGCTCATGGTGGTCTCTAACCTCTGGAGCTGAGTTTGGAGTCTTTGTGGCTTTACCTTGGCTTCCACCCCTGCTCATTACAGCAAACAGTCATTTGAAATTCTGCAATCTGTGAAGAATGCATTGTAATATTGTAGGGTCATTTATAAGTCTTTAAAGTAAAAGCTTATGGAAATGGTTGGTGGCTGGAAGTTGATGTCTGATGTCTGATCTACTGGATCACTGCTCTGCTCCACAAGTTGAAGCTTATAAAGGAAAACATATATATATTCTTCCTTTTTTTTTTTTTTTTTTTTTTTTAACCTAACAAAACTTCACACCCAGTGAGCTTCAGATAGAGTACAAGATTTTACTGCTGATTTCTGTTATGTGGAATATTTATGTGTGTTAAGTAGGAGCAGAATTTCTGAGCTGTCCAAGACTGAGTTATCTTTACAGAATATAAAGTGGTTCTTTAAGCTGTTGTCTCACCAGTTTTCCCTGCAGGAGATGGGGCTCAGGCTGTGCCATGAGCTTCCTCCCAGCTCCCACCGAGGGTGTGGGAAGACCCTGGGCTTGAGAGGGAGATGGTGGCTGCTTTCAGCACCAACAATTTTGGGACTGTGTGTTGATTTCTTCCCTTGGGTTCTGTGTGCAGGTTTGTTTCTGGCAGTGTGGATGATCAGAGATGTCTTGTGCTCTCCTGTCCTGCATGGGTGGGGTATTTTATTTCCCTGCTAGCACAGCTGTGGCTCTTGGGGGGGGTGCAGATTTGCAGCTGGGACATCTGCAGGTAGAAATTACTCTTGTCATCTCTGTTCCCTTGTGCTGAGCCGCTCTCACCCTTGAAGCAGTGTTTGTGAACTTGGCTGGGTTGAAAGGGAACTGAGCCAAAACCCCACAAAGGTTTGTGGAGTTTCAGGCCTCCCCTGCCTTTGCTGTGTGCGAGCACAGGCACTGCTGGCTCAGAGCAAGAGGTGACTTTTGGGGAAGTGGTGGCAGGGCAGGTGGCTGGGTGGGGTTAAACTGTCTGTGAAATGGTGGCAGGGCTGCCTTCCTCTGTTCCAGGGAGTGAAAGCCCAGCAGTTCCCTCTGTCCCAGAGCAAGCAGGGCTATGTGCTTGTGCACATGCACATGGGATCACCACAGCATCTGCCCCCTGCGTGCAGCTGCCTTGGTGTGGGCAGGGTGTGTCACTGCCTAAAAAACACCTGGGAGGGCAGTAGGACACACCAGTGAATTGCAGTTTTACCAAAATAATTGCATTCCTCTATGTATTCTGTTTATGTTAGAATACATTATGTTACGTATTCTAACATAAACATTATTTTAAGCTGTTTTTTTTTGCATAGTGGAATTACTTCTGTCTGGCTCATCCTGCTGTGGCTGTCCTGTGTGCCTCCAACACTCCTGCAGGCTGATTGCATGTTAATGGATTGACCCAGCCCCTCCTGCACGTACCAGGGGAACCATTCCCTCCTGCATCTGTGCAGTGTCCGTAGCAACAGTTGGGATTACTGTATGGAAAGGCAAAACCGTGTTACTGTGCTTGAAGCAGCAGCAGTGAAAGTGCAATCCCTGTTGCAACCATGCTAAATGATTATCCAGAGCAGTTTGGATCTTCTTTCTCAATGCCTGTTTCCTTTGTTAGTTTATTTTGGACCTTGGACCAACCTTTTCTTTTCATTTAAATGTCCTTATGTAGCCATTAAGGAGGCCATGGCGACCACTATGTTTTCCAGCTGGTTTTGTGTGACAGTAACCTAGAAACTACTGAAACTACTTCAGGCTTTTCTGCCTCCTGCTGTGTGGGAGATGGGCTTCAAAATGCAGTCTTGGGAGATCTTCCTTCCCTTGTCTTTTCTTCCCTGAAACTGGGAGGAAAAGATGGATACAAGGTGTTCTCTGCAGGAGATCTCTTTTTATACATTCTAATAAAAATATATTCTTGTGAATGTCCTTATGCTTTCTTGATTAAAGGAATGAAAGAAATTGGGTGAGTCAGAGGAGACTTTTGGTCTTTGTCTCTTGTGCTAAGAAAAATTGTGCTATGGTTGTTGCTATGGAAGCTAAAATGGCACAATCTTGATTTGGGATAAAATCTGGTAACATTAAACCAAGTCCTGCTATCCAGTATGGAATACTGCATGGAGCAGGCTTTCCCTTTCCCTTACTCAAGGCTTAATTGGCATTTAAACACAAGGCAAACACCTGAAAATGCTAAGTGGTGGAAGGCAGAGCTGGCAGGACATGGAGCCTGAGATCCTCCCTTCTTGAGCAGCTCCTGGCTGCTGCAGTGGCTGGAAGTGCTTTGGCTTTTCAGAGGCTCTTATGACCCCTCTTGTGTTCAGGTGTGTTGGCCATGGGCGTGCCCTGGCCAGGGGGACTGTGCTGGTGGGTCTCTCTAGGTGGGTTAAGTGAAATTAAACCCTGTGGGAGGAGGAACACAAACTTGTGACAGGCTGAAATCCCTGGTTTGTGAGAGCATCCGTGTACCATGCAGAATGCTGGATCTTTCCTGGCTCCCAGGGAAGCTGCAGCTGCAGTGGCTCCTGTTGCCTTTCCTGGTGTCCAGAGAAATCCTTATCATCCTCCCCAGATGGAAGGAAGCAAGGGGTTTGAAAGAGGTACTTGTCCCACCAGCCTTCTGCAAGATTGATTGGCTTTTCCTAATCCATCTTTTTGATCTCTGCTAACCATCTTGTCTGCAGCTGTAACATCCTCTCCTTTGGATTTATGGACTGCTGCCTGGGGAGAGAGAGCTGCCACTGCAGGCAAGCAAGCTGTTGTTTAAACCCAGGGGCTGGTGGGACTGACCTCTTTTGTTTTGCAAGTTAAATGGGTCATGTGGAGATCAGAATTTGACAAATCCCAATGACTTCTGTTAATCCATGAGTGGGGTCAGTGTCCAGGATTTGGGAGGAGCTGGTGTTACATTGGAGGGCTGGAAGTGTATCCAGGAAGGTCATTAAAAGGTACACAAGGTTGCCATTGAATTATTTGTAACTGACTTGTTTCAGCTTTGGTTTAACACATCTGGCAGACAGGGGAAAGCTGTCAAGATGTCTGTCCCGCCTGCTCTGCCCCTACTTGACCACAGCTGCTTTTCACATTTCTGAAGAGCTGCTTTGGTCACCTGGCCTTTTCTTAGGGGAGGAAGCATGGTCTGGTGAGCCAGAACTGACTCTGAAAGGGCAAGGGTTGCTTTGCTGTGGGACAGTTTAGTCTGGGCAGCCAAAGCTATGCCCAGAAATGTTCCTGCCAATGAAGAGGAGATAAGAGGTCATAAAAGTCTGTGTGGTGCTGGGAGAGTGAAAGATTGAAGGGGTCTGAGCTGTATTTCCTTTTTATCTATTTATTTATTTATTTTTTGCAAGAGCTTCTCCAGGTTTTCACACCATTTGTTTGCTGCTCAGGTCTGCAGGCTTTTTTGGGCTACCTTTTCACTACCTGTGAAGATGGTCCCACAAAGATCCCTCTTTCAGAGAATCATGGAATCCCAGATTTGGGTTGGCAGGGACCTTAAACTCATCCAGTACTACCCATGCCATGGGCAGGGACACCTTTCACTATCCCAGGGTGCTCCAAGCCCTGTCCAGCCTGGATGCAGCGTAGCTTGGCATGTGGGGAAATAATATTTAGAAAAATATGGTGTTCACCCTCAAGCCCCAATTTGGGCTTACCCCAAGGCTAAGCACAGTTTCATAAGAAGAACTCAAATAAAAAAAAAGATGTAAATTTGGAAGGGCACTGGAGTGTTGTTTCTTGCCTCCAGGCAGTGCTGGCTGCCCAATTTAACTGAACAAATTCTTTGTGTTTGAGGATGGAAACCAGAACATTTAAAACTGTTGCTTTAGGTTAGCGATTCGCTTTAGACTATGGATTGTTGCACTGGGGGTTAACTGTTCTGTACAAACACACCCAGGAGTCTGGGATATGGTACTGGAACACAGAATTAAATCAAAATCTTGCCATTTAAGTATCTTAAGGGATGCTAGTTTGAAGATTTGATGTAACCAAAGCTGTCACACCTGGAGGAGGAGTGTAGGGCTTTGTGTTCAGGGAGAATTACAAACCCTTCCAACAGCCAACTTGTGGCAAAAATGTTGCCAGCTCTAATTTATTCCTTACCTTGCTCTTGAAGAGTATTCTGTAGAAATGCCTTATTTGGCTATTTTTAGTAGGAATTTGGTGCTTTGTAGGAGAAAGTTGTGCACAGATAACTGAGCTGGGGCTGGTGCTGATCATGTCATGCATGCTGTGATCTCTTGGGGCTATTATTGGGGTATTATTGGGGCTGCTTTAGTTTTCTCACCCTGGTGGCAGAGGAAGAGCTGTGAGTGCTGCTGAGTCCTGGAATATTCTGAGCTGGAAAGGACTCACAGGGACCATCAGTGCAGCCCCTGTCCCTGCACAGCCACCCCAACACCCCCACCCTGAGCATCCCTGGCAGCGCTGTCCAAACGCTCCTGCAGCTCTGGCAGCCTTGGGGCCGGGACCATTCCCTGGGGAGCCTGGGCAGTGCCCAGCACACTGAGTTCTGGTCATATTGGTGATTTTAAAATTTAATTTAACAAACAAAGAATGTGATTATAGAAAAGGATAAGGATTGCTTCAATATACATATTTGGAAAAAGCTTGTGGGCCAACTTATTTGACTTTCAAATCACATGTTAGGGCTTCTCATATCTGCAAGATACGAAATGTCTTTTTTATGAGGAGGTGAAGGGAAAGATTGAACTCTTAAAAATTGCTCTGTGGTTCAACCTGCATGGCCTGAAGGGCAACAGGAGTTGGGGTCTGTAGGAGAACTCAGCTCTGTGTGTGTGGGACAGGAGCTCTGTGTGCTTAGTTATAGCAGTGGGGCTGTTCATGGCCCCAAACTCCTGTGCTCAGAGTTGTAGGAATGTGTGGCTGGAGAAACCTGTTGTAAGAATCACAAGGGTGAAGCCGTTCAGTCCTGCTGGCTGAGACTGCTCCACTGTTTTCCATAGAATATGTTGGATGCTCTTTGATGTGACTTTTGACAAAGTGTCTGCTTTCTTTCTGTTATTTTTTCCAGTTAAATATCTTGGCAAAAACTATTGAACTTTCTCTGGGAACTCATGTTTTAATTTAAAATTCAGCTTTTAGGTTGAAGATCAGAACTCCGTGGAAAGTTCAGCTGGAGAGGGTTGGCTGCAACAACTCACTGTATGTTTAAGTTTGGTTTGTTTAAAACTTGTGAAGAGCTTTGGGCAGTCTCAATAATTACTGTAGACTGCAACTCTTTACTTTAAATACTTTCCACGTTAAAGAGATAAGGTTGATTGTGAAAAGCTTCCATTTATGTGGCTCAGAAGATTCCAAGGGCCTCTCAGACAACATAAGTACAGGAACATTGGAAAGTACATGCAGGCCAGGAGCAGCACGTAGTGTGCTCCATCCCCTCCAGTGCAGGGAGGAGGGAGGGAGGGAGGGAGAGCAGCCTGGAGCGGGAGGAGGATGAATGGAGCTGCTCTTTGTGACAGGGAGCACCGTGGTGCCATCATCTCATCTCGTGACTGGGAACAGAACACAGAGGCTGCTTGAGCCTCGGCCAAAAGGCTCCTGCCCATGGGATTCCAGGATTGATGGGGTGTGTGGGAGGCTGTTCCCTGGGAGCTTCTACTCTCAAAATTCCTGTGGGTGTCAGAGTCCAGCATGGCACACGAGCACAACCTGCCTGCAACCTGAGTCATGGGCACTGCAGCTGGGAAAAATAATATAAACCCCCTGAACTGAGCCAAAAACCCCAAACTTGGAGCCCTGGCTGAATGGGAGAAGCTTCAGGCCACCTTTGGGGGTGCAGGGTTGCCTGTTGGCTGAGCAAGGTGAGGTTGATCAGGTGCTGGTGCTGCAGCAGAGCAGGAATCACCATCCATCCTCCCAAGTTGCTGGGTTCTGTTCATCCATCCCCTGGGGCTCCCAAGGATCTGGGTTAAAGCTGCTGCTCCCAGCTCTGGAGTGTGTCTGACCTGCACCACTGCATCTGCTTGGGGTGCTGATGGAATAGGGTCAGGATTTGGAGAGTTCTGTGGGAAATGGATTTGTAGAGAACTTTTAAAGTTTGATAGAAGGTTTCTATAGTATGTATTTGTACGTAAACTTTGAGATAAATGCTGACTTAGAAATGCCATGGAATGAGACAGACATCGTTGAGAGAGAAATGGAACTAGAAATAAGTTTCAAAGGATGTCTTTACAAATAAAATTAGATACTTTAGAGAAATAGAACTATGAAAGATGCATTGTGGTGGGACTCACAAGGGATAGTTTTAGATGATTGGTTTTAAGGCATCTACAGCTTGGTGTGACAAAAACTGATAAGTCAAGAAATGTTTATAATGCATTGTAATTAGGAAATAGTTTCTAAATGTGATGAATTATAGCATCTGTATTGCCTCACATGAGACTAAAAATAGAATAAAAGTTTTTAAAACACTTCTCAGTTGTCTCATCTCTGTGTCAGAAAAGAGCATAATCCTACAGTTTCTATTCCATTTGCCTTTTGGTTGCCTCAGACTCTGCCAGTGCCATAACCACTTGCCTGAACACAGATGTGATGCCTGTTGCTGTTCAATGTCTTTTCTGATTAAATCATACAACCATAATGATGTAATGGAGCTGGAAGTTTCTCTAAGAAAAGAGAAGCTGCTCTGTATTCCCTTCAGATATGTTTCTCCCCCTTCCCTCAATTTTCCACAGCTATCTCGGCTTTGAAAAAATGTAGGCAATCCTACTGGATTTTAAAAATTTTTAATTTTTTTGGTGAGATTTACTTGACACCTTGGGGGCTTCTCTGCTCAGCCAAAGTCTGTTAGAGAGCAAAGTAAACTTGCGAAGAGTTTCAGCATGGGGAGTTCAGCAGCAGTAGATGTGGAACAGGTTTGGATTTCTTTATTCCTAGATAATGTCACAAACTAAGCTCAAAGGCCCCTTCTGCCTGGAGTTTCCACGTGAGGTTGTGCAAAGTCCCTTAAATTGGCTGATCTGTAGTTGTAGATGTGATTTGTGATTTATTATTACTATTTTTAGACTGATTTTTTTACTTTTTTAACCCAAGACAGAAGAATCTGTTAATTAGACAGTTTTTGTCACTTATAGGGGTGTTTCCATGAACAGCTGCAGGACAAGGGGTCTCTCATGTCCTCTGCTCACACTGCAAGTGTCCAACCCCAGCAGTGGGGAATAGAACTTCCTCCAGGAAATGGTTATGCCAGAATAAGCCTGAATTCACTTTTCCTGTATAATGTGCTTATGTTGATAAAGCAAATTGTGACTCTGCAGGGACACAGTTTACTGGGAGAGCTGGATCAGCCCAGGGGAGCTCTGCTGGGGTAATTCTGCATGGAGTGAAACATGAACATTTCTGGCAGATGTTTATGGATGAGCTGCTGTCCTGGGTTATTCTTACACTTGGCAGCTAAGAAATGAGAAGAAAGAGAAGTTCTCCTCCCTCCTTGTCCCCTCCTTTCAGTGCACAGAGAAAAGAGGAGAGAACACATTCTCTTTTATTTGTGCACTGATAGGCAGGAGCAGGTTTTAGTTTGGTTGCTTCCCTAGTTTCTAGGCCAACATTTATCAAAAGAATTACCTGACATTCCTGGGAGACTGGATTATGGATGCTGCTGTTTTCTGTAGGGTTTGGGCTGTCCCAGCCCAGGAGACTGGAGTAAGCACAACCCCAAATCTGTTCTGTGATGTTTGGGGTGCTGCTGTGGCACCAGCAGGTGGCCAGGGCAGTGCTCAGCTCCAGGTTCTACGTGTTCCATCCCAAGTGTCCTGGCTACTCCTGTTGGCTGGTTTTCCTTCTCTATGTTGTAACTGGAATAATTTGGTTTCCTTGGCTTTGTTTTCCTTGTGACTTCTAGATTTGGGATTAACTTTTTGCCATCTGAAAAGAAGAGCTTTTTTTTCTGGTAAAATGGTGTTCTCTCATAGCTTTAGTACAGAATCCCAGACTGGGGTTGGAAGGCTCCTTAAATATAATTTAGTTCCATTTTCCACTATCCCAGGTTGCTCCAAGCCCTGTCCAGCCTGGCCTTGGGCACTGCCAGGGATCCAGGGGCAGCCCCAGCTGCTCTGGGCACCCTGTGCCAGGGCCTGCCCACCCTCCCAGGGAACAATTCCTAATTCCCAATATCCCATCCATCCCTGCCCTCTGGCAGTGGGAGCCATTCCCTGTGTCTTGTCACTAACTCCCCATATTAAAGTTTCCTCTCCCTTCTGTTTATGAGCCCCTTTAAGGCACTGGCAGGATAGCAGACCTCAGAAATTCTTGCCTACTTGTCCTGAGATTTTTAACTAGGCATTGAAAGGGCTGTGTACAAATTTCTTGGAATGAAAACTTCTGCAGGCCTGGCTGACCCCAAGTGCATGAAGTGGTTATACAAGGGGAAATGTGTTTCCTCCTGAAAATAGGAAAGCTGAGATACTGATGGAAAATGCTTCCATTTGACTCAGATTATGTCCTTCCTTGTCTTGAAAATGAGATAATCCAACCATTTTCCATTATCAACCGTCAGTGGTTTTCTTCTTGCCTTCCCTTCCATCCTCTGCCCCCAGTCCTCTGCTTTGTCACCTGTCTCTGCCCTTTGCTACAGAATTTCCCCTGGTAACTCTACAGAAATGACATTTCTGCAGCATAAAGCAAGGGAAATTATTTGAGGGAGCCGTTGCACTTGTATTTTTGGAAAGGCTGTAGATACAAGACTCCTAATTAAAAGGTCAAAGCCACTTGCAGAAACAAATGTCTAAATATAACCCCAGCTTTGTGCAGATGGACTCTGGTAACCAAGGCTTCACAAGCTGGATACATCAATGTGTATAAGGAACTCCTGTGGCTTCCCTAAAATAGAACTTTTTTTTGTACAATGGTGCATATAAATGCAGCTCCAAGAGCTCTTTTTAGCATGAATTTGTAATAATTTGCTAAATCCACTTGTGCTTCTGTTGCTCCTGAATAAACTCCCAAATGAAATGAGCAAACCTCCATGTCCCACCCTGGTGTGGATGTGTGATGCTCAGGGTTTGGTGTGTTTTGGCTTTCAGTTCATGAAGCAGGGCTGCGTATCCAGGCCTGTTTCTGTGTGCTGTGAGGCTGTTTTTCCTGCACTGACGTCTGCTCCCACTGTTTATTGGATGCTTTATTTTGGAAAGCCATTCCCTGTGCAAGAATCTCACTGCCCATCTGGAGCTGGGAGCCTGTGCCAGATGCTGGGCCAAGGGAATCAGCTATTCATTGGGAACTTGCAGTCAAGTGCCTGCTGCATCCCAACAATCCCAAAGGCTTCAGTCCCATAATCCCCAGCAACACAGTCCCTGACTGCAGGGAATGACAAAGAAATAAGTAGAATGACAGTTCCTTCATATCAATCAGAGACACTTGAAAAATTTATTTCCTTAAGCCTTATGTTTCTTAGAGGGCTCATTTTGATGGCTTTAATGGGTGGAATTGAAAGGCTCCTTTCCTGTATGCTTGGCACCTGTATCCTAAAAACACTGTGATTCCTGTAAACTCCTGAAAAACAGCACCTGACCTGTCTTTTTTTTTTTTTCTTTTTTTTTTCTTTTTTTTTTTTTTTTTCTGTTTAATTTCAGGACAAACACCACGATGCTGCTCATGAAATTATTGAGACAATTCGGTAAGTGCTCGGTGCAGCCTGCCTGGGACCCTTCCTGTGCCTCACTGCAGCTCTGGGAAGGGATGGCTGGAGTCAGGACATGCAGGAGGGCAGCAGTAACCATTTAGCAGCTCGGAGTTGTTTTCTAAGCTGAATTTGCTGCAATACGGAGCTCCCTGCCAAAGAGATTTTGTTTTATCTTGCCATATTCCATTCTGTTGTGGCAGAGTTAAAAATGAGTGGTGGTGTTCAGCTTTAATACTTGTGGCAGTTTGTATTTGAGCTGTGGACAGAGAAGGTTAAGGAAACATCCTTGGTTTGGTGTGTTATATCCTGATCTTGCCTCTGCCCGCCCTCTCTGTTTCCCCTGTTGCTGTGATCTTGCAGCATTTGGGTTGTTTGACAATGATCTCCCTGTAGCATTGCTCTTAATCCTGCTGATAAAGTTGGAGCAGCGTGGGGAAAATGGGAGGATAAAGGTGAAAGACAACTGTGAGGAGCAGGAAGTCAGAGGATTTCCCAACACAGGCTCTCAGGACGTGACTTGCTGTTATTTCAGGAGGATTAGGAGGGGACTTGCCAAAGAACAACTTTTAATAAATGCTACACGAATTCCCCAAACACCTAAGGGATGGGGATGAGTTATCCCCATTACAAAGCTGCTCTTGTTAAATGTTTTAGATCCTTACAGGCTGCCCTTGGCTCAGCTCAGGGCTGTGTCTGCAGCAGGCTTTAGTGCTTGGGTGGTGCAGGTACAGGTGAGGGAGGAGGTGTTTTACCTGCACAACCAGATGAGCTCAAAATTTGGTCACAGATGGCAAAGGAAAAGGTAGTAGTGAGCCTTGT
This sequence comes from Anomalospiza imberbis, assembly GCF_031753505.1. NCBI lineage: Eukaryota > Metazoa > Chordata > Aves > Passeriformes > Viduidae > Anomalospiza > Anomalospiza imberbis. The sequence continues at coordinate 1,688,644 of NC_089707.1, forward strand.
GTGCTCCCAGTGTCAGTGTGAGAGAGCCAAGTGCTTGATAACATCACTCACATGCATGAAATCAGAGCACTTCCCATGATCTGGGGTGGCAGAGGATGTGGAATGAGGCTGGAGCTGAACATTTTTCTCCTAAAGGAGTTTCTTTTTCTATCTACAAAACACTGCCACTGGTGCTGCCAGTTTGCTTGGACTGGTGGGGATAAGATCCTGTGTTTTGGGGTTTTGTGGCATCATTTATCAGTGGGGTGTGGAGAAGGCCCTTTCCAAGGGGCTCAGAGGGGGTGGCTGGAGTGGTTGGTGCTTTCTGTGCTGGAGGCAAAGGGAAGCTGTCTTAGGAAGCAGTTGGGTCAAGTCATATTTCACAACTGGTTTCAGCAAGGTTGGAGTGAACTCAATGTCAGAAGCTCTCGTGCTGCCTTTGCCTTGTGCAAAGTGCCCATGGTGTTGTGAAAGTGGTGGTGAGGGAATGCAGGGGAGCCTTTATCTCATCAGGCAGTGCAGTCAGGGAATAGCCCAAGCTGGAATGGACACAAGGATCAAGCTGCTGGTAGGCAGCTGCTGACTGCCTCTTCCTGGGATTTAAGAAGTTTGCAGGGAGAGCCCTGGTGCTTTTAGGGGAGATGTGAGATACCAGAAGAGGCCCAGCCATACATGTCCAAGGTCTGGCTTACACTGGCCTGTGTAGTTATTAACCACGTGTGAATCAGCCAGAAGGAACAGAACTGTTGGATCTTTAGTGTTTTTTCCCCCCACCATTTTAATAGTGAAGAATGGAGCAAAGTTCATGAGGAAGAAATTCTGTGATTCCTATTGGAATTCATCCTGTGATGTGGGTTTTTCTGATGCTGACAGTGCTTTCCAATTTGATATTTATGGAGGAAATTTGTGTGCAAAGCTTCTGTGGCTTTTAAATTGCCTTTGAAGGGAATTAATTTTCCTCCATTCCACAAGTGAAGCTCTCTCCTGTGAGCTGCCATTGTTGGATGCACTGCAAGTGGGCATGTGCTCCCCCTTTCTGATGGCCACAACACACTGTGCTGCTAATTCAGAGTATCAAAGGGGCTTTTTATCAAAATAACTTATAAAAATCTGATTTGGTGTTTAAGGTGTAAGAGCAGTTTAGACACTCCCCAGAAGAAAATATCCTGGCACTGAGTGGTTGGTGATAGGGTTTTTGGGTTGCTGTGAGAAATCTCTTCTCCACATTCAGCCTTGTCAAAGCTTCCTGCAGCATCAGAATTCTTTGGAAATGCTGCACTTCTGCATTTTATGTTAGATTAACATCAGCCATGACTTTGAGTATTTTTAGACACGTGCAATACATTTATCACCTCATTTTGAAGCTTTATGCTCCTGCCAGTGTCTAGAGGCATCTTGCTGTTTATTCAGTACAAATGTGAACTGTTGCAGTTTCCTATGATGTCTGCCTTACTCCTAGCAATACTGTGAGCTCCCAGGGCTGCTTCAGTGTCCTCTCTCCATGTAAAGCAGTCCAAATTGAGACAAACCACCTTATTACACTTAATTGGCAATACCTCTATTCATTATTTCTTCTCTCCTTCTAGGTGGGTCTGTGAAGAAATCCCAGATCTCAAGCTTGCCATGGAAAACTATGTTTTAATTGACTATGATACAAAAAGGTGAGAGGAATGTTTTTGTTCCCAGCAGGAGTTCAGGGTGTAGTGAACCAGTGTGTAACTGGTTATTCTTAGATACTACCAACTGAAGTTTTCTCTCAGAACTGGCTTCAGGCTCTGCTGGAGTTATTTTGGTAGGAAATGTGTAACAGCAACATTGGCAAAGGCAGTTGGATTAAGGACATAATTGGAAACTCCACAAGCTCCAGCACAGCTCTGCTGTACGTTGAATTACTCACTGTGAAACAATGATCGGTATCTGTGGCCTTGGAGCACGGCCAGGGTGGAAATCTCAATGGTTCCTACTCCTGTAGTAACCAGGAATTCCTGTTCTCAGCAGGCCATGGCAGAGCTGGGTGGCAGTGGGAGCTGCACCTTCCCCTCCTCCCCTTCCTGCTGGCTGGGGGCTGAATTCAAAGGTGAAATTCCCAGGAGTGTTGTGGGCAGCTGGAGAGATTCTGAGGCGCTTCAGTTCCGTGGAGTTCATACCCACGAGCAGTTCAGAATGAATGTCTCTTATGGGATGTTCACCTCCTGGCTGGGAGAGGCAGATCTTGACCTGTGGTGTGTCTGTGGAGACTTTTGAGGTTCTGTGCATGGACTTGGCTCTACTGACACTGGGAAATGGGGGGATGCTCAAGCTGCAGTTTATAAAAACCTCCCTGGTTGCCTTCATGGGAAAGACTGAATTTATCCAAGTCCACGGAATGACTAAACTGTTAGAAGAAAGTTTACTGATAAAACTGCATTGCTGTGAGTAGAATCCCAGAATATCCTGAGTTGGATCCCACAGGGATCATCAGTGCAGCCCCTGTCCCTGCCCAGGCACCCCAACACCCCCACCCTGAGCATCCCTGGCAGCGCTGTCCAAACGCTCCTGCAGCTCTGGCAGCCTTGGGGCCGGGACCATTCCCTGGGGAGCCTGGGCAGTGCCAGCACCCTCGGGGGGGAAGAACCTTTCCCAACCTAATCCTTCCCAGCACCAGATATTTCTGTCATGATCTGCTTCCTCTTCTCTCAATTTTCAGTTGTTTCACTGAAAGACTTGTTAGTCCCTGCCTTCCTCCTGGAAAATTCAAAAGTAGTAATCAAGGTCAAGCATCCCTTGCCATTAAAATCCATTAACTTGGATTTGTGGATTACTCCCAGCAGCTGCATTACTGTATTTTTGTGGTTCTGGCATCCTCACTGGGTGTGTTTCACTGGGGACCATCACTGTGGTTGGCAGCAATGCTGAATAAAAGTGAAACCCCTCTGTTCCCCAAAGTCACCTCCCACTATCTTCCTGAAGCTTTTCAATAAAGTCATGAACTGGAATCATTCTGGTAATGATTTCAGTCTTTTTTCTTCCTTTGAAAAAAATTTGTTGGAAAAATCACTGGCAGCAGATGGGCTGAGCCAAGGATGTGAAGGAGAAGCAGCAGGTTATGGAAATGCTGACAAACCTTATTGCAACCTCACTTTTCCCAGTGTAGAAACAAGGACAGGCAGCTGGGAGAACTCATGGGAGAGGTGTCCTGGCCAGTGTAGTGACCCTGAGGATCACAAGAGACTGAAATGTCCCTTCTGATGTCCCCTGGCCCCCACTCCCTTCCCAGCTTTGGGAATGGCTGTGATTTAATGAAGTCACTCCTGTAACTCCTTGTATTGGTTTTGCTGCTGCTCTGTGGGTCTGATTACATAACGATTGATATTCCCAGGAATATACTTTCTTTGCTGGCCTGAGCTGAATTAATTTAATCCTCTCAGCTTGTGTCATTAGTGCATCTGCCTGGGCTGACCATAATCCCATGGAGCAATCCCCAGGCTTTCCTGATGGGTGATGTTTTAGGCTGTGTTCTGGCTCTGTCTGCATTTTCAGTCCCAGGGTGAATTTCTGGAAAAGCATCTGCTTGTCTCAGGACTGATTATTGTGGAGAGATAATAGCAAAGAGGAGAAAACTGCACAGGGCTCTTAAATTTCTGTGCAGCTGAAAATATGGAGAAGAGGTTCTGAGAATACAGAACTTTGCCAGGAAAAGGGCTGTACTCAAAGTATGACTTATAATAAAGGAACTAATATTATTTGTCATGTACTCCTGGTCTACTGGGGATTTTATTTCAAGGAAACAATGTCTTAAATCTCTGTATGTAATTACATATCCTGAGAGAAGCAAACCATAAATACCTATTAGCCAAGAGAATGGAAAAGCACACGGTTTTACCTTCAAACCTGCCTGTTTTGAGCTGCCCTTGTGTTCTCCCCCAGCTTTGAGAGCATGCAGAGACTGTGTGACAAGTACAACCGAGCCATCGACAGCATCCACCAGTTGGTAAGTATTGAATCTGGCAAAAACCTGCCATGGGTTTTGTGTGCCACCTTTGAATTCAGGTCGTGAACAACAGCAGAAAGCTGGGACTGACTCAGTTCTGCATCATTACTCAGTTCAACATCAGTTCAGTGGGGATAGCAAAGAAAAAAGGAGTGAACAAACCTTTACACCCACCCCAACTCTATTCTGTGTTGTGCTTTACATTGCCGGTTGTTTTTTGCACCTCTTTAAATTCCCCTTTATCACCTATGAAATTTCCTATTAATTGAGGTGTGACAAATGTGATGTTCCAGGAACAGCCTGGAACATCAGCAATATCCAGCACTTCCAGTTTTTGGGGGGCTTGAGCTTGGTATTAAACATATTTTCTTGATCACACCTGGGCAGTCAAGTAGTTAGTATTGGAGGGATATTCCTACAGAAAGAAAGGGAATGAAACACCACTTTTTGTTCCCAAATTCAGAGCTGCTGCTCTTCCTTGTGCACTTTCTGGCACTGTTATTTTGGCACTTGGAAACAACTGACTTGTCTTTAGGGGGAAGGAAAGGTTTATCTACATTTAACACAGGGATTTCTCATATAGATTGACTTTTGCACAGGGAAATCTGTGACTTATGGGTACTTAAATAATCCATATGAACTCTCCTGTGTGTTGTGGAAGTGATCCATGGCTTAGGAATTTCCTTGCCACAGTTCAGCTGCTCTGGCCTGTGGGATCACTGGCTAAAGTAGAATGTAATCTCTTTTCAGGCCAATTTAATGAGCTTTTTGGTTCTCTTACCCCCAAAAAAGGTTGAACTGGAGGAAGAAAAACCTGAACAATGAATAATGTTACTATTCTGCTTAATTTGAAAGCATATGTGGATTTTTTCCTCTGCTGTGCTTATGGGAATTATTTGAAATATGCAGTATTATGGCAACAAGCCTTTTTTGCTGGGATTTTCTTAATATTTTGGGCCTTAAAAACTTGTGCTTATTTGGATTCAGGCACCTTCATGTCTGTGTTGGTTAATAGATAAATATTACCAGCTATTCAGCATTTGCAGTTGCTATGTGAACTGGCAAACCTGATAGGTTTAATTGTTTCCTTCCCTCTGAGTCTCACAGGAAAGTTTAGGACGGGTAATGGAATTGCCCTTTTTTGGCTTGTTTTTATCAAAGGGAGAGGTAGACATTTTTAAAACTTAACAACTTTTATGCTTAGGATGGGTTTTTTTTTTTTCTGAAGAAGAAAGGAAGCTTGATTTCCATCTCTTTCCTGCCACTCCCTGTCTGAGTGCATCTGATCTCTCCCATGTGACAGCTCCTGGAGCAAAATTAACCTGTTCCTTGTGTTGTCAACATCAGTTCAGTGGGGATAGGGAAGAAAAAAGGAGTGAACAAAGCTTTATACCCACCCCAAAGTGTTGTGCTTTACATTGACAATTGTTTCTGGCATCTCTTTAAATTCCCCTTTATCACCTGTGAAATTACCTGTTAATTGAGGTGTGGCAAAGTGCAGAGCAACTGCTGGTGTGCAATTTCTGCAGTATCACCGCATGGTTCTGGGTGGGAGGGACCTTAAAGCCCATCCAGTGCCATGGGCAGGGACACATTCCACTGTCCCAGGCTGCTCCAAAATCCATCCAGCCTGGCCTTGGGCACTGCCAGGGATCCAGGGGCAGCCCCAGCTGCTCTGGGCACCCTGTGCCAGGGCCTGCCCACCCTCCCAGGGAACAATTCCTGCCCAATATCCCATCCATGCCTGCCCTCTGGCAGTGCGAGCCATTCCCTGTGTCCTGTCCCTCCATCCCTTGTCCCCAGTCCCTCTCCAGCTCTCCTGGAGCCCCTTCAGGCCCTGCAAGGGGCTCTGAGCTCTCCCTGGAGCCTTCTCCTCTCCAGGGGAGCACCCCCAGCTCTCCCAGCCTGGCTCCAGTTCCATTCACTGCTTTTATCTTTGAGCAGCATCTGCAGCCCAAGCTCAGGGCGAGGGCCTGGGAGGGGACTGTCCCTCATTCCTCAGTGGCTTTGGTGGCAGTTCCTTGTCCCCACGGTGGGTTCACCCCCGTCCCTGCTGTCCCCTGCAGTGGAAGGGGACGACGCAGCCCATGAAGCTGAACACGCGTCCCTCCAACGGGCTCCTGAGGCACATCCTGCAGCAGGTCTACAACCACTCGGTCACAGACCCCGAGAAACTCAACAACTACGAGCCCTTCTCCCCCGAGGTCTACGGAGAAACTTCCTTTGACTTGGTGGCCCAAATGATCGATGAGATTAAAATGACTGAGGATGATTTGTTCGTTGACTTGGGCAGTGGTAAGTGACCAATAACTCTTTTTTCTCCTTTGCTTTGCTTTGCTTTCTCTTTTTCTTTATACTTTAAAAACCCCATATTTGGGAAGCCAACCAGGACTGGGGGTTGTGTAATCTTTTCTAGCTAATCCCCAAAGATGCTCCAGCTAGGATTAAATGGACCAGACAAACACCCCAGACCTCTTTTCTGGTGGCAGTGGAATATCAGCCTGCAGTGCAATAAACCCTTGTTACAAACCCCTTTGTTTGTGTTGGGATTGCTGGATACACTTGTGAAGAAGAAGCAATGTTAAAAATGATGTTTGACCCATAAAGTTGCATTCCTAAGGATTCATCTGTTTTCACTGGATTTGTTTTGTGCCCTTCGTATCTGAAAATTGGATTTCTTCATCCTTCCCATGTGAAACACTTGGTGTGGAATCTGAAAATGAAGGGGTTTTTTTGCCTCTGACTTGTCAGTGTGTCAAAAAAGCTTTTATAGTTTACTTGAACAGTTGTGAAAACCCACATCTAACCCACATCTGCAACAGAGTCGAGTTTTAAAAGGAAATTGATGTGTCTAGTTGGTGAGGAAACCAGGTATGACTCAAGCACATGTGCAACAGAGACTGAGTAAGAAAATGTTCTTTTTCTTGGGAAATCTGGTTCAGAGCAGGAAAGGAGTAATAGGAATTTCCCCTCTTGCCTGATGTGTTCTGAAGTTTTAACATACTTAAACCCAAACAAGTATGTGTGATGCAGGACTTGAAAAATAGAAAAATTTATTGAAATTTATTAAAACTATTGAAAATAGATTTTTGGAAAAAAAATCTTTTAAATTTGAAAGTATATTTTAAATATTAAACAATTATATATAAATATTCAGTATTTATGTATGGTATACATAGTAAAACAACAGATTGTAGAATAATTAAATATTAAATAGTGTGCTATTAAAAATATAAGAATATATGAACATATATGATAAAATATCAAATATATTGATATATAATATATAATAAACATACATAATATATGTAATATATATGAAATAATATATGTAATATATAATAAATATACACAATGTATGTTATATACGTATGTTGTAGACATTATATATATGTTATATATGTTATATACATTATATATGTGTTATATACACTATGATATAATATATATTCTATCATATTAGATATAATATATAAGATATATGCAATATATTGATAATATATAAAATATTATATAAAATAAAATATAACATATATGTATAAAAAATATTTAAAATATATATACAGGTTCTTCAGTGATTTTCTTACCTCTGCCTCCTCTCTCAGTGGGACTGACTGAAATTTCCTGTCAGGGGCTGATGCTCAGATGGGACCTTTAGAAAGACATCAGAGCTGAGAAACTCTTTTCCAGCTGAAGGGAAACAAAATCTCCACAGATTCTCACAATTGTTTGTCCAGGAAGGTTAAAGAAGATCATATCTGGGAGTGCCGCAGGCTGGCTCCCAGGCCCATGTCAGATACTTTTATCTGCTATCCCCAGAAATAAATCAGGTGTTTTTTACGCTGATCTTGGGGCTGAGCAGCACCAGGGCAGTGGGAATGATTTGGGAATGCCCAGTGCCTCCAGTGGGAATGTCAGCCCATGCCCAGTGCCACAGTTCACCTGCTGGCTTTGTGTGCACTTTGCTCTGAAAGCTTCTCTCCCCTGGCAGTGGTTTTCCTGCAGGTGCTCTCAGCCCTGGGGTTTTTGTTCCCTGCAGGTGTGGGGCAGGTGGTGCTTCAAGTGGCTGCAGCCACAAACTGCAAACATCACTACGGAGTGGAGAAAGCTGATATTCCAGCCAAGTACGCCGAGGTGAGTGAGCTGGGCTGCGCTGCCTGGCCTGCAGAACTCACTGCTGCAGGAAAAGCACGACTGCAGCCCTGCTGATGTCTGCTCCTCTGCTCAGCCACTCCTGGAGCAGCGAAATAGCAGCCTGCCATGCGAGGATGGGCTTGAGGAAAGAAGTGTGTCCAGTCTGGAGTGTTCAGAAGGAGCACTGGCATCTTTCCAGAGTGATTTCAGGCCCTGAAAGCTCTTCTAACAATAATGCCAGTGCCTGTTCAAAAGGGAGTGCAGTGTGAGCTTCTCCTGAATACCATTCCCTGTCTGGAATGGCCCTAATGCAGCTCCCAGAGGCCACAGCATGCAGCGAATTTTTAAAACGTAACAACTTTTATGCTTAGGATGTTTTGTTTTGTTTTTCTTTTTTCTGAATCCAGGAATGAATTCACCAAACAATTTATTTTAAAGTATTTTGAGGGCCATGTCTCTGCCTGTGTTGGTGATGCCCCATTTTAGTGATTAAACCACCAGAATTCCTCCTGAGGCCTGTGCTTGGTGGCTGGTGTGTAACTGCTTAGGAGACACCTTAGTGAGGAAAACCGTAAAATGGCCTGAAGCTGCAGGAGGGGAGATTTAGATTAGAGATTAGGAAGGAATTCTTGGCTGTGAGGGAGGCACAGGGTGCCCAGAGCAGCTGTGGCTACCCCTGGATCCCTGGCAGTGCCCAAGGCCAGGCTGGACAGGGCTTGGAGCAGCCTGGGACAGTGAGGGGTGTCCCATGGCAGGGGGTGTAACTGGATGATATTTAAGGTCCCTTCCAACCCAAACCATTCCATTTTTTGATAATATTTTGATTGTTTGATAATGTTTAGTCATGTTTCTTTGCATTTCTGATTCTGTGCCAATGGGACACACACAGATGATGAGTTCAAGGCAAACCTGGGAGGCCACAAGCAAACAGGGAAGGTCAGTCATGGCTTACCACAAGAAGTTTGCTTTCTTCAGTAGCCTGAACAGAAACTGATCCCTCTGAATTGTCAAAACACAGAATCAGCCTGAACAGGCTGGACAATTATCCCTCATGGAGGGAGGGAATAAATAAAACTCCTTGATCCTTCTTTTCAGTGATGTGGGCAAAAATGTATAAACACAGTGGTGAGAACCATCAGTCAAGGACCTAAAAATCCACTTTATTTCCTCTGCTAGGACTGAGTGGAAGTTTTTACCTGGAGAGCTCTGCAGTCCCTCTGTGTGAACATCCTGGCTTTGATTTGGAGCATTTACAAGACCAGGAATCCCCTCTCTGTTTACCATTAAATTAGAGATCAGCTTTATAAGGAAAAGTGAAATTCTCACTTTCACTAATACTCCTTTCTGTCACTCTGCAAACACAAGGCTTTGGTGAACAACAGCAAACAAAAGAATGACCCACAAATGCAGAATTAGGGGTAATCACTGCTGGGGTACCTTCAGTCTTCCATGAGATTACTGGGGGAACAAAATGTTCTGCATTATTTCCCTGGTTAAATCCTGTCAGATTTAACAACCAAGGAGCTGCTGCAGTGTCAGAGTGTTTGGAGCTGCCTTGTGCCTCTGTTAGGGCCCAGTTTTCCTCCAAATATTTGTGGAAGAAGTTGGGTTGAGTTTCCAGTTATTGTGGGGTACCATGATAATTGTACCCAGATAATAGGTGGATAATAAAATTTGAAAAGCTTCACCTAAAGAGGAAGAATGTTACAGATTTATTTTAGTGAAGTTGTCTTAATAAATTAAAATAGAAGTTCCTACATAAAAATACTGAGGATTTTTGAGTTATCCTGCTCAGCTATGGAGTGCTTTTGAGCACAAAACTGTTGAGCAGCTGATTAACCATCAGCTTGAGTTTTCAGTGGGATCAGAATTTCTGCTGGGCTTCTCTCACAGAATCACAGAATAGTTGGTGTGATTTAGGAATAGTTGGTGTGATAGAGGAAGGGACCTCTGGCAGGGTCACCTGGAGCAGGTGATACAGGAATGTCTCCAGGGAGGTTAAATTTGAATTTAACCCTCCAAATTTGGGTTAAATCCTAAAGATCAGTTGGGGCCAGGCTGCTGGCAGGGTGGTGTGGGGATGTGTGAGGCACTGAGCTGTCTGGATATGGGATTTTGTTCCTTTCTCCCTTTGGACAATAAAAACCAGCAGCCCTGGTGTGTTTGGGTGCAGTTTGAAGCACTCTCAGTTGCTGTGGGAAGCAGGATTTGCTGCAGGATTCTCCCTGTTTGCTGCTAAGATGCTTTTCCTGCTGCTTTCTGCCTCCTCAGTGACCCCAGCAGACTTAGCCTTGTCCTGGTTATCCCTTTGCTCCCTGGGCTTAGGCTGGGCTCACCCCCCTCCTCCTTGTGGGATTATGCACCACAACTTAAGGCAGGGCTATTTTTAGTGCTGGGCAGTGTAAAGGCTTTTCTTAGAACATGGAACTTCCATGGAAAGGGAGGGGTGAAGATGCCAGCTTTGCCTTGGCCCTAAGGAAGTGAGGGTTTGGTTTTTTTAAGAAAACTGAACAGCAGGAGCTCTGTGTTTGCCTGTCCTTGGAATGTTAATGGCAAAAAACCTCCAACCAGACAGAATTCTTGGGGATCAATGAGGGCTTCAGAGCCGTGTCTCCATTGCTGTGATGGAGCTGGAAATGTGAGATGTCCTAATAGCTGGTTTTGGTTTTCTTCCCTCTTGCAGACGATGGACAGAGAGTTCAGAAAATGGATGAAATGGTATGGGAAGAAACATGCAGAATACACAGTGAGTGACTCTCAGCTGCAGATTGGGATCCACACCCACGTGCAGAGTTTGTAAAGTCCCCTCCAGCCTTTCCTCAGGCACCAGCAGCTGAGGCCCAGCTGTTCCTTGGTTCTTGATCCTGGGGATGGAGTACATCCTCCCGGACCCCTCTCCTTGTCTTGCCTGATGTGGGGCATGGTGTTATTGGGAGTACTTTCAGGTCTTTCCAGAAACTTTTGGAAGATTTATTCTTCTAAAATGTTGTTCTGATTGGGGCTGCCATGAGTCTTCTGTTTGTGTTAAATCCCCTTTCCCCTCCCTCTCTCCATGGATTGGGGTTTTTGCCAGGTATGGCAGCTCCTCCTTGGGGTTCTGAACTCTCCTGCTGGGAATTAGAGCTGAATCTTTGGTTCTGCAGGCAGGGGAAGACGTGGGCCCAGTTCTGGAGGGGATGGGGTGGCAGGGGGGAGGTTCTGGGTGGGTGGAGATTGGAGCAGGAAGCTCCAGGAACAGGTAGCAGGCTGGGGTGGGTGGTGTGTGGTTAGTTCTGGTAGGGAAGGGTTTGGAATTGGGTGCTCTGAAGGTGGAGCTGGAGCAGAAGCAGTAAATGGGTCATCATGGTGGGGGGTCTTCCTGCCTGGGGCAAGGGTTGTGTTGGAAATCCTTTATCTTCCTCCTCATGTTTCTTTATGTCTGAGGATGTTTTGCACTCCAAGGATGGTGTGAGGAATGTGCAAATCCATGCACTGTCCTGTCCATTCCTTCCCTTTTCCCTTTCTTCCCCTTTGTCATTGTCTGTAAGCAAATCTGCTCTCTGCTTAATAACTTTCCAGTCAGGAGATAATGTACAACAGGAACCCACTGGGGGTTTTAAAAACACATCTACTTCTGCTTCTGCCGCTTTCCTATGGTCAGGAAAGAGCCTGAGCCTGGGTGGATCAGGGATATTCCCCAATATCCCAGGGAATCTAGGTCACTGCTCAGAGTTTGCAGCTGGCTGTGTGTCCTGCATCCAGGTGTGAGCAAGCATTGAGAAACTGCCTTTTCCCTCTTCCCTTTTTCCCTTCTTCTTCCCTTCTTCTTCCCTCCCTTCCATGTCCCTGGGATGGTGTGATCCATGTGGATCCCAGCACTGTGAGATCAATGGCAGCTTGGAGCTGACCAGCCTTCATTTCCCAATTTTCTGTCTGCTGGGACCTTTGGTGCCCTCATCCTGCAGTGAAGCTGCTCCAGCTCTTCCTTTGGGAAGCAGGCTGGGAAGGTGATGGTCCCACCTGCCCCTAACACCTCCCTCCTGCAATTCCTGTTCTGGGCAGAGGGATTCCCTTCCAGGGGATGCTGGGCCTGCTCTGCAGCAGGATTGATAATTCCTTCCTGCTGTGGAAGCACTGCTAATGCTTTACTTTTCCTGAAGTGGCCATATGGCATTTTTCCATTGTGTCACCCAGCTGGCATGACTTGAAAGGAATTGTTCCTGAGGATGCTCTGCTTCTGGGCTGGGTAATTTAAGGAATAGGAGAGGAACTTGGACTAAAATATTGGAAGCATATTGCTTGCCTTAGGCAGCATTTCCATATTGAGCATTCCAAGTGACAGAGTCTGCTGCTATAATGAAACAAAGCTATTTATTTTTGCCAGGTTCTTTGGCTTTTATAACTCTGTTTTCTGCAGTGTTTAGAGTAAAATTTCCCTGAATATTCAATCTGAGGTTTTTTTGGGAGGAGTTAACCACTTGCTGCACTTCTTGTCTGAAGGAGAGTTGGTTTCTTGTCAACTTGGAGTGATGCTTGAACACACATTTTGGGCTTTTACAGGAGGCACAAAGGGCAGATTTTATTTAGTTTTTATTAATCAAACAGACTTTGCCAAGCAGTTTCTTTTCTTTAGGAACTCTTTAGCAGCATCTGCTATAGGTGACTGTTAAACAGAGCAAACTTGCTCATGGTGCAGCTGGAGGACACAGGAAGGTGTGGAATTGAAAGCCTGGTATCTTTGTCTTTTTGGAAAACAGCTTTGTTCCTGCAAAATGCTTTGTGAGGTCCCAAAATTCCAAATGTTGGAGACAAAATAAGCACAAATTGAAATAATCTGTCATCAGCAGAGCTCAACTCGTGAATTCCACTCCAGTGTTACAGGCAGTCATATGAAAAATCAGTGTTTTGAGAATAATCAAGTGCTGGAGGAGAGGAGGGCTTGGTGGGAGTTCAGTGGGAAGAATTTCAGGTTCCACCTGCAGCTCTGGCTGAATGTTGTGGATGGTGTTTCTCTCTTGCTGTAAAAGTAAAAACTGTGCTGCATAAGGCAGGAATAAATCCTGGAGATGGCCCTGCAGGATGGTGCTGGGTTTTTAGGTTATTATTTAGTTAGAGATTTCCAATTCAAATGGATTTAGGGTTCTCCCTGAAAAGTGATCTGCTGAAAAGTTGACTTTTGCAGAGCGTTCCATGCTTGTTAGGGTTTGTGCATCTCAACAGTTCCTTCTTACTGGAGAAATTATTACTTCTGTAGCTTTTCACCATCTCCAGCCTTCCCACCTGGTAGAATCTTGCTGAGAAATATTTTCTGTCCTTTTTGCCTATTGCAGCAGTCCAAGGGACTCAGAACCTCATGATGTTTTTGTATCCTGCCCCAAATCCTCCCAAGAGGCTTTTTTCAGATTGCCATTAAAAGCAAGTTGCTAGGAATGTAAACAAACAAAACCCCAGGACCCCCAAAACTCTCCAAACAATAAAGTTGTGTTTGAGATCCCTTGGAGAGAAGGGCAGTCACTGTCACCTCACCAAATTCTTCTGCAGCCTTCAAATTCATCTTCTGGCCTTCCCCATTGGATTGTTCTTGTTCCTGCTGGAAGTTCTGAGCTTGGAGATGAATTCTGGAGAGCAAGGCCCAGTGCCAACATTTAAAATAAATAAACTCCAATTGCCCAGGTGTATTTCCACCCTATTTTGTCCACAATTATATTAAAAAAAAAAAAAAAAAACCAAAGCAACTTATTGAGCCATGTTTCCACACAAAATTGCAGCTTCATTTGTTCTGTAGCCACTTGTTGATACAAGCACATTAAAGTTCCCCTGCTGCAGGTGGCAAAGTGTCCTGGGTGTGTTGGATGCCCAAGGCTCAGAGCCACAGCTGGAGAGGGGGAAGATCCATATGGGGGAATGAGAGGAGTGGGAGGCATTTGCTCCTCATGCATTGCCTTGGGAGGCTCCTGATCTCCAGCTGTTGTTGGTCACTGAGTCTCTTAATCCTCTTAAATGAATATTTACATCCCCTGCTCTGCTTGGGAATGTGCAATTCCTGCTCACTTAGGGAAAATCAGATTTTTTATTGCTCTTCTCTCCTGCATTCCAGGGGGAGGATCCTCCTCTAGAGCTTTTCATCATCAGCAGCTTCAGCTTTTTGGACTGGAATGTCCCATTTCCACCACATGTCCCTTTGTTCCAACTCCTTTTATCTCCTTTCTCTTCCCATGGAACTGAGACGTTTCCAAGATTAACTTTACCCCACTCTTTTCAAGTAAACTTGTCTGAAGGAAGCTGGAGACTTTGGGAAGGTCATTAGGCCTGGCTAATTAACAAGTCTTTCTTGGGGAATTCCTTCATATGTGCAGCCATCCAATTAAAACCCAGCATGAAAATTAAGAGGCAGATGGGTTTTCATGGTTTCTAACTGTAAATATCCTCATGTGGCCTCAGAATCAGAGCCATCTCAGGTATCTGGGGCAGGAGGCTGAGATTGCTGAGTAGCACAAAGTCCTTCTCTTCCTGGGCTCCCCTTGGAGAATGTTTTTGGTATTTGTTTGGTTTTTGTTGAGTTCTCAGTGCCTGTGACCTGTTCTTCCCTTTTCCTGAGAGAAGGAAACACAGAGCAGACTTGCTCATGCTGTAGCTGGCGATCACAAGGAGATGTGGAATGGAAAGCCTGGCATCTTTGTCTTTCTGGAAACTTTGTCCCTGCAAAATGCTTTGTGAGGTCCCAAAATTCCGAATGTTTGAGACAAAATAAGCACAACTTGAAGGATCCCAGGCTGAGCTCAGAGCAGTTGGGAGTTGGTGCAGTCCCACATTGGACTCTGCTGAGAACCAGGCTTAGTTTTGTGTTTATTTACTCAGGGTTGTTATAACAGAATTCCTGCCCTGCTCCAGAAAAGCTTCTTTAGCAGGGGTGGCAATGACTATCAAAGTCAGCATTCCTGAAGGTCGGATTTGAGCTGGATAGATGCCTCTGTCTGCTCCCAGGAAACCCCAGGAGTTTCTGGTGGCTGCAGGTGGTTCAGCCCTGAGGATCGGGGTGACTTTTGGCCATGGTCAGTGCAAGGTTTGGGGTGCCTCTCTGACTGCTTTTCCTGTTGTCAGGACAAGCAGGGAACTGTGTGGGAGTTCCAGTGTCCAGGAGCTGCTTTGTGATGGTGACTGACATCACCTGCCCCTGAAAACCTCCTTCTCTAGGAGCTGCTCTCAGGGCAGGATGAGCCAGATGTTTGCTCCGGGTATTTTTGACCTCCACATTTCAGCAGGAAATTTGCTGGTTCGGTGTTTGAATATCCCTCCAAACATCCCCTGTGGCTTTGAAATGATGCCACATTTTGGAGGTTTGGATTCGTGCCTCTGGTTATTTTTGAAAAGAACAAGGACCTAAAAATAACCATGTGTACTTTTCCAGGCAGAAATGCTGGGATTTTGGGAGCCAAGTGTTTGCACGGAGGCGGCTGCAGTGAGGCATCCTGCCTGTGAATTTATGGCTCCAGCAGCTCTCAGAGAGCCTCCCTGTCCAGCACTGGGCTGAGAACCCAGCCCTCCTCCCCAGCACAGGGGCCTGACTGTCCCAAATTCCTGCTCTGCTCCTTCTTACTTGGGAAATTTTTATCTCTGTAGCTTTTCACCATCTCCAGCCTTCCCACCTGGCAGAATCTTCCTGAGAAATATTTTCTGTCCTTTTTGCCTATTGCAGCAGTCCAGTGGACTCAGAACCTCATGATGTTCTTGTGTTTTGAGAAGAATCAAGTGCTGGAGGAGGGGAGGGCTTGGTGGGAGTTCAGTGGGAAGAATTTCAGGTTCCACCTGCAGCTCTGGCTGAATGTTGTGGATGGTGTTTCTCTCTTGCTGTAAAAGTAAAAACTGTGCTGCATAAGGCAGGAATAAATCCTGGAGATGGCCCTGCAGGATGGTGCTTGGTTTTTAGGTTATTATTTAGTTAGAGATTTCCAATTCAAATGGATTTAGGGTTCTCCCTGAAAAGTGATCTGCTGAAAAGTTGACTTTTGCAGAGCGTTCCATGCTTGTTAGGGTTTGTGCATCTCAACAGTTCCTTCTTACTGGAGAAATTATTACTTCTGTAGCTTTTCACCATCTCCAGCCTTCCCACCAGGTAGAATCTTGCTGAGAAATATTTTCTGTCCTTTTTGCCTATTGCAGCAGTCCAAGGGACTCAGAACCTCATGATGTTTTTGTATCCTGCCCCAAATCCTCCCAAGAGGCTTTTTTCAGATTGCCATTAAAAGCAAGTTGCTAGGAATGTAAACAAACAAAACCCCAGGACCCCCAAAACTTTCCAAACAATAAAGTTGTGTTTGAGATCCCTTGGAGAGAAGGGCAGTCACTGTCACCTCACCAAATTCTTCTGCAGCCTTCAAATTCACCTTCTGGCCTTCCCCATTGGATTGTTCTTGTTCCTGGAAGTTCTGAGCTTGGAGATGAATTCTGGAGAGCAAGGCCCAGTGCCAACATTTAAAATAAATAAACTCCAATTGCCCAGGTGTATTTCCACCCTATTTTGTCCACAATTATATATAAGAAAAAACCTTCTTGAGCCATGTTTCCACACAAAATTGCAGCTTCATTTGTTCTGTAGCCACTTGAACTCACACCCTCTGTGTATCTCTGGCTGCCTCCCCAGACTGAGACCTGCTGCTTTCCATCCAGTTGCAGGAAGAGTTACAGGAATCAGATGCTGCTGAGTGTATTCCTGCAGTGTCTCTTTGAAAAACCTGAATAAAAACCTGGTCTGGCTTCTAAATTTAGAAGCAATGCAGGCAGCAGCTCTGGAGGCGATTTCACTGAGCCAATTATACTGTTAGATAAAGCATCTCCTGCATTGTCTAATCAGATGAAAATATCTGTGTTGCAGATGGCCCCTTCCATTCATTATTCACTAAGGAGATTAAGTTTCTGAGAGAGGAGGGACAGGGTGAGGGAGGGGACAGTGGAGGAAGAGATTGAGTGTGGCCCTGTGGCTGTCACTGTGTGGCTGTGTCCCCTTCTCCCTGAGTGACCAGCAAGGAGCAGTTCTGCTGCTTCAGCAGACTGGACTTTCCTTAATCAGCTGGATTTTCCTTCCCAGTTCTTGTTTCACTCTCAAAATTATTGCAAACTACTGAGCTGAGTGGGATTTTGGGGGGATTTTTTTGGGATTCTCTGTGTCAGCTGATGGTTAAAGAGCTCCTTTCCATCTTTTAGGGCATCATTTATTGGTCCCTGCCCCAGCACAGTGGGTAAGGAGCTGGTTACAGGGTCAGGCAGCTCAGTCCCTGTTGGAGAGGAGCATCCATGAATCACTGCCTTGCTTCCAGAGAGAAAAAAGAATCCATTTTCTCCCAGCCACAGTTGCTCATCTGATTATTTCTGTACTCCAGTGTTTTTCCTGATGAAGTTTTCCCCTTGACTCTTGGCTAAGCATGAGCTGGGGAAGCAGTGCCACACAAAAATAGATGTGTTTAAGCTGGGCTGTGGTTCATTTGAATTGTTAAATGGCTCTGGCTTGCCAAGTGTTCATCCTGCATGGGTGATATCAGGTTAAAACCTGGAGATTTTTGTTATAAGTGCTCATCTAACCACACAGACAGGGCAAACTCACAGTGAAACTGGACCCAAGCGAGGCCTAACAGCCACATAGGTTGGATTTCAAGGCCTTTATATGAAGTTTAGCATTTCAAAATAGTTTCATGTTACGCTGCTTCTCTGTTCTCTTGCGGACTGTGACGTTTGTCGTTCCCTGTTTTTCTTTCCCTGTTAGTGTAGGAAAACCCTGTGGAGACTTTAGAAACTGGTGGTCTGGAGGATGCCATAGAGAAGCTGACTTGCAAAAGTTGTTAGAAAATAAACACAGGTGCTTGTCATGTGGGTTTTCTTTGACTTTGTCTTGGTTACTCAACCGTGGAACTGTTCACTGCAAGAATAGATAAGGCTGAGACAAAATTATCTCTTAAAATCAATCTAGAGGTGATGTCCACATATAGGCACCCAGAAAAAGTCTTTCTTTAGATGAGATGAGAAAAACTCTTCATAGAACTTTTTTGATGTTGAGTCTCTGGTTTAGATTGTGACAGTACCCAGCAAGATGTGCTTGGGTTGGATCTTTGAGTTCAGCTTCCAGCTTTTCCTTTGTTTTTATTACAGCAGGGATGACAAAGGTGCTTCCCCTCCCAGCAGGTGGGAGATCACAGGTAGTAATTGTGGTTTAACTCTGATTTCAGCCCAGCTGGTGGAACAGGTGTTTCTGAATAACTTTAGCTAATCTTACCTGCTCTCTTCAGTTTCTAGCACTTCAGGCTCTTGACAAAGTTCTTTATCTCTTGCCTGAGAACCCTGGATGTCCACTCTTCTCAGCCCTCTTGTGTAGCAGTAGGATATTTTGGTGGTTTTCCCCTTCCTTTCCTCCTGGAAGCAGCCCCATTCCTGTTGGCACCTCTGGCTTTGTCCTTCACAGTGGCTCAGGCAGGTTTGTCACCCCCTGTGTCCCTACGTGGCACCAGGAGCTCCCTTTGGATGTTCCAGCCCTGAGGGATGGAAGTTGTTCCAATGCCTGCACTGCAGTGCTGGCACTTTGGAGTTGTCACTAATGAGAATTAATGCTGCCATGTGAAATCCTCACTCTTTCCCAGACAGAGAAATCTGTGCAGGAAAAGGATCCTCAGCAGTCACTGCCGTTGCTTTGATGTTCCTGAGGTTCTGGCACAAACCATCATCTTCAAAGGGTGTCATCAGCATTAATTAGAGACTTGCACCTAATTTTTCTCTCCTCCTCTTATCTTCCTCCCCCAACCCTCCTCCTGCCTGGCTTGTGGCACAGCAGAAGAGTGTGGCCCATGGGCTCCTCTCTCATTTCCAGAACACGACTGAGGAAACATCAGTCTGTGCCCTGTGCTCACCAGGAGAGCTCTGTGCTCACCTGGGATGTGGTGTCATCAGAAAGGTGCTCCACAACCACTGAAGTCATAACTGTACTTATTTGCAAACAAGGCCTTTTTATGCTACTTCATTTCCAACTTGAAAGTGTTAGAAGTGCTCAGGGTTTATATTTAGCACCACAAAAATCATATTGTTTTTTATGCAGTGCAGCAAGAGCCTGCATAAACATGAATCTGATTTTTGTGGTGCTAAATATAAATAAACAGATAGATATAAATACAAATATATATAAACAGCAGGAGCTGTTCCCAATCCATGCTGAGCTCCCTGTGCTGAGGGGGGATCACCAGCCCTGGGAGCCTTCAGGAGGCATTTACTGACCAGTTTTGTAGTGAGTGCCAGCACTTTTGGCTTCTCCATGGAGCAGCCAGGGACCCTTCCCTGTTCTTCCCATGCAGGAGAGCGGCCGAGGGTGGGAGCAGCGGGAGAGAAACCTCAGGGTCAGCTCTCCCTGCTCCACCTCTGGCTTTGCAAAAGGTTTCACTTGTCCCTGGTTCTTGTGGGGTCAGGGAGCTGATGCAGCCTGTTTGTCCCTATCTGAAGGGAGCAGGAGGGTACCCTGTTAACTTCTCTGTATTTCTGTCTTCTTTGTCTTGTTTTCAGCTGGAAAGAGGTGACTTCCTCTCAGAAGAATGGAGGGAGAGGATTGCAAACACAAGGTACAGTACAGCAGTTGAATGCTGCTTTCTGAGCTGGATACTTGGGAGTGTGTATAATGGAAATTGGGAGGCTGGCCAGCTTTTTATATAGAATTTCCATAGCAAATACCCAAAGTCTATCTGCCAACTCTTACACTGGCCTCTTTAGATCCTGTTTTCTGACTAGAAGAATGGCTTTGAGTGCACGTCCCATGATATTCCATACAAGGGTGTATCCAAGATAAATTCTGCTTAGAAGAGGAGCACAAACCTCCATTTGTTTTGCATATCCCTGTAGTTCATGTCAGGGATTCTGGCAAAACATTCATTCTCTTGGCTACTGGGGCACACAGGCTCACTTTCCCTCTAATAAAAAGGAAAAGACCCAAGTGAGTTTGTTTCAACTTAAATTGAAAGTTCATTTAAACTAATTGTCTTGAAGATTTATTTACGTGGAGTACTGCACAGAGGGTTGGGCTCCTTTCTGAGGGAGCAGAAAGGGAGTAAATTTGTTAAAAGCAATAAAAGTCGTCTGTATTTTTAAAGCTTTGCATTCTTTCAGCCTTATGGGTAGAAAAAACCTCTTTATTTTTATATGACCTTCTGGGCCACCCTGTTATGTGGGGGAATGGAAGGCAGTTGTCAAAGAGAGCTCTGAAAGCCTTCAGAGTTGTGGCAATTTCTGGATTGCTCCCAAAGCTCTGGTTTTGAGAGTCTGGAGGAGGAGTCTGCCAGGCTGTTGACTCCTGCAAGATTCTGTTCCTCACTTTCTTCTGGAGGTGCCTTTTAATTTGTGGACAGACTTGTCCCAGCCTTGCAGCACACTTGGGTTTGGCTTTGTTGCTTGTTATTCCAAGTGCACAATCCTCTGCTGCCCGGGCAACTTTCCTCTGAATTAATTAAAATTTTTTAGAGACATTTTTGGCTGCAGGGGCTCTGTCTGCACCCAGAAGTGCTGGGAGATATTTGGTTTGTGTGGCATGGCACTCACTGTGTGTCTGTGGGCTGCTCCACCTTGTTCTGGTGCAGAATCAGGGAATTCTGGAATGCTTTGGGTTGGAAGGGACCTTAAATTCCACCCAGTGCCACCTCTGCCATGGGCAGGGACAGTTTCCTGTATCTCAGGCCCTGTTCAGTCTGGCCTTGGACACTTCCAGGGATGGGGCTGCTACCAGGACATGGTTCCCTGTGTCTTCCAGGGGATCCCTGTGCCTGTGGCTTGGCAAAACCTCCTGGAACGAGGGCTGAGCCCGAGGGGATTCGGGGTTCCTGTGCCCTGCACGCACACACAAAATCCTGTGCCAGAGTGAACACTATAAAAACACATCTGCAGGCTCTGGCTTTTTCCCTTCCTCTCCTGGATGTTTTCTAGTCCCATTAATATGTTTGGCTCTTTTGCAAGGCTGTTTTTTTTTTTTTTTGGCACATGGGAAGGAGGAGGAAGAAACCCCTGCTAGCTTTACTTGCCAGGCAGGGTTTCCCAAATTTCCAAGAGCAAGGCGTAGCAAGAATAACTTTTTTTCCCTTAGTGCATAAACATTTTTTTCATTTGTGGTTTTTAATAGCTTTGAGTGCTGCTCTTAAACTCCCCGTGTCCTTGTTGAACACGTTTCATGTGTGGAGGCACTGGGAAGGGAGTTTTCCTGCAAAGAAATCAGTTCTTCATGTGGGAACAATAGGCCGGGATGGCTTTTACACTTCACAGAATCTTGGAATATCCTGAGCTGGGAGGGACCCTCAGAGATCATCAGTGCAGCCCCTGTCCCTGCACAGACACCCCAACACCCCCACCCTGAGCATCCCTGGCAGCGCTGTCCAAACGCTCCTGCAGCTCTGGCAGCCTTGGGGCCGGGACCATTCCCTGGGGAGCCTGGGCAGTGCCAGCACCCTCGGGGGGAAGAACCTTTCCCTGAGCTCCATGCCAAGCCTCCCCTGACATGTTCATTCAGCAGGGAGCTCAGCCACTTCCAGGAGGTGGTTAAGGACTCTTGTTGCAGCCTGGGCACCAAATGGGCACCAGGGACATTTAGACCAGGCTGATTAGACCTTTAAACTAAAGGGGTGTTTCTTTTTTAATCTGTGGCATGTTCTGTTTCTTTCCCAAGCCCTTTTATCATTTGTGGGATTCTACCTCTGTGCAGATTTCTTTGCTTCCATATGATTGGTTTTTATCATGAACAACCCCTTCCCTTATTTAATTTCTTAACCCAGAAAGAAAGATGCAGCTCCTCTGTTGTGGGTAAGGCTGAAGTGCTGGGTTTAGGACAGGGGAAATGTCCTAAGCTGTCACTGTCTTCTGGCATTATGGGGAATTTGGAGCTGGAAGATAAACAGATTGCCCAGAGCGGCTGTGGCTGCCCCTGGATCCCTGGAAGTGTCCAAGGCCAGGTTGGACAGGGCTTGGAGCACTCTGGGACAGTGTGGGGTGTCCCTGCCATGGCAGGGCACTGGGTGAGCTTTAAGGACCCTTCAATCCTAAACAATTTTATAATTCTAAAATACATTTTGATATTTTGCTGTAATATTTTAAGTCCCCACCAAGACATACCAGGATGAAGTGCTGAGTGTTGCTCTCCATGTGTTAGGTGACAGGAGCTGTAGAGTTGGGGACAAGCAGGTTTGTCCATGGCAGGAGTGGCTGGGAAGGCTCCAAGTGGCTGTGGTGTGACTGGGGGTCCTTGTGGGGTGTTCCTGGCTCCCCGATCTTTAACTGGATCATTGTTTTGCAGTGTTATTTTTGTGAATAATTTTGCCTTCGGGCCTGAGGTGGATCACCAGCTGAAGGAGCGCTTTGCGAACATGAAGGAAGGTAAATCCAACTGGGAATGGTTTTTCCCCTTCTTTCCTGATTCCTGTGGGAGCTGGGGTGGGAGGGGGACTCAGTTCCAGCTGGCAAAGCCAGGTCTTGGGGTTTGTTCTGTGCCTTGGGGCCAAGTGTCTGCACCACAGTGGGATTTCTACTTCCCCCCTTTGTGTTTGCCCACACCTGCCTGGCTCCTTGGGGCATCCCCTCTGCTGGGAAAACTCTGGAGCAGGGTTGGGTGGGAGGAGCTGCTGGTCCATCTTTCCCTCTTTTGAGAACCCACAAAACATCCAACAGCCAAGGCCAAACTTCCTGGATCCCTGGCAGTGTCCAAGGCCAGGCTGGGCAGGGTTTGGAGCAGCTTGGGACAGTGAAGGTGTCCCTGCCCATGGCAGAGGGTGGCACTGGGTGAGCTTTAAAATCCTTCCAACCCAACCCATTCCATGATTCTTGGCTGCAGAGGCACAGCTTTGGAAGGCCAATCTGTAACTCCATACAGAATTCACTTCCTGCTTCTCCTGTTCAGAGTTGGCTCATTTAGAGCTGGGTGTTAACTCCTGATTTTGGAAATGCTCCAAACCTGTGAGGATGTGGCACTTGGGGACAGGGTTTAGTGGGATGGACTTTGATGGTTGGACTTGATGATCTTAAAGATCTTTCCCAACCTTAATGGTTCCACAATGCCATAAAGACTGGGTGCTCCTGAGAAGCCACACTGCAGACTGGGGACACCCCTAACCCCATCGTGGCCTCTCCATTGCCCTGAGGGTCTTTTAACTACTGGGATAAGTAACAATTTTACTTGGTTGTGGCAGAAATGACAGAAATAACAATTTCTGAAAAGAAAAATATGTGGTGTGAACAAAGCAGCTGTGGCTTCGCATGGCACAGCTTTGTGATGAAATAAATAATGTGACTTTTGGGCTCTGCTGCAAACCATAAAAACCCAAACTTAAGCTGTTTTCTTTATTTTTTAGTTTTCAAATTTGTTTAATGATGGCTTGAGACCAGTGGGAATGTGGAGATGTTTCAAGAACCCTTTACAGTGATGAAACCTGATTTCTCTTCCCAGAGTGTCCTTCAGGCTCTGCTGAATGACCCCATATACCCATGAAATGGAGATTAGTGGCCTCTAAATTAAAGGGCTTTAGGGGCTTGTGTATAAAAGATCCCAAGTAGGATGGAGATAATTGAAATTTCTTTAAATTGCCACTGAGAATTAACATGCTTTTTTCCCCAAGTGTTTCAAATCTGTCATTTTAAAGTTTGTCACCTGGCAGGAATCATGGATTGGCTTTCTTGAGGCTGTCAGAATGAGAATGAAGGGATTTATTTTTTTTTTAATGCTATACAAGGGGCAGTTTTATAGGACTGCTCTTTAGGGCTCTGTACTGGGTTATATTTAATAAGTAGTTACTTCTAGAACAAATAATGGAGCTCACTGTGCTCTTTGTTTTTTTCTCCTTTTTCCAGGTGGGAGAATTGTGTCCTCAAAACCTTTTGCACCTCTAAATTTTAGAATTAACAGTCGAAACTTGAGTGGTATGATTGCCCTTTTTATTGTTCATTACAGTTGTGGATGTTCATTATCTGAAAATGTCTGGGGGGTGTTACTGCTTTTTAGAGTAGTTTAAGTAGAAAATGCTGTTGGATTATTAGGACA
This sequence comes from Anomalospiza imberbis, assembly GCF_031753505.1. Taxonomy (NCBI): domain Eukaryota; kingdom Metazoa; phylum Chordata; class Aves; order Passeriformes; family Viduidae; genus Anomalospiza; species Anomalospiza imberbis. The sequence continues at coordinate 1,712,742 of NC_089707.1, forward strand.
CACCAAGTGACAGGTACTTAAAATCAATTTAAAATGAGGAGAGGACAGTTTAAAATCAATTTAGAATCTATTTAAAGAGAGGAGCAGACACTTCTGATGGGGTTTGTGCTGCTTTGTTTTGGTGTTGGTTGCATCAATTTGTCCCTGAGCTGCAGAGAAATCAGGGCTTCAAGGGTGTGATTCATTTCTTCAGCCACAAAGAGCAGCCCTGACTCACAGGGGAGTTCCCTACACCCTAAATCCAGGCAGGTCAATCCCACCAGGCAGGATTCCTAAGGCTTAGAGGTTATGGAGCCAGGCTGGCAGAGCTGGGGGTGCTCACCTGGACAAGAAAAGGCTCTGGGGAGAGCTCAGACCCCTTGCAGATCCAAGCCCTGTGATTTAAAGCCAGGGTGTTTGAGCAGTGCCCTTGATTTCAGCGAGAACAGAAATGTGTTCAGGTGTGTTGAGTTTTTGGGGAACCAGAGCTGGAACCAGGAACTGGGGACTGAAATAATCTGCTTTGCTTCTGTGCTCTGGAGCCAGGCTGGGAGAGCTGGGGGTGCTCCCCTGGAGAGGAGAAGGCTCCAGGGAGAGCTCAGAGCCCCTTGCAGGGCCTGAAGGGGCTCCAGGAGAGCTGGAGAGGGACTGGGGACAAGGCCTGGAGGGACAGGACACAGGGAATGGCTCCCACTGCCAGAGGGCAGGGCTGGATGGGAGATTGGGAATTAGGAATTGTTCCCTGGCAGGGTGGGCAGGCCCTGGCACAGGGTGCCCAGAGCAGCTGGGGCTGCCCCTGGATCCCTGGCAGTGCCCAAGGCCAGGCTGGACAGGGCTTGGAGCAGCCTGGGACAGTGGAAGGTGTCCCAGCCCATGGCACTGGATGGGCTTTGAGGTCCCTCCCAACCCAAACCATTCCAGGATTCTGTGAAATGTTCAACTTTGAACATCTCCTGTGCTGTGCACTGAGCAAACAAACCTCTCCCAGACACACCCAGGCCCTGGGTCTGGTTCATTGCCAACACAGGGTCGTGGTTTCCTTCTCCTCTGAACAGGCCAGACTCAATGTTTGGCAGCCTTGTCCTTTGCAAGGAGATGAGCTGCAGTTTAGGGAGGTTTTGGGACATTCCATGTGGTTGGTTATGGTTTTGACCTTTTTGAGACTTTCACTGTTGAAACTGGGGTGTCTGTGCAGAAGCTGGACTGATGTTCTTTGTGGGTCCCTTCCAGTTCAGGTTTTTAAATGAAATTTCTCAAGCAGAAGAGCAGTCCAAGCTGGGATTTACATGTATTTACCATGTCCAGTGCTAAATTTTCCTTAAATCAAACCCCCCTCATTCCCTCCCTGTGCAAACCTGAGGAGCAACTCACTGAGTTCTAAATCTCAAGCTGTTCTGTCTAATTTTGGCCTAAACTGCTTTTGAAGAATAGTCATTTTTTGCCTGTCGTGAAGTAAATTGTGCTCTTGGGAGTTATTTTTAAGCTGAAATTCTTGTGGATGTCCCACATATCAGGCACCCAAACCTGTACTTTTCTTTCCCTGTTTGAAATTCTGTTCTGGGGCCTCTGGTGGTTTGGAACCTTGTTGAACCTTGGGAGCTGGACTGCCAATTCTTTGTAGGCATGGACTTGAAAAGAAAAGGGGGAAAAAGGTGGAATGATGCTCCTGGAACTCCTCAAGCCTCAGGAGAGCTGGGACCAGGCTGTCAGTTTGCTGCTGAGGCAAAGAGAGCCTGAGTGAAGCTTGGGCCCTCTTGCAGAGCCCACCAGAGCTTGAGGAAATCCAAGAATGCCTTTGGAGATGTTTCAATTAGACCTGCCCATAAAAATACAGGGCTTTGGCCTCTCAAGCCTTTTCTTTCCTGGATTTTTCCCATTCCCTTCTCTCTCTGCTGCATTTGGGAGATTGAGGCCAGCATGTGCTGCTCTTTCACCTCAGAACAGCCCTGGCTACCACTGCCAGTTGAGGCAGATTTTTATCCCATCCCAGCCTGGATTTATTCATTGGGAATGTTTTCTAGAATGCTGAAGTTTCAGATCTCAGCTGTTATTTAAGGCTGAATGGAAATGCTGATGTTAAAATTATATTGAGATGATTAATTGGAGTTTGGATGAGTGAGAGGCTTAGCAAAAGGAGAGCCAACAGCTTCCACCAGTAGGAAACTTCCCGGGATTCAGATAAAAGACCCTGAAAAAAAATTACCTTACTCTGCTACAACCAGGGAGAATTATGTGAATAAATCTTAGAGCTTAATCCCTTTCTGAGACCATGTTATGCTGGGAAATACCAATATCAAATGAGCTTGTGTGGGATGTGCTGGGCGTGGGGCTTGTTCCAGTGGCCTGTTCCAAGTGACACTCCCAGGGAATGCCAGCCCCAGCCATGGCCAGTGTCCTGCACATGGGAATGTCCCTGCTCTGCTGCCTCTGTGCTGCCCCACAAGGTTTTCCATAATACTTTTATTCATCAAGGCTTTTTTTGGTGCCTGAGCATGCCTTGAGTCACATCTCACCTGTCTATCAAATACTCTGATCTGGAGTATGAGCATTTAAATAATTTATACAAAACACTGGAAAAGATCAAGCTTTAACAAGGAGGCACCAGTTCCCTCAATAGCACTTTTGTCCTTAGTAGTTCCATCTGTAGGAAGAAGGGGAAATGTGGAAAGAGTTGGGACAAATGAAAACAAGTATTAAAATGTGGTTAAAATAGTGGTTGAGGTTGCTGAATCCCAAACCTTGCTTTTGGCCTCTTCTGGGTCATTTTTGTTTAATTAGAAATGAGCCATAATTTCTCCTGCAGCCCTGCCACTCACTCAGTGGTTGTGGGAATGTTTAAGGCACATCCCCTAGCTATTAATTCTGGAGAACAAAATAAATATAGACAAGAAAGCAAACCCAAAACATGTTTGTGCCCAGTCCAAATATGGGGCAGCTGCAGCTGACAGGGGCTGGGCTGGTGACATTCTGGGGCTGTTTATAATTCATTCCTGTCACACACATGTGTTGTTCCTTGGAAAAGTTGCCTGGGACACAGTTCTGCTGGCCAGAACTGACTCACTCTGGGGTGGCTGGCTGAAAGGTACGTGTCCCACATGTTGGTTTCCTGTGGGGTGCACGTAGCAAGAGAGTAAGAAATTCCCTTTAAACACCCAGCAGTGTTTTCCTGCAGGATCTGCAAACCAGATTTCTCTGTGTTGGTGCCTGGCTGGTCTCAGCTGAGCTTTCCCCTCCCCTGCCTCTCCTCCCACAGATATTGGCACTATCATGAGGGTTGTGGAGCTGTCACCACTGAAGGGCTCCGTGTCCTGGACGGGGAAACCAGTCTCCTACTACCTGCACACGATTGACAGAACCATAGTGAGTACCAGGGCTGCCATGGGGCCAGGAGCCTGTGCCCTGCTCCAGGGCAGCATTTTCCAGCTCCACATCCTTCTGCCTGGGGCTTGTGTTCCTGTCCCTTTGTGGGTTTACACACCTGAGTGTGCAAACTGCCTGCTCCAGGGTTGCACACACCCTGGGGTTAAGGGCAGAGCTGATTTACTGAAGCTGCAGAGATTCACTGATAAAATTCCTTCTGCAGCCCAGAACTGGGGTCTCCTGCTGTCATTTCCTCACAGGGAAAGACTCAGTGGGGCTTTGACTCCTCTGTGGTGCATAGACCAATTCATTCAGTCATATTCAACCAGTAAATCTCAATTTTAGTAGAAGTTTCAGCTGTTGTAGAAGCAGCCTAAGCTCCATAACAATGATGATTCACAGCATTCACTGTTTTTTTTTTTAATTAAAGAAAACCAACCAAACAAAAAAAACCTAAAACCAACCACCAACAATAAATAACCCATGCAACAGCCCCCTCCCCCACCAAAAAAACACCAACCCCCCACAAAAAACAAAATCCCCCAAGCCCCTCATAAAACCCAACAAACCCTTTGGAAATGAAAAATTTTGTGGACAAATAATTTGTCCCACCCCAAGTTTTTTGCAGTGGGATAGTAATGCTCTTTTCCTTACTCTGTGTCTAATAAAGCTTTTGTTCAGGAATGTGCCAGAGTGCAGATAAATGGTGGAGTACGAGGGTGCAGCAGCTTCAGTGAAAATAACTTCATTGAAAATCAGCCTCTGCTGAGGGGAGATATGTGACACAAAGCTTTAAAACAAGGCCAGGCAGTGGTGGGGATGATAAAACCTTGTAGAGGTTGGATTATGCCCTGTTACACAACAGGCTGGGTGCCTGAAAAGAATGAATGTAAATGGCTTCTTGATGTGGCTTATCAGAAGCAAAGCAGTCAGAATTTCTGCAGTTCTGCACTTGTTTTAAGCTAATATTTTATTCTTCTGTGTTCATCTGTCATGGCGTTGAGGATGACTCTCTTCTCTTTCTATTTTCAGCTTGAAAACTATTTTTCTAGTCTCAAAAATCCAAAACTCAGGGTAAGTTTCAATCATTCTCTGTAGAAAACTCAAAGTAAGGGAGCAGCCACTGTGAGGAATTTAATCACAGGTGGACAGAACTGATTGGAAATCAGATTTTCTTGGTAGGCAAAGAACATGGAGCTAATTGAAGGGAAGTCTCAGATGCCATCAAGCACTAATTCAATCATGTCCAAGGGATTTCTAATAGAGAATTAATGGGGCAGCCCCAAGGTGCTTTTACCTTGCACTGGAGGTCTGTAATGAGCTATTTCTTCATTAAAGAACTGGAATTAAAGAAGGGAATGATGGTTTGAATCTGTCCCAGTGCTCAGCTCCTGAAATGAAGCTGAGCAATGCTCTGAAATGTTCCTTTTGGGACGTGCCGTTGGAGGCACAGAGTGAGTTGTCATTTGCTGCAGTCTGGGCTGTTACAGGTGGAATTAAAATGCCAGAGAGTTTTTGGGACTGTGCAGGGTTGTGTTAACCTGAAATAATCAGTGGATTCCCAGGAAGAGAATTAAGTGAGGCCATTTAATTTAAAATTTCAGGTGAATGTTCATCCTCAGGCTGTGACTAGCTCTGTAAGAACAGACTCATGGGGGCTCTGAAATGGAATTATTTCAGATTGCCCCACTCAAATTTGGGACAAAAAAGACTTGTTAGAGAAAAAAAAATCAGGGTACTTCTGACCTTCCCTGCTTTTCACAATTAAACCTTTCCATTGATAATGTGCTTAAATCAAAGGAGTGTTGGAATTGCCAGAAATCTTATGCAGATTAAACCTCACCTGGAAGGTGCAGGAAAGGCTTTGACTGAGCTCTTGGAAATTTCCTGTCTGAAAGAAGTGAGATTTTCTCTGAACAGGGAAATTTCCTGTCAGCCTGGGAGAAAATCAGCCTGAAAAGCTGCTGTGTTATTTTTCTATTAGTCACCTCACTAAACTTGGCTGAAGTTGAATGAGATGATGATTAATGGCTTTGCCATTTCCAGTCATGGAAGATTTTTGAAGTGTTACCATGAAATGTTGGGGATGTGGGGAAGCTATTGAAATGTTGTTGTTGTTGTTGCAATAATAATAATAATAAGTATTATTAGTATTATTATTTAGTTCTATTATTTGTAATTATTATTTATATAGTAATTATAATTTATACACTATATTTTAATATAATCACTATATTATTTATATATTATTATTTATGTATATATAAATTAAACAATATATGAAATAATAACGGTAATAGTAATAATAGTAATAATAATAACAATAGTAATAATAATACTAATCATAAATAAATAAATCCAAGTGAACCCTGATACAGCAGGATGGGGCTGGGAGGGGAGAATATGGGAAGAGGTTGAGATTTAATCTCCACTGGAGGTGGAAAAGGATTTGTTCTCTCCTGAGCCAAGGGGAATTTTGTTCCCTTTTCTTGTGGAAAACAAAGCTGGGGAAGAAGGTGATGTGTATTAAAAAGTGATAATCACATGAGCAAATGGTGAAATGTCCCATCCCTTCTCCCCAGGAGGAACAAGAGGCAGCTAGACGTCGTCAACAACGAGAAAACAAAAGTAACACAACGACTCCAACGAAGGTCCAAGAAAACAAGGTGACCATCCTGCATTTCTGTGTGCTGAGTGTGCTTCCTGTGGCTGAGCATGAGCTCATGCTCTGAGTCAGGAGAAGCCTGGCTCTGTGGGAAGGCTGCTGGGTTTTACTCTGAGCACACAAACTGCTGGAGCTGTTGCTGTGCCCAAAAATATGATGGAGTGAGTTAATAAAAGCTGCACTTGGGAGTTGCATCACTAATTCTGGAAAAGAAAAAAAGGTGTTGCAAGATGAATAGTTGGTTGTCCACCCTCGCTTGCATCCAGCAGGAGTTTGCAGAGCTGTCCCTGAGTCACAGCCCACTGAATGGAGTTCAGAGTGTGCTGGGTCTCTTCTGCAAAGACTCATTTCCTTTCTTGGGTAATGCTGTGAGAAATGCACTGCCTGTTCATGCCCAAAAATATAAAGCATTGATGGTTCTCTGAGTTTTGAGTGAAATTCAGTTGAAGAATGTAGTCAGGGAAGGATGAATAATCAGCTTTTGTTAGACAGCAAGTACAGATTTAACAGAATCACTGAACACTTTGTCTTGAAGGGATCTTAAAGCCCATGCAGTGCCACCCCTGACGTGGCAGGGACACCTTCCACTGTCCCAGGCTGCTTCCAGCCCCAGTGTCCAGCCTGGCCTTGGGCACTGCCAGGGATCCAGGGGCAGCCCCAGCTGCTCTGGGCACCCTGTGCCAGGGCCTGCCCACCCTCCCAGGGAACAATTCCTGCCCAATATCCCATCTAATCCTACCTGAAGTTCTCCTCCCTCAGCATTTTCTTTTCTTTAATGAATTGTTGGACTAGACTTTTTTCTGACATAAAGATGGGGCAACTGAGAGGTGCTTAAAATCTTTTATTCCATTTTCAGTCTAATGTGAAGAGTGAGCCAATACAGATGTTATAATTCACACCATCACAATCAGAAGCCAGGTCTTTCCTAATTACAATGCACTATAAGTGTTTTTTGGCTTATCCGTTTCAGCTGCACCATGCTGTAAATGCCTGAAAGCCAATTATCTAAAATTACCCCTCATGGGTCCTACCCCAATGCATCTTTCACAGTTCTATTTCTCTACAGTATCCAGTCCTTTTTGTAAGGCTACCTTTTAAAACTTGTTTCTGGTTCTATTTCTCTCTCAATAATGTCTGTCCTATTCCCTGGCATTTCTAAGTCAGCATTTCTTATTTCTAAGTTTACATACAGATACACACTATGTGAGCCCTCTGTCAAACTTTAAAAATTTTCTATAAATCCATTTCCCACAATGAATAAGTCCAGAAGAGAATGAGCCCAACCCCTTGGGAACAACTCTTATCCCAAGCAAGTCCACTTCCCTGGCTAGTTCTTGAACTACAATGCATCAGTTTCCTTTCAGAAACGTTATTTCTGATATGTTATATTTTATATATATATCTCAGAAACATATTTCATTAATAACAATGAAACACCATTATTTCTGATCTATCATATATATCATATCAGAAATATATTTCATTAATAATAATGAGACACTATTATTTCTGATGTTATATATCATATCAGAAATATATTTCATTAATAACAATGAAACACCATTATTTCTGATATTGTATATCATATCAAATCTATTTCATTAATAATAATGAAACACTATTATTTCTGATGTTATATATCATATCAGAAATATATTTTATTAATAACAGTGAAACACCATGATTTCTGATATTGTATATAATATCAGAAATATATTTCATTAATAAAATGAAACACCATTATTTCTGACATGATATACCATATATATCATATCAAAAATATTTTTCATCAATAAAAATGAAACACTATTATTTCTGATGTTATATATCATATCAGCAATATATTTCATTAATAAAAATGAAACACCATTATTAATGTTGGCTGAAAAGGAATGCTGCATATGGAGGTAGAAATGACCAAAGTTTTTCAAAATCTCTCAGGATTCTGGTGCTGAAGAAGAAAAAGCTGCAGCAAATTCTGTTAAAAAGCCATCTCCCTCCAAGGCCCGGAAGAAGAAGCTGAGTAAGAAAGGCAGGAAAATGGCAGGGAGGAAACGAGGGCGCCCCAAGAAAATGAACACGGCGAGTACCGAGCGCAAGACCAAGAAGAACCAAACTGCACTAGAACTTCTGCATGCTCAGACTGTCTCCCAGACATCTTCATCCTCTCCTCAGGGTGAGTGCAGGGGGGCTGCAAGAGCCTGGATAAGTCTCTGAAGCTCTGGACGTGCTGGTTTTTCCTTGGTTGCCAGGCTGAGTTGGGTTTTGTGGCATGGCCTCCCTGCTGCCCTTGAGGTGGTGGTGGTGATGGGATTGATGGATGTGCTCATGGGGATGTGGGTGGGATTAATGTGTTGATGGTGATTAATGTGTTAATGGGGGTGGCATTCATGTGTTGATGGTTTGGGGGTGGGATTAATGGTGATTGATGGTGATTAATGTATTGATGGGGCTGGGGGTGGGATCTGTCTGTGGGTACTCAGCCAGGAGCTGGGGTTGTTGCCTTCTCTGAGCTGCTGCTCTTAGGATGGATCACAGATACCCTTCCAAATGGTGTGGAGCAGTGTGTGAACTTGTTTGGAGCTGTGTGTTGAAGGACTAAGCTGCTGGATCTCCTTACAAGTCTCCCTGTGTGCCCCCACCTGGCAATGCTGACTTTGCATCACAGAATCCCAGGATGGTTTGGCTTGGAAGAGACCTCAAAGCCCATCCAGTGCCACCCCTGCCATGGCAGGGACACCTTCCTCAGTCCCAGGCTGCTCTAAGCCTTGTCCAAGCTGCCTTGGACCCTTCCAGGGATGGGTCCCTCCCAACCCAAACCAATTCCAGGATTCTATGCCATGCTTTCAGTGGTAAAGCTCCTGTCCTTGTCCCAAACGCCGAGTGCTGAGCTGAGCTTGTGTTTGTGTCTCTCCAGATGCCTACAAGTCACCTCATAGCCCATATTACCAACTACCTCCTAAAGTGCAACGGCATTCGTCCAACCAGCTCCTGGTGACACCCACCCCCCCTGCACTACAGAAGCTGCTAGGTAAGGCCTGCCCACCTCCCCTTTGTGCTTTTGCATGGGGCAGAAGGGGGATTATCTCCTCCCCACCTTCCCCTGCCTGCCCCACATCCTTTGGCAGCACCTCGAGGTCCCCCTCCTGCTGAAATTGGTGTTTCACTCTGTTTCTCTGATGTTGGTTCAGCTCTCCTTTGGCACAACAGGCAGCGAGCCGGGATTGAGCAGGAATAGTCAGAAATGGCTTTATTTGAAATGAAACCATTAATCCTGGGGAACACCACTCCATTTGCTCTGCTGAGCTCAGAGCCAATAAATGAGGTCCTGTCTGAGAGGCTGAGGTCACAAAAGTGTGGTTGGAAAGTGCCAGAGGTGATTGAAGGGAAAACCTGGAGGCTTTTTTTTGGTTTATCTTTTGCTGCCTGTCCCCTCCCAGCTGTTTCTGGCTTTTGGCATTGGGCACGAGCCAGTCCAGGATGCTTTGGGCATCTGGCAGAGTGGTCCTGTGTGTATCAGAGATGTCCTTACCTTGTGCTCTCCTGCTGTTGTGCCAGTTATGGCTGATTCCTTGTGGAAGAGAGAGAAAAAGAGTGATTTTAGAGGGATATTTTATGGCAAAAGAGTGATTTTGAGGGATATTTTGTGGCAAAAGAGGGATTTTTGAAGGTTATTTTGTGGCAAATGAGGTTTTTTTTTTTTTTTGAGGGATATTTTGTGGCAAAAAAAGTAATTTTGAGGGATGTTTTGTGGCAAGAGTGATTTTTGAGGGATGTTTTGTGGCAAAAGAGTGATTTCTGCGGGCTGTTTTGTGGCAGAAGAATGATTTTGAGGGGTATTTTGTGGCACAAGAGTGATTTTTTTCTTTAGGGATATTTTGTGGCAAAAAAGTGATTTTTTTTTTTTGAGGGATATCTTGTGGAATATTTTGTGGCAAAAGAGTGATTTTTTTTTTTTTTTAGTAAAAGAGATTTTGAGGGATATTTTATGGCAAAGCAGTCATTTTTGAGGAATGTTTTAAGGCAGAGTGGATGAGGTCATAGCTTTCATTGGACCTGATGGATCCAAGAATTGTTTTTGTGCCAGGAGAGGCATTTTCAGCATGTTCCTAAGTCCATCCTCAATGGCTTAGTCTGACTTAAAGAGTCCAAATCAAAAGCAAGGGAGAGACAAGTGAGGAGAGGTGGCCAGGGAGGAAATAGGGGTGAACAGGGCCATGGCATTTACCCCCTGCTGAAATTCCTCATCTGATTTATTTTGCAGACTCATTTAAGATCCAATACATGCAGTTCATGGCATACATGAAAACTCCTCAGTACAAAGCAAGTCTGCAACAGTTACTGGAGCAGGAAAAGGTGGGTCTCACTTTTTAACATTTCTAAACAAAATTACCAGACTCTGAAGTTCCTTGAATGTGGGGAAGAATGCTGGAGATGGGAATTGTGTGCATTTACACCAGTCCTGCTTAGGCTGAACAACTGCCAGGGGATTTTTGTTGCTGAAGTTACCTTTTTGTGTGTTTAAATCTGCACAATGAGAGAGCTGCACCTCCCCTGTTCCCTGTGTGCCCCCACCTGGCAATGCTGACTTTGCATCACAGAATCCCAGGATGGTTTGGCTTGGAGGAGACCTCAAAGCCCATCCAGTGCCACCCCTGCCATGGCAGGGACACCTTCCTCAGTCCCAGGCTGCTCCAAGACTTGTCCAAGCTGCCTTGGACCCTTTCAGGGATGGGTCCCTCCCAACCCAACCCAATTCCAGGATTCTATGAGCCACAGTTCATAGAACTTGGATTAAGAAACCCAAAGCGTCATCACTGGTTGTGGGGAGCTAGCACAGCACCCTTGGTATTGATATCAGAATATGTTGGAATGCACTGATGGGCAAAGTGGAAATGTCCCAAATCATGGACTGGGAAACGTGGAAAGGCAAGGGGAGTCCTGGAGCTGTGCACTGGGATGTTTGTCTGCCATGGAGCCACCAGCAGAGGGAGGAGATCTCCTGCCTGAACACCTCCTTGTCTTGCTTTGTCTCAGTTATGAGTGATTTCACTGCTGTATCAATTAGCCCTGATGAGCCTGTTCTGCTCCTTCTGTGGAGGAGCTTTCACCATAATGCTCAGAATTAAACTTGAACTTCCACTTAAAACCTTGCAGGGCCTAAAGGGACTCCGGGAGAGCTGGAGAGGGACTGGGGACAAGGCATGGAGGGGACAGGACACAGGGAATGGCTCCCACTGCCAGAGGGCAGGCATGGATGGGATATTGGGAATTAGGAATTGTTCCCTGGCAGGGTGGGCAGGCCCTGGCCCAGGGTGCCCAGAGCAGCTGGGGCTGCCCCTGGATCTCTAGAAGTGCCCAAGGCCAGGCTGGACAGGGCTTGGAGCAGCCTGGGACAGTGGAAGGTGTCCCTGCCATGGCAGGGGTGGCACTGGATGGGACTTAATGTCCTTCCAACCCAAAGCAGTCTGGAATTCTGTCCAGGTCCAGCTTTTGGCCTTCCCAGTGAAGGCTTTCCTTCACTCTGTAGTCTTTGTGAGAGTGTCAGAAAAAAGCCACAGGGCTTTTTTATCGTGTTTTCCACATTGGGAACTCTCCAGAGGAGAGAGATTAACTTTTGCCACCCCATTCCTTACTGAGAATTGGTTGTTTCTGGTCTGGTGTTCATGGAAACCTCTTTTTCTGTGCTTATTTCCATTTGCTTTCACAGTCAATCAGCACTTAAAACTTTCATCTTTTTCCTTTAGCAGCAGATTTTTCTGCTTGTTCTGCACTTGTCAGGAAAGTCAACATGAAGTGAACTTGTCTCCTGCACAAATGAAATGATGGTGTGCAAGGGTTTTGCCCTGCACAGAGAATGAATCAGGAGTGTGGAAACGTCATCACTTGGTGACGGTGTCCAACAGCTGCTCCACACTTTTAAATGTTAAAATGAGGAATTCAGTATAAAAATATTTTTTATGGAGTGTTACACGGCAAATTAAACCTCACAGAGGCAGAACTTGGCTGAGTGAGGGGCTGGGTATGGTCTGTTCCGTAACTCCCTCTTACAGGAAGGTTTTCAAGTACAATAAAAATCTCTCTGTAATAATGATTTTGAAATCAGATGCTGCTTCCCAGAGTGCCCTTAGATGGAGCTGTCAGCCCCTGCAGTGCCTGGGAAGGCTGAATGAAGTGCCTCGTGTTGAAAACAGAAATTATTTTCCAGCATCCCCCAGAGCAGCCCCTTTAGCCTTGCAGGGACTGTTTTCCCAAGCCAGGGCTGTGTGATCCTGCAGATGGGGAATTTCCAGCACTGCTGCTTCCCTGCTTGCAAGATCAGTCATGGAATTATTAAGGTTGGAAAGGATCATGGTGCTTTTTGCCCTTGTTCCCCACTTCTCCTGGAGCAATGGCTCAGTCTGTGCAATCCCTGCTTGGCCTCAGCAGCACAAGGTGGAGAACAGGATAATCCCAAAGCTCCCTGTGCTTGCTGCACTAATCCTGCATTTGGGGCTGGGTAAATGAGGCTCTTCAGCCAGTCCTACCTTCCCTTTGCTGTGCATGGCCATGGACTGAGGGAGCAGGGGCCTGGTTAAGGAATGTTCTGGGCAGGGAATGTGCTGTGAGTGGCTTGGCTGACCTGCTGAAATAATGGTGGCACACGTAGGAAAACTGGTTTGGCTCATTTAGGACTTTGTTCCTGCCTCCCCCCCTCCGTTGTATTTTCATTTACTGCATCTCTTCCATGAGTGTTGCACAGGGAAACTCTGAACTGGGGCTCTGGGGATTTAGAGCCAGTTCCCTGTTTGGGAGCAGATTTCATGCAGATAATCTTTTCCAGTTCTATTTCTGCTCTGTGGGATGTGATTATTGCTGCTGCTTCACGATCCACTATGAGGATAAAAATGAGTTTCTAAGACAATCTTGATTGTATTTTACCACACAGGAGGAAAAACCTACTTAAAAGCTTTTTTCAGCTGACTTAACTTCATCAGTATCACACCCAACAAATCCAGGCTCTCAGGAGTCTGGGGCAGGGCTGGATGAGCTCTCCTGCATCCAGGTTCACTCCTAAAGGGCTCCAAAAATCTGCTTGAGATGGCTCATGCTGCAGCTGGTGCTAAAAGTGTGGTTTTTTCCCTCTTGCAGGAGAAGAATGCTCAGCTGCTGGGGACAGCCCAGCAGTTATTCAGCCACTGCCAGGCCCAGAAAGAGGAAATCAAACGCCTGTTCCAGCAGAAGCTTGATGAGGTACCTCTGTGCTGGGGGGATGTTTCTGAGTCAGCTGCATGCAAACATTTCTGGTCCAGAGCAGTCTCAGGTCTTCAGCTTCCGCTTTGCAGCAGATCAGGCTCAGAAAGGTGCAATCTGTGTCACTCTTTGGTGATGTTTTGTGTTTGTTGTTGGAATTGTGTGTGCCTGGTGCCCAAGGAAGGGGAAAAACCACAGCCATGTGGTGTTTGGTGAAGGATTCATCCTCTGCTGCTCAAACTAACTCTGTGCTGCCAACCTAGCTCAGGAGCACAGGAGGAAAATGTGGGGGCTCTCCACAGACAGTTCTGTTGGCTGGCAAAGCCTAAATGCCAGTGTTACAGTTGAAGGGATGGAACAGGAGCTCCAAGGTCCTTATGTCCCTCCTTGTTATCCCCCAGCAGCCACAAAGTGCCTTGGAGAATGCTGGGGGATGTCCTGAGAGCTGCAGAGTTCTGCAGATCTCCTCAGTGTCACTTGGGAATGGGACAATCACCAGGAATGAGGGTGTCAGGACCTCATTGACTGATCTCACCCTTCACCTTTTAGCTGGGAGTTAAAGCTCTGACATACAACGACCTGATCCAGGCTCAGAAGGAAATCTCTGCTCACAACCAGCAGCTGAAAGAACAGACAAAACAGCTGGAGAAGGACAACAGTGAACTCAGGAACCAGAGCTTGCAGCTGGTGGGTCCAGCCCCTGGGTTGGGAACAGGGGATGCTGCCCTTGGGCTGAGGACAGGGCACAAGCTGGGGGTTGAAACATCACCCAGCTGCTCAGGGTCCTTTGAAACAGAGGGATGATGGGGAGAAACCTGCAGGAGTCCTTTTTTACCTTTGATTGACCCCATAGCAAGACCTGAGGTGGCAGTTGGCTCTGGCCTCAGCTATGTCCCCAGACAGCTCTGGATGTCACTGGGTCTGGATCTGGCTGGGCAGGGAGTTTGTGCAGGGCTTGCTCTGTGGTGCTCATCTTGGTAACTCAAACTTGGAGATTCATGGAACTGCTAATGTGGGAAAAGACCTGTAAGATCTTTGAGTCCAACCATCAAGCAGCACCACCACCACGGTCACCAAAACGCCACGTCCTCAAGTGTCACAGCCACTTGTTGTTTGAACAATGCCAGGGGTGGGGAATCCAGCACTGCCCTGTGCCAATGCCTGACCACCCTTTCAGTGAGGAAATTTGATCCATCTAAACTCCCCCGGCCCAGCCTGAGGCCGTTCCCTCTCCTCCTGTCCCTGTTCCCTGGAGCAGAGCCCGACCCCCCGGCTGTCCCCTCCTGTCAGGAGTTGTGCAGAGCCACAGGGTCCCCCCTGAGCCTCCTTTTCTCCAGGCTGAGCCTCCTCAGAAGGAAGGTGAGGGGAATATCTGGATGTGGAAGCAGTGAGGGTGGGTGATAACACATTTTTAGAAAGAGCCAGGCCACCTCCTGCCACACTCCCTGGCACGAAGCTGGCAGGACTTTTCAATGAGCTAAGAGGTTCTTGTACATTCAGTGCAAAGTTCCTGCTTTCAGCGGGGACCCCAGGTGGTGTGCAGAGGTGAGAGCTGTGTCCTGACCTCTTTGTCCCTGTCCCTGTGTGTCCCTGCAGCTGAAGGCTCGGTGTGAAGAACTGAAGCTGGATTGGTCAACACTGTCACTGGAGAACTTGCTGAAAGAGAAGCAGGCCTTGAAAAATCAGATTTCTGAGAAGCAAAAGCACTGTTTGGAACTGCAGGTAGAGATCAAAAAACAAATGCAGACTCACCAGTTTGGGGTAGCCCTTGGGCAATGGGTCAGTTATGGGTATTACACTAAATATGATGGGAAAGGATGAGCCAGGTGCTGCTTTTTTGTTTATTCTTTTTTTTATTCTCCCAGAGATTGAGCTTTCTATTAGAGGATTTTAGTAAATAAGCATGTGGATAACTTGTAAAGGCACTAGATACCATGACCTGATTCCTTGGTGATGCTGTGGAAGGAGAAATCATGGTTTATCATTACATATAATTAAAAATCACAAGCTGATGACTTTTTTGTGTGCTCTGATGTCTCAGTTCAGGAATCACAGAGTCCCAGACTGGTTTGGGTTGGAAGAAACCTTAAAACTCATCTCATTGCGCCCCTGCCATGGGCAGGGACACCTTCCACCATTCATTCCAGGTTCCTCCAAGCCCCATCCAACCTGGCCTTGGACACTTCCAGGGATAGGGTGGAAATCATTTCCTGTAGAGTGACATTTCTCACAGTGACAAGGAATTGAACTCCTTTGTGTGAAGAGCTTTTCTTTCCCTGTGAGATTGGCTCCAGAGCTAACTCCATCCTTTTGCTGGATGCCTTGGCATGGAGTGACTGTGCAGTACTGAGGTACTCCACACTCTCTCTTTAAGTTGGAGATATTTTCCTTCTGGTTTTAAGATCTGAAATGTTCTTTCTCAGGGTCTCTGAGCCACTCCCCTCACCTGGGCCTTTTGGTCTTAAGCGCAGAGCAGAGATTTTCTCTCAAACTTTGGATCCCTTGTTCTTCATTGTTCCCAGAAGCAGAGACACTTTTACTCTAGAAGAATTTGGAATCAAAACTCCATAATGTGATAGAATTATTAGGTGTAGTATTTAATATTTGTTTTCCTCTTCATTTAAAGATCAGCATCGTGGAACTCGAGAAGAGTCAGCGGCAGCAGGAGCTGCTGCAGCTCAAGTCCTACACACCCTCAGAGGAGCCCCTGTCAGTGCAGCTGCACAGCAAAAGCCACCTGAGCCGTGACCCTGAGGCTGAGCACGGCAGGTTCCAGCTGGAGCTGGAGTGCTCCAAGTTCCCCATGCCCCACATCAATGGCATGAGCCCCGAGCTGTCCATGAACGGCCACGCCACCCCCTACGAGCTCCAGCATGCCTTCAGCCGGCCCTCGTCCAAGCAGAACACCCCCCAGTACCCCAACTCCCACCTGGACCAAGACATCGTGCCCTGCACCCCCAACCACAGCAGCAGGCAGAAGGCAGACAAGGTGACCAGCCTGTCCCTCCCTGATTACACCAGGTTCTCCCCTGCTAAAATCGCCCTGCGCAGACACTTGAATCAGGACCACGGCGTCAATGGAAGAGCAACAGCTAGTGAGATACAGAGGTGAGAGGGGTGGGGAGGGAAGGTAGATATCAGAATAAATCACATGGGCTCCATTTCCTTCGTGCTGGAAAAAGCCCCTTCTTTATTCACATCACTCATTTTTATACAGTTTTATACATTTTTATACAGACCTCGTGTGTGACTCCAATTAGTAGCTTTCTTACCACTTACTTAATTCATTATTAACAAGTTGTTACCCTGTATTGATTGGTCACTCAAACCCCCGTGTGTACGTGCAGGAAAAGTTGCTTGTGAGAGATAGTTTTCATTTTTCTATCTAAAAACAGTTTATAAGGTGCTGGTTGTTTTTTACCCAGGAACAGATTGTTATGTTAACGAAATGCTCACACCAGGATTGCTTTCACACGGGAACTTGCAAAGTGCTGGCTTGACAAGGCCAACCACTGATTCCAGGAGAGCAGGCCTTTCTTTATAATTTTTCTACCTTACTGCAACAGGTGGTGGTAATAGCACTGGTTATTTAGATTGGGAAAAGATATTTTTCACAGTGGAGGTTGATCTGTTTTAAAAAGGGTTTTTTTTTTCTTTTTTTTTTTTTTTTTTCTTTCACAAAGAGCTAATGGGGTAAATAAGGTGGGGCAGTGCCTTGAGTGTGGTACAGGAATTCCTTGTCACTGGGTTTGGAACCTGACAATTGTTCATCTTTCTTCCAGAGCTGAACATGTCAAAGAGAATGGCCTTACATATCCAAGCCCTGGAATTGCAAATGGCATAAAGCTGAGTCCTCAGGAAACTCGGCCCTCCTCCCCCGCGGCCTTACCCAGTGCAGGAGAGAAGGTAAAGGATCTGCTGCTGCACAGTGCTGCCCCTGGGGCAACAAAGGGCAGACTGGAAAAAGCAGCAATGGCCTGGAAAATGCAGGGTTGGCCAGGCTGGAAAATGCAGGAATGCTGCATTATGTGGCCAGCTTGGCATGGGAAATGACACAAAATACAGCGATGCAATAAATCAGAGCTGGTCAGAAGGAGAGAAAGGTGTGCTCCTTTCTGAGCACCAGTAATGCAGTGGGACTACTGTTTGATCTGGCATGAACTGGGGAAGGAGGCTTTTTCATAGGTATAAAGAGTAAAAAATATGGTCCATGTAATTGGTGCAGCCATGGAGCATATTGGGGCTCACAGAGCAGCAGGTGCCCTGCAGTAGCAGGTTGCCATGGAAATGCATCTGGCTGCTACAGAGGGCCTCAAGATACAAAATCTGACATCTGAATGCTTTTCACAGAGCTTGAACCAAAACACAGGGAAATGAGCTTGCCTAAGGCTTCCTTTTCCTGATGCTGGGGGCCAGCAGTGGCCTTAATTTACCCATTTCTGTGCTGTGGGATGTTGCTGTCCCAGGAGCCTGGTGCTGGTAACCAAGCTGCTCCATGCCCGCCCTGTCTGATGTACAGTCATTGCTTAAAAAATTCCTTAAAACAAAAAGGAGTGGGGGAATGACACACACAAAGAAACAAGCAGGTTATCATTACCTAAAAAACCTTTTTAATATCCTGTGTGAGAACTTTGCTTTCTCTTTTGATTTTACAGGTTTTGAGAGAGAGAACCTCTGTGAGTAATGGAGAAACTATCACCAGCCTCCCTATCAGTATTCCTCTGAGCACAGTGCAGCCCAATAAACTCCCTGTTAGTATCCCTCTGGCCAGCGTAGTCCTACCTAGCCGTGTTGAGAAGGTGGTGAGTAAGGGATTGTCAACACTTTCCATCCCTAACTAAAATCCCAGTGGGCAAGAATGGGGTGCTGTGCCCCAGGATCCTCCATGGGCTGCTAATCCTGGGGGTCTGCTCCTTGGGGGAGGCTGCTGGGGGATGCATCCTCTTGGCTCTTGGATCCTGTAGATTTTTCCTCTCCTTTCTCTGTGGGGTGGAGGGGGGTTCAGCCAGGAAGGAGAGCCTAGTCTGGAATACGTGTTTGGGTGAAGAGCCTGAGAGTTTGTGGCAGTGGAAGCAGAGAATTGCATGTGTCAACTAGTTCTTAGCCCTGCTTTCTGCAGGAACCTGGAAGAGAATTCTTCTGTCTCAGTCACCTCAAAGCTGCCTGTTCTCCTCACACGTGTGTAGGGTGAGCCTGAACAGCCCCTTGGGGCTGTGATACCTCACATGTGACTGGCTGCTCTGTAGCAGAAATCTTCTGGGGCCATCTCTTTTTGAGATGTGACAAGTCCTTGCTTATCTGAGTGGAGGAGGAGTTCAAAAAAGCCTGGTCCAGTTTCTCACACCAGTTTGTCACAGAAGTGGTGCAGCAGAGAACTGAGAAGCATTTGCTGCTTTTTTGAGAGCTCTGAGTTAGAATGCATCCATGGCTTGTCTTTCAATCCCAGACTGGGAAAGCTGGAGTTGGTTCACAATATTGAATCCGTTGCATTTTTCCAGCTGAAGACTTCTGGCTTTAGCAGAACCAGAGTCTGCTCAGCTCTGGGTGTCCCTAGGGCAGTGCCAGCCCTGGGTGGCACCTCCCTGTTTGTTCAGGCTGCCATTTCAGGTGTTTTCCATGTTTAGGAGAACATCCTCAGAGAATGTCCCAGAGAACATGGCCAGATGCACTTCATGTTCCTTTTGGGATTGTTTTGGGGAGCTTTGTGAGCACAGGCCCAGGGACATGATACAACCATCAGTCTCCTCCGTGCTGCAGCAGTGGGCTGAGCCATTCCTGCTCCTGGCAGAGCTGTCCTGAGTCTGAATATGCTGTGATGAGGAGCCTCTCTCTGCATGGTGCCTGCTGTGTGTGAGATACTATTGCAGTATAATTAATCACTACATTTGGGGCCTTGACGTGCTGATCCAAGCTTTTCTCAAAACAAACTGAATCTAGGGCATACAGGAAGCAGAGCCACTTCCCAGGCAGATGTACTAATGCATGTGAATTTGGTTTAAGCTGGAGATTTCTGATGCTGTTTCCTGAAATGCCTGTTTCTCTCCCCAGAGAAGCACACCCAGCCCAGTTCACCAGAGCAGAGACTCATCGACACTTGAAAAGCAGATTGGTGCTAGTTCTCATAATGGCATAAGCAATGCTGCTGGAAACAAGCCTCTGGCTTTGGCTACCTCAGGTAACAGCCTCACCTGTGCACAGCTGCTCCTCTGTTGGGGCAGCACCCAAATGCACCCAGCTGAGTTTTCCAAGCACTTCTTGCCAGGTTCTGCAGGCTCTGGAGTGCTGGATAACTGTGGGTGAGACCAGAAACTCATGGATGATGCTCTGATGTGCCTCCAGCTTGGGTGCATCTGGCATAAAGGGTTGGATTGATGTGCCTTTACTTGTAATTAAGTAAATTCTTCTGTAAATTCTGTGGGGATCCAGAGATTCCCACAGGTTTAGAGTGTGGCAAACTTGCAGAGCGTTGCACAGCTGTGTGCTGAGCTGGTGATCTGGCTCTAGAAGTTTTATTTTACAGGGTCTTTAAATAGCAGAATGAATTTTTTGGGGTAGGTTATGGAGCGGCTGTAAAGGCACAACAACCTGGGTGGGAAAAGCTCAAATGGGAGAGGATGGGGATCCCTTTAGGTGCAGACATTGCTTCTGACTCACTCATCTGTGGAAATCATGGTCTCTAGCCACACTGGGAATCTTGTGGGCCAGGAAAAGTAGGTTCTACAGCTGATCCCTCACCAAAGAGTGCTTTTGTTCTCAGTGTTTACCATCCTGAGGGGCTTGGGTTGTTTCAGTATCTCTTTTGCAAAGGGCTTGGCTGCAGTTTTCTATAAAGCAAATGAAATATTTTTTAAAAACTTGTTGCAAACCATTACCATGTTTTTCCCTTCTGCCCTTTTCATTTAGAGAGCCCAGGCCATTCTAGAGCCCTAAACCCATTTATGATATACCCTATGACAAACACTGAATTCCCTTCCCGAGATTCCTTCCTTGTGGAATTTTTCTGCCATTATGTCTTTGAAGGTCCTCTGTCATTTCCTAAGTCCCAGCCTTTTGATGAATTTGGAGGAGGTGGGCTGTGTGGATGGCAAAGTCCTTCTCTTTTTGGGGAAGGGAAGGACTGAGTCTGGCCATCCATTTCCTTGATGAAAGGAAGGAGTTAAGAGTAGAGGACCCCTGATTTCAAAAGGGGTAATAGTTCAAACAAAGCTTAAACTTGAATTCCATGTAAAACTGGGAGGAGCACGTGTTCTATGGGATACCTCCATATACCAGGTGAATTTTCCTGAACTGGCAAGAGAGCAGTGGAAGTCCCTAACCCCCAGCTGGCACCTCAGCACCCAGAGAGCCACGTTCTCACTGCCCCGTGGAAAAGCAGCTGTGTGTTTCTCATGTAATCCAGGGCCACTGGCTGTTCTCCAGGCAGAGCTGGAATCCCTCCTGGCCCTCCCAGCCCTGTACTCAGTGACCTCTCTCTCGCTCAGCCCCAGCAATGATCTATACTTTCCCTCTCAACAGGTTTTTCTTACTCTTCTGGCTCCGTGGCAGTCAATGGAAATCTTACAAACAGCCCAGCCCATCTTAACCATAGTGTTGATCAGGCAGCTCTGGACGACTCTGGGAGTCTCTTTAACTCTGTAGGGTCTCGGAGTTCCACTCCACAACATCCTTTGCTAATGATGAGGAACTCTGGGCAGAACTCCCCTGCTCAGCAGCACTCGAGCCCCCGCTTAAGTGGCCCGGCCCAGAGCCTGGCAGGGGGACTGCAGAGTGCAGAGGCTCAGAAGATCTTTGCCGAAGGAACAAAGGGGGACCTGCAGTCTGATGCAGCGTTTTCAGATCCTGAGAACGAGGCCAAGAGGAGAATCATCTTTACAATCTCTCCTAATACAGGACATGTAAAACAATCCCCTTCCAGCAAGCACAGCCCCGTGCCCGGCAGCGCCCGGCCGGAGGGCGGCCAGGCCCACGCGCAGGACGGGAAGAAGCGGGGCCGGCGGAAGAGATCCTCCACTGGGAATGCCAGCGGGAACGCCGCCGTCTCCCCGAAACGCAAACCCCTGCCCTCGGTGGCCGGGCTCTTTACACAGCCCTCGGGG
The DNA here is from genome assembly GCF_031753505.1 of Anomalospiza imberbis. NCBI lineage: Eukaryota > Metazoa > Chordata > Aves > Passeriformes > Viduidae > Anomalospiza > Anomalospiza imberbis. The sequence continues at coordinate 1,734,075 of NC_089707.1, forward strand.
TCGCCGCTCAATATCAACTCCATGGTAAGGGCCCACGGCACGAGCTGGGCTTTGGGAGAGCTCTTGGAATTTGGGATTGTAGCAGCATGGGGTTTAGAGGGTGGTTGCTGTTACCTGTTCCCCTTCCCCTGTGGAAAAGCTGTTTGGGAAAGCATTCAGGCAAGGCAGTCAAGTCCACACACACCACACTCAGCATGGCAAGCTCAGCAAAGAGAGGCAGAAGGGCCTTCTGTGTGATGTGAAAATTAGGAAGTTTAATAAAGGACAATAGGAGCCAAGGACCATGGAGCAAAGGTTACTACGGCCAGGTGCATTTTGGCACTCAGCCAAGAGCACCCTGTTATTTTTGGGGATACCCCTTAAATACCTTTTTCCTTACATCAGTCCATTGCATATTCATAGACCATTATGCATGTCCATAAACTAGTTTACATATTCCAGGAACTTTTTTACATGGCCCCTCCTTGGGTTCACCTTTTTAGAGCATTTGTCTTTCTTGGCTGTGGTTTTAGTTCCTTTGGTTCCTTTTCTTTATCACTTTATCACTTCCAGTTTGGGCCTTGGTCCATACTTTCTTCAGACAGTGAGTGCTGATCGTTGGCAGATCTGTACAGGTGTCCTCATCCTGTGTTCATTGGATGTTATCCCATCCAAGCAGGCATTTTAACACAAGCACACTTATATCAGCTATATCACTACTATGTCTAAGCTTAATTAATAACAGACTATATATTTACAACACAGTTACTTTAACATCACACATATAAAATCCATTTTAATATTTGTAAAAAAGCCAATATTATAATATGTATCTATAACATATGGTCAGTTCCAGCAAGGTTTATTTCAGCACACCAAAGGGAAACCAGGGACAAAAGACAAACCATGTGCACTGCACAAGGTTTAAGTAGGGGAGGGCACAGGGGTGGTACCAAGGGCAGGGCAGAGGGCATTGGCTTTCAGGGAAGATGGGGCTGGCCACCAGGGATACCACAACCAACAGGGAAAGGAGAAACCAGGGGAAGTTGGGACATATGGGGGAAGGAACTGGGATGGATCAGCATTGTGCAAGACTCCATGGGGAAGTCTTTCCTGTCCACTCAGGTGGGGAAAATCTCTATGGTAAGACCATGGAAAGACTATGGTAAGTCTCTCCAAGGCAAGGCTCTGGGGATTTCCCTGAGGGGGAAGGAATCTGAGGATTCCACAAGGGATAAGCTCCAGGCTCCCAGGCTGGTACTGGAATTGCCATGAAGGCTCTTAGCAGCAATTCTCCTGCCTCTCGTTTTCACTAAGTTGGTGAACAGTTTGTGTATAAGCAGAACGTCTTCAAAGAGCTCTTTGCTGTCAGAGGATTAAAAATTAAAAATAATCTCTTCCCTCATGACAAAGAGCTTATTTCTGCAGTGAAGTTGATTTTTGAGGCTGTAGATTCAATATTTTGAAAATAGTTTAAGCTAAGATTGACTAAACAGCAGAGGAGTGCCAGAAGCATATGGCATTCTTGCTAATGAAGCCAGCTAGAGAGTTGTGTGCATGTGATCCTGCAGTGTAGTTTGAGAAGAAAAGGTTTATCCCAGGTCGTCATTTCTGATGTCAAACACGAAATCAAAGAATGAAAATTAGCTATTTTACCAAGTTACATTTGAGCTTTCACCCCAGGTTCTAATGCAGGAGGTGGAAGACAGCAGCAGCAGTGCTAAACAAGCAGCTGTTGGATGTCCCAGAGCAAGTGAAACCTGCATTAAAATCCTTAACAAGATGCTTTTCCAGGGATACTCTCATGTGTAACTGCTTTCTTTCCTTCTCACCCAGGTCAATAACATTAACCAGCCCTTAGAAATAACAGCCATTTCCTCTCCTGAAAACTCCCTGAAGAACTCTCCTGTTCCTTACCAGGACAATGACCAGCCCCCAGTGCTGAAAAAAGAGAAGCCCCTCGTTCAGAGCAACGGTGTCCATTACTCCCCCCTGACATCGGATGACGAGCAGGGCTCTGAGGATGAGCACAATAGCAGCAGGTGAATGCACAGGCACGGTTTCAGGATAGGGTTTCTCTCAGGGCTGATAACACTACTCTCAGCAGGAGGGGTGTGTTTAAGCCTCTTTGTTCTCCTTGCTTGAAGGCCCATCCCATTATCCCAAACCTCTTATGTGGCTGAAGCTGTAAACAGGGAAGGTATTCAGGCAGTAGAATAACCTGCTGCAGCTGTGTTTGCAAGGCTGGCAGGGTCTGGCCTTGGCAATAACTGCTCTGAGAAATGGAGGAGACTGAGGGGAGGCAGAGGAGCAGGGGCTGAGCTCTGCTCTGGGACAGGGACAGGAGCCCAGGAAGGGCTGGAGCTGGGCCAGGGCTTGGCACGGAGCTCAGGGAAAGGTTCTTCCCCCCGAGGGTGCTGGCACTGCCCAGGCTCCCCAGGGAATGGTCCCGGCCCCAAGGCTGCCAGAGCTGCAGGAGCGTTTGGACAGCGCTGCCAGGGATGCTCAGGGTGGGGGTGTTGGGGTGGCTGGGCAGGGACAGGGGCTGAGCTGATGTGTCAGGACACATGCCAGCCACCACCCCCACCCCTAGCTGCACCTCCTGCACCCTGAGTCCTGCTGGCAGCCCCCAAACCAGCCTGGTTTGCCCCTCTCCCCTTGATTCAGCAGGAATCAGGAGGGGGCTCAACCCAGGGTTGGCAGGAGCCTGGGAGGGTGGGCAGGCCCTGGCCCAGGGTGCCCAGAGCAGCTGGGGCTGCCCCTGGATCCCTGGCAGTGCCCAAGGCCAGGCTGGACAGGGCTTGGAGCAGCCTGGGACAGTGAAAGGTGTCCCTGCCATGGCAGGGGTGGAATGAGATGAGCTTTGAGGTCCCTCCCAATCAAACCATCCTATGGTTCTGTGGAAAATTACCACTATTGTAATGTGGTTCTACCTCTTGTTTTGAAAGAAAAACAACAAGGTTCTCTGAACGTGCACTAATCCTGTCAAAGAGCAGTAATTCTTGTAATAGCTCCTGCCTGAAGTTTGTGATGGGTTTTTTGATGCTTATAAATTCCTTTAGTGACACAAGGCTGTGGGACTGAGTTGTTTTTTTATACTCTCCTCATGATCATGAGGAGTATAGATTGTGAGGGGAAATGTGCAACAGAAGGTTTGCTGTAGGTGCTATAACCTTTCTATTTTCCCACTAGAATTGAGAGGAAAATTGCAACAATATCATTGGAAAGCAAATCTCCACAGAAGACTGTTGAAAATGGTACGTGTGAGGAATGGGAATTGTTTGTGGTGATGGCTGGGTCTGGGGATGGGTGAAGCTGACAGCCAGGGGGATGTTTCTTTCTGCTGCTGGACCAAGTGTCATTCTTAATCATCATTAAGTCAGGTGGCTGCTAATTACAGATTTTGGGTCGCTTTTTTCTGTAGTCACAGGTCAGCAAAGATCTGATGAGTTTTTTCACTGACTCAGGGTTTGAGGAGGGATCTGTAGTACAAAGATGGGGGAAAAGCAGATCAGTATTATTAGATTTTTCCAGAGTGTTAAACTGAATTTTAAGTACTTTTAAGTGACTTCACAAACATTTCTGCCTTTGGTTCAGAAATAGAATTACAGACTGATAAAAGGTGGGTTTTGAAGGATAAAAAATGTGGGTGCTGCCCAGAGAAGGGTCTGGAGCACCAGGAGGGAGCTGGGTGAGTTCAGCCTGGAGAAAAGGAGGCTTGGGGAGTCCTCACTCTTTACAACTCCCTGACAGGAGGGTGCAGCCAGGGGGAATCAGGCTCTGCTCCCAGGAAACAAGGGACAGGACAGGAAGAAATGGCCTCAAGGTGTGCCAGGGATGGTTTAGATTGGATATTGTAAGAATTTCTTCACTACAAAGATTGTCAAGCATTGGAAGGGGCTGCCCAGGGCAGTGGTGGAGTCCCCATCCCTGCAAGTGTTCAAAAAACCAATGGAGTGGCACTTGAGGACATGATTTAGTGATAACCATGGTGGTGGTGCTGGTTGATGATCTTAAAGGTCTTTTCCAGCCTTGAGGACTCTGTGATTCTATAGAACCCCTTTCTCAAGGGGCAGATTTAGTGAATGCTGTTTATTGACATTTGTAAACCTTCCCCCCAACCAGGTGGCAGCATATCGGGGAGGAAACAAGCACAAAGCAACGAGAACATGAACAGCAGCAAATGGAAATCAACTTTTTCACCGATATCTGACATCAACCTGACCAAAACCACAGACAGCCCCTTGCAGGCCGTGTCAGCTCTGAGCCAGAACTCCCTGTTTGCCTTCAGGCCGCCCCCTGAGGACGGGCTGCCCATGGACACCAAGGTCCCGGGACACCCCAGGAAGAGCCTGGCAGTGCCCTCGGATGGGCTGAGCCCTGGCACAAACCCCCCCAACGGCTTCAGCTACAACGGGGGCCTGCCCTCCGAGCTGGGCCTGCACGGCTTCATGGACAGCGCTGCTCTTCCACACAAAGCTGGGGATGGTTCTGCTCCCAGCTGCTCCCTGGGCTTCCCCTCGCAGCGAGGCAAGGACCTGGGGGTGTCAGACACGAACCTGTTCCTGAACAAGAGGCAGCTGGAAGCTCTGGGCACCAAGGGAGAAGAGCTGAGCCGGCCGGGGGTGAAGGGCAAAGAGCTCAGCGAGCTGAGCGCCCGAGCTGGGGGGTCTATGGAGAAAAACTCTGTGCAGCACAACGGGAAGGTCGGCAAGGGAAGGGACCGAGACGTGGAGTTTAAAAATGGCCACAACCTTTTCATTTCTGCTGCTGTTTCGTCTGGTGGCCTTCTGAATGGTAAAAGCCTTTCTACTGCTGTTTCCTCAGCAGGGAACCCAGCGCCGTCTGTCCCGACGCACCATCCTTTCCTCAACACTCTGACCACTGGATCACAGTTCCCCCTCGGCCCCATGGCCTTGCAAGCAAACCTCAACTCGGTGACAAATTCCTCAGTATTGCAGTCCTTATTTAATTCAATGCCAGCTGCTGCCAGTCTGGTCCACGTGTCATCAGCTGCAACCAGACTGACTAATTCTCACACTATGGGGAACTTCTCTCCTGGGGTTACAGGTGGAACAGTTGGAGGTAGGCAGAACTCTTTCTCTGGTATAAGACAGGGCCTAAAGGAAAGTCTGACACTGCCTCTCCAGGGGTGAAACTCTTTCATTTCTACAGGATGCGAAGCAGATCTGTCCCACATAACCAGTCTCCTCTCTCTCTCTCTTTCTCTCTCTTGGAATTGCTAGGATGATTTCAGTTCCCTACAGTGAAATCTCATGAGCTTTGTCTGCTAGATGAGCTTGTTGTACCACCTTAATGAAACAATACACCCAGACTTTGTGATTGATAATGTTTGCTTGTTCAGATGTTGCTGTGTTGGAACCAACTTAGGTCTGCCTGCAGGTAACAGATTTGACTTGTCCTGGTACCATGTTAAGGATCTCTAACTTGTCAACTTGAGTAAAGGTTGAGTTTAGGCCTTGAATGGATTTAGCGTGATCCAGGAGGAGCAGAACATCAGAGGAGCTGGTGTTGGGAGTTCTGTAGCATTCTGGCCCTTGAATGGACATGAAGAGCATTTCTTGGCCAGGAAGGGCAATGCCATATGCACCTTGCACTTCTGGGATTCTGCACAGGCTTGGCTTCTGTGGCACACACCGGGGACAAGCTGGCAGGACCAGAAGACAGGCTGAACCTGCCATTTCTAAGTGTCTAGGGCAGTTTTTCTCTACCTGTCCATAATCATTCAGGCACCATGTCGGGAAATCCTAACTCTCACATCTCTCAGCACGTAGATTTGCTGGAATTACACCTCCCCTCTGCTGCCCTGTAAGTGGGGGAGCAGGAGGGTGGGGAGGGAAGAGCAGCACTTTGAGTCTTCAGATAAGCAACTCTAAAGATCACTTCTAATCTCATCAAAACTCTGCCCGTGTGGTATAGAACTGACAGTTCTTGGGTCTGACCATTTTTCCTCGTGGCATTTAGAGGTTGGCAGTAGGAAAGGTAAGTGGAACCTTTTGTACCTCCTGGCCTGCACCATTATCTCTTCATTGCTTGCTGCCTTCTCACGCTGCATATTTTTGTATGGGGCTGTAACTATTATAATTTTGCTTTTGTTTGTTTGTTTCTTTTTTTTTTTTTTGTCTTTTTTGTTTTGTTTCTCTTGTCACTTGAGACTGTACAAAGCCCATCTGTTGAAGCTGAGTTTTTCTCTCCTGTTTGCAGGTATTTTTAACCATGCGGTGCCTTCTGCCTCCTCTCCTCATCAATTTGGAGCCAGTTTCAGCAGCAGTGCTGTCTCTAGCAGCACCGTGCTAAGCTTAAACCCTCTGCAGGCTGTTGCCAGCACCTCATCCTCATCCTTCCCACCCTCTTCCTCTAATTTAGTAACATCTAGTGAGACTAGACCTGCTCAGCACCTCAACAGAGCTCCAGTGCAATCTGTCTTCCATCCCCCTCCACCCCCACCTAACGTGTCCTTGCCTCCCCCTCCTCCTTTACTCGCTTCTAACTCCGAGCCTGCTCTCCTGCAGAACCTGCCCTCCATCCCTCCTGGCGAGACGTTCCTGCCCTCCTCCTCTGCTCCTGTCCAGCCTAACTCTTCTTTGTCTATTAAACTGGCTTCTCTCCAGCACAAACCCTCTCGCCCCTCCTTTACAGTCCATCACCCGCCCCTGCCCCGCGTGCTCCCGCAGCCCAACGCCGCTGGCACGGCCGCTATGTGGGTGACCCTTGGCATGCAGCCTCCTTATGCTTCGCACCTTTCGGGGGTTAAGCCACGATAAAGAGCTTGCTTAGCTAACAGTTCTTGTTTTGTAAGGTAAGGCCAGACACAAAACCAGAGGAGTTTGCGTGCGAGATGCTCACTGACGCTTCTTCCTTTGCAGAGAGAGGTCAGGGCCGGGCTCCGTGAAACAGAAACCTCTGAAATGGGGAAAATGAGCTCTAAAATGGGGGAGAGAAACCTCTAAAATGGGGAGAGAAATCTCTAAAATGTGGGGAGCAAATCAGCTGGTGGCAGAGGATGGGAAGTGTTGGTGCTCTTTGTTCTGGGAGTCAGGATTTCTCGACAAGGAGTGCTCACAGGGGTAACTCTGCTCTGGCTCAGGGTTATGTTCAGGCTGAGATCTCTTCATAGGAAGAGAAAGTATTCTTTCTGGAGGTAGTAACACAAGGAAATGTCTATTTTCCATGTGGTTTTATACAGTTGTTGGATGTGGGTGTTGCCCATCTGATCCCCCTCCCCTCTTGCACAGCCTGTTTATCCCAAACCAGTCCTTGTCCATAGCACTGAGGTGCCCAAAGGTGCCTCTCTGTGACTCTGTGTGACAACGTAGTGGTCAGTAAAAACTGCCAGTCAACAACAGCTGCTCTCAATAGTCATAAAGTTTAAAATCTCTAGGTTATAAGCCTCAGTCTTGCTTGGAGAGTAAATTCCCTGGGCCTGCAGTGCAGTCAGTGTCCCCTGCATCACTGGAAACACAACCACAGGTAGCAGAGAAGGGCTGTGACTCCCTGTCACTTCCCTGTGCTGGACTTCCTGCCAGGGCCAGCAGGAACAGCCCCAGCAGATGTTTTATTTTTGCTTACAAGCCCTGGGAGCACAGGGAATGTGCAGGGGGAAGTGGGCTCCACTCTCCACAAAGGCTGTAGGAGAGGAGGGTTCTGGAGGCTGTGTGCATTTCTCCTGCAGCAGGTATTTATTGAACTGTCTCTAGAGCTACTACAGAATAAACTGTACCACCACAGAGCTGGGTCCTGTGGTTCATGCAAACACTCTGTGGCAATCCTGCTGTACCAACTCGTGCTTGCCAAGTGCATCCAGCGTGCCCAGCCCCAGAGCTGGCTCCGTGCTTTCCTTGTAGGTCTGTGATGTTGCTGTCTACTGGTACCAAAGCTACAAACGTGGTTGAACACACTTTGCTGCTTATAAAACTCAATTACAACATACCTGAGAGAGCCTCTGTGCATTGTGTGTAGTGTCTTCCTCATCAAATTCCTCCTCAGACACCACAAAAACCTGGTTAGGCTTTTGGGAGGCATGTAAGTATTGCCAGGTCCTTCCCTGCAGGAAAGGGAGGCTGAGGAAGGGCTTTGTGTGCCAGCAGAAAGGTGGGCTTGGAAAACCCCAAACAGAGAGAGGATGGGGATGGTGAGGAGGGTCAGTTTGGGGTCTGTGTGTGAGATTCTCTGTTGGAATTACCTGGAACTGAGACCATGCTGGACTAGGATCCATCAGGTGTGACAGTCCCTGTCACTGAAAAATACTGAAAATAGAGGCAAAGCACAAAAGGGACTTGTAGAAAAATAGCTGGGTGTCAAAGCTGGATTGTGGAGCACAGGAGCAGAACTGATGGTACCAGAGGTGGTTGTGATCCCAAGTCCTGTGACTTGAAGCCAAGGTGTTTGAGCAGTGCCCTTGATTTCAGTGAGAACAGAAATGTGTTCAGGTGTGTTCAATTTTGGGGGAACCAGGGCTGGAACCAGGAACGGGGGACTGAAATAATCTGCTTTGCTTCTCTGCTCTGGAGCCAGGCTGGGAGAGCTGGGGGTGCTCCCCTGGAGAGGAGAAGGCTCCAGGGAGAGCTCAGAGCCCCTTGCAGGGCCTGAAGGGGCTCCAGGAGAGCTGGAGAGGGACTGGGGACAAGGCCTGGAGGGACAGGACACAGGGAATGGCTCCCACTGCCAGAGGGCAGGGATGGATGGGATATTGGGAATTAGGAATTGCTCCCTGGGAGGGTGGGCAGGCCCTGGCACAGGGTGCCCAGAGCAGCTGGGGCTGCCCCTGGATCCCTGGCAGTGCCCAAGCTTGGACAGGGCTTGGAGCAGCCTGGGACAGTGGCAGGTGTCCCTGCCATGGCAGGGGTGGATGGGCTTTAAGGTCCCTCCAACCCAAACCTTTCTGTGATTCATAATGTCCCTCCCCCACAATAATAACAAAACTCAAAGCAGATTAACTTTTACTATAAAAAGGTGAAATACTGAGGGGGAGAAATACCTTTTTTACTCTTTTCCCCCCACTTGATTTTAGTCCCATAGAACAGAGTTCAACACAGCCACAGCTTGAAAAACTGCAGCATTTGGAGGGGCCACACATCCCTTGGAACCTCCATCCTTTCCTCTAATTGGGATTGGGTCAAGATTTGCTTCATCTGAGGAGGTCATGGAGCAATGTAGGAATGATTGACACATCTAACAACACAGCAGATTTTTGCCTTTTATTTAGATGAGTCTCTTCCTCTCCTCCTGTTGTGCAGGTAACTAGGATTTCTACCTCAACCCAATGTGACCTATGCAAGGACAACGTGGACCAACTTCACTCGGCTTCCACTGAAAGGTGCTCACCTGGCCTGTGCAGGGGTTTCTACTCTTACTACTGGACAAAATAAAAACCATAAAAAAGACCTAAATAACAGAGCAAACATTTACTGTGAATCTGACTAAAAAAAAAAAAAAAGGAAAAAAGGCAAAAAAAAAAAAAGCAAAAGAAATGCTTAAAGCTCCAGTTTGTATTGTTGATAGTTTAGATAAAGTATTTATCTTTTTTTTTAAGTGAAAACAATTTTGACTTATTTTATTCCACCTAGATTCATAAATACAAGTTATTATTATTAAATTCTCTGAATACTAAAGGACTGGCACACCAGCAGAGATGTAAAAGAGCCTCCTCGGTGCTATTTTGTCCGTCAGAACTGTGCCTCTGGTTTGAATCCTTGGTGCTGATTTTGGGGGGGTTGACCAATGCCAAACCCAGTTTTTAAAGGTCTGCAGATTATTTATTCCTCTGACTGTGTTCATATCCCAGAATCCTCTTGGTTGGCAGCCAGGGCTGACAGAGGAAGGAATTCTCCCCCCTGGGGGTTTGGTTCAGACCGAGCCAAGCGCTTTTTAACTGGGTGGGTTTTAATTGAGTTTGTGACTAACGAGGGCTCTGTGCTCCCCTCTGGAGCAGCCTGGGCAGGCACAGCTGGAACAGGAGAATTCCAAGTCCTGACCCATCCAAACTACTTCCCTGGGCCATTTGCAGTTGCTGGTGGTGCTGGGGTCACTGTGAATTTTGGTAGCTGGTCTGGTAACTCGCTTCGTGGGGCTGGCCTTGGTGTTTGAACAGGGTGTGTGCTGGCTGGTGCTGGTGCAGCCCTTTCTTTCCCCAGTGTTGGGAAGGTTGAACGTTGTGTTTCTGTCCTGCTGCAGGCTGCAGAGTTTGCTCAGCTCGTTGTTTTTTCGTTCCAAGCACGACGTGTTTCATTGGTAGGGTTTTGATACTTGACTCCGACCCGGCTTGGCCGTTTACATGGATTAACAAGGTGCATTTTGCTTTTGTGTTCCTTTGCTTTTGAGTAGGTTCTTGAATGGTAGTTCACAAAAACACCCTGACCTGGCTGCCTGTGCTGTCACTGTCCCCCTGGGCCAGGGACTTGCGTCGTGACTCGGTGTCGTGTGTGCAGGAAGGGCCGACTTTATAGAGCTGTGATGAAAACTTCTAAGTTTCCTATGCTTTATTTCCTTTGTTTTTAGTTTGTACAATGCACAATGAACCTGTAAAAACTTATTTATTGAAGTGTACAAAGTGAGGAGGAGAAGGAGGATCCATTTAAGGAGGATCAGGCTGGTCTGAGTTCAGGCCGGGCCAAGCACCAATAAAGAAAACTACAGTAGAAAGGGGATTGCAACAGCAAAATGACTGGAAAAAAAATCACATGCAGGCTTTGGAAAACACCTCCCTGCTGACCCTGGTGCTCAGAGGGGCAGCACTGTCTTTAAATCCCTTCTGGTGAGTCTCCCACTGCAGCAGTCCGGCACTGGCAGGAGCTTCTTGGAGCACCCCGGGGTCACAAACAGCTGCTCTGGGTTTGGGGTCAGTGAGGTCCCTGTGCCCTCCTGGGCTCTCCTGCTGCCTGGATCCAGCAGGGTTGGAAGTGTTTGCAGAGGGGGTCAGGGGCTGCAGCAGCTCCCACCCTCTGCAGGGCTCAGCTCTGTGCCTCATCCCGGGCAGTCTCAGAGGGGTTTAGGACCAAGTGCAGTTGTTCTGTGGATTCCTGAGTGTGTCTTCCATGGGAGCCTCTGTGTGCAGCCTCTGGGGTCTGGCTTTGCCTCCTTATCCACTGGGAAGGGACTGAAAGCCCTGGAAGTCAGGGGTATTTTGGAATGTTTTCTGCTTTGTGTGGGACAGGGTGTGTCCTGCTGTGGGTCTGGCAGCACGAGGAAAACCTGGAAAAGGGCAGGAATGCTCAGAGGGTGAGAGGAACATCCAGTAGCTTCTCGTAGGAGCCAAACACAGTGTATGTCCTGGAATCCAGGAGCACAGTAACCCAGATGTTTTACAGCTGGGAGTTGGGCAGCTCCAGCTTCTTCCCCAGCACACAGCAGAGTGCTGGAACCTCTGGAGACTGTAAATGAGTGATTGCTGGAGGGGCAGCAGCCTTAATTAATTCCCTAATTACCTCTCCCCCATCGTTTATATCTCTGGTGAAAGAGAGAGAGGAGGAAATTCAAGTAGAAGCTTTTAATCCCCCTGATTTTATCAGAGCCTTTCCTGCAGAGGGAGCAGCATATGGTGCCCCTTGGAGCTCTTGTGCCTCCCTTCAACTCCAGCCACAGAGATCCAGGAAGAAAACTCAGCTGCCATCCCTGTCCTGGTTTGGGTGGTGCCCAAGGCACTCCCAGGATTCCTGCTGGAGAAGGAACCAACCCACAGATCCCATGGAACCCTCTGCTCCCAGCACTGCTCCAGGCCTGGGTCTCCTGTGTCACCCTCCCTGCTGGCACCTGACATTCCCTGGATGGTGAGGAGGGACAGATCCCTGTGGGACTGATGTGCTCTGCATCCAGCAGCTCAGGAGTTCTGGGGAGCCAGGCTGAGCTGTCAGAGAGGGCAGGGTGGCCTGGCCACTGTCTCCTCACAGCCGGACTCGCTGATCTGAAAGATCTTTTCCAACCTGAACAGTTCTGATTCCAGGACCCTGTGGAGCAAAGGCCTTGGGTGAGGAGTTTGTCCCCTGCTCTTTGCTGGGTGCTGTGGAAAAGCAAAACCTGTCTGTGCCTCGGTGTCACCTTTGGTCACTGCCTTGGTGGCCAGCCCGTGTCCAAGGCAGGGCTGGCTCAGGAGCAGCCCTGAGAAAGGGCAGCACAACCCCTGGAGCTCAGCACTCACCTGTGACTGAGCCCTGCCACCCCCAGGATTTTTGAGTCTGTGACTCTCCAGATGTCATCCAGGAAGGCTCAAGGGAAGCAGACCCAGGAGTGAATCTTTGGGGCTTCTGGAAATGGATCCAGTCTGCCTGAGCATCAGCCTTCCCCTGCCTGTGCACCACTGCCTGCTGGCATCCCAGTGCCTGCTGTTCCCCCCTGCCATCCCACACTGGGGGCTCTGGAGCTGCTCTGGCCTTGCTGGTGTCTTCCCCCCACCCCAGGCCCTGCACTGTGACTGCTCCTGGTTGTGATTCCCAGATTGTGCTTCCAGAGGGGCCCTGCTCAGCACTGAGCTGGGAAGGCAAGGGGGCAGTTTGGGGCTGGTGCCTCGGCACCGGCTGAGCTGGGAGATGTTTTTGCCAAGAGATTCCTGGTTTTGTCTTCCCTCTCCCTGACCTTTTATTGCTTTGCCATGATCTGGGGCAAGATCAGCTTAAAATCGTGGACTCCCAGTACATCCTGAGGTGGAAGGGACCTGGAGGATCATCGAGTCCAGCTCCTGGCCAGTCTTCTACTGTTCTGTCTGCACATTGGGAAGAGCTCTCACCTGGCTGAAGGCAGACCTTGGAGCTGCTGGGATCTGATCCATGTGGCCACAGCTGTGACCCCACTGCTGGAACACTGGACCAGGAGCTGCAACCTGTTTGCAATAACTGAAGATCCTCTGGAGCAATCAAGGCCAAACAGTTCCAAAAAAGAGAATTTCTCCTGCTGGTGCCGGGTCCAGTCCTTCCGGGGCTGTCACACAACTCCCCCTCCTCCACGCCCCTGCTGCCAGCAAAGGACTCGCCAGGAAGCAAAAACACATCTTGGAGCAAGTCTGCTGCCAAAGAAATGGAACTTCCTGAGTGCTGTGCTGAGGAAAACCTGTCCCTGCTGCTGAATGTCAGCCTTGAGGAACAAGACTTGCGTGGGCTCTTCCTTTCTTGGGCATTTGCCACCTCTGGCTCGCCAGGCCCAGTCCCCTGGGACCCACGGTGCTGGGAGGGCTCCAAAGGCACTGGACCTAAATTTGGGATTTGCTGCAGATGAGTAATTCAGCAGCAATTCTTCTTCCATCAGGCAGGGATGTGGGGACACCCAGCAGTTGGATTGCTGAGGGAGAGAGTGGGAAAGCATTGCTGAGGCTGTAGAGGCTGGATCCGAGCTGGTGCAGGGGGGAATGAGCATTGGAGGTGTCCCTCCATCCCCTCTTGGCTTGGCACAAACGAGGCTGTTCCCTGCAGGAAGGTGTGGATCAGTCTGGACAACCAGGGAGCATCTTCACTTCAGTTCAGTTGTGGATGCAGTGGGAGAGAGGAGGAGGAAAGCAGCTTTTTAGGGAAGCAGCAGGGAGTGCAGCACATCCTCACTGCCCTGGCATTCTGGGATGAGCTCATCTCCAGCTCCTTCTGATCACCAGCAATTTGTGTCTTCTTGGCCACACAGACCAGAAATTCTTGTGCTTCCATCTCTTAACTTTCCTTGCTGTTGGGGATAGCACTTTATCTTCCAGTGCAGCCTTTGTGCTCCCTCTGCTCTTGGCTGGGGTTGGGCTCTGGTATCAGCCTGGCAGGGAAGTGGGATCCCACTCACTGCTGGGATCAAGCTGAGCTTGGAGGGTCTGAGTCTGGGATCACACCCACAGTCCCTGAAGTCCTGCAGGCAGGAAGGTGACATCGCTTGGTCATGAATGGATTTATTCATCTCTTCTCGAATCCAGAGATTGCAAATCCCCAGGACTTGACACTCCGTAGTGTGAAACTCGCCCAGCTCTGGGTAACACTCAGTTCAGCTAAGTCACTTTCTTCTTTCTTTAGTCAAATTTGATCCTTGAGGAAGTCACTTGAACAATTGCAGCCTGGGAGTGGAGAGGTTTCCAGTCTGATCAGCTCTTCCATCCCACCTGGAAACATATCCAGCTGCAGCATTGCTGCAGGGCTGCTTGGGGCTGTGTGCCTGCCCTCACCCCTGGGGACAAGTTTCCTTCTGAGACGTGTGCTGGGGTCACTTCTTTAGCCTTCTTCGGGGTTGGACTAAATGGCCTTTAAAGGTGCTTTCCAATCTTCCCAAACTGTTCTGATCCCCTGTACAGACACATCTGGGAGGAGGTGGGTGAGAGCCAGACCTGCCTCACCTGCTGCTCCTGCACCTTCACCCCAGCCCTGTGGGGTACAACAGTTGGCAGCTCAGGTGCACCCACCACAGTGGATTTACTGCCTGTGGTCATTGTTTCCATCTCATCCCAGCCTTCCCTTGGAAGGACCTGGATCTTCTTGCTCTGCTGGGCTGCCTCTTCCAGGTCTTTTCCTGTGGCCATGGACAGGCAGCCCTGAGGTTTTGTTCTTGCTGCGATTGTGTCTTCAGAAAGCAGCATCATCTGCTACCCCCACTTGGTATTTTTCCATTTGGAAGAGAGTCCAGGCAGAGGAGAGGCCGAGGGAGTGGTGGCAGGGACAGTCCTGGCGGTGCAGAGCTGCTGGGGACACCCAGCCCTGGCTCAGGGGGAGGGGACAGCCACTGCTGCCAGGCTTGGCACTGGGGACCTGTGCCACCTGTGCCCCCGGGATGCTCTGGCTCCCCTGCCCCGCTCCAGCTCCAGCTGATTGCTGGCAGAGGGGACTCCCAGTGCTGGGAGCTGCTCTCAGGCTGCTGCTGGTGATTCCCCTCCCTGCTCAGCCTTCCCTGGGCCCTTCCTTCCCTCCTCAGCGGGGCTGGAGCTCCCCTGGGGCTGCCGGCACTGCCTGGCCCAGGGTGAGTGTCCCCAGGGAGCTGCTCCTGGAGCAGCCATTCCCGAGGTGGCTCCGCTCGGTCACGTCCTGTGCGACCCCTTTGATTCCGGTGCTGGAATTCACCCTCTGCTCCAGGGCCTGGAAACCTGAGGGGTCTCTGTGTGTTTTGTCCTGGGTAACTCCACCCTGGAATGATCCCAACTCCCAGGCGTGGCTCTCGTGGAAAATTCTGCTTTTCTTGTTTTGCCTGAGCCAAAAGCACAGAGAGGATTAAGGACTGGGAGCAGGGGAGGGCCTTGGACAGGGCTGTGAACCCAAAATGCTTTTGGGGAGCAGAAACTACACAGTGTTTTTGTGAACTATCTTTGCAGCACTGAGGAAAAATCACAGGAAGTGGAGTTTTGGGAGTAGAGATGTGCAGTCAGTGTATGAATATTTGAAGTCTTACTGGTTTTAAAGGGTTTTTTCTTATTTTTTTGCTCCATTTCCATTTTCTGCTCCATTTGCGGATCAGGTTTCCACTAAAAGCTGTTTCAAAATGTTGTTGTGCCATATTTTATTTATCGTTATACATTATAAATATATAAATATATATTTAGACTGAATATTGCATTGAAAGATGCTCTTATTGGGAACTTCAGGGTTTAAACTTGAGACAAAAAAAAATTGGGAAATAATTCTCCAGTATTTTTACTGTTTGGGACCTTCTTCCTGAAGGAGGCTCCTTGAGTCCTTTATGGTGTAAAAACAAAATCACATCTGAAAATTCCAAGTTTGACAATGCTAACCCTGAAGTTCTCAGGTTTGTGATCCTTTGGTTTTCTCGAGGTACATCTGGTTGCTTTTCTGGTGCAGTCAAATAATTTTTTAAAAGGTTTTGTCTCTGGAGTTATTGAGGAAAAGGTGGAATGGGTTGATCCATCCTGCTTGGCTTTTTTAATCTATTAATCTTTGAAGTGATCGATTTCCAATTAAAACCCAACTTTTTAGGTCTCTGTTCTACTTAAACTTTTTAGGAGTGAGAGCCTGCCCTCGCTGAGTGGGACTTGGATGGGGAAAGCAGTAGATGATGAGGTTGCTGTTGCTCAGGAATTGATTAGTAAACTTTTAACTACTAATAAAAATCCATTTTTCAATGGATTTTTAGAAAAACCCATTTTCTTAGGACAGTGATATGGGATGTTTCCTAGTGAATAGGAATTAGTTTATATAGTTTAGCCTATTAAACTGAATTATTTAAAATTCAAACTTCCCCTAATTTATCTTTTTTTTTGTTGTTTTGTTTTGTTTTGTTTTTTGGCTGGTTTGTTTTTGGATTTCTTTTTTTTTATATACTGGTAAGTTGTTCTGTCATTCCTTTCATTCCTGCCTAGCAGTAGTGTGAATTCTGGTGTGTATATATGTATGTATAATATATATATTTCCACCCGGCCTTTCTAATTCTCCACAATGTAAGAGTTAGTTTTTGCTCCTGTCCCACCACTTAATTTCTTGTGTCTCCCTTGATTTGTAATTGAAACGATGCTTTGAAGTTTTGTCTTTATATTAAAGTGTCTGTATTTTAATACACCGAGCTCGTGTGGACTTTCACTGCCTCAGCAGGAAGCAGGAGGGAAGTGGGATTTGGGGATTTTGTGGGGGCACAGAGGGACAGAGATCCCTGAACCAGGCAGCACCTTCAGCCCTGAGGGTTTGGGGATCCTGTGCTGGGCACTGGGGAGGGACAGCAGGGCCTGGGGACAGCTCTGGGCCCATCAAGGGACACTGAGGGGCTGGAGCATGTCCAGGGAAGGGAGCAGAGCTGGTCTGGAGCACCAGGAGCAACTGAGGGAGCTGGGAAGGGGCTCAGCCTGGAGAAAAGGAGGCTCAGGGGGGACCCTGTGGCTCTGCACAACTCCTGACAGGAGGGGACAGCTGGGGGGGTCGGGCTCTGCTCCCAGGGAACAGGAACAGGAGGAAAGGGAACAGCCTTAAGCTGTGCCAGAGGAGGTTTAGATTGGATATTGGGAAAATTTCCTCACAGAAAGGGTTGTGAGGCATTGGCAGGGGCTGCCCAGGGCAGTGCTAGAATCACCAGCCCCGGGAGTGCTGGAACAAAGTGTGGATGTGGCACCTGGGGACAAAGGCAGTGGTGGCCATGGCAGTGCTGGGTCATGGTTGGACATGATTTTTTAGAGGTTTTTTCCAACCTAAACAACCCAGGCAAGCTTTGTTCCCTTACAGCCAGCAGTGGCACCAGTGCAACAACCCCACAGGCAGCCAGGGATGTGTTCAAACCTCGGAGCTGGAGACCACAAACACTTCCTGAGCCAATTCCCTGCTGGATTTAAAATGAGACACAGCCCCACGTTCACCCAGAGCCCCCAGCCCCGGGCTCTGCTGGACCACGGCCACAGCCTGACCCAGCTCCTCTTCCTACACAGGTTTGTCACCTGCCACTGGCCTGGCTCCAGCACCAGTTGGATTAGCTGACCTTTAAACGTTCCTTCCAACCCAGAATATTCTCCGATTGTCTGAAAAAGCCTCTCCAAAGCCCCTGGTGGAGCCATCCCCAGCTGGGTCCTAAGCAGGAACCACACCTGGGGCCCCTGGGCAGGCCCTGAGCTGTCTCCAGCCATCCCTCCCAGGGAGCTTTTGGTGTTGTAGAACAGTTCTGACCATGACAAAGATTAAAACAGGATTTATTGGGAATGTTCACTGTACAACACAGAAATGCCTCTCACAGAAAGAGCTGAAACATAACAAGCAAAGTCGTAAGAATGTGAAAAATGAGCAATTGTCTGTAAAACACCAGCAGTTGATGCAAATTTCTAAGTATCTACAAAGTACCATCCTCCCTCCCTAAATCCCACCCCGTGTCCCAGCCCTGCCCTACAATGGATCTGAGTCCCTGGGCCTGGCCTGGCCCTGGCAACTCTTCACAGCTTTTGTTGTACATTCAGTTAAGAAATGTCATTGGTGATGAACATTCAAATCAGTGCTGGGCTTTGCTCTTGCTCACCCAACTGTTCCCTGGACAGCAAATAAAACACCATTTTCTGCACAGTGACACTGGAGGGTGGCAGCTCCATCTGGGGAAAGGTGTCCAGTGAGGAGGCCACCAAGTCCTGCAAGGCACAGGTGACACATTTGCTACAGTGGTGGCAGGCCCAGCTGAGAACTCAGCTCTGGTTTGTAAAATTGCAGGCTGGGCAGGATTAAAATGCCCTTTGGAGTCATCCAAGGATACTGATTCCCTAAAGCACAGTTCCCGTGTGTTCCTGCTCTTAATCCCTCGCTGCTGCTTCCCCTGGAGCTGCCATCTGTCTGCAACCCGCCCTGGATTCTGCTCCCTCCCTGCTGCCCCCGGCTGATCCCCCAGGGCAGCTGATTTTGGTAATTTCTGGAGCAAGCACCTGGAATGATTCAAGGGAAAGGGAGTATCTGGGGAGAAAAAAGGGGAAAATCTCAGCTTTGAGATATAGACTAAAGCATCAGTGACAGGTGTCACTCCTGGTGCTCAGCTGCATGAGGTAAAGAGGGAACACCAGCATACCAAAGGCTGCAGTGTAGCCTCTGCTTTGGGCATTAATTCCCAGTAAAGAATGAAAAGACCCCAAAATTCCCTTCAAACCCAGCTCAGAGGCTGCTCCACCCCCTCCCTGGGCTGGGCCAGCTGGAGGGGAACAACACCCAGAGCTGCAGCCCCCAAAGCCTGGGCCAAGCCCCTGCCTTGCCTTGCCGCAGCCCCAGCCCTGTTCCTGCTGCCAGCAGCCTCTGACTCCTGGGACCTTCCCAGAGGCCTTTCCTGGCAGTTTTCCCAGGCTGGTTCCAAGGAAGCTGCTCTGGCAGTCAAGAATCTGGGTCTGCTGCAGCCCTGGGTGTGGGGAGTGTCCTCCATCCCTCATGTCTGGGCAGTTTTCCTTGGTGCAGCCAGAGCCAGGGCTGATCCTATGGAGGTGTTGTTCCTAATCCTTATCTCTTCCCTGCAGGAGCTCCAGGACAGGCAGCCCTGGTTCCCTGATAGCTCATTGTGGCCTTGGCAGTTTTTTGGTCTGTCCCTTTGGACAAAGGGGACACACAGAGAGGAGAAAAGCTGCAGCAGTGGCTCAGGGAAGGAAGGGTTAATGCCTGGCTGAGCTGGTGCATGTCCTGCAGCTCCATCCTCCAGCCAAAGGGAGCAGCTCCTGCCTTTGCCAGCTTCTCCATCTGCCTCTCCTCCCTGGGAAGCTGGATCACTGCAGAGCTCTGCAGACAGGCAGGATCACACAGGGATCTCTCCCTGTCTTTGTTCCCTCGTGCTCTGCAGCTGTGTTCCTTTGGATGGGCTTATCCAGCCCCCAGGAATGACAGCACCTGCCCAGGGGAAGGAAAAGAAGAGCCCAAAAGGCTGTGGCTGCACGGGGCTGATGTCCCTCTCCATCAGCTGGAGCTGTAGCTGAGCTGGAGGAAATCCCACTCCTCTCTGGAGGGGCAGGAGGGGGTTAATTTGGAGCCCAGAAATGCACCAGTCACATCCTCCTACAGCCAGGGATGAGGCTGGGATGGCTCCTGGGAGACTGCAGGAGGATCCTGAGCCAGGGAAGCTGAGCAGAAGGGTGGAGCTGGCCCGGGTGGCCCCAGCATGGCCCGGAGGAGAGCAGGTGCTGGGAGTTCTGTCAGGCCCTGCCTCTGCCCATGCCAGAGCTGGGGGCTCTGCTCCCACTGCAGTATCCATGGAGCAGCTCAGCCTGGGAATGTGCAACGAATTCCCATAAAAAGAATACAAAACATTGGGGTAATAAATAAAAAAGTCACGTGGTCACTTGGTCACTGTGGGGAGCTGGGGTGGAGCCAGGAGCCAGTTGCAGCCAGGTGAGGGTTACTGCCTGTGTGCTCCCAGCTGGAAACGAGCTTCCTCTGAGATTCCATACTGCTCCAGGGGGTCCTGTGGGGGAGCACACGGAGGCACCAGTGAGATGCAGACAAAGCCCAGCAGCCCTTGGGACACACAGGACACAGCAGGGAGCCAAGGCCCAGGGGAGCCACAGCCACCTCCCTCCCTGGAGCAGAGATGCTCCTGGCACCTGGCAGCGGGGGAGCAGCACCTCCACCCATAGATCTGCCCAGGGCTGGAGTGAACTGTTCCAGAGACCCCCTGGGAGGCCAGGCCAGCTCTGGACCTGGCCAGCTCCAAACCTTGGGCCACTCCAGCACCAGACTGTGTGCATCAGGGTTGGAGTGAGCACCCAGGAGAAGGTGCTCAGGTCTGGCTGTGGAGACCAGGGCGCCCTATGGGATCTGGGATCTCCTTCTCACAGACAGCCTGGGCAGGACTGGCAGCAACAGCCCCTGGTGCCACCCAAAGCCATCAGTCACACCTGAGCAGTGCCCTGCAGGGACTCACTCACCTTCCCTGTCATCTTCTGGATCTCGTTCCTGTAGAAAATCAGGCTCCTCCTCAGGAACTCGTAGCTGCAAGACAGGAGCAGAACACAGGAAGGGCTGAGCAGAGAAGGATGTGGGGAAGTTTCAGATGCTATTTAGAGCTGGAGGGAAGCTTGTCTGGGAGGAGACAAGCACTGCCTCCCAGTTCCTGATCCCAGAACACAGCCCAGAGCCCCCAGCACTGCCCTGGCTCCGAGGGCTCAGCCCACCTGGCTCTCTTGAGTGCCTCGACCCACTCCTGGCACTGCTCCTCCGTGGCACACTCGAAGCAGTATTTCCTCTCTGGCTCCTCGATGAAACCTGCCAGGGATAAGGAAAAGGCTCCAGGTAGGTCCTGGCAGAGCTGCTGGTGCTCCCCTGACTCTGCCAGGCCACAATTAGCAGCTCTGTTAACTAAGATGAGCTGGGAACGACTCTGCAGCCCCCACCTCCAGCCCCTCTCCCACTGCCTGGGTGGCTCTGCCTGGGGCAGCTGCCCACAGCATTTCCCAGCTTACAGCAGCCAGAGACCTCGGGAAGAGCAGCTTCCCGAACTGAGGGTGAACTGAACTGGACCAGCATGGCCAGATCCAGGACGGACTCCCTGAGGCCCCTTGCAAAGACACCAGAGATTTAAATCCAAGTGGGAAACAGCCCTGAGAGGGGAACTGCGATACCTGCAGGGAGCAGCCAACCAAGGAGTTAAACTGCACTGGGAGAAGGCCTTGAGCTGCCTTTGCTGGAGGCTTTTGGGAATGTGGTACTCACATGGTACTCCCACCACGGAGAGCAGGTCCTGGTGCCACTCCAGTTCTTGACCAGGACATGCCACCAGTTCCTGTCCCCAAAGCTCTGCTGAGCAGACCTTCAGGGCTGCTGCTGCCAAACACCTGGGTCAGGTGCACCAGCACCTCGGGATGTGCTGTGGACACATCCAAACACCAGGTACTGCTGGGTTTAACCCTGCTCAGGAATCCTCCCCCACCAGAGCTCCCAACATCCCTAAAGCCCCAAAATCCAGCACGTGGTGCTCCAGGCTCAGTGTGTTCAGGCAGTTTGAGGGTCCTTTGGAAGCACAGAGCAGAGCCACAGCTGTGCCTGGCAGCCAGGCCAAAAGATACAGGGATGGCCTTGGAGAAACATCCTGTTATTGTGGCCACATACCTCCGGCACAGGGGAGAGCTGCGGGATGAAAGGCTGCTCCCAGGGGAGCTGGCCCAGCTGCCGCTGCACAAGGACACACAGAGGGGAGGATGGGGCTGGAGCAGCTTTATCTGAGCCTCTCCAGGGTGTTTTTTGGATAAAATGCAGCAGCACAGAGCAGATCTGTCAATAACCAAGCTCCCCCTGCCAGAGACTCCACAGGCAGCCAGCGGGGCCTGGCTGCTCTTAGTGCTGCTCTGCACGTGCAGCTGTGCAAATCCCACAGGCTGTGCCATGCAATATCCCTGAGATCTCCTCGGAATGGCCACGGGCACAGTGAGGAGCAGCTGAGAAGGGGAAAGGCTGAGGAAGTGGTAAAGTTGGAAAAGGCCTTTAAGATCATCAAGTCCAACCATCAGCTCAGCACTACCAGGTTCACCACTCACCCCTGTCCCCAGGTGCCACACCCACAGATCTTCTGAGCACTCCCAGGGATGGTGACTCCACCACTGCCCTGGGCAGCCTGTGCCAGTATTTCCAAACCTTTTTGGTGAGTCAATTTTCTCCAATAGCCAACCTAAACCTCTCTTGGGCACAACTGGAGGTCATTTCCTCTTGTCTTGTCCTCTGTTCCCTGGGAGCAGAGCCTGACTCCCACCTGAAGGGCCCTGACCCCACTGAGGGAGAGGAGAAGGGCTGGGGGCAGCGACTCCACCAAGGAGGAAGGGCTGAGCTGAGCCCACTGCCACCAGGGAAACAGGGGAAAGCAGGAACTGAGCATTCAACATTCCCTTTCCCATGTGCCACGAGGGGAAGGCAAAGGGGTGCAGAGGCAGCACTCACTGATGGAGAAGACGTTCTCCTCCTCTTTGGTGATCTTGCAGTGCTCCAACAGCAGAGCTCCAATTGGCTGGAAAACACATGGAGAGAGGGTTTAACCCACAGTGCCCCCAACACCACGAGGGCTGAACCCACAGTGCTTCCCTGGAGCCTTTTAAGCAACTTTCACAAGCTGGTGCTGCTTTTAAATAACTCAGTCTGATTGCACTATATTTCCTGTTCCTTTAATCAACCTTTCCATGCCAGTCTCACCTGTAGCACTTTGCATTTGTTAATCAGGTGTTAATCATCTCTGCTGGCTCAGGTTCAGCCTGGTCTCTTCTCTGTGATACCAGAGAACATTTGCTTTTGAAATCAAAGATGAAACATTTACTGTGACACCCAGAATAATCAACACTGAGCTGTGCAAGGGATGTCTTGGAGCCTTGCAAGGGGTTCAACAGTGTGAGCAGAGCTGCAGCAGCTCAGGATGAACAAGAAACCACCTGGTACTACTCAGGGACATGGGGACAGCAGGTAACATTGGCCACAAACAAAAGCAACCACAAGAAATCCTTGTCCAAGTGAACCAACATGTCAGAAACAAATCAGACTGCAGGGAAGGGATTGCAAACCTGATTTATTTTGTATTTCATAGAACTCTTTGGGTTGGAAGAGACCTCAAAGCCCATCCACTGCCACACCCTGCCATGGGCAGGGACATCTCCCACTGTCCCAGGCTGCTCCAAGCCCCAATGTCCAGCCTGGCCTTGGGCATTGCCAGGGATCCAGGGGCAGCCCCAGCTGCTCTGGGCACCCTGTGCCAGGGCCTGCCCACCCTGCCAGGGAACAATTCCTGCCCAATCTCCCATCCAGCCCTGCCCTCTGGCAGTGGGAGCCATTCCCTGTGTCCTGTCCCTCCAGGCCTTGTCCCCAGTCCCTCTCCAGCTCTCCTTTAGGCCCTGCTGAGCTGGTGGAAGAGGGAAGGTGGACCCTGCTCCAGCTCTGTCCCTGCATCATTTTCCCAGCCCACACAATCCAGGCACAGAAAAAGAAGAAAGGAGGAGGGGAACAAACCCCACCCAGAAGCCCAATCCCTACCTCGGCCTCATCGGTGCGGAAGTAGAAAAGAAAGTTCACCACGAGCTTCACGAGGCGCTTCTTCAGCACTGCAGGGACACAAGGGAGCAGGGCAGGGCTGAGGCAGGGCACGGGGAGCAGGGGAACCCTGCCAGCCCTGCCACGGCACTGACCTCACCAAGGCACCCCCTGCACCCACCCCGAGGCTGCTCCCCCAAACAGCTGCCTCGGGGTGACAGTGTCAGGGTGACAAAGCCCCTGAGCAGCTCCCGGGCAGTCAGAGCTCCACAGGGCACCACAACAGCAGCACCACAGGGCCTCGGGCACTCCAGGAAAAGCTCCACATCCTGGGAGCCCTGCCTGGAGCTGCCAGCATGGGCGTCACCTCCAAGGGACAAAGTCCAGCAGATCCTCAGAGGAGGGAAGGCTCAGGACAAGGGAGTGAGTACAACAGTCCAGTGCTGGTTTGCAAGGGAATTTGCTGGGAGATTTCAGGGAAGAGCTTCTTCCCCAGATCCCCTGGAAGCAGGGGATCTCCCAGCCCCAGAACGTCCCTCCACACCCAGACTGGATCCCAGCACCCGTGCTCCCCATTCCCACACTCCAGCCCTCCCGGTCTGCCTGTCCCCAGCCCTGCCTCCCAGCATTCCCAGTCCCACCCACCCCCCTGCCCAGTGCTCCCAGTCCTGCCCTGGTTTCCCAGTCTGGATTCTCCAGTACCCTCCATCCTCCCACCCAGCTCCCCCAGACCCTCTCCAGCCTTTTCCCCCAGCAGCTCCAGTTCTGATTCTGCACTCGGGGCCCCTCAAGTACCCCCAGTCCTTCCCTGGTCCTACCCCCAGTTTCCCACTCGGGATTCTCCAGTTCCCCCAGCCCTGCCATCCAGGGCGCCCACGGCACTCTCGCAGTCCCTCCCCAGTATCCCCAGTCCTGCTTCTGCAGTCGGGGCCCCCCAGGTACCCCCGGTCCTGACCCACCTTCCCCTGCCTCCCCACACCGCCCTCCAGCCTCGCTCCCCCTCCACCTGCCTCCCCAACACCCCCAGTTCGCCCAGTCCCGACTCGGCCCTACCCCAGTTTCTCCCTCGCGGTTCTCCAGTATCCCCAGTGCCATCAGCCCGGTTCTCCCAGTGCCTCCTCGCACACCACTCCCACTTTCCCAGCCCGGATTCTCCAGTACCCTCAGCACTCCCAGTCCCTCTCCAGTAACCCCAGCCCTCACTCCCCACCCCGGGGCAGCCCCGCTCCTGCGCCCTCGATCCTCCCAGCACTCCCGGTCCTGCCCTGCTCCCACCCCAATAACCCCAGCCCCGACTCTCCGCTCAGGCCCCTCCGCGGGCTCCCCCTCACCGCTGCCCTTCTTGGGGACGCTCATGCGGATCTCGGCCGCTTTCTCGGCGGGCTGGCGGGCCAGCGACAGCAGCTCCCGCTCGTTGTAACGCATGGCGGGCCCGCCCCGGCCCATGGCCCCGCCCGGGCCGCCGCCAGCGCCGCCGGAAGCGCCCTCGGCGGGCCCGGAAGCGCCTTCAGCGGGCCCGGAAGCGCCTTCAGCGGGCCCGGAAGCGCCCTCGGCGGGCCCGGAAGCGCCTTCAGCGGGCCCGGAAGCGCCCTCGGCGGGCCCGGAAGCGCCTTCAGCGGGCCCGGAAGCGCTCGCGGGGCGGCGGGAGCGGGGCCGCGCGCAGGTACGGAGCAGGGGGAGGGGGCCCTGAGGGGAGAGGGGAACTGGACAGGACTGGAGGAACTGGGAGTGCTGGGTGAGGAGAGACTGGGAGTGCTGGGAAGGAAGGACTGGGAATGCTGGGTGAGGAGGAATTGAGAGAACTGGGTGAGGAAGGACTGGGAGAGCGGGGTATGGAGGGACTGGGAGAGATGGATGAGGAGGGACTGGGAGAACTGGGAAGGAGGGACTGGGAGAGCTGGGTGAGTAGGGACTGGAGAGCTGGGTATGGAGGGACTGGAAGAGCTGGGTGAGGAGAGACTGGGAGTGCTGAGAAGGAAGGACTGGGAATGCTGGGTGAGGAGGAATTGAGAGAACTGGGTGAGGAGGGTGTGGGAGAGCGGGGTATGGAGGGACTGGAAGAGCTGGGTGAGGAGGAATTGAGAGAACTGGGTGAGGAGGGTGTGGGAGAGCGGGGTATGGAGGGACTGGGAGAGATGGATGAGGAAGGACTGGGAGAACTGGGAAGGAGGGACTGGGAGAGCTGGGTGAGGAGGAATTGAGAGAACTGGGTGAGGAGGGTGTGGGAGAGCGGGGTATGGAGGGACTGGGAGAGATGGGTGGTGGGGCTGGGGGAACTGGAGAATGACGAGTGGGAAACTGGGGTAGGAGCAGAGCAGAACTGGGGGTACTGGGAGCATCGGGAGGGCAGGACTGGGGGTACCTGGGGCTCCTGGCTGCAGAATCAGGACTGGAGTTGCTGGAGGGGGACTGGGAGAATGGGTGGGAGGACTAGGGGTACTGAAGAATCAGGACAGGGAAAATGGGGGTAGGACTGGGAGGAT
Organism: Anomalospiza imberbis; assembly: GCF_031753505.1. Taxonomy (NCBI): domain Eukaryota; kingdom Metazoa; phylum Chordata; class Aves; order Passeriformes; family Viduidae; genus Anomalospiza; species Anomalospiza imberbis. The sequence goes on from NC_089707.1 coordinate 1,759,885, forward strand.
CAGGAGAAGCAGGACTGGGGGTATCTGGGGGGCTTTGACAGGAGAATGAGGACTAGAGTTAGAGAAGAGGGACTGGGGAAGAGGTATTGGGAGAGCTGGGCACTCTGAGGAATCCAGGCTGGGAAACCAGGGGTAGGATCAGGACAGGACTGGGAGTAGTGAGTGAGGAGGGACTGGAAAATCTGGGGCTGGGGGAACTGGAGAATCACGAGTGGGAACTGGGGTAGGGCCAGGGGAGGATGGGGAGGAGCACCTGAGTGGGAGTCAGTGGGCCTTGACTGACCGAATCGGGACTGGAGCTACTGGGGGATGTGGCTGGAGAGGGACTGGGGGAGAGACACTGGGAGAACTGGGTGCTCTGTGGGGAAGGATCTGGGGTTCCTCAAAGGTCTTTCCAGTGTTTGGGCTCCCTGTGGGGAGGTCTAGGGGAGCCTCTGACCTTGCCGAGGGCAGGGGGGACTCCAGGACCTCCCCTGGGGCTTGGGAACGCTGCTCAGAGCCCCTGACCTTGTTGGGGGGCTTGAGGGGCTCTGACCCTCCCTCGGTGTTGGGGCTGGCAGGGGGGTCACCCTGGGGCTTTGGGGGGTGTTGGGGTGGTGGGGGAGCAGCAGACCTGGTGGTGGACAGGGAGGAGCTCTGGGGCTGTTGGTGCCTCAGGTGAGGGGAGAAAGCTCCTCTGGTGGGGCTGCTTGGCCTCGCTGGGGCCCAGCTGAGCTTGGGAGTGGCTGAGGAGATGGGAAGGGCTCCGGGGGGGATTTTCTGGATCCGTTTACTCGGCTTTCCTGAGTCGGGGATACCAGATGTGCTCCATGTGGGATTGCATCCCCCTGACGTGTGCCCAGGGCACGCCTGGGGCGTCACCCCCATCCTCGCTGCTGGGGCTGAAGAGTCCTGTGGCTCAGTTATCACTGACACTCCTTCCTTTTGCCAGACTCTGCGTTTCTGCAGGAGGAGCTGAAGCCCAGGAATCCCCACCATGGATTTCCAGCACCGTCCGGGGGGGAAAACGGGCAGCGGGGGCGTGGCCTCGGCCTCCGAGAGCAACCGGGACCGGCGGGAGCGGCTGCGGCAGCTGGCCCTGGAGACCATCGACATCAACAAGGTACAGGGCACCTCCCCCAGCCCCCAGGGACACCGTGCGCACTCACGTTCATGGCATCATGGAGTGGTTTGGGTTGAAAGGAGCATTAAAGCTCATCCAGGGACACCTGCCAGTATCGCAGGTTGCTCCAAGCCCTGTCCAGCCTGGCCTTGGACACTTCCAGGGATCCAGGGGCAGCCACAGCTGCTCTGGGAAATCCATGCCATGGCCTGCCCACCCTCACAGCCAAGAATTTCTTCCCAGTCTCCCATCTACACCTACTCTTGGTCCATTTGAAGCCATTCCCCCTTGTCCTGTTCCCCCAGGCCCCTTTCCAAAGTTTTCCTCCAGTTCTCTTGGAGCCCCTTTAGGCTCCATGGCTCCACCCCAGAGCCTCCTTGTGCCCAGGCTGAGGTGTGGATTGGGTTTAAATACTTCTGTTTCTGGGCCTGTGGGGGTTGAATAAGGAATATGTGGGACAGAGTGACAGGGAGGTGCCAGCTCTTGTGTATCATTATCTCTTTCCAGTCTCCCCAGGCCTGGTTTGGGTTGTGATGTTTCCTACTGCAGTGGGAAATTCTGTCACCAATGCACACAGCTGCTGTTGGTTCTCTCTGTTTCCTCCTCCTAAACCTCTCTTGTGCTGTTAATTTAAAATCTGAACTCAGCTACAGGATCCTAGGGTATCCTGAGCGGGGAGAGACCTTCGGGGATCATCAGTGCAGCCCCTGGCCCTGCACAGACACCACCCTGAACATCCCTGAGAGCTCCTGGAGCTCCTGGAGCTCTGGCAGCCTTGGGGCCAGGACCAATCCCTGGGGAGCCTGGGAAGTGCCAGCACCCTGAGGGGCAAGAAATTTTCCTCCAGTGCAGCACTCTGCAGTATTTTGGTTATTCTCTTACTTTGCCAGTGGATTTTGCTCACAACTTGTTAATCATTCTTTTCCCAGGACCCGTATTTTATGAAAAATCATTTGGGCTCCTACGAGTGCAAGCTTTGCCTGACGCTCCACAACAATGAGGTGAGGGGAGCACCTGCCAGCCCTGATCCCAGCAGCAGTTTGGGAATAACAGGAGCTTCAGCACCTGGGCAGTGACTGCTGAGACGTGAGGGGTGGTTAAACCTGACAGTGTGCACTGTGATCTTGTTGAAGAGTGTAGTTTTCTTCTGAAGGTTCAATGTAGATGAGCTTAGTCTTCTTCTGAGAGTCTAGTAAAAAAGAAAGCCGTTCTTCTTAGTAGTGAAAGACTGCTTCTAGTGTTCTAAATCTCAGATTATATCTAAGTAAGAATACTTAGCTCCTCCCCCTGAGCAGAACATCTCCCAGTGAGATTATGTAATTTTATCAGTTATGTAGTGAAATTCAATGGCCCATTAATAAAAGACATTCCCCAGAGGGAAGATTAGTTGTAGAAGAGATAAAGTAAACTGCCCAATTAACAAAAAATAACTGTCCCACTTCTAACATGTAAGAAATATTATACACACATATCTTATAACCCAAGACATGACAGCTCAGCAGCTGAGAGCAATCTACACTTTTGGAGTGAGATTCCTCTGTTCTGAGGATTAAAACACCCTTGTCAGGGAGTGATGCAATCTCCCTGTGACAGGAATGTTTCAGTTACAGATTCATTTAACTTCTACCTTGGTTTTTATTTCAGGGTAGTTACTTAGCACATACCCAGGGGAAGAAGCATCAGACCAATTTGTAAGTTATTCTCTACCATAACTCTGTTCTCCGTTCCTGAAGCACTTTAATATTATGATGTTGGGTGTCTGTAGTCCTTTAACTCCATTGCACTCTGCTTGATTGTTATTTTACTGTGGTTCCTCATGCAGCCAGGAGGCACAGCCTGGATCTGCTTGAAAACTGGTGCTGAAGATCTCCATTTTAAGCTAAAGTTCAAATCCAGTTGTGAAATTGCTGAAGGAAGAGAGAGAGAGAGAGAGAGTTTTAAAAGCAAATTGTGTGAGTCTAGTTAGAAGGACCTCTGCCTGCCAGAGCTGCAGGAGCATTTGGACAATGCTCTCAGGGATGCTCAGGGTGGGATTGTTGGGGTCTCTGGCCAGGGCCAGGGGTTGGATTTGATGATCCCTGTGGGTCCTTCCAGCTCAGGAGATTCCAAAATTCTGTGATCTGGATTTGTCAATACAAGTTTGGAGAACTTAGTAAGTTTTGTTTTAAGGAATTCAGTTTGCTTTGCTTGATCTGGGGGTTTGGCTTTTTTTTTTTTTTTTCATTTTGATTTCAAGAATTAAAGTCTTTTCAAATCCATCTGTGGAGCCTGGCCTCAAGGTCATCGTGAGGGTGGATCAGATGGTTAAGTGACAGCCTTTAGCTGGGGGGAGGATGGATGCAGCTGGGGAAGGGAAATAGGATTTCCTGGCATGATTCCTGTGGAATGCTGTGCTGAGGGATTCAAACTGCTCCTGGCTTTCCTTCAGAAACAAGGGCAGGTAACCCTTAAATTCTAAATGAATCCCCAGGGCCCGACGAGCTGCCAAGGAAGCCAAGGAAGCCCCTGCCCAGCCTGCCCCAGAGAAGGTCAAAGTGGAAGTGAAGAAATTTGTGAAAATTGGGCGCCCAGGCTACAAAGGTGAGTCAGGGGTCCCTGATGGGCAGTGCCTGCCTGTCTGGGATGTGAATTATTCATTAATCTTTTGAGCAGCTCTGTATCGGCGTTGTGATCCCCAATGTGGGAAGACTGTGTAGAACTGAATGATATTAGAAGGTTAATTAATTACTTTTTGATACTATATTATACTAAAACTGTATTACACTAAGAATTATTACTAACTAACTAGAAAACTTGTGACTCTGTTGAGTCCTGACACAGCTGTGTTCCAATTGGTTCATTAATTTAAAACAGTATTACTAGTATTTAATGAAGAAATCACCTTGGGTAAACAATTTATATAACACATTCTACATGTGCATAAACACAGGAGTAGCAAATGAGATAAGAACTGTTTTGGTTCTCTTTTCTCTGCTTCTCTCACAGCTTCTCAGGAGAAAGCTAAGTCTCTCTCTGTTCAGAGGGCATGTGAATAGCACAGCTCTGCCCATGAATAAGATATGGGCTCTCTCCTGGAGCCTTTTTATTGTTTAAATTGCTCATGGAACATCTCTTTATGGCTGACAGGCAGGGAGAGCCACTTCAATAATAGATGGGTGTGTCTCAGGCTGCCAGGGAGGTGATGGCATTTCATCTCTCCTCCTTCTCTTGTGCTGCAGCACCTTTCATTAATGCTGTAAATCACTCACTCCATGCAGAACTCATGGGGTCTTTTTTTTCTGTTTTTCATGTTGTTTTGGCCTTTAGTGCAAAATTTGGCTTTTTAATCTCATCAGTGCTTTGCCCCACAGCAGTTGAACTTCAGTAGAGGAGAATCATGGAATACTTTAGGTTGGAAAATACCTTTAAAATCATTGAGTCTAACAGTAAACTTAGCACTGCCAAGGCCACAACTAAACCATGTCCCCAGGTGCCACATCCACAGGTGTTTTAATCCTGGACAGCCCCTTCCAATGCTTTACAGCCCTTTCAGGGAAGGAATTTTCCCAATATCCAACCTAAATCTGGCACAGCTTGACGCTGTTCCCTCTCCTCCTGTCCCTGTTCCCTGGGAGCACAGGCTGACCCCCCAGGCTGTCCCTTCCTGTCAGGAGTTGTGCAGAGCCACAAGGTCCTCCCTGAGTCTCCTTTTCTCCAGGCTGAGCCCCTTGCCAGCTCCCTCAGCTACTACTGGTGCTCCAGACCCTTTCCCAGCTCTGCTCCTTTCCCTGGACACGCTCCAGCCCCTCAGGGTCCTTCTTGGGTTGAGGGGCCCAAACCTGCCCATGGCAGTGACACAATCCCAGAATGGTTTGGGTTGGGAGGGACCTCAAAGCCCATCCCATCCCACCCCTGCCATGGCAGGGACACCTTCCACCATCCCAGGTCACTCCAAGCCCTGTCCATCCTGGCCTTGGGCACTGCCAGGGATCCAGGGGCAGCCCCAGCTGCTCTGGGCATCCTGTGCCAGGACCTGCCCAACCTCACAGAAGTAGCTTTGGTTAAAGATAATATGACATTTTGTTTGATAAATAGGAGAAAAAGCTTGTAATATTTAATTCTTGGAAACTTTGTGTGTTTCTCAGAACAGATTAATGCTGCTTTCACCCTGCTGGGGGATGTTCTCAGCTTTCTTATTTTTTTTTACAGTGACCAAACAGAGAGACCCAGAAACAGGCCAGCAGAGCCTTCTCTTCCAGGTAAGGGCAGGGTTAAAACTCTCCTTGTAAGGGTTTTCCATGTAATACTGCTGATAAATGAGCAGTTCTTTGCAGGATCCATGAAATCAATAAAATAAGGAGGCCTTATCTTCCTAGTTGTTGCAGCTGTTTGTGTTGAGCAAATCCCTGAGCTCAGCTATCAGGCTGTGTAGTGGGAGAGGAGTGTGGAGTCTGAGGTGGAATGAGATGAGAATCACAGGATAGTTTGGGCTGGAAGGGACCTTAAAAATTATCTATCTCCAACCCCCTGTGATGGGCAGGGACACCTTCCATGAGCCCAGCTTGCTCTAACCTGGCCTTGGACACTTTCAGGGATGGAGCAGCCACAACTTCTCTGGACAACCTCAGCCAGGGCTTCTCCACCCTTGCAGGGAACAATTCCTTCCCAACATCTCTCCTAAATGTTCCCTATTTCAATTTGGGGTCTTTAATCCCACACCATTCTGGGATTCTCAGCCCTTTCCTCCGCTATTTGTTTCCTTTGTATTGTGGATTGCTCTGGGTGTGCTCCGCGCTGGGGGATGTGTTTGGAGCAGTGGTGGGGGTGCAGAGGGGGGTTGTTAATGCTGCCCTGCCCCCCCAGATCGATTACCCTGAGATAGCTGAGAGCATCATGCCCCGGCACCGCTTCATGTCGGCCTACGAGCAGCGCATCGAGCCCCCGGACCGGCGCTGGCAGTACCTGCTGATGGCAGCAGAGCCCTACGAGACCATCGCCTTCAAGGTGAGACCTGGCAAACCCCTGGGAGAGGAAATCTGGGAGAGTGTCTTGGTTTGGGAAGACAGGTGTCTGCTAAGGAAGGCAGCAGCCTCCCCTGAAATGGAAAATGTAAACCCTATCCCTCCGAATTGTTATAATTTTGAAATTAAGGGGCTCTCGGGCAGAGATATTGGAATAGGAATAACAGTTCTTTAATAGGAAAACTGAAAATACAAATGCCAAAATACAAACAGCCCAATGAACAGAAGATAACTGCCGCACCCCTAACAGATGGGGATAGAATACCCCTGTTTCCAACCTAAGACAGAGAGGAGTCCTGGAAACCTGGGAGAGTTCCCTTCCTGCCTTTGCCAGGTCAAGGGAGGGGATTGTCCCTGCTCTGCTCTGCACTGGGGTGGCTTCACCATCAATGTTGTGTGTGGTCACTGAAATGTGAGGAAGATACTGAGCCATTGGAGATTGTCCAAAGAAGAGACATGGAGCTGGGGAAGGGTCTGAGGAAGAAAGAAATTCAGCAGCAAATTCCAAAGCCAAACAGGACCCAGATGTCCTGGAAATCAGCAGACATCCAGAAAACCAGACCAAGGTGCCCAAGTTGAGTTCTTTTAAGGCAGGAACATCCCTTGGGATGTGCACAGCAACTGTTCCGTGCATCACAGCAAATCTGGCTCATCTCAGACCGATGCAGAAAGAGACCTGGGGGTCTTGGTCAGTGGCAAGTTGGATCTGAGTCACCGCTGTGTCCTGGCAGCCCAAAGGGCCACCCTGTCCTGGGGGCACCAGGCCCAGGGAGGGATTGTCCCACTCTGCTCTGCACTGGGGCAGCCTCACCTCCCGTGCTGGGGGCACTTTGGGCACCACAAGGTCAGAAGGACCCAAAGCTGTTGGAGAGTGTCCCAAGGAGGGGCACGGAGCTGGGAAGGGTCTGAGGAGCGGCTGAGGGCACTTGGCTCGTTCAGCTGCAGCACAGGAGACTGAGGGGAGGCTCCTCGGGGGCTGCAGCTCCTCCCGAGGGGAGGCAGAGGGGCAGGGGCTGAGCTCTGCTCTGGGACAGGGACAGGAGCCCAGGAAGGGCTGGAGCTGGGCCAGGGCTTGGCACGGAGCTCAGGGAAAGGTTCTTCCCCCCGAGGGTGCTGGCACTGCCCAGGCTCCCCAGGGAATGGTCCCGGCCCCAAGGCTGCCAGAGCTGCAGGAGCGTTTGGACAGCGCTGCCAGGGATGCTCAGGGTGGGGGTGTTGGGGTGTCTGTGCAGGGACAGGATTGCACTGATGATCCCTGAGGGTCCCTTCCAGCTCAGGACATTTTGTAATTAATTCTAATGAACTCTCTGATGTGTCTGCTAACCCTCGTGGGTTAATGGAGTGGAAGGGGGGGTCAGGCAGACATGGCTGGAAGTCATTAAACCCCACTGAGGTTTGGTGGAGGACTCTGGCATGAAAACCAGACTATGCTGAGCTCTGGGGAGCTGTGAATTCCCAGTGTCTGGCACAGACAGGAGCCTCCTGGGCTTCACTCCTCAGCCTCTGTGCAGATGTTCAGGGAGGGATTTTTGCTGGTTGTCCTTGACCGATAGGGAAGTAACTTAGTTCTTTCCTGCCCCCACCTCTGTCTAGTAACAATCCTGCAAGGCCTGGAATAACTGTGCTTATCTCACAGACTCTGGGGCTAAAAAGGGCCTTTGAGCTAATCTGGTGCTGCTGAGAATAGCTCTGTGTTCTCTTTTGGTGCAGGTGCCAAGCAGAGAAATTGATAAAGCAGAGGGAAAGTTTTGGACTCACTGGAACAGAGAAACCAAACAGGTAACTGAGGTTTTGTAATGTCTGTCCTTAAGGAGAGCAGAGCAGCTTGAGACAGTGACATCAGTTCTGTCCTGCTGCCTCTGCTGTTCAAGTCTCCATTCTCTCAATGCACCTGTGCAGTGAGAGCTGACAGAGATCCTCCTGTGTGGGATCTTGGAGAGGATTCCGTTTCTGGCAGCAGCAGGATGGAGCATAAATACCCAGAGAAACCTTCTTGCTCTTATAAGTCCCTGACAGGAAGGTGCAGCCAGTGAGGGGTCAGGCTCTGCTCCCAGGGAACAGGAGAAAAGACCAGAAAAGCCTCAAGCTGTGCCAGGGGAGGTTTAGGTTGGATATTGGGAAAATTCCTCTACTGAAACATTGTCAGGCATTGGAACAGACTGCCCAGGACAGTGGTGAAGTGACCAATACTGGAAGTGTTCAAAAACACGTGGATGTGGCATTTGTGGACATGGTTTAGTGGTGAATGTGGTGGTGCTGCTGGGCTGATGGCTGGACTTGTTGATCTTTGGGTTAGGGTTAGGTTTGGCTTTTCCCACCCTAATGATTCCATGATAAATGTGCAGCACCGTGTCCTCTGCATGGCTCTGTGCCTTGTGTTCCTGCACACACCTGGCTGAGGGAGCCTGGGGCTGGGGGTGCTCCCCTGTATCCAGGGGACAGTGCCTGGGGGGGTTCCCACCCCTCACAGGAACCTCAGTGCTCAGAGTTCAGAGGAGTTAAAATCTGGGGCAAGACTGGTGCCAGTCACAGATGCTGCCAGGGCTGGGACATCTGAAAGTAACAGGAGGGGCCTGCGCTGTGCTCTGGGGCTGAGAGCAGCTCCTGTGCGCTGGCAGAGCTGTCACCAGGGTGCTGGCACTGCTCAGGCTCCCCAGGGAATGGTCCCAGCCCTGAGGCTGCCAGAGCTCCAGGAGCTCTCAGGGATGCTCAGGGTGGGGTTGTTGGGGTGTCTGTGCAGGGCCAGGGGCTGGGCTGATGATCCCTGAGGGTCCCTCCTAGCTCAGGATACTCCAGGATTCTGCCAATCCCTGATTAATTGTTCCCTTTTCTCTGCTTTCCTCCCATTCCCAGTTCTTCCTTCAATTCCACTTCAAGATGGAGAAGCCCCCAGCCCCCCCGAACCTCCCCCCAGGGCCCCCGACTGTCAAGCGGCCGCCGCCCCCTCCCCTGATGAACGGGCTGCCCCCACGGCCCCCCCTGCCCGACTCCATGCCCCCCCCTCCCCCTGGGGGCATGGCCCTGCCCCCCATGCCCCCCTCCGGGCCAGTGCCACCCCCGCCAGTGCCCCCCCAGCTGCCCCCAGCACCCGGGGTGCCCCCCCCTGCTCCCCTGCCCCCCATGATGCGGCCACCGCTCCCCACGGAGGGGCCGGGCACCATCCCCCCTCCTCCTCCCTCCAACTGAAGCCCCTCCTGGACTCCATCCCGTGGGATTTGTGTCTTTTTAACTGCAGCTCACCCCCGATTCAGGGAACAGATCCTTTTTGTATGTCTGGAAACCTGACTGAATTCTGTAGGTTCATTAAAAGGTTTTTGATTCTCCTTTCCCTCTGGTTCCCTGTGCTGTTTCTAAGGGGTTCACTTTCCTTACCCCTTAGATACAGGAAACATTCCCAGGCTGGTTATATTTCAGAAATGCTTCCAAATAGCAGGCAGAGGATTGGGAATCTCAAGGCACCCCCTCCTGACTGGCTATCTCCATCAGCTGGCTTGCCTATCCCCCTCAGGCTGCCTGATGAGTGTCCCATTAATTACCCCCCATTAATCAGTTTTTTTTCAACCAAAGCCCTTCTTCTCTGTTCATTCACTGAGGGGGGACATGGAAAGGCTCCTGTTACTGATATTAAATCTTATTGTTTATTGTTATAATTCATTAAGTGTCAGTACCATGGTGTAGCACCTGCTGTCACATGATTTTATTGTGTGCCCTCCTCCCACTGACAGCTCTGGTCAGGCAAGTTTTTAGTTCTCTGGGTTTGTTAATCCTGAATGTTTCCTTCCAGCCATCACTTGGTTCCCATAAAAAAGCAGCAGCAGTTCTGCCATTTCTCTGCCCTTTCCCATGTTCCTCAGCTGGGGGGTCAGTGGGGGATCCTGGGGGGCTCAGTGTGTGAGGGCATGGCCAGGGCTGGGGTTCCTGACCAGTTCTGGTTGTTAGAGGGGACATGGGAGCCCTGCAGCTGCACCCCCATGATGGGGGAATCAAAGCCTTCCTCTCTGCTGCTGGGCTGAGATGGTCCCAGTCAGTCACAGAATCCCAGACTGGTTTGATTGGGAGGGACATGAAATCCCATCTTGTGCCACCCTGCCATGGCAGGGACACCTTCCACTGTCCCAGGCTGCTCCAAGCCCTGTCCAGCCTGGCCTTGGGCACTGCCAGGGATCCAGGGGCAGCCCCAGCTGCTCTGGGCACCCTGTGCCAGGGCCTGCCCACCCTCCCAGGGAACAATTCCTAATTCCCAATATCCCATCCATCCCTGCCCTCTGGCAGTGGGAGCCATTCCCTGTGTCCTGTCCCTCCAGGCCTTGTCCCCAATCCCTCTCCAGCTCTCCTGGAGCCCCTTCAGGCCCTGCAAGGGGCTCTGGGCTCTCCCTGGAGCCTTCTCCTCTCCAGGGGAGCACCCCCAGCTCTCCCAGCCTGGCTCCAGCCCTGGAGCAGCTCTGTGGCCTTTGTTAGCTCCTGTAGAAGTGGCCTTGGGCTCCTCCAGCCCTTGCAATGGTGTCCATGTCCTGCTCCAGTTTGGGTGCTCCATCCTTTTCTGATGACCCTGAGCTCCAGGCTGCAAATACTTGGAGATTCAGGGAAGGGTCTGGAACTTTTTTGTCGGGACCTTTCCCTTTGCCAAAATCAGGAACTCTCTTGGGATGGTTTTCCAGGATGGTTTAGGCAGGTGGCATTGGCAATTCCAGCTGTTCCAGTGAATGCAAGCATCTCACGGAGGGTAAAGTCTTTACAGTGGTGTGTGTGGGACTGTCTAAGGGAGGTACTGGGTGCTCAAAGTCACTGCTCAAAGCTGCTGCTGCCCCTTGATTCTCATTCCCAAGATGAAGCCCTATTCCAGGGCGGCCTGTTGAGCTGCAGGGTAAAGGTTTTCCAGCCAGAAGAAGGAATGCTTTCCATACATTTGCTTATTTCAGCCCATTATCTGCCCCTATCCCCCTCCTCCTGCTCTGGCTCGCTCTCCCCTCCTGGTGTTTCAGTGCTGATGGGGTCGTACGTGCCAGTCCCCATGAGGATCCCATTCCAGACACTCATCCTCCTTTAGAAAACATCCAAAGTCAAGGCCGTGCATCCCTACGAGCGAGTGCAACAGTTTCGATCTTTGCACGTTTCCAAAACGAGCTGCAGACCCAAAAATAGAACACAAAAAGTTCGTTGCCACCTCCCTCCTCCTCTGCAGCGCGACAGCCCCAGGGCGGCTCAGGGGAGGTTGTTGTGCCTCGGCCACTCAAGGCCACCCGTGGTTAAAAGGGAGAGCTGTCCTCCCTCTTCCTCCTGAGGGCTTGGGATGCCTGAGCTGCTCCAGGGAAGAGCTGAGGCAGGACCATGAGCGCTCTCAGGGGGCTCCTGCTGTGCCTGGTGCTGCTGCTCCCCTCTGCAGCTCTGCCCAGGAAAGAGGGACGGGATTCCCTGATGGAGCTGAGCCTGCTGGAAGCAGAAGGGAGAAGGGTGGGAAATGGAAGTTTACAGGAGACACCCAGGTCCAGGAGAGCTGCTGCCACTCGCCTCTTCTCCAAGCCTGAGCTGGGAGCCAAATGCCCACAGGGTGTGGCTGAGGAGGAGGGCCTGGGCTGGTCCCGCTCTAGCCCACAGCCCTGGCCCCTTGGAGGCCTGGAAGGGCCAGTGTGCAGGGTGAGGATGGAGCAGGACGGGGCCACCCCGAGGCAGCTGGAGGTGGTGGGTGTGCTCAGCCACTATGAGAGCAGCTTCATCAAACTGCTGAGACGGCGCCGGAGCTGGGACGGGAACTTCCCGGGGACCTTCGGGCTGTGCCGGCCCGGGGAGGCAGGGGCTGCTCCCCACCCCCTGCAGAGGATCCACGAGCACGTTCTGGAGCCGGGGCTGGAGAGATTCCTCGTCCTGCACCTGGAGGAAGGTTGGTGGGAGAGCCCTGGGGGCTCCGAGGTGGAACAGGGAGGGGAAGGATGCAGGTGCTCGGGGTGGTGATGCTGTTTGCTGGCCCGAAGTCAGGGATTTAAACACAGAATTAAATGTGGGGGTTGGGTTCCCTTTAAAAATAGCGAAGTGCTGGAGGGAAATGTTTCTGGGCATTTTTAAGGAGGTGAGGATGGCAGCGTGGCTCTGCCATCTGTCCCCACTTCTGACCAACACCCAGGTGCCACATTCCAGCAGCATTTGGGCAATGCTCTCAGGATGCACAGGGTGGGATTGTTGGGGTGTCTGTGCAGGGCCAGGGGTGGGACTGGTGATTCTTGAGGGTCCCTTCCAGCTCAGGACATTCTATGATTCTTGGTGGCTTCTGCTCTGTTCTCATCAGTGTTTCTCACTCTTTGCCTTAACACGGCAGATGGGTTTGGGTCCCATCCCAGCTCTGGGGAGAAAGGAGGGGCTCGGACCCAGCTGCTCCCGCTGTGCCCGGAGCCCGGCACGTGCTGATCTCCACTCTTGGGGCTGTGGAGCAGCCCGGGGTCCTGGGCTGCTCCTGTAGCTTCAGCCTTATAGGAAAACCTCACCACACATTCCCCTGTCCCATCCCGGGGGAGATCCCGGTCCTGGAGAGGGAGTTACACTCTCCAATTTAATCCATAATGTGAGGGTGGTCATTGTTTCTTTCGTCCTGAAATCCTCCGCCTCTCCTGGGGTTTGTATTTTCAGCTGGACTCAGCAGTGCCGGGCAGCGGGGAATTGGCTCTTCCCCGGGCAGTGGCCACAACGTCCCCGAGCCACTGGAGAGCAGATTTCCATGGGGTCTGGGGGGAGGCAGCTCGCCGGGTGCAGGGTGTGTCCTGCTCTCCATCTCCCTGGAGCCGGGGATTTGCTGCGTCCCTTCTCCCCCCGGCTCCTGTCCCGGTGCTCTGGTCCCTTCATGGGGACGGTGCTCGGCCCGAAGCCCCTTCCTCACCCCCCGGAGCCCCGCGGCGCCCGAGGGGATTCACGGCCGTGTCTCCCCCGTTCCAGTGCAGTGGGAGGCGCAGGTGAAGCTGCGGTTCCAGCTGGTTTTCCAGGCGGAGGTGGGACGGGCTGTGGGAGAGCTGCAGGCGGCCGTGATGCTCTTCTACCTGGGCCGCCGGGAGGGCCGGGGCTCCGGGCACCCGCAGGAGCTGCTGGCCACCGGCCCGGGGCTGGCGCGGGACCAGGTGAGTCCGGGCTTCGGTGGGAGCAGGGGGGCGGGAGGGGATGTCCCGGCTCTGCTGCCCAGTGCCACTGTCATCCCTCCCAGTCCATTCAACAGCCCCTCCTGCTCCCTTTGCTATCCCCTCCCAATTCCTTCATCGTTCTTCCCAGTCCATTCAGCATCCCCTCCCAGCCCCTTTGTCACCCTTCCAGCCCCTTGCCAACCCTTCCCAGTCCCTTTGCCGTCCTCCCAGCAGCTCCGCCCCGTCTCCTGCTCCCGCCGTGCCTGAAGATGGAGCTCTCACCCTGTCCGCAGCTGCCGCAGGGTACCCGGTCTGGGGTCCTGATCCCCCGCCTGCCCCTCGGGGATTCACTGGGTTCCCTGCACCCCGCGGCCCCCGGAGCAACTCTGGGGCTGAGGGCGAAGCTCCCAGTGGTCCCCACCCTCTCTGTCAGTGCTCCCTGGGCCACCGCGGGCTGGGCGCCCCGGAGCCCGCAGGGACCACAGCGGGGGCTCAGGTGAGTGTGTCCCCCACTGATGTCTTACCCACGCCCTCGGGGCTTCTGTGGTTTCTGCCTCGGTGCAGAGGCTCTGCCTCTCCAGGGACACGCAGTACTTGGCCCTGGCAGCCGCCGCAGCCTCGGTCACCCGCAGCGCGGAGCGGCTCCACTTCTCGGCTTCCCTGGCCATCCACGGCGGCGCGGGAGGTAGGGACGGGGGGACACGCTGGGGACAGCAGCATCCCTACCCTCGTGTCCTCGCTTGGGCGTTTGGGTTCCTCTCAGGCCCACGAGAGGTGGTGGGGACATGCAGGAAACCCCAGACCGACGTTCTCCCCTCTCGTGGCCACAGCAGGTGTCCCCCTGCCCCGCACGGAGGTGCAGCAGCTCCTGTTCGGCTCCGATGACAAATGTTTCACCCGGATGACCCCGGTGCTGCTGCTGCTGGCCAAGTCACGGCAGCAGGAGGAGGAAGAGGAAGAAGAGGCGGCTTTGGCCCCATCCTCCTACCTCTCTGCTGAGGGGGTGGTGGACACGGCTCCGTATCCACAGCTCAGGTCCGTGGCCGTCACTGCGGGCACGGGAAAACACAGGGGCTGGGAGATGAAATGGGACAGGGGCAGCCCCAGCTGTGGGACCATGGATGGCTGTAGGGGACAGCCCAGTGGGACCCCCGGGCTACACGGTGGCCCCGTGACTCTCCCTGTGTTCTCCTTACAGCCCACCCCAGGCTGGCACCGAGGAGCTGCCGACCCCCACTGCCCCGAGCCAAGGCAACGCCTCGTCCCCAGCGCCCGGTGGCAGCGCTCAGTTCCTGGCAACCCTGACCCGGTTCATCCGGCAGCTCCTGGGCTCCTCCAGCGAGCCGCCCCCCCAGCCCAGTGCCCACCACTGGCTGGACTTCGAGATGATGGAGACCCTCCCTCACCAGCTGCTCAACCTGTCGGAGGAGGCAGCGCTGGAGCGCCTGGTGCAGTCGGAGGAGCCCTCGGTGCTGCTGCTGCCCCAGGACAGCGGGGCCGTGCTGGAGCAGCACCTGGGGGACTGGCAGCCGGAGGGCACCGTGCTGCAGCTGCTGATGGGCAAACTGCAGGTGGTCATCCAGGAGCTTAGGGATATCCCGTCTTTCCAAGCCAACGCGGCGCTTTTCCAGCACCTCCTGACCTTCTGCTACTACCCCGCAGAGCCGGGGCAGGCCGAGGCGGCCGAGCGGGGGCCGGGCTCTCGGAAGCTGCACACGCTGCTGCTGCTGAAGGCGCTGCAGTCGGTGCGGGCGCGCTGGCAGGAGCGCAGGAAGGTGCAGCGGCAGAACCGCAGCGCCCGGCACCAGGCGCACTGCCGGCTGCAAGAGCTCACCATCGACCTGCGCGACCGCCACTTCATCATCATGCCCACCATGTACGCGGCCAACAACTGCGAGGGGCCCTGCCGGCTGCCGCTCTCCGCACGCATCCCCAGCTACTTCTCGCACACGGTGCTGCTGCTGGGCATGCAGGACCAGGGCTCGCCTCTGCGCAGGGCTCCCTGCTGCGTGCCCGTGCGCTACTCGGACCAGCTCATCATCAGCCTCTCCTCGGACGGGCTGGAGATCCGCAAGTTCCCCAACATGGTGGCAGAGGAGTGCGGCTGCCGGTGAGGCTCCCGCCGGCCTCCCCGCTCGCCCCACCCCGGCCCCTCTCCCGGTTTGCCCTCCCGGCTCGGGATCTGGTGCTTCTCCCGAGACGCGAGCTCTCGTGTGTCCTTTCCCCATGGTTTGGCTCGTTAGCATCGCTTGGTTCTGGGTTCATCCATGCCTGTCCCCGAGGCTGCTCCGTGTTCCGCTGGGGATGTGCCCCTCCCGCTGCTGAGGGTGCCCGAGGTGCCCGCGGGCTCTGACTCCGCTGGGTACGGGCACGGCAGGGCCGTGGGGGGAGGACAAATCTTGGCAGATCCAGGCAGGACCATTCTTATTTATCTCTCACTCTCTGCTCCTGTCGTGGCTGGGAAGGGCAGCTGCTGCTTCCTCCAAGCCTTGCAGCATCCTCTGGCCACTCCCCAGCCCACGGCCCATCACGGGACCCCCCTGGCCGCAAGGCTCCACCTGTGACAGCAGAGCGAGAGGCCAAATCCCCTTGCAGAGACCAGCCTCGCCCTGGGGACTCGTCTCTGTGTGAGCTGTGGCAGTGGCTTGGGGCTCCCGGCCAGGTCACATCTGCGTCACCCCGCGCTGACCCCGCTGCCGGGGCGAGGGGAGGAGGGAGGGAGCGATCCCGTTACACCTCCCGGGCTTCTCACACCATTAATGGGAGCGGGAGCAAACGGCTGCCAGAGCACCTGCTCCGCGTCCCCGCCGGCGTCAGCTCGGGCCGCCTGCCCCAGATCATCTTCCAGCTGAGCCCGGCCCTCAGCCGGGGAGCCAAACCCTTGGGAGCAGCTCCTGGGCTTGTCCTGGCTACACCTCCTCGGGTTTTGCAGTATCCCCATGGGGAGGCACGGCTGCAGGTTGGTAGCCACCAGTCCCAACTCACAGCCCTGCAGGATTAACCCTGAAAAACACACACATGTAACCAAGGACAAACAACATAACCAGGGACACGGGCTTTTCTCATTTTCCTTCCCCCCCCCTATTTTAAAAAAAAACATCCAGTTGAATACCTTATTAAAAATGAAAATAGTTTATTTTAACCGCTGTTGATTTAGCAAATACTGAAACCTGCCATGGGTCGGGGCTGTGAGCGTCTCTGGCTGTGTGATATTGCTCTTGTGTTTCCTTCCTAAAAGCGACTCGGAGAAGGCGAGGCCCGCAGGGATCCCTGGGTGAAGGGCTCCAGCCCTGCTCTGTCACCAGCACCTTCTGGGCCACCCTGGAGTGATGGCACTGGGCTGGCTGAGGTCGGGGGTCTGTCCCTGATGTCCCTCTGAGGATGGCTGCAGCCTGGTTCCGTAACCCAGAGTATTCTTCTCTCTTGATTTGCTTTCAATAAAACCATTAACCCAAGAGCTGCACAGTCTGGACTCAACTCCGTTCACCCCGGAACCACGAGTGGAGGGGAGCTGCAGAGGGGTTTTGGGTGGGGATGGAGAAGTAAGGAAGCCCAAAGGAGCTCCTTCCATGAGTCTTTTCAGGTTGCCTTTGATCCAGGGGGGGCCAAAGTCCCCGGGGAGGCTCCTGGGCTGCTCTGCTGCTGCTCGGGGGTCCTGGTGTGCTGCCCGTGCCCGGGGGTGTCTCTGGAGGGCAGGCAGGGCCGGGGGTCCCTTGCCGGGGGCAGTGGTGGGATTGGATCCCCTTGGATCCAGCGCCATGGAGCCCCACGCCCGCCCCGGCCTCAGTCGCGCCTCTTGCCCTCTCTGGCCCTGCCGTCCCTGCCCGGCGCCGGCTCCCAGGGCTTCCTGCCCTTCTGCTGCTTCCAGTCCCTTCTCGGGCTCTCCCGGCCGCCGTCAGCCCTGCCGGGACGGCCCCTCCACCCCTCCCTCCTGGACTCATCCCTCTCCCGCCGTCTCTCCTTCCTCTCCTTCCTCTCCCGGTCTCGCTTCTTCTGGGGCTGCTGCTCGGGTTCCCTGGGGGCCCTGGGGGCTCTGCCAGGTTTGTCCCCTGCTGTCCTGTCCTTGGCTCGTGCCTCCCTCCGGCTGCTCCGCTCCACATGGACAGCACGGCTTTCCCGGGCTTTCTCCTTCTTCTCCTCTTTCTTCTTGTCCTCCTTCTCCTCTTTCTTCTTGTCCTCCTCCTCCTCCTCCTCATCCTCATCTTCCTCCTCATCCTCATTCTCCTCTTTTTCTTCCTCCTTCTCCTCCTTTTCTTCCTCCTCCTCCTCCTCCTCCTCCTCCTCCTCCTTCTCCACTTTCTTCTCCTGCTTCTCCTGGCTCTTCTTCCCCTCCATCACAGCCACTGGCACCTCGGGGACATCTGCAGGTTCTTCATCCTTGTCCTCATCCTCATCCTTGTCCTCATCCATGTCCCCATCCTTGTCCCCATCCTTGTCCTCATCCTCTGGAGTTGTGCGGCCAAACCACTTCTTGAAGATCCAGGGTTCTGCCTGTGGGGACAGAGGGGACCAGGAACTGATGGTGCAGCCCAGGGGACCGGGACCACTCTCCATCCCTCCCTGCCCCGGGAGGTGCCACCCTGACCCGTACCAGGTTGCTGTCAGCTTCGCTGTCATCGTCATCGTCACCGTCTTCATCATCACCATCATCCTCCACCGCGCTGCTCTCCGGTGGCGGCGCAGGCTGGGCGGTCACCGCCTCTGGGATCTCCGCCTTGGGGCTCACGGCCTCTGGGAGGGGAGAGGGACAGGCCACTGTCAGCTGAGGCTGCTTGGGTGGGATATCCCAGCCAGGGGCTCCCAGGACCACCCCACCCTGGGATGCGGCCCTGTCTCAGGCTGGACCCGGGGGATCGGGGAGGGAACAGAGGGTCGGACCCACCGGGAATGGGAGGGGGCGGAGGCTCCTGCCGGCCGCGGGCGAGTCCCTCCTTGGAGCATGGCGCTGCAAGAGAGGAGGGGACAGGAGCCAGGAGGTGGCAGCACGGTCTGGCCACCCCTTCCCGCTCCGTCCGCCTCCCGACTCACCTTGGAGCACCTGGAAGGTGACGCTGAGCAGGGCGACCACGGAGGCCACCAGGATGCACTTGTTGAGGGTGAGCCCTTCCCAGAGCAGCGGCTCCTCCGCAGGGTCCAGGCTGGGCGGCTCCACCTTGCTCTGCACGGGGAGGGTCCTGGGGACTGGGGCCCCCACGGAAAAATGTTACTGGAGGGAACTGGGAAGAGGCAAAGGGCTCTTAGCTGGGGCTGGGAAGAGCTCTTAACATCGTCCTGCACAGCCTGCTCAGGGCAGGGACAGGGACAGAAACGGGACAGGGACAGGAGCTGCTCCTGCCACGTGTTTGCACTGCAGGAGTGGGGACAAGAGTGTCCCGGGGGCTGAGACCGAGGGGTTTGGGCCATAGTGGCATTAGAGTATCCTGGCGATCAAGCAGGAAAAAGCTCTGTCCGTGCTCCTCCTCCAGCAGCAAATCTGGGCAGGGTGGAGAGGAGGAGGAGGAGGAGGTGGAGGATCTGGCAGGCGGCTGAGGAGCCCCATCTCCATCCCCGTGTCACTGATTTCCCCACAGCTAGTCCTGTCACTGCTCCATGGCCAGACAGCGCCTCCCGGAGACACGGGATTGTGCCTCTGTGGCCACCTGGGGCCAGGGTGGCCATTCTGGGGCAGGGAAGGGCTTTCCCACACACCCACCTGGCGGCCCGGCAGCGCTGCCCTTGGCTCCCACCTTCTCCACCCGCTTCTTCTCCGCCGCTTTCCTGTCCCCGCCGAGCGGGGCTGGCTCTGGCATGTCCGGCTCCTGTCTCTGCCTCGGGCTGGTCCGGGTCCTGCTCGGAGACACCGCGCCGGGGACTCTCCTCCTCTATTCCCTGCGGGGAGGGCACAGAGCGTGGCTGGGGGCACAGGGACACGCTGCTCCGGGGGTCCCCGGGGCTGAGCCGGTGCTGCCCCAGCGAGAGGCACCAACCCGGCTCCTGCAGCACCTGGGGCGTGTGTTCACCTCAACAGCCTTAAAACTGGGGTGTATTTTACGTTATTTAAGCTGGATTTAGCCACGAGTTAGCTCCGGCACACGCGGGTGGGCTGGCGACTGAGGGCCCCCAGGCTGTGCTTGGGATCCCCCCGGAGCAGCCCTCGGGGCTGGGTTGGGGCTGCAGCATCCACTGAGGGCAGGCTCGATGTGTGGGGAGCGGAGGGAGCCGCGTTGTGCGCCGGGCTCGGTGTTGATCAGGGCTTTGGTGGCCGGGCTGGCCGTTGGTCAGTGCCACCAGAGAGAGCTGCCCACCGGCACGGATCAGTGACAGCGACAGCTGGGGGACCTTGGGCTGCCCCGGGATGGACGTGCTGCAACACTGCCGGGCGGAATGTCACTGCGGAACAGCCCCAGCCCGGCCCCCTGACCCTGACCCGGCACAGAGATCCATCCTTGGCACCCCCCTGTCCTGCCCTGGCACAGGGATCCATCCCCAGCACCCCCTGCTCTGAACAGGGATCCATCCCTGGCACCCCCTCCTCTGGCACAAGGATCCATCCCTGGTACCCCCTCCCCTGGCACAGGGATCCATCTCCAGCACCCCCTGCTCTGAACAGGGATCCATCCCTGGTACCCCCCTCCCCTGGCACAGGGATCCATCTCCAGCACCCCCTGCTCTGAACAGGGATCCATCCCTGGCACCCCCTCCCCTGGCACAGGGATCCATCTCCAGCACCCCCTGCTCTGAACAGGGATCCATCCCTGGCACCTCCTCCCCTGGCACAGGGATCCATCCCTGGCACCCCCTGCCCTGGCACAGGGATCCCCCCAGGCACCCCCACCCTGACCCTGGGCACTCACATGGGCTCCACTGCTCTCCCCGTGGCTGTCGCTGCTCACCGGAGCGTTGGCATCTGTCACAGACAAGCACAGCACAGATCCTTAGGTGACAAATCTGGGGAGGTGGGGATCACAGGGACTGGGGGTCCCTCAGTGACACCCCCAGCCTGCAGAGAGGGGACATCTGCCCGTGGTTCCCCTGCTGGTGTTGCCGTGTCACCCGTGGATGGAGAGAAGTGTCCCAAGTCAGGCAAAAACCCCCCCAGGCATCGAGGGGGTGCAATGGGAGCTCTGGGACTCTGAGCCCCAAAATGTCACCAGTCTGGATATGCCAGGGGAGTGGCAGCCAAAGGGACAGTGACCACCCTGCCAAGGCACGTGGTGGGGCCAACAGCCCAGGGTGTGCTCGGACACCCCGAAAACACAAGGCTGGACACTGGAAGGCCAGAGCCTGGCAGCAGGAGAAGTCCCCACTATCATGGAGCAACCAGACCTCCAAAAGGAACTCAAGGGAGCTCAGGGAGGACTCCCAGGCCTTTTCCCAGCTGGGAAGTGAGAGAGCAAACTGAGGGTCCCCAGGGCTCTGACACCAGGAAGGGCTGGGGAGGGGGTTGGGCTCTCGGGGTCCTGGGGGTTTCTCTGCCCTGGGAGAGCTCCAGAGGTGGGAAGGCACCACAAGGTCTCAGCAGCACTGTCCTCAGCCCTCTTGGCATCTCTGAGTCCAGTGCCTCAGGTGCCACATCCTCCCCAGAAGGAAGAATTTTTTGCCGCCTTTGAGCCAGATTTAGCTTATTTCCCCCATATGGAACACTGAGAAAAAGATACCAGTACCCAGGATGAAACCTACAACTCAATGTTGGAAGCAGAACAGACAAATCAGAGGAAATCTTTTGGCCATGATCTGAAAGATCTTTGCTTTCAAGAGGAAATAAAATGAGTCTTTGGTTTGTTTAAGCGATATAAGTCTGGTCCTTTTTGTGCTGGGAAGGGACGGAGCTGCCCTCCGGAGGACTCTCGTGGTGCCTGGGGGGGTTCCAGACCCAGGGGAAGCACAAAGGTGGAGAATTTTTCCTCAAAGTGATTTCTCCCCACGTGCTTGCCCTGTGTTTGAGCTTCTCAATCATTCACCCTGGTTTCGGGCACAGATGAGCACCAGGAAGAGGGAGGAGGGTCTGAGTCTCTGTTCCTCTTCTCCCTGGCCACAATCCACATTCCCATGGAGCTGATGTCACACAGGTGTCCCTCAGTGCCCGAGGTCACCCTGTGAAGTGACACCACCACGAAGAACCATCTCTGCCAGGCTGAGCTGTGTCCTGTAGAGTCTCACACACCTCACCAGTGGCCATGGCTCACAGTGAGAACAAGGAACCTCTTCTGTCTTTCCTTGGCCACCTCTGAGCTCTCCCTGCCCACCTGGACAGCCCTTTGGTGGCTTCAGGGCATCCCAGGTCTTTCTCCAATGCTGCACAGGGACCATGTCACCTCGAGGGACCCTCACTAAATGGAGAGAGATTGAACACCGTGCCCACAGCACACCCCTGCTGGGCTCCCCAGTCCTCAGCTGAGCCCAGTGCCCTGTCACAGAGTGCCAGGCTCTTTCCACGTCTCCACCCCTTGGGCTTCACCCTGATGGAGGAGCCCAAAGAGCCTCCAGACCTGGGGACAGGCAGGTGTCCTTCCCTGCCATGTGCCCCAAAGGCACTAACTCGGCCCCAGAGCTGACCAGATCCATGTCCAGGTCTGTCCCCTCTGGGCAGGAGATGGGGCTCCGTGCCCTGGCAGGAGGTGCATGCACTCCAGGGCTCCACAGCCCACTCAGGATCCTTGTCCCGAGGCAGGATGGGCCGTGCCACCTGCAGGAACAGCCGTCCTGGGCTGGCGATCCAGGCACCGCCACTGCCCCGGCCAAGCAGGGCAG
Source organism: Anomalospiza imberbis (assembly GCF_031753505.1). Lineage (NCBI taxonomy): Eukaryota > Metazoa > Chordata > Aves > Passeriformes > Viduidae > Anomalospiza > Anomalospiza imberbis. The sequence goes on from NC_089707.1 coordinate 1,781,817, forward strand.
GGGTGGCCACAGTGCCAGGGGTGGCCACAGTGCCACGGGTAGCCGTCAATGCCAGGGATGGCCACCAATGACAGGAACACTTTGCCCATGGCAAGGCTGGTCACCCGCAGCCCTCACGTCCTTGCTCGCAGTGCCCTTGCCCAGGAGCGCTCCCATCCATCCATCCGTCCCTCCTGCCCGCTGCCCTTGCCCAGGAGCGCTCCCATCCATCCATCCGTCCCTCCTGCCCGCTGCCCTTGCCCAGGAGCGCTCCCATCCATCCATCCGTCCCTCCTGCCCGCTGCCCCTGCCCAGGAGCGCTCCCATCCATCCATCCATCCATCCATCCATCCATCCATCCATCCATCCGTCCCTCCTGCCCGCTGCCCTTGCCCAGGAGCGCTCCCATCCATCCATCCATCCATCCGTCCCTCCTGCCCGCTGCCCTTGCCCAGGAGCGCTCCCATCCATCCATCCGTCCCTCCTGCCCGCCCATCCCGCTCCGGGGACTCACGCCCCGCACGCCAGATCCGCCCGTAAAGGTTCAAAATCGCAGGCACTTAACAAATAATCAGCTCCGCTCTGCTGCCGCTGGGACCTCTCCTGCACGGGCTCCCGAGGTCGCTTTCACCGCTGACTCACATCAAAGAAACTTCCAAAAATAGTCCCGTCGCCTGCCCCGCTCTCCCTGTCACCCTCGCCCCGGGACGAGCCCCGTGGCTCCCGCTCCCTCGCGGCCACAGAGAGCCCGGCTGTGGCCAGGGGCTGCTCCACACCAGGGCTTAAAAGCCACAGAAATCCGTACCTGGGGTCGGTCGCCGCCTTCTCCTCGGCTGCAGCCCCCGGGCGGCCCCGGCTCTCCCGGGTAAAGAACAGCAACAGCTGCCGGAGGGAGCCGGAGCAAAATAGCGCCCAATCACCGGGGCCCGAGCACCACAAAAGGCAGCTCAGCCCCGGCCCGGAGCGCAGGGGATGCCCCGGGCTCGGGGTGCGGCAATCGGGGCACCTGCGAGGGGGTTTATCCCTCTGTGACACTCCCGGAGAGCACGGGGAGGGGACAGACCCCCGGCCCCGGGTGTCTAAGCCAGCTGTGGGAGGGATGGACGGACGGATCGATGGATGGATGGACAGACGGATGGATGGATGGATGGATGGATGAGGGATGGATGGATGGATGGATGATGGATGGATGGATGGATGGATGGGGGATGTATGAGGGATGGATGGACGGACGGATGGATGGATGGATGGAGGATGGATGGATGGATGGATGGATGGATGGATGATGGATGGATGATGGATGGATGGATGGATGGATGGACGGACGGATGGATGGATGGATGGATGGATCAGGGATGGATGGATGGATGGATGGATAAGGGATGGATGGATGGATGGATGGATAAGGGATGGATGGATGGATGGACGGACGGACGGACGGACGGATGGATGGATGGATCAGGGATGGATAAGGGATGGATGGATGGATGTGGGTGCTGGGGGTGCAGAGGTGGAGCCAGGCACAGGTAAAGAGACAGAACGAGAAATCCCCCTGGGGGCAGCAGTGCTCAGACAACCCCAGTGAAAACCCCGTTTTGCAGTGTTTGGAGAGGTCCATTGCCCTCCCACCCCTCTGATGTCCCCGTTCCTGTCCCCAGGAGCCCTGTCACGGCCACAGGCACCTCCTGGGCAGGTGGGAGAGGGGATGTCCCATCCCACCCACTCCCAGGATACAGGGAACAGATGAAGAATCCCATCTGGGGAGCATCAAAAGACCCTCGGGCTCTGGCCCTGCCTGTGGGGGGTTATCTCGAGCCCCCAGCTCAGCACGGGCAGGAACAGCCTCAGGCAGAAGCTCCTGTGCCAGGGATGTGGTGCAGCAGTGCCTGGGACCAGTCTGGCACATCCCACCTTGAGGACATTGCTCTTATGGAGAGGCTTCAGGCTCAAAACCCCCCCAAGTCCCTGAAATTGTAACATTTCACACCTGCAGTATTGACATTTTTCTTTAGCAAGACCTAAAGGAGGAATAAAGCAGGCGCTGCCTTTCCCAGGCGAGGCTGGAGCCAGGTCCTGCTTTAGGAGCTCTCAGCACACGGGCTCAGGAGCAGCCTCTGCTCCCCAGGGCAGGGATTTGCCCTCTCCGGCAGGGACAGGATTGAGCACAAGGAGGGAAGAACAATGTGCCGTGGAAGACAGATGGATGGAGGAGGGATGGGGCTGCACACAGCCCCCACACCGGCCAGACCGGTGGGCACACCCTCAGGAGAGTTTTCCCGGTTGTATTGCCATTCCAGCAGGGTCAGAGTTGTTCACTGGCACGGCATTTGCTTTATAGGAAGGTGATGAAAGAAGAAAATCATGAAGAAGCCAAATAAAATCCCTTTTCCTCCCAGTTAATCACGTTTCCCATGCTGCCCCCGGGTTTGTTCCCTGCTCCTGCCTCCCGTGGGTGAGCTGGTCCTTCCAGGAAAGATGCCAGGGGCTGAATAGGCACCGTCTGCACTCGCAGAGCTCCGGCAAAACACCCTCCCACTTCATCCTTACATGGAGCCACAGGATAGAGAGCTCTCCTCACCCTTCCTAGGACCTTTCAACACGCCGTTCCCGCAGCGGGGAGGGACGGGCAGCGTTTTTGCCTCCACACGTGTAGCTCGGAGCAGTTCCCCGTGGAGCTGCAAAGCCTCCACCTCCATCGCAGAATTTATCCCGGGCAGATGGAGGAAAAAGATTCCCGGAGGCAAATTCTTTCCTAATCTCTTGAACCCCCTCACCAAATCCCGGCTTCTTCCGTGCCCGGAGCCTGATAAAAGTGTCTCTGGGAAGGGGTGAGCTCAGGGAGGGGGAAACCCGATCCGGCCGGGAGAGCAGAGGAGAGAGCCAGGTGGGAGAGCAGGGGAGGGCAGTGGAGCAGCGTCCAGGCCAAACAGTGACTTTGGATTCGTCTGGATGACACAGCCCCTCTTCCCTGGCTTCCCGGGCTGTCCCCTAGCCTCTGTCCTCACGAATTGTGGTCTGGGCTGTGCTGCAGCATCCCCTCACTGCCATGGCAACGTTCACTTCTCCTCCCACCAGGACATCATCTCCCTTCTCCCCGTTTTTAATAACTCGCAGTTAAAAGGCAATCAGAAAGGCATAAAATTAGTCACTGAGTATTTTCGGCACAGGTTGTTCTTCTCTCAATTCTCACAATTCCCTCTCCCCCCAGAGCTCCCAGCCCCTGCCTGACTCTGTCTCCTCCTGCCACAGGTATGAGGGGTGGCAGATGCTCAAGCTGGCTGCTCAAGTGGCTTTCCCACTGCTCACCAGGCTGGCTGCAGTTTTTCCCCTTGGATTTCATCCCTGGCTCCACCAGAACCTGCCTGACTATGTTCCCAAGGCTTGGGACTCCAAAACACTTCCCATGCTTTGGAGCCTTTACCCTCTAACCTGGGCAGGGCTGGGCTCTTGGCCTGATTTTAGAGATGGGAATTTGGGTGTTGTCTGCCAGGCCAAGTGCCCTGGGCACAGCACAGCTCTGCAGGTAATGCCCAGCTCCAGCTGTGTCACCCCCACGCTGGCATTGTCCCTTGGGGGCCACAGGTCTGAGGCTGCACAGAGCAGACCTTTGCTGGCACCAAAGACCTGCTGGAAATGCACGTGGAGCTCACCCAGGTGCTGCACGGGCTTGTTGGAGGAGCTTGGTGTCTCCCAGCCCTCCACCCTTCTCTCAGATGTGGTTGGGGATGCATTCAGAGCAGGGCTGGTGGAAGAGAGGATCACAGAAACACCAAATTATCCAGGAAATGGGGTGAAAGAGCACCTTGATTCCCTGCACAACCCAAACCCCAAAGGCGTGGGTGTCCCCATGGCAACCTGGGCACAGCCCAGTGCTGAGAGCAATATTCCACTGACCCAAAATTCCTCTTTCAGCTGGATCCATCAGCTCCAGCTGGGGGGGCTGTGCAATGGCCGTGTTGACGCACAGCTGCTGCCTCCTTCCCCTGAGGAACCAAACTTCCACCCAGGAGATGATTCCTGCAGGAACCACAGAGCTTTCTGAGTACTGGGGTTATTGAGGAGCACTTGGGAGGTTTCAGGAAGGGAAGGAATGTCTCCTCTCTGGCAGCTGTGCTGCTTCTGTCAGATCCCATCTGTCAGCATGGAGATTTCAGATCTGCCAAGCTGAGCCATCTCCTTGCAGAGGTGTGGATAATGGAAGGCCTGGAGCAGTTTGAATGCTGGGTGTTCCTGTGGCTCCACATCCCCAGGTGTTGTAGCAGGGCTGGAGGGAGCCAGCAGGAGCTGGAGCATCCTCTCATGAGCTGATTTCCACAGCTGATACCTGGACAGGCTCCATGTGCCCAGGAGGACTGACTGCATATCGTGGGCCTGCAAAGCTTCTGATGCCAGTTCTGCTTAAGAACTCAGACCTGGGCCCTTCCTCGTGGCTTCAGGGATTTGGTTAAGCTGGAAAACACAGCCAAGAGGATCTTCTGCCTCCTCTCCTGGGTTTGAGGTGGTGTGGAACTGGTGAGGGAGGATGGGAGCTCTCTGGGCTGGTACCACCTTAATGAACCACACCTTGGAGCATCAACGAGACAAGAGGAAATGGCCTCAAACTGCTCCAGGAGAGGGTTAGGCTGGATATCAGGAGGAATTTCTTCATGGAAAGGGTGGGCAGGCATTGGAAGGGCATGTCCAGGGAGGTGGTAGAGTCACCAAGGAACAAATGGAGGTGGTACTCAGTGCTCTGGGCTGGTGACAAGGCAGGGATCGGGCACAGGTTGGACTCAATGGTCTCAGAAGTCTTTTCCAACATAAATGAGTCTGGGATTCTGGGATTTTGGAGGATCTTCTTCCTCTTACCCTTTTAGCCTGGAGGGAATGCAAGCCAGAAATAATGATGGCTCTTTGTTTAAAGGGAAAGGGCCCAGGCAGGGAGGACACCCTACCATAGGATTTTGGGAGCACATGCTGCAGCTTAACACATTCCTCCAGCTGAGCATGGAAAAGGGGAAACATCTTTTAGAAAATCTCTCCCATGTCACCTCTGGCTTCCCAGCCCCAAGCTGGATCCATCATCCATCCATCCATCCATCCATCCATCCATCCATCCATCCATCCATCGATCCCTCATCCATCCATCATCCATCCATCCATGCATCCATCCATGCATCCATCATCCATCCATCATCCATCCATCCGTCCATCCATCCATCCATCCATCCATCATCCATCCATCCATCCATCCATCATCCATCCATCCATCCATCCATCCATCCCTGATCCATCCATCCATCCACCCATCCATCCATCCATCCCCCATCCATCATCCATCCATCCATCCATCCATCCATCCATCCATCCATCCCCCATCCATCCATCCATCCCTCATCCATCCATCCATCATCCATCCATCCATCCATTCATCATCCATCCATCCCTCATCCATCCATCCATCCCCCATCCATCATCCATCCATCCATTCATCCCTCCCTCCATCCATCCTTAGAGCAGTGCTGCTGGACACACACCCACCCCTGACAGCAGTGTCCTGGTCACCTTCAGGGTCGGGCTGTCTCACAATCACTCCCAGTGATGGAGGAATCCTGCTGGGGACAGGTTTGGCAGAGCTGAGCAGGACAAAGAGCAGACAAGGTCCTGCTCCCTGGTCCTGGTCCCTCAAGGTCACGGTGTTCCAGTTGCAGATCTCAGTGCCAGGACTGGCTGGTGCTCAGGCCACCCAGCATGGTGACAAGGCTGGCAAGGACACAAAACACATGGAACACCTTTGTCACCGGTCAGGAGCTGTGGATGTGCTGTTGGGTGAAATGAGCTTGGCAGGGCTCTGTGAAGAGCAGAGAGGCAACAGAGAGGGACATCCTGCTGTGACATCGGTGTCTGAGCCTGAGCACAGCACAGGATCCTGCCCTGGGGGTGGCTCCAGGATCTCCTGCAACTTGTGGATGTCACTGGGACCGCACAGGGGTGAGGGACACCCCCAAGCCACCAGCCAGGGCAGAACACCACAGTGACAGTGGAGGGAGAGCTTTCCATGGGCTCATCCCATCACCCCCTGGAATGACCCACAGCTATCTGGAGCAGCTCCACATTAAAGCCACTCTGCCCACCCTGGAATCCACGTGTGCCCTAAAAACTCCACTTCACAAATCTCAGAGGTTTCGCTCCTTTTCCCTGGCAGAAGGAGCTCATTCAGGTCAGCGGAGACAGAAGATCCAGATCCTGTTAAATCCTACTTTTAGTCAGCTCCTTTCTGTAATTGTTCCATGATCCCTTTTCTCACAGCTCAACACCACTCAGGGCTGATCACTGTTCTCTTTAAAGATTTACAGTTGTTTGTCACTCCCAGGAGAACAGGAGGATGTGACTCCACTCCAGGGAATTACTCCTGGAAGTGCCAGTTGTGATTGGGAAAGTGGCCACGATATTTGTCCCACCAAGGGCTGGGGGCTGTGGCACACTCAGTCTGGAACAGACATGCCACGGGAAACTGAGGCAAGGGGAGATTTAAGGGAAGTGAAGCTTTGGGTGGAACAGCCTGGCAATATTTAACATCCCAATGATCACAAATCATCCCCTTTTTTGGCTTTCCTGATGGATGAAGCGTTGGTGCATTTACCCAGATGGGTTCTGGCACTGGGGGCTGCAGATCCCAAATCATTCCCAGGGAAGGAGCTGCTTCCCTCTGCTCTGAACAGACCTGGAAGCAACCCAGGGCAGCAGGAATGAGAGGGCTCTGCCTCCTGTGAGAATAAGGAGCTGTTCCTCAGCTCCTCCCACAGAGCCACCAGCCTCTTTGGGATGATGGCACCTACTGGAGAGCAGGTCCTGGTGGATTTAACACATTTTCCAGGGCTCCAGGTTGGCCCCACAGGCCCTAGGAGCCAGTTCTGAAGCAACAAATCCACGTCCAGAGAAACATCCCTGTGCCATGGGGATGCTCCCAGACTTGGCAGCTGCACTGGGAGCTGCTAGGCTGTGGGACATGGGGAGGGAGGAGATGTTCCAGGCAGGCTTCAGGTCTTGAAAGGGTCATAAAAGTACAAAATCCACCACAAAGTACAGCAGAAAGTCCTGCAGGGACAGCAGAAATAGCAGGAACTTCCTACCCTCCTCCAGACCTCAGCTGGGGTTTCTCAGTTTCTCTGGGCCTCCTGCCCTGTTCCCCATTTCTCTCTCTGTTATCAGACCAGAAATTCCCAAAATAAAACTTAGCAGCCTCAAGAAACCAAGGGCAGAGGTTTCACCCTGCCAGGCCCCTGTGCTGTCCTCTCCCTGCCTCACACCATGGATTTCTCCGTTCCTTTGGGACAGTCTAGGAAGGCTGGAGGTGTTTGGGTTCATTCTTTATCCCCTTGCCAAGACCAGGACTGTGCTCTGGGGCTCTTTGTCCCTCTAAGGCACTTGCTGGGGTCCTCATGAAGGGCCTTTGTAATCTCTCTGAGGTCTGGAAACTTTGGTGACCACTGTACCTCTCCAAAATTGTAGCTGGGGTCCAAACTCCTCTGATTTATAGCGGGACAGAAAGGGCTGGGTCCTGGGGATGAGGTTTTTCACTGAAGCCCCTTCTGCTCCAGCTTTCCCTCTTCCTACATTCACCCAGCAATGCCAAATGCAATATACTATGTAATGGGAACAAGCAAGAACCAAACCAGCAAGGACTCCAAACAGCAGGAAACTCCATTTCCAAAGCCACGTTCTTAATGAGTCAGTTTTCTCTCATTTTTGCTCACCACCCTTGCAGACGAGGCTTTGTCCAGTGCTGGCCATTCCAGTGCAATGAGGAGATGTCAAAGCTCAGGATCTTTAATGTTTTCCAGTTCTTCCCCAATATGTCCTTGCTGGACATCTGTTCCTAAGACATGTCCTGCTCAAACAATAAGATTTGTGTTTAAAATAACGTTTGAGCCTCCTCAAGACATCACCAACCTGCAGGAAAGCCAGGGTACGACTGGAAGGGAAGGGAGAGATGGACAGAGGTTCACCCCTCCTTGCCATAACCCGGGATCCTGGATTGTCATCAGCCCAGCCCCACATCAGGACCCAGCTCCACCACACCAGAGACAGCACGGTTTGGGCTGGAGCAGCAGCCAAGCAATGAAATGTCTCCTCCACCCTGGAGCACAAACACAAAGCCCTTGGGAGAGCTGGGCAGGGCCCATCCGTGTGGCACTGAGGGCAGGGATGTGGCTGTGTCTGCTGCCGTGGTCACTCTAACACCCACAGCTGCCAGGGCCGTGCTCTGGATGCTGGATTGCTGCTGGGTACCTTTGAAGCACCTCCACTGAGTCAGGGAGTCAGAGTTTGGGTTGGGATGGACCTTAAATCCCATCCCATTCCACCCCTGCCATGGCAGGGACACCTTCCACTGTCCCAGGCTGCTCCAAGCCCTGTCCAGCCTGGCCTTGTGCACTGCCAGGGATCCAGGGGCAGCCCCAGCTGCTCTGGGCACCCTGGGCCAGGGCCTGCCCACCTCCCAGGGAACAATTCCTAATGCCCAATATCCCATCCATCCCTGCCCTCTGGCAGTGGGAGCCATTCCCTGTGTCCTGTCCCTCCAGGCCTTGTCCCCAGTCCCTCTCCAGCTCTCCTGGAGCCCCTTCAGGCCCTGCAAGGGGCTCTGGGCTCTCCCTGGAGCCTTCTCTACTCCAGGCGAGCACCCTCAGCTCTCCAGGGGGTTACAGGAGATTTAGAAGGGAATCACAGAGCTCACAGGCATCAAAAAGGCCCAGCTTTAGGACTGTTCCTCCTCCTCAAATCCCTGCCAGCACCAGGAGAAAGCAAATGTCCTACAAAATCCAGGCTGCATCCACCAACTTGTGATTAATTCAAAATCAAGTGGAATCATTCACTGAGTGACAGAGAAGAGGCTTCAGCAATGAACATCGAGTGGCTCTGCCCACCTGGCTGGGGGAAGGTGATCCGAAGGATTTGGACAAGCACCTCCACCCAGGCAGCTCCCAAGTTCAGGAATCATCCAGCCTGGAGCACTGCCCTGGTTTTTAGGCTGTGTTCTCACCAACACCACATGGAGATGTGAGGACAGAGCCTTCTCTTCTCCCTCCTGCCCAAACACCCTCACTCCCACAGAGTCTGTGCTGCACTTTGGGCAGGGCTGTGATCACACCTTGGATCACAGAGTTCAACACAGACTGAAGTGGTTCCCATGATCAGATACGACACCAGTCTGGTATTTGTTGGCAAAAAGGCACAAAGGAATGAAATGTGCCCTGGGATGGGGCAGGAAGGTGCAGAGACATGCAGGGGAAGGGCAGCGTGCCCAGGAGCTGAGGCAGGAGCCTGGAGGCTCTGGTGGTAACAATCCTGAAAGTGATGATGGAATTATTAAAACATGGCAACATGGGTGTAGGAGTGGGCAGAAGAGCAGGAGAGGAGCTGCTGCTGCCCAGGCTTCTCCCAGCAGAAAGGTGCTCAGTGTCCCTGCCAGCCAGGATTTGTCCCTAAGAGTACCCTCACATACCTGGGGAGCCAGGCTGGGAGAGCTGGGAGTGCTCACCGGGAGAGGAGAAGGCTCCAGGGAGAGCTCAGAGCCCCTTGCAGGGCCTGAAGGGGCTCCAGGAGAGCTGGAGAGGGACTGGGGACAAGGCCTGGAGGGACAGGACACAGGGAATGGCTCCCACTGCCAGAGGGCAGGAAGGGATGGGATATTGGGCAGGAATTGTTCCCTGGGAGGGTGGGCAGGCCCTGGCACAGGGTGCCCAGAGCAGCTGGGGCTGCCCCTGGATGCCTGGCAGTGCCCAAGGCCAGGCTGGACAGGGCTTGGAGCAGCCTGGGACAGTGGAAGGTGTCCCTGCCATGGCAGGGGTGGAATGGGATGGGATTTAAGGTCCCTTCCAGCCCAAACCATTTTGGTTGCTGTGGTCTCTTGTATTCAGACTCCTCAAGTGACCAGTGAAGATTCCATGACTTTGTAGATCCCAACGAGAGGAGCAAGGACCTGGATCCAGCTGTAGGCTCCATCCTGGGAAGGCAATGGAGGCAGAGCAGCTGGAGGGGGTTTGGCAGGGCCGTGGCAGGAGCTCTGTGTCCTCTCCCAGCCCCACTTTGGCTCAGCTGCCCTCGAGTGGTGCCTCTGGGCTCCAGTGAAGCTCTTTAAGGGACATTAAGGGACATTAAGTCTCCTACACCAGTGTCTAGGCACCACTACCCACACTTCCCCCATTCCCTCCTCTCCCCACCTGTACCCAGCCTGCCTCAGCTGGGGGGACCAAACCAAAACCAGCAGAATCCTTCTGCTGTTTTCTTTGACTGTTTCACTGAAATATCCACCACAGCCTGAAAGAATTCCCTCCTTGAGGCCCAAGCCAGGCCCCAGATGAGACACCTAAATCCACGAGGAGGCTTTTCCATAGGAAATGCTGCAGGAGTCTCAGGCATCAGCATCCCCCAAATCCAAACACCACATCTGCCAGGTTCAGGGAGGAGCCAGGTCCTGCAGGACACAGTCCCCGAGCCAGCCTCAGGTCCCTGCAGTGCAGCAGGTGGTTTCCTGGTCTAGGTATCCAAGGATTTCAACAGCAAAAGTGAGGAGAGGAGAAATCACCTCCCCCCACGCCCCTCTGCCCTGCAGAGAAGTGGGACATGAGATCTCTCCATCCCCACCAGCCCCTTGTGGTGTTGGTGGATGCCAAACACCACCCATCTCAAACAGCCTGCTGGTTATTCCCACCACATTGCCAGGAAGGTGCTGCAGGAATTCTGGGGGGAAAGGGGCAATTCTCCCTTTTCTTACTCACAGAAGGCATCCCCAGATGGCTGGGAGAAAATCCAAATCCAGCTGGGGGACAAAATCCCCACAAATTCCTGGGATCTGGTCTGTAGATTGCTGGGATCTTCAGCATTGGGATCTTCTGTCCCACAGCGACCAGGACCAGAGAACCATGGAATCATTAAGGTGGGAGAAGATTTTGAAGATCAAGTCCAACCATCAAGCCACCACCATGGCCATCACTGAGCCATGTCCCCAAATGCCACATCCACACATTTTTGGAACACTCCCAGACAGACAATGCTGGCCCAGCAGGTGATGAGAAGATGTCTTAGGTTGGAAATGGGGGTGTCTATTTGTCATATGTAAGAGGAGGAGCAGTCATCTTCTGTTCATTGGGCAGTTTTCTTTATCTCTCCCACAGCCAGTCCTCCCTCCAGGAGATCTCTTCTGTTCATGAGCCATTAGTTATTAATTATCTTCTGTTCATGGCCAGTGAGTGTCCCTGCATGGCTGAGAAAATTCCATCATCCCATGGGGAGATGCTCTGCCCAGGGGGAGGAGCCAAGCATTCCTACCTGGATACAATCTGACCTTGGAACACCACAGCAGCCTTTGCCCACTGCATTCCCAGAGGAGCAGCTTTCTTCCCCACTGCATTCCCAGAGGAAGCCCAGGCCCATCTCCAGCAGCCCTGGAGCTTCAGAGGAAAACTCCCCCCCTTGTGCAGGATCCCTGCTCCAGCAGAAGCACAGCTGGCACTGCAGGAGGGCTGAGCCACCATGGAATGGGACTGCTGCCACCACCCTGACCCACAGGGTGTCAGGTCTATTCTGACTCTGTCAGTGGTTTGGGTTTTTTTGTTTGTTTGTTTGTACTATTGCATTTGCATTTTTAATTTTCCTAGTAAAGAACTGTTATTCCCATTCCCATATCATTGCCTGAGAGCCCCTTAATTTCAAAATTATAATAATTTGGAGGGAGGGGGTTTACATTTTCCATCTCAAGGAAGGCTCCTGCCTTCCTTAGCAGACACCTGCCTTTTCAAACCAAGACAGAAGAGAATGAGGAAGAAACCTGGAGAATGAGGAAGAAACTTGGAGAAAGCGGTGCCAGAATCCCCCTGGGAGTGTTTTGCTCCTGCACTGGGAGGTGAATGATCTCACCAGAGAAGCACCAAAGCCTCTCTGCAGGTGAATGAGCAGCAGAGCCAGGCTAGGACATGCTAGGACAGGCCATGGCACAAGGAAGAACTGGCATTTTGGCTGTGGGGAGCTCGACACCCTGAGCTGCCCCATGGGAATTCCTTTTAAACTCAGGCTGGGGAGGAGCCTGGGTGAGTAATTGCTTCGTGGCAGGTCCAAGAAGTGAATAATATTCCAAGAATAAAGGTTAAAAGCCTGGAGACTCCAATGAAAGGCGCTCTATAAATAGGATGAAGTGGGCAGAGCAGTGGGAATAACAGGCGAAAAAACTTGACACGGAAAAGGGCTGGGAAGGATCTGACACCCATGGTGGGATTGGACATGGGCTGGCTCTGCAGAACAGATCCTATACACGTGTTAGCATTTTGGGGTTTTATCAAAAATCACCTTCTGGGCACTCCTCAGAGGGCATCTTGTGCCTGTTGGGAGCTGCCTGGAACCATCCTGCCCCAGCAATGTGGGATTTGTCCCTGGATGTTGTGGCTGGGACAAGGCAGCAGCAGGACAGGAGGTGAAATTTGGGGTTTCCATCACATGGGACAACTTCTGCTGTGCCCAAGGGAACTGGAGGAGTTTCCTTTCCTATTTTTGTCCTCCATTCCCATGTTCCTGGGTGGGACAAGGGGTTGTAGGGACAGCCTTGCTGCCAATGTGGCACACGCCCTGCATCTCCCTCTTCCACTCCCATGGGAAAATCACCCCTCCCAGGGATGTTTATCCTTCCTTCCAGTTTACCTGCTACAGTTATCAGAAGGAAGGGTGAATTCACAGCATAATTTGTAACCAAACCCACTCTGGTTCTTTAAAAAATACTAACTTTTCTGCAGAACTGGGCTGTAAAGGAGCCAAAGCTGCTCAGAGGCCTCAGAGGATGTCACTGTGCAAATGTCAGCTCGAGGCTTAAGGCAGCAAAAAGCCTTGCCAGGGAATTGCTGTGGTGCAGGGCTGTGTTTGCAGGAAGCTCCTGCACCATCACATCTCTGCCAGCAGCTCTTGGTCACCTCAGAAAGGGACAGAAAAGAAAGAAAAAGGGATGGGTGTGGGAGCAAATGGTGTAAATGGCAAAGCTTCCCCAGGAGGAATGGCTGAAGAGAGGGAAATGTCAGCTTGGAAGAGAAACAACAACCCCAGGGAGCTCTGGAGAAGGAGCAGTTTTCCTCTAATCCACAAAGCACAGAAATTTGGGTCCAGATGTAACTGGAAAGCCACAGGCTGAAATCCAGCAAAGGTCTCTTCATAGAATCCTGGAGTATCCTGAGTGGGAAGGGAGCATCAGTGCAGCCCTGATCCCTGCACAGCCACCCCAACACCCCCACCCTGAGCATCCCTGGCAGCACTGTCCAAACGCTCCTGCAGCTCTGGCAGCCTTGGGGCCGGGACCATTCCCTGGGGAGCCTGGGCAGTGCCAGCACCCTCGGGGGGAAAAACCTTTCCCTGAGTTCCATGCCAAGGCCTGGCCCAGCTCCAGCCCTTCCTGGGCTCCTGTCCCTGTCCCAGAGAGTTCAGTGCCTGCAGGAGGGACTCCTGGATCTCATTGCTGTGGGATGTGGCTGGAGCCAAGTGTTCCATACTTTGGGAAAGGGTTAAAAACACACCTGGAGGAAGGATCTGTGAAATCAGACTCTGGGATCTGGTCTGCAGATTGCTGGGATCTTCAGCATTGTGATCTTCTGTCCCACAGTGACCAGGACCAGAGAACCATGGAATCATTAAGGTGGGAGAAGATTTTGAAGATCAAGTCCAACCATCAACCCACCACCAAATTCGTACTTGAGAGCCCAAATTCAGACTCCAGAGCCCAAAGCTGGGCAAGTTGGTCACTCTTCTGCCCAGCCCAGCCTTACCCTCTGACTCCCAGTTCCAGGGCAGATCCAGCAAAGGCAGAAGGTTTACAGGAGCTCTGGAATTGTGTGCAGGGTTAGAACTGGGGCCCAGATCTGCACATCAAAACAGATTCCCCATAAATTGCTCTGTTAAGGCTTTTCATAAAAGTTTCACAGGGGGAGGATTCATGAGGAACCTGTAATGTTTAATTAAAGGGGAGAAACTGATCTTGCTGTGAAAATCTTCCTGACCCCATGCCAAGCTCATCACTGACTTGATTTATGGGACATAAACAGACCAGAAAATGGCAGAAGTGGTAAAGTCGAGGAACTTCTGCCAATTTGGGATACAGAGATATGCAAAGGGAAGGGGATTTACAAACTAAGTGAGGCAAAGGTGGAAGTGCAGCAAGAAAACAGGGAATAAACTTCTGGGCACAGCATGGGAGGATCCAGCCTAGATCCAACCTCCAGCTGCTCTTTGTTCCTACCCCGAATTCTGCCTCTTGGCACGAAGGTCACTGCCATGAAATTCCCTATTGCTTAAATGACCTGTGTCCTTCAGGCTGGAAGCCCACATGTCAAGGCTGCGACGTCGGTGACACGGACACCACTCTGGCTCTGGTGGAACTGACAGGATGACTCTGGATTGACACACTTCCACCCCACCCATTGCCAGGGGAACCTTTCTCCAGTTTTGCTGAGGTTTTCCTGCCCTGCTCATCCTCCTCAGTGTAATAGTGCCCATGGAGGGAGGCAACGTGTGCCCAGAAAGGGATTCTTGGTGTTATTCACATGGAAAAAATGCTGTGGGATTGCTTCAGTTCCGGAACTAACTGGTCACAGGAGCTCAGCTCACAATTCTTGATCCCTCAGTGGAAGAATTTCCAAAAGTGAGGAGGGAGAGGCTGCTGGGTTTGTGCAGAAGGGAGCAGGGAGGCTGCAGTGAGAGACTGCTGAGAAAAGAGATTGGCTTGGAGAGAGCTCAGCTGAGTCTGGCTCCATCATTCCAGAGCAAACCAAAGAATTGGGACCCCAAGAGCCACAGAAACTTGCTGCTGGGGATGCCTCTGATGAGGAATTCACCAGCCACTAAATAGAGCAGCTCCCCACTACCAGGGAAAAGAGGGAAGTGAGGAATTCAAAGGCCAGGAAGGAGAGGAGGTCACTGCAGAGCTCCTCCAGCTCAGCAGCAGTTTCACAAATGCTTTAAAGAACTTGAAATAAAACACTTTCAACATCACTCCCTGCTGGTCTGACCAGGCCTGGACACTGCAGAGGAAGCTCAAAGCTCAAGGTTTTGGGAAAAAAAGGTGAACAAATACAGAAGAATGTCAGGAGCAGCTCCCTGATTGTACAAGGAGATGCCTCCAGCTCCTTGAATGACCATTGTGGGTCTCTCTCAGCTCAGGACTTCCATGATTCTACAATTCCTCCTTCCTTTGGTTGCTGTCAAAGTCAGGATTTTGCAACAAAGCTGAATTTGAGTGAAGGGAATTGCCATGGCAGCCAGGTGGCTCCTGTCACATCCCTGGAGCATCCCACAGGCAGCCCCAGCTGAGGACCTGGGATGTTCCACCTCTTTGGGAAGAGGCTCTCACCAAGTTTCAGAGGTACCAGGAGCACAAGAGGGATTTCAAAGCAGAAGAAAACAAATCAGAAAGGCAAAAATACAAGGAAAAAAGCCCAGCCCAAGTCCCTCACGTGCAAAAATGTTGCAGGAGCCAGACTGAACATGATCCACTTTCACATTCCCACAACCAGGAATCATCTGTGATCCATTTTCACATTCCCACAACCAGGAATCATCCTTGATCCACCCAGCCTGTAACTCCATTCCTTTACCTTCATCCTTTTCACAGCACTCCAGCCAAGCCTCTGCCTTCCTCCTTTGGAAGTACCTGGCTTTGGCAACAACTACTCAGTCAAAACTTCAATATCTGATTTTCCCTGGTTTTTAGGGACAAAACCAGTTTCAGCACAGAGCCAGCTCCTGTTTCTGCCCTGAGCTTTCCCACCTCCATCCCTGCAGTGCAGCTGGGGTCGGGGTGTGTCCCACAGCACCAGGGATCGAGCTGGGAATGCAGGGGCAACGGAAGGCACGGTTTAAAAATAATTTAATAAAAGGGAGTTAAAAAGTCATCCCAGCCAGCCTCAGTTCCTGAGGAAGCTTCTCAGCTGTGTAGACCTGAGATTTTCCTTTTCTTACAACCCAGAAGGTTGCTGGCAGAACCACCAAGAAAATACAACGAGTGAGAGCGAGAGGTAAAGTGAAAAGCTGGGCAGCACTGGGAGCAGAGGGAGGAGGGGATGCAAAAGGAAGAAGGAGAAGAATCGGGGACGTGGGCGAGCAAACGAGCCAAAAATTCGGGTTAAAAAAGCAGGGTCTGCAAAAGGCAATGAACGGAAAACGGAGATGCCCAGGAAAAAAAAAAAAACCAAAAAACCAAAACCCTGGGGAAGAGGCAGGCCGGGCAGCCTTGGAGGACGGGAGTCATGGGAAGAGGGACGGAGCCAGAGACTGCAGGATGGCGACTGGGAACTGGAGTGTGTCCCTGTCCCTAACCCTGTCCATTCCTGCCTTCCCCTGCCCAGGGAAGTGTCCCCGAAGCTCCAGAGGAGCTCAGGGATGGAGCACAGCCCCCGCGGGAGTGGGACCAGCACACTCCACCACGGGCACCGCTCCCATCTGCTTTTCCTTGTGCCAGATGGGCAGGGGAGGGAGGGAGGGAGGGAGGGAGGGAGGGATGGGGGATGGAGCCGCATCGCTGGGATGGCGGGGATTCATTTCTTCCCATTCTTTTCCCAGTGCCATTTAATCGGCTGGCCCCAAAGCGTTTTCTGATTGCTCTGCTTGCCCCAGTGACACCAAGGCAGGAGCCTTTCAGAATAAATCATTTAGAGGCAGAGAGAGAAAAAAGCAGCAGCACCGACCCCAAAGGCACAGACACCTCCCTCCTCCTCCTCCCCCTCCCCTTCCCGCATGTTTTGGAGCTGCTGGAGCAAAGGGGAGAGCGAACAGGAGTAATTTTCCACGGATGCAGGGAACAATCGAGCCCCGCATGGTTTTTCTGGTTCAAATGCTTCCCTGCAGCAGTTCGTGCTCATCCCCGGCACACAAAGGCGATGCACATGCAGGGACCGGTCGCGTCTTGCTCCAGCCGCCGGTGCCGAGGTGCGGGGGACGGGAGGAGAGGGGGAGATGCTCCAGCTCCGCTCCCCGGGCTGGGGATGGCTGAAGCCGGCTCTGAGTCAGCCTCAGGCAGCCCGGGCACGGCCCCTGCCCTGCCCAGGGACGGGAGAGGGGACGGGGTGGCTTTGGCACACAGAGAAGGCACCCGTGGGTTTAGGGGCATCTTTTTGATGCAGAGATAATCTGGGGGAGGAAGGAGACCACTGTGACTTCACAGCAGTTTTGGTTTCAGCCTTGTGCCCGATTTCTCCTGGGATCCAGCCCCTCCACTCAGACCGGGGCCCCCTGCCCCATCCAAGGGTTGCTCCCTGGGGACAGGGTGTGCTGGTGCTGAGGATGGATCCTGGCACCACCTGGGCAGAGGCTTTAGAGGGGAGCAAGGAGCCCTGGGCACCCTCAGCACCATCCCCCGACAGCCTAAAAGGGGCTGGACAATGGTGGGGTGCAGGCAGGACCTGGGAGTGGGGCCAAGTCCTGAAGGACAGTGGGGTGAACTCCAAGTCAAGCAAAGCCATGCCAGGATCCTTTTTCCCCTTGGTCCCTGATTCCCTTCCCATCCCAACTCCTTTCAAAGAATCCTGGAATGGTCTGTGTTGGAAGGGACCTTAAAGCCCATCCAGTGCCACCCCTGCCATGGCAGGGACACCTTCCACTGTCCCAGGCTGCTCCAAGCCCTGTCCAGCCTGGCCTTGGGCACTGCCAGGGATCCAGGGGCAGCCACAGCTGCTCTGGGCACCCTGTGCCAAGCCCTCCCCACCCTCACCCATCCAATATCCCATCTATCCCTGCCCTCTGGCAGTGAAAGCCATTCCCCCTTGCCCTGTCCCTCCAGCCCTTGTCAAGAGTCTCTCTTCAGAGGGAGGAATTTCATCTCTGGCTCCAAGCAGCACCCTCAGCTCCCCCAGGAGGAAGGGCCCTCAGAAATCCCATGTGTCAAACCTGTGAAAGAATCAACTTTTATAGCCCAGACCTGCCCCAAGTAAGAGCTTCAGACATCTGAACCGAAAACAACTTTGAAATGTCCATCTCTGGGGCCTGCAGGATAGCAGAAGGCATGGTTTGGTGTGGCAGCTTTGTTGCTCTTGTACATCAAATCATGGCACCATTTCTGAGCCCCTTTTGGCTCCTCTTCCCTGGAGTGTGACTGTTAAACCCTCTGGGAGCACTCAGGGCTGAAGGGACAACACATCTGGTCTTGTGGGCATCCTGTTGAGAGGACCCTTAGCGCTGGCTGTGAAGAAATAGGAAAAGCACCTAGTTTCCACAAAAAAACCCCACAAGAATTCTTAGTTCCTTATCAAAGATCAGTGCAGAGGAGCTAACAGACCCAGACTCCTGCTGGGAGATCTCCAAGCAACATTTTTGTGGTGCAGAGTGAGGTTTTCCTTCCACCAAACTCCTTCCACCTCCATCCTCCTGAGCCAGGGGCTCAGCCAGGGCTGGTTTGGATCCCTTTGCCAGAGCACTGGAGGAGGAGCTTCCAACAGAACATCAAAGCAGAGACCCACAGGGATCACAGGATCCAGTGTGAGGATCCAACAGCAACATTAAGACGGGATACTGGGCAGGAATTGTTCCCTGGGAGGGTGGGCAGGCCCTGGCCCAGGGTGCCCAGAGCAGCTGGGGCTGCCCCTGGATCCCTGGCAGTGCCCAAGGCCAGGCTGGACAGGGCTTGGAGCAGTCTGGGACAGTGAAGGTGTCCCTGCCATTCCAGGGTGGCACTGGATGGGCTTTAAGGTCCCTCCAACCCAAAGCATTCCATGATTCCATGATCCTTGTCAAATCATAACCCTGCCATGTAGATGTGCCATACTCTTCCCTCCTTGCTCTGCTTGGGTGTTAGTGCTTTTTTTAGCTCTGTTTCCAACATACAGCAAATGAATTTAGAGACATTTGGGTTTTACCTAAGAGGTGATGGCACTTAGGTGGTCATGGAGAGATGCTTTCTGTAAATAACTTGTGTGGGAATGATTCTGGATGGCTGAGAGGCTTCCTTGACAAAAAGCAGGGAAAGGAGAAAGGAAGATTTACATAGGAAAGCCTCAGTTTGCTTTGCCTACCAAAACAAAAGGGTTGGATTGCTACACACAAAAGCACCAAGAGAGAGCCAAGATGCCAATTTAAGCATAAAGACAATGCTGGCATGACACCAACTGGCGAAAAAAAATTGGCTAAAATAAATAAAACTGGAATTAAAAAGGAACTTTGTAATTCTGGGAGCTCCCAGCGTGTGCAAGGGACACACTGGGGGCTGAAGAGGGAGCTCTGTGACTTTATGAATCCTTGGACCACATGTGGACAGCAGGATTGGGCTCAGAAGGTCCCTCCCTGTCCTATCCCTCCAACAGCAAACACATTCCACATCCAGGTCTCCAAACTGGGAAGCCAAACCTTGCAGGTGGAGAATGCTCAATGTCCTCATAAAGCTGCACCAAAAGCTCTTGAAACCTTCTCAGATGAAAAGTCAGTCCAAGGATTGGGAATGCCCTGGGAATGGGAGCTTTTCAAAACATTCTAACAAGCAGGGATCTGGGAGAGCTGCAACAATAGCTGATTTCCAAGGAAAATGAAAGACAACTTGTTTCCCAAATCCCAGTTTCCTCCCAATGCGTCAGAGCTGTTATACCTGGAGGTCAGGGGAAAAAAAAGTCATGGAAAAAAAGGCCTCATTGGAACTAGTAAGTATTTTGGATAAAAGAAAAGACTTTGGATGTGTCCTGGCTGAATCCAGTGAGGACAGACTGGAGAGAAACTGTTCCTGCCTGTGGGAAGTGAGGGATGAACAGCAGCCATGGATTGAAGGGGGAAAACCCCAAATGCTTTGTACTAGTAAAAACAGCAAAGTATTGGAAGGGATTGTGTAGGGAAAAGTTTGCCTCCCTCTCTCTGCAGGGTTTTCTGAACAGCTTTGTCAGGAAGGGTTCCTGAAAATCCCTTCCTTTTTTAGGGCAGGATCTGGGTTATTTATCCTACAATGGCAACTAACACCACCTGTGACCCAAAATGGGCTCCTCTGATCCCCTCTGTCCAAAGCTGGACACAGAACTGCTGCTGGCTGCCAGCAGGGACCCACCACATCCCACAGTGACCTGGAAACACCATTCCTGAAGCAGCTGGAACACCCTGGTCCTAGCCTTGGGATTACAGTTTGGACCAGAATGATAAAGGCTTAATCATATTAATTAACTTTATTTGCATTGCTTTGCATGGAAGCCTCAGGAAAGGCTTGTTGTTAAAATTCAGTTTTCTAAGTCCCAGGGACACTGAGAGCAGTGATACAAATAACCAGAGTTTTGGTGCCATTGTGTCGTGTGGCAATGACAGGGGCGGCTCCTGTCCATCACCATCATCCTGAGAATGATAAAATAAATCCAGTTTTCTATAAACTAGTATCCTGCAGCCACATCCATAACATGGGGAAAAGCATCCAGTTGCCCCCAGCAGCAATATTTCTGATCACAGTTAAAACCTTAAAATTGCAGAACATAAACCTGACAAGGCCAAACAGCAGAGAAATCATGGAAAAATAAGCCAAGTATGATAGAAAAGAGAATTAAACATGATTATCACTGCCAAAGTGATCTCCCATACTTTTAAAGGTGACAAGGAGATCAATTAAAAAAAAAAAAGGGTGGGGGGGAGTTGAGGTAGGATTAGGACAGATAATTTAGGTTAAAAGGAACATTTTGCTGTGGAACATTGTTTACAAAGGTGACTTTTCAAAGGGACCTGAACTGCCCCCGGTCCATCTTCCACAGAGAAGGGAGGGAGCAGCAGAGCAAGATCAGCTCCCACCTTAGCTCTGCCTTCTCCCATCCTCAGCTTCCCAATCCCCAGGGACATGGGGCAGTTCCTGCTGGAATGACAGCTCCAAAGGGGCGGCAGGGGGCCACAGGAAGAGCCTAAACACACAAACCTGGGCTCCCTGCTTCAGGTTGGACTCGATGATCTTTAAGGTCTCTTCCAACCTCAAAAAACCAAAAAAAAAAAAAAAAACCACAAAACAACAAACAAAAAACCAAACAAAAAACCAAATCAAAAAACCCCCCAAAAAACAACAACAACAACAAAATACCCGTGGCCCCAGGCATGCTGTGGGATCCACCCTGCAGGTATCAGGTTTAACGTTAAGCCTGAGCCTGGGTTTAGCAGAGCTGCAGAGTGGTGGTCCTGGGCACATTGCTAAAGCCTGACCTGCTGACTCCCACAGCTCCCTGTCACATCCCATTCCTTCAAGGATTCCTGGTGACATTTTCCTCCCTAAAGAGCTCAACGAGACTGAAGATGGGCTGAGAGTGCCCAATCCATGATTCTGGACGTGGGATGAGGCTGTGTGTGAAGCCAAACAAACACAAGAATGTTGAGGGGAACGAGGAACTGAGAGCTGAGAAATGAAAAGTGCTGTAGGACAAAAGAGCAGGGAAGCAGCAGGAAGGCAGAGCACCACTGGAAAGGATTTACTCACTGGACAATCCAACAGGGAAACTCTGACCCAAAACCAGACAAACATTTATAAGAGGAATCAGAAATGTGCTAAATACCTCAGAAAACAGATTTCACAACGAAATCTCAGCTCCTGTCCAGTTTATTTCCAGTACTCACAGCCATTCCCAGTCTTCCACATACCTCTGAGGAGGGAGACTTTCAGCTCATCACCTGATGTAGCTGGCAAAAGTCACCATGAGCAGGAAATCAAACTAAGTAGGTCACAGCTCCAAGCCTCAGCAGTAATTTCAAGGGTCTTTACCTTCCTTATGCCACCTCTTTATCTTCCAGCACCTTAGGAAATCTGCTGGTCTCATTAAGAGCTCGGGGCACGTGCTCAGCTCTGTTGGAAGTGGGGCTTTGCCCTCCCAAAGAGGAGTCAGGGCATCTGTCTGTGACACACACAGCAGGACACATGGGAATAAACAGCTCCATAAAGTCTGGTTTCTCTGGAAACACCAGGACAGGCACCACGGGAGCGTGCCTGTGACACTGCACTGCTCACCCCTCTCCTTGAGCAGTGAACCCTTCAAACCTCAGCTTCTCCCGGAGTTAATGACCAACAGGAGGCAGGGGAAGTTAATCTGTATCTAGAACAGCTCCATAAATAAAACTGGAAAATTCTGGCACTGAACTAGAGCTGTTTTCATTTTAAAGCCTCCAGTCCTGAGTGTGGCGGCAGCCTGGGGGCTCCTTTGATGGCAGTTTGATTCCAGTCCCTTAGGGAGCACAAAGTCTTTGGATTTTGGTTTGTCACTTCCAGAGCAGGTTTGTCACTTCCTGGGGAGATGCCAAGGCCTGCCCAGGCTGGGGGTCTGCTGCCCACCCCCTTCCTGAGGGGATTTTTGGCTGCAGAGGCTCTGGGGTGGGCAGGTTGCTGCAGGGAAGGCTCGTGCTCACCAGAGCTGTCATGCTGCCACCTCTCCCCAGCCTGGAAGTCAGGAGTATTTTTAAAAAAGATGTAAACAAGAGAAGCTGCTCAGTTGGGCAGGCTCCAGCCCTGCTCTCACTGCAGGGATTGCTGACAATCCCAATACACAGAGCCCTGAGTAAATATTGGTTCAGACACGGATGCAGAGAGCACGAGGCCGCCTGCAGCTCAACAAACAGCCCAGCCAAAGCAGCTTTCCCCAGGCTGCACCTTCCTGTCCCTCTTGCAGCTCAAAAACCAGCCTGGCAAAAGAAACTGTTCACCAAAGTTGGACCTTCCTCTTCCTCCTGCAGCACCTGAAGGGCTGCCCTGGCCTTGAGCACAGGGATTTCTGGCCAGTGACAGAATCCACGTGGATTATCCCCAAAATAAAGCAGTGTGGAGCACACAGAGCTGGAAGAAAGCCACCTTTGCCCGTTGGTCTCTGGCTGGCTCTCAGGGTGAACTGCTTCCCTCAGCCCCAACTCTCCAAGGGACAGAACTGATTCCAGGCAAAATAACCTTCCCTGCCCTCCAGGCCTGCTCATTTTATTTATGGGAAAATATGCTCGTTAATGCTGTTATCACGGGCAGGATCTAATCGGGGGGGAAAGTCTCCTTTGAGTATCTCCACGTTAATGAGCTGCTGCGTGAGATGTTTCAGCAGGCAAAGCTCACTCTGAGCTCTGACAGAGCAGCCTCTGCACAGGTCTTAACGCTCATCCTGCTGGCAGCTGTTTGTTTGGATAACATTTCCAAACGAAATTAGGGGTTACAAAAGCAGAGCTGCACCGTGCACTTCCTCATCCCTGAGGCTGCCTGAGCCAAGCACCAGAGGAACTGGAGAAAAACAAGCCAGGCTGTCCCACTCCTCTTCCCCTTCCTAGCACGGGCTGGGCAAGGGGATTGTCCTGCAGGGAAACCTGGGATGGTGGTGGATTCTGGGAGAGGGGGAATGGAAACACAAAATAAACTCCTAAATCCACCACACAGGCTCCAGCAAGCAAGAGAAGGGAAGGAAAATGTTCACGGAGGAATTCCAGGGAGGCTGAAATGCTGATTATGATGGGATTGATTGTGAGGGGTTTGTGAGGGGTTTGCTCAGGACCCCAATGCCCTCTCCATGCAAACAGGAGAGACAGGGCTTCACCCCCTCCCCAAATTAACTCCCCTCTGTGACTCCTCAGCAAGAACCAGAGCTCCAGTGTAGGAAATGGATTTGTAGAAAATTCTTAAAATGAAGAAATTTACCCACAAAGGGTAATTTTAGATGATTGGCTTTAAGGCATTTACAGCATGGTGTGACTAAAGCTGATAGGCCAAGAAATGCTCATAGTGTATTGTAATTAGGAAATAGCTGGCTTCTGATTTTGATGGTGTGAATTATAACATCTGTATTGGCTCACCCTCCTCATGAGATTGAAAATGGAATAAAAGTTTTTAAAACGCCTCTCAGTTGCCCCATCTCTGGGCAACTGAGAAAAGGGCATGAAAAATCTCAGAAAAATCTGAAAAATCTCAGAAAAGGGCATAATCCAACATCCATCACCTCTGGGTAACTCGGGAGATGGGCTGGAGCTGAGCTGCCTCTGGCCCAGCAAAAACGAAACAGAAAATGGGGTGGGGAAGGGAGGCTGTTGACACGTCTTTCACTCAATTGTGTTGCAACCACCTCCAAATTCCTCAGAGCCATTTGTTCATAACTGGCAGCAACAGCCAGAGAAAAATCAATACAGGAATCAGTGGTGTGGAACGTTATCCCTAAATTGCAGACCCATACCATCAAGGTGCCCCAGCACACTTCCCAGAAATCATAAGGTGCCGCCCTCTGAGTGTTCCTTGTGGCTCCTGCTCTTGGCCAAACCCCATTCCAGCTGATTTCCTGTTCCCACTTCAACCCCCCCACCCCCCTCCACATTATTTTTATGTGGAACCTGGTCCATTGGATCCTGCAAACTCAAAAAGAACAACTCAGCCTTTCCCAGGTGCCCAAGTGATGTTGGATTCCACACTTTAATTCAGATAAATGAAAATTTACAGTATTTTAAACATCTATTACCTCATCTGCATTCAATCCCTCTTCATGCCAGCTGTTTTTTTATTTTTTTTTTTTGGTTTTTTTTTTTGTGAGAGCACACTTTTTTTGTTGGCCGGATGACTGTTTTCTTCTAGTTCAGTATGTCACAAAGATCTTGGAAAAATAAATTCTTCCCTGTGCTGGTAAACACCTATAAATTCTGGCTTCATTTGGCAGAGTCTCCTTCCAGAACAAGTGGGTCTGCAGAAAGCCTGACCTTCAAATGAAATCATTCTCACAGGGATGACAATGAAAATGAGAGTTTTTCCAGCTAGAAAAGGTGTTCTAATTACTTGTCCCACAAAGATCAGAATAGATTCTGACACACTAAAGAGTGATTTAGTGGGGGAGTATTTAAAATTAGATAACTGGTACTTAACTGTTACCTGTGAGGAGATGAACCAGAAGTATTAAGGAAGGAGAGGGGCAGATTTAAGAGCCTTTTTTTTTTATTAAGACTTATAAAATATAGGTCTGATAAGTGTAGAAATATTACTCTCCAGTGCCTCACAAGCTTTTGCTGTCCTTTGTCTACACAGAGAGCTGACCAACATTAAACATTTAAATTATTCCATGACTAAAATCAGCTAAATGAGAGGGTAAAGTCATCCCAGACAATGATTTCTATGAAATAATGTCCTGATGGACATCTCTGCTTCAGCTTCGGTCCTGTTTTGGTGCTTGGCTGCATCTCTAGATACATCTCAAAACTGGAAGAATAAGCAGAGTTTTCTTGCAGTGGAATAGAGAGAAAAGGCGATCAGATCTACTTGATTTTAAAGCCTGCTTCAATAAATCAATAAATCAATGTATTTTATTCCCATTTTGGGGGAGGTACTAAATGGACAATGCTATGCATGGAGTGCACATGCTTTGAAGGGAGCTCATGTTTTACTCTCATGTTTTTCCCTCGTCAGCAAATCGGAGCAGGATGAATTCCCCTGATGTTGCTAAATGCCACAAACATCCATTTCCACCTTCCAGGAGAGCCCTGAGAGTGTGATGCAGCAAAGCACAAAACACACATGGCTTTCTGCTACTCATCACGAAGGATTTTTGTCCCATTCCCCCTCCCTGGAGCTTTGCTGCTCCTCTAGAATACGGATGCAGGAGCAGCCTCAGCTCCATCAGTGGCAGAAAACCAGGCAGAAGCAGCAGTTTTTGCAGCTGTGTGATTTAATCCTGCTTTAATCACCTGAGTGACAGAAGGGTTTATCTTTCCTTCTTGGAATAAATGATGTTACAGAGCTGTGGTTCCAACGTGCAGGATTTCAGAACCTTAGGAGATTTATTATGAGTGCTTCAGCTCCTGAACATCTTTCTAAGCACTGATCTTGTGTTATCTGATCACAAACACCTGCACACCTGAAAACACAGGGAAGAGGGAAGACAGTTACTTATCCCACACCCATTTCTTGCTGTAATAAAAACAACAGTTTTAAATCTGGTTTTCTTCCTGTGCTGCCATAAACTCATCATTCAGACTATTTAAGAACGTAAAACCCATAGAAGCTTGACAAAGAATCACTGACTGGTGATTTGAATGATTGTTTGAGACCTCTTTTGTGAAAAGGGGGTAAAAAGCAGAAAGAAACAAACTAAGAAAGGAAAATCTGGGAAAATCAACACCTTGGCTTTTCTCAGCCTGAAACAATTTCAACTTAGATCCCTAACAGAGATCAGTTTGTTGGTGCTTCTGTCCTTTCCTCAGTAACTGCTCTGGTTATTGAGTAACTCGGGCTGCACAAGATTCTTTCCCAGGAGGTTTCAGGCAGCCCAGTTGCTCTGACCTGTTTGGGGTAAGAGCACAGAGCAACTGGGACTTGCTGGGGCTCTCTGGAGAGCTCCCTCAACAGCTGAGAACTGACACCAGCTCCTGGCTGTGGGACTGGGAGAGTCCTTGGAAATGCAGTTGTTG
Organism: Anomalospiza imberbis; assembly: GCF_031753505.1. NCBI lineage: Eukaryota > Metazoa > Chordata > Aves > Passeriformes > Viduidae > Anomalospiza > Anomalospiza imberbis. Next base: position 1,808,139 of record NC_089707.1, read on the forward strand.
GAGAGGGGAAGACTGTGGTAGCTGGAATGAGGAGGACTTTGTGTGTTTGAGGACACCTGCACAGGATTTAGGATGAACGTGATGGATGAGATTCTCTGTTTGCAATGGTTGTAAAAATGCAATGTAATAAAGAAACAAAGAAGGATCCAAAGCTGTTGGAGAGTGTCCCAAGGAGGGACACGGAGCTGGGAAGGGTCTGAGGAGCGGCTGAGGGCACTTGGCTCGTTCAGCTGCAGCACAGGAGACTGAGGGGAGGCTCCTCGGGGGCTGCAGCTCCTCCCGAGGGGAGGCAGAGGGGCAGGGGCTGAGCTCTGCTCTGGGACAGGGACAGGAGCCCAGGAAGGGCTGGAGCTGTGCCAGGGCTTGGCATGGAGCTCAGGGAAAGGTTCTTCCCCCCGAGGGTGCTGGCACTGCCCAGGCTCCCCAGGGAATGGTCCCGGCCCCAAGGCTGCCAGAGCTGCAGGAGCGTTTGGACAGCGCTGCCAGGGATGCTCAGGGTGGGGGTGTTGGGGTGGCTGGGCAGGGACAAAGGCTGCACTGATGATCCCTGTGGGATCCAGCTCAGGAAATTCTGGGATTCTGTGAATCTTCCCTGTGTGTTGAAAGCTGCTGTGCTGGGCTGCTTAGACTGTCAGGGTTCAGTGCCCCCTGAATTAGGTAATTCCAGGGACTGTGATGCCAAACTGGGAATGCAGCCGGAGCAACAACCCTGCTGCAGAGTTACTCTGCCACAGGAGGGGCAATCATGGCAAAAACCAGCTGGGGATGGCAACATCTCCAACTGCCTCAGCCATAATCCTGAAATTGTGAGTCAGAGGCTTCTGTGTGAGGATTTCTGATTCAGTGTCCCTGCTAAAGTGGAAGTCAGGCTATCTCAGCAAAACTGCAGCTGGAACTAATCCCCCGTGGTGTTTAACACAAACCCAGCACAGGTTGGTTGGGCTTTTGCAGAGCTCCTGGAGCTCTCCAGGCACTCAGCTGTGAAATGGAGTGATGGACCATGGAGGTGACAGGGATTCAAAGGGCAAAGCTGTTCCCAGTTCTCAGGGAAGAGGAAACAGCTGCAGCGCTGATTCCACTCACACAGAGCCATTATAAAGAATTACTACAGGATTACTACAGGAATAATAAATGCCATTACTGGAAATAATGAAATCTATCACCGAATGCTAATGTGGCCCTTCCACCCCCTGACACCTTCAGCCCCCAGCAGGAAAACCTTCCTAACACAACACACAAACCAGGAATTGCTAAATCTCCTCTGATGTGCTCCGTGTGGTCTGGATATTCCGGAATTGCAGCTATCCCATTGTTTCAGGCTGGACTCTGGGCAATGCATTAAACAGAAGAGTTTCCCCTCCATAAATCAACACCCTCGAGGGTGAGGTGAGCACAAGCTCCATTTATGTCGTGTTCTGGAACTAAGGGCAGATGCCTGCAGCAGGAAAAGGACTTTCTTCTCATCCCTTTTACTTTCCAGGACTCCCAGATTTTTTCCCTGGCTGCTGGCCAGGCCAGGCTTCTCCTCTGAGCTGCAGGAGAGCAGACACTGCTTTATTTTGGCACTTTTTTATTTGACACTTTGTTCCATCCCGGCTTATCCCAGCAGCTTCGGGACACAAAAGGTGGGTGGAGATTTAGACAATGATCCCTCTGCAAAGTGGAGCTGATCAATCCATTGTGCTCAGAGGTCCTGGATGGGGATATTTTCAAGCAACTAAAAATAAGGTAGGAATAAAAGCCCCTAAGAAGTGGCCAAATGCAGCTCTGGTAGCTGCAGGCAATAAAACAGGTGTGTTGTAGCCTGAGTTGATGAAGAAAAAAAGAAATGCAGCCATCTACAAGTTTTTTAATGGAAAACTATGATTTTTAAAAACCATTACAATGTCTCTTCAGCAGTTTTATTTGGTTCTGTAAACACCTTTCCCCATTTAACTTACAAAGCATCCCTGCCTGCAAACACCAACACACCATTATTTTGAGCTCTCTTTCCATACAGGATAAAATCCACTGCTCAGGATGTGCCTTGGATGTGCCTCTGCCTTGGTTTTCAGGCTGAAACTATCAGAAATGGCTCAGCCAAAGATTTGGTTCCCAAACCCAAGGGGAATGACGACCTATTTAGCTTTTTGTGCACATTTCCTGCTTTAAGATGGATTTTGAAGGCTGACCCTCACCCCCAAGGCATGAAGCTGTGTTTCCATCAGTCCCATCCAGAAGAGCAGTGGGGGTGTCCTGTTTCCAAATTCCCATCCTTTCCTCCAGACTGTTCTTGTCTTGGGACTGCAGAAAGACCCAACCACATCCCCAAGCCTCAGATTTCCAAGCCCCTCGCAGGAGACGGAAAGCAGAGGGCATGGGGTGGCTGTAACAGGGATGACCCCAACTTCTGCTGTGTACATAACCAGAATTTACCCACATCTTCATGAAGGCATTTTTAGCCTAAAAGATCATCACTGTCAACCATTCCCTATCCCCAGTCCCTGACTGATCCATTAACCATCTGTTCCCCATCCTTATTCCCCTATAAATCCACAATCCAACCATTGCCATTCCACAATAAATCAACCATTCCTCATGCCTACTCCCTTATAATTCCATAAACCAATCCTTCCTCTTCCCTATTTCACTATAAATCCATGAACCAACCTTTCCTCATCTCTATTTCACTATAAATCCATGAACCAACCATTCCCCATCCCTATTCCCCTATTAATCCATAAACCATCCATTCCTTATCCCTTTTCCACCATAAACTAACTGTTACCCATCCCTAATCCCTTATAAATCCTTGACCTATCTATTCCCCATCCCTATTCGCTTATAAATCCATAAACCAACTATTCCCCATCCTTATTCCATTCTAAATCCACAAACCAACTACTCCCCACCCCTATTTCCCTATAAATCCATAAACCACGGCGAGGCCAAAGGGGACCAGCCCAAACACCCCCGACAAAACCAGCTCACAACCCCACCCTGATTTTTCAGGGACCCACCCCACTACTTGCGGTGGGTTTATTATTAGTTTTTAATTCGAAGTTTCCCTCAGCACCGAGCTCGGTGCGAAGCTCTGAGGGCGGGATGCCCCCGGAGTTCCCACAGGTGATCCTGCGGCCGCCCCTCCGCTGCTTCCAGCCCCAGGGCTGCACCCTACGGATCCGTCCGTGTTTTTCCATGACTCTCTTCACGTCTCTCCCTCCCTGTGCTCCCTCACACCCCGCTCCTCCCCCGGCCCCCCCCCGGTTACCTCAGCCGGGCGGGGCGCGGGCGCGGGACTCGAACCGGCGGCTCCGAGGGCAGTGAGCGCTTGCGGGGCGCCCGCCGGCCCATGCCCCGCCAGGCCCCGCCCCGCCCGCGGCGCGCGCAGCCAATCACGCGCCGCTACCCCCCGCCTCCCGCGCGGCACCCCCCCGCCGATGTCCCGCCCACCGAGCTCCGCTCAGCCAATAGACTGCGAGATAGTCTAATAGACAGCAGAACTGTCCAATAGAAACCGTTTCCTCGTGGAGGGGGGCGCGGCAAGCGCGGAGGGGCGTGGTCTCTTTGGGGGCGTGGTAGAGGAAGGGTATATAAGGAGGCAGCGGGGCCGCGGTGCCATTTTGTGTAGCAGCGCCTGGGGAGTGGGGGGCGGAGGCGGCGGAGGGTTTCGGGGTTCGGACCAGAGCGGCCGGATGGTGAAATCCTCCCTGCAACGGATACTCAACAGCCACTGCTTCGCTAGAGAGAAAGAGGGGAATAAAAGCACCATCATGCCCGCTGTGCTGAGCCTCAGTACCGGACAGAGCAGGTGAGGCGCCGCGGCCTCCCTCAGCCTCGCACCGCTGGGCCCTCGCTGCCGCCTTCCTCTTCCTCGTCCTCGCTGTCGCCTCCCTGGTGGCCGGAGAGGGGCGGGGGACGCTGCGTGGCCAGCGGGGGAGGGGCGGCCTGGCCCCCGCCGCGCGGGGAAAGGCGGTAGGGGAGGGTGGAAAAAACCACAAAAAAAGGTGATTCTGAGGCCCCAGCTCTGTCCCGGCCCTGGGAGGGACCCCCGAAGGCACCCCCGGGCTGGGAGAGGCTCCGGGCAGGGCTGGGGCAGGAGCCGGGCTGGGGGGGACCCGAGGGGAAACTAGTAATTAGGGAAAGATATCGAAGGATTGGAGGCTGTTATCCCCTTATGTAACCGTGGAGACTCCGTAAAACTAATCGAGGGTAAGAGTGTTATGAGAGCTGTTGGTTAAAAACGCAGCCGAAAGATAAAACACCCCCACAGGTGCTGGGAAGAAAGAAAATACCTGAATTAAGGCGGCTGGTGTGGAGCAGTTGATGCTCAGGACATCAGTCTGCCCTTTCCACCTCGTGTGTGGACTGTGGAAGGAGTTCTTTAACCGTTTTTCTATTTTAACTGCGAGCTAAAGATTGGTTTTTTCCTCCCTAAGAGCACGTAAACATCACTAAAACATACTTATGGTTGCAAACCTTCCTTCTGCACCACGTTTTTGGGGCAGAAAGGTGAAATTATTGAAGATTGCCACAGCACACCTTTGGAAAAGGTTTTTCAAGGTTTATTTGTAAGGGAAATTGAAAATGTACAGTTCACAGTCATTCTCAGATAAAAATAATGTTGGTACTAAAGAAAAACATCTCTTTCAAAGACTTAAAATAATGGGTTGGATACTCATTTAATTAAAGTAACGCTTTCAGTTAGTGCAGATTTTGTATTTTTAATAAAACTTCGCAGTTGTTACCCTTGCTTCATATTAAAATATAATTTACCTTCCAGCACATAATATTTAATCTCTCTGCCCGTTCCCAGCCTTTCTAATACAGATTATTCATCACAAATTTCAAGATCATTAAAAAAAAAAAAAAAAAACCAAAACAAACAAAAAAAGAAATAAAAAACCCCCAAACCAATCCAAACCCCGCAACTCGGGTGCAAAATGGTGGATTATTTTGTAGCTGTTTATTCGGATTTGCAAATGGCTGCAGTGGCTGCTGCTGGCACCCGGAGACAGGACGATTGTGAAAATTCCCCCAAGGGCCTCGATTGCTGCATCTGCTGAGATGACGCAACTCAAGAGTGGAGCCTGCGGGTGAAGGATGGTGCAGAGGGAGGGGCCAGCGCTGCTCTGCCTCGGGAGGAGTGAAACAGCCTTGAAAAGGATGGGGAGAAACTTAAAAATCTTCCTCGCCTCTTCAAAAATACAGTATTTTTCTCCTCGAGTGCTGAGCATTGTGGAATCGCTCTGAGCAGTTCAGTGGGAAGAGGTTTGGAGGTGTTTTTGGAGGTTTTGCAGAGGTTCAGGTGTGGCCTCAGCCACGCTGGAGGTGGAGGTGATTCCCTGGAACTGCTTGGCCTCCAGCTGGGAAGGTCTGGTGGTGAATATCCCAGGGAAAAGTGATCCCTGCCTTGCTGGCCTGGGGGTTTGTGCTGCCTCAGAACAAGGAGGACAGAAAACAGCACATTCCTGCAGGAAGGTTCTTCTCCTGAGGTCAGGTCAGGCCTGCCCTGGCACAGAAACACGCCTGACTCACTCAGCTTGAGTATTTCTCATTTCCAAGTGAGTTTTCACTCAAAATACTGCAGTGGCAGCTCCCTGGGCACTGTCCCTGGTGTGGAGCTTCCTTTGTCCTCCCCCTTGCAGTGGGGGGAGTCCTTTGGTCTAGGTTTGGTTTTTTTAACACGCTTTAAATCCTGCAAATCCCAGGGCTTTGTCCAAGCTTTCCTGCCCTTGTAACCATGCTCCCTTTGCAGTTCCAGGGTTCCCTTCAATTGCTGTAGTAACCTGGGTCCGGGGCCTCGGTGGTGCTCCTGATGTCCCTCACCCACCCCTGAAGATCCCAGGTGGGCGAGGGAATAGTCAGAGGGATCACAATCTTTCAGCTAATTTATTTTATTCGGTGAGTATGAGGTGCAAACAGCTCGTGGTGAGCTTGGCAGCATTCCCTGCCTCACTCCCTCCTCTGAAAATGAACAGGAAAATCACTCTGCCCTTCTCCCTGCTGCAGGATAATCGGCTGAATGTCACAGAAGAACTAACACCTAACAACAGGACAAGAATTCTCAATGTCCAGTCAAGGCTTACAGATGCCAAACACATCAGTTGGAGAGCAGTGCTGAACAACAACAACCTCTACATTGAAATTCCCAGTGGTGCTCTGCCTGAGGGGAGCAAGGACAGGTGGGTCAGGGAAAACTTGGCTGTGGGTTAGCACAAGGCCTCTTAGGGGGTGGGAGAACACTTTGCTCTTTGTATTTTGAAAGGTTAGTTTTGGTTCTTGAGGATCTCTTGTGAGCCTGGTCTCAGGGCTGCAGGCAGAACCGGCCCAAAGTCTGGGATTTCAGGCTGGTTTAGGCACTGAGATCTCCAGGTTGTTTTGAGTCTGTCACTGCAGCTCCTTCAGATTTTTCTGTGCCACTGAGGAGTCTGCCCTTGAGTTCTGCCTGGGGTTCAGGGATCTGGTGCTGTGAGGCTGCAACCTGTGCTTCTTCCCTAGGAGTTCCTGTGTGGATTGGCTCTCAGGGCCTTGTGAATCTCTCTGAAGAAGCACTTGCCTGCAGAGCTCTGGGATTGTTCAGACAGTGCTCAGGGTGGGGTTGTTGGGGTACCTGTGCAGGGTTGGCCTGGATGATCCCTGTGGTCCCTCCCATCCCAGGACATTCCCTGTTCCCCAGGCACTGAACCCCTGGTGTTTCTCTTGCAGTTTTGCAGTTCTTCTCGAGTTTGCTGAAGAACAGCTCCGAGTTGAGCACGTGTTCATCTGTTTCCACAAGAACAGAGATGACAGAGGTGGGTGTTCCTGCGCCTCCAGAGACACAAAATGCCTTTTAGTGGAAATTGAAGGGTTTTTTTCAGTATCCCATGGGTGAAACCTGTCTCCTGCTTTATTTTCTAGCTGCACTGCTCCGTACTTTCAGCTTTTTGGGCTTTGAGATTGTGAGACCAGGGCATCCCCTTGTCCCCAAGAGACCAGATGCTTGCTTCATGGCCTACACGTTTGAGAGAGACTCAGCAGAAGAAGACTAGATTGCAATGTTTGCCTCTTTAGAGCTTTCTTGTTGTCTATAAAGATGATTCTGTAGAAATTTTGTCAACATCTTATTCCAGTCCATCTTAACTCCTGTACGAAACCTTGTGTGACCCAGCTGCTTTGGTGGTGAGATGTTGAAAATTTCAGACTCCACATCTTTCTCTGGATTTTGTGCGCATGTCGTGGTTGTGAAAAAAATAAATGCTCCCTCCAAATTTAGCAGTATATTTCTTGAAGTTTAATATTGTGTTTGTGATACTGAAGTATTTGCTTTAATTCTAAATAAAAATTTATATTTTACTTTTTATTGCTGGTTTTAAGCTGTTTAAAGACTTGCACTCTTAAAGAGGTGGCTCTGGAACTGCCCCAACCATTAAAGTTGCAGGTGTGGAAAGGCTTTGCTTGTTCTTTGCTTGACTGGAACTCGTGGGTGTGCTCTGACAGGGCTTGGAATAATCCAGCAATCCTGGAAAGGTCTACTTTTAGTGAGTAATTAGCAGGTGTGCTAATTAGGACCAGTGCTTGCCTGCTCTGCCAGTGTTTTGTAGGATATTCAGGGCGTGATTTGGTTGGGAAGTCTTAAGTGGAATGTGATCAGCTCAACCCATGGCTGCTTTAAATACTAAAGATGCAACTTAAATACCTGGAATTTTAGTGTTCCCCTAACAGTGCAGCCTTTCCAGTGTGTGCAGGTGACTCCAGGAATTCTGGCTGTGAGCTGGGATGGTTTGTGGCACTCCTGCAGCTCAGTGGTGTCACTGAGACTGGGCAGGCTTTTTGGGGGGACAGATTGTGGTTGAAGGGTGAGGAGGGGGCTGTGCTGGGGCTCCACAGACAGCCCTTGGTGTTGAGGATGGTGAGCAGAAGGGGAAAGGGGCTCCTTGCGATGCTGGAATTAACAAGCCTTGAACTGAAGTTACAACAAATAAGTCTTCAAAGGGGCTGAGCTTTAAAGTGTGGTATTTGCATGTTTTTCAGTACTTGCAGGCTTGTTTGGCACTGTTGGAGCTGATGAATCTTTCCTCTATAAAACCTTGGAGCAGGGAATCCCTGGCATGGGTTTATTTCACTGAGTTCTGCTGGGTGTGAGTAGAAGTCTCAGTGCTGTGAAATGTGTAAGGCCCTAAAGTTTCCCCCACAGCCCATCCCTGGGCTCAGCAGTGCTAGAATCCCATGGAATACACTGAAATATCCCCTGAAACTCCTTGGAGATGCAGCACAGAGTAACCTGGGGCTGTGTGAGCAGTGGTGTGGTGCAGACTGGGGGCTCTTGCTGGGCTCTTTAATTGGCTCTTCCCAATTCTCTCAGGGCCCTACAATTGTGCTCATCCTGGTGGGATTTTTGGAAGGCCAGTGACAGGGCTCTGGGAAACTGCATGAAGCTGAGCTGGGGGAGGTTTGGCATGGAGCTCAGGGAAAGGTTCTTCCCCCCCGAGGGTGCTGGCCCTGCCCAGGCTCCCCAGGGAATGGTCCCGGCCCCAAGGCTGCCAGAGCTGCAGGAGCGTTTGGACAGCGCTGCCAGGGATGCTCAGGGTGGGGGTGTTGGGGTGTCTGTGCAGGGACAGACCCTGGGCTGATGATCCCCGAGGGTCCCTTCTCACTCAGGATATTCCAGGATTTCATGGTGGTGGCATGACCAAGGGAGGGTGTCCTTGTTTTGCTCAACAGGCTGGCACAGGGCTGAACTGCTCGTTATCTGGAAAAATCCCTGTTTTCCTCAGCAACGTGGTGCCTGTGCCATGTTCTGCTCTCCACAGGGACAGGAGTGTGGAATGTGCCTGGTCCTGCCTCCATGGGATGTTTTGCTGACTTTGGATGCTCCTGGCAGAAGGGGAGGGCGTCCACCACGCTGGAAACCAGAACTGGGGGGCTGTGGATCCTTGGAGCTGCCGGCCTAGGGCTGGGCAGGAGCCACGGGAGTGGGTTTGGCTTTGTCTCCCCGGGATGAGGGGCTGTGCCGTGGCCTTTACTGCCCTCTGGTAGCCACGGCAAATACTGCAGGAGAGACTGGGACAGCAGGGCTGGGCTCTCCCGGGGCACCTGGAATGAGATCTGCACCCCCCCATCTCTGTGCCAGGGTTGATGGGGTCCAGCCTGGGCAGGGAGGCTGCACTGGGGGATTTTGAGTGCTGCTCCAGGTGGGAGCAAACCAACCATGGAGCTGGGACTGAGCTCCATGGAGCTGCTCTCTGCAGGGTCCCAACTCTGGTTTATTTTTGGTTTTTGGAGCTCAGGGACTCTGAGGACGAATCCTCCCCACTCCAGCAATGCCCCAGGCTCTGGTGGCTGCCTGGGGAGCCACTGCCACATCCATGGGCACAGCAGACATGGGGAGGCTCTGTCCCACTGTGTGCACAGCCCTGCTGCTGTCAGGTGATGGGAGTCACTGAATCATGGAACTGTTCTGGTTGGAAAAGCCTCCTAAGACCATCGAGTCCGACCATCACCACTAAACTATGGCCCCATTTGCCACACCACACATTGTTTGAACACTTCCAGGGATGGTGACTCCAGCACTGCCCTGGGCAGCCTGTGCTGATGCCTGATCACTCTTTCAGTGAAGGAATTTTTCCTGATACCTAGCCTAGATGGCTGTGAGTGGATTAGTAATTGCTGAGGAATAATTGAAATGACCTTCACCATGCTGGTCCCTTGTCATCTGTGTGGATCTGGGGACTGGGTCCAGGTCCCATGTGCTGCCAGGTGTTTCACAGCAAGGAGCAGATGCCACAGCCCTGCCTTGGTGCCCATGAACTCACCTGAGCTGTTCATCAGAGCCCATGGAGGCTGTTCTGGGTAATCACCACCGGGCAGGGCAGTTAGGCTTTGTGTTTCCCTCTGGATCCATCCCTGGAGTGTGTAATGCTGGCAGAGAAGCACATAAAGGACCAGTGTTTGAGAGGCTCGGCTCCAGGTTTTATTGAAGCTGTATTTTTCCCTTTAAAATGTCATTTTTATTAGTGACTGTGCCACAAATTGTCTCTGGGAAGCACAGGCTGAAGGAGCTGTTTTTTCTGCTCTGCTGAGAAGGGTGAACTGTGATGGGTGGCTTTGAGTGTTATTTAAACCAGCAAAAACCTGGTGGCTGCAAAAACGCTCTGAGGGGGTTTTGTTCAAAGTCTGAGCCCCATAAACTTGGTATTATCAGCCACTAAATTGTTGCTTGGGGCTCCCATTCAGCTGCCGTTCCTCAGGTGTTCTGATAAACCAGGCTTAGAGTATCAAGCAAAAATTGTTTGAGGGTATAAACCCACACTCAGTGGTTTTACACACTTCATCAACCATGGGCTATGGGGGGAGTGGGTTTAGGTTTATAGAGCTTTCCCAGCAAAGGCCTGCTGGGATTTCTTAGGAACTGGTGGATTTTATAGAATCACAGAATGATTTGGGCTGAAAGGATCCTAAAAATAATTTAGTTTCAACTCCCCTGCCATGGGCAGGGACAGATTTGGCCAGGGATAGGTTTGGTCAGGGCCTCGTGAGCTCTTGGCTTTGAGGAGACCGTTGGGTAGGCTGTACTGGAGGTTGGTTTAGGGAGCATAGAGAACCTGGGTGACCTGGTAAAGGGTGTGTTCAGTGACCCCCTGGAAGTACTGGCAGCACAGCCACTCCTCCAGGCCGGGGCTGACCCTGGCCCCCGCTGAGTCCTCTGCAAACCTCAGGAGCAGTAGAGCCCTCTTGACCTGCAGCCAGCTCCGGAGCAGCTCGAGGCTCTTCCTGCTCCTGGCAAAGAGCTCCTGGCGTGGCCCCCAGAGCAGCACCTGCAGGATGCCCCTGGCCTGCTCGATGGACACCCTCTGGTGAGGATCCCTGTGCAGGAGCAGCGTGGCCAAGCACTTCAGTCCCGCCGAGTAGATGGACAGCAAGGGGATTTCAGGAAGCCTTTTGCTTTTGAAGCCCAAAATGTTCTCCAGGGAGATGTCCACGTGCAAGATCTGATAGATCAGCCTGCCCACGTTCAGCTCATCTGCTGCTGGAGGGGAGGATGCAGCGAGAGCCTGGCTCCAGTCCTGCTCCTGGCTGCTGGAACAAGGTCTTTGCTTCTCTTGCACCTTGAAGAAGCTGCTGATGAGCAGCCGTGGAAGGGACAGTCCCAGCGGCTCCTTCTGGCTCTGGGGGGGCCACGGGCACTGCACCAGCAGCAGGTTCTCAGGGCACAGGTCCCCCTGGGCCACATTCTGCCCCCGGAGATGCTCCAGCCCCATGCAGAGCTGCAGGAGCAGGAGGCAGCCCAAGCGTTCGTAGTGCCCAGGGCTGGTCCTGTGCAGAGCGTGGGAGCCCTTCACAAAGTCTGCCAGGGTCTGCTGGGGAACCTCGGCACAAAGGAGCACCTGCAGGACAGGCCGGGGGGCAGGACAGGCTGCTTCCTCTCTGGAAGGGCCCTGCCTCTGTGTTCCAGGGATTCCTGGGAGCACCAGCTCCTGAGGGAGGCGGTCGGTGAAGCGGCCGAGCAGGCGCTGGATGCTGCCGTGCACCCCCAGGGAGCTCTGCACCCCCAGGCTGGAGCAGCACGGCTTGGGGACCTGCAGGGACACACAGGACAGGGCCAGCTGTGCAAAGACAGAGCCTTGTCCTGGGCTGGGCCACCCTGCCAGCTCAGGGCCACAAGCCCTGCTGTGACCCACATGTAATTCTGGGGTCCCCCTACACCCTCTGAACCCAGGAATGGAGCCAGGATGGCTTTGAGCAAGAGCTGGGACGTGAAGGGTGGGGCAGCCCCCAGATGGGCTGGGCTCTCATCCTGATCTCCAGCTCTGTTCCAGCCTCTCCTTTGCACGCGCTGGCCCCTCTGGTTGAGTTAGCAGGACATGTCCCCCAGCAGGGCCGATTTTGACGTGTCCCTTGGCCCCAAGGGAACTGTCACCCTCATCACCCAGCCCCTGCCAGCAGCACTTTGTCATCCAGCAAATGCAGAAGTGGCTGCAGAAGGGGGAAGTGGCCCCAGTGTCCTGTTCCGTGGAAAAGCCAACACTCCTGGGTCCCCTGGCTCCCTCTGCACCACCCAGGCCTCTCACCCCGATTCCCCCCTTACCTTGGCTGCAAACTGCAGCTGGCTGTGCTCGAAGGTGAAGCCCACCCTGAAGTACCATGCGTCCCCGCTTTGGCAGCAGGGCTGGGGGTCCAGGACACGGAGCGCTGCCCAGCGCTTCCCCACCAGCTCTGCCTCCAGCAGCTGCTGCCTCTCCTCGGGCCCCACCAGCTTTTCCTGCATGAGAGCTGAGAGCCGGGCCAGGGAGGCCTCCTGGCACCCCAAAACCACCTCACAGACCCCGGCCGGGCTCTCCAGGAGCTGCCCCAGCTCCCCGTCTGCTGTCCCAAATGTCAGCTCCTTCAGGCTGGCTGAGGGGGCTCTCTGGGGGCTGCTTCGAGCCAGCGGCTCCCCCAGGCTTTGGGACTTGGTCAGGGGCTTCTTGGGTGCCCAGGAGGGTCTGTCCCGCGGGGGAGCCCCCTCCCCGGGCTGCAGCTGGGGTGGGGGGATGCTGTAGAGGATGCTGCCAGCCCGTGGCTCAGGGTCGTCATGGCAGCGCTGGGATGGTCCCGGCTCCGGGAGGGACTCGGCTCGCTGGAGCTGCTTTTTGGGCAGCGGGGGAGGCAGGGGGTCCGGCCCGGGCTGGGGGAGGGGTCTCCCAGCGCCTTCCCCTCGGCTGGCCTTGCGGGGGACGAGGTGGGCCCGCAGCTCTCCTGGCGAGGGAGGGACAGACAGACGTGACAGGACAGACAGGACAGAGGAGAAGAGCGGGATGGGATGGGATGGGATGGGATGGGATGGGATGGGATGGGATGGGATGAGATGCGAGTACAGCATGTTGTTCCTTGCCCCCCACATATTTCCAGCCCCAAAGCCACACCCAACACCAGCCGGAGGGGTGACACCGGGGGAGGACAGGGACAGCAGTGCCACTGCCCGAGGTGACGCCTCGGCAGGCAGGGGCACAGCGGGGTCAGGAGGTCACTCACCCACGTTGCTGTAGATGAGGGCTGAGTTGGGGGACCGAAGGGGGCAGCCCCCCGGCGTGTCCGGCATGGGAGTGGCTAGTCCGGGGTCAGCCGGGGCCAGGCTGGCACTGCGGAGCGCGGAGCTGACCCTGCACGGAGCCGGGAGGCAGCGTCACCCCCGCGGCTCCCGCTGCCTCCGGTGCCGGCTCAGAGGAAGAACGCGGAGAAAAGGGGAAGCAGCGGCCTGGGGAGCCTTGGCAGGGTGGTTCTGGGGAGAAACACGGGAAGTTTGGTGGCCCAGAGACTCCAGTTGCCGCGCTGGGAAATCCTGGGGGTGGGAGCTGGCCCAGGGGCCCCACACGCGCTGGTTCCCACCTGCATGGGACACCCGTGTGTGCCCGGGCCTGATGTGTCACCTGTGGTCCTCGCTGGGTGACCCCAGGGAGGCCACAACGCTGGCAGAGGTGTGGGACGAGAGCAGGAGAAGCCTTTGACACTCCCAGCCATGTCTGGGGGACAGGACAGGGGTCTGGGCACGGGGAGGGAGCAGAGGGAGCCCGAAAGAGGAGGGCACTGGGCTGGAGCCGCTGGTTTCACTTCCCCGTCCTGGCGCTGGGCTCTGGCTTTGGTGCCACCAGCAATACCGAAACCACGGTGGCTTTGTCTAAACCTCCCCGTTCTGCTGGAACGTTCAAAGTTCAGCACCAGCTGAGCAACCCCAGCCGGTGGCCCCACTCCATCCCCAGTGCCCCCGGGACCCCACAAAGCGCTGGGTTGGGGCAGCAGCCGTGCTGAGCAGCTCCTTCCCCTTTGCAGAGCCCCTTGGTACCTGTGAGGTGTCCCTGGCAGTGGGGGGGTCCCGCGGGGCTCCAGCTCCACATCCCGGACCCGCAGCAGCTCCCGCTGCCCATCCCAGCCCCTCCTGGTGCTGTCCATGGCGCGCTCGGGCCTCGCTTTGCGCAGGGTGCTGCGCCCTGGCCGGGCAGGATGTGCTTTCAACACCCGATCCGCGCTCGGCTGAAGGAAGCTGGGGTTTGGCTCAGCTGGGGTTTGGCTCAGCTGGGGTTTGGCCTTGCTCCCCAGAAGCCCCCGGAGCCCCCTGGCATTGCTGCGGCCACGCCTGTGGTCACTGTGTCACCGTCAGTGCCGCCTGTGGGTTTGTGTCCCTCGAGCTGCTCCTCCTTCCTGGATGGCTCCAGGGATGACTTTAAGGGTGGCAGCTGCTCTGAGGAGGGGATTTCCCCCCAAACCCCCCTCAAGTCACGGAATTAATTCCCTTTCCTCCGGGTTATTACTCTGGGTGGGTTGGCAAGGAGGAATATTTTCATTCTTTTCCATGGACCAAGGTTGTGGGTTCAGTTCCTGTCAGAGTTGGAGCTGATGATCCCTGTGCTTCCCTTCCTACTCAGAATATTCTTTGATCTGTGATCTGTCTTTTTGCTGGGATTTCCTGCAGCTATTGCACAAGAGGAGCCCAGCCCTTGGAAAACACCTTTTTGTTTTGTCTCCCAGAGCTTTACAGATGTTCAAAGTGCACCAAGTGACCCAACTCAGCTGGAAAAAATCCTCCCATTGGTGTCTGTCCCCTCTAGCATGAAGTCACTTTTTAAACACTCTAAACCCCAAATATTTCAATATTTCCTCCCTTCTAGTCACTCTTTGAGTTATCAGTGGTGCCACTGTGGGTGCTGTGGGCAGGCAGCTGCAGGATTTCTCCTGGGCACAGCGAGGTTGGGATGAGCAGCCTTTGGGAAATGTGGGTTTCCGTGAGGAAAGTGGAAAATGTCACTGCTTGAGCCCAAGAACAGCAGGACCCTGGGTCCAGGCACCTCAGCAGAGCTTTGGGGGCCGGGGTGGGACTCGGGGGGTGCTGGGAGCCCACAGCTCCCTCCCCATGTATTTATTTCTGTATTTCCCAGGCCAGCTGGGGGTTGTGGCTGTTGGCTGGGGCTGGGGCCATTTCTGGGTGCTGAGGCCGTGTGTGAGAGCTGATAAAAAACTCCATGGGGCTGAGTCATGCTTGGATCCAGCTCAGGGAGGAGGTGCAGGGCTCTGGGAGGTGCAGGGCTCTGGGAGGGGACAATGTGCACCATCCACCCCAAGTTGCACCAGCAACCCAGACTGGTTTGGGTTGGAACGGTCCTCAAAGCCTATCCAATGCCACCCCTGCCATGACAGGGACATCTTCTGCTGTCCCAGGTGGCTCCAAACCCTGTCCAGCCTGGCCTTGGACAATGCCAGGGATGCAGGGGCAGCCCCAGCTGCTCTGGGCACCCTGTGCCAGGCCCTCCCCACCCTCACATACAAAAAAATTGTCACTGTTTTTCCCTAATGAATAAAATTACCTTTAAGAAGTACCAGAATATGGTAGGAATAAAATTACAGAATTCCTGCCATGCCTGTGACCCTGCCAAGCTAGAGAGAAGTGGCCAGAGAAAGAGGGGCAGCCAGGAACTGCCTTTTAGCTGTGAAATTCCTCATTTGTCTTATTCTAACTGAGGAGAAAATGCCAAGTTTAAAAGCCACCTAAGCCCTTAACAAGGACGCTCGTTTCCTGTTGCCAACCTCTGCAGGACTGTGCAAAATGCTGATTTAATTCTCCAAGCCATGGAGCATCCCTGAATCCTTTGGTGGGTTCTGCTGCCTGTTCCAGGTGGATAAATCAGCTGCAGGACATGGCCCTGATGGCACTGACAGCATTTGCAGACTGGTCCAGGAGCAGCTGAGCCCTTTTACCCCTGGATTTGGGGGACTGATGCAGAGAAGCTTTTCTTAGCTCCAGCCTTTTTGGTTTGTAAGGAAATTGGTTTATCTTCCCAGTGGGAGATAGGGTCTTTAAATGCAGCCGCTGGAAAATGGCAGTTTTCTAATTGTCTTTATTATCTTTATTATTTTTGCTGGGTTTTTTTTGGTAGGTGTTTTTTTTTTTTTTTTTTTTTTTTTTTTTTCCCCATGACATCGTTCTGCAGCCCATGGGTGCTGTGGGGATGCTCCGTGCTCAGCTCAGGGTGGGTTGGGCTGATCCCTGGGGCACTGAACCCACCTGGGCGCTCTCTCAGCATCTCCATCCTGCAGCTCACCCCCAAAAGGAGCAGGGAGTTCAGGCCTGGCTCCCACGGTGCCCCCACACCCCTGGGCACGGGCAGGACCTGTAACCTCGACCCTTTGCCTCCCTGTGCCACGAAACGCATCTTGAAGGAAGAAATGAGAGAAAAACCCCAATTTCCTCCTTCCTCCCACGGCAGCTCTCGCCCAGCCCGTGGGGGCTGCAGCCTCGCGGTTATTTTGGCAACCAAAGCCACCCCTCCTCGCGTGATGGGGAGGGAGCTGGGAGCCTCCCCGGCCCCCAGGGTGTGTGTGGGGGATGGAATTCCGGGCTGGAGTGGCCCAGGGCTCGTTTCTCCAGCAGATGGAGGCATTGCTTTGCTCCCAGTGCCAGCCCAGTCCGTGCTGGGAGAGCCGGGACTGGGGCTGGCAGGGGACAGGGCGGGTACTGAGCCTGGAAAGGGACACGGGGGAATTTGGGGAGGGGCAGCGGCCCCTTTGAGGGGGACACGAGAACACGTGGCCCCCTCAAACATAAAACTGGTGCAAACATAACACTACCCCATGGCAGGTGCAGCTCACGAGGATGTGGCCTCTCCAAAGGGTAACAGGTTAAAATAATGATGCTTTTACCCCAAAAAACAGTGGATGGAATGGTTTGAAATATCTGTGTTTCAGTGTGGATGTACTCCCGTTCGGAGTTTCCAAGCAAAATGGTGTTAATATATAGAAGGACCGAGAAAATCTGCTTTTTTTGGTAGTTCCTGCAGTTGGAATGGATGATGTGGTCCATGGGAACACCCAGTTTGAATCTGATCTTTCCAGGCAGCACTTGGGGCTTTCTGCAATCTCTTGGAACACCTGGATACTCCAAGGCACCGTTTTCACGACTTTTTTTCCTGCTTCTCCTTCTCTTTGGACAAGGGGACGCTGGGCTGGCTGAGGGTGGTGGGGACAGTGGTGGCAGCTGTGCCAAGGGCAGGGGTGGCCTTGGCAGGGCCAGGCTGTGCCCTGGGGCTGGGGGGGGGTGGGGAGGGCACTGGAAGGGTCACTCTGTGGAGGAGGAACCCCCTCCTCCTCCTCACTGGCTCCTGCCCCACAGCCCCACTGCAGTGCCCCCCAGTGCCTCAGTTTCCCCTGGCACGTGCCCAATTTTCCAGCCCCATCCAAGGAATTTGGCTCTCTGTGTGTACCTGTGAACATCCGTGCACTCTGGGGTAGATGTCACTCCTTTTAAACCCTCCCAACCCCAATTTTCCTGCCAGAGGGACTCAAGGTGCTGCCTTTGCACCCTCCTTTTGGCACATCCTTCTAAACACCACATTAATAATTAATAATCGATTAATAGCAGCAGCAGTTCATTAGCACACGTGCATTAATCATTTATTAGTTATTAATATGGAATTTGGTACCCTCTGGGAGGTGGTTGCACATTGTTTATGTGGAATTTGTAGGACTGATGGTGGGGATGGACTCAGGGGCTGCAAATCCCAGCAGAGCCCTGGAAAGGGGGAAAGGTCTGCTGGAATTCCAGGAGCTTCCCAGCTTGCAGCAGGTCTGGAGAGCTCAAAGGTGTGAATTCTGGTGCTCCTGCCCTTTCCAGCTCCTGCTCAGGCTTTGCCCATTGATTTTGCCTTTTCTTATCGAGGCACATGGGGAAGAAAAGGGGGACAAAAACCCAAATGAGCCACAGAAGTCCCTTTTTTTTTTTTTTTTTTTTTTTGTTTTTTTTTTTTGTTTTGCTCACAAATACACCTCACATGCTCGTTACATAGAAAACTGTGCCAGGTCTGCACTGCCCTTTGCTCCCACTGTGAGGGTCCATGCCCAACCCTCTCCCACCCCCCTCCCAAGGTTAAAAAACCCCCAGACACCAAACAGGACCCTGGTAGGACACGGCATGCACGGCTGGGGGGCAAGGGGCACCGGGCATGCGGGGCCATGGGGACAGCTGGAGCCACGGCAGGGATGGATGGATGGATGGATGGATGGATGATGGATGGATGATGGATGGATGGATGGATGGATGGATGGATGGATGGAGGGACGGATGGATGGATGATGGATGGATGGACGGACGGACGGATGGATGATGGATGGATGATGGATGGATGGATGGATGGATGATGGATGGATAATGGATGGATGGATGATGGATGGACGGACGGACGGACGGATGGATGGACGGACGGATGGATGGATGGACAGATGGATGGAGGATGGATGGATGGATGGATGATGGATGGATGGGTGGATGGATGGATGGATGGATGAGGGATGGATGGATGATAGATGGATGGATGGATGAGGGATGGATGGATGATGGATGGATGGGTGGATGGATGGATGGAGATGGATGGATGATGGATGGATAATGGATGGATGGATGATGGATAGATAATGGATGGATGGATGATGGATGGACGGACGGATGGACGGATGGATGGATGGATGGATGGATGGAGGATGGATGGATGATGGATGGATAATGGATGGATGGATGATGGATGGATAATGGATGGATGGATGATAGATGGACGGACGGACGGATGGATGGACGGACGGATGGATGGATGGATGGACGGATGGATGGATGGATGGATGGAGGATGGATGGATGATGGATGGATAATGGATGGATGGATGATGGACGGACGGATGGACGGATGGATGGATGGACGGATGGATGAAGGATGGATGGATGGATGATGGATGGATGGAGGGATGGATGGATGATGGATGGATGATGGATGGATGATGGATGGATGGATGATGGATGGATGGATGGAGGGATGGATGGATGAGGGATGGATGGATGATAGATGGATGATGGATGGATGGATGGAGGGATGGATGGATGGATGATGGATGGATGGATGGATGGATGGATGGATGGACGGATGATGGAGGATGGATGGATGGCACCCTGTGGCAGCAGAACAGGGTTGGGCGATGTTCTGAGCAGCCACTTGTGCCCCACAAAGCTCCCAACCCCTCGGATGCCCGGTGCCACTCCGGGATGCCCATCAGGGAATGGGCAGCTGCGCCTCCAGCTCCCAGCCTGACCATCACTGGCTGGAGAAGGGACATCCAGGTGGGGAATATCCCTGCAGGAATAGGGACAGAGATGGGACCTGCAGCAACCCCCAGGGTGCACATGGGAGGAGGAAGACGAGGAGGAAGCAATGAACTCCCTGGATTCTCTAGGTCACATCCAGGCTCTTCCATTCCAGCTTCATTCCTTCTCCCACAAACAAAAATCCACACCCTAAGGCAGAGCCAGTGCAAAGCCTGGGAAAGGGTGGGATGGGAAGGCAGGAACCACCCCTGTGGTAGCAGGAGCAGCCCCAGGGACATTGACCTGTGGTCCTCAGCGCTGGAGGGTGCAGGATCTGGGATGGAGGTGTCAGTCAGGACATTCTCCTGGACTGCTTCTTGCCAGCTTTTGTCTCCTCTTCTTTCCTGGGCCATAGGGCCTCCCTGCACAGGATGAGCCAGGTCCTGCTCTCCTTCAGATTTTGACTTTGCAACTCCAAGAAAACTAACCCAAAAGTGCCTTTTGAACCCGTAGGAATCCCAACCCCCCACTGGGTGGATGCAGAGACGGGGAGGGGGGGCTTGCATTGCCCTGGTCTTCCTGATTTTAACGATCTTGGCCTCATTTTGCCGTTTTTTCCCCTTTTTTTTCTTGCTGACACCTCCTCAGAGCCTGGCCCTGGAGGGTTATTATTGCTTGTGCAGAAGCCTCCCCAGGCACCCACATTGGCAGATGCTGGATCTTAAATCCACGGATGAAAAGCTCTCAAGGCACATTTGTGCCCGGGAGTGAGGGGAGTCTGTCTTTGCCAAGGGGTTGGGGGACACCCCAGCTTGGTACAACCTCCCCAGTCCCACATCACTCCGGAAGACATTTCTCTTGGAAATTCATTAAAAAAAAAAAAATCAGACCAAAACCCCCACCTACAACAAGAAAAGAACCACAAACAACTATCAGGGAAGTTTTCTGAAGAGTCCCTTACAAAAAAAGGGAAAGGATGGTGGGAAAACAGGAAGCATTTTTCTCCCAGGCCCAAACACTGCTGATCTTTTGGCTCAAGAAATGCATAGTTGGTAGCAAAAACCTCGCTACATCAGGAGCCCCTGGGACAGCCCCTGAGCCCTGAGGGCTCTCCACTGGGCCGAGACATCAGGGTCATCCCTCCCTGACCCTGAGGTCCCCATGCTTCTGACCCTGCTGGCCTGTGGCACCTCTGTCTCCAGCCATGTCCCAGCACAGCAAAGTTACTCTGCCAGCTCCGGGACACGGCCGGTGCTCCCACAGCCCTCCCAGCCCCGTCCTGCCGTGGCTGTGCCCTGGGCTGGGCTGCAGAAAATGGTTCTCCTGTGGGAGAGGCTCAGATCATCTTCATGTTGAACTTCCTGGCCCCTCCTTGGCCGGTGGTGGTGGTGGGACCGTCCACCTTGCGGAAGGAATATTCCACGGAGAAGTTGTTCTTGTGCTGCCCCCGGCCGCGGCTCCAGACGAAGAGCAGGAGGAAGCAGAAGAGCACCACGCCCAGGAAGGTGATGCAGCCCATGGCTGTGGAGACCAGAATGGTCTTGAGGTCCAAGGTGAACTTCAAGAAGACCTGGGTGTTGTTGTGGAAGGTGTCGTTGAAGTCGCTGAGGTGCCAAGTCCGGTTGGCGTGGTGGGTGCCATCGACTGGGTGCCCCTTGACCGTCAGCGTGGCGAAGTAGGTGTCGTTGCCACCGGCATTGCTGGCGATGCAGATGTAGGTGCCACTGTCCTGCACCTGGGCGAAGCGGATCTCCAGGGTGCCCCCAGGCAGCACCGTGGCCCGCCCTGTGCTGCGGGTGGTGATCATGCGGTGCTGGGGGGACACCCAGGCAATGGAGGGGTTGGGCTCCCCATCAGCTCGGCACAGGAAGGACACGGACTGCCCTTCTCGCGCCGTCACGTGCTGCAGCTTCCGATCCCGGATCTTGGGCTTCTGGCAGGTGAAGTACTCGAAGAGCACCGAGTCCGGGAAGTCGCGCAGGGCGTTGCCCTGGATTTCGGGTGGTGAGGAGCACATGGGCTGCTGCCCGTCAAAGTTGAGCGTCTTCCGCCGCTGCAGGATCCAGAGGAGCCGGCAGTCGCAGGCCAGGGGGTTCCTGTCTACCCGCAGCGTCTCCAGCGTGTTGACCGAGTGGAAGGTGCTCTCCTCCAGCGTGGACAGGAAGTTGCTGGAGAGGTTGAGCAGCCGGATCTGTCTCAGGCCAGAGAAAGCCTGCGGCTCCACAGACACCAGGAGAGCGCCCACGATGTGGAGCTCCTGGAGCCGGATGAGGTCTTTAAAGGAGCCTTTCAGCACAGTGCTAATGGGGTTGTAGGACAGGTTGAGGTACCGCAGGTACACCAAGTTCCTCAAGGCAGCGGCGGGCACGGCTGTGATATTGGTGTAGGTGATGGAGAGCGAGGTGAGGTTCAGGCCCTGGAAGCTGGTGGGGGAAACCTCCTCCAGCAGTGGCCAGTTGTCGATCTCCAGCTGCAGGAGATTGTAGAGCTTCTTGAAGTTCTGGTCCTCCAGCGCAGAGATGCTGAGGTGCCGGAGCCGCAGCACCTCCAGGTTCTGGAGGTAGGACAGCGACTCGGCCGAGATGGAAGTCAGGTTGCACTTCTCAATGGTCAGCTGCTCCAGGCCCAGCAGCCCCGAGAAGGCGCGCTGGGAGATGTACACCAGGTCGTTGTCACCCACCTCCAGGCTCTTCAGGTTGCGCAGGTCCTGGAACATGTAGTCCAGCAGGATGACCAACTTGTTCTCGCTGATGTCCAGCAGGGTCAGGTTGGTCAGCTTGGTGAAGACCCCCGGGGGGATGAGCTTGAGCTGGTTCCCTCGCAGCCGCAGGGTCTGCAGGTTGAACAGGTTGCTGAAGGCGCCGGGCTCCACATTGGAGATGATGTTCTCGCTGAAATCCAGCTCCTCCAGCAGCGGATATGGGGCGAGGTCCCCGGGGTTCAGGCAGCGGATGCGGTTCTTGTTGAGCTCCAGGACCCTTGTCTCGGTGGGGATGCCCTCGGGGATGGCGGTGAGGCGCTTGCGGTGGCACAGCACCGAGCGCAGCTGCGGGGCGCACTCGCAGCGCGCGGGGCAGGCGCCCGCCCGCAGAGACAGCAGGACCACGTGCAGGGCCAGCACCAGGAGCCACCATGTCATTGTGTGGGGCATGGTCTAGGGGCTCACTGCCGTTCTGCCATGCGCCTGCGACAGAGAGAGAGCGGAGTCAGTGGGGACAAGGTCCTACCCGGCCCCACAGATCACCTGTCTGGGAGCTGAGACTGGACACTGCTCCCCAAGCCTGTGGGCTTCATAAGACCCCAGTCCCTCCAGGAAACCCTCTGGATCCCTTTCACCTACCGTGCCACCTGGGGATCCTGCCCTGTGGAAAGCTGGGATAAACGAGCCTCACTCTCCATCGGAACAGGGAAACTGAGGCAGGGGGAGAGGTCTGTGAGAGGAGCCGGGGCTGCAGACCCACACCTGAGCCTCTGCTCCTGCTGGCTCAGCCCTCCCTGTGCCTCTGACAGTGCAGGCACGGGCGGAGGGGGTGGTGAGCACCCTGGGATAATGCACAGACACCCCAAGGGCAGGGCAGGAGCAAAGAGATGCTGGCAGATGCTTGCCAACTTGTGACACAGGTGGGATGCCCCATTCCCTCTGGTGACACAGGAGGGATGCCCATTCCCTCTGCACCTGGTGTGAGGTCTCATCCAGGGGCACAAATTATCCCCAGGCCCCCAGCTTGGAAGGGGTCCCGTAGGACAGGGGACGCTCGGTGCTGCCTGGTCCCCGTCCCTGTCCTGCCCTCTCAGAGTGCAGATTAGGGCGGCCCCGGGCACAATCTTTGCCGAGGAGGGATTAACCCCGCGGCGCTGTGCCCCGGCTGCCCTCCTTTCCAGGGATTAGCACTTTGCTGCTGCTTTCCCTTTTCTTTGCTTCCCCTTTCCCACTCCCTGTCCCCATCCGTGCCCCAAATCTGCCAGGCTGCCTGGAAACACCACTGCAAACTCCTCAGCCACCTTTCCTTAATGAAGCATGGTCATTAACCTAATTAAGTGGCAGAGTTGCTCGGCTGGGGAGCTGTGGGCTGTTTTTGAGCCTGGCAAGAGAATACTGGAGGTACCAAGGGCAGAGGCAGCCCCTCCAGCCACCCCTGGGGAGGTGAAGGGAGTGGGGCACTGACACCCCCAGCATGGGGGACTTTGTCCCATCGCTCACACAGCACTGGGACAAACTGGGGTGCAGTCCCCGAGGGGTGGTTCCAGCCCTTCTGACCTCCAAGGAGCCCAAGCTGTGGTTCCAGGGAGCCCCTCTCACACTCCCTTCTGTTCCTTGGTGCACCTCAGGGACCCCAAACCTGTCTGTGGGAGGCCAGCAGGATGTGGGGCGAGGTAAGAGGACGATGTGACATCTGTGGCTACTCAAGGCCATCGAGGTTGAGCAGTGCTCCACCTCAGTGCCACTGCAGATCCTCAGTGCCCAAACGGTCCCCAAAAGGCCCTTCTTGAGGTGGCTGCTGCTTGGCTTAGGGGGTGACAGAAGGAGAGCGATGGGGACCCCAGATCCCACAGAGAGGTGACACTAATGGAGCAGGGACAGCAGCCTGGCATCTCCTGCTCCTCACACCCACTGTGCTGATAAAGGACACCAAAGGCTGGTGTCACCCTCCCTCCTGTCCCCTTGGGCACAGCCTCAGGGGGCTGTTATTGACTCTGTGTGCTCAGGTCTCAGGGAAGGATGATATCTCCATGATAATTTCCTGTCCTGATCCTATTAACCCAGAGGAGCAATCTCTGGCATTAAACCCATTGCTCAAGTTCAATTTTGGAAGGACGGGAGATGATCTTCAAGGAGCGTTTGGACAGCGCTCTCAGGGATGCTCAGGGTGGGGTTGTTGGGGTGTCTGTGCAGGGACAGGGGTTGGACTCATGATCCCTGAGGGTCCCTTCCCCTCAGGATATCCCAGGGTTCTGTGACCGTTTACAGATGTGGGGATGTGGCACTGAGAGACAAATGGTGTCCTTGGCAGTGCTGGGCTTGGACTTGATGATCTTAGAGGGATTTCCAACCTCACCAATTCTATTCTGATTCTATGACACTTTTTTCTTTCATTCTGCGTGCTTGCCTTAATTTTGCCACATTTCCCTTTTTCTTCCAACGAATCAAACCAAGAGGGAAGTGTCACCATTTCACACAACCACAGGATTAACAGCTGGTGGATGCAGCTGCGGGACAGGGGAGTGGGACCACCAACCCACTGCTGCCCCTGCCCCTTTCTCCCCTCTCTCCAGCACTGCTCAGCTTCACTCCTTGCACCAAACCCCCTTTGGGGACTGGAGGTCCCCAAATGCCACCTGGACACTGGAGCTGCTTGGCAGCCTCTGCCTTCCAGGAGAGCCACTTTGTGAAGGCTCTGCCGGGCTGGTGGCCCCAGGAACCTGAGGTGGCTCTGGGGTGAGGTGGGGGCAGCTCCTCTTGGTCCCCCTGGTTCTGGAGGCCCCACTCTTGCTCTGTCCTGGGGCTGCATGGGAAGGATGCTCCCAAGCACGACCTGCAAACCCACAGGACAAAATCTTCCCCATTTATTGCGACACTTTTCCATCCTATTCAGTGTCCCTACACTAAATAAAGGTGCCCTGGAGCCCCTTTAATGGTGTCCCCATGCCCACCATCCCTCCCTGCCAGCCCCAGGGGGATCCAGCCTTTCCCCTCCCTGCCTGAGGCTCTGCCCCGTGTTCATTATGGATGAGCCTGGGGTAACCCAACTCCACTTCTGGTTCCTACTCTGGCCACCTGATCCTCTAAGCAAAGCTCCAGCCCCACTGGAGTTGTTTTTCCCTGGCAGATGGAGAGCGGGAGCCACAGCCCTGGGCTCACCTTCCCTCTCCAGAGCCAGAGCATCAGCCAGCCCTGCTGCCCCCCAGCCCTGGGCTCAGCTTCCCTGTCCATCAGCCAGCCCTGCTGCCCCCCAGCCCTGGGCTCAGCTTCCCTGTCCATCAGCCAGCCCTACTGCCCCCCAGCCCCAGCCGTGGGTGCTCCACTGACCCCACAACAAACCCCACAGCTGGATGAGCCAGACCCGAGCTCTGAAACAAGGCTGGCTCTGGCCCTCCGGGCTCTGTTGGCCCCAGGACATCCTGCAGAGGAGCTGCACAGCCCCTGTGTCCCCTGCAGGGACATGCGGTCCCTCTCCGTGCCGGGCAGAGCCAGGCGGAGCCGGGCTCTTTATTAATAGCTCATTACCGCGATTGTGCAGTGCTTTCTGGGCTCGCCCGGCCCCTGGGGAGCCCGGCAATTAAGATCCAGAGCAAGGCCCAGATAGAGGCTCTTCTCCTCATTTAATTTGTTTTTAAAAATAACAAGCTTTCTGCATGCAGGGCTGGGGACAGAGCCAACAAAGCCCGGGGCTGAGGGGCTGCGATGGGGGAAGTAGAGCAATTTTGGACAATTTGACAATTTTGTGAGCCCCTGGAGCCTTCCCTGTCTCATTCCCTACTTCTCCACCAAGATTTGTGACCACTGAGCTTGTTTTGTCCCAGCCACCAGCAGCACAGAGGAACTGCTGCTCTCCAGCCACCCTGGCTTGGGGCTCCCCAGGGAAGCTGTGGCTGCCCCTGGATCCCTGGCAGTGCCCAAGGCCAGGTTGGACAGGGCTTGGAGCAGCCTGGAACAGTGGAAGGGGTCCCTGCCCATGGCAGGAGGTGGAATGAGATGGTTTTTA
This sequence comes from Anomalospiza imberbis, assembly GCF_031753505.1. NCBI lineage: Eukaryota > Metazoa > Chordata > Aves > Passeriformes > Viduidae > Anomalospiza > Anomalospiza imberbis. The sequence continues at coordinate 1,833,896 of NC_089707.1, forward strand.
AGGTCCCTTCCATCTCAAACCATTCTGGGATTCCATGGCTCCTGCAGGTGGGATTTTGCTCCCTCTCCGCCCTTCAAACAGCTCCTGCTCCTTGGGCACAAGCTTGGCCCTTGCAGCTCCTCAAAAAGCAACTGCTCCTCAGCTGCCATTATTTCTCCCTTTTTGTGAATAAAGACCAAAAAATCAGCCCAGGTTGCCATTTCCAGGTTCCCCTGCTCAGACATCACATGAGCACAAACACCTCAGAGCAAGGTCTTGTTTTATCCTTCCCTTGACGTACAGGATGCACAATGCTCCTGCTGAGCCCCTCTCGTTCCAGCACCCCATTGCTGCTGCTCCAGGCCCATGGTGGGGGCCAGAGGCAACCAGAGGATGCTGCTGCATCTTTCCAGGGATGCAGGGAACCCCAGGAGAGGATGGAGACCCCAAAGTAGAGAGGGAGCAAATGGAGCAGAAAGTGATGGTGGGATGCCCACCCTGAAAACATTCACAGGGGGGATAACCCCAGTGTTCTGTCACATGGGCATCAGGGAGCTGCCAGTGCCTTGTGCCAGTGTGTCCCAAACTTGGCATGAGACAGGAGAGGGCTCCTACAAACACCAGCAGCAGCCAAGTGCTGTTGAGAACACCCTGAGCGCTGCCCGCTCGCCACTGCCCAGCCCTCGCCGGCAGCCAGCCCTGCCTGGCAGCTGAGTGTCCCCACGCCATCCTTGCTCCCTGGCTGCTGTCCCCAACCTGGCTCCGTGTCAGGGAAGGCAATGCCAACCATGCTGGGCTGTGCCAGCATCCTACAGACACTGTCACCCTGCTCAGCCCCGGTGTGGGGTTGGGGTTGGATGGAGTGTCCAGGCACCCCTGCAGTGTTCCCCAGTTCACTGACAGCTTGCCAGGATTGCTGCTGGACTCTCCTTCAGGACAAGCTCCGTGTGCTTCCCTGTCCTGGAGTGTGAGCTGGATGAGATCTCGACTGCCAGGAACAGGATTTGGCTGGATCAAGCAGTCTCCATGGGCTCGAACCTCCCCGAGCTGCTGGCAGGGGCTCTGAGCAGAGGATGGGGCACTCGGGATGCTGATGCCAACAATTCCCTGGCTCCAAGCTCTGCCCATGGGGAAGGGAAAACTGCAGCCAGAGCTGCCCCAGGACAGAGCTCCTCCAGACCTGAAGAGGAGCCCAGGCCCCAGTCCTGTGCCAAAGCCCGTCCAGACGTCTGCTTCTTCTTCCCTGCTGGAAAACCCTGAGTCCTCAGTTACACCTTCCAAAAGCACCTTTCCATCTGTATGATTTTAGGCTGAAATGGCAAAAAATTAGTGTCCCAGGGGTCTGCTCCATGCTCAGCTTCACTGGTGACACCATCCACACTGATGGTGGCACCAGGGGCTGCTGGGGATCCCCAGGGGGTGCCTTGGCATCGTTCAGAGCTGGCAGAGCCCAGTTTGATGCCCAAATGTGAACTCAGGGAATCCAACTGTGTTTTTCCAGCTGTCGCCGCAGCTCACAGCAGAGCACACTTCCCAAGGGGCACTGAAATGAGGACCAAAGGTGACCTGTGCCACCCTCCAAAAACAAACCAAAAGCTCCTGCAGCTTTATTTTAGCCCTTGTCTCGAGTCTGCAAAGTCAGTGGGTTTGGAGCCACACTGAGCTTGGCAAAAGCCCAGAAAAGACAGGGGGGCATGGGGAGGATAGAGGTGATGGGGAGGAGCTTCAGGAGCATCCCTTGGACATTCTCTGGCTCTTGGCATGACACCAGCAGGCCTCTCCCTCTGCACAGGGCAGCGGAAACATCCTGGTTTATGCTGGGGTGTGGAGGGGATTAAATCAGAGCTGAGACAGAAACAAAGAGGCAGAAACTGGAGGATCAAAGGAGGCCAGGGATGTGCCCAAGCCTCAGCTCTGGTGATCAGGCAATTAGCAAACCAAGCATGAGAATAAATAATCCAGCTGAAACAGGGAGAGCAGGACAGAGCTGGAGGTAAGAAGGAAGGAAATCAATCACCAGAGCTAATGGAGAATTATCCAGGAGAAAGTTATTCCTAATCCCATCAGGGGCTGGCTCGGAAACAAATTCTCCTGGCTCTGCGGCTCTCAGCACGCTTTTCTGGGTCAGGGCTGGGCTGGGCAGGCAGGAGGGCAGGGCTGGAGGAGCAAAGGGAGAACCAGTGGCTGGGTGGGCACTGAGGGCACCCAACAGGGGCCCTACAGAGCATCTTCCCACCCCACAGGACCCGGCGAACACCTTGAGGGTCCTCAGGCCACCAGGTGGCCAAGTGGCCATCCCCAACAGCCCTGTGGTGGCTGTGCTCCTGATGTCACCCTCGTGTCCCTCTCAAAGCTGCTCAGGCAGAAGCAGATGTTGCTGGCAAGGCACGGGAATGGGGAGGGGAGCGTGGGAGGAGCTGTCTGTGCGGGAGCCAGGCGGTGGCTGGGTCACCACAGAACGTCCCCGGGTGTGACTTCAGGGACAGCTCGAGAACATGAAAAGCTTCCACAGAAGGGAGTTATTTTGGTGAGTGGCAGCTGCTGCCTCTCACGAGGCTCCTCCTGCTCAGCAGCCCCAGGTCTCGGGGCGGCCAAGCCAGCACTGGAGCAGCTCCCAGGGAGGCAGGATCTGCCCTTCCTTCCCAGCAAACCCGGTGTCTCCATGGTGTCTTCCCACCCCAGGATGCCATCCCAAGTCCCCAGCAGCTGTGGCCACAGGACTCTCCACTCCTCTCCCACGTGGGAACTCCCAGCCCTCGCAAACCCCAGAACCGAGGATTCCCTGATGAGCCACGGCACCAAGGAGACGACCCGAAAGAAGCCACCACTTATTTTTAGAGACAACCTTATGATTCCCGAGCACGTGGCCCAGGCAACACTGCACAGGCAGCCCCAGATTGGCCGCAATCTGCTTTTCTTCTTGACAGACATCATGTCTGAATCTCTATCTCCACAAGATGCTCCCAGGAGAGGAGACATTTAGACACGACCACAACGTACAACATTTCGGAAAGGTCACTGCCTGCACCAGGCTATGAGGAGCAGAAGCCACTCATCAGCAACAGGGGCTTTAGGGAGGTGTTTAATATTCCATGAGCATCTCTATTTCTCTACCAAAGTGGATAATTCTTCTAAAAGTAGGGGAGGGGGGCAGGGCAGGTGGGTGCTGGGCTCATTTCCACACAAGGTGGGTTGACTGAACCACCAGTCAGAGCTGAATCTCGACTGCTGCTGGGAAATGGTGGCTGAGAGTGAACCTGACCCGGATCTCAACAGCCTCAGAACCTGCTGGATCAGAGCAGAGGCTGAGCTTGACTCGCCCTCATCAGCTGCACCCCAGACCACCCAGTTGCCACTGAGCTGTTCCACTAATGCCACCAGGAACCCTGGAGCTGAACTCCATGCAGTGGCTGTGGTCCCAGCATGGACAGCAGGGGCTCATTTTTCGAGGGTTCAGGTGAGAACTTTTAATTTGCAGAAGCCCATGAACATCAGGGGCAGGATGAGGAGGGGCTGGGAGGCAGCTACAGGGTGACAGCCCACGTCCCATGGCACCAGGACTTCCTGGTGTTGTCCCATCCCAGTCTGTCACCAGGACCGGGTGCTGGCCACAGCCTCCATGGTGTCCTTGTCCCTGAGCACCTACCCAGCCAGCAGCAGGGTGACAGCCCAGGTCTAGGAGACTCCCACTGCAAACCCAGCTTTGTCCTCTACCACCAAAGCTGGGCTTTGCCAAGGTCCCCATCCAAGCCCAAAGGTGCCCATCCAAACCAACCTGTGACCAAGGCTTGCCCAGTCTCAGGCTTCTCCCCAGCCTGGGAGTGGGGACAAGGAACCCAAACCCCTGGCAACTGTCCTGGCACCTCAGCTGTAGGGTCCATGTGACATTTCTTGCTGCTGGAGGTACAAACCAGGAGCCCACAAGAGCCCCAGCAGCACAGATGTGACAGCCAGGCACAGCCACAGGCACAGAAAAGCAGGGCCACGCTCCTGGCAAGGGCTCCTGCCCCCACATGATAGAGTAAGGGCAAAATTTAGCAGCTTAGAATTGAAATCATAGGAATGATTTCTAAACTGTATCGGGGGTTGGTGGTGGCCAGAGCAGGCAGGTAGAAGGAACAGGCCTGGGCCTGCAGGACAGCCAGGCCTTGGGAGTGAATGATAGCCCCGTTACAGTGATTGTCCTAACCAAATCAAGCATGGTCTTCAGCAAATCAAGCATAGTCTTCAGTAGGTCAAGTGAAACTGCACCTGTGTGGGAATGGGAACTAGAATGGAACAATATAAGTTTAATAATTAATGTGGGGTTGGGGGAGAGTAGAAGGGGTTATAAGCTACCGATTCGGGTGTATCGTTGAAGCCCAGACCTGGGGTCTCACCCCCGGGCTTCCGCGCGCTTCAATAAAACACCTTCATATACGATCAATTCTGATTGTGTGTGGATCCTGACGCTAACACACAGAGACACAAATACAGAGCATTCAATGAGAGAGGGGAATTTGCTCCTTCCTCTGCAGCTGCCTCCCCCTCCTGCCTCCCTCCTGAGCTCATCTCTCACCTTCTGCACCGAAACACAGCCTGGGAGCAAACCGAGAGCGGCGAGGGCTGAAGCCACGTGGGAGGGGACAGAGGGAAAGTGCCAGAGCCTGGCCATGCAGGACATCCCCAGGCACAGCAGCGGGGCCGTGGTGGGGACACCTCTGGGGGTGTCCCCTCCTGCTGGGGGGGGACACATCACCCACAGGGGCTCTGAGCAGCAGGGAGGGCGTGAGACCTTGTCACAGGAAGGGATCCTGTGCCTTCGCTGCTCCAACCAGCAGCTCGGTAACAAAGGAGGTGCTGGGGCAGGAGGATGAATAAGGGAACAGGAAAGCAGAGGCTGTAATTAGGCACCTTTCAGAGCGCTGATGGATGACGCTGCTCGGGGGCGTGCAGAGCGCCGGGATGCTGACGTGCAGCCGCCCCCCAGTGCCAGCACTGGTCCCAGTCTGGCCAGCAGCGCCCAGCAGAGCCCTGCCCTGCTGCTGGACAGTGATTTCCCGGTGATTTCAGTGCCAGCTGCCTCCCACGGGCTTTGCCCCAGCACACGACCTCATTTGTCCAGCTTGTTCATTAAGCTCAGCACTTCAGTAACGCTGGCCCCCTTGGGGTGCTGGCACATAAATCACACCCTGATCGCTGTCACTGGCTGCCAGTGCTGGACCTTTGATGGCAAAATCTCCTCCTAATCCCCCACCTGAGCTGTGGTGACACCAGTCAGGGCAGTCCCAGCCACCCCTCCGAGCTCCTGGATAAAACAATGGCTCTTTGCATCCTTGACCCACAGGGAAGACCTTGCTCCTGAGGGCTCAGGCCCATGGGAGCCTTCATCCATGGCAGGGGTGCCCAGCAAGGCCAGCTACCCTCTGGAGAGGGAGCCCAGAGTCCTGGCTGCTCCCAGCCAATCTCTGCACCTCGGCAGGGTGATCCATCATTCCAGAGGCTTTAATCCGACCGGACTGCTGGACATGTGGGCAGAGGAGCAGACTGACAGGCCAGACTGATGGACAGCTGCCTGCTCCGAGGCCAGCAGGGAGAGGCAGCTGTGGCTGGAAAACAGCCCGGTCCCAGCAGGACTGCTCAGCTCTGCAGAACCCAGCTCGGAGCTCTGCGGGGGCAGGGGGAAGGGGGCAGAGGTGGAGCCCCCAGTCTGATGGAAACCCTGCTGGGAGTGGGAATTCCAGCCAGGAGCAGCACGGAGTGACAGCTTTCCCTCCCCATCCCAGCTCTGCTCAGCATCAGTCCCAGGCTGAGAGCATTTTTTAAGACCTGTCTACAGCTGCTGCTTCATTGGAGATTTTATTGCCATCCCAATTATGATCATGGGAGCAGCGAGAGAAAAATGCCATTACAGGGGTGAAACGGCTCCTGACATCCCAATCCATCCCTGTCGCGCCAGGCGGGAGCGGTACCAACCCCCTGAAATAATTCCAGAGATAGGAGGGGGACAGGGGGATTCACCCCAGATCCCTCCTGGCCTCGCTGCCCAGATTCCAGAGGGGCCCAGCAGAGCCCGAGGGGGTCCAGCTGTGCCATCCCCAAACCCCTCCCGGGCTGGAGGATGCGGCAGTGGTGACATTTGGAGCGAGACACGCTGGCGTCAGTCCCCAGATCTATGGCTGCAGGGCATCAGATGGGGCTGGAGCACCAGGAGAGCAGCTCCTTTCCCAAGTGCAGCCCCAAGAGGATCCCGAAAGCCAGAAATCTCCATGGGGGAAGGGAAAGGGGATGGTGGGGCCGTGTGGCTTTACTCCCTGTCTGGCATCTGGACAGCAGAGCAGGGGCAAAGCCTCCAGAGCTCCTCTCTGAGCTGATGATCTCCCACATCCCAGGAAATCCATCCAAACCCCAAACCACAGCTGCACATGGACCCTGGCATGGCCAAGGCTGAGGGCCCAACAGTGTCCAAGGCTGGGGTCCCACTGCTGCCTGCTATGACATTCACATCCTCTGGACAGAGAGACACGATTCTGGCTCTCAGAAGAAGCACAGAGAAAAGAGAAAACAATCTTTATCTCTGCTCCTTTGTTTTCCCCATGTGGAATCTCCCCATGTGGAGATTGTTTACCTGCAGTGGTGGCTGGGTTGGATCCTGGTGAAGGTTGTTTGGGGTCAGTGACCAGTGGGATCCAGCTGTGGCTCGGGCTCTCAGCAGAGTCACGAGTTTGAGTTAGTTAGGCAGGTAAGTAAGAAGTAAGTATGTAGAATAAGATAGTATCTCTTTAAATGGTATATTAATGTCATATAGTATAGTTTTAATAAACCTATCCTTCAGCCTTCTGATCTGAAGCCAGACATCAGCATTTCTTCCCTGAGCTGGGGTTCGCTGCATTTTTTTACTATAGCCTGCCACCAACCCTGAGCAAGTACCTGAGCTCAGCAGCCCAGAGCTTCACAGCACAGCTCTGCCTGAGTTACTTCTGGCTCGTTCTGGGGTGGTGACAACAGGCTGGAGATCTCCCAGCTGCTCCACGGGACCAACGTCCGGCCGAGTGCTCCTGCTGCACGGGGAGGTGGGGACAAGGAGGGGGCTAATGCCACCAAGCAGGGCTGGTCACAAGGTAAAAATGAGCTGGATTTGAGCGTCCCAGTGCACAACCCCCAATCCCACTGGAGCCCAGAGAGCCCTCACCGTTCTGCAGGTCCAGGGCTGCTCCGACATTGGGATCTGCTGAGGCATGGGAGCCTGGGAATGTTCAAATGGTGACGTGTCCAGCACAGCCAGCCTCGGCTCCTCTGCACAGAAAGCACAAGGAGAGCACTGTCAGTCACCTTCCCCCAGTGTCTGCCACAGAAATCCCAAATAAACTCCTCAAAGTCCAGCGATGCACTTCCCAGAGAGAGGGAGCATCCTCAGTGCTGCTCCAGCCAGATGTGTGACCTGACCATTGCAGCTTGACTGGTTTTATCTATAAATACAGAAACATTATACATTATATAATATTTTTATATTTATATATAAAAATATATTTATATAGAAATATATATAATATAATATAATATAATATATATAATATATTTATATATTTATATATTTATATTAATATACACTATTTATATTCAAACATTAGATATTTATAATACTTTATAACACATATTATATTCAATACAATATATAATAGATATAATATACTAAATATTATATAATACAGAGTATATTATATATCATATTATTATAATATAACAATATTATATATTATAATTATATATTATATATATTTAATATAATACAGTATTTTATAATATATATATTAATATGCAAATATTATATATTTATATGTTATATAAATATAAAATTATATCACACTTTATGCCCTGAAGGATCTTCTCCCCACCAGGAGAGCGCCCGAGCCCAGCCCTGCCGTGGGTAGCTCTGGGTGGAGAAGGGAAGACACGGCACTGCCCTTGGGGAATCACGTGCAGGGACTGCAGGGGGGCACTGAACCCAGGAGGCCTCGAATGTGGGCAGATTTCATTTAAGTGTGGAAGCAGAAGTGCCACTGGTCGGACCCCCAGCCCCGTGTCCTCCCCCTGGGCATTTTGGGGGCACTTGGGGGGTCGGGAGATGCTCCCAGCACTGGTGCAGCAGATGCTGAACAAATGATTTGCTGTGGTTTTACCGAATTGCTTTGAGCTCTCTGGATCAAGTTTAATTTGCCTGTTGCAAAGAAAAGAGGGAATTTAAATAGCTCCTTTTGTGTGGAAATCCTGCTTAACAGCCCTCAAATGTCCCCGGCTCGGTCTGGAGCACACCCACGCAGAGACGCTGCTGCTGCGGCTCAGCAGTTGCTCTGTGCCTGCTCCAGACCTCACTCAGGTCTGGAAGGTGTGGTTTGGGTGGGCAGCAGCAGCAAGCAGAGGGGTTAACTCCTGCTGGGAGAGGCTTGGGGAGCCTTAGGCAAAGGAGGTTTCCACGGCACGGATTTGCCGGGGAACGGCAGAGGAACGAGGAGCCGGCTCTGCAGCAGCAGCCGGCCCTGGGGGCACAGGGATCACACCCCTGGCACATCCCGGAGCCAAGAATGCCGGGGAGATGGAGCTGTCCATCCCACTGTGCTCCTGAGAAACCCAGTGGTATCCACATGCTGCTGGGGTTGGCTAAATCCTCCCTTTTGGGGTTCCCGGAGAACTGTCAGTGCCCAGCTTCTGGAAAAGCTAAAATTCCTCTAGGAAAGCAGCACTACCCCAAAGTCAGAGCGATTGCCTTCAAACCTGCAGGTTTGGGCTCAGCCATGCAGGGACAGTGCTGAGGGCTCCACACTCCTGGTCACCCCCAGGCCCCTGGGGGCTGTGAGGCTGCAGGACTTCCACCAGTGCCTGGCAATCCCAGCTCATTCCCTGCTCCACAACATCTTCCCTTCCTGCTCTGCCTGAGGGACCCAGACTTCTCCCTGCAACGGCAGGAACCCACAGTCCCAGCTCCCAGAAGGTCCCAGTGTCAGTGGGATACACTGAGTCCTTCACCCCATCCAGTCCCTGGGTCACAGGGATGCAAATCCTATGTGGGATACACGGAACTCAGTCAGGGACGCTCCCCAGTAAAGGAACAGCCCTAAACCCCCCACAGCAACCGAAATCCCCTGCCCTGGGCGTGCCAGAGCTTCCTGCTGGAGCCAGGGGATGCACCAGCCCCTCCAGGAGGTAGGGCTTGGACAACAGGGACAGCTCAGGGCTGGCAGCAGGATGGATGTAAAAAACCCAGGATCCCAGCAGGATGGAAAAGCCCAGGAACCCAGCAGGATGGACAAGCCCAGGAACCCAGCAGGATGGAAAAGCCCAGGAACCCAGCAGGATGGACAAGCCTGGGACCCCAGCAGGATGGAAAAGCCCGGGATCCCAGCAGGATGGAAAAGCCCGGGATCACAGCAGGATGGAAAAGCCCGGGATCCCAGCAGGATGGACAAGCCTGGGACCCCAGCAGGATGGACAAGCCCAGGAACCCAGCAGGATGGACAAGCCCGGGATCCCAGCAGGATGGACAAGCCCGGGATCCCAGCAGGATGGAAAAGCCCGGGATCCCAGCAGGATGGACAAGCCCAGGATCCCAGCAGGATTGACAAGCCCAGGAACCCAGCAGGATGGACAAGCCCGGGATCCCAGCAGGATGGAAAAGCCCGGGATCCCAGCAGGATGGAAAAGCCCGGGATCCCAGCAGGATGGAAAAGCCCAGGAACCCAGCAGGATGGACAAGCCCAGGAACCCAGCAGGATGGACAAGCCCGGGATCCCAGCAGGATGGAAAAGCCCGGGATCCCAGCAGGATGGAAAAGCCCGGGATCACAGCAGGATGGAAAAGCCCGGGATCCCAGCAGGATGGAAAAGCCCGGGATCCCAGCAGGATGGACAAGCCCGGGATCCCAGCAGGATGGACAAGCCCGGGATCACAGCAGGATGGAAAAGCCTGGGATCCCAGCAGGATGGAAAAGCCCGGGATCACAGCAGGATCCCATCTCCTCAGGAATGTGCCCTGCAGCACAGGGAGCTGGAGGACAGACTGTGGGAGTAACTCTGACCCAGCACCTGAAATACCAGCAAGAATGACCCAAACCAAGCTCTGAGATGCAGAAACAACCCAGAAATGTCTGAACCCGCCCTCAGCACCTGTAGGGGGGAGCTTGTGGCACCTCCAGCAACTACAGCTGGTGCAATTCCACAAGGGGGATGCAGTTATTTGTGCTTTGAGGGACTGGGGCTCCAGGGGCTGATGCCCACAGATCTGCTGTGGATCCCTGGGGCTGCTCCAGTCCTGGGAGATGGGATAACTGGGAGGGAAGTGGGTTTGGTTCTCTTGCAGCACCATGTGTGGGACTCACACACTGAAATATTCCAGCAAGGATGGAGGAGGCTCCCCTTGGAACCAGCACCACCCCAGGGTAAATCCCAACCACAACAGCTCAGCTGCTGCTCACCATGGCCAGGCTCCAGCTCTGGGGATGGAGAAGGTAAAATTTCAATCCACTTCCAGCAGGCTGGACACAGCCACGTATTTACTGCAGTCCTGTAAACTGAAGTCAGCCCAAATGTGCTCAGCTCCTGCCCCGAGCAGCCTCTCCTGCCCTCCCTGAGAGGTTTCATTCCCAGCCCGGCCTGAGCATGGGGAACATGGAATTTAAGCTCACTTAGAGACCACCTGAGCTTGGCTTGTCAGGTGGGTCCTTCATTCCCAGCCCTGGGAATGAGCTGATGGTCTTGGCATTTGTTTTTGGCAGCTCCCAGGTCACTTAGCAACCTCTGTCTCAGGTTACCTCCGGGGGTTTTGTCTACAAATACATTTTAATCCTTGTGAAATGGGACCCACCAGCACGTGGGTGAAGTGCCTAAAGCCTCCTTCGGTCCCATGGTGACACCAGCACAGCTCCCTGGCCCTCTGTATGTTTGTGCCACCAGGGATGGTGTCACCTTCTGCTCCTGTGCTTTGTGTTTTTTTACTCAAAACATGGATTTAAACTCTTTTCTGGGCTACTCAGTGGAGGAGCCAGGACAGGATTCCCCTCTCCCTGGGTATCACATGGGACCTGCTTCTCCATCAATGAGCTTCCAGTTCTGCACAGGGGATCCCCTTGAAAAAAGAAATTCAGCAGCAAATCCCAAAGCCAAACAGGACCCAGATGTCCTGGAAATCAGCAGACATCCAGAAAACCAGACCAAGGTGCCCATGTTGAGTTCTTTCAAGGCAGGAACATCCCTTGGGATGTGCACAGCAACTGTCCCATGCATCACAGCAAATCTGGCTCATCTCAGACCGATGCAGAAAGAGACCTGGGGGTCCTGGTCAGTGGCAAGTTGGATCTGAGTCACCGCTGTGTCCTGGCAGCCCAAAGGGCCACCCTGTCCTGGGGGCACCAGGCCCAGGGAGGGATTGTCCCACTCTGCTCTGCACTGGGGCAGCCTCACCTCCAGTGCTGGGGGCACTTTGGGCACCACAAGGTCAGAAGGATCCAAAGCTGTTGGAGAGTGTCCCAAGGAGGGACACGGAGCTGGGGAAGGGTCTGAGGAGCGGCTGAGGGCACTTGGCTCGTTCAGCTGCAGCACAGGAGACTGAGGGGAGGCTCCTCGGGGGCTGCAGCTCCTCCCGAGGGGAGGCAGAGGGGCAGGGGCTGAGCTCTGCTCTGGGACAGGGACAGGAGCCCAGGAAGGGCTGGAGCTGGGCCAGGGCTTGGCATGGAGCTCAGGGAAAGGTTCTTCCCCCCGAGGGTGCTGGCACTGCCCAGGCTCCCCAGGGAATGGTCCCGGCCCCAAGGCTGCCAGAGCTGCAGGAGCGTTTGGACAGCGCTGCCAGGGATGCTCAGGGTGGGGTTGCTGGGGTGTCTGGGCTGGGACAGGGCTGGGCTGATGATCCCTGAGGGTCCAGCTCAGGAAATTCTAGGATTTGATCGTTCCATGGACCCCAGGACACCTGATAGTGCCCCAGATCTGGTCAGTGTCACACAGCCCTGGTATCCAGGAGCATTAAGCCAGAGACTTCTGCTCATTAGTGTAATTAATGTCAGATTTCCCAGCCAGCTGAGCTTCCAGCTGACCTTTAGTTATTGAAATATCAACAATAAAAATGACACATTACCATGGGGAGGTGTCACAGGCTGCTCATTTGAAATTCTCTCTCATTGACAGGCCCCCAAAGAGTTTATTTCTGCAAAAGTAAATAGGAAAATTTGGAAAATGCTCAAGGAAGGAGGAAGAATTCAGCTCCACAGCAGCACAATAGGGACACAGCATCTCCCAGCTTTGGGGGCACAGCCAGAAATTACCTCAGGGAGAGAAATGGAGGGAGAAATGAGGCAGAGCTGTTAAAAATGAAACAGAGGGAAAAAATATCTGTTTCTTAGGAGTCTTGGGAAAGTCACTGAGGTGGAGACAGCTGAGCCAGGACTGAGGCAGCAGGGACAGGTCCCCAGGCCATGGAGTGATCCCTGTACGAGGACAGCTCTGCCCAGCACGAACTCAGGGGCAGCAGCAGCCTGAGCCAGAGAGAACCTCAGGGCATGGAAAGAAACCCCAAAAACCCGGCAGCATTGTCTGATGCTGGATGAGCCTGACCCAACAGATCACAGCCTCATTTGTCACTGCAACAGCAGCAACCTGGACCTGGATTTCCAGAGGTTTCCAAATGTTGGTGCAGGCTGATCAAGGCAGGGGAAGGCAGCGGTGCCAAATTGCTTTGCCACAAGGCTGGTGCTTGATGTAAAAGTGACCCTGAAGGTAAGAGGTAAGACCCTGAAATTTGTTTTCCCTCAGGAAATGATACCTCAGGTTTGAGCTTTTCTATTTTTCACATTCTGAGCTGCTTTGGTGTGTGGGTCTGGGCTTCATATCAGGGGATGGTGAGCTCTCTGCACAGAGCAGGGAGACAAAACAATTCCTTCTCCAGCTGGGGACCAAGGACAAATGATCCAAATCTCAGGCCCAAGAGCACAAACAACGTGGAATTAAGAGAGAGAAAAACAAGCAGGATGGGACTGCATGGGCTGGAGCTGGAATTGGACGATGAACTCCAATGTGCAAATGGAGCAGAATTTATAAAAGTGAGAGCCCCTGTAAGCAGTTGTGCACTTTGTGACCATTTTGGTTCATCTTGGGCGCAGCCCTGGCTGGGCTGGAGGTCCAACCCCACAATAACTCCTGGAATGACTTCCAGAGCACTGGGCATGGCTGGGAGGGATGTTGGCATCACCCACTGCACTTCCCTGGGAGCAGCCCAAGGCTCCTTCTCCTCATCAGGCCCAGGAATAAGGATTAATGAAGGCAGGGTTATTTTTCCCCACTCCATTAGTCACACTTGGTTAATATTCCTGCTTAAGGAAAAAGGTCACAGTTTCTCTCTCATTTATATCACTCCACCTTCCATTTGCAATTGCAGCGTTCTGCTCCTTTTCCATCCCCAATTAGTATTCCATTACAGGGGCCCTGCCCCAGCCCCCCACCAGGCACAAGTCCTGGGCCACACTGCCTCTGCTGGGTCTCCCTGTGGAAAACTGACCCAAGAACAGCCCTTTTTTCCTCTGGCAGCACAGAGGGAACCAGATGGACGTTCTTTCAAATGAGATTTAAATGGAAAAACACAAAATAGCTCTTTGTGCCAATATTGAAGGGTTGGTGTCCAGCTGTCCTGAGCACAGGGAAGGTCAGCCCGGGTGACCCTCTGGAAAAAGAGGCCAAAAGCATCAAACACCCTCATGGTTTGCTCCTCTGGCTGCACCACTGAGAAGGGGTTGGAAATGATTCCTTGAACTCTTCTGTTGCCTTGTGAAGGCTGCTCTAGAACAGGGACTGGACAGAGCTGAAGAATAAAGTAGGGATTTATTAAAAGGCCTCAATGGATCCACCTTGGGCAGCACAAGAGCCCAGCCAGGGCTGCACCCAAGATGAACCAAAATGGTCACAAAATGCACACCTGCTCACGGGGGCTCTCACTTTTAGAAGTTCTGCTCCATTGGCACATTGGAGTTCATCGTCCAATTCCAGCTCCAGCCCATGCAGTCCCATCCTGCTTGTCTTTCTCTCTTCATTCCACGTTGTTTGTGCTCTTGGGCCTGAGATTTGGATCATTTGTCCTTGGTCCTAGCTGGAGAAGGAATTGTTTTGTCTCCCTGCTCTGTGCAGAGAGCTCACCATCCCCTGATATGAAGCCCAGACCCACACACCAAAGCAGCTCAGAATCTGAAAATTAGAAAAGCTCAAACCTGAGGTATCATTTCCTGAGGGAAAACAAATCCTCTCACCTAAGGTGAGGTGTTCCACCATGGAGTGTGGCTGAGGGAGTTCAGATACTCAGGGAGAGCCCCTTTAGCTCCCCTGCCCTGTAAACCCCTGCTGCTGCTGCCCTGCGAGGAGCACCGTGAGGACCATGCTCAGGAAGCTTCAGAAGATGGAAAAGAGCCTTCCCAAAGCTGCCTGAATCCCCTTTAGTCCATGCTCCATCCCCACTGGTGGCACCTGGCGCAGCAGCTCCGTGTCACAGCCATTGCTGCGGGTGCTCAGGGGAGCTGATCCCACAGAGCAGCCATCAACATCCTGCTGGCTACTTCACTCTACAGACAAACCCCCTCATCCTCCTGGACTGAAACAGCAGCCAAATTGAGAGGAAAAGCAGTCAAGGCCTTGGTGGAGCTTTCTGGAGATGCCAAGGATGGGAATTGAGTCGGAGATCAGGCGCACCCCCCACTGCAGGTCGCTGCTCCTTCTTCCCTCTCGTGCCTGCTGGGATTTGCTGGGCGAAACAGCCACAATGTCCCACACTCCCAGCCCTGAAACCATCAGGGGCTTCACTGTAGGGACACAGTTTGGGGTAATTGGGATGGGCTGTGGCTGAGCCTCATCCCCAGTGGGTGCAGCTGTGAGAAGCAGGTGAGCAGCACTGACAGCAATGAGCCATGGCGTGCCCAGGTGTGCTGATCACAAAGGGACCAGAGGGCACACAGGTGCAATGCATGAACATGAGGGGGATAAAAGGCTGGGCTAAAGAACAAGCAGGGCAGATGCTTGCAGCCCCCTGAAGTGATGTGATTTTGTTCTGTGTGGCTTGAAACTTTCTGAAATTGTTGGATGATCCTCTGTGTATCGTGGCTGTCTCAACTGCGACACGTGCCATGACACTTCACCACCTCCCTGGCAGAAGCAGGACTGTACCCAGCACCCAAACTCCCCCCAGTTCCCACTCAGCTCTCTGGGAACATCAGGGTCCTGTGCCGTGACAGGGACAGCGCTTGGGCTCAAAAACGCCCAGGGAGGGACAATATTTGGTTTAAATTTTTCCTCAACTCCTTTCCCACTGAACATTTTCTCTTTTCCAAGAACTTCCTTTATTTCTCTGTGTCTCCCTCTAGCAACAGTATCTGGGAGAAACAATGAATTTTTAATAGGAGGGGGTGGTGGGAAGAGGCAGACCCTGAGGCAAGAAGAGAAAACATTGATCTGTTAAATCACCCCCATCAGCAGGAAACCACATTTAAGGGAGAGGGAGCCACGTGAAGACCACACAGCAGGGCCGTGGTCCCCCTTTTCTCTGAACCCAGTGGATGTAGTACAAGTCCCAGGCAGGGTGAATCCTGCTCAGAGGAGCTCTCCCAGCCACTCCACACACCCCTGGCCATGGCTGATGTGGGGCTGGGGGTGCAGGACCCCCAAGCAGCCCCTTGCACAGGGAGGAGAACCAGGGTTTTTCCTCAGCAGCACCTTCCCTGGGAGGGTGGGGAGGCCCTGGCACAGGGTGCCCAGAGCAGGTGTGGCTGCCCTTGGATCCCTGGCAGTGTCCCAGACCAGGCTGGATGGGGCTTGGAGCAGCCTAGGTTGGTGGAAGGTGTCCCTGCCCATGGCTGGATGAGCATTAAGGTCCCTCCCAACCCAAATCATTGGGGATTCCACGATCCCAAAGGTGAGGTGTGCCCACCTCCTGCTCCCCACTCTGCTCTGCAGGGCCAAGGCTCATCCCCACAGAGCTGAGGATGCCCAGCTCCCCTCCCTCAGTGCCTGGTCCTGGCTCCCCACCACAGCCTGAGCCTAAATATAGTCCCTGGTTCTCTTTTCTTGTAGACACAACCGGTGCTCTGAGTCAAAGTCCTTTCCCATGAACTCACTGTTGCTTAATAAAGCACAAACCCTCGGAGACCTTGATGCTGAGATCTGTCATTTTAATTCCCAGTAACACTTGTTCCTCTCCACTCCAGTATGTGGCCGCTGCTATTTTGGTTGGCACATCGGGAGCTGAACAAGGAGCCCCGGCGCTCCAGATCTGAGCTGGGCAGAGCTGGGACAGCTTTGAAAACCAAACCCTCTGATGGATGGGGCTGCAAGCTGCAGCCGAGCTCGTGGTGGCATGAAAAATTCAGGGGGAGGAAGGCAGGGAAGCAAGGGAAGAGCTGGGCTGAGGCAGAGGAAGGAGGAGGGCGCACTCGGAGAGACGGATCCTGCCTCTGCTCCCGGCATGCCCCGGCCTTGGGGTGCCCATGTGGATGCCAAGGCACCACAGCAGCCTGGGGATCACAGCCCAGACCCTCTGTGCTTTGTTTTTAACCCATCCCTGGTAAAGTTGTTTCTGTTTGCCCAAATTCTCCATCCCAATCTCTGCTGTTTGGTTTTTCTGGGGTGAATTTGGTGCTGTCCTCAGCTTGCCCATTTTACATGAAGAAGAGGGAATGGCAGCCCCTGCCCATGCCTGGGCCATTTCCCCACTTTGCCCCCCCTGTCCTGCCCAGCCTCAGCCCCTACCTCTGACACCCCACAGACCTGGGCACCCACGGGGTTCCAGCTCCAGCCCCAGACAGCACGGCTCAAATGGGATCCGAAGGAGAATCCAGCACATTCCATTGCCAATGGCTGAGCAAGGCTCTGGCCCAGCCTGTCTTACTCCTGTATCCTTGGTCCCATAACCCTTGAACCAAACCTCATGGAAGCAGCTGCTTTGTCCTTCAAGGTAAACCCTACAAAAACTTCAAACAGAAGGTTTGTCAGCTGAGGGTGCCCAAAGCCCAATCAATTTCCCATCCACAGCCACTGTGGCTCTCAGCAGCGTTTCCAAGCGTTCTTGTGGGATTTATGGCTTTTCATCTCCTCTCTCATCTCTGTTCTGATCATTTCTGCCCTCTCCTGTTTGTTTTGGGGCTTCTCCAGGACTCCCAGAGTGGCCCTTTGGGCTCAGGCAGCACCTCCCACCCTCCCTGCAGCCCCACGGACTGGAGACATCCTGCAGGATGCTCCCTGATGCTCCCTCTGCCTGCTCAGACAATCCCACCACAGCTCCACAGCCACATGCAGGCAGCAGGAGTTTGGCTGCCTGAGGGTCTGTGCCACCCTCCAAAGCCAGGCTCCACACCACAACCCAGGGAAACTGAGGCACGGCATGCACACCAAAGGCTTTTGGAGCCTCGTGGCAAATCAGTGCCACTGGGGACAAGCCCAAGGATGGCCTCACTTGGCTCCCACTTCCCTTCCCTCGGAGCTGTGCCTTTGGGGACGTGGGGAGATGTTGCTGGTGACAGGAGTCCCACCGGGCTGCCCACACGCACCGGCGGCACGGGAATCGCCGCTGCCCACGCACAGCGTGCCTGGCCACGTGCTTCACATTCCCAGCGTTATTCCCGGGGCTTCCAACACCCCTCTCCCATCCCGGGGATGTGAACGCAGCAGCAACACGGCTCCGAGCTGCCGGAGCAGCCCAACTCCTCCTGCCTTATGGCAGCTCCGGCTCCTCACGGAGAGAAGAGGAGCCACCTGCTCCCTGGTGGGATGCTGGGTGGGGGGGGAAACAGGAGTGATCCAACAGCCAGGAGCTGGGAAAAATCTACCCCAAACACATGGACTGAAAACCTTTAAACACTGAGTGCAGCCAGCGCCGAGTCTGCCTGCACCACTGGGCTGTGAGTCCAGTGTTTAATTTGGGCCTGGGAGGGAAGATCAGGGATTAGGTTTGGGCCTTGGAGCCAGGGATGAGTTCTCTGGTGAGGCAGGATTAGCTCAGCTAATAAAAGCAGACATTCCTGAGCTCTAAACACTACAAAACAGGAAAAAAGCCCCTGGCCCTGCTATCTTCAGCCAGGGATCAGCAAAAGTGCATCCCCCAGAAAGGCTGAGCCTGGCAGGAAAGGCTGAGCCTGGGACATGTCCCAGCTCTACCCAGCACAGCCACATCCCACCCTCAGCATCGATGCCCTGGATGGGTGAAACACAGCCCAGCCCCTGTTCCTCCTGTCCTCCTGCTCCCTCCTCCAACAGGGCAGGATAAAAGCAAAATCCACTGATTTTTAAGCCAACTCTTTCCTGAAGCTGCTTTGCCTCCTGCTCCCTGTCCTCGGGACGCTCCTCCAGCTGTTTTGGAGGATGGGCATTGGAGAGCATCTTCCCCCAAGATCAGCCCACAACCCAAGTGCTTTGGGAAAGGCTGCAGACACCTGAGTGGGGTTTTTGCAATGTGAAAACTGTAAGAAATCTTGGGTGGACCAAAAATCACCTCTCCAAGCTGCTCTGGCCAAAATCCATCCGGCTCCACCTGTCCTCCAGCAGCCAGAGGCAGCAGCTCCATTGCCTCTCCTCCACGAGTGCCACAGAGCCATCGGTGATAAAAACATCAGCACAAAATTAAACCAGATCACCCCAGGCTGCCCAGCTGGCAGCTCCCCCACTCATCTTCAATTATTCTCCCATTTAAGGGATGTGCAGCACATTCTCTGCCATGCCCCAGGGTGCCGGGATTTTATCCCATCTCCATCCTGCAAGGGGTAATGAAGCTTTGGGGTGCAGAGAACCCCAAGGGCCTTGCACCTCCCAAAGGGTTATTGCAGGGTTCAACACCTGCATTTGGGATTTTAACCCGCACACGACCACATCACTGCTGGGCAACTCTGCTCTTGGAAGGCTTTTTGGTTTTAATGGAGAGGATTGTAGGATCTCTCCCTGCCTGGATGAGGCTTTTCCCACAGTGACACCCCTGCATTGAGGCTGGTGCTGGGTTTTGGGGTCTCCATCCTGCAGGCTGCACATCCCCAGGCAGGGTGAGAGTGCATGAGAGACCTTCCACAAGACCAAGCAGCAGCCAGGAGCTCTCCTAGGCCTGGGCTGGTGTTCCCCAGGCCACCAGACATTCCCAATCCCGGTCACTTCCCTCTCCAGCCACTCTGGCTCCAGTGCTCCTCACTCCCAAGGGCTGGGGTTGTGCTCTGGGTGCTGCCAGGCTGCAGAGCCCGGCACGGCTCCACTCTCCATCTATTTCGCAGGCACTCTGCCTTCTCCTGCCATCCTCTCCCTTCCTGGTTGCTCTTTTCTCCTTCCCAAAAGCCTCATTTCAGGGTAGGAACAGAAAAAGCAGAAAAACCGCTGCCTGTGCAAACGCCGTGGGAATTGGAGCACCTTTTGTCAGGTTTTAGCTCAAATCCACTTTGCAAGTGGATTAAGGAACTGGCACAAAAGTACTCTGGATGGAGAGTGGGAAGAGGGAAAAGCTGCTATTCCAGCACGGCAATAGGAGCCAGGAATGCTGCGCTTGCTGCCTGCTCCATTTCCCCGAGAAACACAACCCGGTAACATCCGCGGCTAAACCAACCCTCGGAATTTTCGACAGGAGAATCCGCCTAAAATCCGGGATGCTCGGGGAAGAGGCAGGAAGGGCCCTGGGGTGGCGAGGAGTGAGGACCTGCAGCGCCCGGGGGGGAAACACGAGCGAGAGGAGATGGGAAAAGCTTTCCCGACGCCCGGCGATGCTCGGACCCGCTCGGCTGTGCCGGGGAAAGGGGCTGCGAGCGGCGGCCCCAGCCCTAACGGGGGGGGGGACTGCGGGTACCGGACCCCCGGGAGCGCCGGGGAATGGAGCGGAGCAAGGGCGGGATGGACCCGCGCCGAGGCGACACCACCGCCACCGCCGGTGCGACCCTGCCCGGAGGCACCAGCGCCGCCCGCCGTGCCGAGCCCCGTCCCCGGGCACAGCCGGGGGCTGCGGAGGGGCCTGGCGGCCGCGGGCGGTGGGCACAGCCGGGCAGCCCCCGCCGAGCCGCCGGCGGGGAGGCGAAGGAGGGAGGGATGGAGGGAGGGATGGAGGGAGGCTGCGTGTCCCCAGGGGCGGCGGGGGCTCGGCGGCCGCCCCCCGGCGCCACGTGTGCGGCTCGGCACGACCCTCCCCGGCCCCGGGACCCCGCACTCACCGCTCGGCTGCCGCTGCGGGGCTGCCCATGGTGCGGTGGCGGCGCGGGCAGAGCCGCAGCCCCGGGGGCGGCGCGGCGGCGGCTCCGGACGGACCCCGGCCCGGCCCCGGCCCGTCCCCGGGGGCGGCGCGGCGGCGGCAGCGCCTCTCCAGCCGCGTCGGGCCGTGCGCGGAGCCGCCCCCCGCGCCCCCCGCCCGGCCGAGGGAGGGGGACGGGGCCGGGGGCGATGCGCGGCCCCGGGCGGAGAACGGGCATAGCCCCGGAGGAACGCAGGGAAGGGTATGGGGGTCTCCTCCCCGCGCAGCCGTGAGCAAAGGGGAGGGGTTCCCCCGGTCAGCCTGGGGTGTTCAAGCCTCGGAGTGCTCTTCCTGAGGTCCCCGACCCCATGCCAGCACCGTGGAGTACCCCCGACCATCCTGCCTGGGGTATACAACCTCATGCCAGCACCGTGGGGTACCCCCGACCACCGTGCCTGGGCTCCCCCAGTCCCACTCCGCACACCTGGGTACCCCCACACCGCCGTGCCTGGGCTTCCTCCACCCACAGGTACTCATCTGCCACCCTGCCTGGGATCCCTCAGCCCCATAGCAGCACCTTCAGATACCCTCCCACCCCATCCCCATGACAGCCTGTTTGCTGCCCAGTGTCCCTTGCCTGCCCCAGGGCAGGGTCTGGGGGCCACCTCACCCTGAGCTTCCCTCTGCACTGGAGTTGGAGGTGGTTGTGGATGAACACAGCCATTTGCCCCCTATCCCATGGGAAGTTGGGGCAATCAAGGCACAAACAGAGCCGTGATGCCAGGAATGAGCGCAGCCCCCAGCCCAAGCAGGGCTCCTGTGTTTGTGCCCCCTCACTGGGCTCCACTGTCCCTTGCAGCAGTGCCAGGGAGATGCCAGGCTCACGGGACAGTGACCTGGAGCCCCCCACAGCAGCCCCATCTCCCATGGGGACAGCACTCACCATTGCTATTCCTCCCTGGAGTTCTCCTCTTGCTCCTCTTCGCTCCTGCCGAAGCCTCCTGAGCTGTGGTGATTTGGTTAATTGGGCTTTGAGGATGGCAGAGGCCAATTCCCTCCTTGGCTCTGACTTTCAGGGTGGAATTGTTGCTCCTCTCCACTCATCACTGGTCAGTCCAGGCTGGCCTTAGCCTTGCTGGTCCCTGGCCTCAGGGGCTGTAGGCAGCTGATGCAGAGCGTCCTGTGCCCTTGATGTGCTGTGTGCCAGCTGACCAAGCACCACCTGAGCCATTCGGTGACATTTGCTGTGTCTGACAGCGCTTTTCAAGCAGGGTTTGGCAGCATCTTCTTCACTTTACAGCTGAGGAAACTGAGGGCAGAGCTCAGGGGGAAGGAACGGGACTCAGCACTGAACACCAGGTGGGTCCAACGTCGTGGTTTCACCTGGACTGGCTCCGTTTGTGCAGGATTTTGTCAGGAGAAATGCCAACAGCTCTCCCAGCCTTGTCGGTTCCACTCCCAACTCCCATCCCTTGCTGCAGCCCAGCGCTTCTGCTGATGGAGGTTCCTGGTGCCTCCTGCTGCTCGCTTGCTCCGGGATGTGGATTTATAATTTCATTGCAGGCACACGCAGCTCAGGCTTTCCCATTTGAGCTTCATCCCCAGCCTCAGCCATGGATCTGCGGTTAAAACCAGGAGATTTATGTGGCTGGGAAGGAATTTCATTGCTGTTTTAAACAATATCAACTTATCTCCTTAGGAAAAGATGAAAAACCTAGGCATAAAAATTGTGGCCGGTTTAGTTGGGGATGGATTTTTAAGAGGCCGGCGTGGGGGGGAGGGTGTGCCGGAGCAATCCACATCTCATTTCCATTCCCCAGGATGGAAGGTGATTCTGGCTAATTTGAACACAATCATTAAGCTGCTGTATCAAAAGCACAGAGTCAATTAAGCAGCATCCCCCCCACCCTGGCCCCGCAGGCTGCGCTGTTTTAATCAAGGATGGGGGGAATTGCTGCTGCTTCCACACAGCTCCCGATCCCAGTGCTGGGAGCTGATTTTGCCTGGTGGAAGATGTTCTCCTGCCTGCTGACCAGGGGGAGCAGACTGCTGACAAATGCACTGGGGGAGCCCCAGGTTGGAGCGAGCTGCTTTGTCCCCTCCCCAAGCACCTCACCAGAAAATCAAGTTATTTCTGTCTTACTGTGCTCCCTTCATGGCATTATTTTATTTTGGGGGAAACCAAGGCACAAACTTGGATAAGGGAACAGGCAGGTTGTGGTTCAAGCCTGGGCCGTGGGTTTTGGCTCAGCCCTGCTCCCCTTCTGGGCTCTCTCCCCCACCCATTAACTTCAGTGCCCTTCTGGCATCATTTTGGGCATTGAGGAAGGAATAGGACAAAGCTGTGGAGGAAAAGCACCAGGCTGAGGTGACCAGTTCTGCTTCCCCAAGCCAGAGTCCGGCACTGGACATTGGAGAATCCCATGGGGCCCTTGGTCTCGTGCTCCAGTTAATTCAAATTTGCTTCAATATGAGCATAAATCCAAAGGGATCTTAGGCCAGGAGCCAGGGACAGGTTGGGGAGGAGGTCCCTGCCAGGGGCTGTGGCATTTGGGGTGCTGAGATGGGATCCCAGACCCCTCCTTAGGGAGCTTTACCCCCACCTGCCACCTCTGTCCCAAGAGCCTGGCCCTAAACAAAGATAGCAGCCCCACAAATGAGGATGGGGACCCATAAACCACCCAAAAACCTCTAAAATCTTGCTGAGCATCAGGATTGGGATGAATGGGGCCACCTGGGTGCCAGCTGGGAACACAAATATCATGGAATCATATAATCATCATGGTGGGAAGAGACCTTCAAGACCACCCAGTCCAACTGTGTCCCAGTTTGGGGGGACACACAGAAGTGGCAGGACCCTGGGGCTGCCCGTGCTCCAGGGAGGGTCCCTGCCTTTGGAGATCCTGTTCCAAGTGAGCCAGCTCTGAGAGTATCTTGACAAGTTTTGCTGCTTTCTGGGGCATTTTCACACAGACTCAGCAAAATGATTTAGGGGAAAAAAAAAAGAGAAGTGTGAGAGAAATAAAAAAAATCACAGCTGCTCTGGCACATGCTCAAAATCCCAAGGAGTTTTTGACTGAAACGTGCCAAGGGGGAAAAAATAATTCCAACAAAGTGAGAAGTAAAGTCCCTTTGCCCCCAGTTTGCCCTCTGTGGTGAAGTGAGGGATCTTTCCCTGCTGATCATAGGATTCAGAGCCTCTCCCTGCCTGCAGGTCCCTGCCAGCCCCTCCTGCCGCCGGCCACGCTGGTCCCCTGCCAGCCCGAATGCAGCATTCCAGCACTGCCAGCTCCAGTGACAGCCCGAGAGGTTTTTGTCCCCATTCAGGATGCAGCAGTGGGAGCCACGTGATGAGAGCAGGCTCCTGGTGCCCATTAATTTTGCCTAATGGGAACCTCGATGGGCTCCTCGAAGGAGCCAGCTGGCTGCTCCCACTCCACGAGGTCCTAAAGAATTGGGGTTTTGGGGAGCCCACTCTGGTGCTGGGCTGATGCCATGAGGGCTTGGAGGTGCCAGGGAGCTAGTCCTGGCTTGGCAGCCCAGACTACTCCCCAGCCCCAAATGCCCCTGAGCAAAGCCAGCCACACGACAGGGACTGGGGACAGTATTGTCGCCAGGATTTGCCCCCAGGGTTGAGCTGGGGGTTTATTCTGTGCTGATCAGAGGCTTTGCAGTGCCCCAAACATCACTGGAGGGTGACACACAGCTGGAGGGCACCGTGCCCCAGGGACATCACCCTGTGTTGTCCCCTCCACCCAGCCTGGAGCCACCCTCTCGCAGGGCCCTGCTGAGGTGGGCCCAGGAGGTCCCATGGGCTCACTCTGGCCTGGTCACACATCACACCCAAAAATGCAGCTTCTCCTCAGGTGTGCACTCTGGCAGGACTCAAGCATGGAAAGTGGGGGGCACAGCCCCACTGTGGGGTTTGGGGGACACAGGGAAGAGTGGCTGCCACACCATGAGTGACATCCGTGACCTGCTGTGCACGGAGCTGGGGTGGTTCCCCTGCAAACCCTCTTGTTCCCCCTCCAAAGCCCTGGGTTCCCCCTCCAAACCCTCTTGTTCCCCCTCCAAAGCCCATTTCTTCCAGCCCTCTCTGCCCTGACCCCAAAGTCTCTGTGTCTGCACTTTAGATCTGTTAATTCTGAGCAGGAACCCCTGAGGGGGGACAGCCTCACCTCGTGCTCCCCGCCAGAGCCCTGGGCAAGTGGCCCCGCTCTGCACACACAGCCTGAGCCTGTGACTAAGCCCAGTTACTTTTAATAAATATTTGGTAATAACAATGGAAGTTTCTTTGGCCAGGAACCTGCTGTTCTGAGCTGTGCCAGGCAGAAGCACCATCAGGTGAAGGGTTTTCATCCAAGCAGGAGGGAAAGGGACCTTTCCCCTCTCTCACTGCCGGGCTTCAAGCGACATCAGTGCTGGGATCCTCACCTGCCCTTCCTCCCACTGCAACCCCTAAGTGAGCCCTCATGTCTGGGTCCAGGTGTCCCTTCTGGCACTGAAGTCACCCCAAGGTGACAGACTCCACCCAAGAAGGATTTCCTACCTTTTTCAAGGGCCAGTTTTGCAGAACCAACCAGCCCCAGCCAGCTTCAGCAGGAGCTTTGCAGGCTCAGCAGGCTTAAACCCAGCCTAACATTTCCCTGCTCAGAGAAGTATCAAGCAAATTATCTCTGGTTTCCCAGCACAGCCTGCATTTCTCTAGCCGAACAAATTAGGCCACCCCAGGTCCCATTTGCAAGGCCATCCCTTCTTCGCTGGGGATCAGGGGGGCTTGCATAGCACCCAGATCGCTCCCCTGTCCATGGTCACGGCCAGACATGGAGCTCGTGTCACCCTCCAGGGCTGCCCGGCCCCACAGAGCCCATGGCCAAGGGTCCATTGCCCAAATAAGAAAGATATTGAGCCATTAGAGAGTGTCCAAAGGAGGGCAAGGAAGATGAGGAAGGGCTTAAGGGGAAGCCATGTGAGGAGCGGCTGAGGGCACTTGGCTCGTTCAGCTGCAGCACAGGAGACTGAGGGGAGGCTCCTCGGGGGCTGCAGCTCCTCCCGAGGGGAGGCAGAGGGGCAGGGGCTGAGCTCTGCTCTGGGACAGGGACAGGAGCCCAGGAAGGGCTGGAGCTGGGCCAGGGCTTGGCATGGAGCTCAGGGAAAGGTTCTTCCCCCCGAGGGTGCTGGCACTGCCCAGGCTCCCCAGGGAATGGTCCCGGCCCCAAGGCTGCCAGAGCTGCAGGAGCGTTTGGACAGCGCTGCCAGGGATGCTCAGGGTGGGGGTGTTGGGGTGGCTGTGCAGGGACAGGGGCTGCACTGATGATCCCTGAGGGTCCTTTCCAGCTCATCTTATTCTGTGATTCTGTGATTCTGTGAGATTGTCCTGCCCATCCACACCAGGATGTCCCCATTACTGTGCCAAGCACACCTCAGCCCTGATAAAAATAAGATAATAATAAGTGGATGACCTAGATTGCATGGACAAGAATTGAAAATCTTGGGGGTAAAATCTGAGGTGATCATCTGTAGAGTGCACCCCACAGCCCAGCCACCTGCTCCCCAAAACCCCTGAGCTCAAGTAGCCTGGGGCAGCTGCATTTGGAGCCTGAAATGTTCTGCTCCCCACTGCTTTTGGGTGGAGCAGGGGTACCAACGTGAGGCTTTCCCATGCCAGGGACTCCCCCAACCCCAACCCTGTCACTGCACTGTCCCTGGGCTGCTCCCAGCCCGGCAGGGGCCCTTGGGGACACAGGTGGCTCTGCCACCCTGCCTGGCTGGGCAGCGCTGGGCAGCAGCAGCAAACCCTGGTGTGGAGCCAAGGATCACGGTGGGGAGGAGGAACCGGGGCTGGCAGCACCTCCTCTGTCAGTGGATCCTGGTACCTGCAGCACCTTCCTGGATTAGCAGAGCAAACAGAAACCACGCAGCTGCCAGGATGGGAAAATGAGCTGGGCAATGCTGGCCCCACTGGTCGAGGGGAATAAATCATCAGGTGTGGGGAATAAATCCCAGGATATCCTGAGTTGGAAGGGACCCTCAGGGATCATCGGTGCAGCCCCTGTCCCAGCTCAGACACCCCAACACCCCCACCCTGAGCATCCCTGGCAGCGCTGTCCAAACGCTCCTGCAGCTCTGGCAGCCTTGGGGCCGGGACCATTCCCTGGGGAGCCTGGGCAGTGCCAGCACCCTCGGGGGGAAGAACCTTTCCCTGAGCTCCGTGCCAAGCCCTGGCACAGCTCCAGCCCTTCCTGGGCTCCTGTCCCTGTCCCAGAGCAGAGCTCAGCCCCTGCCCCTCTGCCTCCCCTCGGGAGGAGCTGCAGCCCCCGAGGAGCCTCCCCTCAGTCTCTCCTCCAGCCGCACAGATGAGAACCAGATTTTTTGCCAGGCGATTCCTGTCTCACCAGGTCCCAGGTCGCCTCCCCATCCCTGAACAAGCTCAGGGATGGATCCATGTGCTGCCGTTCCCGGTGGGATCCCAGCGCTCCCCCACCCTCGAGGAGCTGGGGGCGGCCACTCCGCTGCCTCCCCGCGAGGAAATTGCTCCTGATGGAATCCAGCCCACGTTCCCTGAGCCGCAGCGTGCGGAAGAAACGCGCTGCCACCCCCGTCTCCCTCGCCCTCCCTCCTGCCTTTATCTGCGAGTGGCATCGAATCCCTCCAGCAGCTCCCAGCTCCTTTTCAAATTCCATTAGAGCGATTAGAATTCCAGGCACTGCGGTGCCACGGGCGGCAAACACGGCATTTGCACCTTCCAGATGGAAATGTCCTCGTGTCCCCGCGTCCCTGTGCCACCGCGACCCGCAGACAGAGCACGTTCTAATCCCCTTCATTCATCAGCTTGGCCTCATCAGCTCCCAGCTCTGGAAGCTGCTGGTTCCTGCTCAGGGATGGGGCCATTGTGCAATGGTCGGGGCCCCTTGTCCCCAGGGAATCTAAACAGGATTGTACCTGAAAACCCCCAAATCTGTGCCTGTCTCTGGCCAGGTTCTCACCCAGGAATGGCTCAGGAATGGCTTGCTGAACTCAGGGAAGAAGGTATCTCACTGGGGCCACCAGCCAGGAACATCCCCCTCAGCCTCTCCTGGTGGCTCCCTCCCAGCTGACAGCATGTCTGACCCACCAGTCACTCTCCAGGGTGCTGTCTTGGGAAAAAGAGCTGCCACTTGGCATGAGTGGCTCAGGGCCACATCCCCAGTCACCACCAGGATTGTCCCCTTGTTGGGAAGGAAGGGACTCACAGCATCAAACTGGAGAAGAGCACCTGCACCCCAGTGGGCTCAGTGACCTCCCAGCAGGAGCTGCCCAGCCCCTTACCTGTGCCCAGGTGTAGCTGGCAGGTGACAGTGGTGACAACACACTGTCCCTTTGCCTGCTGGAGGCTCTCAAGGTTTCCCCTTCCTCTGCTGTGCCCTCTGAGGGATGTGCCCTTTCCTGTCCCTTTCCTGCTTCAGGGCCATGCTGAGGCAAGGAGGTGCCAGTCCCTAAAATTCTGCTTCTTCCCTGTCCTCACATGGATCACAACCAGAATATGAACTCAAACAGCAAAGGAAGAAGTTCCCCGTCCCCATCTTTTCCTGCTCTCCCCAGTCCAGCACACGGGGTCCTGGGGTTTTTTTTTGCTGCCTACTCATGCTCCTCGTCCTTGGAGTGGGATGGAAGCTGTTGGGTTGAAAGACAAATTATGCTGGGATGCAGTGATGGCAGAGCTGATTCATCAGCCGGGGGGGGGGTCTACAAGGTCTAATTTGGGAGGGAGGATTGCTGACGAATCCTTCAGTAACCAGGAAGACTTGGGAAACTTTTCCTGGCTGAACACATTATTAATTTCCCTGCCCATCCAAGAGCTGGGATGGGGAGGCTGCCATGGTTAGAGAAAAGGTTTTAAACAGGAAATGTGTTCGCAGGGAACAGCTTCAAATTTGCTGGATCATCATTAATTGTTGGACTCGGTGATCTCAGAGATCTTTTCCAACCTCAGTGGTTCCATGGTTCCAAAGCCTCTGGGAGCTTTGGCCAACACCAGGATGAAGATGATGGTTTCTCTCCTAAGGAATCCAGCTGTTGCCAGATATTGAGAGTCTCTTCTGAAGCTCCACAGTGCTGGATGTGTTTTGCCTGCCAGAAGAACCCTCATTCCTTGTGCTCTCCACAGGGACCAGGAGCAGGTTCCGGAATGCTCTGGCTGCCCTGATGCTGAACAGGGTTGGATGTGGCTGGACATGGCTCTGGAGCATGAAGGAATTTCTCCAGCTTGATGCTGTAGGAATTAGCTCAGGCTAGCAGCTGCCAGGCAGGCAATTCCAGCCCCTCTGGCAGCCTTTGGGGCTTGAGGAGACACTCAGGGCCGGGCTCTGGGCACTCCTGGCTGTTTCCGCATCCCCAGGGAGGCTCTGGGGTGGGGGGACTGTCATGGAATGGGGCTGGAAGGAGGATTTTGGGGACCTGTAAGTGCTGGAGGTGAGAACAGGCCTGGCACCCAGCCAGCATTATTAGTGTCTCACTTCCACAGGCAACAAATCCACCCACGTCCTCCATGGAAGGAAAAAATGTTTGAAAACAAGAACTGTACCTGGCACAGGGATCCAGAGATGCTCTCCTGGTGCATCTCCCTGCACCCCATGGCCTTGGCAGGATGGGCAGCAGTGCCCAAGGGTCCCCATCATCCTGTCCCTGCTCATCATTCCAGCAGCAGCTCCTGGATCCATGGATATGCGAGAGGGGTGGAGGTCGCTGCACCCTGCCTCGCTCTGTGAATTATTAATCCAGCAGGAGACAGCTTGGACTGGGAACCCTTCCCCACTAGCCATCCCCCAGCAGGCAGGAACACTGGGAATGGGTTTTCCAGGCTGTGCTGGGTGAACTGGCCAGGACTGAGGCACCTGGGCCAAGCACGGTCCAGCCTGTCTGCTGGCTGCTCCACCCCCGAGCCATGTGGAATTCAGGGTTGCCCTTGCTCTGCTCCAGTTTCTCTGCTCTGCCCTGGGGTAAATCCTGCACCAAACCTTGGGGCCCTCCTGGGAAAGGCCTGAGCAAAGGGTGGGGGTGCTGCAGAGCAGAGGGTGCTCCCAGGGGCCCCGAGCCCAGCTCCCAGCACGGGGTCCTGGCATGGGGCAGGTACCAGGGGGATTCAGCACTGGAGAGATAGACTCAGCTCCCTTGATGCCTCAGGTTTTAGGTTTTTTCAGATTCTGAGCTGCTTTGGTGTGTGGCTTTGGGCTTCATATCAGGGGATGGTGAGCTCTCTGCACAGAGCAGGGAGACAAAACAATTCCTTCTCCAGCTGGGGACCAAGGACAAATGATCCAAATCTCAGGCCCAAGAGCATCAACAATGTGGGCTGAAGAGAGAAAAACAAGCAGGATGGGACTCCATGGGCTGGAGCTGGATTTGGACAATGAACTCCAATGTGCAAATGGAGCAGAACTTCTAAAAGTGAGAGCCCCCATGAGCAGTTGTGCACTTTGTGACCATTTTGGTTCACCTGGGGTGTAGCCCTGGCTGGGCTCTTGTGCTGCCCAAGGTGGATCCATTGAGACCTCCTAATAAATCCCTACTTTATTAATTAACTCCATCGAGTCTGTTCTAGATCAGCCTTCACAGGGGCATCACCCTCGGGCCAATGCTCTGCCCTCCCAGCAGCCAAACCCTTGGAGCAGCCCCTGCCAGTCCCCACCCTCACCTCATGCACTATCCAAGCATCCCCCTATGTATTCCACTCCAGCATCCCATCCCAGCATCCCGCAGAGGAGGGAGAAGGAAGGGCAGCTCAAGGCTCCAGGCTGGTGTGGCTTGTGCCACCTCACCTCCACTGACAGCTGCAGTCACCCCGGTGACCCCAGCGTGTCTGCTGTCCTCCTGTCACCCTGTGTTTGTGTCCCTGCTCCCTGCAGGCTGTTCCCATCCTCTTCTGTGGGGAACAGCCAGGGCTGCAGGCAAAGGGAAGCTACTGCTGACTTTTGTGTTTTCCCAAGCCATCGGCTCTGGTGGTGTCTTCTAAACAGATTAAACTTGGATCCCAGCCTGAAGATCAGCTGATGGAGCTGCTGGGAGGCAGAAAAGGGGTTTTGGGGAGCTTTTCTGAGTCTGGGAAGCAGGTGGGAATTTTGTATGCTGGGGATGGGGAGGCACAGGTTGCCCAGAGAAGCTGTGTCTAGCCCTGGGCTCTAGAGGTGTCCAAGGCCAGGCTGGACACTGGGCTTGGAGCACCCTGGGATAGCAGAAGGTGTCCCTGCCATGGCAGGGGTGGAATGGGATGATCTCTAATGTCCTTTCCAACTGAAACCATTCCATCATTAGGGGGGATCTGATCCTTGGCTCTGAAAGGTGCAGAGATGCTGGTGCTGGAGCTGTATTAGAGGCCACCCTGGGCATTGAAGGTGTTTTTGGGGAGCAGCACCTCTGCTCGGATCACAGGAGCCTGGGGACACATCCACATTGGCCATGGGCTGGTGTCATTGAGCTGAGCTGTCCCTGCTCCCCCTCACAGGGCCTGGGCCACCTCCAGGCTCTGCTCCACCTTGGTGGACCCTCATGAACAACATCCCCTCACTCAGCCTGGTCCCTTCCCATAAACCCCTCCAAGGCTTCATCCACTGAAGCCCCTGGAAGCTCCCAGTTGTCGCTCACTGAGAGGAAGAGAGGCGAGTGCTGAGGTGCATCCAACACCCAAGGCAGCATCTCAGAGCTCCCCACGTCTGACAAAAACTGTTTAACTTGGTTAAACTTTGGGAGTAACAACACCGTCACACCACTGCTGTCATTAATCCTTGCTAATTGTTTCTATAATTAAAAGCCCCATTGTGTCTTGTCTCTCCAACAAGATTTATCAGATAGGGAGCACTCTTGCATGAATGATGCACAGCTGGTGGGAGGACATCTGCTCTGGGCTGCCTGCATGGAGGGGAAGTGCATGGGGGCTGCTCCCTCCCCCAGCCCTCTGTGCACATCAGCCTCTTCAAGCCGAGGATGAAATC
The DNA here is from genome assembly GCF_031753505.1 of Anomalospiza imberbis. Classification (NCBI taxonomy): domain Eukaryota; kingdom Metazoa; phylum Chordata; class Aves; order Passeriformes; family Viduidae; genus Anomalospiza; species Anomalospiza imberbis. The sequence goes on from NC_089707.1 coordinate 1,865,023, forward strand.
CCAATCCCTGAGACACCCCTTGGCTTCCTGGATACCAAGGAAAGGATCTTCCCCCAGAGGATGCTGGCCACTGAACAGGGAATGGTCCCAGCCCCATGGGACCTGTGCAGGGAGATGCATGGCCCAGAGTGGAATCTCTCCTTTTTCCATGGCTCTGGGAAGATTTTACAAGTCTCAGGAGGAGCAGGGTCAGCCAAAACAGGGTAGAGCAGCCACAGTGACATCAAGAAGGGTCTGAACCTCCAACACTCCCAAAGAAGCTCCTGCTCAGCCCCAGCAATTCTGTTCTCTTGAAGCAGCACCTGGACATTTATTTACAAAGTTCTGGGTTCCAACAAGGTCCCTCAGGTCATTCAGGTGTCACAGGGCTTTGTCGTAGCCTCTCTTGGAAGATGAAGTGTCCTCAGGGGCAGCTCCAATCTCTGCTCTGGGTCAGGAGCCCAGGAAGGGCTGGAGCTGTGCCAGGGCTTGGCATGGAGCTCAGGGAAAGGTTCTTCCCCCCGAGGGTGCTGGCACTGCCCAGGCTCCCCAGGGAATGGTCCTGGCCCAAGGCTGCCAGAGCTGCAGGAGCGTTTGGACAGCGCTCCAGGGATGCTCAGGGTGGGGGTGTTGGGGTGTCTGTGCAGGGACAGGGGCTGGGCTGATGATCCCTGTGGGTCCCTTCTCAAGTAGGAGCTTCCATGACTGATCAACATCAGGAATGGGATTGTTTCAAGCCTTTGTGCAAAGCTCCTGGCCTTTGATCCCCCAGTGAGATAACAGCCAAGGACAGAATTCGCTCCTGAATGAAAGCAGCAAAAGAGGAGCCCCCTCCATCCCTGGGGTGTGGGAGGGTTGGGGTTGATGTCAGCAGATCATGTTCTGCCTCTGCTGGGAACTGCATTAAAAACCTGAAACCAGGTGGGAGGAGCTGCTCTTTGCTGCTGATGAAGGAGGTGGTCCTTGGATTCCTTCCCTCTCTTGGAAACCCTGGAGCCTGTGAGGAGCCTGGCTGGAAAGTGCAGCAGAAGATTCAAACCAGGACAGTTCCATGGCTGGTGTGGGCATGAAGCCTCCTTAGCTGGGGGCTGCTACTGATAAGGCATTTTTGGTGACAAAGCTGGGAACTGGAAGTCACAGAATCTGAAAGGTTGGAAAACCCCTCTGAGATCGAGTCCAACCACTGCCATGCCCACCTGTGTCACCAAATGCCACATCTCTGGTCATTTGCCAGCAGTACCTGAGGTCCCAGCAGTGCCCACCGAGCTCTGCAGGGATGGGGCAGGTGCTGGGAGCTCCTGGAAGCAGCAATGGCATCGAGGGGAGGATGCTGAGCCAGCCAGGGTCCCTTGGGGACAGAGCAGTGACCTGCAGCCTCTCCTGCCTCTCCACACTGCCTCGGTCTCACTTTCCCAGGGCTGGGATGTGAGGACACAGCAGGAGCACGAGTCACTTGCTGTGGGCAGAGAAGCATCCACAGCTCTCAGGGAGGTCCCTGGGGAGAAGGGGGTGTCACAGCAAGGAGGGGACAGGTGGCAATCTACATGCCCACCCTTTTTGATGTCCTGAACCAGCCACAGGTGTCTCTTCCCCTGCAGGCAGATCCAGAGCCAAGAAACTCAGTGCAGTCATGGAATGGTTTGGGTGGGAGGGGACTTCTAAAACCATCGCATTCCACCCCTGCCATGGCAGGGACACCTTCCACTGTCCCAGGCTGCTCCAAGCCCTGTCCAACTTGCCTTGGGCACTGCCAGGGATCCAGGGGCAGCCCCAGCTGCTCTGGGCACCCTGTGCCAGGGCCTGCCCACCCTCCCAGGGAACAATTCCTGCCTATTATCCCATCTAAACTTCCTCTCTTTCAGTTTAAAACCATTCCCTGTCATTACAAACTCTTATAAATAACCTTTCTCCAGACTGGCTCATCCTTGACCCCTGGGGGCTCCTCTGCACCCCCCACCTGAAGGCCTCTCGAGGGCACAGGTACCAGGAGGTCACACATTGGTACCAGCAGCTCGACTCAATGGCACTGACCTCATCCCTCCTTCCCTCTGTGGGGTGGGGATGGGAACCATCCATAGCTCCCAGGCTCTCCTGCCACCTCCTATTTTTCTAAGCTAATATCTTGCAGCATCTTTAAATGAAATATGAACAAAACCAGTGAGTTTTGGGGAGCGCAGGGCTGAGGATAATCAGACCTGAAAATGACTCTGCTTTGTGGGCTGAGTCACACCTAATGTATGTGCATGTTAATGCTGCCCTTCCCAGCTGTGCTTCCAAGAGCTTTCACTGGGCTTGAGCTGGAAAGACACTGGGAGAGAGGCACAGCTCAGTTCCCAGCTCTGCTCAGCGGGACTATTTGCAGGGGGGGTCTGGCCTGCTGGATACCACTTTTCCCTCATTTTTCCATCCCTTTTTCCTCAGTTTTCCCACAGTCTGACACAACAAATCTCCAGGCCTCAGCTGGATGCCAGCCCAGCCGTGGCATCTGCTGTAGCACCAGTTCCTCCCTGCCACCCAACTGTGACCAACAGCTTGGAGACGCCAACAAGGGCAGCAACACAAATATGGGCTCAGATCCTTTGGAAAACATCAACCTTCACAGCTCTCACTGGCCAAAAATATCTGGGCTGGGAATTGTGCACCTCTGAGGGGATGGTTCCATGTCCAGAGATGCTGGGGATGGCCAGAGTGCTCTGTCACTGCTGGCACCATCTGCTCCCAGTTACACACATGGCTGGAGCCCTCCTCAGGGGTAAAACGCTGCTTAAGCTGGTCCAAGGCATCTTTGGGCTTCCAGATACAGATAACCCACAGGGAGCAGGGTCAGGCCTGATGCAAATCCCTCCCTGGCATGTGCAAAACCCCAAAGACCAGCTTGAGACACAGGGCTGGTCCCTCCCTGCACATCCCTGAGTGAAGCAGAGCCAGCACCTGCCCACCCCCGTACTGTGTCCCCAGAAAGGCACATTATCATTCCCCAGGCACCCAGGACTGGGCACATCACCCTGAATCCGTGATACTTAGGGAGATGAGCAGATATGGGGACAGATGGTTGTCCCCTGCAGCTGTAAAATCTGCTGGGTTTGGGGCAGCTGGAGCTCCCCACGAGCTGGGGCTAGTACTGGGCTCCCTGGGGATGCATCACAGCCTCCCTCATTCCTTCTGCTGTCACAGGGGAAGATAAAGCTGGGAGTATCACTGGGAGCTGTCACCAGCTGCAGGCAGGAACCTCACACAGGTGACAGCACCGGGAGGAGTTGGATCACCACCCGAGGCTGAGCAGGACACATAGAGAGACCCCAGATTACCCCAGTCCCGTGAGGACAGAGTTCCCTGGCTCTGAGAGCCCCCGTATCTTCTGAGGAATGACAGAAGCACCTGCCTGCTCCTCCTGCTGGTGGCTCTACTGGTTTTAATGGGACCACACCAGGCACGGAGGTTCTCACTCTCCTGCTTTGCTTTCCACACTGTGGGAGCAGTCGGGCACAGAAGGTGGGGCTGGAAGAGGCAGGGGTTGGGTTCAGGCAGTGCTCAGTGCCTGCCCCTCACTCCTGGAATAGGGGATTTGAGGATGAATTTATCCAGGAGTAACTCCTGGAGGGGCAGGAGACTGAACAGGAAAGAGAAACCCAGTGACAAGTGTTGTGGTTTCACATTTTCCCAAAACAAGGGAAAATTTTGTAACTAAAATCATGACCCATAAAGATGAATTTGCGGAAATGAACCCTTTGAATCTCTTTTTGCTAGGAAAGAAATTCCTGCTATAACATCAGATCTCTCAGTTAATATTTAACCTCACTATTTCCAGCATGCCAGGGCTGCAGCTGAGCACATCCCACCTCCCACAGGCCCCCGGACCCCAGCAGTCACCTGAAAGGACAGACTGGAGCAGTTTGTCCTCTGCTCCTCATAGGAAAGAGCAAAATGCTCCTTCCAGCCCTGGGGCGGGGTTGGAATGGGGCTCCTGCCCCTCTCCATTACCCGCCTTGACAGCGGCAGCGATTGCTGCTCCCCCCTGGCTGAGCACAGCCTGCCTAATCCATCGCTCCAGCCTAATTAGGCTCTGGCCAGGGCACAGAGCCAGCAGCCCGAGGAGGAGAAGATGCTAACGAGCCCCAGCCCCGGGAGACCCCCTGCCACCCCCTGTCCCAGCCCTGGGACCCCCAGCCCTCCCTGCTGCCCATGCCAGGCCCCAGGTAACCCGCCCCCGGCTTCTAATTGGATTTGTTCATGCTAATTATGATCGCTTTCGCCTCAATTAAGCCATTTGTTTCCCACACAGCTCCCTCAGCGCAGGTCTGAGCCCTTTGCAGGCTGCTTGGGCCACGTGTCCTCGCTGCTCCCCGACTGTCAGGGTCACCTTTGCTCATCCCTCAGGCTCCTTCTAGGTCCCCACTCATCTCCTCGTCCCCCAAACACGGCATTAGCCCCTCAATTTCTCTCCCTCTCCCCATTCCCCCTCCTTCCCATCCTGCCACAGCACCTGCCTCGCTCTCTGGTGGCCCTGGCCGAGGACACGCGGCCAGCCTTGGTGGCACCCTCAGAGCCACCGAGACCAAAGGGGGCCTGGAGGTCAGGAGGGTGCAGAGCTCGGCTCTGGGACCCACATCCTGCGGGGTTCCCACCATGCCAACCCCTCTGCTCTGCAGGAGGGGCAGGGAAATGCGGCCAGGAAAGCGGGACCTTGGGAAAAGGAAAAGCGCCGGGTCCCGGGAAAGCTGCAACCGAAGATTTCCAGGGGGTGCAGAGATGGAGGGAGGGAATCTGCTCCTCAGCAGGGACTGAGGGGAAGGGTGAGGGCGATCACACAAAATCTGGGCCTGGATGATACCAGGGCTATGCCCAGGGGCAGCAGAGGATCAGCTGGGCACAGCCCACAGCCTTTCCCTGTGTTACAGATACATATTGTAATATTGACTTCTCACAAATATTAAAAGGGATTTCATATGTGTGGTGTTAAAGTAAGGTTGTTATAAAGATATAGTTTTTATTTCAGTTGTTAATTAAGTTTGGTGAAAGAGCTGATACAAGTGTGCTTGTGTTAAAATGCCTGCTTGGATGGGATAACATCCAATAAACATATAATGAAGACATCTGTACAGATCTGCCAATTATCAGCACTCACTGACTGAAGACAGTGAGGAGCAAGGCCCAAGAACTGGAGGTGATAAAAAAAGGACTAAAACCACACCCAAGGAACGTGCATGCTCTAAAAAGTCAGACCCAAGGAGGAGCCATGCTAAGCAGCTCTTGGAATATGTAACCTAGTTTGGGGAAAAAGCTCATTATGCATAAGGGTCTATGACTATGCAACAGGCTGATGTAAGAGAAAAGGTATTTAAGGGTTGCCCCAAAGGTAATGGTGTGCTCCGGGCTGAGTGCCAAGATGCACCCCATAATTTTTGCTTTACTTGTCTTTGTCTCCTATTGTCCTTTATTAAATTTCCACAGGAGAGTGAGCGTGTTTTTCACACCTGGAAATGCAAATGCCAAGGAGGGCTTAGTGCATCCCCATCCAACCAAAATTCAATAAGCTGTTCCATCAGGCTGCTCCAGGCACCCTCCAACACTGAACCAAGGGGGCTGCACCACCCGCTGTCCCTGTGCTCCATCTCCTTCCTCTGCAGGGAAAAACAGGCAAAAAAAAACCCACAGGCCAGGAAGGAAGAACAGGAACCAGGAGAGGGAGGGAAGGGATGCTCAGAGGGACTTCATGGATTGGGCAGGACAGACTCTCCATCCCTGCCCTGCTTCAGCCAGACTTGGAGAGGAACCAAAAGTTCCCAAAGTATCACACAGATCCCATCCAATACCTGCAGCCCCAAACAGCCTTTTAGCCCCAAACCTGCATTTCTGGGATGCACTGCTCCCATCCTTCTGCAAAGGGACACTGTTCATGTGCACACAGCATTTTGAGCAGCTCAGTGGTGACACCCCTGAGGTCACCAACAGCCAGTGCCACCCTCAGGCACCCCCCAGGTGACAGGGCACCTCTCCAGGCTGAGCCTTCACCCATTGAAGGCCATCATCCCACTCCTCCTCCTCACAAATGGGCACCACCCACCTGCTGGGGCTGAACTCAGGGGTGACCTTGGGATCAAACGGCTCTGCAGCTGCTTCTCCAAGCCCTTTACTTCCTCCATGCTCAGCTGAGGAGGTTTCTTCTTCCTAAAGCAGGGCTTAAGGTCTGGGAAGCTCAGAATTAATTTGTAGGTGAGCTCAGAGGCAGATTTAGGGCTGTTTCCTTCCTCACCACATAACATCATCACTCTGCAGCCTGACCCCCAGGCAAGGAGCCAAGCTTGCCCTTCATCCCCACAGCCAGGGCTCCTAAAGCTCAGAAGTAAGAGGAAAAGCCAGGCCAGATTCCAGAGAGAGCTTTGTCAAGGATATTTTATTAATTCTGCTGCAGAGAAGGGGAGAGCTCTTGTACATAGACAAGGAGCACCTGAATTAATGCTGAGCACAGAATAATATCCAAGAGGTGCAGGATCAGCTCCTTTATCAACAAAAAAAAAATCCTGCTGTTACTCAGCAGTAATGAAAGCAGAGCTGTTGTGGCTGCAGATAACAACAGGTACGAGGCACTGCAGCTTTGTGAATGCTTGAGTTTCATCACTCAGGACTGTTAATGGTGCACAAAAACCAACCTGAGAGAAAACCAGCCCTGCCTGGTCCAAACCATACCCTGCTGGAGCAGAGGCACAAGGAGCCAGTGCTGGATCTCTGGCCAGAGCTATAAAGCCAGTTTTAGAGGGCCAGGGAGGAGTCCAAGGGCTGCAGCTCCAGGAGAGGTGTACTGACCCAGACACAGGTTTAAAGCTCCAGAATTTCCACCTTTAAATGGTTTACTGTTGTAATAAGGTAGAAAAATTATAAAGAAAAGCTTTATAAAATCAGGCCTGCTCTGGCTGGCCTGTCACTAAGTCAAACTAGCACTTTGCAAGTCCCAATGTGAAAGCAATCCTGGTGTGAGCAGTTCATTAACATAACAATCTGTTCCTGGGTGAAAAAAACAACTTGCACCTGTGGAAACTGTTTTTACACCATTAGATAGAAAAATAAAAACTGTCTTTCACAAACAACTTTCCCTGCATTTACACACCAAGAGTCTGAGTGACCCATGAACACAGAACAACTTGTTACTAACCAAGAAAAGTAATTAGCAAGAAATCTACAAACCAGTTAGAGTCACACATGAAATCACTAAAACTGTGTAAGAAGGAGTTATGGGAATAAAGAAGAGCCTCTTTTTTTCCACCATGAAGAAAATGGAATCCATGTGATTTATTCCCATAGTCCACTGGACAGAGAAGGCTTTGGAAACATCAGAGAAATCCAGCAGGAAAAGCCACTATGGGGCTGCTTTGACAGGCAGGACAGCCTTTAATAAAGCTGACATTAAGATCCCAAATCCCATCAGGGTCTGGGGGCCAGGGCCCCTCCATCCCCCTTACCTGCCTTCAAACTCGCTGGGATTTTGAACTCCCACTCCTTCCTGCAGCCCACAGGTATTGGGGACACAAGCACCACCTTGGGGCAGCTCAACTCCTCAGTCCCCTCAGAGGGTTTCTGCTCCTTCAGAGGCTTGGGGCAAGCACAGACACCATCACAGGCATTTCTAAGCTGGCCTGGCCCACCCTGGTTAAACCAAACTGAGGGCTCAGCCCCTTCAGCCCCATATCCCTGCTGGAGGGTGCCACAGTTCATTTTAGCACATGGAGCATTGTCATCCCAGTGGATTCCCACACAAAGCCAGCTCCAGGCACTGGTGCCAGACACAGCCTCCAGGCATGCCCTGAGCAAGGGATCCAACACCCCCAAGCTGTTCCCATGCCCTCACCCACATTTGGAGGAGCTGCTCTCTTTGCAGCCTCAGATTCTGGGACTTGATCCAGGCAACAGCTCCAGCACTGGGCAACCTCAGGTCTCTCCAGAGCTCTGGGTCACACTCAGGCACTTCCTGATCCCAGCCTGCTTTTCCAGGCCCCAAAATCCCTATTTCCTCAGAGGATGGTTCCTAGGATTGATGTAGAGAGAAAAGTTCTGTGCACAACTGCCAGGTAAAGCAGACAAAATACAAACTGAAAACCTCAAAGGGCTCACTACAAAACACAGCCTCTGTGTTAAATTCCTTGGTTTATTCCAAGGGGTTATTCCAGTGTTCTTGGGGATGCCAGAAGAGAGGGAGATTCCCTGGAGGCACCAGCCAGCCCAAGGAGCAGCCTGAGTGTCCAAGCTCAGGGACTGCCCCATGGAAAGCCCCAGTACTGCACAGCCTTACTCAGCACCTTCAGTTCTCCCCATCCCATCACATTCCAGCATTCCCAGAGCCATACCCCTCACAGGTACCCTGAGGAACCCCTCCTCAGGAGGAATCAGAGGGAAAGGTCCCCCTGGCAGCCCGATACCCTGTAATGCCAGCTCCAGGTACTGACAGCCAATAGAGCCCAGTTCACGTGAAAAAATAGGGTGATTTTATTATAAACTTCAGAAAAAGGAAACAAACAACATGAAAACAGCATTTAACTGGACATCTTCCTCAGGGAAACAGCTGTCCCAGGGAATCAGGCACACTGCAGCCCCAGAAGGTCCAGGTGCACAAGTCAGGCTTCCGAGTTCTCCTGGAAAACAGGAGATTTTCCCCATAGCACTGCCTACCCTCAATGGCACTGGGGACAAAGCAACACCCCCCACCCTCCACTTCCCAGGGCAGCAGCTTTCTGGGAATGAGGAGGGCACCCAGCAATGCTGTGGGACCACAGCAGTGAGGGGGAAGCTGCTTGTGGTGAAGAATTCCCAAAAATCCTCCCTATTTTCTGCTGCAAAGTATCTGGGGCAGGGAGTCATGAAAGGCTTGTGGCAACCTTCTGGCAGTGGCCCTGGGTCAGAGGTGCCAAAAAGTTGGCATCTGGCACTGCTGTCACACACTGGTGACTGGGCACACCCAGCACCACCCCACCAACACCCGGGGACTGAGGCTGTGTCCCTGCACAGGGACTGGAGCCCCTCCAACCCCTTTCCTTGGAAGCAGAGCTCTGTGACAAAGGCTCAGAGCCTGGGGACATCCAGGGGACTTGTGACACCTGCCCTGCCCCACACTCAGAGGCTGGGATTGTCCCAAGGGTCCTTACCCCATCCTGGGATGAGCTGGTGTCACAGGCTGTGTCAGACTCTTGCTCACTGCTCCCATCCCCTCGTGGCTGCTGGGCATCACCACTGGCCACATCTGGAGCATCTCCCCCACTGCTGGTCACAGCTGGATCCTCTGCTCCCAGCTCTGGGGGCAACAAGGGGCCCTGGGGGTTGTGTGGCACAGGGACATGGTCAGAGCAGCACAAAATCCATAAGGGATTAATGGAATCGAGAGCAGAGCAATCCCAGGCTCCCTCCTCCTGCAGCCAGGCACTGAGGTGAATTCTTGCAGCCCAGGATTGATGCTGTCCCCAGGAACAGAGCAGGGACACTCACCTGGACATCCGAGAGCTCCAGTATGGTGACCCCACCCTGCTCCTCCAGCTCCAGGTCGGTGTCATTTTGGGACTGGAACTCGTCACTGTCCGACTCCAGTTCCGAGGGCTGGGGGGGAAAGAGTCAAAGGGAGGCTCTGAGGAAGGAACAGCGTGGGGAAGGACACACCAGTCCTGTCCCAACAGCACTGCGAGCCACAGCCAAGGGTGACAGAGGTGCTGCCTTGCAGGGACATCGGCCAAAGGGAAACTTCGGGGGTGAGGGGGGCACCCCCAAGCTCTCAGACAGTGTCGGGGTGATGGTCAAGTGCTCCATGGACACCCTGTGCCCTCAAAGAGGGGATAGGGAAGGAAACCTCTGCAAGCTCCTCCACAGGAACACTCCCAGGCCCACACAGAGGCCAAACCATCTTGGAATTGCTCAGCAGCCACAACATCTCACCTCATAGGAGACGTCTTCAGAGTCATCCTCCGGCAAATCCCTCTCCAGCACCACAAACCAGGACTCCTGCTGCTCCAGAGCCACATCATCCCTCTTCCTCTTGCTGGCTTTGCTGGCTGGGTTGATGGGAGCCTCTCGGATCTCTGCAGGGATTCACAGGAGGCACAATCACCACACCCAGAACACAGCAGTTTCCCCGGCTCCCTGCAGGAATGCCATGCTGTGTTCCTCCCAGCTGCAAAGCCTCCAGATGTTCCAGGAGGCTCCAGCTCTTACCCTTGGACATGTTGCTCTGGCCCCAGTCGGTTGGGAGGTAGCCCAGGAGGTTCTGGATCCTGGTGGGAGTCACAGAGAGCAGAAGGCGCACGAGCTTCCCCCGGCGTTTCCTGGCCAGGAGCCCAGGCCTGCTGGGAGACTGGGATGGGGGGCAGAGGTTGCTCCTGATGGTCCTGACAGGGATTACCAATCCAATCCAGACAGATGCTTTCTGAAGGAGCTTCAGCTGCAAAGAGAGGCCCATCAGCACATGGGAGAACTTCAAGGTGTTTAAAGCCCTCAGGGAAAGCCTTAAACTCCGCTCTGTGCCAGCGTGGAGCTGAGATTGGGACCAGCTTCAGCCAGGACCTGTTGGGTTGTTCTTTATTCCCAAAACCCTCCCATTTCTCCTAGCCCAGAGAGGGAGAGAAATGGGAATGCTGCAGCCACCAATAGCTGAAGGGGAGCAAGGCAAGGCCAAGAAGAAAAGGCTGAGATAGGGAGGAAAACAGAGGAAAAATCATGCAATTGTTTGGGTGGGAAATGGCCTTAAGAACCCACACTTTATCTTGGGACACCTTCCACAATCCCAGGGTGCTCCAAGCCCCATTCAACCTGGCCTTGGGCACTCCCCACCCTCACAGGGATTAATTTAATGTTAAATAATGTGAAAAGACTAAAAGAAAAGAAGTTTTCCAGCAGAAAAAAAACCAGAAACTGCCAGTGAGGCCACCCCCTCCCCAGCCTCAGCATCACTCACTGGGTACTTGACCAAGCTGAGCTGAAGGATCTGGCCCAGGAACCTGCTGGAGAAGGAATCACTGCTGGTGGGTGGCCTCATCTAGAGAGAGAGAAAGAGAAAGGTCAGAGCCTCCAGCCCAGCTCGGAGAGTGCCCCCAGCAGAGGCTACCCCTGGGGCAGTGGCCAGACCTGCTTTGGGGGCTGCTCCATTGAGCCCAGACTGACCACAAACCTGGCTTAACCCCTCTGTGGCCTTCAGGGTACTTATAGGTCCTGCCTCATCTGCTCCTCATTACCCTGACAAGCTGCTGGCTCTGCTAATTGGTGGGGCAGCCCAGGGCCCTCAGGTGGGGGCTTCCCTGCTATCAGCACTGGGGCCTCAATTAAGGGCTCTCAGTTATGGATTTGCTTTCTCTCAGTTTGAGGTCTCCTCCTGGAGCTTGCCAAGGCTCTGATTTGAGATCTCCCCCCTTGCTCTGTGCAGGTGCAAAGAGCTGAAGGTGATGAGATGCCAGAACCTGCCCTGCTGAGCCCCCCAGGGATGGGAGAAACTGGATCCCAGGTGAGGGGAGGCCCCTCTGCATCCCCAGCTCTGTGCCCGCACAGAGCTTTTCTTGTCTGGGTCATTTTCCCAGCAGGATCCACCCTAAAGCCGCCGTTATCCCCCGAGAGTGCAGGAGCTTCCTCAGCTGGGGGAGAGTGACAGGAAACCCCTCCCAGCCCTGCCCCTGCCCCGCTGCACAGGGGGAAAGGCAAAGCCGAGAGAGCAGCTCCATCCTCCTCATCCTCCCTCCTGCGGGAGGCACAAAGCCTCTTCCCCATGGCCTGGGGACTGCCTGGGGCTGTCCGCCCTCATTGCCAGCGCAGCGGGATGGGAGCACAGGGATGCTGCGGGAAGGAGCCAGCGCAGAGCCCCGGCAGGGCTGGAGGAGGGGCCGGGGATGCGGTGGCTGAAGCTGCCGCTGGCTCCGGGGAATCGCGTGGGCCGGAGCGTTTCCCGACGGGAGCTTTGCTAGACAGAGCTGAAGTGTTTGTCTGCCGCTCTCGGCTGCCCCTTCCTCCCACCTGATGCCCACGGCTGGTGACTCATCCCGCTCCCCCGGCTCTTCCCCTCTCCGCCGCCTCGCGGGTGACAGAGCCGGTGGCCCTGCGTGACAGCGGCAGCGCCGTGTCCTCACCTGTCCCCTCACCTGTCCCCTCCATCCGCCTGCCCCGCGCCCCGGCGGCCGCTGGACCTTGGCAGGGACCTGGCGGTGCCGTCACCGCGCGTCACCGGCCGGGGGTGGCCGCGGAGCATAAATCCCCTGCGCTGCCCAGCCAGCCCTCGGGGCCACCATGTCCCTCTGGCGGGGCACGCTCTGTCCCCCTGCACTCCAGGGCAGAGGCTCCAGCGACATCTTCTTCCACGTGGTGACCCCCGACCGCATCCCGCAGTTTGTTATCCCGTCCCTGGACACCCACAAGAAGCAGCGATGCTCAGGCAAGGGGACGGGGGAGGGGACGGCTTGGAGGAGCAGCTGGGACCTAGCGGTGCAGGATGAGCACGGCTCTAACTCATCCTCTTTTGACTCATCCTGCGCCAACCCAGACCCCACTGCTTGGGCAGCTCTGTCCCTGCCGCACCTCCCCAAGGTCACCACGCCGTACGGCTTTGTCACCCTGGGGCGGAGCCCGCAGGTCACCAGTGAGGAGGCGTTTTTTCACTCGGGCTCAGGCCACCCTCGGGGTCCTGCTGCCAAGACACGTCCCAGTTGCAGACATCTCGGGATTCCTGCTGCTGAGGAAGACTCTGGGATGGGAGGAAGCCAGAGGGACCACAAGCAGCCAAGTCCCTGTGCCAGCGGTCACAAGGACGATGGAAGCAGCCCGACCCCAGCAGGGCTTCCCCTGCCCAGATGTGCCAGAGACATACGAATAACAGAGGCTCTGGAAAGCCAAGAGGCAGGGAAGAGGGACAGGAGGCTCCTGAGCATGGACTGTCCGAGGAGCAGCTCCCTGGAGTTCCCCGTGGCGACAGCCAGGAAGAATTTGTTCCAGAGGATCCTCAGGAGGCACCTTGTCCACCCGCGGCAGCTCAAGCTTGGGCATTTCACTCTCCACTGATCCTGCAAAGCAGCTCCCAGGAGCTGAGGTTCCCTAAAGACCTGGGGAAGAGACACTTCTGTCAATGCCTCAGAACGCTGAGAGCATCGGGGTGTCACCTTCCCTGAGGGGACCGCCTTGAGGTGACAATGCCACAGGGCACAGCTGGGAGGGACACAGCAGTGCGGGGGAGCAGAGGGGCTCTGGGTTTGTGACTGCTCAGAGCCTGAATAAAAGTGCAAACATTTCATCTGAGCTGTCGTCCTCTCCTTTTTCTTTCTTGTGCACTCAGGTGTCACCAGGGTGTTTTGGTGACCCCAGCACCCTCTCCTGTTGTACCCCCAGGCTCCTGAGCTGAGAGCAGGTTCTTGATGGGCTGACACTGCTGGAATGCAGAGCAGGGAACACTGAGCCCCAGGAGCTGCAGCAGGCCAGGAGGGAAGAGTGACCACATCCGCTTTCTAACTTTGTGGCCATGACCTCGTGTGTTTGAATGTGTCAGGGTCCCTGTCCCAGCCTTGCAGGAGGGACCTCAGCTCCAGGACACTGCAGCTGTCCTGAAACAGTGACCCCTCACCATTCCAGAGGGTGCAGTTTCCAACCACTCCTAACCAGCTGTGATAAGCAAGTCTCACTTTATTGACTGTTCCCTCATAAATGGCTTTTTTTTTTTCCTGCTTTTATTGAGCAGCAGAACCTGCAGTGCCAGAATGAAAGAGTTTATGGTCAGCAGTGTTTGGGGGCTGCTGAAGCAGAGTGTCAGCAGTGCTGGGCTGCTGCCAGCTCTCCTTCCAGGGCTCTGATTCTTCAGGAGACCCCTGAGAGGTGCAACTGGGAGGGCTGGACCCAGTCCAGGCGTGCTGGGAGTCGCTGAGGTCCCTGCACGAGCAGCAATCAGGATTTGCATGTGGGCCATTAACCAAGCAGTCATTAACCCGGTTTGCCTCCCACCCCTCTGTGGCTGTGTCACTTGGGCCACGTCAGTGACTTTGTTTTCCTCATCCCTCCAGTCTGGTTCGACCCTCAGCTATCTGTTGGAACTGCCACTTCCAAGGGAGCTTTTCCTGCAGTGTGCAACAGGGACGAGCACAAATAGCCCTGGAGTCCCTGCTCCCCTCCAGATGGGGCTGCAGGAAGCACCAGCAGCCAGAGGATCCATCCCAGTGCTGTGGAGGGGGTGGGAGCTGGTCAGACGTGTCCCCCTGCACGGCTTCTGTTCACGACTCCAGCACAGCAAGATGTGGCAGCCAGCAATGCTGGAAGGGGAGCTGGGATCAGGGATGTGACAGAAAATCCACTCCCTGCTTATTCTGAGGAGCACTGGCACTATGGAATGAGTCAGGGACCCAGGCTCTGCAAATTTAAATTGATCTCCAGCTCCTGAGGGCATCGTCTCTGCTCAGCACTTGGGGCTGGGAGGGCAGATTGAGTTACCAGGGATTAATAAACGAGCTCTTATCAGTTACCCGGGCTGTGAGAACTGAACATGTGCGTGCTCTGAGCTGACAGGCGACTGGAAATTAAGCCACGCTCCTGTAAACCTCTCTCCTCTCTCCTTCGATGCTCAAGGTACTGCAGAACAGTGCCTCTGTATGACTGGCTCAGCATCTCCTGGGGAAAACATGGAAACAACTCCTCTGAAGCTGACTGAACCTGCTGTATTTACCAGTTAAACCTGGACACAGGGAGCTGCAACTCCCGGGCTTTATTCCTTTCTTGGGGACCTTCCTGAGCTCCCATGAACTTTTTAAAATGTCCTTTATCTTGTCTACAAAATAGAAATCCACTCTGCTTCCCAGGTGGGTTGCAGGGCTTTGTTCATCCTTGTTCCCAGTACCAGTTCCCGGTACCAGTTTCCAGTACCAGTGCCCAGTACCAGTTCCTTGTACCCAGTTCTCTGGTACCCTTGCAGGATTTCCCAAGGGAAGAAATATTATGTGTTCCTGCAGCCTGCCATGGTGCAAGATGAATTTCCTCTGGGTGTGCCAGCGTGGGGATGATCAGCCCAGAGAGAATCACGGGTTCTAGGATTGTTTAAAATGGTTGCAGTGGCAATTGCTGGCAGTGGGAGTTGTTCCCTGGCAGGAGTGGAGTTGGGGCTGAATGAGGATGGAAACAAATTCCCTGCCGCACAGCAAAGGTGCTCTGTGGCAGAATTGTGCCTCTGCCTGCCAGGTTCCAGCTCAAGGCACCTCTCCAGGCTGTGAAGTGAGAAGGACAGTATCTCCCAGTGCCTCTGAAATTTACAGGATGCCCTTTCCCTGCAAACCAGGCAGGGAGGACATTACAACAGGAGGTATCAAGATGCGACAAGATAAATTGTCATTACCAGCCACTGATCATCCTGCCTGGGCCTGCTGCATTTTCTAAATGTTGTTTTGGTCTGACTCAGAATTTCCTTCCAGCCTCCTGCAGGTAGAGGAAAGCTCAGGGCTAATTATCCCCTCCTCATCCCACGCTCTGAGCAGCACCAACCACGCCTGGCTGCAAGGAGGGGGAATCAGAGGAGGAACCAATTCCAAGCTCCTGACTTTGGGGGGCTGGGCTGGGGACAGAGCTCTAAATCCTCTGCAGCTCCACAGCCCCTCTGCACCCTGTCCCCATCTGTGAGACTGAGACCCCTCTTCCCTCCCTGTGACCCTTCTGGAATGTTCTGGCACCAGTTTATTCCAAGAAAACCAATTAAACTGGGCAGATACCTAGAGTGTTTCCCAGTGCCTCATTCCTGCAAAATGTATCAGGAAAAATTGACAGCTCTTCCCTTTGGTCTCAGGGGCTCCAGTGTATCCCTCAGGTTCTCTCCTCCCTGTTCTCCAGAATTCCCACTGAAACCCATGGAATTCAGGATCTATTCCTTCTCTTCCCCCTAACCAGTTTGCTGCCATCACAGATCACACCCACCTCCAAGGGGTGACAATTTCTGGCTGTCAACAACCTCCAGTGTCACCAATGTCACCTGTTGCAGGTGGCTTTTGGCCACGTTGGGCACAAGGAGGTCTCACAGGCACCCAAGCAACAGCAAAGAAATCTCATGGAGAAATCCCATTTCCCTGTGATTTTTATGCTGGGGAGCACTCGGCCTTGCTGGGATCGATAGGGAGCTGCTGCCTGTGCCAGGAATTTACAGTCAGTGTCAGTGCCTGGGGCTGAGATAAATCCCTTCACGGGCTCATTAGCTGCATAGCTCCTCTCCCAGCTAATTGGGGCTGCACAGGTCAGGCTCTGGCTATGACCCAGTCTGCTGCAGGCTGGAGTCCCAGTCTGGGCAGCAGGGAGCACAAAGGGATGGACACCAGGATATTCTTCATTCCCATGGACCTGAGCATGCAGTTTCCCACCTGGTTCCCCAATGTGCACCTCCCTGGTCCAGTTTATCCAACCTTCCACCCCTCTGAGCCCCCTGACACCCCTTCTCTGCCCTCCAGAACCTCCAGCACCACTCCTGCACTGCAGCTTCAGCGGTGCCTGGATGCTCCAGCTTCTCCAGGGGGTTGCATTTCAGCTCCTCAGCTGGCAGGCTATTTGTGAGCAGGTAGAAGTGTCTGGATTTATCCTCATTTGTTCCCTGAATGGCTTTGTTTGCTTCTTTCCATTACTGAAAACACCTGACAGCCAGGCTGTGCTTGCTGCCGGTGCGTGGCTCCTGGAAAAGCTCAGCATTCCTGCTGGGCAGAGCCCTGGGAGCCTCAGGGCAGCAGCTGCTCTCTGCTCAGCCGTGCTCACAGGCACAAACCACTTTTCCAGCCTGGCTCAGCTGCAGGACCTCTGTCCCCAGCTGGGAGTGCAGCCAGCTCTGTGCTTTTCCCTTCAGATGCTCCAAGAGATCCAACTGTGGCTCTTTTGAGCAGGAAAAATCCTGCCTGTGCTCCCTCCTTGGGGTTACTTCAAACCTCACCGTGAGCATCTGTTGCTCTTCACAGAATCCCAGACTGGTTTGGAATGGAAGGGACTTCAATATCATCTCATTCCATCCCCTCCCATGGCAGGGACACCTTCCACTGTCCCAGGATGCTCCAAGCCCCATCCAACCTGGCCGTGGACACTTCCAGGGATCCAGGGGCAGCCACAGCTGCTCTGGGCCAGGGCCTGCCCACCCTCAGAAGGAAAAAATTACTCCTAATATCCAGTCTAAACCTACTCTCTGTCAGTCGAGGGGGGGCCATTCCCCATTTTCCTGTCCCTCAAGGCCCCTGGAAATGGTTTCTCTCATTCTTTCTTGCAGGCTCCCATCAGGTCCTGGAAGGCCACAGTGAGGTCACCCCAGAGCTTCTCTTCTCCAGTTGAACAATCCCAGCTCTCCCAGCCCTTCCTCCCAGCAGAGCTGCTCATCCTGGTGCTTCCTCTGGCCTGGCTCCAGCAGCTCCAGCTGCTCCCTGTGCTGGGCCCCAGGGCTGGGGCAGCTCCATCACTGGGGATGGTGAGGTGGGGTCTCACCATCCCCATCCAGCCCAGCCCCAGTCCCTGCCCAGCCACCCCAACACCCCCACCCTGAGCATCCCTGGCAGCGCTGTCCAAACGCTCCTGCAGCTCTGGCAGCCTTGGGGCCGGGACCATTCCCTGGGGAGCCTGGGCAGTGCCAGCACCCTCGGGGGGAAGAACCTTTCCCTGAGCTCCATGCCAAGCCCTGGCACAGCTCCAGCTGTTCCATAAATCCAGCTGGAACAATCCACATCCCTTTCCTTTGGCATCTCCAGCTCTGTGCTGAGCTGGAACACGAGAGGAGGCAAGTAATGATTTTATTTCCAGCTAGAATTTATTGATTTCTTGGACACAGGAAAAAGAGCAGCTGACATGGATTAATGCACCTCCTCCTCCTTCCCACTGTCCTTGGGCAGCCACCTGTGGTGTTGTGAAGCTGCTCCTGGGAATCATCTCCCACCCTGGGATGCTGAACCAGCACCAGCAGCACCACAGAGCTTTCCAGGGCTCTCTGCTCCTGGAAGAACTCCTGGTTTAACACCAGGAGAGGCTCTTCCAGCATGGCCTGAGCCTGGAAGTGTCTCCAGGCTGTGCAAAAAAAAAAAAAAAACCCCAAGGCTGGGAAAATGATTTCTTGCAAATACTGCTTTTCCCAAGGGTGGGCACAGCTGTGGGCTGTGACTCCCTCATGTCCAGACAAGCTCACGGAAGAGACATCAGGAGGAAGGAAAACAGTCCCAAATGAATGAAGCAGCTCCTGTTCCTCTGAGGGTCAAACCGTGGGAGGTGCCAAGGCAGAGTGTGGAACAAAATTATTTTGCTTTCTACCTTGTTTTATCTACATGGATAATGAGCAAATGCAAAGGGAAATCCAGCTCCCTGTCTCTGTCCTGTGCTGGAAACAGGAGCAGCCCCTGCAGATGCTTCCCTGGCTGAGCTGGAGCCTCCCCTGGGCAGATTCCAGCCTCCAGCAGTGGGAGCAGCTTTGGCACAGCTCAGAGGAGGTGGAGGAGTCCCTGCCAGCAGGACCCTGCTGTGGCTCCAGGGCTGGGTGGGAATTCAGCTCCTGTGTGCCCCAGAACCTGAGTGGCAAAGCTGCCAAAAGCAGAGGCTGGACAAATGCTGCTCTGGGTGTCCCAGCTGAGCCCTCCTCCTGCCGAGCCATGTTGTGCCAGGGGCACCTGCCCAATGCCCCTGGATCCCTGGGAGTGCCCAAAGCCAGGCTGGATGGGGCTTGGAGCAGCCTGGGATAGTGGAAGCTTGTTGGATTCTGCCCTTTTCTGACCCAGACGTGGGGCACCTGAGAGGCGTTTTAAAAACTCCAAAAAATAATAAAAATAATCCAACAGAAGTGCATTATGGATTATTATCCCATCTCATCCATGGCAGGGGTGGCATGAGATGGGATTTAAGGTCCCTCCCAACCCAACGCATTCCAGGATTCCCTGAGCTCACAGCCTGGGAGGGCCAGACCCAGGCACAGCCCTGCTCCTACAGAAATGGGATTCATGTCCCTTTCAAGGTGGTTTTTGCTGTGTGTGAACAGCTGCCTTGGTTCTAGACAGTTTTAAGAGCTGAACATTCTAAACTTATTTCCCTTTCCTTATAATTTTAACCCGTTCCTTTCCACCACCAAAGAGAAACAAATATTAACAGATCTACGTTAAAAATGTAATTTCAATGTATTCTATCAGCTTATCCTTAGATCTTGCTGGCCTTTCTCAGAGTTATCTCCAACCTCTGAACACTCCTGGATCCCTGGGATCTCTCCAAAGCTGTTGTCCCCTCCCTGTCTGTGCGAAACCTCTGCCCTTCAGCTTTCTCTCTGCATATCTTGGCAAAATTCATGTGAGGGCAGCCAGGGAGGGAAATGAGCAGTTCAGCAGAGGTGACGACTGCACATCTTCATCAGCAAGGCTGAATTATGGTCCCCTAGAGACCACCTGCTGCTTCCTCCCCACCTTCACATGGGCAGCTGCATGTGACAGTGCTGCAAGAACTTCTAACCCAGCAGTGCCCCTCCTTCCAAAGCCAATTTGGAGTCATTTTTGGAGTCATGAGTCATTTTAAAAGATACACGGTTCACCTTTGTAGCTGCTTCATGTTAATTGACTCAAAAAAAAAAAAAAAAAAAAAAAAAAAAAAAAAAAAAGGAAAAAAAACCCCAGCAGATTCATTACATTTCTTTAATTGCCTCAGGGCTGGGTGTGCTGTGAGGGAGATTTAATTTAGCTCGGAGATGGTGTTCATCAGTGGGTAAAAGTGGTGTGGGCTGATCTGCCCCTGATCAAAACAATGTTTGGTGAAGCTCTGGAGAGTCTGGAGCTGCTGGGGGATGAAACAACCCAAAGCACTCCTCGGTGACAGCTGCATTTTGCTGTGCCCAGCTCCCCTCTGTACCCTACTGGAGGTTGCTCCAGGGGCTGGGAATCTTTGGGCTATCAGAGAACAGGACGGGATGGGGCAGGGAGGGAGCTGAAGGGGCTCTGTGCAGACAGCTCCTGCCCTCAGATAGGGTTTACATGGGAATATCAGCATTTCTGCCCCAAAAAGGCTTCACCCATGCAGCTCCTAGGCTGGGCAGGGAGGGCTCCACCTGGACTCACCTGAGCTCTGCAGAGAAAGCCAAAACTCTGGGGAAACTGAGGCACACAAGGTGTAACTCACCCAGAGCTGCCCAGCAGGAAGAGGGTTCTGCATGACCACGAATATCCCAGCTAAGGCTCTCTGGAAGCCATTCCCTGTGTCCTGTCCCTCCAGGCCTTGTCCCCAGTCCCTCTCCAGCTCTCCTGGAGCCCCTTCAGGCCCTGCAAGGAGCTCTGAGCTCTCCCTGGAGCCTTCTCCTCTCCAGGGGAGCACCCCCAGCTCTCCCAGCCTGGCTCCAGAGCACAGAAGCAAAGCAGATTATTTCAGTCCCAGTTCCTGGTTCCAGCTCTGGTTCCCCAAAAACTGAACACACCTGAACACATTTCTGTTCTCGCTGAAATCAAGGGCACTGCTCAAACACCCTGGCTTTAAATCACAGGACTTGGATCTGCAAGGGGCTCTGAGCTCTCCCCAGAGCCTTCTCCTCTCCAGGTGAGCACCCCCAGCTCTGCCAGCCTGGCTCCAGAGCAGAGGGGCTCCAGCCCTGCAGCAGCTCCACGTCCTCCTGCTGTTGTTCCCCAGCTCTGCAGGTGGGAGGAGAAGAAGGGAGGAGAAACAAGGGGATGCTTTGAGTCTCTTCGGCAGCAGGGAATGCTTCTGCGGATGGAGCTGTCAGGGAATTCTTTCTCCTCCCTACTTTTGCTGTCCCCCAGGGCTCGGTGGCACTGCAGGTGACCTCCGGGAGCAGCACTTCCCTGTAATCCCAGGGGAATCTCCAAGCCTGCCCGCGCTGAGAGGCAGCGCTGGAGGCAGCTAAAGCCCCGAGCTCCTGGGAGGAGTGCGCTCCTGCGAGGCAGAGCGCTCCGCTGCTCTCCTCCTCTGCCGGCATCGGCAGCTGCCTCCGGGGCTCCTGCCAAAAGCTGGCATTTGTGGAAACAAGATGACTTTAGCCAAGCTTGCTTAGACTTTTGGTGTAGATTATGGTTCAGTCAAGGTTTTTATCTCAGAAGGGCTGAGATAAATATATATTCATACATACATACATATATATATATTATTAAATATATTAATAAATTACATATATAAAATAAATATACTATTGTATATTAAATTTAATATATAATACACAAATAAATCATTAATATAGCAAAATTATTAAATATAAATATATATTTGTTATTATATTATTTATTAATTTATATTGATATAAAATATAGAAATACATATTATATAAATATAATAAATATATTTTTATATAAATATATTTATTATTTGTGTTATTTATATTTATTATTTATTATTTATTATTATTTATTATTATTATATATGTTTAACAATAACCATGAATATTGTTATATATAATATATAATATATAATATATGATATATAATATATAATATATATAATATATTATATATGATATATAATATATATTATATAATATAATATACAATATATTATATATTATGTATTATATATTATATATTAGATGATATTAGATATTATTATATATTATTACACATAGAGTATTATATAAATATATAAAAGTATAATTATATAAATATATAAAAGTATAAGATATAACACATAAATAGAAATTAATATATATTAATAAATATATACTAATTAATATATATTAATAAATATATACTAATATATTTATTTTTATATATCAGTTCGGTCCTATATCTACCCAATTAATGAGACTAATCTTAATGATTTTAACTGAGGCGATTCCCTGGCTGGAGATGAAACAGCAGCTTATTTACCTGCTGGATCCTGGCCAGACAATGCAGCAGCTCAAGGATCTGGCCCTTACATTTCCCAACGTGCTCCAGTCAGTGCCGGAATCCTGTCCCTTCAGTGCTGGCAGTTTATGGGGGGGTTTTACTGCTGTTATTTCAGGCAGCGTGCCCAAGGGGGAACAGTGGGATTGATATCCAGGGAACAAATCCAGGGGTAATGGTCCCCGGGAGGCCAGGGCCAGGGGAGCTGACAGCTCGCATCCCTGGGCAGCCAGGTGGAACTGCTGATCCCTGAGCTGCACTTGGGATACGCTGCCAGGAACATCCAGGGATGCATTGCAGGGCATGGGAATAAAAATTGTTTACACACAGAGCTCCTCGCTCTGCTGAGAGGCACCATAAATCCTGATTTGATATTCCCCTGGGGTCCTGCCTTCCCAGAGTGTGCAGGTGTGAGCTCGTGGAATCCTGGAATGTTTTGGGTGGGAAGGGACCTTAAATCTCATCCAGTGCCACCCCTGCCATGGGCAGGGACACCTTCCACTGTCCCAGGCTGCTCCACACCCCATCCAGCCTGGCCTTGGGCACTGCCAGGGATCCAGGGGCAGCCCCAGCTGCTCTGGGCACCCTGTGCCAGGGCCTGCCCACCCTCCCAGGGAACAATTCCTGCCCAAAATCCCATCCATGCCTGCCCTCTGGCAGTGGGAGCCATTCCCTGTGTCCTGTCCCTCCATCCCTTGTCCCCAGTCCCTCTCCAGCTCTCCTGGAGCCCCTTCAGGCCCTGCAAGGGGCTCTGAGCTCTCCCTGGAGCCTTCTCCTCTCCAGGGGAGCACCCCCAGCTCTCCCAGCCTGGCTCCAGAGCAGAGGGGCTCCAGCCCTTGCAGCATCTCCGTGGCTCCTCTGGCCTGGCTCCAGCAGCTCCACGTCCTCCTGCTGTCATTCCCCAGGGCTGGGGCAGCTCTGCAGGTGGGCTCTCACTTGAGCGGGGCCGAGGGGCAGAATTCCCCCTTTCCCTTGGTTCCATGGCTCTGTGTCCCAGTGTCCTGCCCAGTGCTCTTCTCTGGCCTCTGCTCTCCCTGGCTCAGGGCTTTCCAGAAGACCCAAGAGAGGAAAGTTGCTGCTTGCCCTACAATTGAAATATCTGTGGGTTTTTCATCTTTGTGACCAGTTGAGAGCCCCTCTCCAGGTTTTATTTCTCTCCTCCAACTTCTTATATGTGATTTCTTTCACCATTTCCTTCTCTTTCTTCTCCTTTCCCCTCCATGTCTAGTTTAACTCCATCCTCCTTTAGCTAAGGCACACATCAGGGTTTTTTTAAGCAAAACCCTCCTCACACCTCTCCTCCAGGTGGTGCTTGGAGCAGCAATGAGGCCCCAACCTCCTTTTCAGCTGCTCCCTCCCAGGCAGCCTCACCTTTGCAGAGAAGCTCAGGGGATCCTGAGCCATTCCCGGGGGAAGGGATCCATCCTGCCCCATGCTCAGCCCCAGCCCCAGCCCTGGAGCTGCTCTCAGATCCATCTCTGGTTCCAGAAGGAGTTTGCACTCAGGTCCATCAGCATTTCTGTGCCAGGCAAACAATCAGGAGAAGCCTTCTTTGGGGTGGGATGTTCCACCTTCTGAAAAAGATTGATTTTATTAGGAAAAGCTTCCCAAGGAGCAACATTTCCTGCTGCTCCTCGGCTTTCCCATGAGGGGTGAGCTCTGCTCCATATCCTTGCTGCTGCCCAGCACGAGAGGCAGGGCACTGGTTTGGGTGGGACATGGGCAGTCCCCAAGGTCCTTTGAACTGAAGTGTCCCTAAATTTATTTGTAGTTTTCAACACTTTTTGGTTGGTTCCTGTGGGAATGCAAGGAGCCAGAACAAGCAGCTGCCAAATCATAAAATCCTGGAATATCCTGAATTAGAAGGGATCATCAGTGCAGCCCCTGTCCCTGCCCAGACACCCCAACACCCCCACCCTGAGCATCCCTGGCAGCGCTGTCCAAACGCTCCTGCAGCTCTGGCAGCCTTGGGGCCGGGACCATTCCCTGGGGAGCCTGGGCAGTGCCAGCACCCTCGGGGGGAAGAACCTTTCCCTGAGCTCCGTGCCAAGCCCTGGCCCAGCTCCAGCCCTTCCTGGGCTCCTGTCCCTGTCCCAGAGCAGAGATTGGAGCTGCCCCTGAGGACACTTCATCTTCCAAGAGAGGCTACGACAAAGCCCTGTGACACCTGAATGACCTGAGGGACCTTGTTGGAACCCAGAACTTTGTAAATAAATGTCCAGGTGCTGCTTCAAGAGAACAGAATTGCTGGGGCTGAGCAGGAGCTGCTGTGGGAGTGTTGGAGGTTCAGACCCTTCTTGATGTCACTGTGGCTGCTCTACCCTGTTTTGGCTGACCCTGCTCCTCCTGAGACTTGTAAAATCTTCCCAGAGCCATGGAAAAAGGAGAGATTCCACTCTGGTCTGTGCATTTCCCAGCAGAGTCAGCTCTCGCAGGAAAACAGTTGATCCTTCATGGACAGGAGTTCAGGAAGTGGGAGCAAAATATTGGTATTTTCTTTGAGGGCCAGGAGACAACGTGGTCTTAAATTATTCATGGGACCCTCCTGGCAGCACGCGCCACACAGGAGAGAAGTCTGCTTAAAATTCTGAGCCTGCCTATGCAAGGGGAATAATGATTAGACTCATGTAAATGTTAAAAAAGGAATGTCTTACCACTAATTAAGCCTATTTATCTTGCACAGCTCGAGCAGTTAACAACCCAATAAAAGGTATCACCGTGTAACAGGGTGTTTATTTATCAGATGATTTTTCTGAATGTGAGGGCCTCTCCTTTACAAATGATTTGATGAAAGAGCAGATGGCACATGAAGATAAAAAAAGCCTGACTGTTGCCCTGGATGTGAGCTCAGAGTGAGGCAGCTCCACTGAACATCATCATTAATATTTAAGGGCAGAGCGAGGCTTCCTCAGGACACAGAGCTGTCTCCTGCACCAGGGGAATGTGAGAATCCTGGAATGCTTTGGGTGGGAAGGGACCTTAAAGCTCATCCAGTGCCACCCCTGCCATGGCAGGGACACCTTCCACTGTCCCAGGCTGCTCCAAGCCCCATCCAGCCTGGCCTTGGGCACTGCCAGGGATCCAGGGGCAGCCCCAGCTGCTCTGGGCACCCTGGGCCAGGGCCTGCCCACCCTCCCAGGGAACAATTCCTGCCCAAAATCCCATCCAGCCCTGCCCTCTGGCAGTGGGAGCCATTCCCTGTGTCCTGTCCCTCCAGGCCTTGTCCCCAGTCCCTCTCCAGCTCTCCTGGAGCCCCTTCAGGCCCTGCAAGGGGCTCTGAGCTCTCCCTGGAGCCTTCTCCTCTCCAGGGGAGCACCCCCAGCTCTCCCAGCCTGGCTCCAGAGCAGAGGGGCTCCAGCCCTGGGAGCATCTCCGTGGCTCCTCTGGCCTGGCTCCAGCAGCTCCACGTCCTCCTGCTGTTGTTCCCCAGGGCTGGGGCAGCAATGGGGGGTCCTGAGGCAGCCGCACAGAGGAACAGAATCCCTCACTGGACCCTTCTTTGGACTCAGCCCAGCACAGGGGGGTTTCTGGGCTTCTCACCCTGCCAAGACTCCTCAAGCTTCTTGTCCACCCCCACCCCAGGTCCTGCTCCCCAGGGCTGTGATTTCCCTGCTGCCAGACCTTTCCTTCTTGGTGTTGTAGCATCCCACAGTGATCTGGAGGAGCTGGATCAATTTCTTCCCAGTACTTGTCTAAGCCTGCCCTTCTAAGGACTGGGCCCTGTCCTGTGGGGTGTCTCAGCTGGAGAGGCAGCCCCACACCAGCTGGACAGTCAAGTGATCGCCAAAGGTGAGGAGGTGTCAGGACACACAGCTGGGCCACCCCACAACAGCTCTGCAGTCCTGGATGAGGTTATCCCACATGCAGAGATATCCCAAACTGTGGGACCTGGCATGGGACTGCCTGGAACATCTGCTGCAGGCCATGCAGGCTGTGGAGGACAGCATGGAGAGGTCCTTGCCAGCAGCCCCTTTGTCTCCTGCCTCCCAATGTCCAGCTCTCCAAGGCCCTGAGCTGCTGCAGGTCTCTCCAAGGACATGGAACAAACACCATCTGACTTCCAGAGCCGGAGCAGAGGTGACCTCCTCTCTGAAAGTGCTGACTGAGGCAGGACCTGCCTGCATTGTCACCTTTGTCACGCTGCGTCCCCACCCTGGGGAGGGCCAGCAAGGGCCAAGTCAGCAAATGGAAAGGGGCTGGTCTGTCCCCTCGGTGCCAACACCTCCACTCAGCTGGTTTTATCCAAGGACACGAGTTTTGGAGAGATTATTCCAACTCCTGGATGTGGCCTGGAGGGCACTGGCTGTTTACTGCAGTGTTCCTGCTGACGTGGGCAGGGGAGAGGGTCTGGAGGGAACAGGAGGAGATGAAAGGCACTGCTGAGGAGCAGGAAAGAACTGCAGTGTCTTTGGGGAAGCAGCAAGGAGTGAGAGAGGAGAAGGAATGAGAGAGGAGGGAGCTGTGCAGGGAGAGCTGGAGTTACGGAAAGAGCCGGAACTTCGGTGTCAAGGTGCTCAGAGGAACAGGCTTGACGGGGGAAAGGCTTTGGAAGGTTTGGTCTCTGAAACAAAGAGTAAAAGCTAGTCTGGAGGGATCCTGAAGGACCAGCAGGCATGGGAACACTGATTTTTAGGTAAAAGGAGTCAGGAGAGCTTCTACTCATCAGTGGCCTGGGCCCATGTGGCCACACGGACCCCCCCACCTCTGACCAAACACTGCCAGCAGATCAAACCAGAAGATAAATTGTGTTACAGTGTCGGAATCTGTGATATTTAGATGCTCCTGAGATTGTAGAAAGTCTCTGTCTTTCAGCCCCGCTGCCAAAGAAGGAATCGTAATTCGTCTGTGCTGGTTTTCAAGGTTGTTTATTTCTTATCTAAAATATTTTCTCTCTGGCCTGCAGCAGGTCTGTCTCGCAGGACAGTGTGTGGGGCTCTGCCCCTCAGTGGGAATTACAAACATTATATACCAAAAACTACGTGTGGTATGTTTACAATAACGTGCCAATATCCATCACCCATGTTGAACAGTGTGTGCCCAGCCCAAACCAACAGAAAAATGCCAACACCACAGTGAAACATGGAGGGCGTGAAGAAGAAGAAAAAGGACAAGGCACGCCCAGTTTCCTCCATCTTGCCTCATTTGAACCCCTTATCTAGAATCCTAAAATTCTACTTTTGCACCCGTGCCACACTAATTACTACTTATATCAAACACTTAGAGCTTGTAATTCATCCTGTAAGACTGAAAACCTTTCCATGGACAGAGATCAGAGACAGTGTCTCTCGGGGCTCTGTACAGGGGGGCTCCTGACCCCCTGCCAGGGTCCCAGACCTTCCAGGGCAGCCACAGGGACGCCCTGGATTCCCACATTACAGCTGCAGCCCTTCGTGCTGGGGATGGGAACAGAGGGATTTGGGGGTTCCCTGTGCTGGGAGGGCACACCAGGACCATCCCTTTGGGTATACCCAGGTGACCTTTCACTCCCCAAGCCCCTGGAGCAGTTTGAGAAAACCTGGCTGGGTTTGTAAAGATCCAGTGGCCTCTGGCCACATGGAAACAAGTGGCTGTAAATGCAGGAATGTGCCCTGTTCAGAGAACATAATTTATCTGCTTTTATTTATTCATTCAGGCTGTTGATGTTCAAACCTCAGGAACCACACAGGCTCCTTCCCATGAAGTTGCTAATCCCTGTGGAGTGCCTGGGAATGACAGGTCTTTTTAGGAGTGTGATATCTCAGGAGAATTTCAAAAGGAATTTCATGCAAATGTAGTGATTTTTTTTCTGCACACGATGATAAGGTTCACCTTTCCTGTCCAGGCTTTTCTTTTTCCCCTAAAAGAAAAGCCTCTGTTTACTTCGGGGTGCCATTTTCTGGGGATGGGTTTTGTCATTTGTTATGCTGTTAAACTCCCCACTGATCCATTGTCAAATCCTTGTCTCGAGATCACAACCATGACAAACTGCAACAGCCTTCAAGGCTCTTGTCAAAATCCATCTGGACTTTTCACGCTGAAATTGAGTGTTCCAAAGACTGACTTTGTTCCTAGAAAGAAGAAAAAAACCAAGGAAAACTTCTTGGTTCTGCAGTGGAGGAACATGTCAGGTAATGGATCCTGTCTTGATTACATTGATACTGTAAATAAGAGGTTTTTAAAATTCCAGCTGGATCTCTCTCTTCCAAGGCAGCAGAGCTCTCTGGAGAGGCAGGAGGGGATAATTCCTCACGTTTTCAAGGGATGTGTCAGCCATATCCATGAACTTTGCAGGCCTGATCCTCGTGCTGGTTCCAGATCACTGGGGGATGCTAAACCAAAGAGGGGAAGGGTCTGGCAGCAGGGAAATCACAGCCCTGGGGAGCAGGACCTGGGGGTGGGGGTGGACAAGAAGCTTGAGGAGTCTTAGCTGTGCACTGGTGGCCCAGAAACCTCCCTGTGCTGGGCTGAAGTATCCAGGGAGGGATTCTGTTCCTCTGTGCTGCTGCCTCAGGACCCCCCATTGCTGCCCCAGCCCTGGGGAACAACAGCAGGAGGATGTGGAGCTGCTGGAGCCAGGCCAGAGGAGCCACGGAGATGCTGCAAGGGCTGGAGCCCCTCTGCTCTGGAGCCAGGCTGGGAGAGCTGGGGGTGCTCCCCTGGAGAGGAGAAGGCTCCAGGGAGAGCTCAGAGCCCCTTGCAGGGCCTGAAGGGGCTCCAGGAGAGCTGGAGAGGGACTGGGGACAAGGCCTGGAGGGACAGGACACAGGGAATGGCTCCCACTGCCAGAGGGCAGGGCTGGATGGGATATTGGGAATTAGGAATTGTTCCCTGGGAGGGTGGGCAGGCCCTGGCACAGGGTGCCCAGAGCAGCTGGGGCTGCCCCTGGATCCCTGGCAGTGCCCAAGGCCAGGTTGGACAGGGCTTGGAGCAGCCTGGGACAGTGAAAGGTGTCTCTGCCATGGCAGGGGTGGAATGGGATGAGCTTTAAGGTCCTTTCCCCCCAAACCATTCCATGATCCTGTGAAATTCCCTGAACATTGGCTTTGATTCCAGCAGTGTTTCCATCTTGGCCAGGCTGTGGCAGGGCTCGGTTTGCAGCAGACAAAGGTGCAGTGAGAATGACAGCAAGACAGACATGGGGCTGTGTGTGGCTGTAGTAACTGTGGTAGCCCTGGAGGAACCTGCACCTGCTCTCCCCTCACAGCTGAAGCTTCACATGACTTCCAACTGCCAGCAGAGATTAGGGTGGCCAAAGGGACAGTGTCCATCAGGATGGGAGGTGGAGGAGGAACCTCTGAGCCTCCTCTCACAGCCCCAAGGTTCCCATGACTGTAAATCCCTGTTTTCAGAGCGATTGATGGCACAAAGCTCATCTGAAGGCAAACACAGGGTGGATTTCCGAGCTGACATTCCGGGCTGAGCAAACTTCTCCCCACCACAAAGGTTTCAACATTTTCAGTTCCTCCTGTGGCTGAAGTTCAGGTGGAGGTGCTGGAACTGGCACCTCTTCCTCTCCGTAGACACATTCCCTGATGGCATAAGCTGATTTTTATATCTAGCTTGTCTTTTGTCTACTCCAAGGATAGGAAAGTGAGTGAAAGGAATCTGTTCCTTTAGGGTTGATGTTCAGCTCACAATGTCCATAGAGTTATGGAATGGTTTGGGTGGGAGGGAATCTTTAAAAGATTTTTAAAGACCAACCCCCTGCTATGGCTGGGGACACCTTCTGCCTCCAAGCTCCATCCAGCCTGGCCTTGGACACATCCAAGGATCCAGGGGCAGCCACAGCTGCTCTGGGCACCCTGTGCCAGGGCTTCCTCTTGTAAAAAATCTTCTTCCTTTGATCTCATTGATCTTCTTTTAGTTACATGAGCTTAGGAACTCATCCCTTGGGATAATGGAAACCAGCCTGGATCCCACAAAAGCAAAGGCATTTTCTCTCTTCAGCCATTCAGACTGCCCAGGAAACACCCTGGTAAATAATATCCCACATCCCAACGAAGTCATAGGGAATCCTGCTGGGACAAGGTTCTGAGCAGTCACCTGAAGGGAGGAATTGAATTGAATCGTTGATAATTGGTGTAAGAATTCCTGGCTGAGCCCTTGTCCTGTTTAGATCCATTACAGGAAGGTTGGAACCCTGGCTGGGTCTGCCTGGCTCAGTACAGACACAAAACTCATTAGCTCCACTGAGAAAAGCTTTCAGAAATGCACATAATTCAATTAGACCACCAGAAGATGATCTGATCATGTCAGCTCAATTATTCAGACTTGGGCAAGCTGAAATCTTTCCTGTCACCTAAACTTGGAGCTTTGTGCTGTGCCAGCCCTCCCATACCAACAGCTGAGCTTGGGAGATTTATCCAGACCTTATTCCTGCTTTTCAATTGACCTTTTTGGATAAGGAAATTCCTTAAGTTTGGTATCAGAGAGACACAGGATGGTTAAGGTTGGAAATTACCTCCAAAATCATCGAGTTCAACGTTCAACCAAATCTAAGCCTTGTTTCCAGGGAAGGGGATTCCACCACTTCCCTGGACAGCCTCTCCCCGTTCCTGGCCACTCTTTCAGTGAAGTTATTTTTAGGATATTAAAGAATGTTAATCAGAAGGAACAAAGGCATCCAGAACACCACAAGGTAGGAACAGATGTGGTGTGGGCTGGAGCTCCTGCAGCTCGGGATTCTCCCAACATGGATCTGGGCACGGAAGCTCTGCCTGCCTCCCATGGAGCTGCCTTTTGGCAAAATCCCCTCTCTCCACTTCATTTCATGGTGCTGATGCCTCTGTGTTCCCTTTTCCTGCTGTTCCTGCTCATTTCAAGCTTCTCCATCCTCAGGGAAATTCTGCTGTCCTTTCCCATGATCCCCACAAACCCAAATGTGAGATGAGAGAGTTTGCCACCATTTGCTTGTCTGGCAATCCCAATGTGTCTAATCCAGGGCTAAAGGAAAGAGGGATATTTTGTGCACTGGCAAAGCAGTCACTGCTCCTTCTCCTTTGATTGCACCATAAATAAAGCAGTAAATGTGACTCATCCTGGCCTTTCAGTGAGATATTGAATGGAAGGCCAGTTGGGAAGTTAAAATTCAGGTGGAAGACCCTCAGTTGGTGATGACTGGACACAGGATGAAGGGATTCTGATCATTTATTGAAGAGGAGACAAAAACCTGCAGCAGTTTTATAACATCGTCTGGCCAAAGGGAGCTCCTGCAACCATTCATGTTTTGAAGAATTTTCCTGTGGTTCTTGTTGGCATGGACAGAAAAAAAGGGGGAAAAGGGGTAGAAAGGTTAAAAAAAGGGATAGGAAGATACTGAAATATAAGGTATTCTGAGATTGGCAGCTACTCTGGGCCAGGAAACCTGCAAAAGGAGTGGCAAGAGATGAATGTGGGTAATGGAAATTATATATCACAATTATGGGATCATGAAATCTCCTGAGAAGAAAGGGATCCCCAGGGATCATCAGTGCAGCCCCTGTCCCTGCACAGACATCCCAACAACCCCACCATGAGCATCCCTGAGAGCGCTGTCCAAACGCTCCTGCAGCTCTGGCAGCCTTGGGGCCGGGACCATTCCCTGGGGAGCCTGGGCAGTGCCAGCACCCTCGGGGGGAAGAACCTTTCCCTGAGCTCCATGCCAAACCTCCCCTGAGTCATTGCCAATGGGGGCATTGGAGTCACAGGGGTCTCAGGACATGCATATCTTCTCACCCCTCCTGTTCTGGGAGAGGACCTGAGATGTGGCCTTGAGCAAACCCCTCTGTCCCAGCCCTGCTGTGTGTCATTCCTGACTCCAACCTTTGCCTGGTCTCCATCAATCCCACACTTTGAGGTGCTGTTCTAACACCCAGCTCCCACCAGGTTCTTGATCTCCCCAAAAACCTCTTCCCCTGAGCAAGATGTTGCAGCTTTTCCCTCCAAAGCTGCCCTGCAGTCAACGTCTCGGAGTCTGTCTGTCTCTGTGTGTTGGGATGACCCCAAGAGTGTACAAGTCCTTGTTTCCCAGGTCGTGCAGCCAAATAAAGAGTCTGAAATGCATAGGATCAGCTTCTCAAGGTTGTTTATTTTCCCTTATCTAGAACATTCTTTCTCTGACCTGCTGAGCTCTGTCCAGCAGGTTGGCCATGGCATTCTCTCCATTGTCTCGGGCAGTGTTCACGTTTTATACCAAAAACTACATGTACTTACGTTTACAATAACGTGCCAATATCTATCATCTATGTTAAACAGTGTGTTTCTACCTTAAACCAATGGAAAAGTGTCACCATCACAGAAAGACACGGAGGACAAGAACAAGGAGAAGGTCAGGACACGCCCAAATCCCTCCATCTTGTACCCCTGAACCCCATTCTAAAAAGCCCCAAAATTCTACTTTTCCACCCTGTGTTAATCCAACTACCACACTACTCAAACCCTTGTGGCCTGTTATTCCTCATACAAAGTTGGCAGTTTTTTCCACAGGCTAAAAATCGAAGCCACAAGTGTTTTTGACTTCATGCCAAGGTCTCCGAGCCCCCTGCCAGGGTCTCAAGACAGTCAGGGCAGCCAGAGGGATGTCCTGGACTCCGACATCAACGCGCTCTCCTGAGAACCAAACCAGTGAAACCAGTGGCTGAAGGGTGCACGGCCCAGCCTTTCAAGCCGAAACCACCCCAAAGATACAGAGAGCTCAGCCCTGACCAAACAGAGCTCTGAGAACCACTCATTGTTCTCGAGCACAGCCCTGGGAATGAGGATCCCGGGAGGAGGGAACATCCCAGAACCAGCTGGTGGAGCTACTGTTTGTGCTCCTGTTTGCTCTCTTCATCTCGGAGATTTCCCAAAGCCTCCCACTCCGGCAAAGCAAATAAATGACAAGTGCTGAAGGAATCCTGAAGAACACAGACCATGGCAACCATGAGCCCAGTGCCCCACACAAGATGGGAATCTGCTCCATCCACAGCTCCTCATTGTCACATCAAGGCGTCCCCGAACTGGTAATAATTAGCATTGACTCTATGATTCACAGAAGGTTGATGAATCATAATCTTTATTAAGAAACTTATTGTTTATACCGACAGTTACGATACAGGTAGACCTAATTGGTCTTTCAGTCTAAACACCATCACCATTGGCTAATTAAGAAATCATCTTTTGGCAAAAAAATCTCCATAACACATTCTGCATGTTCACAATGCCAGGTGCTGCAAGTTAAGATAAGAATTGTTTCTCATTCTTTTCCTGATCTTCTCACAGACTTTCTGAGGCAATGCCTGGGAAAGTGGTGTGGTTCTGTGGCCAGAGAGCTGCTGCCACATCTCATGGGCATCTTTAGATCCTTGTTTTATCCCAGGGACCCCTGGTGAGGAGATGGAGGCTCAAAGCTGCTCAGATGAGAGCAGTGTGGTGCTGTCCCAGTTGTGTAATTGAAGATCTCCACAGTGAAAACTTCTCTCACTGGTTGGAAATTACATGGAACCATTGTACAGTCGTGGAATGGTTTGGGGTGGAAGGGACCTGAAGGATCATCTCATTCCAACATTCCCCTCATTCAAGGGACACCTTCCACTGTCCCAGGCTGCTCCAAGCCCTGTCCAGCCTGGCTTTGGACACTCCCAGGGATCCAGGGGCAGCCACAGCTGCTCTAGGAAATCCATTCCAATCCATTTTCCTTCACACAGAAAAAATCCTGCCCAATATCCCATCCATCCCTGCCCTCTTGCAGTGGAAGCTATTCCCTGTGTCCTGTCCCTCCAGGCCTTGTCCCCAGTCCCTCTCCAGCTCTCCTGGAGCCCCTTCAGGCCCTGCAAGGGGCTCTGAGCTCTCCCTGGAGCCTTCTCTTCTCCAGGTGAACACCCCCAGCTCCCCCAGCCAGGTTTCATGAGATAAAACCCCAAAATGTAGAATTTAGAGGCAAACTTTCAGCATGGAAAGAGATGAGCAGCTCCAGAGCCCAGCAATTCTTGCAAGTGGCAGAATTCCTGCACAGATTTAGTGAGGAGTGAATAGGGGATGGCAGCAAATTATGGCTTAGAGAAAATTATTCTGATGTGAGAGAGTTTTGAATAGTCCCTGATATGAGAGGATTTGGAGGAACTTTGAAAGGAGAGAAGAAAGGCTCAGCTGGGCAGTAGGATGGCAGATGAATGTCAGTGCCATGTGATGCTTGTGGGAAGGAAGAGTTTGAAGTGTTCCTGGGTTTCATGCATTGTAAATCAACTCCAAGGCCTCAGTGTCACTGGAAAGAGCTCATTAAGAAGCATCTGCTCAGCAAAGCGTTCTGGCCAGAAGAGCAAGATATTTAAATGTGGGGTTTATGTAATGATGAAAATATTATAGAGCCTTATATTCCACTAGTGGTGAGCCCTCCTCATCTGAAACATGGTTTTCAGTCAGTTCTGTTGGGAAAATGTAAATCAAGCTCGAAGAGTGCAAGAAGAAATGCTAAAGACTTGGAGGATTTCCATATGAAAAGAGCCTTCTTATACTATTGCAACTTCAGATAAGACATTACTCATGGTAAAAACTGAATTTCCTTCATTAATGAATAGGATGGGATGTTTTAAAAATGATCTTCCAAACTACTCTGCCGCAAGAATGAGGAGACACTGCCATAAATTCAAATAAGCCTTTTATGTCGAGCACCATTAAAACTCAGATGAGGCACTTTGGATCAGCAAACTCGTTAGTTCAGCTCAGTAATTCGTGCTCAGGAGCTTTGCTGGATTGCAGGAAGAGTTTCCTTCTCCTCCCACAGACCATTGCATGCAGATAATGCCAATTCTCACAAGTTCCTGTGGAATTTGCAGTCCTGGATTATTCCTTGAGCCAGAGCTCACACTCCTAATGCACCACTGAAACTGGGATTCACTCACCAGGACATTTCCTGCAGGAAACATCCAGAAAAGCTCTGGAACACCAAAAAAAACCCCACTCAGGGCTGCTGCCATCCCCCCTGCCAGTTCAGCTCCACACAGAACAATCAAGGAGAGGAAAATTCAGTTGACATTCACAGGCTTATTTCAAGCAGTCCCAGGTAATTCCCAAACCTCCAGCTACTCCTTTTATAACCTAGAAGAATAATCCATGACATTCCAACTGCAGATACTCCTGGGCCTCGGGGAAGAGCCAGACCTGGGTGGGAACCTTCAGAAGCCCCTTGAGGGAATTCCAGGGGTTCTGCAGGGCTTTTAGGGACACCTCTGCTGCATTGCAGGTGAATTTCACCCTCAAGTCTAAATATTGAGTTTTAGGATTGAGTTTAAGGGTGGATTTAGGGCAAATTAGTGAGATCTACCCCAAATGTACCTTCATTTAAAGGATGCTCCAGCAAGTACCCAGTGGCACAAGGTGACCATGACAATGCTGTGGCACCCACAGGGACATGAGTGAGGTCAGATGGCCTCATGTCCCACCCGGAATTGTTCAGGATTTCCACCAGGAAGTGGTTGAAGTTAAGCTTCCCTTCCAGAGCCACAGGCCTTGAGATGAATCCTGGGAGAGCTCTGGAATTTGGGTGTTCCCAAAATCAGGCATCTTAGGTGGAGCAGAAAGTGCAAAGAAATGTTCTTGGATTGCTTCAGAGCTCTGAAGGGATGGGAACAGTGGGGATTACACAAAAAAAGTCTCAGTGTCACAATTTGTCCCAATCAACTCTCCAAAGAATCCTCTGCTTTGCAGGTTTCCCCCTGTTGCTCCTGCACAATCCTCAGGAATTACCATGAGAGGTTTTATTTCTCACAGAGAAATCCACACGCCCAGGATCACAGAGCTGCCCTGACAATGCATTTCAAACTCAATTTTCCTCCCTGCCAATCTGCAGGCTCCAAGAGCCACTCTCCTTCCCAGAGAGTATTCCCAAGCCCTTCTGCTGGGGGAATTTTTGTCTCATTTTGGTTTTGCTGTTGTTATTTTCATTTTGTTTGGGATTTTTTTTTTGTTTTTGCTTTCAAGCCACTGAAAAGCTCCCTCAGCAACGCAACTTCTGTTTAAAACAAGGAAGATCATCTTGGAAAAGCTGACCTTGGGATGTCCTGAGGGCACAGGGGGTTCTTCCTGTCTGTAGATCTGCAGTGTGGCTGTGGAGGAGAAACCTTGAGTCTCATCCAGCTTTTATAGAATCACAGAATTATTTGGGCTGGGAGGGACCCTAAAGCCCATCCAGTGCCACCCCTGCCATGGCAGGGACACCCTCCACTGTCCCAGGCTGCTCCAAGCCCTGTCCAGCCTGGCCTTGGGCACTGCCAGGGATCCAGGGGCAGCCCCAGCTGCTCTGGGCACCCTGTGCCAGGGCCTGCCCACCCTCCCAAGGAACAATTCCTGCCCAATATCCCATCCATCCCTGCCCTCTGGCAGTGGGAAGCCATTCCCTGTGTCCTGTCCCTCCAGTCCTTGTCCCCAGTCCCTCTCCAGCTCTCCTGGAGCCCCTTCAGGCCCTGCAAGGGGCTCTGAGCTCTCCCTGGAGCCTTCTCCTCTCCAGGTGAGCACCCCCAGCTCTCCCAGCTTTGAGCCCCCAAGGAATTCTTTCAGTCTCTGGTAAAACAAACTTCCTTTCAATGTTTAGAAACATTTACAGACATTTTACATTGCAATATTTGAAGCTGATCCAATTTCCATGTATTTATACATTCAGGGAAGGAGCCATTTTCTGTTGTTCATAGAAAAGGGAATTAACATAAAACAGAAAAATGCAAATTAAAAGTTTCCATCTGTGTATTGCTGGAAACCAGCCTTGCACAGGAGCCACTCCCTTTGCCTCCTCAAGGCTGTGGAGTGATTAAGAGATGAAGTCATGAATTTAAATATTATCTGAGCTTAAAAACCTCTAAAGTTCACTCTCAGTGAAACCAAGCTTCAAGCAGGGGAAGGGGACCCTGTAATCTCAGCTGAGGACAGTGCTGGGGACTTCTGTAAGGACATTTGTCCTTTAAAACGACAATATTTTCCTTAAAAAGGCCAATATTGTCCTTAAAAAAGCCAAATTTTCAAGGTTTTAAAAGGTTTTAAAAATCTCCAGCTGATACTTTCTCCATGATATTTTAGAGCTTTCAGAAATTGTTGTTGAATACCTACTGCCACCCCATCAAAGTTTGGGGTTTGAAATGTTTGATGCATTAAGGCTACACCTATGTGGGAGCTGAAATGTCTCTTTTTATTCCCCCCCGTAATTTCAAACTCTCTTTTCATTCCAGTGTGGAGTGAAATGTCATGTTTAAGAATTCAGCACGGAATGTGGCGTTTAAAAAGTTTTTCGAAGTTACTCTGTTGTCATTTTGACAGCCCTCCTTATTGTACTTTATTACATCAGGCAATAATTTTCATTGCAAAAATTATTTTGAAAGGAGAGGTGGAAATGCGAAGTTCTTGTCATGTGAAAATGGAACATTTCAGCCTTATTTGCATGTTTGACTCTGCATTCAGAATATAAAGGGCAGAACCCAACCCAATCCTGCTGAAAGCTTGGATTTCAGTAAAGCAGCATTTTTATTTTCAAGAGGAAAATGCAGAAAATCCTGGTCAGCTACACAAGGACTCTGGATTGAGTTGTTCTTTGCTGATCCCATTTGGCAATTCCCAAATCCTTTGGGAATTTCCCAGTCCCAAATCCCAATCCCAAAGCCAAAAACCACCACTTTGCCTTGGCTTTGCTCTCAGTGAAGGTACAAACCCTCCTCGGGTCAGGTGGGAGGTGTTCACCTCAAATATTCCATATATTCAGTAATCCCCAAAGAAGGTTTGACCACATCAGAGGAGCTCTGGGCTGGCTGGGCCTGGGAATGGCTGGGAATGAAAATCTCTTCCCCTTGACCAGTCCAAGATGCCCTGGGGAGGGGCTGGAGGATTCCAACCTGCTCACATCAGGCCTGGCTTGCTCTTGGATGATCCCTGCTGGAAAAAAACCTAAAAAAGGCCACTTTAATATGAAATATTTCCAGTACCAAGCCTTGCTGTGTTATTGAGAACCTCGGGTGTGCCAGAGCTGGTTTTGTAGTCACAGCTCTCTTTTGAAGAGCACCAGCCCGTGCTGCCCCAATTAAACAGGTGGAAGATAGAGGTGCATGCCAAGAAATCCTTGGTGTCAGTGACATTTTCATCTCATTTCAGTTCATTAAATGCTCTCATTTCTGTGCTTTACAGCCTCCCTGCTCTGGGCTGGTTGAACTCATCTCTTTTGCAGTGCGGGGACAAAACCTCACTCAGTTCATTCCTATCTAAACCAGGTGCCTGGAGCTTCCAGGCTCTAACCTAGCAGGGGTTTGTTAAATCCTTGGGAGAACTTAATGCCCATAAATATCTGCCTGCAGGAACCCCCAGAGGGTGCTCTGGCTGCTGCTGAAGGAGCAGGGGCAGGGAGAGGGGAAGGACTCCAGGCCTCTCTAGGTGAGGATTCCCAGCACTGAGGGATCCATTAGCAGGACCGGGATCACAGCTCTTCCATGGGCAGCTCTGCACGTGGAAGAACTCTCTGGAAAACAGTGACAGGACCCCAGGGAGAGGCTGGTTCAGCTGCAGCACAGGAGACTGAGGGGAGGCTCCTCGGGGGCTGCAGCTCCTCCCGAGGGGAGGCAGAGGGGCAGGGGCTGAGCTCTGCTCTGGGACAGGGACAGGAGCCCAGGAAGGGCTGGAGCTGGGCCAGGGCTTGGCACGGAGCTCAGGGAAAGGTTCTTCCCCCCGAGGGTGCTGGCACTGCCCAGGCTCCCCAGGGAATGGTCCCGGCCCCAAGGCTGCCAGAGCTGCAGGAGCGTTTGGACAGCGCTGCCAGGGATGCTCAGGGTGGAGTTGTTGGGGTGTCTGGGCAGGGACAGGGGCTGAGCTGATGATCCATGAGGGTCCATTCCCACTCAGGATGTTTTGGGATGTTAAGAAAGGCGTGGCCCAGGTAACAGTTGAAGAGGAAGGTCATGAACTCACCTGAGATCTCTTCAGCCAGGGAAGCATTGAGTAAGCAGCTCTGTGAGGCTGGGGGTGCCAAAGCTCCACAGGACATTCTAGCCTCAGTGTCCTCCTGCCAGGCCTAACCTGAAGAAAAGATCTTTTTCCCTGTATAAAGTCACAGAACTGGATTGGAAGAGACCTTGAAGATCATCCCATTCCCCCCCCTCCATGGGCAGGACCTTCCACAGGACCAGGTTGTTCTAAGCCCTGTCCAACCTGGCCTTGGACACTTCCAGGATCAGGCATCCTTTCTATTCCTCAACATCTGGAAAAACATGAACTTAACTTTCCCAGGCCTTTGTGGTGATTAATCCCTTGAAGGTGGCAAAAGAGATTTTAGAAAGAATGAATGTTGTGAAACTTTGGGCCATTAATAATAATCTGGTTCCCCACACGCCCCTGGCAGACACACACAGAGCCTCCCGTGACTCACAGCCTCATGAACTCTGGAGCTGCTCCTTCTCCAAGGATTTTTGCTGTTACCTCTCACTCTTTACAAGGTTGGCCTCTGACTCCTCTCACACCAAGAATGATCTGGCATGGGCAGGGGCTCAAAGCTGTGCTGGGATCACTGATTTTTTCCTTCCTCAAACAGCTCAGCACAGGTTTGTGTCACACAGAGGCCAAAATTCTGGAGTTCGTGCTCTTTCCTGCTCAGCCAAGGAGAGAATTTGTGTTAAAGATAATTTATATTAACATCACATCACCTGCAGCATCATTTCAGCAAGAATTTCTGGGCTGGAGAGAGACAAATGGGCTGCTAGGGGATGTCTGCAAGGAGATGCAGGAGCCTAAAAACCAGACCATAAACCATGGGGGCAATGGCACTGACACAGTTCTGTTCCCTCCCCTGCTCAAAGCCCCTCTGTGAAATCTGCAACTGTTCCTGCTGAGGGAGAGGAAAAGGGAAGACAGATTTCCTGCAGGGAATATCCCCTGCTGGAGCAGGTGAGGGAATCTGCTTTACCTTTAATTTAAGCTGAGGCAGGTCCTTCCTGAGCGGGTTTTAAACAGAACACCTGCAAATCCTCTGCCTGGGCCTCATAACACACTCACAATTCAGATACGTGCTAATCGATCCCTGGAGTTCGCTAAAGGAGGTCCCACCAAGGGAATCCCTCCGAAGAAATCACCCTGCAACCTCCCGGAGCAAAGCCCCAATCAGGAGCCGTTAATTACTCCGAGAAAAAAGCCTTTGTGAGGAATGCAATGCCAGAAATGCGGGTGTGCAGGATCCACACGCATCCCTGAACGCTTGACCTTCACTCAGCACTGCTCACCACACCCCAAGGCAGGAGCATCCAGCAGAACTTCATGCCTCAGGGGTTGCTCTTCCCTCTGCGCCCTGAGCTGCAACATCTCCCTGTCTGCTCTTTCCTTCTCCTGCCATTTGTTTTCCCAAACTTTCCCTTCCTTATTCCAATCTTAACCTTTGATTGCAAAGTTCTTGTCATGTGAAAATGGAATATTTGAGCCTTATTTGCATGTTTGACTCTGCATTCAGAGTCAAGGAACAATTTACCTCTAAAAACCTTTCCAGCCTTGAGCTATATTTCCACCTGTGATTAATTTTAAGTGTTTAGAAGTGAACTTGTGAAGGTTTGGTAATAATTGTCATGTTTGCAGAGATCATAAAGAAATACTTATATTTTGGTCAGATAATTTTTGCTAAAAAGTTGCATGGAAATATCAAGGAACAGCTTTTTTCCAAACACTCTTTGAAGTCAGTGTAATAAATGGCAATTTCAAGGTTGCCATCAGAGTAGCAGATTATTAAAATCTTTATTGTTGTAATTAGTGTGAAATAAAGGCTGTAAAGACTCTCAGAGAAAATATATTTATGTGTAGGTACCATCATAATGCATCAACACATGACATCACCTCTCTCTTTCTTCTGGAAAAGCATTGTCTCACTGCTTTACTGCTTTTTATCTATAAGAAGAAGCTTCTCAAAGAGGAAATTCATGCACTTTCTGCCTAAAACCTTCAAATTTCAGGCCTGAAACTTCAGTCCTTCTTGTGCATCCTCTAAAGACATGGAAAGGTGCTTTGGGGAAGCTTTAGGATAATTTTCAGGGATGTCTGGGGGAGATGAGAATCTCAAGAAGGGATTTATTTCATTATTGCCTACGTCGAAGTGACCCCTCTGGGACTGAAACAGCTCTGAATATCATAATTTTCTGGTCAAATAATGTGGAAACCCGACGCCCACAGATCTGAGATACTTCATTGGAAGGGCTTTTCCCCAAATCCCACAGGAACAGGCTGGATGTGGATCCGCAGAGGTCCCTGGATCCATGCTGGGTATCCTTGGCAGTGTTTCTAGGACTTGGAGCAGAACTGGAGGAGCCTTGAAGGTCCATTGCCTTCAGTGACATTCCCAAGGATTTCCCTCATGCAGGTTTTGGGCTTTTTTTTTCTACCTCTGTCGAGGTCGGGATTGAAGGCACTTGAGATGATATTTCATGTTCAGGCTCAGATGTTTAATATTTCTTATCTAAGTTACAGTCTCACAGCAGAGTTCTGCAGCATTTCAATAACAAGGTACAAAATGGCCAACTAGCTTTCGTTACAAACTATCCAATTAAGAAATTACACCTAAATTATTTTCACTTTTAAACCCAACAACTAATCATTCGAAGTCCACAATGTGGACTTTTCTGTCCAATTACAAAGTATCACCCAAACCCATGGAGAAGAAGGTGAGGAGGAGGAAGAGGAGGAGGAGGAGGAGGAGGAGGAGGAGGAGGAGAAGAAGAAGAAGAAGAAGAAGAAGAAGAAGAAGAAGAAGAAGGAGGAGGAGGAGGAGGAGGAGGAGGAGGAGAAGAAGGTGAAGAAGAAGGACCAGCCTCTGTCCTAAAACCTCCATCTTGCTTTATATATATTACTGTATTCTAAAACCTTCAACTCTAAGTTTCCTACCCTGTGATATTCCACACTTCTATCCAAACTACACACCCACAATCCCAGTTCTATCATTCCATTTTGGAAGCCTTCTCCACAGCCTCAAATGCAGTGTTCTCCTGGGGGTCAGTGATGATAGCACAGAAAGTCTGAAATCCTCAGCAGCCAGAACTCCAACACCCTCAGACACATCCTCCCCCCTCAGGCTGCAGGAATGTTTTGTGGGTGTCAGTCCCAATGGATTTGTGCAGTTTTGCTGCCACAGCCACGATGCACAGGGGGATCATAAATGGGAATTTGGGGTATTTTCTCCCCAAGGGTGCTAGGGCAACCAAGATGTTCCAGCTGGAGATTTTAGGTGAGAAAGGAAACCAAAGGGATGCTCAAGTTCTTTTTAGAATTAATTTATCCCTCCAAGCAAAGGGAGGGATCCACTGACAAAGGGAAAGGACAATTCCCAGCCAGCCAAGCCTGCTGATCTCTGGCTTGCTTTTCCCAGAGCTCTTCCACCTGGAATGAGTTCATCTAAGCCCAGAAACAGAGCTCAGTAAGAAACCAGGTTACAAAATATTCCTAATCCTTCTGGAGGCTCCTTTGTCATTAAATCTCTTCATAACGGGCTGTGAATTAATCATGTAACTCCCCTGACCTCGGGATGGTCAGCGGAGCATTAAGGAAGAAAATTCCTCAGCTTTGGGGCGGTGCCAAATCCTCCTGTGCTGAGAGAGGCAAATCCAGCCCCTCTCCTGGGCTGCTCTGCCAATGCTGCTGCTCAAGCCCCAGCAGGCTCTGGAAGCTGCATCTGCACAGGATTTGGATACTGGAATGCTAGCCTGGTCCATGGGCAATCCCATCCTCATCCATGGACAATCCCAGCCTGGTCCATGGGCAATCCCATCCTCATCTATGGACAATCCCAGTTTGGTCCATGGATGATCCCATCCTAATCCATGGACAATCCCAGTTTGGTCCATGGATGATCCCAGCCTCTTCCATGGACAATCCCAGCTTGGTCCATGGACAATCCCTGCTCTGCTGCATTTATTCCCCTTCCCTTCATGCACAGCCCGGTGCTCATTTGCCCCAACACTGAGACATGTGGGCTCATCCATTTGTTTGAGGAGAATCCCAGAATGGTTTGGGTTAAAAGGGACCTTAAAGTTCATCCAGTGCCAGCCCTGCCATGGCAGGGACACCCTCCACTGTCCCAGGCTGCTCCAAGCCCCAGTATCCAGCCTGGCCTTGGGCACTGCCAGGGATCCAGGGGCAGCCCCAGCTGCTCTGGGCACCCTGTGCCAGGGCCTGCCCACCCTCCCAGGGAACAATTCCTAATTCCCAATATCCCATCCAGCCCTGCCCTCTGGCAGTGGGAGCCATTCCCTGTGTCCTGTCCCTCCAGGCCTTGTCCCCAGTCCCTCTCCAGCTCTCCTGGAGCCCCTTCAGGCCCTGCAAGGGGCTCTGGGCTCTCCCTGGAGCCTTCTCTTCTCCAGGCTGGACAATCCCCATTCCCTTGGTGTTTCCCAGGTTGTCCATCACTCCAGTCCTCTCCATGGACTCCTCTGGGCTCTCTCCAGCAAGTTCCTGTCCCTGCTTTGTTGGGGACACAGAGCTGGCTCTGGTGCTCTAAGGGGGGATTCACCAGAGTGGGGCAGAGGGACAGAATCAAAGCTGTTTTGTTCCTCTCTGAAACATCCCAAACTCCACAGCCAAACTTGGATCTTCTCCCAGGAGAGAAGGGCAGCAGGTGCGTTCTCTGTATCTGCATCACTGCCATGATTATTCACGTTCGCTCCCTGTGCAATAATTCTATATTTGTGTAGGAATTTCACACTGCAGGGAGGTTTTAAATACTTCTGCTCACTGCAGAGCTGATCCCAGCACGGAATGTACTGGGAAAGGAAAGGAATGAGCACAGTCAGAGGCACAGACCCTGCGAAGCACATCCATGTGTGCACAGCCATGGCCCATAGGAGTTCCAGGAACAGTCTTTGCCTCGAGCTAAACTGGTCCTTACTGGCTCTAAACGTGCTTGGGTAAAATATCATCATTTATCTGCATTGCTGAGCTGGTGACATCAGCACAACTCCTTGTGATTTTGGATTCTTTCCCTGCTGACCTCAAGGATTTAATTGGTTGGAAAGGGCTGTGGATTTCTTCTGTCCACCTGCATTTCTCAGGACAGCTGGGGGATCTCTGCTGTGCTGGCCCTTGGCTGAGGCAAGAAAAGCCTCAGATAATTCATCATTAGCAGCGTGGAGCTGGATTCCTTCTCATTTATTTCAAAATCTGCAGGAGCAGCTCCTTCCCTGGGGCCTCCCCATCCCTAAATCTCTGCCAGGACAAAGATGTCATGACAAGATTCACTGGAGGCTTAAAGCAAGGCAAATATTTGAGTTTAGAACGTCGCCATTTCCTGATGGGTTCTTTCTATCCCTGAAGGGCCACACGGGGCCAACACAAACTTTTCCTTGTGGAAATATTTTGTTTGCAGAACTGGCCAATTGTTTCAGATGGCAGTGAGATTAAGAGCTGTGCAATCCACAGATTTCCTTAAAACTAAGAAAAAAATCAGTAAATTGTGTCCTTTGATTCCAGATATAAAAAACACCCACAACTTTCTTGATATTAAAAGTGCATTTAAGTTGAAGGGGAAGTGCCTTCCTTGCAGATTTTGGGTTCTGCTTTTTCAGTCAGAAGACAAACACCCAGCATTGTGTTCTGGCCTCATCATGAGTAATTTCAAATTAAGTACATAAAAGAAGCCAAACTAAAGGGTAATGCAAAAATGGGAGGTTTTATCTCCAACTTTTCCTCAGTCTTTGCTGTCTGAAACAGAAGAAATGTAGTTGGCAACTCTCAGGGCAGAGGTTTGCTTGGACTAATTTCTGTCTGTATGAACAAAATCTCAGTGTAATGTGATATCAGGCAGATTGATGTTCAACCAGAGAGGAACAAACATCCTTTGATGTGCTTTTATCCCCTGAGTAAATAAAGCTAAGAAACTGCAGAGAGTTCTTTAAGATATTTCCTGCTTCTTTCTTGGATCTTTCCCACATTAGGGACACTCTGCTCCTTTGAACTCAATTTATATTTCATTTAGTGGGGTTCAAAAAAATCCTTCCAGTTTAAAAATGTAAAATGGGAGGTGAAACAG
This sequence comes from Anomalospiza imberbis, assembly GCF_031753505.1. NCBI lineage: Eukaryota > Metazoa > Chordata > Aves > Passeriformes > Viduidae > Anomalospiza > Anomalospiza imberbis. Next base: position 1,909,738 of record NC_089707.1, read on the forward strand.
GACAAGCAGAATATGGACTGATTGTTCTTCTTACAATTTTAAAGCCTGTGATTGCTGGATTATTGTTGTAAGAACTGCAAGAGGCAAGAAATCTAAGTCCATATATTAATTTCAAGAAAGGCTTAATGAGTTTTCTGCAATGCTATCTGAACTCTTGCATTTGGAGGATTCTTTACTTTCTATATTTATTTATGCCCAGTTGGAACGAGTCTGTAGGGATAACACGTGGCCAAGGAGAACCTGAGCATGAGCTAAGAAACAAACATAAAACAGGGTCATAAAATCACAGAATTAAGGCTGGAAAAGACCCTCAGGATCATCCAGTCCAACCACTAAGCCAGCACTGCCAAGGCCACCACTCAACCACATCCCCAAGTGCCACATCCACACCTTTTTTGAACAATTCCAGGAAGGTGACTGCACCACTACCCTGGGCAGCCTCGTCAGTGCTTTAAACACTGAAAAATGTATCCTGATATCCAATATCCAATATCTGAACCTGCCCTGATACAACTTGAAACCATCCAGTGCCTGAAGGAACCGGCAGGAAAGATGGACAGAGACTGTTTCCAAAGGCCTGGAGTGCCAGGACACAGGGAATGGCTCCCACTGCCAGAGGGCAGGGCTGGATGGGATATTGGGCAGAAATTGTTCCCTGGGAGGGTGGGCAGGCCCTGGCACAGGGTGCCCAGAGCAGCTGGGGCTGCCCCTGGATCCCTGGCAGTGCCCAAGGCCAGGCTGGACAGGGCTTGGAGCAGCCTGGGATATGGAAGGTGTCCCCACCCCTGTCAGTGGATGGGCTTTAAGGTTTCTCGCAGCCCAAACAATTCTGGGATTCCATAATTCTCTGATTTCCAAGAGAAGAACAGGAAGCAGAAATACAAGAACCTGTCACAAATTCAGGAATTGGATCTACATGAGGACACTGGGATCTGGGGGGTGTCTGTACCACCAGGTTTTGATCTTTTCATTATCCATGATTTTCACTCCAATCCCCCAAATGTCTTTGTGACATCACAGCCTGGGAGCGGAATCATTACGGATGGAAAAGATCATCAAGCCCAAGCTCTGAACCCCCCTCGGTGGGTCTTTGTCCCAGATCACCAACCCTGGTGCCAAGGGGTGGCAGAGCTGAAACCCCCACCTGCCTCTCCCTCCATCCCAACACCTTTCAGACCTACCTCAAGCTGAGCCAGACCTTGGAACTCCTTGGCCACGAAGGAGTTCCAGGAGTTCCAGAAGCCAAAACACAAAGCACAAAGTGTCTGTGGCCACCGAGTTGTGCACTGAAGAGAGACAGGGGAACTGATTTGGTGATCAGAATCTGATTTATTTGTGGGATACAAACGCTCATATACTATTTTAGGGAGACTGGTAATGTTTACTACAATGATTAGGTTAAAATCACCTACACAAACCTATGCATATTACAACATCTCCTGCTTGCAGAGTTTAATGAGATTTCCTTTTTCTGGCAAACCTGTCCAATTGAATCTTCTTGGTATCTTCATTTAATTCTCAAAGTTCTGTCTGCTCATGCCAAGGCATCCTGTTTTCAAATCTCTTATTCTAGCCAGGTCCAAAGTCCATCATCTGTCTTGTGTCCCCACCACCCCAACATTGCACACACGTCCCTGCTGTGGGCACAGGGGTGGCACAGCCCTCCGTGGGATGGGGCACCAGCAAAAGAGGGTTGGTGTTGGAATTATGGCTCCTCCAAGGAGTCAAGACAAGGCTTCTGGGAATTTCAAATCAATTGCTAGACTAGAAACATTCAGAGTAAAAAAAAAAATCTCCCTCTTTTTTCTTCAGATGAAAGGTAAGGAAAGAGGTAAAAGCCTAAAATAATAGGATGAGTTCTGAAACAGCCTTAGGGGAGAATATCTGCTGTCTGAAATGATGCCAGTTTTAAGATTCTCCAAGAAATGGTGGGTTTGGGGTCCACAATTAAAGGTCTTCTCCAGTCTTATGGATTCTGTGACTCCATGGATCTGTTCTTTGTTTGTCTCTTTGCTCATACTAAGGCTTGCCTTGGGCACATTAAAGATGTCGAGTGTAACAAACCAGGACAGCAAGGAATGAGGTCATGGGAGGTGCATGGATATCTCAGCAAGTGCAGTCGGGGTGGGAAAGGAGGGGCAAACTCCGCTAAGAAATTGTATCAAATATTCAGGGATGAGGGGAAGAGGATCGGCCTGGCTGGAACTTGGGGGAAAACAAGTTTAACACCTTTGGAACATGGGAGAGACAGCTCTGGGGGGCTGCAAGGAATCCCAGAACCACAGAGGGTGGAAAAGGCCTCTCAGTCCAACTGTTCAGCCAGCATTGCCAAGCTCACTGCAAAGCCATGCCCCCAAGTGAAAAAGCAATCTTTCAGCCAGGACTTCCATCCCCATGTGCCACATCCACAAAGCTTTTAAATCCTTCCAGCGCTTGTCACTCCAGCACTGCCCTGGGCAGCTGTGCCAGGGCTGGACAACCCTCTCAGGGATGAAATTTTCCCAATGTCCAGTCTAAACCTCCCCTGGCCCAGCCTGAGGCTGTTCCCTCTCTCCTGTCCCTGTTCCCTGGCACCCCCCTGCCTGTCCCCTCCTGTCAGGAGTTGTGCAGAGCCACAAGGTCCCCCCTGAGCCTCCTTTTCTCCAGGCTGAGCCCCTTTCCCATCTCCCTCAGCCTCTCCTGGGGCTCCAGACCTTTCCCCATCTCTGTTCCCTGCCCTGGACACGCTCCAGCCCCACAAGGTCTTGTGAGAACCCCAGCACTGACCCCAGGGCTGAAAGAGGTGCCTCAGCAGTGCCAGAATGGGGTCACTCCCTGCTCTGGGGCTGTGGCCACACCATGGCTGGCACAAGCCAGTTACTGTTGGCCTTCTGGGCCACCTGGCTCAAGTTCAGTTGCTGTCACCAGCTCTCCCAGGACCTTTTCCAGCTTTCCAGCCCCTCTTCCCCTGGCCTGGAGCTGCAGGGGCCAGGACTTGGCCCATGGTCTGGTTGACCCTCCCAAAACTGGGCTCATCAGCTGAGGGATCCCAGCCTTCTTTTAAACTGCAGAGCAGAACTGAATTTTCTACAGAGTCTGTGCCAGGTGTGGAATAATCCTGGGATCTATCAGCTCCTACAAGCTGGCATTTTATATTTCACTGGAACAGACTGGAAGGATCCAGCTAACTCAATGATGCCACAAAAGAAAGACTCCCTTTGAACTGTGCAGGTATAACTCATTAGACAGAGTGTCCTTACATTAATTATTCCAGATGATGGCAAAAAGATTAATTTAATGTTCTACACAAAAGATGTCAAGGTTAATGATTCAATCAGGAACAAAACTGCTGGCAGGGAGAAGCCTCTATATGAGAGATGTTTTGATATGAAATGAATAAAAAGAATTAAAGATTTAAGAATTGAGGATGGCACAATAACCCAACCTCCCAAACAAATGCTGTATTTTCCATTGAGATTCTTCAAGTAAACAAACCTTTGCTCTCCCCATTATATTTTTCTCCAAACAAATTCACTCAGACCTTTATTTATTCCACAAAGTGCTGGAAAAAACATGGAGCTGGTTGCAGGGGGTGGTGTGAAAATCAGCCTGTTCAACGGCAGCGTGTGTCACCCAATCTGTCCCTTGGCTCCGTGCCTGCAGGGGCTGTGCAGAGCCAGGCTCAGGGTGGTATTTAAAGCTCTAATTCATCCCACAGTCTCAGTACTACAGGAGTTGAGTGGAATGAAGAGTTTTTTTCCAATCAAATCTGACTGTTTTCCTTGAGCGAAGAAATCACCGGGTTGAAGACACCAAGGGGAACTCCCCCACTGTGGGAATTGTCACTGCTCTCTGAGTTTCTCACTTCTGCTTAATTGGAGCAAATCCAAAGGAGGCCACCAGGATATTCAGAGGGATTGAGCAGCTCTGCTGTGAGGAAAGGCTGGGAGAAATGGGAATGTTCAGCCTGGAGAAGATAAACTCTGGGGTGACCTCATTGTAGCCTTCCACTGCCTGAAGGGAACTACAAGAAACATGGAGAGCGACAATTTCCAAGGGCCTAAAGTGACAGGACAAGGGGGAATGGCTTCAACCTGAAAGAGAGTAGGGATAGATTGGATAGTAGAAAATAATTATTGGCTGTGAGGGTGGGCAGGCCCTGGCACAAGGTGCCCAGAGCAGCTGGGGCTGCCCCTGGATCCCTGGCAGTGCCTAAGGCCAGGCTGGATGGGACTTGGAGCAGGCTGGGACAGTGGAAGGTGTCCCTGCCATGGCAGGGGGTGGAACTTGGTGGTTTTTTAAGATCCCTCCCAGCCCAGCCCATTCTATGATCTTATGGTCCTAATTAATTATAAAATCACCACTAGGATCCTATTTTTAAACATATGTCTTCAGTAGAGCATTTGAATGATGTTTTGATGTTTAATTAGGGAGGGATCGAAGCCTCACAGAATTAAAATACTGACATGCTCAGGGCTGGGCTTTGGCCCAGGGATGGTAACCAGGGCCATGCTTTGCCTTGTCCCCAGCTGACTTGGATGTGCCACTGCACCAGCTGGGCTTTAGGGAGAGCAAAAACCAAGCTCTGGTTTCACAGGCTAAACACGAGGTTTGCCAGGTCCCTTGAATTTTTTATACTGAATCGTAGAACCATGGAATATCCTGAGCTGGAAGGGACCCACAGGGATCATCAGTGCAGCCCCTGTCCCTGCCCAGCCACCCCAACACCCCCACCCTGAGCATCCCTGGCAGCGCTGTCCAAACGCTCCTGCAGCTCTGGCAGCCTTGGGGCCGGGACCATTCCCTGGGGAGCCTGGGCAGTGCCAGCACCCTCGGGGGGAAGAACCTTTCCCTGAGCTCCGTGCCAAGCCCTGGCCCAGCTCCAGCCCTTCCTGGGCTCCTGTCCCTGTCCCAGAGCAGAGCTCAGCCCCTGCCCCTCTGCCTCCCCTCGGGAGGAGCTGCAGCCCCCGAGGAGCCTCCCCTCAGTCTCCTGTGCTGCAGCTGAACGAGCCAAGTGCCCTCAGCCGCTCCTCAGACCCTTCCCAGCTCCGTGCCCCTCCTTGGGACACTCTCCAACAGCTTTGGATCCTTCTTACATTGTGGTGACCATTTTTAGTTAAATCTGTAAAAACTGGATGTAAAATATACCGGAAAATCTCATTATAAAGCCAAGCACAGTTGATTGAACCTCTGTTCCTTGTTGCTTTTTCCTTCTGGTAAATGTTTGCCCCTTTCATTGTGAATTGCTCCAACAAAGCCCCAACACTTTGTGTTTTCCTGCTGCATGGTGACAAGGGCCGACCTTTCCCTGCACTCCTCCCACAAAGGCTTTTGTGTTTCCATGTTGCTAAGGAGGGAAGACCTGGGAGCTCTGTACCTTGTTGGCTTTCCCTTCTCCTCCCTCACACCCCAAAGGGCTCTGCGGGACTTCAGTCTCTACCCCTTGGCAGCTTCCACAAGAAGGAATGGATTCAGCACCGAATTTAATTTGCAGTTAAACAGCAAGACAGAAGGGAATGGGCAGAGGGAAAGGTTTTCAATACTCTGCTGTGGAACTACAACAGTACCTGGTGGAGCTGAGGTGCTGTTGAATTGTCCCACTAAAGGGAGCCCAGGCTGGGGCAGTGCAGGGCAGGGACACCTTCCACTGTCCCAGGCTGCTCCAAGCCCTGTCCAGCCTGGCCTTGGGCACTGCCAGGGATCCAGGGGCAGCCCCAGCTGCTCTGGGCACCCTGTGCCAGGGCCTGCCCACCCTCCCAGGGAACAATTCCTGCCCAATATCCCATCCAGCCCTGCCCTCTGGCAGTGGGAGCCATTCCCTGTGTCCTGTCCCTCCAGGCCCTTTCAAACAGTCTCTCTCTCTATTTTCTTGCAGGCTCCCTTTAGGCACTGGAAGGCCATAATGAGGTTACCCCAAAGCTTCTCTTCTCCAGGCTGGACAATCCCAATTCCCTCAGCCTTTCCTTACAGCAAAGCTGCTCCATCAGCAGCAAATCCAGCAGGAAAAAACACCCCAAACTCACTAGGGTGCAAGTACGGGACAACCAATCCTGACATAAACTGCTGGCTCAGCTTCAAAAATGCCTGGGCCTTAGTTAATCTTTTATGATTGATGTTGTCTTTTATTTCCACATTTTGCTGCTTTGTTTTCTGAGGTTTAGGATGGCCTCTAGTGGCCCACAGGATGTGTGAGGTGAGACCCCCTTTGGTTTGGCTGAGCAGAGCAGGCACAAAGCTGGGACATGGGCACAAAGCCAGGCTGTGCCCAGAGAGAAGCCCAGGCTGGCACTGAACAAGCTCCAGAGAGCAAATCCTCCCCTTGTCAAATATTAAATACTAAATATGAATTATTAGATCAACTTGATTGGAAGAGGGGAATGGGTTTAAGGTGAAGAAGGGGAGACTTAGATGGGATATGGGGAAGAATTTGTTGGCTGTGAGGTGCTGGAGGACTGGCCCAGAGCAGCTGTGGCTGCCCCTGGATCCCTGGCAGTGCCCAAGGCCAGGCTGGACAGGGCTTGGAGCAGCCTGGGATGGTGGAAGGTGTCCCTGCCATGGCAGGGCTGGCACTGGGTGACTTTAATATCCCTTCCAAACCAAACCATTCCATTATAACCTACGAGATGCATTTTTCTCTCTGAAAACAAACACTGAGCATTTCCCAGCTATAATTTAATTTCTTCTCTCTGAAAAAGCTGCCTTTGCAGAATCTCTGCCTAATTAGGGCAGCAGGGACGTGATCAGGTTTACGGTTTGTGTTTAACGGCGTCACCTGGGTATGAAATGAGATCATTGAGCTCATTGTGGTCCCCAAAAGGCACATTTGAACATCTCCAAGCACTGCGGGGACATTCAGGTACCTGAACATTCCCTGGAGCAGGGTCAGGGGGAGTCACAGCCCAGTGGGTTCATTGCAAAGCTGGAAAGCAGCTCCTGTTGTGGAACTCATCCCAGTTCATCCCTCTGTGGTGAGAATGGAGCAGGAGAGGAGGTGATGGGCATCCCAATCTCCTCCAGAACCCCTGGCTCAGCACATTTCTGTCCCAAGTCTGAGTTGGATTTTCATCACAAAATCACGCAGGAATATTTTTTTTTCTAATTAGCAATTTCCTTTATTTGAGGAAAAAGAGGTGTGAGGGATTGCTCCTGCGAAGCCAAATCTTCTCCACATGCTCTGGGAGAGGTTTTTGCGGGGAGGGACCCCTTGAGTGACCACCTGGCTTTTCTCCCACAGTCATTTTGTGTCACCAACACATTTTCTCATGGCCAGTAATGGTTATGCTGCTGTTGGAGATCAACTTGTTGCCCAAAATTCATCTCATGAACCCCATTATTCACTTCCTGATTTAAAATCCAAATGTTTTTCCATTCATGTTGCCACAACCCCATTTTTACACCCGAAATTTCCCCCAAACAAAGCCTTATCCAGGCCATGCAGGTGCTCCGGAGGATTTGAAATGGATTCCCAACCCAAAGTGCATTTTTGTACTTATAGTTCAGCCCACTGGGCCCCCAGTTCTGCCCAGAAAACAACAACTTCCTAAACTAAGGAGGGTTTAAGGTGTGTCAGCTGCTCAGCCAACCCACCTCAGCTTGCATTACCTGAGTGACTTCCATAACATTTGGAATTTGCTTGCAGAGGGAGCAGAGTTGTGAGGAGCCCGGAACAACCTCTCACTTGGAGAAGGAGTCTCAAGGCAACAACATGACTTGGAAATGTTGCTCTGGGCAATATTTGACACAAAATATATTCATAATCCTGGCATTTTATTTCAGCACGTGCACAGCAACAGGTAGGATGGACCTTGTTTTCCTTGGATTCCTTGATTTTTTTCATGGAATGCTCCAGGGAAACTGAAATTTTAATTGGGGGGGGGGTGTGTGAAGATTTGAAAGATTATATAAATTAATGTGCATTTATAGGTCAAATGTATGTCTAAATATTTTTAAAGTTGGGATTAAAATTAGCAGAGTGCACTTAAAAATTCCTGAAAAATATCTATACCTGCACGTGCACGCAGTGCAGAGGCAGGAACTCAAGACAGAAGGTAATTAAACACTTTATTTATTACTAAATAATCCACATTGTGGATTATTTTGGGGATGAAAAAGAGAGAAAAAAAATCCCAACTAAGTAAGACTTGAGCATATTCCCCGTGGTGGGAGGGGAGATTTGTGGTGTGCTTTCTGAGCTGTAAAAGGGGACAGGAGTAGGGACTGACACAGTCACACACGCACTGGATGCTTTTGGGAATTGGAAATTGTCCTCGCTGTTTTTCCTTCTGGGTAGCAAAGGAAGGAGACCTGAATCTTCAAATCTCTTTCAAACTGAAAAAAGGGAAATTTAGATGGGATATTGGGCAGGAATTGTTCTCTGGGAGGGTGGGCAGGCCCTGGCACAGGGTGCCCCAGAGCAGCTGTGGCTGCCCCTGGATCCCTGGCAGTGCCCAAGGCCAGGCTGGACAGGGCTTGGAGCAGCCTGGGACAGTGGAAGGTGTCCCTGCCAGGGCAGGGGTGGGATGGGATGGGATTTAAGGTCCCTTCCCACCCAAACCATTCCATGATTCCATGAATGTACCCGGATCAGGCAGCAATGAGGCCCAAATTTTTTCCAGGAAGAGTTCAGGGAGAGACTTTTTAACACTTGCTGGGATTGTGCCCAAATTCCATTATTTGGATAAGCCAAACCCGTTACAAAACCCAAACCCATTATCTGCAGTGATTTCTTTACCCCTGAATGCAAATATCTGATGTCTGAGAGTTGAGCACAAAAAAAAATGTGCCTGAAGTTTCTTCCTACATAAACCTGTCTTGATGCTTCAGTACTCAGGGGGTAAAACTGTAGTCAAGACTAGGAACACAAGAATATAAAAATTATTGTGGTGTAGGAAATAACTCCTAGAAAAAAGGTTTCATTGCATTTTTAAAAGCCCTAAACCTCTCTGACATAAAGGTTCTACCAATATCTGGCATCTTAAAATGCTAGAGTTAGGTGACTAAAGCAACAGCCACAAGGGGGAAATTCAGAATGGAAAGAAAAAAAACCAAAACAAAAAGAGAAACTCTTTACATGAGGTTATAAAACAAACAAAAACGTTTGAATCCAGACAGGTTGGTTGGGGCTTAGAGCAACCTGGGATAGTGGAAGGTTGTCCCTGCCTGTGACAGGGGAGTGGGACTGGATGAGCTCTAGGCTCCCTTCCAACCCCAGTTCTTTCTATGATTCTATAAATACATAAATTATTGCAGAGAAGCCTCTCCTGTTGGGCTGCTCCCTCCAATGTGCCTCCCAGTCCTGATAGTGAAGGATTCTTTGGGCAAGAGGGATTCCAGTCCCTGGCTGGAACAGTCTTGGCTCTGCCATACCCAATGGCTGTGTTTGGAGCAAATGGATCAGGAGACCTGGTTCAGATAAAAGATCCCAAAAGAAAAGCAGGAATCTCAAAACTCCAAAATCACACAGAATCCCAGAATATTCTGAGCAGGGATCACAGGGCTCATCAGTGCAGCCCCTGTCCCTGCACAGCCACCCCAACACCCCCACCCTGAGCATCCCTGGCAGCGCTGTCCAAACGCTCCTGCAGCTCTGGCAGCCTTGGGGCCGGGACCATTCCCTGGGGAGCCTGGGCAGTGCCCAGCACTTTTTGTAATTGAGCAAATCAATAAATTAATTACCTTAAAAAATTAAAAAAAAAAAATAATTACAAAAGTCTTCTCATATTCCCAATCCTGGTCTTTGAGCCCTCTCTGTTTCCCAGCAGGTCTCAGGAGGTTGGTGCCCAGCATGAAGGAGCTGGCAGCGATCGTGGAGAAGCTGCCAGAGGCCAAACTCTCCTTGTTGGTACCTGTGCCAGCATCAGAGGGGAACTGCAGGTCTGAAACGGGCACAGGGACAGCCCTGGGTGACAGATTTCTGCCCTGGTCCCCTCTCCTTGGGCAAAGCACCGTGGATGAGTTGGCCCCACGGCCCCGCAACCCCTCGCTTGTGCTCGCAGGGCCCTTGAGCCGCGGCCCAAAGCCCCCCATGACACAAAGGGCACACTCATCGCTGTCCTCCTGGCACCAGGGTGACAGTGGGGACCCTCCCCAGCCTGCCCCTGTTGCAGCCCCCAACGCTGAAGGATCTTCTCCCCTCCAAGCCCTGCACATCTCCTTCAATGCCAGAGCCCGGGGGCTCCAGTGCAGGAGGAACAGAACTCGGGACCCTTCTGCTGTCGCCCTTTGGGCACTGACAGGTCTGGTGGCACCTGACACTGGGGACACTGGGCATCCTGGAGGGACTCCCTCATTCCTTGGCCCCAGGGGGCTGCCCAGACCCACTGGGTACATGAGGACTGAGTGCAAGAGGCCACTGAGCTCCAGGATCACCTCTAGGAAGGACATCCTGTCCTGGCTGCAGAGCATCGTGGCAGGTGAGGGCTTTTTTGGATTTATTAAGAGTGATCAGCTGATTCTTATTTTTTATTTAGTGTTTGAAGCACTTTATCTGGGGGAAGATCATCATCCTTTTAGTGGAAGGTCAAGGAATGAGATGATCTTTAAGGTTTCTTTCAACCCAACCCATTCAGGGATCCTGAGAAAAATGTCTTCCAAAGTGTTTTCTCTCTTCTCCCAGTGTCACCTGAAATGTGTTCATACCCCTTAAACCGGGGAGATTTCACATGATGTTCTGGAAACTTTTCCTCTGTGGTGCACTGTCTGTGTCTGGTTACTCCCTCAGAAACTCTCCCTGGGCTGTGGAATTGTTTCAGTTCTTCCCTGCAGGATCTGGATTCCCCCCATGCAGACCAAGGGATGCTGGGGGTCACTCAACAGCCAAAGGTTTCTGTTTGAGCACCCACTCACAGGGAAACATTGTCCAGATTCTCCTTTTAGCTTCAACTTTGCGTCATGTTCTAATTTTAGGGAGTCATGTTCTAATTTTAGGGAGTCACCTGCGTCACAGGTGGGTTTGGGTGTGGGGTGCACCTGGCAGAGGAGCTGCTGAGTGGATTTCTGTTCAGACAGCAGTGATAAACTGAGACCATGCCCTAATCCAGAAGTAAAGGAGAATAAAAGAGGGGGAACCTTCCTTCCACAGCCCCGGGATGGTTTGGATTTCAAATGCAGTTCTTGGTTAATGCCAGCAGAAGGAAGTATTTGGTTACAAAACCAACTGGTAAAACCTGATAAATCAATCAAGAGTTTAGTGAGCGTTCACTGACATGGGACAGGCAAAGAATGAAAGTTGTTATGAATTCCTTCTCAAGCTACTTCATTCCCACTGAGCTTTTCTTTGTCCCAGCAGCACAAATGCAGGAATTATCCCTGTTTCAGAGCTGAAATTCTTTTAAGGAAGCTAATTCCTGGTTCAAATGGCAGGTTTAAAATGGAAATTATAAATTAACCCACAGCTTTTCTTAAGGTGCTGCATTCCTCCCAGACCATTAGGGCTTTCCCTTCACTTTCATTTACTGGTGAAATCAGGAGTGTGTGCAGCCAGGTGTCCCTGCCAGGGAGGTGCAAACACCCACTTCTGATAAAAGGAAACGATGCTGGGTTATGTAAATGTGACTGCAGGCACATCATGAAAGAAACAGCTCTTGTTTCAAGGGCTCTCATGTAACCCCCTGCAGTAACCATCATCTTTATATCACAAAGGTGTTTGGCATATAACCCTATTGCCACGAGGAGGTTTTGCCTGCAAAAATTAATTGAAATCCTAATTTTTAACAGTATCAGGCCTCCCTCTTGGTGCCAGTGTTTGTGGAGCTCTTCCATCCAGGATTTTGAGACTCAACCTAAAATAAGCAGAGTCCACTGGGCTGTTTGTACTTTAAATTCCAAGTGAAAAGGTTGTGCCTTTTTGGTTAACCTTGGAGACCCCCAGAATCATCCCCAAAGCTCCTTTGTTTCAATTTTATTATTTTATTTACATCTGGTTTATTTGCCCCCAAAGCTGGGATGATTCCTCTCCAAAGCTGGGATGATTTTTTCCATTCCCCTCCGATTTATCAACCTTTTTTATGCAGGAAGATGAAACCAAAGACAGATCACGTCAAAGAGGCGACCCAGGCAGAAATGAGTCGTGAATCACAAATTGTTTCTCCCTTAGTAACACTTGAGGAAAGGTCAAGGATGTTCAATTTACCCAATTCTTGCACAACCAGGTAGGAACGGGCCCACGTCAGTCCCTCACATCGTGACAGGTGTGCTTGAGGTAATTTCAGCGGCTCTGGGAGGAACTTTTAGTCTTTCTGTGTTATCCAAGCTAGAGGGTCTTTGTATCACAGGAATTTTACAGAGAAATAGCATTTGAGTGAATGAATCCAGGATTCTAAAACCTATTTAGTTCCTCAATTAGGAAAACTCAATTTACATTAATTTTGTTGTTAATGTATATGCCAGTCTTTACTGATTCTATACATGTGAAAAAAGTATTTTTAATATAAATTATCTCCAGCATTTACAAAAAAGGCTTCGATATTCAAAGCAAAACTGTCCCCCTACAAGTTGTAGAAGTATAAAATAACTTTTCAATCCAATCAAACTAAACATTTCATTAATAACTCAAAAATACCTTCGGCTGAGTGAATTAGAATTGATTTCCTGAGAATTTCCAGGCCATCCAGAAAACATTTACTTTTTTTCAGACATCTGTTGTAAAACTGTCCCTCTAAACCTAGAACTGAGCTGGTGATGAAGCCTCTCCATTAGGGATTAAAAGGTTTTGGGCCTTTCCTGAGTGCAGGATTTAGTGAGAATTAAATAAAAAATGATGGAAAATGCAAATAAGAATTTATTTATTTTTCCTGGGCTCAACTTGAACAAGAAATGTTGGGTTTGGAAGAGGTGTGAGAGGAAAGAGGAGCAGGATTCAGGAAAGAGAACAGGGACAAGACTTGAGGGATGAAGGAACCCAAACCTAAAGAGAGTCTGTTCCCCTGTAGATCAATCCTGATCAAGAATTTAAAAGATAAAGCATCAAACTCAAATTGGTGGTGGCTGAAAATAATTAGAAACCTTTTTGATTCTCATCTGGATTCAGGGGTGTGGCAGTTCCTCCTTAAACTTTATCTATCCTTAAACTATCCCATGGATCTGCAAGAGCAACACGTGGATTTGCTGGATTTTGCCACTTTATCCGTGGTTTTACTCCTGGACATTCCTCAGAGAATTTCTCCTGAATCCCTTTGTCCATTGTCCAGGGGAGAAATCCCAGGGGATGACTGAGACCGTGCCAAGTTTGCAGTTTTGGCAGTGGATGTATCTTTGATCCCAAGGAATGAGTGCTGGGAAGGAAGGAAGGATGATCCCAAGGGGCTTTTCTTATCAATCACCGCCAGCTCTTGCTGCTCCCAGCGACCCACGAAGAGCATCAGGAAATGTTTGCTCTTTGTCACTCAGACCAGAGCTGTGCCACTGAAATGTAAACTTAAAACCCAGCCAAACTCCTGTCTCCGCGTCCACCCTGAACTTAAATATCTGCGAGATGAATGTGTGATTGTGGCCTTCAAGGGTGTAGACCTGTCCCCATTCCTGCTTGTTTCATGCTCAGATTCACTCCCGCTGACCTTTTCAAGCAGAGAGTTTCTTATTTACCTTCCCTAGAGGGAAAGTACCAGGCTCTAATTTGAAAATCCTCAGGTTGTCAGGTACAGGTGTGGCCCAAACCTCCACCAAGGGCTGGCGTTATGCAAGGGGCTGGAGTTTAAGAACGTTTCCCCCTTGCCCATCACACTCATCGTGTCCCCTCCGGTGTGAGGGTCACTCCTGTGCTGCCCCAGAGCTGCAGATCCCCAAAGGGAATTTGGGAAAATTTCTAATCTTGTCAGAAAATTCTAATCTTGCAAGAAAAAAAAGGATGGATTGGACGATAAATTTATCCCGATCGAAGATGAAGGTTTTGTGTGTTATCATTGTATTGTGCTGCTCTTCTGGTAAGTTAAATTTATTTAATTGTTTAGTTTATTTAATTACTTAATTGAAAAAAAAAACTAATTAACTTTTTTATTAGAAAAACTGTCAGTATATATTTCTACAGTTGAACAGATTTTGTAAATTAAATGATGAGCACTAAAACTAAAACCAGGTTGTTATTCCCATCTAATCACTTCAAACAACATTGATGATTAAATCTATGCAGAATTTGTGATACAACTGAAAAACCACAAATCACTTTGGAGTGATGGGCTGATCTTGCTCATGGTCTTCCCAGTTTTTAGCACTTTTACTCATCAGTTTTTTCATCAGTTAAAAGAAGAAAATAAGAGAGACGACAACATTTATTTTTCAGATTTATTGAACATAAATACAGAGTAATTGCCAAAGCTGAGCTGATCTAATTTCATGGAGCAAAAGCCAATATAGAAATTTCAACATTTGTTTTAGCAAGCAAAGTTAATTTTGTTTTCTGAAAAGAAATGAATGAGACGTTAATATTTACTTTATAAATGGCTCATCTACATTCCTCACTTGAGTTTTGAAATCATAAAAGGGGGGGGGAATCCAAATCATAAGTGTTAATAGAAAAATAATCAAGTTTAAAGTATTTTGAGAATTTTACAGTATTTGCCAGGTGTGTATTTTTTGAAAAAGTGGGTAAAAAAGCCATTATGAATGGCAATTAAATGACAGAGGCTCTGGAGTGCTCCAGTCTTTGAAATCATTTTTCTTATAACATAAAAATTAGCTTTGGAAATGTCTCTGAATTTAAAATCTAGAAGGCATTTAATCATCTAAAATTTCAATTTTTTTTAAATCAAGCTGGAATTACTTGATTTCTGTATGGAAAAACACTTGTGGCAGTGGATACTGAAAGGTTTACAAATTTCATTTTATGGAATAAATAGGACACTTAGGACTTGAAGTCCCAGTGACTTACAGAATTGTACCAGAGTTAATTAATTAATTAATTAATTCAAATTACTAGAGATATTTTAAGTACAGTGGTGCCAACATATAAAATGTCTTTGTTCACACAACCAGTAGCTTAATTGAAATTAGTTTTAAACTAAAGGCAATTAAGGCTGTTTTAATTCTGAATTAGAGGGGAAACACTAGAGCTAAACATTGCTTTTAAAGCATATGGGCTCAAAAATACTTGGAGTTTTAAATATTAATAAAATTATGTTAATTTCAATGAATTTACCATTTTTTGGGTAAGATTTAGGCTGTTTTTGTCTGAGCTGGTGAATAGAAATCTGCATGAGGATTCCTGCCCAGAGCCAGATTTTAAGTGCAGGTAGACGTGACAATATTACACTTTCCCCACTGCACTGCAAAAGAAATCCAGCTTTGGAAACTCCTTTTAGGAATTTCTGACTGGGCTCAGGAAATCCCTACTGTTCCAGTGAGGGGAACTTTGATATTTTGGTGAATTTTTGTTGGAGTAGTATTCCTTTAGAAGGACAAGGGTCACTAATTCTAGACTTTGCAATTAAATCTGAATATTTTAATCTCTGCAAGATTAGTGCTGAAATATGAATATATCCAATTAGTGTTGGAAATTCTGGTTCCAGGTTGATTCCCAGAGGAGTTTGGGATACAGAGAGGTGGGATATGGAGAGTTTAGCTCTGTGCAGCACCCTGCCAGGGGAAGGTTTGGTCCCCTCTTTCAGCATTGTGAAAAATCCCTCATAACAAGTCTATTAGGCATGACCAGGAATGGCTTAAAGCCTCCAGGTAGTACAGAAAAAAAGGAGGAATTTAACCATTCTCTAAATGTTTATATAGCAAATAATTTATATGTTAATATAGAAAATAATATATAAAAATATAAATGCATCAAGGTACAGGGATTCCAGCATTACATGTTTTTGGAAAAGCCCTACTTATTACTGACATTTACAGAGATCTGTATCCATTTTTGAATAAGAATTTTATATATATATATATATATACATATATATATATATATATACATGCTTGTATTTCTATTTCTATTTCGAATTTGATCTTATTTATATTTTCATTATATATTTATATATTTATATTTATATTTATATTTATATTTACAAATACATTTAAATTTAAATTTACATTTACATTTATTTATTTTATATATATATATATATATATATATATATATATATATATGATAACACAGAATGGTTCGGATTGGAAAAGACCTTAAAGCTCATCCAGTTCCATGCCCTGCCATGGGCAGGGACACCTTCCACTGTCCCAGGTTGCTCCAAGCCCTGTCCAGCCTGGCCTTGGGCACTGCCAGGGATCCAGGTGCAGCCACAGCTGCTCTGGGAATTCCTCCCCACCCTCACAAGGAAGAATTTATCCCCAGTATCCCATCCATCCCTGTCCTCTGGCAGTGGGGAGCTATTCCATGTGTCCTGTCTCTCCAAGGTCTTATGTGCTTCCTTAATTTTGAAAATTCTGCAATGTTCAATATTGTGACATTAATGTGAATACGAAAGACAAGGACAGGTCTGTGAGTAGAAACAAAGCTTGAGGAGCTACTACCAATTTACTCATTGGCTGCCCCCTCCTTTCTCTGACTCTCCTCTGACCTTCCATTGTGTCCTAACATTGGTGTTACCACACCTGTTATTTGAAATAGTCTGCCGCTTTCTACGCCCTCTCATGCACAGAATATTGGAGCATCACTTGATTGAGTCTGGAATCCAGAAAGACAACAAAGATTTGGGAATGGGGAAGAGACAGGGCATTATTTTTGTAAACAACAGACAGAGCTGGGCCTTGCTCTCGGCTGGCTCATGGGTGACAAATCCTGCTGAGAGGGACAGCTCAGTGCTGTGCTGTGCACAGTGTTCATGTGGCCACACAGCCCCTGACAGCGCAGGTGGCTCACGGCCAGGTGGCTCCAGGTGGGTGCACAGCAAACTCAGGGAGTGCAGGTAGAACAAATACCTGCAAAAACCCCACAGAAACTCCTCCCTTCCGTTGTCCAGCTGGTGAGTTGTGACAGCAAAGAGGTTTGGTGTGACTCTGCCTGGCTCAGGTGAGACCTCACCTGCAGAGCTGGCTCCAGCTTGGGAGTCACAGCACAGGAGAAAGAGTCCAGAGGAGGCTCCAGGAGGATCAAAGGGCTAGAGCAGCCCTGCTGGGAGAACTGGGGTTGTTCAGTCTGGAGAAGAGAAACTTTGGGGTGACCCTGTGGCCTTCCAGAACTGAAGGGAGCCAACAAGAAAAACAGAGAGAGAGAATTTCCAAGGGCCTGGAATGACAGGATGAGGGGGAATGGCTTCAAAGTGATAGAGATATTAGGAAAAAATTCAGAAGGTGATGAGGCCCTGGCACAGGTTGCCCAGAGCAGCTGTGGCTGCCCTATCCCCTGGCCTAGAAGTGTCCAAGAAGACAGGGTGTCCAGGCTGGACAGGGTTTGGAGGAACCTGGGATAGCGGAAGGTAGGGACGAAATAAGATGGGCTGTAAGGCAGGGAGAAACCAAACTACGGCTAAACTATGATTCCATGAAGTTGTTTGTGAGGATGCTGGGATGTGATAGTGATTCCTTACATTTGAAAGAGCTTGGTCTGGGTCCCCCTCTCCCTTTCTCCATCCTTCCTCTCCTAACGGCACTACCTGAGGCAGGATGCCAGCCCTGCTCATTTCCTGGTGGGTGTCAAGCCCGAGCACTACTAATGAGCCTGGAATGCTTTACCAGAAGAGAATCTCCTGAGGTAACACAACCAACCTGACAGGGGAGAGACCAGGGTGTGATTCCAGTGACAGATTATTAATAGAATGAGCCCCTCCTTAGAACCACACCATGGAGATAGTTTGGAACATTTCTGTGCACCTCAGGGAAACGGTGGAATTTAATTGGGGTGACAAACACAATGGCTATTGTGTTGTCGTCACTGAAAGTGCCATGGATGAATAGTAGATTTTTTTAGGTGTTGCCAACTCAGAAAGCGTGAAAAAAACAGAGCATGAATATATAATGCTTACGTAAAAAGCAGCTGGAAAAATGTTGGACATGTCCAGAGTATTTTGAAAAATGTTGGACTTGTTCAGAGTGGTTTTCTTGACCACTATATTCACCTATTTAGGTATCTACTACTCTGAAATCTGGGAATTACAGACATGACTGATGTCCTTCAGTTAAATACAATTTTTAAATCCCAAAACAGCTCAGTTTTCTTGAGAAGCTGTTCCAGAAAACTCTGAACAGCCAGTCTTTGACCCTGTTTTCCATGGAAAACTGAGGATATCAAAAAGATGGGGTTGGGTAGGAATGTAGTTTCTCATTGGAAAGAAAGGAGTTTGGGGAGTTCTCTGCTAACTAGATTTACTGCAAAAAGCAGAAGAATCTTAAAACTAATTACTAAATAATAACAAGACCATATAAAATAATAAAGTCTTAAGAAGTAAGAAAAGGAACAAACTGGTACAGCCTGATTCAATTTCCTTTTTGACAAAAGGTTTCAGCCAAAGGGGAACCCTCAGCTGGACTAAGAATTTAATCAGAGAATAAATTTTAACAGTGAGTGACATAACATTTTCCTAAAAGAAGAAATCATCCAGGGTGGAGGCAAATCCTCATAGATGGCTGTTACTGTTCTTTTCTGGGTTTGGATGAGAAGACTTGGATTAAAAATACGTAACAATTAAAGCCTAGCAGTAAGTGAGATTACATTTTAAATGCCATCAGTTCTCCACCTTAGTTGCTCCTAAATAATTTGAAAGATTATCTATGGAATGATAAAAGTTAGGAATCTTGCAAATATTTTGGAAGACAGGATTAGAATGAAAATGATTCGGAAATAAAATGAATAGCTCTTCTGAATTGCAGTGGAGGAAATTGGGATATCTTGCACACACAAATGCAGATGTTCAGCTACAAAGAACATTCTAGTTTTACTGTTCTCTGAAGATCTGAGGTCTGGCACTCAGTGCCATGGTTTAGTTGAGGTGTCAGGGAATAGGTTGGACTCAATGATCTTGAAGGTCTCTTCAAAACTTGTGATTCTGTGATCTCTTCAGAGAATCTCCAGCTGGACATGTCTATTGATTTGAAGTCATGAAGGAACAGGTATAGTGCAAGAGGTTTTGTGATAAACCAATTGTTGAAGGGGTAAAGGTCCAGTGATCATTCAACCTGTTGGACTGAGTCCAGAGGAGGCCACCAAGATGAGCAGAATGACAGAGCAGCTCTCATATAGAGCCAGGCCAAGGCAACTGGGATTGTTCAGCCTGTAGCTCCAGGGAGACCTTAGAGATCTTGCCAGTGCCTGAAAGGGCTCCAAGATACCTCGAAAGGGACTTGGGACAAGGGATGGAGGGACAGGACACATGGGAATGGCTTCAAGCTTAGAGAGGGTTGATTTAGGATAGTCATTAGGAAGGAATTGTCCCCTATGAGGGTGGAGGCACAGGGTGCCAGGGCAGCTGTGGCTGCCCCTGGATCCCTGAAAGTGTCCAAGGCCAGGCTGGATGGGATTTTGAGCAACCTTCCATAGTAGAAGATGTTCCTGCCCATGGCAGGGGGTGGAGCAAAAGGATTATTTGGATCCCTTCCAACAAAAACCATTCTGTGATTCTGTATTACCATAATATAAGGCAGATGTTAATCAGCATATGATTTCTCAGACTCTTAATTTATTAATATTGGATAAGAGGAAAATATAGGGAAATATTTCCAAAAAACCTGGATAAAATAAATCTCTAAAGTGTGACATAGTGAAAACAGAAAAAATGCAGTACAAGGCTATATTGAAAAAAATGGATACACAGGATTTTGTTTGAATACTATAGAGAATTAAGAGCAGAGGTTGAAAAAACCTACCTGAAAAAACAATTTCTATAACAGGAAATTCACAGATAAATGGCACTGATTTGACAACACAGAAAACAGAAGGAAAACAACCAACTACTCACATGAAAACAACGACTCAAAAAAATACTGAAAATAACAAAACAACAACAACAAATATGATATCAACTACAGGAGAAAATTCAAGCATATCACATAGGAAAACTACAGACACAGAAACATCCATGACAAGGGAACTCTCCAATACAACTTCAAAGACCAAATCGAGTCCCGAGTCTACGGCTCCAGCCTCTACAACCAGAGCAGACACGTCTCCATTTGAGACAGCCTCCAGAGTTGTCTCCACAACGGAGCAAACCTCCAAACGAGACACTTCAGCCACCACAACAATGCAGTCCAGCCCAACTGAGAGTTCCACGCGTCAGCAGCTCACCACTGCAGCTACAGAGGCAGCAACCATGAGCACCGCCGGCCTTGCCCAAACGGCGTCCTCTGCTCCTGGGTCAAGACCAACTTCTGCCTCCACTTCTGCTCTTCCTCTGAGCTCTACTGTTGAGAGCACTACTCCATCTCTCCTCCCAGCTGCAGCCACCAACACCAGCACCCTATTAGAGACAGCCTCCTCAGCTGCTGCTGTGGGCACACCCACTGTTGGGTCCACCGCTGGGTTCACCACCACAACTCCCGCGGGCACCACTGCAACTGTGCAGACCACATCTCGGCCTGAGGCTTCAGCTTCAGCGTCTTCAGCTCGGCCAGCGACGTCTCCGCTTGTGACAACCTCCACAATCCTGTCCACCACAGCTGAAAGCTCCAGCCTGAAGACTTCAGCCACCACTCCAATCCAGTCTGAGCTGACTGAGGCATCCACTCGTGACAAGGCCACCACAGAAGGAACAGAAACAACGGTGATGCCGACGTTGCATGCAGAAACATCGTCCACTGCTCCTGGGACAAGCCCAACTTCTGCCACCACCTCTTCTCTTCCTACGAGCTCCACTCTGGGGACCAGTTCACCAGCTCTCAGGACAACGACAAGCACCACCACTCCCTTGGAGATAACCTCTACTGCTGCTGCTGCGTCAACCTTAACCTCTGAGCCCAGCACTGTGCCCACCTCCATGAGAACGGAATTCTCCACCTCGACTGCGCAGTCCACATCGCGTCCCGAGTCTACGGCTCCCGCCTCTACAACCAGAGCAGACACGTCTCCATTTGAGACAGCCTCCAGAGTTGTCTCCACAACGGAGCAAACCTCCAAACGAGACACTTCAGCCACCACAACAATGCAGTCCAGCCCAACTGAGAGTTCCACGCGTCAGCAGCTCACCACTGCAGCTACAGAGGCAGCAACCATGAGCACCGCCGGCCTTGCCCAAACGGCGTCCTCTGCTCCTGGGTCAAGACCAACTTCTGCCTCCACTTCTGCTCTTCCTCTGAGCTCTACTGTTGAGAGCACTACTCCATCTCTCCTCCCAGCTGCAGCCACCAACACCAGCACCCTATTAGAGACAGCCTCCTCAGCTGCTGCTGTGGGCACACCCACTGTTGGGTCCACCGCTGGGTTCACCACCACAACTCCCGCGGGCACCACTGCAACTGTGCAGACCACATCTCGGCCTGAGGCTTCAGCTTCAGCGTCTTCAGCTCGGCCAGCGACGTCTCCGCTTGTGACAACCTCCACAATCCTGTCCACCACAGCTGAAAGCTCCAGCCTAAAGACTTCAGCCACCACTCCAATCCAGTCTGAGCTGACTGAGGCATCCACTCGTGACAAGGCCACCACAGAAGGAACAGAAACAACGGTGATGCCGACGTTGCATGCAGAAACATCGTCCACTGCTCCTGGGACAAGCCCAATTTCTGCCACCACCTCTTCTCTTCCTACGAGCTCCACTCTGGGGACCAGTTCACCAGCTCTCAGGACAACGACAAGCACCACCACTCCCTTGGAGAAAACCTCTACTGCTGCTGCTGCGTCAACCTTAACCTCTGAGCCCAGCACTGTGCCCACCTCCATGAGAACGGAATTCTCCACCTCGACTGCGCAGTCCACATCGCGTCCCGAGTCTACGGCTCCAGCCTCTACAACCAGAGCAGACACGTCTCCATTTGAGACAGCCTCCAGAGTTGTCTCCACAACGGAGCAAACCTCCAAACGAGACACTTCAGCCACCACAACAATGCAGTCCAGCCCAACTGAGAGTTCCACGCGTCAGCAGCTCACCACTGCAGCTACAGAGGCAGCAACCATGAGCACCGCCGGCCTTGCCCAAACGGCGTCCTCTGCTCCTGGGTCAAGACCAACTTCTGCCTCCACTTCTGCTCTTCCTCTGAGCTCTACTGTTGAGAGCACTACTCCATCTCTCCTCCCAGCTGCAGCCACCAACACCAGCACCCTATTAGAGACAGCCTCCTCAGCTGCTGCTGTGGGCACACCCACTGTTGGGTCCACCGCTGGGTTCACCACCACAACTCCCGCGGGCACCACTGCAACTGTGCAGACCACATCTCGGCCTGAGGCTTCAGCTTCAGCGTCTTCAGCTCGGCCAGCGACGTCTCCGCTTGTGACAACCTCCACAATCCTGTCCACCACAGCTGAAAGCTCCAGCCTGAAGACTTCAGCCACCACTCCAATCCAGTCTGAGCTGACTGAGGCATCCACTCGTGACAAGGCCACCACAGAAGGAACAGAAACAACGGTGATGCCGACGTTGCATGCAGAAACATCGTCCACTGCTCCTGGGACAAGCCCAACTTCTGCCATCACCTCTTCTCTTCCTACGAGCTCCACTCTGGGGACCAGTTCACCAGCTCTCAGGACAACGACAAGCACCACCACTCCCTTGGAGATAACCTCTACTGCTGCTGCTGCGTCAACCTTAACCTCTGAGCCCAGCACTGTGCCCACCTCCATGAGAACGGAATTCTCCACCTCGACTGCGCAGTCCACATCGCGTCCCGAGTCTACGGCTCCAGCCTCTACAACCAGAGCAGACACGTCTCCATTTGAGACAGCCTCCAGAGTTGTCTCCACAACGGAGCAAACCTCCAAACGAGACACTTCAGCCACCACAACAATGCAGTCCAGCCCAACTGAGAGTTCCACGCGTCAGCAGCTCACCACTGCAGCTACAGAGGCAGCAACCATGAGCACCGCCGGCCTTGCCCAAACGGCGTCCTCTGCTCCTGGGTCAAGACCAACTTCTGCCTCCACTTCTGCTCTTCCTCTGAGCTCTACTGTTGAGAGCACTACTCCATCTCTCCTCCCAGCTGCAGCCACCAACACCAGCACCCTATTAGAGACAGCCTCCTCAGCTGCTGCTGTGGGCACACCCACTGTTGGGTCCACCGCTGGGTTCACCACCACAACTCCCGCGGGCACCACTGCAACTGTGCAGACCACATCTCGGCCTGAGGCTTCAGCGTCTTCAGCTCGGCCAGCGACGTCTCCGCTTGTGACAACCTCCACAATCCTGTCCACCACAGCTGAAAGCTCCAGCCTAAAGACTTCAGCCACCACTCCAATCCAGTCTGAGCTGACTGAGGCATCCACTCGTGACAAGGCCACCACAGAAGGAACAGAAACAACGGTGATGCCGACGTTGCATGCAGAAACATCGTCCACTGCTCCTGGGACAAGCCCAACTTCTGCCATCACCTCTTCTCTTCCTACGAGCTCCACTCTGGGGACCAGTTCACCAGCTCTCAGGACAACGACAAGCACCACCACTCCCTTGCAGAAAACCTCTACTGCTGCTGCTGCGTCAACCTTAACCTCTGAGCCCAGCACTGTGCCCACCTCCATGAGAACGGAATTCTCCACCTCGACTGCGCAGTCCACATCGCGTCCCGAGTCTACGGCTCCAGCCTCTACAACCAGAGCAGACACGTCTCCATTTGAGACAGCCTCCAGAGTTGTCTCCACAACGGAGCAAACCTCCAAACGAGACACTTCAGCCACCACAACAATGCAGTCCAGCCCAACTGAGAGTTCCACGCGTCAGCAGCTCACCACTGCAGCTACAGAGGCAGCAACCATGAGCACCGCCGGCCTTGCCCAAACGGCGTCCTCTGCTCCTGGGTCAAGACCAACTTCTGCCTCCACTTCTGCTCTTCCTCTGAGCTCTACTGTTGAGAGCACTACTCCATCTCTCCTCCCAGCTGCAGCCACCAACACCAGCACCCTATTAGAGACAGCCTCCTCAGCTGCTGCTGTGGGCACACCCACTGTTGGGTCCACCGCTGGGTTCACCACCACAACTCCCGCGGGCACCACTGCAACTGTGCAGACCACATCTCGGCCTGAGGCTTCAGCTTCAGCGTCTTCAGCTCGGCCAGCGACGTCTCCGCTTGTGACAACCTCCACAATCCTGTCCACCACAGCTGAAAGCTCCAGCCTGAAGACTTCAGCCACCACTCCAATCCAGTCTGAGCTGACTGAGGCATCCACTCGTGACAAGGCCACCACAGAAGGAACAGAAACAACGGTGATGCCGACGTTGCATGCAGAAACATCGTCCACTGCTCCTGGGACAAGCCCAACTTCTGCCACCACCTCTTCTCTTCCTACGAGCTCCACTCTGGGGACCAGTTCACCAGCTCTCAGGACAACGACAAGCACCACCACTCCCTTGCAGAAAACCTCTACTGCTGCTGCTGCTGCGTCAACCTTAACCTCTGAGCCCAGCACTGTGCCCACCTCCATGAGAACGGAATTCTCCACCTCGACTGCGCAGTCCACATCGCGTCCCGAGTCTTCGGCTCCAGCCTCTACAACCAGAGCAGACACGTCTCCATTTGAGACAGCCTCCAGAGTTGTCTCCACAACGGAGCAAACCTCCAAACGAGACACTTCAGCCACCACAACAATGCAGTCCAGCCCAACTGAGAGTTCCACGCGTCAGCAGCTCACCACTGCAGCTACAGAGGCAGCAACCATGAGCACCGCCGGCCTTGCCCAAACGGCGTCCTCTGCTCCTGGGTCAAGACCAACTTCTGCCTCCACTTCTGCTCTTCCTCTGAGCTCTACTGTTGAGAGCACTACTCCATCTCTCCTCCCAGCTGCAGCCACCAACACCAGCACCCTATTAGAGACAGCCTCCTCAGCTGCTGCTGTGGGCACACCCACTGTTGGGTCCACCGCTGGGTTCACCACCACAACTCCCGCGGGCACCACTGCAACTGTGCAGACCACATCTCGGCCTGAGGCTTCAGCTTCAGCGTCTTCAGCTCGGCCAGCGACGTCTCCGCTTGTGACAACCTCCACAATCCTGTCCACCACAGCTGAAAGCTCCAGCCTGAAGACTTCAGCCACCACTCCAATCCAGTCTGAGCTGACTGAGGCATCCACTCGTGACAAGGCCACCACAGAAGGAACAGAAACAACGGTGATGCCGACGTTGCATGCAGAAACATCGTCCACTGCTCCTGGGACAAGCCCAACTTCTGCCACCACCTCTTCTCTTCCTACGAGCTCCACTCTGGGGACCAGTTCACCAGCTCTCAGGACAACGACAAGCACCACCACTCCCTTGCAGAAAACCTCTACTGCTGCTGCTGCGTCAACCTTAACCTCTGAGCCCAGCACTGTGCCCACCTCCATGAGAACGGAATTCTCCACCTCGACTGCGCAGTCCACATCGCGTCCCGAGTCTACGGCTCCCGCCTCTACAACCAGAGCAGACACGTCTCCATTTGAGACAGCCTCCAGAGTTGTCTCCACAACGGAGCAAACCTCCAAACGAGACACTTCAGCCACCACAACAATGCAGTCCAGCCCAACTGAGAGTTCCACGCGTCAGCAGCTCACCACTGCAGCTACAGAGGCAGCAACCATGAGCACCGCCGGCCTTGCCCAAACGGCGTCCTCTGCTCCTGGGTCAAGACCAACTTCTGCCTCCACTTCTGCTCTTCCTCTGAGCTCTACTGTTGAGAGCACTACTCCATCTCTCCTCCCAGCTGCAGCCACCAACACCAGCACCCTATTAGAGACAGCCTCCTCAGCTGCTGCTGTGGGCACACCCACTGTTGGGTCCACCGCTGGGTTCACCACCACAACTCCCGCGGGCACCACTGCAACTGTGCAGACCACATCTCGGCCTGAGGCTTCAGCTTCAGCGTCTTCAGCTCGGCCAGCGACGTCTCCGCTTGTGACAACCTCCACAATCCTGTCCACCACAGCTGAAAGCTCCAGCCTGAAGACTTCAGCCACCACTCCAATCCAGTCTGAGCTGACTGAGGCATCCACTCGTGACAAGGCCACCACAGAAGGAACAGAAACAACGGTGATGCCGACGTTGCATGCAGAAACATCGTCCACTGCTCCTGGGACAAGCCCAACTTCTGCCACCACCTCTTCTCTTCCTACGAGCTCCACTCTGGGGACCAGTTCACCAGCTCTCAGGACAACGACAAGCACCACCACTCCCTTGCAGAAAACCTCTACTGCTGCTGCTGCGTCAACCTTAACCTCTGAGCCCAGCACTGTGCCCACCTCCATGAGAACGGAATTCTCCACCTCGACTGCGCAGTCCACATCGCGTCCCGAGTCTACGGCTCCAGCCTCTACAACCAGAGCAGACACGTCTCCATTTGAGACAGCCTCCAGAGTTGTCTCCACAACGGAGCAAACCTCCAAACGAGACACTTCAGCCACCACAACAATGCAGTCCAGCCCAACTGAGAGTTCCACGCGTCAGCAGCTCACCACTGCAGCTACAGAGGCAGCAACCATGAGCACCGCCGGCCTTGCCCAAACGGCGTCCTCTGCTCCTGGGTCAAGACCAACTTCTGCCTCCACTTCTGCTCTTCCTCTGAGCTCTACTGTTGAGAGCACTACTCCATCTCTCCTCCCAGCTGCAGCCACCAACACCAGCACCCTATTAGAGACAGCCTCCTCAGCTGCTGCTGTGGGCACACCCACTGTTGGGTCCACCGCTGGGTTCACCACCACAACTCCCGCGGGCACCACTGCAACTGTGCAGACCACATCTCGGCCTGAGGCTTCAGCTTCAGCGTCTTCAGCTCGGCCAGCGACGTCTCCGCTTGTGACAACCTCCACAATCCTGTCCACCACAGCTGAAAGCTCCAGCCTGAAGACTTCAGCCACCACTCCAATCCAGTCTGAGCTGACTGAGGCATCCACTCGTGACAAGGCCACCACAGAAGGAACAGAAACAACGGTGATGCCGACGTTGCATGCAGAAACATCGTCCACTGCTCCTGGGACAAGCCCAACTTCTGCCACCACCTCTTCTCTTCCTACGAGCTCCACTCTGGGGACCAGTTCACCAGCTCTCAGGACAACGACAAGCACCACCACTCCCTTGCAGAAAACCTCTACTGCTGCTGCTGCGTCAACCTTAACCTCTGAGCCCAGCACTGTGCCCACCTCCATGAGAACGGAATTCTCCACCTCGACTGCGCAGTCCACATCGCGTCCCGAGTCTTCGGCTCCAGCCTCTACAACCAGAGCAGACACGTCTCCATTTGAGACAGCCTCCAGAGTTGTCTCCACAACGGAGCAAACCTCCAAACGAGACACTTCAGCCACCACAACAATGCAGTCCAGCCCAACTGAGAGTTCCACGCGTCAGCAGCTCACCACTGCAGCTACAGAGGCAGCAACCATGAGCACCGCCGGCCTTGCCCAAACGGCGTCCTCTGCTCCTGGGTCAAGACCAACTTCTGCCTCCACTTCTGCTCTTCCTCTGAGCTCTACTGTTGAGAGCACTACTCCATCTCTCCTCCCAGCTGCAGCCACCAACACCAGCACCCTATTAGAGACAGCCTCCTCAGCTGCTGCTGTGGGCACACCCACTGTTGGGTCCACCGCTGGGTTCACCACCACAACTCCCGCGGGCACCACTGCAACTGTGCAGACCACATCTCGGCCTGAGGCTTCAGCTTCAGCGTCTTCAGCTCGGCCAGCGACGTCTCCGCTTGTGACAACCTCCACAATCCTGTCCACCACAGCTGAAAGCTCCAGCCTGAAGACTTCAGCCACCACTCCAATCCAGTCTGAGCTGACTGAGGCATCCACTCGTGACAAGGCCACCACAGAAGGAACAGAAACAACGGTGATGCCGACGTTGCATGCAGAAACATCGTCCACTGCTCCTGGGACAAGCCCAACTTCTGCCACCACCTCTTCTCTTCCTACGAGCTCCACTCTGGGGACCAGTTCACCAGCTCTCAGGACAACGACAAGCACCACCACTCCCTTGCAGAAAACCTCTACTGCTGCTGCTGCGTCAACCTTAACCTCTGAGCCCAGCACTGTGCCCACCTCCATGAGAACGGAATTCTCCACCTCGACTGCGCAGTCCACATCGCGTCCCGAGTCTTCGGCTCCAGCCTCTACAACCAGAGCAGACACGTCTCCATTTGAGACAGCCTCCAGAGTTGTCTCCACAACGGAGCAAACCTCCAAACGAGACACTTCAGCCACCACAACAATGCAGTCCAGCCCAACTGAGAGTTCCACGCGTCAGCAGCTCACCACTGCAGCTACAGAGGCAGCAACCATGAGCACCGCCGGCCTTGCCCAAACGGCGTCCTCTGCTCCTGGGTCAAGACCAACTTCTGCCTCCACTTCTGCTCTTCCTCTGAGCTCTACTGTTGAGAGCACTACTCCATCTCTCCTCCCAGCTGCAGCCACCAACACCAGCACCCTATTAGAGACAGCCTCCTCAGCTGCTGCTGTGGGCACACCCACTGTTGGGTCCACCGCTGGGTTCACCACCACAACTCCCGCGGGCACCACTGCAACTGTGCAGACCACATCTCGGCCTGAGGCTTCAGCTTCAGCGTCTTCAGCTCAGCCAGCGACGTCTCCGCTTGTGACAACCTCCACAATCCTGTCCACCACAGCTGAAAGCTCCAGCCTGAAGACTTCAGCCACCACTCCAATCCAGTCTGAGCTGACTGAGGCATCCACTCGTGACAAGGCCACCACAGAAGGAACAGAAACAACGGTGATGCCGACGTTGCATGCAGAAACATCGTCCACTGCTCCTGGGACAAGCCCAACTTCTGCCACCACCTCTTCTCTTCCTACGAGCTCCACTCTGGGGACCAGTTCACCAGCTCTCAGGACAACGACAAGCACCACCACTCCCTTGCAGAAAACCTCTACTGCTGCTGCTGCGTCAACCTTAACCTCTGAGCCCAGCACTGTGCCCACCTCCATGAGAACGGAATTCTCCACCTCGACTGCGCAGTCCACATCGCGTCCCGAGTCTACGGCTCCAGCCTCTACAACCAGAGCAGACACGTCTCCATTTGAGACAGCCTCCAGAGTTGTCTCCACAACGGAGCAAACCTCCAAACGAGACACTTCAGCCACCACAACAATGCAGTCCAGCCCAACTGAGAGTTCCACGCGTCAGCAGCTCACCACTGCAGCTACAGAGGCAGCAACCATGAGCACCGCCGGCCTTGCCCAAACGGCGTCCTCTGCTCCTGGGTCAAGACCAACTTCTGCCTCCACTTCTGCTCTTCCTCTGAGCTCTACTGTTGAGAGCACTACTCCATCTCTCCTCCCAGCTGCAGCCACCAACACCAG
This sequence comes from Anomalospiza imberbis, assembly GCF_031753505.1. Classification (NCBI taxonomy): domain Eukaryota; kingdom Metazoa; phylum Chordata; class Aves; order Passeriformes; family Viduidae; genus Anomalospiza; species Anomalospiza imberbis. The sequence goes on from NC_089707.1 coordinate 1,939,019, forward strand.
CACCCTATTAGAGACAGCCTCCTCAGCTGCTGCTGTGGGCACACCCACTGTTGGGTCCACCGCTGGGTTCACCACCACAACTCCCGCGGGCACCACTGCAACTGTGCAGACCACATCTCGGCCTGAGGCTTCAGCTTCAGCGTCTTCAGCTCGGCCAGCGACGTCTCCGCTTGTGACAACCTCCACAATCCTGTCCACCACAGCTGAAAGCTCCAGCCTGAAGACTTCAGCCACCACTCCAATCCAGTCTGAGCTGACTGAGGCATCCACTCGTGACAAGGCCACCACAGAAGGAACAGAAACAACGGTGATGCCGACGTTGCATGCAGAAACATCGTCCACTGCTCCTGGGACAAGCCCAACTTCTGCCACCACCTCTTCTCTTCCTACGAGCTCCACTCTGGGGACCAGTTCACCAGCTCTCAGGACAACGACAAGCACCACCACTCCCTTGCAGAAAACCTCTACTGCTGCTGCTGCGTCAACCTTAACCTCTGAGCCCAGCACTGTGCCCACCTCCATGAGAACGGAATTCTCCACCTCGACTGCGCAGTCCACATCGCGTCCCGAGTCTTCGGCTCCAGCCTCTACAACCAGAGCAGACACGTCTCCATTTGAGACAGCCTCCAGAGTTGTCTCCACAACGGAGCAAACCTCCAAACGAGACACTTCAGCCACCACAACAATGCAGTCCAGCCCAACTGAGAGTTCCACGCGTCAGCAGCTCACCACTGCAGCTACAGAGGCAGCAACCATGAGCACTGCTGGCCTTGCCCAAACGGCGTCCTCTGCTCCTGGGTCAAGACCAACTTCTGCCTCCACTTCTGCTCTTCCTCTGAGCTCTACTGTTGAGAGCACTACTCCATCTCTCCTCCCAGCTGCAGCCACCAACACCAGCACCCTATTAGAGACAGCCTCCTCAGCTGCTGCTGTGGGCACACCCACTGTTGGGTCCACCGCTGGGTTCACCACCACAACTCCCGCGGGCACCACTGCAACTGTGCAGACCACATCTCGGCCTGAGGCTTCAGCTTCAGCGTCTTCAGCTCGGCCAGCGACGTCTCCGCTTGTGACAACCTCCACAATCCTGTCCACCACAGCTGAAAGCTCCAGCCTGAAGACTTCAGCCACCACTCCAATCCAGTCTGAGCTGACTGAGGCATCCACTCGTGACAAGGCCACCACAGAAGGAACAGAAACAACGGTGATGCCAACGTTGCATGCAGAAACATCGTCCACTGCTCCTGGGACAAGCCCAACTTCTGCCACCACCTCTTCTCTTCCTACGAGCTCCACTCTGGGGACCAGTTCACCAGCTCTCAGGACAACGACAAGCACCACCACTCCCTTGCAGAAAACCTCTACTGCTGCTGCTGCGTCAACCTTAACCTCTGAGCCCAGCACTGTGCCCACCTCCATGAGAACGGAATTCTCCACCTCGACTGCGCAGTCCACATCGCGTCCCGAGTCTTCGGCTCCAGCCTCTACAACCAGAGCAGACACGTCTCCATTTGAGACAGCCTCCAGAGTTGTCTCCACAACGGAGCAAACCTCCAAACGAGACACTTCAGCCACCACAACAATGCAGTCCAGCCCAACTGAGAGTTCCACGCGTCAGCAGCTCACCACTGCAGCTACAGAGGCAGCAACCATGAGCACCGCCGGCCTTGCCCAAACGGCGTCCTCTGCTCCTGGGTCAAGACCAACTTCTGCCTCCACTTCTGCTCTTCCTCTGAGCTCTACTGTTGAGAGCACTACTCCATCTCTCCTCCCAGCTGCAGCCACCAACACCAGCACCCTATTAGAGACAGCCTCCTCAGCTGCTGCTGTGGGCACACCCACTGTTGGGTCCACCGCTGGGTTCACCACCACAACTCCCGCGGGCACCACTGCAACTGTGCAGACCACATCTCGGCCTGAGGCTTCAGCTTCAGCGTCTTCAGCTCGGCCAGCGACGTCTCCGCTTGTGACAACCTCCACAATCCTGTCCACCACAGCTGAAAGCTCCAGCCTGAAGACTTCAGCCACCACTCCAATCCAGTCTGAGCTGACTGAGGCATCCACTCGTGACAAGGCCACCACAGAAGGAACAGAAACAACGGTGATGCCGACGTTGCATGCAGAAACATCGTCCACTGCTCCTGGGACAAGCCCAACTTCTGCCACCACCTCTTCTCTTCCTACGAGCTCCACTCTGGGGACCAGTTCACCAGCTCTCAGGACAACGACAAGCACCACCACTCCCTTGGAGATAACCTCTACTGCTGCTGCTGCGTCAACCTTAACCTCTGAGCCCAGCACTGTGCCCACCTCCATGAGAACGGAATTCTCCACCTCGACTGCGCAGTCCACATCGCGTCCCGAGTCTACGGCTCCCGCCTCTACAACCAGAGCAGACACGTCTCCATTTGAGACAGCCTCCAGAGTTGTCTCCACAACAGAGCAAACCTCCAAACGAGACACTTCAGCCACCACAACAATGCAGTCCAGCCCAACTGAGAGTTCCACGCGTCAGCAGCTCACCACTGCAGCTACAGAGGCAGCAACCATGAGCACTGCTGGCCTTGCCCAAACGGCGTCCTCTGCTCCTGGGTCAAGACCAACTTCTGCCTCCACTTCTGCTCTTCCTCTGAGCTCTACTGTTGAGAGCACTACTCCATCTCTCCTCCCAGCTGCAGCCACCAACACCAGCACCCTATTAGAGACAGCCTCCTCAGCTGCTGCTGTGGGCACACCCACTGTTGGGTCCACCGCTGGGTTCACCACCACAACTCCCGCGGGCACCACTGCAACTGTGCAGACCACATCTCGGCCTGAGGCTTCAGCTTCAGCGTCTTCAGCTCGGCCAGCGACGTCTCCGCTTGTGACAACCTCCACAATCCTGTCCACCACAGCTGAAAGCTCCAGCCTGAAGACTTCAGCCACCACTCCAATCCAGTCTGAGCTGACTGAGGCATCCACTCGTGACAAGGCCACCACAGAAGGAACAGAAACAACGGTGATGCCGACGTTGCATGCAGAAACATCGTCCACTGCTCCTGGGACAAGCCCAACTTCTGCCATCACCTCTTCTCTTCCTACGAGCTCCACTCTGGGGACCAGTTCACCAGCTCTCAGGACAACGACAAGCACCACCACTCCCTTGGAGAAAACCTCTACTGCTGCTGCTGCGTCAACCTTAACCTCTGAGCCCAGCACTGTGCCCACCTCCATGAGAACGGAATTCTCCACCTCGACTGCGCAGTCCACATCGCGTCCCGAGTCTACGGCTCCCGCCTCTACAACCAGAGCAGACACGTCTCCATTTGAGACAGCCTCCAGAGTTGTCTCCACAACGGAGCAAACCTCCAAACGAGACACTTCAGCCACCACAACAATGCAGTCCAGCCCAACTGAGAGTTCCACGCGTCAGCAGCTCACCACTGCAGCTACAGAGGCAGCAACCATGAGCACCGCCGGCCTTGCCCAAACGGCGTCCTCTGCTCCTGGGTCAAGACCAACTTCTGCCTCCACTTCTGCTCTTCCTCTGAGCTCTACTGTTGAGAGCACTACTCCATCTCTCCTCCCAGCTGCAGCCACCAACACCAGCACCCTATTAGAGACAGCCTCCTCAGCTGCTGCTGTGGGCACACCCACTGTTGGGTCCACCGCTGGGTTCACCACCACAACTCCCGCGGGCACCACTGCAACTGTGCAGACCACATCTCGGCCTGAGGCTTCAGCTTCAGCGTCTTCAGCTCGGCCAGCGACGTCTCCGCTTGTGACAACCTCCACAATCCTGTCCACCACAGCTGAAAGCTCCAGCCTGAAGACTTCAGCCACCACTCCAATCCAGTCTGAGCTGACTGAGGCATCCACTCGTGACAAGGCCACCACAGAAGGAACAGAAACAACGGTGATGCCGACGTTGCATGCAGAAACATCGTCCACTGCTCCTGGGACAAGCCCAACTTCTGCCACCACCTCTTCTCTTCCTACGAGCTCCACTCTGGGGACCAGTTCACCAGCTCTCAGGACAACGACAAGCACCACCACTCCCTTGCAGAAAACCTCTACTGCTGCTGCTGCGTCAACCTTAACCTCTGAGCCCAGCACTGTGCCCACCTCCATGAGAACGGAATTCTCCACCTCGACTGCGCAGTCCACATCGCGTCCCGAGTCTTCGGCTCCAGCCTCTACAACCAGAGCAGACACGTCTCCATTTGAGACAGCCTCCAGAGTTGTCTCCACAACGGAGCAAACCTCCAAACGAGACACTTCAGCCACCACAACAATGCAGTCCAGCCCAACTGAGAGTTCCACGCGTCAGCAGCTCACCACTGCAGCTACAGAGGCAGCAACCATGAGCACCGCCGGCCTTGCCCAAACGGCGTCCTCTGCTCCTGGGTCAAGACCAACTTCTGCCTCCACTTCTGCTCTTCCTCTGAGCTCTACTGTTGAGAGCACTACTCCATCTCTCCTCCCAGCTGCAGCCACCAACACCAGCACCCTATTAGAGACAGCCTCCTCAGCTGCTGCTGTGGGCACACCCACTGTTGGGTCCACCGCTGGGTTCACCACCACAACTCCCGCGGGCACCACTGCAACTGTGCAGACCACATCTCGGCCTGAGGCTTCAGCTTCAGCGTCTTCAGCTCGGCCAGCGACGTCTCCGCTTGTGACAACCTCCACAATCCTGTCCACCACAGCTGAAAGCTCCAGCCTGAAGACTTCAGCCACCACTCCAATCCAGTCTGAGCTGACTGAGGCATCCACTCGTGACAAGGCCACCACAGAAGGAACAGAAACAACGGTGATGCCGACGTTGCATGCAGAAACATCGTCCACTGCTCCTGGGACAAGCCCAACTTCTGCCACCACCTCTTCTCTTCCTACGAGCTCCACTCTGGGGACCAGTTCACCAGCTCTCAGGACAACGACAAGCACCACCACTCCCTTGGAGATAACCTCTACTGCTGCTGCTGCGTCAACCTTAACCTCTGAGCCCAGCACTGTGCCCACCTCCATGAGAACGGAATTCTCCACCTCGACTGCGCAGTCCACATCGCGTCCCGAGTCTACGGCTCCCGCCTCTACAACCAGAGCAGACACGTCTCCATTTGAGACAGCCTCCAGAGTTGTCTCCACAACGGAGCAAACCTCCAAACGAGACACTTCAGCCACCACAACAATGCAGTCCAGCCCAACTGAGAGTTCCACGCGTCAGCAGCTCACCACTGCAGCTACAGAGGCAGCAACCATGAGCACCGCTGGCCTTGCCCAAACGGCGTCCTCTGCTCCTGGGTCAAGACCAACTTCTGCCTCCACTTCTGCTCTTCCTCTGAGCTCTACTGTTGAGAGCACTACTCCATCTCTCCTCCCAGCTGCAGCCACCAACACCAGCACCCTATTAGAGACAGCCTCCTCAGCTGCTGCTGTGGGCACACCCACTGTTGGGTCCACCGCTGGGTTCACCACCACAACTCCCGCGGGCACCACTGCAACTGTGCAGACCACATCTCGGCCTGAGGCTTCAGCTTCAGCGTCTTCAGCTCGGCCAGCGACGTCTCCGCTTGTGACAACCTCCACAATCCTGTCCACCACAGCTGAAAGCTCCAGCCTGAAGACTTCAGCCACCACTCCAATCCAGTCTGAGCTGACTGAGGCATCCACTCGTGACAAGGCCACCACAGAAGGAACAGAAACAACGGTGATGCCGACGTTGCATGCAGAAACATCGTCCACTGCTCCTGGGACAAGCCCAACTTCTGCCATCACCTCTTCTCTTCCTACGAGCTCCACTCTGGGGACCAGTTCACCAGCTCTCAGGACAACGACAAGCACCACCACTCCCTTGGAGAAAACCTCTACTGCTGCTGCTGCGTCAACCTTAACCTCTGAGCCCAGCACTGTGCCCACCTCCATGAGAACGGAATTCTCCACCTCGACTGCGCAGTCCACATCGCGTCCCGAGTCTACGGCTCCCGCCTCTACAACCAGAGCAGACACGTCTCCATTTGAGACAGCCTCCAGAGTTGTCTCCACAACGGAGCAAACCTCCAAACGAGACACTTCAGCCACCACAACAATGCAGTCCAGCCCAACTGAGAGTTCCACGCGTCAGCAGCTCACCACTGCAGCTACAGAGGCAGCAACCATGAGCACCGCCGGCCTTGCCCAAACGGCGTCCTCTGCTCCTGGGTCAAGACCAACTTCTGCCTCCACTTCTGCTCTTCCTCTGAGCTCTACTGTTGAGAGCACTACTCCATCTCTCCTCCCAGCTGCAGCCACCAACACCAGCACCCTATTAGAGACAGCCTCCTCAGCTGCTGCTGTGGGCACACCCACTGTTGGGTCCACCGCTGGGTTCACCACCACAACTCCCGCGGGCACCACTGCAACTGTGCAGACCACATCTCGGCCTGAGGCTTCAGCTTCAGCGTCTTCAGCTCGGCCAGCGACGTCTCCGCTTGTGACAACCTCCACAATCCTGTCCACCACAGCTGAAAGCTCCAGCCTGAAGACTTCAGCCACCACTCCAATCCAGTCTGAGCTGACTGAGGCATCCACTCGTGACAAGGCCACCACAGAAGGAACAGAAACAACGGTGATGCCGACGTTGCATGCAGAAACATCGTCCACTGCTCCTGGGACAAGCCCAACTTCTGCCACCACCTCTTCTCTTCCTACGAGCTCCACTCTGGGGACCAGTTCACCAGCTCTCAGGACAACGACAAGCACCACCACTCCCTTGCAGAAAACCTCTACTGCTGCTGCTGCGTCAACCTTAACCTCTGAGCCCAGCACTGTGCCCACCTCCATGAGAACGGAATTCTCCACCTCGACTGCGCAGTCCACATCGCGTCCCGAGTCTTCGGCTCCAGCCTCTACAACCAGAGCAGACACGTCTCCATTTGAGACAGCCTCCAGAGTTGTCTCCACAACGGAGCAAACCTCCAAACGAGACACTTCAGCCACCACAACAATGCAGTCCAGCCCAACTGAGAGTTCCACGCGTCAGCAGCTCACCACTGCAGCTACAGAGGCAGCAACCATGAGCACCGCCGGCCTTGCCCAAACGGCGTCCTCTGCTCCTGGGTCAAGACCAACTTCTGCCTCCACTTCTGCTCTTCCTCTGAGCTCTACTGTTGAGAGCACTACTCCATCTCTCCTCCCAGCTGCAGCCACCAACACCAGCACCCTATTAGAGACAGCCTCCTCAGCTGCTGCTGTGGGCACACCCACTGTTGGGTCCACCGCTGGGTTCACCACCACAACTCCCGCGGGCACCACTGCAACTGTGCAGACCACATCTCGGCCTGAGGCTTCAGCTTCAGCGTCTTCAGCTCGGCCAGCGACGTCTCCGCTTGTGACAACCTCCACAATCCTGTCCACCACAGCTGAAAGCTCCAGCCTGAAGACTTCAGCCACCACTCCAATCCAGTCTGAGCTGACTGAGGCATCCACTCGTGACAAGGCCACCACAGAAGGAACAGAAACAACGGTGATGCCGACGTTGCATGCAGAAACATCGTCCACTGCTCCTGGGACAAGCCCAACTTCTGCCATCACCTCTTCTCTTCCTACGAGCTCCACTCTGGGGACCAGTTCACCAGCTCTCAGGACAACGACAAGCACCACCACTCCCTTGCAGAAAACCTCTACTGCTGCTGCTGCGTCAACCTTAACCTCTGAGCCCAGCACTGTGCCCACCTCCATGAGAACGGAATTCTCCACCTCGACTGCGCAGTCCACATCGCGTCCCGAGTCTTCGGCTCCAGCCTCTACAACCAGAGCAGACACGTCTCCATTTGAGACAGCCTCCAGAGTTGTCTCCACAACGGAGCAAACCTCCAAACGAGACACTTCAGCCACCACAACAATGCAGTCCAGCCCAACTGAGAGTTCCACGCGTCAGCAGCTCACCACTGCAGCTACAGAGGCAGCAACCATGAGCACCGCCGGCCTTGCCCAAACGGCGTCCTCTGCTCCTGGGTCAAGACCAACTTCTGCCTCCACTTCTGCTCTTCCTCTGAGCTCTACTGTTGAGAGCACTACTCCATCTCTCCTCCCAGCTGCAGCCACCAACACCAGCACCCTATTAGAGACAGCCTCCTCAGCTGCTGCTGTGGGCACACCCACTGTTGGGTCCACCGCTGGGTTCACCACCACAACTCCCGCGGGCACCACTGCAACTGTGCAGACCACATCTCGGCCTGAGGCTTCAGCTTCAGCGTCTTCAGCTCGGCCAGCGACGTCTCCGCTTGTGACAACCTCCACAATCCTGTCCACCACAGCTGAAAGCTCCAGCCTGAAGACTTCAGCCACCACTCCAATCCAGTCTGAGCTGACTGAGGCATCCACTCGTGACAAGGCCACCACAGAAGGAACAGAAACAACGGTGATGCCGACGTTGCATGCAGAAACATCGTCCACTGCTCCTGGGACAAGCCCAACTTCTGCCACCACCTCTTCTCTTCCTACGAGCTCCACTCTGGGGACCAGTTCACCAGCTCTCAGGACAACGACAAGCACCACCACTCCCTTGCAGAAAACCTCTACTGCTGCTGCTGCGTCAACCTTAACCTCTGAGCCCAGCACTGTGCCCACCTCCATGAGAACGGAATTCTCCACCTCGACTGCGCAGTCCACATCGCGTCCCGAGTCTACGGCTCCAGCCTCTACAACCAGAGCAGACACGTCTCCATTTGAGACAGCCTCCAGAGTTGTCTCCACAACGGAGCAAACCTCCAAACGAGACACTTCAGCCACCACAACAATGCAGTCCAGCCCAACTGAGAGTTCCACGCGTCAGCAGCTCACCACTGCAGCTACAGAGGCAGCAACCATGAGCACCGCCGGCCTTGCCCAAACGGCGTCCTCTGCTCCTGGGTCAAGACCAACTTCTGCCTCCACTTCTGCTCTTCCTCTGAGCTCTACTGTTGAGAGCACTACTCCATCTCTCCTCCCAGCTGCAGCCACCAACACCAGCACCCTATTAGAGACAGCCTCCTCAGCTGCTGCTGTGGGCACACCCACTGTTGGGTCCACCGCTGGGTTCACCACCACAACTCCCGCGGGCACCACTGCAACTGTGCAGACCACATCTCGGCCTGAGGCTTCAGCTTCAGCGTCTTCAGCTCGGCCAGCGACGTCTCCGCTTGTGACAACCTCCACAATCCTGTCCACCACAGCTGAAAGCTCCAGCCTGAAGACTTCAGCCACCACTCCAATCCAGTCTGAGCTGACTGAGGCATCCACTCGTGACAAGGCCACCACAGAAGGAACAGAAACAACGGTGATGCCGACGTTGCATGCAGAAACATCGTCCACTGCTCCTGGGACAAGCCCAACTTCTGCCACCCCCTCTTCTCTTCCTACGAGCTCCACTCTGGGGACCAGTTCACCAGCTCTCAGGACAACGACAAGCACCACCACTCCCTTGGAGAAAACCTCTACTGCTGCTGCTGCGTCAACCTTAACCTCTGAGCCCAGCACTGTGCCCACCTCCATGAGAACGGAATTCTCCACCTCGACTGCGCAGTCCACATCGCGTCCCGAGTCTTCGGCTCCAGCCTCTACAACCAGAGCAGACACGTCTCCATTTGAGACAGCCTCCAGAGTTGTCTCCACAACGGAGCAAACCTCCAAACGAGACACTTCAGCCACCACAACAATGCAGTCCAGCCCAACTGAGAGTTCCACGCGTCAGCAGCTCACCACTGCAGCTACAGAGGCAGCAACCATGAGCACCGCCGGCCTTGCCCAAACGGCGTCCTCTGCTCCTGGGTCAAGACCAACTTCTGCCTCCACTTCTGCTCTTCCTCTGAGCTCTACTGTTGAGAGCACTACTCCATCTCTCCTCCCAGCTGCAGCCACCAACACCAGCACCCTATTAGAGACAGCCTCCTCAGCTGCTGCTGTGGGCACACCCACTGTTGGGTCCACCGCTGGGTTCACCACCACAACTCCCGCGGGCACCACTGCAACTGTGCAGACCACATCTCGGCCTGAGGCTTCAGCTTCAGCGTCTTCAGCTCGGCCAGCGACGTCTCCGCTTGTGACAACCTCCACAATCCTGTCCACCACAGCTGAAAGCTCCAGCCTGAAGACTTCAGCCACCACTCCAATCCAGTCTGAGCTGACTGAGGCATCCACTCGTGACAAGGCCACCACAGAAGGAACAGAAACAACGGTGATGCCGACGTTGCATGCAGAAACATCGTCCACTGCTCCTGGGACAAGCCCAACTTCTGCCACCACCTCTTCTCTTCCTACGAGCTCCACTCTGGGGACCAGTTCACCAGCTCTCAGGACAACGACAAGCACCACCACTCCCTTGGAGATAACCTCTACTGCTGCTGCTGCGTCAACCTTAACCTCTGAGCCCAGCACTGTGCCCACCTCCATGAGAACGGAATTCTCCACCTCGACTGCGCAGTCCACATCGCGTCCCGAGTCTACGGCTCCCGCCTCTACAACCAGAGCAGACACGTCTCCATTTGAGACAGCCTCCAGAGTTGTCTCCACAACGGAGCAAACCTCCAAACGAGACACTTCAGCCACCACAACAATGCAGTCCAGCCCAACTGAGAGTTCCACGTGTCAGCAGCTCACCACTGCAGCTACAGAGGCAGCAACCATGAGCACCGCCGGCCTTGCCCAAACGGCGTCCTCTGCTCCTGGGTCAAGACCAACTTCTGCCTCCACTTCTGCTCTTCCTCTGAGCTCTACTGTTGAGAGCACTACTCCATCTCTCCTCCCAGCTGCAGCCACCAACACCAGCACCCTATTAGAGACAGCCTCCTCAGCTGCTGCTGTGGGCACACCCACTGTTGGGTCCACCGCTGGGTTCACCACCACAACTCCCGCGGGCACCACTGCAACTGTGCAGACCACATCTCGGCCTGAGGCTTCAGCTTCAGCGTCTTCAGCTCGGCCAGCGACGTCTCCGCTTGTGACAACCTCCACAATCCTGTCCACCACAGCTGAAAGCTCCAGCCTGAAGACTTCAGCCACCACTCCAATCCAGTCTGAGCTGACTGAGGCATCCACTCGTGACAAGGCCACCACAGAAGGAACAGAAACAACGGTGATGCCGACGTTGCATGCAGAAACATCGTCCACTGCTCCTGGGACAAGCCCAACTTCTGCCACCACCTCTTCTCTTCCTACGAGCTCCACTCTGGGGACCAGTTCACCAGCTCTCAGGACAACGACAAGCACCACCACTCCCTTGCAGAAAACCTCTACTGCTGCTGCTGCGTCAACCTTAACCTCTGAGCCCAGCACTGTGCCCACCTCCATGAGAACGGAATTCTCCACCTCGACTGCGCAGTCCACATCGCGTCCCGAGTCTACGGCTCCCGCCTCTACAACCAGAGCAGACACGTCTCCATTTGAGACAGCCTCCAGAGTTGTCTCCACAACGGAGCAAACCTCCAAACGAGACACTTCAGCCACCACAACAATGCAGTCCAGCCCAACTGAGAGTTCCACGCGTCAGCAGCTCACCACTGCAGCTACAGAGGCAGCAACCATGAGCACCGCCGGCCTTGCCCAAACGGCGTCCTCTGCTCCTGGGTCAAGACCAACTTCTGCCTCCACTTCTGCTCTTCCTCTGAGCTCTACTGTTGAGAGCACTACTCCATCTCTCCTCCCAGCTGCAGCCACCAACACCAGCACCCTATTAGAGACAGCCTCCTCAGCTGCTGCTGTGGGCACACCCACTGTTGGGTCCACCGCTGGGTTCACCACCACAACTCCCGCGGGCACCACTGCAACTGTGCAGACCACATCTCGGCCTGAGGCTTCAGCTTCAGCGTCTTCAGCTCGGCCAGCGACGTCTCCGCTTGTGACAACCTCCACAATCCTGTCCACCACAGCTGAAAGCTCCAGCCTGAAGACTTCAGCCACCACTCCAATCCAGTCTGAGCTGACTGAGGCATCCACTCGTGACAAGGCCACCACAGAAGGAACAGAAACAACGGTGATGCCGACGTTGCATGCAGAAACATCGTCCACTGCTCCTGGGACAAGCCCAACTTCTGCCACCCCCTCTTCTCTTCCTACGAGCTCCACTCTGGGGACCAGTTCACCAGCTCTCAGGACAACGACAAGCACCACCACTCCCTTGGAGATAACCTCTACTGCTGCTGCTGCGTCAACCTTAACCTCTGAGCCCAGCACTGTGCCCACCTCCATGAGAACGGAATTCTCCACCTCGACTGCGCAGTCCACATCGCGTCCCGAGTCTACGGCTCCTGCCTCTACAACCAGAGCAGACACGTCTCCATTTGAGACAGCCTCCAGAGTTGTCTCCACAACAGAGCAAACCTCCAAACGAGACACTTCAGCCACCACAACAATGCAGTCCAGCCCAACTGAGAGTTCCACGCGTCAGCAGCTCACCACTGCAGCTACAGAGGCAGCAACCATGAGCACCGCCGGCCTTGCCCAAACGGCGTCCTCTGCTCCTGGGTCAAGACCAACTTCTGCCTCCACTTCTGCTCTTCCTCTGAGCTCTACTGTTGAGAGCACTACTCCATCTCTCCTCCCAGCTGCAGCCACCAACACCAGCACCCTATTAGAGACAGCCTCCTCAGCTGCTGCTGTGGGCACACCCACTGTTGGGTCCACCGCTGGGTTCACCACCACAACTCCCGCGGGCACCACTGCAACTGTGCAGACCACATCTCGGCCTGAGGCTTCAGCTTCAGCGTCTTCAGCTCGGCCAGCGACGTCTCCGCTTGTGACAACCTCCACAATCCTGTCCACCACAGCTGAAAGCTCCAGCCTGAAGACTTCAGCCACCACTCCAATCCAGTCTGAGCTGACTGAGGCATCCACTCGTGACAAGGCCACCACAGAAGGAACAGAAACAACGGTGATGCCGACGTTGCATGCAGAAACATCGTCCACTGCTCCTGGGACAAGCCCAACTTCTGCCACCACCTCTTCTCTTCCTACGAGCTCCACTCTGGGGACCAGTTCACCAGCTCTCAGGACAACGACAAGCACCACCACTCCCTTGCAGAAAACCTCTACTGCTGCTGCTGCGTCAACCTTAACCTCTGAGCCCAGCACTGTGCCCACCTCCATGAGAACGGAATTCTCCACCTCGACTGCGCAGTCCACATCGCGTCCCGAGTCTTCGGCTCCAGCCTCTACAACCAGAGCAGACACGTCTCCATTTGAGACAGCCTCCAGAGTTGTCTCCACAACGGAGCAAACCTCCAAACGAGACACTTCAGCCACCACAACAATGCAGTCCAGCCCAACTGAGAGTTCCACGCGTCAGCAGCTCACCACTGCAGCTACAGAGGCAGCAACCATGAGCACCGCCGGCCTTGCCCAAACGGCGTCCTCTGCTCCTGGGTCAAGACCAACTTCTGCCTCCACTTCTGCTCTTCCTCTGAGCTCTACTGTTGAGAGCACTACTCCATCTCTCCTCCCAGCTGCAGCCACCAACACCAGCACCCTATTAGAGACAGCCTCCTCAGCTGCTGCTGTGGGCACACCCACTGTTGGGTCCACCGCTGGGTTCACCACCACAACTCCCGCGGGCACCACTGCAACTGTGCAGACCACATCTCGGCCTGAGGCTTCAGCTTCAGCGTCTTCAGCTCGGCCAGCGACGTCTCCGCTTGTGACAACCTCCACAATCCTGTCCACCACAGCTGAAAGCTCCAGCCTGAAGACTTCAGCCACCACTCCAATCCAGTCTGAGCTGACTGAGGCATCCACTCGTGACAAGGCCACCACAGAAGGAACAGAAACAACGGTGATGCCGACGTTGCATGCAGAAACATCGTCCACTGCTCCTGGGACAAGCCCAACTTCTGCCACCACCTCTTCTCTTCCTACGAGCTCCACTCTGGGGACCAGTTCACCAGCTCTCAGGACAACGACAAGCACCACCACTCCCTTGCAGAAAACCTCTACTGCTGCTGCTGCGTCAACCTTAACCTCTGAGCCCAGCACTGTGCCCACCTCCATGAGAACGGAATTCTCCACCTCGACTGCGCAGTCCACATCGCGTCCCGAGTCTTCGGCTCCAGCCTCTACAACCAGAGCAGACACGTCTCCATTTGAGACAGCCTCCAGAGTTGTCTCCACAACGGAGCAAACCTCCAAACGAGACACTTCAGCCACCACAACAATGCAGTCCAGCCCAACTGAGAGTTCCATGCGTCAGCAGCTCACCACTGCAGCTACAGAGGCAGCAACCATGAGCACCGCCGGCCTTGCCCAAACGGCGTCCTCTGCTCCTGGGTCAAGACCAACTTCTGCCTCCACTTCTGCTCTTCCTCTGAGCTCTACTGTTGAGAGCACTACTCCATCTCTCCTCCCAGCTGCAGCCACCAACACCAGCACCCTATTAGAGACAGCCTCCTCAGCTGCTGCTGTGGGCACACCCACTGTTGGGTCCACCGCTGGGTTCACCACCACAACTCCCGCGGGCACCACTGCAACTGTGCAGACCACATCTCGGCCTGAGGCTTCAGCTTCAGCGTCTTCAGCTTGGCCAGCGACGTCTCCGCTTGTGACAACCTCCACAATCCTGTCCACCACAGCTGAAAGCTCCAGCCTGAAGACTTCAGCCACCACTCCAATCCAGTCTGAGCTGACTGAGGCATCCACTCGTGACAAGGCCACCACAGAAGGAACAGAAACAACGGTGATGCCGACGTTGCATGCAGAAACATCGTCCACTGCTCCTGGGACAAGCCCAACTTCTGCCACCACCTCTTCTCTTCCTACGAGCTCCACTCTGGGGACCAGTTCACCAGCTCTCAGGACGACAAGCACCACCACTCCCTTGGAGATAACCTCTACTGCTGCTGCTGCGTCAACCTTAACCTCTGAGCCCAGCACTGTGCCCACCTCCATGAGAACGGAATTCTCCACCTCGACTGCGCAGTCCACATCGCGTCCCGAGTCTACGGCTCCAGCCTCTACAACCAGAGCAGACACGTCTCCATTTGAGACAGCCTCCAGAGTTGTCTCCACAACGGAGCAAACCTCCAAACGAGACACTTCAGCCACCACAACAATGCAGTCCAGCCCAACTGAGAGTTCCACGCGTCAGCAGCTCACCACTGCAGCTACAGAGGCAGCAACCATGAGCACCGCCGGCCTTGCCCAAACGGCGTCCTCTGCTCCTGGGTCAAGACCAACTTCTGCCTCCACTTCTGCTCTTCCTCTGAGCTCTACTGTTGAGAGCACTACTCCATCTCTCCTCCCAGCTGCAGCCACCAACACCAGCACCCTATTAGAGACAGCCTCCTCAGCTGCTGCTGTGGGCACACCCACTGTTGGGTCCACCGCTGGGTTCACCACCACAACTCCCGCGGGCACCACTGCAACTGTGCAGACCACATCTCGGCCTGAGGCTTCAGCTTCAGCGTCTTCAGCTCGGCCAGCGACGTCTCCGCTTGTGACAACCTCCACAATCCTGTCCACCACAGCTGAAAGCTCCAGCCTGAAGACTTCAGCCACCACTCCAATCCAGTCTGAGCTGACTGAGGCATCCACTCGTGACAAGGCCACCACAGAAGGAACAGAAACAACGGTGATGCCGACGTTGCATGCAGAAACATCGTCCACTGCTCCTGGGACAAGCCCAACTTCTGCCACCACCTCTTCTCTTCCTACGAGCTCCACTCTGGGGACCAGTTCACCAGCTCTCAGGACAACGACAAGCACCACCACTCCCTTGCAGAAAACCTCTACTGCTGCTGCTGCGTCAACCTTAACCTCTGAGCCCAGCACTGTGCCCACCTCCATGAGAACGGAATTCTCCACCTCGACTGCGCAGTCCACATCGCGTCCCGAGTCTACGGCTCCCGCCTCTACAACCAGAGCAGACACGTCTCCATTTGAGACAGCCTCCAGAGTTGTCTCCACAACGGAGCAAACCTCCAAACGAGACACTTCAGCCACCACAACAATGCAGTCCAGCCCAACTGAGAGTTCCACGCGTCAGCAGCTCACCACTGCAGCTACAGAGGCAGCAACCATGAGCACCGCCGGCCTTGCCCAAACGGCGTCCTCTGCTCCTGGGTCAAGACCAACTTCTGCCTCCACTTCTGCTCTTCCTCTGAGCTCTACTGTTGAGAGCACTACTCCATCTCTCCTCCCAGCTGCAGCCACCAACACCAGCACCCTATTAGAGACAGCCTCCTCAGCTGCTGCTGTGGGCACACCCACTGTTGGGTCCACCGCTGGGTTCACCACCACAACTCCCGCGGGCACCACTGCAACTGTGCAGACCACATCTCGGCCTGAGGCTTCAGCTTCAGCGTCTTCAGCTCGGCCAGCGACGTCTCCGCTTGTGACAACCTCCACAATCCTGTCCACCACAGCTGAAAGCTCCAGCCTGAAGACTTCAGCCACCACTCCAATCCAGTCTGAGCTGACTGAGGCATCCACTCGTGACAAGGCCACCACAGAAGGAACAGAAACAACGGTGATGCCGACGTTGCATGCAGAAACATCGTCCACTGCTCCTGGGACAAGCCCAACTTCTGCCACCCCCTCTTCTCTTCCTACGAGCTCCACTCTGGGGACCAGTTCACCAGCTCTCAGGACAACGACAAGCACCACCACTCCCTTGGAGAAAACCTCTACTGCTGCTGCTGCGTCAACCTTAACCTCTGAGCCCAGCACTGTGCCCACCTCCATGAGAACGGAATTCTCCACCTCGACTGCGCAGTCCACATCGCGTCCCGAGTCTACGGCTCCCGCCTCTACAACCAGAGCAGACACGTCTCCATTTGAGACAGCCTCCAGAGTTGTCTCCACAACGGAGCAAACCTCCAAACGAGACACTTCAGCCACCACAACAATGCAGTCCAGCCCAACTGAGAGTTCCACGCGTCAGCAGCTCACCACTGCAGCTACAGAGGCAGCAACCATGAGCACCGCCGGCCTTGCCCAAACAGCGTCCTCTGCTCCTGGGTCAAGACCAACTTCTGCCTCCACTTCTGCTCTTCCTCTGAGCTCTACTGTTGAGAGCACTACTCCATCTCTCCTCCCAGCTGCAGCCACCAACACCAGCACCCTATTAGAGACAGCCTCCTCAGCTGCTGCTGTGGGCACACCCACTGTTGGGTCCACCGCTGGGTTCACCACCACAACTCCCGCGGGCACCACCGCAACTGTGCAGACCACATCTCGGCCTGAGGCTTCAGCTTCAGCGTCTTCAGCTCGGCCAGCGACGTCTCCGCTTGTGACAACCTCCACAATCCTGTCCACCACAGCTGAAAGCTCCAGCCTGAAGACTTCAGCCACCACTCCAATCCAGTCTGAGCTGACTGAGGCATCCACTCGTGACAAGGCCACCACAGAAGGAACAGAAACAACGGTGATGCCGACGTTGCATGCAGAAACATCGTCCACTGCTCCTGGGACAAGCCCAACTTCTGCCACCACCTCTTCTCTTCCTACGAGCTCCACTCTGGGGACCAGTTCACCAGCTCTCAGGACAACGACAAGCACCACCACTCCCTTGGAGAAAACCTCTACTGCTGCTGCTGCGTCAACCTTAACCTCTGAGCCCAGCACTGTGCCCACCTCCATGAGAACGGAATTCTCCACCTCGACTGCGCAGTCCACATCGCGTCCCGAGTCTACGGCTCCCGCCTCTACAACCAGAGCAGACACGTCTCCATTTGAGACAGCCTCCAGAGTTGTCTCCACAACGGAGCAAACCTCCAAACGAGACACTTCAGCCACCACAACAATGCAGTCCAGCCCAACTGAGAGTTCCACGCGTCAGCAGCTCACCACTGCAGCTACAGAGGCAGCAACCATGAGCACCGCCGGCCTTGCCCAAACGGCGTCCTCTGCTCCTGGGTCAAGACCAACTTCTGCCTCCACTTCTGCTCTTCCTCTGAGCTCTACTGTTGAGAGCACTACTCCATCTCTCCTCCCAGCTGCAGCCACCAACACCAGCACCCTATTAGAGACAGCCTCCTCAGCTGCTGCTGTGGGCACACCCACTGTTGGGTCCACCGCTGGGTTCACCACCACAACTCCCGCGGGCACCACTGCAACTGTGCAGACCACATCTCGGCCTGAGGCTTCAGCTTCAGCGTCTTCAGCTCGGCCAGCGACGTCTCCGCTTGTGACAACCTCCACAATCCTGTCCACCACAGCTGAAAGCTCCAGCCTGAAGACTTCAGCCACCACTCCAATCCAGTCTGAGCTGACTGAGGCATCCACTCGTGACAAGGCCACCACAGAAGGAACAGAAACAACGGTGATGCCGACGTTGCATGCAGAAACATCGTCCACTGCTCCTGGGACAAGCCCAACTTCTGCCACCACCTCTTCTCTTCCTACGAGCTCCACTCTGGGGACCAGTTCACCAGCTCTCAGGACAACGACAAGCACCACCACTCCCTTGGAGATAACCTCTACTGCTGCTGCTGCGTCAACCTTAACCTCTGAGCCCAGCACTGTGCCCACCTCCATGAGAACGGAATTCTCCACCTCGACTGCGCAGTCCACATCGCGTCCCGAGTCTACGGCTCCCGCCTCTACAACCAGAGCAGACACGTCTCCATTTGAGACAGCCTCCAGAGTTGTCTCCACAACGGAGCAAACCTCCAAACGAGACACTTCAGCCACCACAACAATGCAGTCCAGCCCAACTGAGAGTTCCACGCGTCAGCAGCTCACCACTGCAGCTACAGAGGCAGCAACCATGAGCACCGCCGGCCTTGCCCAAACGGCGTCCTCTGCTCCTGGGTCAAGACCAACTTCTGCCTCCACTTCTGCTCTTCCTCTGAGCTCTACTGTTGAGAGCACTACTCCATCTCTCCTCCCAGCTGCAGCCACCAACACCAGCACCCTATTAGAGACAGCCTCCTCAGCTGCTGCTGTGGGCACACCCACTGTTGGGTCCACCGCTGGGTTCACCACCACAACTCCCGCGGGCACCACTGCAACTGTGCAGACCACATCTCGGCCTGAGGCTTCAGCTTCAGCGTCTTCAGCTCGGCCAGCGACGTCTCCGCTTGTGACAACCTCCACAATCCTGTCCACCACAGCTGAAAGCTCCAGCCTGAAGACTTCAGCCACCACTCCAATCCAGTCTGAGCTGACTGAGGCATCCACTCGTGACAAGGCCACCACAGAAGGAACAGAAACAACGGTGATGCCGACGTTGCATGCAGAAACATCGTCCACTGCTCCTGGGACAAGCCCAACTTCTGCCACCCCCTCTTCTCTTCCTACGAGCTCCACTCTGGGGACCAGTTCACCAGCTCTCAGGACAACGACAAGCACCACCACTCCCTTGGAGAAAACCTCTACTGCTGCTGCTGCGTCAACCTTAACCTCTGAGCCCAGCACTGTGCCCACCTCCATGAGAACGGAATTCTCCACCTCGACTGCGCAGTCCACATCGCGTCCCGAGTCTACGGCTCCCGCCTCTACAACCAGAGCAGACACGTCTCCATTTGAGACAGCCTCCAGAGTTGTCTCCACAACGGAGCAAACCTCCAAACGAGACACTTCAGCCACCACAACAATGCAGTCCAGCCCAACTGAGAGTTCCACGCGTCAGCAGCTCACCACTGCAGCTACAGAGGCAGCAACCATGAGCACCGCCGGCCTTGCCCAAACGGCGTCCTCTGCTCCTGGGTCAAGACCAACTTCTGCCTCCACTTCTGCTCTTCCTCTGAGCTCTACTGTTGAGAGCACTACTCCATCTCTCCTCCCAGCTGCAGCCACCAACACCAGCACCCTATTAGAGACAGCCTCCTCAGCTGCTGCTGTGGGCACACCCACTGTTGGGTCCACCGCTGGGTTCACCACCACAACTCCCGCGGGCACCACTGCAACTGTGCAGACCACATCTCGGCCTGAGGCTTCAGCTTCAGCGTCTTCAGCTCGGCCAGCGACGTCTCCGCTTGTGACAACCTCCACAATCCTGTCCACCACAGCTGAAAGCTCCAGCCTGAAGACTTCAGCCACCACTCCAATCCAGTCTGAGCTGACTGAGGCATCCACTCGTGACAAGGCCACCACAGAAGGAACAGAAACAACGGTGATGCCGACGTTGCATGCAGAAACATCGTCCACTGCTCCTGGGACAAGCCCAACTTCTGCCACCACCTCTTCTCTTCCTACGAGCTCCACTCTGGGGACCAGTTCACCAGCTCTCAGGACAACGACAAGCACCACCACTCCCTTGGAGAAAACCTCTACTGCTGCTGCTGCGTCAACCTTAACCTCTGAGCCCAGCACTGTGCCCACCTCCATGAGAACGGAATTCTCCACCTCGACTGCGCAGTCCACATCGCGTCCCGAGTCTACGGCTCCCGCCTCTACAACCAGAGCAGACACGTCTCCATTTGAGACAGCCTCCAGAGTTGTCTCCACAACGGAGCAAACCTCCAAACGAGACACTTCAGCCACCACAACAATGCAGTCCAGCCCAACTGAGAGTTCCACGCGTCAGCAGCTCACCACTGCAGCTACAGAGGCAGCAACCATGAGCACCGCCGGCCTTGCCCAAACAGCGTCCTCTGCTCCTGGGTCAAGACCAACTTCTGCCTCCACTTCTGCTCTTCCTCTGAGCTCTACTGTTGAGAGCACTACTCCATCTCTCCTCCCAGCTGCAGCCACCAACACCAGCACCCTATTAGAGACAGCCTCCTCAGCTGCTGCTGTGGGCACACCCACTGTTGGGTCCACCGCTGGGTTCACCACCACAACTCCCGCGGGCACCACCGCAACTGTGCAGACCACATCTCGGCCTGAGGCTTCAGCTTCAGCGTCTTCAGCTCGGCCAGCGACGTCTCCGCTTGTGACAACCTCCACAATCCTGTCCACCACAGCTGAAAGCTCCAGCCTGAAGACTTCAGCCACCACTCCAATCCAGTCTGAGCTGACTGAGGCATCCACTCGTGACAAGGCCACCACAGAAGGAACAGAAACAACGGTGATGCCGACGTTGCATGCAGAAACATCGTCCACTGCTCCTGGGACAAGCCCAACTTCTGCCACCACCTCTTCTCTTCCTACGAGCTCCACTCTGGGGACCAGTTCACCAGCTCTCAGGACAACGACAAGCACCACCACTCCCTTGGAGAAAACCTCTACTGCTGCTGCTGCGTCAACCTTAACCTCTGAGCCCAGCACTGTGCCCACCTCCATGAGAACGGAATTCTCCACCTCGACTGCGCAGTCCACATCGCGTCCCGAGTCTACGGCTCCCGCCTCTACAACCAGAGCAGACACGTCTCCATTTGAGACAGCCTCCAGAGTTGTCTCCACAACGGAGCAAACCTCCAAACGAGACACTTCAGCCACCACAACAATGCAGTCCAGCCCAACTGAGAGTTCCACGCGTCAGCAGCTCACCACTGCAGCTACAGAGGCAGCAACCATGAGCACCGCCGGCCTTGCCCAAACGGCGTCCTCTGCTCCTGGGTCAAGACCAACTTCTGCCTCCACTTCTGCTCTTCCTCTGAGCTCTACTGTTGAGAGCACTACTCCATCTCTCCTCCCAGCTGCAGCCACCAACACCAGCACCCTATTAGAGACAGCCTCCTCAGCTGCTGCTGTGGGCACACCCACTGTTGGGTCCACCGCTGGGTTCACCACCACAACTCCCGCGGGCACCACTGCAACTGTGCAGACCACATCTCGGCCTGAGGCTTCAGCTTCAGCGTCTTCAGCTCGGCCAGCGACGTCTCCGCTTGTGACAACCTCCACAATCCTGTCCACCACAGCTGAAAGCTCCAGCCTGAAGACTTCAGCCACCACTCCAATCCAGTCTGAGCTGACTGAGGCATCCACTCGTGACAAGGCCACCACAGAAGGAACAGAAACAACGGTGATGCCGACGTTGCATGCAGAAACATCGTCCACTGCTCCTGGGACAAGCCCAACTTCTGCCACCACCTCTTCTCTTCCTACGAGCTCCACTCTGGGGACCAGTTCACCAGCTCTCAGGACAACGACAAGCACCACCACTCCCTTGGAGATAACCTCTACTGCTGCTGCTGCGTCAACCTTAACCTCTGAGCCCAGCACTGTGCCCACCTCCATGAGAACGGAATTCTCCACCTCGACTGCGCAGTCCACATCGCGTCCCGAGTCTACGGCTCCCGCCTCTACAACCAGAGCAGACACGTCTCCATTTGAGACAGCCTCCAGAGTTGTCTCCACAACGGAGCAAACCTCCAAACGAGACACTTCAGCCACCACAACAATGCAGTCCAGCCCAACTGAGAGTTCCACGCGTCAGCAGCTCACCACTGCAGCTACAGAGGCAGCAACCATGAGCACCGCCGGCCTTGCCCAAACGGCGTCCTCTGCTCCTGGGTCAAGACCAACTTCTGCCTCCACTTCTGCTCTTCCTCTGAGCTCTACTGTTGAGAGCACTACTCCATCTCTCCTCCCAGCTGCAGCCACCAACACCAGCACCCTATTAGAGACAGCCTCCTCAGCTGCTGCTGTGGGCACACCCACTGTTGGGTCCACCGCTGGGTTCACCACCACAACTCCCGCGGGCACCACCGCAACTGTGCAGACCACATCTCGGCCTGAGGCTTCAGCTTCAGCGTCTTCAGCTCGGCCAGCGACGTCTCCGCTTGTGACAACCTCCACAATCCTGTCCACCACAGCTGAAAGCTCCAGCCTGAAGACTTCAGCCACCACTCCAATCCAGTCTGAGCTGACTGAGGCATCCACTCGTGACAAGGCCACCACAGAAGGAACAGAAACAACGGTGATGCCGACGTTGCATGCAGAAACATCGTCCACTGCTCCTGGGACAAGCCCAACTTCTGCCACCACCTCTTCTCTTCCTACGAGCTCCACTCTGGGGACCAGTTCACCAGCTCTCAGGACAACGACAAGCACCACCACTCCCTTGGAGAAAACCTCTACTGCTGCTGCTGCGTCAACCTTAACCTCTGAGCCCAGCACTGTGCCCACCTCCATGAGAACGGAATTCTCCACCTCGACTGCGCAGTCCACATCGCGTCCCGAGTCTACGGCTCCCGCCTCTACAACCAGAGCAGACACGTCTCCATTTGAGACAGCCTCCAGAGTTGTCTCCACAACGGAGCAAACCTCCAAACGAGACACTTCAGCCACCACAACAATGCAGTCCAGCCCAACTGAGAGTTCCACGCGTCAGCAGCTCACCACTGCAGCTACAGAGGCAGCAACCATGAGCACCGCCGGCCTTGCCCAAACAGCGTCCTCTGCTCCTGGGTCAAGACCAACTTCTGCCTCCACTTCTGCTCTTCCTCTGAGCTCTACTGTTGAGAGCACTACTCCATCTCTCCTCCCAGCTGCAGCCACCAACACCAGCACCCTATTAGAGACAGCCTCCTCAGCTGCTGCTGTGGGCACACCCACTGTTGGGTCCACCGCTGGGTTCACCACCACAACTCCCGCGGGCACCACTGCAACTGTGCAGACCACATCTCGGCCTGAGGCTTCAGCTTCAGCGTCTTCAGCTCGGCCAGCGACGTCTCCGCTTGTGACAACCTCCACAATCCTGTCCACCACAGCTGAAAGCTCCAGCCTGAAGACTTCAGCCACCACTCCAATCCAGTCTGAGCTGACTGAGGCATCCACTCGTGACAAGGCCACCACAGAAGGAACAGAAACAACGGTGATGCCGACGTTGCATGCAGAAACATCGTCCACTGCTCCTGGGACAAGCCCAACTTCTGCCACCACCTCTTCTCTTCCTACGAGCTCCACTCTGGGGACCAGTTCACCAGCTCTCAGGACAACGACAAGCACCACCACTCCCTTGGAGATAACCTCTACTGCTGCTGCTGCGTCAACCTTAACCTCTGAGCCCAGCACTGTGCCCACCTCCATGAGAACGGAATTCTCCACCTCGACTGCGCAGTCCACATCGCGTCCCGAGTCTACGGCTCCCGCCTCTACAACCAGAGCAGACACGTCTCCATTTGAGACAGCCTCCAGAGTTGTCTCCACAACGGAGCAAACCTCCAAACGAGACACTTCAGCCACCACAACAATGCAGTCCAGCCCAACTGAGAGTTCCACGCGTCAGCAGCTCACCACTGCAGCTACAGAGGCAGCAACCATGAGCACCGCCGGCCTTGCCCAAACGGCGTCCTCTGCTCCTGGGTCAAGACCAACTTCTGCCTCCACTTCTGCTCTTCCTCTGAGCTCTACTGTTGAGAGCACTACTCCATCTCTCCTCCCAGCTGCAGCCACCAACACCAGCACCCTATTAGAGACAGCCTCCTCAGCTGCTGCTGTGGGCACACCCACTGTTGGGTCCACCGCTGGGTTCACCACCACAACTCCCGCGGGCACCACCGCAACTGTGCAGACCACATCTCGGCCTGAGGCTTCAGCTTCAGCGTCTTCAGCTCGGCCAGCGACGTCTCCGCTTGTGACAACCTCCACAATCCTGTCCACCACAGCTGAAAGCTCCAGCCTGAAGACTTCAGCCACCACTCCAATCCAGTCTGAGCTGACTGAGGCATCCACTCGTGACAAGGCCACCACAGAAGGAACAGAAACAACGGTGATGCCGACGTTGCATGCAGAAACATCGTCCACTGCTCCTGGGACAAGCCCAACTTCTGCCACCACCTCTTCTCTTCCTACGAGCTCCACTCTGGGGACCAGTTCACCAGCTCTCAGGACAACGACAAGCACCACCACTCCCTTGCAGAAAACCTCTACTGCTGCTGCTGCGTCAACCTTAACCTCTGAGCCCAGCACTGTGCCCACCTCCATGAGAACGGAATTCTCCACCTCGACTGCGCAGTCCACATCGCGTCCCGAGTCTACGGCTCCCGCCTCTACAACCAGAGCAGACACGTCTCCATTTGAGACAGCCTCCAGAGTTGTCTCCACAACGGAGCAAACCTCCAAACGAGACACTTCAGCCACCACAACAATGCAGTCCAGCCCAACTGAGAGTTCCACGCGTCAGCAGCTCACCACTGCAGCTACAGAGGCAGCAACCATGAGCACCGCCGGCCTTGCCCAAACGGCGTCCTCTGCTCCTGGGTCAAGACCAACTTCTGCCTCCACTTCTGCTCTTCCTCTGAGCTCTACTGTTGAGAGCACTACTCCATCTCTCCTCCCAGCTGCAGCCACCAACACCAGCACCCTATTAGAGACAGCCTCCTCAGCTGCTGCTGTGGGCACACCCACTGTTGGGTCCACCGCTGGGTTCACCACCACAACTCCCGCGGGCACCACTGCAACTGTGCAGACCACATCTCGGCCTGAGGCTTCAGCTTCAGCGTCTTCAGCTCGGCCAGCGACGTCTCCGCTTGTGACAACCTCCACAATCCTGTCCACCACAGCTGAAAGCTCCAGCCTGAAGACTTCAGCCACCACTCCAATCCAGTCTGAGCTGACTGAGGCATCCACTCGTGACAAGGCCACCACAGAAGGAACAGAAACAACGGTGATGCCGACGTTGCATGCAGAAACATCGTCCACTGCTCCTGGGACAAGCCCAACTTCTGCCACCACCTCTTCTCTTCCTACGAGCTCCACTCTGGGGACCAGTTCACCAGCTCTCAGGACAACGACAAGCACCACCACTCCCTTGGAGAAAACCTCTACTGCTGCTGCTGCGTCAACCTTAACCTCTGAGCCCAGCACTGTGCCCACCTCCATGAGAACGGAATTCTCCACCTCGACTGCGCAGTCCACATCGCGTCCCGAGTCTACGGCTCCCGCCTCTACAACCAGAGCAGACACGTCTCCATTTGAGACAGCCTCCAGAGTTGTCTCCACAACGGAGCAAACCTCCAAACGAGACACTTCAGCCACCACAACAATGCAGTCCAGCCCAACTGAGAGTTCCACGCGTCAGCAGCTCACCACTGCAGCTACAGAGGCAGCAACCATGAGCACCGCCGGCCTTGCCCAAACGGCGTCCTCTGCTCCTGGGTCAAGACCAACTTCTGCCTCCACTTCTGCTCTTCCTCTGAGCTCTACTGTTGAGAGCACTACTCCATCTCTCCTCCCAGCTGCAGCCACCAACACCAGCACCCTATTAGAGACAGCCTCCTCAGCTGCTGCTGTGGGCACACCCACTGTTGGGTCCACCGCTGGGTTCACCACCACAACTCCCGCGGGCACCACTGCAACTGTGCAGACCACATCTCGGCCTGAGGCTTCAGCTTCAGCGTCTTCAGCTCGGCCAGCGACGTCTCCGCTTGTGACAACCTCCACAATCCTGTCCACCACAGCTGAAAGCTCCAGCCTGAAGACTTCAGCCACCACTCCAATCCAGTCTGAGCTGACTGAGGCATCCACTCGTGACAAGGCCACCACAGAAGGAACAGAAACAACGGTGATGCCGACGTTGCATGCAGAAACATCGTCCACTGCTCCTGGGACAAGCCCAACTTCTGCCACCACCTCTTCTCTTCCTACGAGCTCCACTCTGGGGACCAGTTCACCAGCTCTCAGGACAACGACAAGCACCACCACTCCCTTGGAGATAACCTCTACTGCTGCTGCTGCGTCAACCTTAACCTCTGAGCCCAGCACTGTGCCCACCTCCATGAGAACGGAATTCTCCACCTCGACTGCGCAGTCCACATCGCGTCCCGAGTCTACGGCTCCCGCCTCTACAACCAGAGCAGACACGTCTCCATTTGAGACAGTCTCCAGAGTTGTCTCCACAACGGAGCAAACCTCCAAACGAGACACTTCAGCCACCACAACAATGCAGTCCAGCCCAACTGAGAGTTCCACGCGTCAGCAGCTCACCACTGCAGCTACAGAGGCAGCAACCATGAGCACCGCTGGCCTTGCCCAAACGGCGTCCTCTGCTCCTGGGTCAAGACCAACTTCTGCCTCCACTTCTGCTCTTCCTCTGAGCTCTACTGTTGAGAGCACTACTCCATCTCTCCTCCCAGCTGCAGCCACCAACACCAGCACCCTATTAGAGACAGCCTCCTCAGCTGCTGCTGTGGGCACACCCACTGTTGGGTCCACCGCTGGGTTCACCACCACAACTCCCGCGGGCACCACTGCAACTGTGCAGACCACATCTCGGCCTGAGGCTTCAGCTTCAGCGTCTTCAGCTCGGCCAGCGACGTCTCCGCTTGTGACAACCTCCACAATCCTGTCCACCACAGCTGAAAGCTCCAGCCTGAAGACTTCAGCCACCACTCCAATCCAGTCTGAGCTGACTGAGGCATCCACTCGTGACAAGGCCACCACAGAAGGAACAGAAACAACGGTGATGCCGACGTTGCATGCAGAAACATCGTCCACTGCTCCTGGGACAAGCCCAACTTCTGCCACCACCTCTTCTCTTCCTACGAGCTCCACTCTGGGGACCAGTTCACCAGCTCTCAGGACAACGACAAGCACCACCACTCCCTTGGAGATAACCTCTACTGCTGCTGCTGCGTCAACCTTAACCTCTGAGCCCAGCACTGTGCCCACCTCCATGAGAACGGAATTCTCCACCTCGACTGCGCAGTCCACATCGCGTCCCGAGTCTACGGCTCCCGCCTCTACAACCAGAGCAGACACGTCTCCATTTGAGACAGCCTCCAGAGTTGTCTCCACAACGGAGCAAACCTCCAAACGAGACACTTCAGCCACCACAACAATGCAGTCCAGCCCAACTGAGAGTTCCACGCGTCAGCAGCTCACCACTGCAGCTACAGAGGCAGCAACCATGAGCACCGCCGGCCTTGCCCAAACGGCGTCCTCTGCTCCTGGGTCAAGACCAACTTCTGCCTCCACTTCTGCTCTTCCTCTGAGCTCTACTGTTGAGAGCACTACTCCATCTCTCCTCCCAGCTGCAGCCACCAACACCAGCACCCTATTAGAGACAGCCTCCTCAGCTGCTGCTGTGGGCACACCCACTGTTGGGTCCACCGCTGGGTTCACCACCACAACTCCCGCGGGCACCACTGCAACTGTGCAGACCACATCTCGGCCTGAGGCTTCAGCTTCAGCGTCTTCAGCTCGGCCAGCGACGTCTCCGCTTGTGACAACCTCCACAATCCTGTCCACCACAGCTGAAAGCTCCAGCCTAAAGACTTCAGCCACCACTCCAGTCCAGTTCTGTCCTACTGTGATATCCACTCATGACCAGGTCACGAGTGGAGTGACAGAAACAACTGTGACCTCTGGGATGCCTGCAGAAACATCATCCACTGCTCCTGGGACAAGCCCAACTTCTGCCTCCACTTCTGCTCTTCCTCTGAGCTCTACTGTTGAGATCACTTCCCCAACCCTCAGCACAAGTACAACCACCACCAGCACTATTCTCGAGAGGGCCTCCACAGGTGGCGGTCTGGCCACATCACGCATTGAGTCTTCCACTGTCTCTGGCAGCACAAGTCCAGAAGGCTCCACCTTTTCTGTGCCGACCACAGCTGAACCTGAGTTTACCGCTTCAGTGTCTTCAGCCACCACTCCAATCCAATCCAGCCCTGCTGGAACACCGCCTCTTGACTATGTACCCACCCTTGTGACAAAGATAAGAGCCGAGACCACCACTGCCTTTGCACAAACGGGCTCTTCTGGTCCTGGGACAAGACCAATGTCTGCCACCGCTTCTGGTCTTCCTATGAGCTCTACTCTGGAGATCACTAATCTTACTTTCACCACAACTACATCCACCAGGAGTAGTGTTCCTGAGACAACCTCCTCAACTTCTGGTCTGGACACATCTCTCTCGGAGTCCACCTCGGTGTCCACCACCACAATGCTGGAAGGCATTACCTCTGCTGTGCAGTCCACATTTGAGCCTGAGTCTACGGCTTCTGTGTCTTCAGCTCGGCCAGAGACAACTCCACTTGTGACAAGCTCTAAGCTCCTTCCTTCTCAAACAAAAATTTCGAGTACATCTCCTGCACAGACGACTTCCCATCTCCTTGTCTCTACCTTTGGTCCATTTACTACACAGATCTCTCACACATCTTTTCTTGGTCTCAGCAGTACAGTGCGTTTGGAAACCACAACAATTCCTCATGGTTTCAAACTTAGTAAGTTCTATATTTTCTATGAAATAGTACCATTAATATACCATTGTTGGTTTTTTTTTTTTGTAAAGGTGCATGATGATTAAAGTGTGTTTGTCCTTCATTTTGGCAATTTTTTATAATAATATTTTTTTATATTATATGCAATACAAGGCATATTTTAAAATTTTTTGACTACTCTGCCATTCCATTTTTAATTTGTACTGCTGTATAGTCTTTGTATAGTGCACTAACAACCTGAATTAAAAGGCATAAAATCCCCAGAGGGATGGTTTTTCTCAGCTGCAAATTCAATGTCATATATTTTGGACTATTAAGCATTTCAATGGAAACATATATTGCTATAATATTGGAAAAATTGCATTACAGATATATAATTATCTATATATCTAAATATTAATATCTCTGTTAATAAGAAAATGAAAGAAATTTTAACATCTGTATTTTAAAAGGAAAAATACCAATTCATAATTCACACTAGAAATAAAATCCCCATAAGATTGAATACAGAACAAGGAGAAACAGAGGCATGGATGGGCAACACGATGGCTGGAAGGAGTGACTTGTGGGCTCTGTGAATGTCCATCCAGAGCCCTGACACAGAGCCTCAAGCCCGTTGTCATTCCCCATCTGTGCTTCTTCCAGCTCCCACGCAGCCATCAACGACAGCTGCTGCCCTGAAGCATTTCACTGTCAACTTCACCATCACCAACCTCCCCTACACTTCTGACCTGGAGGATCCTGACGCGGCCAAGTTCAGAGCTACACAAAGGGTTATGAACACCCTGGTATGTGGACCATCACTGCAAGGCCATGGCCTTACTCCTGCTCTCATCAGCAAGGAGAGAGTGCAGGGAGCTGGCCATGGCTTAACGGGGAAACCTCTTCCCTTGGCAGCTGGACCACCTGCTGAAGGAAAGCAGCATTGGCCCCGCGTTCCAAGGATGTGAAACAACCAATTTCAGGTATGGGTAATTGTCCTTATGCAGGTCCCTTGGTGTGAGGAGGGTGCACGTTATGGTCAAGCTCTGGGGGCCCCTTGTATGAAAGCAGTAGTGTCTCCGTAATGCACCTGTGTCTTAGAGCTTCCCCTCACTGCCTGCTCCTTAATCTCTCTGAAGAAGGTGCAACCCCACGATGAGCCCTGAGTTCTTTAAGACTCTTTCCTTCCTGAACACCTCGAGGGTGTTTTAGTGAAGGTGGACAGAAGGGGCTGACGATAACACACAGAGATATTTTGTGAAGTCAGAGCTTGAATTTGAAGGCAGGAATGGCCAAGCTGCCCTGGGGCCAAGCCATGAAGAGAGAACATGAAGAGCGGGATTTCTGAGGGACATCCCTGTGTTTTGCAGGCCAGGCAGTCACAGGGACGAGACCCGGGTGGACGCCGTGTGCAGCTACAGCAAGGAGCCCTCGGCTGCGCCTTTGGACAGGGTGGGGCTGTACCACCAAGTGAGCAACAAGACCAGAGGCATCACCCAGCTGGGCCCCTACAGCCTGGACAAGGACAGCCTCTATGTCAACGGTGACCAGCGCTCCTCGCTTGGCCTCCTCTGCTCTCCCATGGCAGCCCTGCCCCAGAGCTGCCCCTTGCCCAGCTCCAGCTCCTGACCCTCTGTCTCTCTCTTTTCCCAGGGTACAACGAGCAGCCCGTGCTGACCAGTGAGTGCCTTGCAGGACTGGGATGGGATCACAAGACAGCAAGTGCCATAATGGGGTCTTCTTTAGGGCAGAGGAGCCTTGGGCCTGGTGCTTCACACCCTGGGGACAAGTGGGGATCCTCTCATCCTTCCCGTGGGGGAGCAGGGCTGCCTGGAGACTTTTGCTCTCATCCAGCCAGGGCTGTAACAACCAAGTCTTTGCCCCTTGTCATTCCCCACCTGTGCTTCTTCCAGCTCCCACCCAGCCACCAACAACGACAGCTGCTGCCCTCGAGCGTTTCACCGTCAACTTCACCATCACCAACCTCCCCTACACTTCTGACCTGCAGAATCCTGACTCGGCCAAGTTCAGAGCTACACAAAGGGTTATGAACATGATGGTAGGTGAACCAGCACTAGGACATTGTTGTACTCCCTGTGGCCTTGTGAGATTGGAGGACGTGCAGAGATGGTCATGGCTTAACTGAGCAACCTCTTCCCTTGGCAGCTGGACCGCCTGCTGAAGGAAAGCAGCATTGGTCCTGTTTTCCAAGGATGTGAAGCAACAGACTTCAGGTACGGGTCATGATCAGCTGTCCCTGTAGGACCCGTGGTCAGATCCATAGTCTGTCTAAATCTATTAGCTGTTGGTGCCCAGCCTATGGGCTGGGATCTCCACCTTGATGCCCTCCTTCCTTAGAGTATGCCCTCACCTTCAATGCTCTTCCATCCAAAAGCTCATATTGTTGTCTTAGTTGACTCTCAAGTCCACCCGGGAAAGACCATAAAAACTCCAAAAATCCAGCCTTGAAGGCAGAACGTCCAGAGGAGGATTTCTGAGGCAGGTCCCTGTGTTTTGCAGGCCAGGCAGTCACAGGGACGAGACCCGGGTGGACGCCGTGTGCAGCTACAGCAAGGAGCCCTCGGCTGCGCCTTTGGACAGGGTGGGGCTGTACCACCAAGTGAGCAACAAGACCAGAGGCATCACCCAGCTGGGCCCCTACAGCCTGGACAAGGACAGCCTCTACGTCAACGGTGACCGGCACTCCTCCCTCGGCCTCCTCTGCTCTCCCATGGCAGCCCTGCCCCAGAGCTGCCCCTTGCCCAGCTCCAGCTCCTGACCCTCTGTCTCTCTCTTTTCCCAGGGTACAACGAGCAGCCCGTGCTGACCAGTGAGTGCCTTGCAGGACTGGGATGGGATCACAAGACAGCAAGTGCCATAATGGGGTCTTCTTTAGGGCAGAGGAGCCTTGGGCCTGGTGCTTGACACCCTGGGGACAAGTGGGGATCCTCTCATCCTTCCCGTGGGGGAGCAGGGCTGCCTGGAGACTTTTGCTCTCATCCAGCCAGGGCTGTAACAACCAAGTCTTTGCCCCTTGTCATTCCCCACCTGTGCTTCTTCCAGCTCCCACCCAGCCACCAACAACAACAGCTGCTGCCCTCGAGCGTTTCACCGTCAACTTCACCATCACCAACCTCCCCTACACTTCTGACCTGCAGAATCCTGACTCGGCCAAGTTCAGAGCTACACAAAGGGTTATGAACATGATGGTAGGTGAACCAGCACTAGGACATTGCTGTACTCCCTGTGGCCTTGTGAGATTGGAGGACGTGCAGAGATGGTCATGGCTTAACTGAGCAACCTCTTCCCTTGGCAGCTGGACCGCCTGCTGAAGGAAAGCAGCATTGGTCCTGTTTTCCAAGGATGTGAAGCAACAGACTTCAGGTACGGGTCATGATCAGCTGTCCCTGTAGGACCCGTGGTCAGATCCATAGTCTGTCTAAATCTATTAGCTGTTGGTGCCCAGCCTATGGGCTGGGATCTCCACCTTGATGCCCTCCTTCCTTAGAGTATGCCCTCACCTTCAATGCTCTTCCATCCAAAAGCTCATATTGTTGTCTTAGTTGACTCTCAAGTCCACCCGGGAAAGACCATAAAAACCCCAGAAATCCAGCCTTGAAGGCAGAACGTCCAGAGGAGGATTTCTGAGGGAGGTCCCTGTGTTTTGCAGGCCAGGCAGTCACAGGGACGAGACCCGGGTGGACGCCGTGTGCAGCTACAGCAAGGAGCCCTCGGCTGCGCCTTTGGACAGGGTGGGGCTGTACCACCAAGTGAGCAACAAGACCAGAGGCATCACCCAGCTGGGCCCCTACAGCCTGGACAAGGACAGCCTCTATGTCAACGGTGACCGGCGCTCCTCCCTCGGCCTCCTCTGCTCTCCCATGGCAGCCCTGCCCCAGAGCTGCCCCTTGCCCAGCTCCAGCTCCTGACCCTCTGTCTCTCTCTTTTCCCAGGGTACAACGAGCAGCCCGTGCTGACCAGTGAGTGCCTTGCAGGACTGGGATGGGATCACAAGACAGCAAGTGCCATAATGGGGTCTTCTTTAGGGCAGAGGAGTCTTGGGCCTGGTGCTTGACACCCTGGGGACAAGTGGGGATCCTCTCATCCTTCCCGTGGGGGAGCAGGGCTGCCTGGAGACTTTTGCTGTCATCCAGCCAGGGCTGTAACAACCAAGTCTTTGCCCCTTGTCATTCCCCACCTGTGCTTCTTCCAGCTCCCACCCAGCCACCAACAACGACAGCTGCTGCCCTCGAGCGTTTCACCGTCAACTTCACCATCACCAACCTCCCCTACACTTCTGACCTGCAGAATCCTGACTCGGCCAAGTTCAGAGCTACACAAAGGGTTATGAACATGATGGTAGGTGAACCAGCACTAGGACATTGCTGTACTCCCTGTGGCCTTGTGAGATTGGAGGACGTGCAGAGATGGTCATGGCTTAACTGAGCAACCTCTTCCCTTGGCAGCTGGACCGCCTGCTGAAGGAAAGCAGCATTGGTCCTGTTTTCCAAGGATGTGAAGCAACAGACTTCAGGTACGGGTCATGATCAGCTGTCCCTGTAGGACCCGTGGTCAGATCTATAGTCTGTCTAAATCTATTAGCTGTTGGTGCCCAGCCTATGGGCTGGGATCTCCACCTTGATGCCCTCCTTCCTTAGAGTATGCCCTCACCTTCAATGCTCTTCCATCCAAAAGCTCATATTGTTGTCTTAGTTGACTCTCAAGTCCACCCGGGAAAGACCATAAAAACTCCAAAAATCCAGCCTTGAAGGCAGAACGTCCAGAGGAGGATTTCTGAGGCAGGTCCCTGTGTTTTGCAGGCCAGGCAGTCACAGGGACGAGACCCGGGTGGACGCCGTGTGCAGCTACAGCAAGGAGCCCTCGGCTGCGCCTTTGGACAGGGTGGGGCTGTACCACCAAGTGAGCAACAAGACCAGAGGCATCACCCAGCTGGGCCCCTACAGCCTGGACAAGGACAGCCTCTACGTCAACGGTGACCGGCGCTCCTCCCTCGGCCTCCTCTGCTCTCCCATGGCAGCCCTGCCCCAGAGCTGCCCCTTGCCCAGCTCCAGCTCCTGACCCTCTGTCTCTCTCTTTTCCCAGGGTACAACGAGCAGCCCGTGCTGACCAGTGAGTGCCTTGCAGGACTGGGATGGGATCACAAGACAGCAAGTGCCATAATGGGGTCTTCTTTAGGGCAGAGGAGCCTTGGGCCTGGTGCTTCACACCCTGGGGACAAGTGGGGATCCTCTCATCCTTCCCGTGGGGGAGCAGGGCTGCCTGGAGACTTTTGCTCTCATCCAGCCAGGGCTGTAACAACCAAGTCTTTGCCCCTTGTCATTCCCCACCTGTGCTTCTTCCAGCTCCCACCCAGCCACCAACAACGACAGCTGCTGCCCTCGAGCGTTTCACCGTCAACTTCACCATCACCAACCTCCCCTACACTTCTGACCTGCAGAATCCTGACTCGGCCAAGTTCAGAGCTACACAAAGGGTTATGAACATGATGGTAGGTGAACCAGCACTAGGACATTGCTGTACTCCCTGTGGCCTTGTGAGATTGGAGGACGTGCAGAGATGGTCATGGCTTAACTGAGCAACCTCTTCCCTTGGCAGCTGGACCGCCTGCTGAAGGAAAGCAGCATTGGTCCTGTTTTCCAAGGATGTGAAGCAACAGACTTCAGGTACGGGTCATGATCAGCTGTCCCTGTAGGACCCGTGGTCAGATCCATAGTCTGTCTAAATCTATTAGCTGTTGGTGCCCAGCCTATGGGCTGGGATCTCCACCTTGATGCCCTCCTTCCTTAGAGTATGCCCTCACCTTCAATGCTCTTCCATCCAAAAGCTCATATTGTTGTCTTAGTTGACTCTCAAGTCCACACGGGAAAGACCATAAAAACTCCAAAAATCCCGCCTTGAAGGCAGAACATCCAGAGGAGGATTTCTGAGGGAGGTCCCTGTGTTTTGCAGGCCAGGCAGTCACAGGGACGAGACCCGGGTGGACGCCGTGTGCAGCTACAGCAAGGAGCCCTCGGCTGCGCCTTTGGACAGGGTGGGGCTGTACCACCAAGTGAGCAACAAGACCAGAGGCATCACCCAGCTGGGCCCCTACAGCCTGGACAAGGACAGCCTCTACGTCAACGGTGACTGGCGCTCCTCCCTCGGCCTCCTCTGCTCTCCCATGGCAGCCCTGCCCCAGAGCTGCCCCTTGCCCAGCTCCAGCTCCTGACCCTCTGTCTCTCTCTTTTCCCAGGGTACAACGAGCAGCCCGTGCTGACCAGTGAGTGCCTTGCAGGACTGGGATGGGATCACAAGACAGCAAGTGCCATAATGGGGTCTTCTTTAGGGCAGAGGAGCCTTGGGCCTGGTGCTTGAAACCCCGGGGACAAGTGGGGATCCTCTCATCCTTCCCGTGGGGGAGCAGGGCTGCCTGGAGACTTTTGCTGTCATCCAGCCAGGGCTGTAACAACCAAGTCTTTGCCCCTTGTCATTCCCCACCTGTGCTTCTTCCAGCTCCCACCCAGCCACCAACAACGACAGCTGCTGCCCTCGAGCGTTTCACCGTCAACTTCACCATCACCAACCTCCCCTACACTTCTGACCTGCAGAATCCTGACTCGGCCAAGTTCAGAGCTACACGAAGGGTTATGAACATGATGGTAGGTGAACCAGCACTAGGATATCGCTCTACTCCCTGTGGCCTTGTGAGATTGGAGGACGTGCAGAGATGGTCATGGCTTAACTGAGCAACCTCTTCCCTTGGCAGCTGGACCGCCTGCTGAAGGAAAGCAGCATTGGTCCTGTTTTCCAAGGATGTGAAGCAACAGACTTCAGGTACGGGTCATGATCAGCTGTCCCTGTAGGACCCATGGTCAGATCCATAGTCTGTCTAAATCTATTAGCTGTTGGTGCCCAGCCTATGGGCTGGGATCTCCACCTTGATGCCCTCCTTCCTTAGAGTATGCCCTCACCTTCAATGCTCTTCCATCCAAAAGCTCATATTGTTGTCTTAGTTGACTCTCAAGTCCACCCGGGAAAGACCATAAAAACCCCAGAAATCCAGCCTTGAAGGCAGAACGTCCAGAGGAGGATTTCTGAGGCAGGTCCCTGTGTTTTGCAGGCCAGGCAGTCACAGGGATGAGACCCGGGTGGACGCCGTGTGCAGCTACAGCAAGGAGCCCTCGGCTGCGCCTTTGGACAGGGTGGGGCTGTACCACCAAGTGAGCAACAAGACCAGAGGCATCACCCAGCTGGGCCCCTACAGCCTGGACAAGGACAGCCTCTACGTCAACGGTGACCGGCGCTCCTCCCTCGGCCTCCTCTGCTCTCCCATGGCAGCCCTGCCCCAGAGCTGCCCCTTGCCCAGCTCCAGCTCCTGACCCTCTGTCTCTCTCTTTTCCCAGGGTACAACGAGCAGCCCGTGCTGACCAGTGAGTGCCTTGCAGGACTGGGATGGGATCACAAGACAGCAAGTGCCATAATGGGGTCTTCTTTAGGGCAGAAGAGTCTTGGGCCTGGTGCTTGAAACCCTGGGGACAAGTGGGGATCCTCTCAAGCCTTCCCGTGGGGGAGCAGGGCTGCCTGGAGACTTTTGCTCTCATCCAGCCAGGGCTGTAACAACCAAGTCTTTGCCCCTTGTCATTCCCCACCTGTGCTTCTTCCAGCTCCCACCCAGCCACCAACAACGACAGCTGCTGCCCTCGAGCGTTTCACCGTCAACTTCACCATCACCAACCTCCCCTACACTTCTGACCTGCAGAATCCTGACTCGGCCAAGTTCAGAGCTACACAAAGGGTTATGAACATGATGGTAGGTGAACCAGCACTAGGATATTGCTCTACTCCCTGTGGCCTTGTGAGATTGGAGGACGTGCAGAGATGGTCATGGCTTAACTGAGCAACCTCTTCCCTTGGCAGCTGGACCGCCTGCTGAAGGAAAGCAGCATTGGTCCTGTTTTCCAAGGATGTGAAGCAGCAGACTTCAGGTACGGGTCATGATCAGCTGTCCCTGTAGGACCCGTGGTCAGATCCATAGTCTGTCTAAATCTATTAGCTGTTGGTGCCCAGCCTATGGGCTGGGATCTCCACCTTGATGCCCTCCTTCCTTAGAGTATGCCCTCACCTTCAATGCTCTTCCTTCCAAAAGCTCATATTGTTGTCTTAGTTGACTCTCAAGTCCACTCAGGAAAGACCATAAAAACTCCAAAAATCCAGCCTTGAAGGCAGAACGTCCAGAGGAGGATTTCTGAGGGAGGTCCCTGTGTTTTGCAGGCCAGGCAGTCACAGGGACGAGACCCGGGTGGACGCCGTGTGCAGCTACAGCAAGGAGCCCTCGGCTGCGCCTTTGGACAGGGTGGGGCTGTACCACCAAGTGAGCAACAAGACCAGAGGCATCACCCAGCTGGGCCCCTACAGCCTGGACAAGGACAGCCTCTACGTCAACGGTGACCGGCGCTCCTCCCTCGGCCTCCTCTGCTATCCCATGGCAGCACTGCCCCAGAGCTGCCCCTTGCCCAGCTCCAGCTCCTGACCCTCTGTCTCTCTCTTTTCCCAGGGTACAACGAGCAGCCCGTGCTGACCTGTGAGTGCCTTGCAGGACTGGGATGGGATCACAAGACAGCAAGTGCCATAATGGGGTCTTCTTTAGGGCAGAGGAGCCTTGGGCCTGGTGCTTCACACCCTGGGGACAAGTGGGGATCCTCTCATCCTTCCCGTGGGGGAGCAGGGCTGCCTGGAGACTTTTGCTCTCATCCAGCCAGGGCTGTAACAACCAAGTCTTTGCCCCTTGTCATTCCCCACCTGTGCTTCTTCCAGCTCCCACCCAGCCACCAACAACGACAGCTGCTGCCCTCGAGCGTTTCACCGTCAACTTCACCATCACCAACCTCCCCTACAATTCTGACCTGCAGAATCCTGACTCGGCCAAGTTCAGAGCTACACAAAGGGTTATGAACACTCTGGTAAGTCGAGCATCAGTGGGATATAATGATGTCCTCACTGCACGGATCAACTTGGAGGGAATGCATAGAGCAGGCCATGGCTTAACGGGGAAACCTCTTCCCTTGGCAGCTGGACCGCCTGCTGAAGGAAAGCAGCATTGGCCCTGTTTTCCAAGGATGTGAAGCAACAGACTTCAGGTATGGGTCATGATCAGCTGTCCCTGTAGGACCCATGGTCAGATCCATAGTCTGTCTAAATCTATTAGCTGTTGGTGCCCAGCCTATGGGCTGGGATCTCCACCTTGATGCCCTCCTTCCTTAGAGTATGCCCTCACCTTCAATGCTCTTCCTTCCACATGTTCATATTGTTGTCTTAGTTGACTCTCAAGTCCACCCTGGAAAGACCATAAAAACCCCAGAAATCCAGCCTTGAAGGCAGAACGTCCAGAGGAGGATTTCTGAGGGAGGTCCCTGTGTTTTGCAGGCCAGGCAGTCACAGGGACGAGACCCGGGTGGACGCCGTGTGCAGCTACAGCAAGGAGCCCTCGGCTGCGCCTTTGGACAGGGTGGGGCTGTACCACCAAGTGAGCAACAAGACCAGAGGCATCACCCAGCTGGGCCCCTACAGCCTGGACAAGGACAGCCTCTACGTCAACGGTGACCGGCGCTCCTCCCTCGGCCTCCTCTGCTCTCCCATGGCAGCCCTGCCCCAGAGCTGCCCCTTGCCCAGCTCCAGCTCCTGACCCTCTGTGTCTCTCTTTTCCCAGGGTACAACGAGCAGCCCGTGCTGACCAGTGAGTGCCTTGCAGGACTGGGATGGGATCACAAGACAGCAAGTGCCATAATGGGGTCTTCTTTAGGGCAGAGGAGTCTTGGGCCTGGTGCTTGACACCCTGGGGACAAGTGGGGATCCTCTCATCCTTCCCGTGGGGGAGCAGGGCTGCCTGGAGACTTTTGCTCTCATCCAGCCAGGGCTGTAACAACCAAGTCTTTGCCCCTTGTCATTCCCCACCTGTGCTTCTTCCAGCTCCCACCCAGCCACCAACAACGACAGCTGCTGCCCTCGAGCGTTTCACCGTCAACTTCACCATCACCAACCTCCCCTACACTTCTGACCTGCAGAATCCTGACTCGGCCAAGTTCAGAGCTACACGAAGGGTTATGAACATGATGGTAGGTGAACCAGCACTAGGACATTGCTGTACTCCCTGTGGCCTTGTGAGATTGGAGGACCTGCAGAGATGGTCATGGCTTAACTGAGCAACCTCTTCCCTTGGCAGCTGGACCGCCTGCTGAAGGAAAGCAGCATTGGTCCTGTTTTCCAAGGATGTGAAGCAACAGACTTCAGGTACGGGTCATGATCAGCTGTCCCTGTAGGACCCGTGGTCAGATCCATAGTCTGTCTAAATCTATTAGCTGTTGGTGCCCAGCCTATGGGCTGGGATCTCCACCTTGATGCCCTCCTTCCTTAGAGTATGCCCTCACCTTCAATGCTCTTCCATCCAAAAGCTCATATTGTTGTCTTAGTTGACTCTCAAGTCCACTCAGGAAAGACCATAAAAACTCCAAAAATCCAGCCTTGAAGGCAGAACGTCCAGAGGAGGATTTCTGAGGCAGGTCCCTGTGTTTTGCAGGCCAGGCAGTCACAGGGACGAGACCCGGGTGGACGCCGTGTGCAGCTACAGCAAGGAGCCCTCGGCTGCGCCTTTGGACAGGGTGGGGCTGTACCACCAAGTGAGCAACAAGACCAGAGGCATCACCCAGCTGGGCCCCTACAGCCTGGACAAGGACAGCCTCTATGTCAACGGTGACCGGCACTCCTCCCTCGGCCTCCTCTGCTCTCCCATGGCAGCCCTGCCCCAGAGCTGCCCCTTGCCCAGCTCCAGCTCCTGACCCTCTGTCTCTCTCTTTTCCCAGGGTACAACGAGCAGCCCGTGCTGACCAGTGAGTGCCTTGCAGGACTGGGATGGGATCACAAGACAGCAAGTGCCATAATGGGGTCTTCTTTAGGGCAGAGGAGCCTTGGGCCTGGTGCTTGAAACCCTGGGGACCAGTGGGGATCCTCTCATCCTTCCCGTGGGGGAGCAGGGCTGCCTGGAGACTTTTGCTCTCATCCAGCCAGGGCTGT
Source organism: Anomalospiza imberbis (assembly GCF_031753505.1). Taxonomy (NCBI): domain Eukaryota; kingdom Metazoa; phylum Chordata; class Aves; order Passeriformes; family Viduidae; genus Anomalospiza; species Anomalospiza imberbis. The sequence continues at coordinate 1,979,044 of NC_089707.1, forward strand.
AACAACCAAGTCTTTGCCCCTTGTCATTCCCCACCTGTGCTTCTTCCAGCTCCCACCCAGCCACCAACAACGACAGCTGCTGCCCTCGAGCGTTTCACCGTCAACTTCACCATCACCAACCTCCCCTACACTTCTGACCTGCAGAATCCTGACTCGGCCAAGTTCAGAGCTACACGAAGGGTTATGAACATGATGGTAGGTGAACCAGCACTAGGACATTGCCTTACTCCCTGTGGCCTTGTGAGATTGGAGGACGTGCAGAGATGGTCATGGCTTAACTGAGCAACCTCTTCCCTTGGCAGCTGGACCGCCTGCTGAAGGAAAGCAGCATTGGCCCTGTTTTCCAAGGATGTGAAGCAACAGACTTCAGGTACAGGTCATGATCAGCTGTCCCTGTAGGACCCGTGGTCAGATCCATAGTCTGTCTAAATCTATTAGCTGTTGGTGCCCAGCCTATGGGCTGGGATCTCCACCTTGATGCCCTCCTTCCTTAGAGTATGCCCTCACCTTCAATGCTCTTCCATCCAAAAGCTCATATTGTTGTCTTAGTTGACTCTCAAGTCCACCCGGGAAAGACCATAAAAACTCCAAAAATCCAGCCTTGAAGGCAGAACGTCCAGAGGAGGATTTCTGAGGGAGGTCCCTGTGTTTTGCAGGCCAGGCAGTCACAGGGACGAGACCCGGGTGGACGCCGTGTGCAGCTACAGCAAGGAGCCCTCGGCTGCGCCTTTGGACAGGGTGGGGCTGTACCACCAAGTGAGCAACAAGACCAGAGGCATCACCCAGCTGGGCCCCTACAGCCTGGACAAGGACAGCCTCTACGTCAACGGTGACCGGCGCTCCTCCCTCGGCCTCCTCTGCTCTCCCATGGCAGCCCTGCCCCAGAGCTGCCCCTTGCCCAGCTCCAGCTCCTGACCCTCTGTCTCTCTCTTTTCCCAGGGTACAACGAGCAGCCCGTGCTGACCAGTGAGTGCCTTGCAGGACTGGGATGGGATCACAAGACAGCAAGTGCCATAATGGGGTCTCCTTTAGGGCAGAGGAGTCTTGGGCCTGGTGCTTGACACCCTGGGGACAAGTGGGGATCCTCTCATCCTTCCCGTGGGGGAGCAGGGCTGCCTGGAGACTTTTGCTCTCATCCAGCCAGGGCTGTAACAACCAAGTCTTTGCCCCTTGTCATTCCCCACCTGTGCTTCTTCCAGCTCCCACCCAGCCACCAACAACGACAGCTGCTGCCCTCGAGCGTTTCACCGTCAACTTCACCATCACCAACCTCCCCTACACTTCTGACCTGCAGAATCCTGACTCGGCCAAGTTCAGAGCTACACGAAGGGTTATGAACATGATGGTAGGTGAACCAGCACTAGGACATTGCTCTACTCCCTGTGGACTTGTGAGATTGGAGGACATGCAGAGATGATCATGGCTTAACTGAGCAACCTCTTCCCTTGGCAGCTGGACCGCCTGCTGAAGGAAAGCAGCATTGGTCCTGTTTTCCAAGGATGTGAAGCAACAGACTTCAGGTACGGGTCATGATCAGCTGTCCCTGTAGGACCCGTGGTCAGATCCATAGTCTGTCTAAATCTATTAGCTGTTGGTGCCCAGCCTATGGGCTGGGATCTCCACCTTGATGCCCTCCTTCCTTAGAGTATGCCCTCACCTTCAATGCTCTTCCATCCAAAAGCTCATATTGTTGTCTTAGTTGACTCTCAAGTCCACCCGGGAAAGACCATAAAAACTCCAAAAATCCAGCCTTGAAGGCAGAACGTCCAGAGGAGGATTTCTGAGGCAGGTCCCTGTGTTTTGCAGGCCAGGCAGTCACAGGGACGAGACCCGGGTGGACGCCGTGTGCAGCTACAGCAAGGAGCCCTCGGCTGCGCCTTTGGACAGGGTGGGGCTGTACCACCAAGTGAGCAACAAGACCAGAGGCATCACCCAGCTGGGCCCCTACAGCCTGGACAAGGACAGCCTCTACGTCAACGGTGACCGGCGCTCCTCCCTCGGCCTCCTCTGCTCTCCCATGGCAGCCCTGCCCCAGAGCTGCCCCTTGCCCAGCTCCAGCTCCTGACCCTCTGTCTCTCTCTTTTCCCAGGGTACAACGAGCAGCCCGTGCTGACCAGTGAGTGCCTTGCAGGACTGGGATGGGATCACAAGACAGCAAGTGCCATAATGGGGTCTTCTTTAGGGCAGAAGAGTCTTGGGCCTGGTGCTTGAAACCCCGGGGACAAGTGGGGATCCTCTCATCCTTCCCGTGGGGGAGCAGGGCTGCCTGGAGACTTTTGCTGTCATCCAGCCAGGGCTGTAACAACCAAGTCTTTGCCCCTTGTCATTCCCCACCTGTGCTTCTTCCAGCTCCCACCCAGCCACCAACAACGACAGCTGCTGCCCTCGAGCGTTTCACCGTCAACTTCACCATCACCAACCTCCCCTACACTTCTGACCTGCAGAATCCTGACTCGGCCAAGTTCAGAGCTACACGAAGGGTTATGAACACTCTGGTAAGTCGAGCATCAGTGGGATATAATCATTTCCTCACTGTACGGATCAACTTGGAGGGAGTGCATAGAGCAGGCCATGGCTTAACGGGGAAACCTCTTCCCTTGGCAGCTGGACCGCCTGCTGAAGGAAAGCAGCATTGGCCCTGTTTTCCAAGGATGTGAAGCAGCAGACTTCAGGTACGGGTCATGATCAGCTGTCCCTGTAGGACCCGTGGTCAGATCCATAGTCTGTCTAAATCTATTAGCTGTTGGTGCCCAGCCTATGGGCTGGGATCTCCACCTTGATGCCCTCCTTCCTTAGAGTATGCCCTCACCTTCAATGCTCTTCCATCCAAAAACTCATATTGTTGTCTTAGTTGACTCTCAAGTCCACCCGGGAAAGACCATAAAAACCCCAGAAATTCAGCCTTGAAGGCAGAACGTCCAGAGGAGGATTTCTGAGGCAGGTCCCTGTGTTTTGCAGGCCAGGCAGTCACAGGGACGAGACCCGGGTGGACGCCGTGTGCAGCTACAGCAAGGAGCCCTCGGCTGCGCCTTTGGACAGGGTGGGGCTGTACCACCAAGTGAGCAACAAGACCAGAGGCATCACCCAGCTGGGCCCCTACAGCCTGGACAAGGACAGCCTCTACGTCAACGGTGACCGGCGCTCCTCCCTCGGCCTCCTCTGCTCTCCCATGGCAGCCCTGCCCCAGAGCTGCCCCTTGCCCAGCTCCAGCTCCTGACCCTCTGTCTCTCTCTTTTCCCAGGGTACAACGAGCAGCCCGTGCTGACCTGTGAGTGCCTTGCAGGACTGGGATGGGATCACAAGACAGCAAGTGCCATAATGGGGTCTTCTTTAAGGCAGAAGAGTCTTGGGCCTGGTGCTTGAAACCCTGGGGACAAGTGGGGATCCTCTCAAGCCTTCCCGTGGGGGAGCAGGGCTGCCTGGAGACTTTTGCTCTCATCCAGCCAGGGCTGTAACAACCAAGTCTTTGCCCCTTGTCATTCCCCACCTGTGCTTCTTCCAGCTCCCACCCAGCCACCAACAACGACAGCTGCTGCCCTCGAGCGTTTCACCGTCAACTTCACCATCACCAACCTCCCCTACACTTCTGACCTGCAGAATCCTGACACGGCCAAGTTCAGAGCTACACGAAGGGTTATGAACACTCTGGTAAGTCGAGCATCAGTGGGATATAATCATTTCCTCACTGTACGGATCAACTTGGAGGAAGTGCATAGAGCAGGCCATGGCTTAACGGGGAAACCTTTTCCCTTGGCAGCTGGACCGCCTGCTGAAGGAAAGCAGCATTGGCCCTGTTTTCCAAGGATGTGAAGCAGCAGACTTCAGGTACGGGTCATGATCAGCTGTCCCTGTAGGACCCGTGGTCAGATCCATAGTCTGTCTAAATCTATTAGCTGTTGGTGCCCAGCCTATGGGCTGGGATCTCCACCTTGATGCCCTCCTTCCTTAGAGTATGCCCTCACCTTCAATGCTCTTCCATCCAAAAGCTCATATTGTTGTCTTAGTTGACTCTCAAGTCCACCCGGGAAAGACCATAAAAACTCCAAAAATCCAGCCTTGAAGGCAGAACGTCCAGAGGAGGATTTCTGAGGCAGGTCCCTGTGTTTTGCAGGCCAGGCAGTCACAGGGACGAGACCCGGGTGGACGCCGTGTGCAGCTACAGCAAGGAGCCCTCGGCTGCGCCTTTGGACAGGGTGGGGCTGTACCACCAAGTGAGCAACAAGACCAGAGGCATCACCCAGCTGGGCCCCTACAGCCTGGACAAGGACAGCCTCTACGTCAACGGTGACCGGCGCTCCTCCCTCGGCCTCCTCTGCTCTCCCATGGCAGCCCTGCCCCAGAGCTGCCCCTTGCCCAGCTCCAGCTCCTGACCCTCTGTCTCTCTCTTTTCCCAGGGTACAACGAGCAGCCCGTGCTGACCTGTGAGTGCCTTGCAGGACTGGGATGGGATCACAAGACAGCAAGTGCCATAATGGGGTCTTCTTTAAGGCAGAAGAGTCTTGGGCCTGGTGCTTGAAACCCTGGGGACAAGTGGGGATCCTCTCAAGCCTTCCCGTGGGGGAGCAGGGCTGCCTGGAGACTTTTGCTCTCATCCAGCCAGGGCTGTAACAACCAAGTCTTTGCCCCTTGTCATTCCCCACCTGTGCTTCTTCCAGCTCCCACCCAGCCACCAACAACGACAGCTGCTGCCCTCGAGCGTTTCACCGTCAACTTCACCATCACCAACCTCCCCTACACTTCTGACCTGCAGAATCCTGACACGGCCAAGTTCAGAGCTACACGAAGGGTTATGAACACTCTGGTAAGTCGAGCATCAGTGGGATATAATCATTTCCTCACTGTACGGATCAACTTGGAGGAAGTGCATAGAGCAGGCCATGGCTTAACGGGGAAACCTTTTCCCTTGGCAGCTGGACCGCCTGCTGAAGGAAAGCAGCATTGGCCCTGTTTTCCAAGGATGTGAAGCAGCAGACTTCAGGTACGGGTCATGATCAGCTGTCCCTGTAGGACCCGTGGTCAGATCCATAGTCTGTCTAAATCTATTAGCTGTTGGTGCCCAGCCTATGGGCTGGGATCTCCACCTTGATGCCCTCCTTCCTTAGAGTATGCCCTCACCTTCAATGCTCTTCCATCCAAAAGCTCATATTGTTGTCTTAGTTGACTCTCAAGTCCACCCGGGAAAGACCATAAAAACTCCAAAAATCCAGCCTTGAAGGCAGAACGTCCAGAGGAGGATTTCTGAGGCAGGTCCCTGTGTTTTGCAGGCCAGGCAGTCACAGGGACGAGACCCGGGTGGACGCCGTGTGCAGCTACAGCAAGGAGCCCTCGGCTGCGCCTTTGGACAGGGTGGGGCTGTACCACCAAGTGAGCAACAAGACCAGAGGCATCACCCAGCTGGGCCCCTACAGCCTGGACAAGGACAGCCTCTACGTCAACGGTGACTGGCGCTCCTCCCTCGGCCTCCTCTGCTCTGCCATGGCAGCCCTGCCCCAGAGCTGCCCCTTGCCCAGCTCCAGCTCCTGACCCTCTGTCTCTCTCTTTTCCTAGGGTACAACGAGCAGCCCGTGCTGACCAGTGAGTACCTTGAAGTAGTGGGATGGGATCACAAGGCAGCAAGTGCCTCACTGGGGTCTTCTTTAGGGCAGAGGAGTCTTGGGCCTGGTGCTTGAAACCCTGGGGACCAGTGGGGATCCTCTCATCCTTCCCGTGAGGGAGCAGGGCTGCCTGGAGACTTTTGCTCTCATCCAGCCAGGGCTGTAACAACCAAGTCTTTGCCCCTTGTCATTCCCCACCTGTGCTTCTTCCAGCTCCCACCCAGCCACCAACAACGACAGCTGCTGCCCTCGAGCGTTTCACCGTCAACTTCACCATCACCAACCTCCCCTACACTTCTGACCTGCAGAATCCTGACTCGGCCAAGTTCAGAGCTACACGAAGGGTTATGAACACTCTGGTAAGTCGACCATCAGTGGGATATAATCATTTCCTCACTGTACGGATCAATTTGGAGGGAGTGCATAGAGCAGGCCATGGCTTAACGGGGAAACCTCTTCCCTTGGCAGCTGGACCGCCTGCTGAAGGAAAGCAGCATTGGCCCTGTTTTCCAAGGATGTGAAGCAACAGACTTCAGGTACGGGTCATGATCAGCTGTCCCTGTAGGACCCGTGGTCAGATCCATAGTCTGTCTAAATCTATTAGCTGTTGGTGCCCAGCCTATGGGCTGGGATCTCCACCTTGATGCCCTCCTTCCTTAGAGTATGCCCTCACCTTCAATGCTCTTCCATCCAAAAGCTCATATTGTTGTCTTAGTTGACTCTCAAGTCCACCCGGGAAAGACCATAAAAACCCCAGAAATCCAGCCTTGAAGGCAGAACGTCCAGAGGAGGATTTCTTTGGCAGGTCCCTGTGTTTTGCAGGCCAGGCAGTCACAGGGACGAGACCCGGGTGGACGCCGTGTGCAGCTACAGCAAGGAGCCCTCGGCTGCGCCTTTGGATAGGGTGGGGCTGTACCACCAAGTGAGCAACAAGACCAGAGGCATCACCCAGCTGGGCCCCTACAGCCTGGACAAGGACAGCCTCTATGTCAACGGTGACCGGCGCTCCTCCCTCGGCCTCCTCTGCTCTCCCATGGCAGCCCTGCCCCAGAGCTGCCCCTTGCCCAGCTCCAGCTCCTGACCCTCTGTCTCTCTCTTTTCCCAGGGTACAACGAGCAGCCCGTGCTGACCAGTGAGTACCTTGAAGTAGTGGGATGGGATCACAAGACAGCAAGGGCCATAATGGGGTCTTTTCTGGACAGATTAGGCCTGGCGCTGGGACTTGAGCACGTGGACGCCTGGGACCTCCCAAGCCTTCCACGTGGGGAGCAGGGCTGCCTGGAGACTTTTGCTCTCATCCAGCCAGGGCTGTAACAACCAAGTCTTTGCCCCTTGTCATTCCCCACCTGTGCTTCTTCCAGCTCCCACCCAGCCACCAACAACGACAGCTGCTGCCCTCGAGCGTTTCACCGTCAACTTCACCATCACCAACCTCCCCTACACTTCTGACCTGCAGAATCCTGACACGGCCAAGTTCAGAGCTACACGAAGGGTTATGAACACTCTGGTAAGTCAAGCATCAGTGGGATATAATCATTTCCTCACTGTACGGATCAACTTGGAGGGAGTGCATAGAGCAGGCCATGGCTTAACGGGGAAACCTCTTCCCTTGGCAGCTGGACCGCCTGCTGAAGGAAAGCAGCATTGGCCCTGTTTTCCAAGGATGTGAAGCAACAGACTTCAGGTACGGGTCATGATCAGCTGTCCCTGTAGGACCCATGGTCAGATCCATAGCCTGTCTAAATCTATTAGCTGTTGGTGCCCAGCCTATGGGCTGGGATCTCCACCTTGATGCCCTCCTTCCTTAGAGTATGCCCTCACCTTCAATGCTCTTCCATCCAAAAGCTCATATTGTTGTCTTAGTTGACTCTCAAGTCCACCCGGGAAAGACCATAAAAACTCCAACAATCCAGCCTTGAAGGCAGAACGTCCAGAGGAGGATTTCTGAGGCAGGTCCCTGTGTTTTGCAGGCCAGGCAGTCACAGGGACGAGACCCGGGTGGACGCCGTGTGCAGCTACAGCAAGGAGCCCTCGGCTGCGCCTTTGGACAGGGTGGGGCTGTACCACCAAGTGAGCAACAAGACCAGAGGCATCACCCAGCTGGGCCCCTACAGCCTGGACAAGGACAGCCTCTACGTCAACGGTGACCGGCGCTCCTCCCTCGGCCTCCTCTGCTCTCCCATGGCAGCCCTGCCCCAGAGCTGCCCCTTGCCCAGCTCCAGCTCCTGACCCTCTGTCTCTCTCTTTTCCTAGGGTACAACGAGCAGCCCGTGCTGACCAGTGAGTACCTTGAAGTAGTGGGATGGGATCACAAGACAGCAAGTGCCTCACTGGGGTCTTCTTTAGGGCAGAGGAGTCTTGGGCCTGGTGCTTGAAACCCTGGGGACCAATGGGGATCCTCTCATCCTTCCCGTGAGGGAGCAGGGCTGCCTGGAGACTTTTGCTCTCATCCAGCCAGGGCTGTAACAACCAAGTCTTTGCCCCTTGTCATTCCCCACCTGTGCTTCTTCCAGCTCCCACCCAGCCACCAACAACGACAGCTGCTGCCCTCGAGCGTTTCACCGTCAACTTCACCATCACCAACCTCCCCTACACTTCTGACCTGCAGAATCCTGACTCGGCCAAGTTCAGAGCTACACGAAGGGTTATGAACACTCTGGTAAGTCGACCATCAGTGGGATATAATCATTTCCTCACTGTACGGATCAATTTGGAGGGAGTGCATAGAGCAGGCCATGGCTTAACGGGGAAACCTCTTCCCTTGGCAGCTGGACCGCCTGCTGAAGGAAAGCAGCATTGGCCCTGTTTTCCAAGGATGTGAAGCAGCAGACTTCAGGTATGGGTCATGATCAGCTGTCCCTGTAGGACCCGTGGTCAGATCCATAGTCTGTCTAAATCTATTAGCTGTTGGTGCCCAGCCTATGGGCTGGGATCTCCACCTTGATGCCCTCCTTCCTTAGAGTATGCCCTCACCTTCAATGCTCTTCCATCCAAAAGCTCATATTGTTGTCTTAGTTGACTCTCAAGTCCACCCGGGAAAGACCATAAAAACTCCAACAATCCAGCCTTGAAGGCAGAACGTCCAGAGGAGGATTTCTGAGGCAGGTCCCTGTGTTTTGCAGGCCAGGCAGTCACAGGGACGAGACCCGGGTGGACGCCGTGTGCAGCTACAGCAAGGAGCCCTCGGCTGCGCCTTTGGACAGGGTGGGGCTGTACCACCAAGTGAGCAACAAGACCAGAGGCATCACCCAGCTGGGCCCCTACAGCCTGGACAAGGACAGCCTCTACGTCAACGGTGACCGGCGCTCCTCCCTCGGCCTCCTCTGCTCTCCCATGGCAGCCCTGCCCCAGAGCTGCCCCTTGCCCAGCTCCAGCTCCTGACCCTCTGTCTCTCTCTTTTCCTAGGGTACAACGAGCAGCCCGTGCTGACCAGTGAGTACCTTGAAGTAGTGGGATGGGATCACAAGACAGCAAGTGCCTCACTGGGGTCTTCTTTAGGGCAGAGGAGTCTTGGGCCTGGTGCTTGAAACCCTGGGGACCAATGGGGATCCTCTCATCCTTCCCGTGAGGGAGCAGGGCTGCCTGGAGACTTTTGCTCTCATCCAGCCAGGGCTGTAACAACCAAGTCTTTGCCCCTTGTCATTCCCCACCTGTGCTTCTTCCAGCTCCCACCCAGCCACCAACAACGACAGCTGCTGCCCTCGAGCGTTTCACCGTCAACTTCACCATCACCAACCTCCCCTACACTTCTGACCTGCAGAATCCTGACTCGGCCAAGTTCAGAGCTACACGAAGGGTTATGAACACTCTGGTAAGTCGACCATCAGTGGGATATAATCATTTCCTCACTGTACGGATCAATTTGGAGGGAGTGCATAGAGCAGGCCATGGCTTAACGGGGAAACCTCTTCCCTTGGCAGCTGGACCGCCTGCTGAAGGAAAGCAGCATTGGCCCTGTTTTCCAAGGATGTGAAGCAGCAGACTTCAGGTATGGGTCATGATCAGCTGTCCCTGTAGGACCCGTGGTCAGATCCATAGTCTGTCTAAATCTATTAGCTGTTGGTGCCCAGCCTATGGGCTGGGATCTCCACCTTGATGCCCTCCTTCCTTAGAGTATGCCCTCACCTTCAATGCTCTTCCATCCAAAAGCTCATATTGTTGTCTTAGTTGACTCTCAAGTCCACCCGGGAAAGACCATAAAAACCCTAGAAATCCAGCCTTGAAGGCAGAACGTTCAGAGGAGGATTTCTGAGGCAGGTCCCTGTGTTTTGCAGGCCAGGCAGTCACAGGGACGAGACCCGGGTGGACGCCGTGTGCAGCTACAGCAAGGAGCCCTCGGCTGCGCCTTTGGACAGGGTGGGGCTGTACCACCAAGTGAGCAACAAGACCAGAGGCATCACCCAGCTGGGCCCCTACAGCCTGGACAAGGACAGCCTCTACATCAATGGTGACAATTTGTATTTCTTTAATTTTCATATGCTTCGTTTTCTATACCGAAATGATTCCCTGTCTTGCTTTATTCATTTACTAAGTCATCCTTTTTTTTTTTTTTTTTTTTAGTATTTTTTGTTCTTTCACTCAGTTGTATCTCTCTTTCCTTTTGCTGGGAAATGTTCACAATGCCTTTTCATACACCCTAAATATGTTTATAATTTTACCTCCTTCTATGTGTTTTTTAATCTCATAAAATTAATCTTTTTCATTTATTCTTTCTCTGTTACTCTAATTTTAAGTACTTATTTATGAACATCTCGGAAAACATATGGATGGATATCTCAAGGTCAAGGAACAGCACTCAGCACTACAACTTTTCACCACTTGACAAAATTATGCATAAATTTTCCATATAGAAGTGATATGATTCCTTGGCCGTGGCAGTTTGGTTGGAACTTGATTATCTTTAAGTTTCCTTCCAACCTAAACCATTCTGTGATTCTAAACTGGATTTAGGGAATCAGTAAATTCCCTCTAAATGTCCCTCGTAAAGGGAGAATTCTGTGAACTGTTATGAAATGCAGCACCTTGCCAACATGGCAATTTGCATTTATGCCTGGACACTCACCAAATCAATCTTTCCTAGGAAATGTTTGCACATGAGCTCTCAGACATATTCTGTATTCTAGTGTGTGCCAAACCTTTCCAACTGTAAGGCACTTCCTCAAATCCTGTTCCTTTTTTTTGCCCACAGGTCATCACGAAGTGCAGCCTGAACTATGTAAGTGCCGTTAAAGAGAAATTGAGGGGAGGGAAGATTTCGCTAAGTAGCAAAAGCCAAAAGAGCAACTTGGACTAATCAAGCAAGAGCACTGCTGGTCTATAAAATAGTGCTAAGGAAATTCGTGAGCCTGTTAGGGAACCACAGCTTATATAGCCTTGAAGCCACCTAGAATACCTGGGAATTTTACCTAGAGTGTTTCCTCTTGGGATGTTGAACATAAGTGGTATTTTCAAGCAATAACTTTCCTTTCTCATTACAGCTGCTGATCAAAGAACCCAACCTCTGGCACCAGCAGTAAAGAACTTCACCCTGAACTTCACAATAACCAACCTCCAGTTCACTGCAGACCTGCAGAAACCCAATTCCAAGAAATTCAAGTCAACAGAAAAAGTCATGTACCACTATGTAAGTCTGGCAAACAATGCCCTGCTGGAGCACAGCTCCCACAGTATCCCTCATCTCTTACCTTCACCAGGACATTTTGCTTACTTCCATGTTGTTATTCCATTTCCAGGTTGATCCTTTACTCCAAAGGAGCAGCATTGGCCCAGCTTACATCGGCTGCAAAGTAATGGCATTCAGGTAAGGGCATGTCTGAGAAAAATCTCCATTCCCTGCTTCTTAAAATTCCCATTTCTCAGCATCTAACTAATCTCTGGGTATTTTCTTACATGGTAGAAATGTCTGAGGGGTTTTTCTGGTCCCTGTCTTTGTATACTAGAAGTTAATATAGATTTCTCAATACTAACTAAACCAATGCCTCATTTCCTAGGTCCACAAAGAACAGGGATGACACAGGAGTAGATGCCATGTGCAGCTGTAGGGATGAGCCTTCAGATCCCAAATTCAACAGAACAACTGTTTACCGTGAGCTGAGCAAAATGACCAATGGTGTCACCAAGCTGGGACACTACAGCCTCAACAGCCAGAGCCTCTATGTCAATGGTAATGAGACCTTCTAAAGGTTTTTTCCTAATGAAATTGTGAATTCCCTGTTCCTGGAGGTGTTTAAGGCTGTGTGGGATGGAGCTCTGAGCATCCTGGTCTAGTTAAAATTGTCCCTGTCCAGGGCAGAGAGGTGGAACTGGATGGTCTTTATGGTCCTTTCTGTCTCAAACCATTCTGGGATTCTGTGATGAAATCATGGAACTATTATGGTTGGAGAAGACCTCTGAGATCAAGTCCACCCTTCATTGCTGACACAGACTAATTTGAAATCAGAATGAAGAAGATTTAATTCACCTCTCAAAACAGAGAACAAAAATTAGAGGGCAAAACCCTGTCAGTCACCAAGTTAAAAATCTTGAATTCAGTAACCACAATCTTGTAATAAAATCCCCTGTATTTAGTCCTGCTTAGACTTTCTGGGAATATTTTCCCAATAATTTTCCATTTGTTTTTCAGGTTACAATGAACCTCCTTACAGTTCATCCTGTAAGTATATTTAAAACCAAACACAGGTAAAGTCTACTTAAAGTCATAAATTGATTTTCTGTCCCGCTGATTTGGCAATGCTTGCAACATTGCAAAATGTCTGAAAGGTGGGATCATGTTCACATGGGTTTTTTCTCTAAGAAACCCAATAACAGCAATGTCTTATGAAGATCCTGTTCTTATTTTATCATTGTCATTTCTGTTCTCTCTTGCAGCAGTAAAAACAACCACCACACAAAGTCCAGGAGCAATCACAGAGCACTTCACCCTGAACTTCACCGTAACCAACCTCATGTTCACAACAGACCTGCAGACACCAAATTCCCGCAAATTCCGGTCCACTGAGAAAATAATGAAACACTATGTAAGTCAAAATTCTGTTGTTTTTCACTGAAATCACCCAGGATTTTGGGGTTCCCATATTCACAAAGACTTTTCCTTGCCAGACTGACTCCCTGCTTCAGAAGAGCAGCATTGGCCCCCATTTCACTGGCTGCAAAGTGACAGGATTCAGGTGAGCAATAACCACAGAGATTATTCACTTAGAACTGCAGCAAATGGATTTCCTTACATTTGACTGACACTTTAATAACTGTTCTCCTTTTTCAAGTAGTTCCTTTCATTATAATAAAGCTTCTACACCACTTTGTCTGGCCTTTATCTTACAAAGCCTTTTTCGTTGTAAGGCCATATCTTGGTGATTTCTGCAGCTTCTCTGAGAACTGTGGGCAGATTTATTTGGAGGGTTTTTTATTTACATCAATACAAACAAACAAATAAACAAACACACCCAAAATATTTTAATAACTAACAGAAGCTCCATGATATTAAATTCCTCAGGCCTGGGAAGAACAGGGATAGCACAGGAGTGGACACCCTCTGCAGCTATGGAAAGGGCTCCCAGGTGCCCAAGTTTAACCCAGCTGAGGTTTACCAAGAGCTGAAGAGAATGACAAGTGGCATCACCAAGTTGGGAATCTACAGCCTGGACAACAAGAGCCTCTATGTCAATGGTGAGTGTTTGATTTTCCCACTCCTCCAGGCACTGGAGCAGTTTGGGATCACCTTAGCTCTCAGGGATCACCTCCATGTTAAAAAAGTCACCTTAAGGAGAAGGTCTAGAGTTTTCTGCATAATATCTCTGTGTAAGATTTAAAATCTTTCCACGTCAACATTTTTGAAGATTTTAATTTCTATATTACATTGAAGTTTGAACTTAATTTCAGTCTTGACCTCAATCATTCACCTGCCTGTGAACATTTCACCTAATTCCTGTCCCACAGTGTTTAATTAAACATTGGCACACATATTTTCTCATTGTAGCCCTGCTCTTCCAAAGCACCCTGTTCTGCCTAAGCTTTGTTTATTTAATACATTCACACTCCTGGGGCCTGGTTCTGATGATTCATTCCCAAATCATCCTTTTAATCACCTCCTCCCCACTTCCATTCTCCAAAGTAGATGCTCTATTATATAACTCTTTCTCTTGCATTTCCTTTCCAGGTTACAATGAACCCCTTGAGAGACCCTGTAAGTATTTTGCCAAATTCATTTTGCCATGTTCATTTTGCCAAATTCATTTCAGGGAAAGCTCTCAAAAGGAGAAATGCCCTGAGAAAATCAGAGGGGAAGAGATTATTCAGAGTAGCCTTGAGGTGTGGTGGGATTAGAAATGTTTTGAAAGTGAAAACAGCTTTTTTTTTTTTTTTTTTTTTTTTTTTTTTTTTTTTTGTAGGAAATTCCTAATCCTTCTCCCCTTTGATTACAGCCCGGAGCATCACAGCTGCACCAAAACCAACATCCAGGAATTTCACTCTTAACTTCACCTTGACCAACCTCCACTACACTGCAGATCTGGATGCCCCAAATTCCCGCAGATTCCTTTCCACAGTGAAAGTTATGAACCACTATGTGAGTCTGGCTCTGCTTGTAGCCCCTTTTGGGTCATGGTGGTGACCCAAATCCACCTGCTTTAAACTCAGGATGTGATTCCCAGCTCTCAATTGTCTTTTTTTTTTTTTTTTTTTTTTTGACAGCTTGACCCTCTTTTCAAGAGGAGCAGCATAAGCTCTGCCTACACAGGATGTAAAGCCATGAGATTCAGGTAAGATTTGGAATTCCAGAGTCACAGGATGGGTCAGGTTTGAAGGGACCACAGTGGGTCACCTGGTCCCACCTTCCTGCTACAGCAGGGTCATCCCAGAGAGCACATGGATTGTGTCCAGATTGCTCTGGAATATCTCCAGTGAGGAGATTCCACAGCTTTTCTGGATAATTTGTTCCAGCTCCTGGTCACTTCACAACAAATAAGTTGCTCCTCCTGCTCATGAGCTTCCTGGACATCAGTTCCTGCCTTGTTCCTGCCTCTTTCCTCTTGTCCTATTCCTCATCACCAAAGAGCAGACCCTAGTCCCTGCTCTGAGCCCTCCCTGCAGACACTAAAAATATCTGAAAGAACACTAAAAGTGTCTGAATTACTAAAATACCTAAATATAAACCACCTAAAATACTCCTAAAATTACAATGAACCATTTCTTTATGCACTCTCACACCTTCAATTCGTGGCTGTTCTGAGGCCAGGAAACAGCAGCCAGTGACACCTCCCTGCCCAGCCAGGATTTTTTTTTAGCTGGTAAAATAATTTTGGTATCTAAATATCATCACCCCAATTCTGGAGAGCCTGGTGAAGGATGCAGGAGCCCGTTGGCACTGAGGGTTTGGTGTCTGTCCTAAAAACCCCTCAGGAAGTTCTGCCAGCAGAGCAGTGTCCCAAAGAAAGCGCGTGACATTTTTCCCCAGGTCTGGAAGGCACAGGGATGACACAAAAGTGGACGCTGTGTGCAGTTACAAGGACAATGCCAGCCTGGCCAGATTTGACAGAGAAAAGCTTTACCAGGAGCTGAGCACCATGACAAACAATGTCACCAAACTGGGCCACTACAGCCTGGACAGGAGCAGCCTGTATGTTGATGGTAAGCATCCATGGGGATAACAGGATTTTGGGATCTCCTGGAGATCATTCCTCATCCCTGGGGCCTGAGTACTGATGAACCCTTAGGTTTGTTAGTTTTCTTTAAGTTTGATCAAACCAATCATACAGGATATTGCCATGCTGGAAGCATTTCCATGCCTTAAATCAGACAAATTCCTGGCGAATTTCACTGTTGCAGTGTATGATCTAAGCAGGGGTGTATCTATATAGCTTTTATGATAGGAACAGATGTAAAAATAATTAAATTAACTGCACCCTTTTTATTTAGATTTCACCCTCACAGTCACAGCTGCCACCAAAAAGCCTCACTTGACTGCAGTCAAACTGGGTTACAGACTGAGCTTCAGAATAGTCAATGAAAACCTCACCAACCCTGACTCCCAGTCTCCAGAATACAGAGCAGCAGAAGAAAGCATCACCACCAAGGTAAGGAAGTATTTGAGAATATGTCTGGCTAGTCAGTTTTTGAAGAAACTACCAAAGATTTATGTCTGAATTAAAAAAAAAAATTAAAAATCAACATTTGGGAACAAAAATTTCTAGAATCTTAAAGATAAGATTGACCTTTGATTCAGTTTGGTTTTAAGTTGTACCTGGTGTGTGTGGTCCCTGCCCATGGCAGGGGACTGGGACTGAAGAATCTTTAAGGTCCTTTCCAACCCAAACCACTCAATGATTCCATGAGGTCTTATGAAATTCTCTCCAGACAAAAACATGGACTGCAAAATGCCAAAGCTGATCTGCTAAATGAACACACCCCCCAGCATTTCACTTCCACCTCCAGAGGTGCATCCGAGGCCAATCCCTGCTGGCCAATCCCTGCTCAGCACATCCATGATTCATTCCTAGAATCCAACATTTTCTCTTCAGCACCAATCCAATTTATCAACCTGATAAGGCCCTGATTGGGTGGGTTTTGCTCTTTTTGAGCTGTGGGTCTGTGAGGTTGGGATGTCACTCCAGACACTGCTCTCCCACACTGGTGTCCTGGAAGGAATTTCAGGAATTTCAGGAAGGAAACATTCCTAAGGCAGGAATGTTTGCCAGGCTGGAAGTCAGACCCCACCACCAGAAGGTGCCTATTCCAAAGTAAAACCTAACCCCCACCAACCAGCAGAAAATAACCCAGAGCTCAAGTCTCTCCTGCTGGCCCAAAGCCTCCAGCAGAATGCCCAAACTCATTAATATTTAATGTGACATTTTAATTTCAGATTAATCACTTGTACCGTCAGAGCGACCTGTGGGAGCAGTTCCTGACCTGCAGGATCACCGGGCTGAGGTCTGGGATAAAATCTGATGTTATTTAAATATTCCTACACCCTGGCACTGCTCCCCCATGGCCAAGTGCCACTGGCCCCTGTGGAATTCCTCCCTTCTGTTCTCCTCTTGGAAACTGATGCCCTAAGGAGGCCTTTCCAGGCTTCCCAGAATTTGTCAGTTTGAAATTTTTTTGGACCAGGGTTTCTCAGTAAGGGTTTCTGTAAGGCACTCTCAGGTCTCTGAGTATCCCAGGAATTACAGATTCTATCCATTTACTGGGAGCTGGTGACCCGGTGGCCTCTGCACTTTAAAAGTGAGCTGTGGTGTCCTGCTCAGAATGGAATGAGGCTTGGACAAGGGCCCCTCCCACACAATGAAAGCTTTAAAAAACCTGAAAGTGCTGCTCTTTCCTTGTATTCATACAAAACAACCTAGATTTGTCCAGAGACGAGGTACAATTTTAATTCCTGTCCCTGTCCAAAGGAAAAGCCCCAACCCTTATTCCACCACATTACTTTAAACCACTCAACCTTCAGCAGGAATCCTTCAGGAAACTCCTTCCCACACGGAGCTTCCTGCCCATCCTACTTATCTCCAAACCTCTGTCCCTCTGCCCACAGGCCTGGATCCATACTGGTCGACTGCCAGTGCTTCTTCCAGCCTGACCCCAAAATCAACAGGGCCGAGGTTGAAAGGACTTTCCAGGACAGGACCTCCAACACCACTGGGCTGTGGCTGGGGAGCAGCTACCAACTGCAGGAATTCTCAGTGGACAGTACGTGGATCAAATCCCTTCCCTGTGCTCACAGGGATAACTCACTTTGTCACAGCACACTCAGAATATCCCAAATTCTGCTCTGTCAGAGCACAAATAAATCTGTTATTAAGTTGGAGTTAGGCCATTCAGACATTCAGTCCTCTAGTCATTGATGGCTTAAGGGGTTATTCAATATTAACATGTTCTTCAATATTAAGGTGTTGTTCAAACTTAAATTGTTATTCAAAATTAAGGTGTTTTCAGTACTAACAAATCAAAAAATTACGTGTGAACTGCTCACTACAACTTCAACCATCTAGAGCTAAACAGACTTTCAGCTTTTTTCCCCAATGTGCAGCATCCCAAAGAAATGAATGGCCTGGAACATTTGGAGTTTCCTCTCAGACCTCAGTGAAACTCAAGTTCTGCCAATCTAAGACTTCAAGCTAAAAAGCTGCAGTTCATTGCTGCTTGGTAGGAAAGCCTCAGTTTCTCTCTGCTAGAATTTAATTTTCCTCTCCATTTCCAGCCTTGGAACGCTCAGTTGAGGCAGCAACTCACAAGACACCCCTGGAGTCTGGCAAAGAAAACTTCGGATTAAATTTCCGAATCACCAACCTTCCCTACTCGCCTGAACTGCAGGACTCCAGCTCCCAGATGTACCAAGAGAACAAAAAGAAGATTGAGAAAGAGGTGAAATGAACGGCAATAGCTTGAGCAACCTGTCCAAAGGACGTGCGAAATTAACTCAGCTTTCCTCAACTCCTTTGTTTCTCCCCATCAGCTCGAGGTATTCAGGAGCAGCCACCTGAAGGACCAATTTGTTGGCTGCACTGTGGAGAGCTTTGGGTATGTCCAGTGCTTTCTGAAGTCCCAAAAGAGCAGTTCAGGAAGACATGTAGGGTGTCCATCCCTCCCTGCCAACCACTGTGCCCCCAGTGACACACGGGAGTCACTTCATTCTCCTTCTGTCACTTTTGCCTTTACCACAAAAGGTTTCTGTCCAAACAGAGCTGGTTTTGTTTTGGTGCTTGCAGAGCTGTTTTCATGCATGAACAACCCCAGGGTAGAGCAAACACGTTCATTCTCTCATTTAACGTGTTCAAATAAGCTCAAATTCCACTGACACGCAGCACTGACCACACAACTGACCAGCCTGAGGACAAAAGCTGCCTGTCTGAGGGTCCTCCAACTACTCTTTGGAGGAACAAAGCAGAAGAGTAGATTTAAGTTTTAGAAATAGAGCTGATTTAACTCTTAGAAATAGAGCTGATTTACCTCTTAAAAATGCCTGCCTGGGGATTAAATCAGTGCATGCATTTCACGGGGTTGCAGGAGTTCCTGTCTCACCCAGAACAAGCTGCTAAAAGTGATCCCATCCCAATAAAACACTTCTGGGACATCTGAAAACCTGAGACTCCAAATCCCTCTCCCTGCTTTACTCAGCTCTGTTCCATTTTCTCTCCTCTCTGCCTGTCACCCTCCAGGCCTGTCCATGGCAAAGGACACACAGAGGTTGCCTCAACCTGCAAGTTCACCCTGGATCCCCTCTCAGGGACTTTGCAAGAGCAGAAGGTGTTTGAGGAGCTGAAGCTCCTGACCCAGGGCTTCACCAGGCTGGGCCCCAGCTACAAGCTGGAGGAGCAGAGTCTGGTGGTGGAAGGTGAGAGCTCCTGGAGGGACATTTTAGGGAATTCTTCCTAATTTTGTTTAAATCAGCTCCAGAGTTCCATTCCTCATCTGTCCCACTCCTCATTTCCAGGTTACTCTCCACTGAAGACAGATGAACCAGAGTCCAAAAGATATGGTAGGTGTTTTTTTTTGGAGAGGATTGACCTGACAGCCACTGAATACTTGAGCTCTAATAAATAATTGAACCCTGATAAATACTTCAGGTGTAATAAATTACCATCAGATATCTTGGAATGGGACTAAACCCACATAAAAGATCAAAAATCCAAGGCTCTTGGTAGCAAACAGCAGGTACCACCAGCCTGAGGGGAATGGAATTGAAGGACAGGCAAAAGCAGCAGTCTGGGAACTGTTTGAAAACTCTGGCACCAATAAACTTTGATACCTGCAGTATTTCTTAAAAAAGACCAGACCAGATATGGTTTAGCTTAGCTACAACCCCAGAACCAACAGCAAACAGGAGAGAGAAGAAAAATACCCTGAACTGTTAGTTTCCCATGCACCATAAACACTCTGGTAAAACAACTACAGCTTGTGCTGACACCCTGATCCCTGCCCCTGTCCCCAGAAGAGTCCAGAAGCAGTTAAGACAGAACTTTGTCATTCTGAGCACGCCAGAACTTTGGCATTCTGAACATCCCTGGAATAGCTGGGAGCATTCTGCTCCCTGCAGTGGCATTTAAGGTTGTGGATGCCTGAACCCTCACTCCATTTCCCCAAATTTCTGGAACTTGCCCTGACCTACAGGGTGTTCAGCACTTCTGAACTTTGCCAGGGTGAGGTCTCCCTCTCACAATCCCACATGGAAGAGTCTCTAAACCTGACGTGCTCCTTTTTTTTTTCCCTTTTCAGAGCTCCAGTTCTGGGCCATCATCCTCATCTGCATTTTCACCCTGCTGGGCTTCGTCCTCCTCCTCTTGTTGTGCTTCCTGGTGAGTGTCACCTCTGCTGTCCCACCTCTTCCTTGACTCCTGCAGAGCCACAGGAGGGACATCCAGCCACATTCCCAAGGATCCCAGCAGGAGGAGTGCCTGGAAACAGCAAAAACCACCCCAAATCCTTCACTCCCTTCCAGCTCTTCCAAGCACTGGAGATGGGGAAGGGAATTTAGAGTCAGCTGAGCAGATTTTTAGAAAAGGAAGCAGAATTTTCCTTCTAGAAAAGCAGCAGGATTGTGGCTGGCACTGGGGTTTTGCAGAGGGAAAAACACAAACCCAAAGGCGAGGCCAACACCAGGAATTAGGGAATGCACAGGTGGAAACAGGGAATCCTCTGCAGCATTTCCTAAACCTCTTCCCTGTCCAAACACCTGCAGGATGAGCAGGTTCCAGGTGAGGGAGTGCCAAAACCAATATTTTTAACAGCCTGTGGGAACCACACTGAGAATTTTGTGCTCTTTAACTACAATAAATGGAAATTATTAATTATTTCAGTGCTCTTCAACTACAGACTGCTGCAGACTGGCAGGGCCATGCTCCAGCTGCAAATCCTTGGAAAAGGCAGAGCAGATCCTCTTCTCACCTCTGGTGGTGATTTGATGGGGAACAACACCTTAAAAGCACTGCTTGAAAACATTGCTTTGCACCAGCTGAGGAGAAGAGCTAAATCTACAGAGAGCAGGGAGGTTCAGGAGACAAAATTACAGCCAGCAGGATTTAGGAGAGGAAACCCCTTCTACAAAGCTACCTCACAGCTTTAGGCATTTTGGGATTTTTATTCCCAAAATCCCTGCCTTCCCATCTGGCAATGTGATCTGGGGACACCTAATGGTGGGCAGAGCACGGATTCAATTTTTTTTGTCATTGATTTTGGTCTTTTTGCCATTATTTTTGTTCTTTTCCCATTAAATCTTGTTCTTTTCCCACCAGGTCCTCTCCTGCCTGAGGAGAAAGTCCCACCTGTACCAGGTGCAGCAGGGCCTGTATGGGCTGTACTTCCCCCACCTGAGCACAGGGAAGGTTCACTGACACCTCAACTTGGTCTTCCCAGACCTTTTCGTCCACTGATGAAGGAAAAATAGCTATAAAACCTAGAAAATATTTCTTTTATAAGTTATTTCAGCGTTTTCTCTCACCTTGAGACCAATCTTTGCACTATTGCCATGATTCTTTTCATACTCCAGGAAACTGCCAACAGTGCAGGTGCTGAGGAAAATATTTTTTAAGCACTGCAGTGTTTTATAGAAATATAATTTTTTATATAAATATTACACAACCAAAGGAAAATAAAACCTACCAGGAGCTGCAGTTTGCAAAGCCCTTCAGTGTTAACGTCAGTTTTCTGAAAAAGGCTTAAAATTATAATAATTTAGAGATTTTTGGGGACTGACTGTTGTAGACTTAGAAATCCCACCTAGATTTTAGCTTTTTCACCACTGAGCTTGAAAAATGTAAATACCCTAAATTAATTATTTCATCTATTTATAATTACGACATTATGATGTAAAGAGACCTTGTTAAATCTGAGTGTGACACAGCCAGGCTGTGTTTTTTGAGATTGCTCCTGATTTCAGTTCAATAAATGCCATGTTTTACTGCCATGAAGTTGTGTTTCCTCTGTAGCAGCATTTTTATCATCCCAAATCAGAAACTCTGCAGAAAACGCGGAGGTTTTGCTCCTCAGCTCCCATCCCACAGCACAGGATCTGTTTTGAGAGTTCAGCACCTTTTCTTGCCCCTCTCGCCCAGCCAGAATTGCCCCAAAACCCCCAATTCACGCCCCAATTTCCTGCTGAGCACAGGACTCGGGGCTGTTTCTCTGCAATTATTTGATCCTATAGTTGAATGAACTCCCTGAAAGTAAAAGCATTCAATTAGAATTAACAAACCCCCGATTAGTCATTAATCCTCCCACTGCAGGCGATGTTTCCACGCAGCCAAAGTGGGTTTTGCTTTCAAAGCCAAGCTCCTCCAGGGCAGGTCCAACCAGTTCACCGCCAGCTCAGAGTTCCCTGCAGAGGATTAGGATCTGTTTGCTCGCTCCAACAAAGGGCTTGAGGCACCAATTATGTCAGCAAACATCGATTAAAAGCTCTCAGAGCTCTTGCAAAACACCTCTGCACTGTCCCTGGCACCCTGAGTGTCCTGAGCGTGGCTGCCACCCTGTGACAGGGACGTTGGGAGGGGGAAGGAATTCCCAGCTCCCAGTCTGGCCAAGAAAAGCTCAGTGACCGAGCAGGGCTGTGTCACCCTGTTCTTTTGAGAGTTTCAAAGTTCTTCTAAACGTTTCTTATGCCTTCTGATGTTTACATATTTCTACTGAATTTTCTCACACTGTTCATATAAACAATGATTGTTTTGCATTCTTCTTTGTGGGAGGGGAGAATTGATGGACTGTTGGTTTGACCAGTGTGGTTGGAGAGGTGGTAATTTCACCCTCCAATCCACTGCCACTTTTGATATTCTATATATAGTGGAGTCAGAAAATAAAGCTTCCTTTTTTTTGGTTCTTTTTCTTTCCTTTTACATCTAGCCTGCTTCTGTGAGTTATTTCGTGTCGTAGTGTGACAGGGCTGAGAATCATAAAATCCTGGAAGATTTTATGAGAAAATCATGAGAATCATAAAATCCTGGAAGGGACCCTCAGGGATCATCAGCCCAGCCCCTGTCCCTGCACAGACACCCCAACACCCCACCCTGAGCATCCCTGGCAGCGCTGTCCAAACGCTCCTGCAGCTCTGGCAGCCTTGGGGCTGGGACCATTCCCTGGGGAGCCTGGGCAGTGCCAGCAGCCTCGGGGGGAAGAACCTTT
Organism: Anomalospiza imberbis; assembly: GCF_031753505.1. NCBI lineage: Eukaryota > Metazoa > Chordata > Aves > Passeriformes > Viduidae > Anomalospiza > Anomalospiza imberbis. Next base: position 2,001,741 of record NC_089707.1, read on the forward strand.
CCCTGAGCTCCGTGCCAAGCCCTGGCACAGCTTTGTGTGATCAGAGCAGCAGCTTCTGCCTTGGAAGCCCTGGATCTTCAGCTGACTGTCCCTCCTGTGCCTCAGTTTCCTTCCCCCTGGTTCCCCTCTCCCCTGGGGAGTCTCTCACTCCCAAAAGCCACGAGTGAAGCCAACAGCAGAGATGAGAAGCTGGCTCACACTGGGAGAGTTGGAAGGGCCTCAGTAACTGCCCCCCTTCAGGGAGTCACACACTCAGACACCTCTGCCACCTCCTGCTCTCCAGCACCATTTCCCAGGGCCACAATTCCATCCTGTCCCACCTTTCATGGAGAGAACAGGGGTGACCTGAGCTGCTTGTCCAGAGCAGGGTCCAGACCACCCAGCCCCAGCTGGGATTTACAGCTCCATAGGCAAGAGCTCATCCTTCCTGCTCACCCCCCTCAGTCCTTCCTCTAAACAGTTAATTAATCTAATTGCATCTCATCAGCATTTCCCCACTGGGAGCCTCATCCTGGGGCAGCCAGGGGATCTCCACCATGCCCAGCCAGGAATTTAATTTGGGAACTGGTTGTTTTAGCAGCAAATGCATCATTTTGTCGGTGGCAATCTCTGAATTTACTGGCATGCTTTGGTGTCCCCTGCATGGCTTGGTGTCACCTCCATGGCTTGGTGTCACCTTGTAGGGTTTGGTGTCCCCTGCAGGGTTTGGTGTCACATGTAGGGTTTGGTGCCACCTGCAGGGTTTGGTGTCCCCTGCATGGCTTGGTGTCACCTCCATGGCTTGGTGTCACCTTGTAGGGTTTGGTGTCCCCTGTAGGGTTTGGTGTCACATGTAGGGTTTGGTGCCACCTGCAGGGTTTGGTGCCACCTGCAGGGTTTGGTGTCCCCTGCATGGCTTGGTGTCACCTCCATGGCTTGGTGCCACATGCAGGGTTTGGTCTCCCCTGCATGGCTTGGTGTCACCTGCAGGGTTTGATGTCACCCATGTGGCTTGGTGTCCCCTGCAGGGTTTGGTGTCACCTGCAGGGTTTGGTGTCCCCTGCAAGGTTTGATGTCACCTGCAGGGTTTGGTGTCCCCTGCAGGGTTTGGTGTCCCCTGCAAGGTTTGATGTCCCCTGCAGGGTTTGGTGTCACCTGCAGGGTTTGGTGTCCCCTGTAAGCTTTGATGTCCCCTGCAGGGTTTGGTGTCACCTGCAGGGTCTGGTGTCTCCTGCAAGGTTTAATGTCCCCTGCAGGGTTTGGTGTGCCCTGCAGGGTTTGGTGCCACCTCCACGATGCCAACAGCCCAAGGGACACCTACCTGTGCTCAGCCAGGGCAGCTCAGCCATGCCAATCCCCCCGCAAGGTGACACCTGTGGCTCAGGGCAGGGCCACTTGGTGGCAGCTGGTGGTCAGTGCAGCCCCCGGACAGTGTCCAGCAGGATCTCAGGGGACGTGCTGCTCCCTGCAGGGAGTGGGTCCCCTCTGGGGCAGGGCAGAGGTGCTCCCGGGGACCCCCCAACACCGGGGTTGCCAGGGCAGGGCTTCCATGGATGCCACCCGGACCCAGGTGATGTCACAGAGCCCTTGGAAACGCCCCAGTCCCAGTGGGTTCCATGGTGGATTCCAACCCCATGGGATGTGTTCCTGCCCCAGGGAATTGTGCCCCGGCCCTGCAGGGACACTGGGGTGGGGCTCCCCAGTCCCTGCCCCACTCCAATGGCCCCAGGACCACGCAGGCTCTGGGATGACCCTGGCAGCACCACAGCAGCAGGACACCTCTCCCAGAGCATGGGAAGCATTCCCAGAGCTGGCCCAGGAGCCAGGAAAGGCCCTGCCAGGAGCTGGGCACCGCAGGGAATGCGGCAGGGCCGTGGGATGAGGCAGGGGTGTCACAGGGACAGGGGGCAGAGGGGAGGCTTCAGGAATGTGGGAGGGATGCAGGAGGGAGGCCAGAGGGATGCAGGGAGGAGGGGTCAGGGGTGCTGGAGGCATCTGGCAGGACACTTTCCCAGGGATTTCTGACTAGCAAAGAGTGTTTCGTTCTCAAATCGACTCCGAGCAGTCGCTTCATTTCCCCTGGAACTTCGAGAGAAAAGCAGTTCATCTCTCCTTACAAAGCCAGCCCCAATCTGAGCCCTCTGGAGGAAGCAGCAGCTCCTGGGATCGCCCAGAGCCACTGCCAGCCCCACACAGCCCCGATGCTGCCTGCCCAGGGCTGTCCCCGTGGCTGAGCTGTGGCACCGTGTCACACAAACCACGGCCCCGTGGAGCAAAGAGCTGCAATCTGTTTCCTGTGAGCTGCGCGGGGAGCCACGGGGTGGGACCAGGCGCACGCCGCGGTGTTACTGTGCATCCCTGGTGTCAGCTGAGGAGTCACACCTTTGTTTTTCAGACTCTTCGTTTTTTTCTGGTTAAGGTTTATCATGGCCAGGGCTTTTCTTGTGCCCTGGTCATCCCTGCCGTGGCCACAGCCCTGAGCGGGCACAGCTGCAGCCACAGCACAGCTGGCACAGCTGCACTGCTGCATTTACACCACAGCTGGCACAGCTGCAGCCCCGCAAATCCCCTTTTTCCTTCTCCTGCTGCTGCAGCAGCTCCTTTCCCTGCGGATCCACCCCCAGCGCCCCGTGGGGATGGAGGCAGGAGCAGGGAGTTCATCTCTGCTTTCTCCTCTCCATCCCCACGAGCTGGGAGTGCCCTTGGAGCAGCTGCTCTGCCCACTCTGTCACATCCCCTGTGGGTACCTGGGCACTGCCACCCCTGCAGGCGATCAAACACCTCCACCACCTCTTTATCTTGCCTTTCCCGTGGAGGAGGATGGCTCCTTTGAGTATTTGGGAAGAGGTTTCACGGCAGCAGTGACTGCTGCCGTGACAACAGCTTTTGGGGACTGAATTAAAGCAGAGTCAGAGCCCTCCCAGACCTCTGTGCCCTGTGCCAGCACTGGGGCAGCTCCTGTGCTAAAACCTGCACGGAATCACAGAATCACAGAATCACAAGGTTGGAAGAGACCTTCAAGATCATTGAGTCCAACCCCTTCCCTAACACCTCAACTAAATCCTGGCTCTGAGTGACATAACACCCACCTGGTGCTCTGTCCAGTCTTAACTTCTTTTTGCCAGGGTCAGGATTAAATCATGAGATGGTAATTCATGTTAGACTCAGGTGTTTATTAGTTCTTATCCATGTCACAGTCTCACAAACCCTGAGTTCTACAGCACTTCACTCTAACAAACTAAAAATTGGAGCCCCATCTCTATCTCTACAAGGCCTTTTAAGGATAAACTGTCCAATTAAGAAATGACACCTAAATTATTTTTATTTTTAACCCAGTAACCAACCACCCATGGCCTGCAATGCAGACTTTTTATTCAATTACACAAAACCACCCAAACCCATGGAGAAAAAGGTGAAAAAGAAGGATCAGCCTCCACCCTAAAACCTCCATCTTGCTTTATATATTACTGTATTCTAAAACCTTCAACTCCAAGTTTTCCACCCTGTGACATTCCACACTTCTATTCAAACTCCACACCCACAATCCCAGTTCTGTCATTCCATTTTGGAAGCCTTCTCCACAGCCTCAAATGCAGTGTTCTCCTGGGGGTCAGTGCCTGTCAGCACAGAAAGTCTGGAATTCTCAGTGACCAGGGTTCCAACAGTGCTCTGGGTCCCTGCACATCAATGGGTGACATTGTGCAGATGGGAATTTGGGGACAAGGGCACAGCCCAGCAGGATGCCAGGGGCTGGTGCTCAGGTTCCCATCAGGGACAGCAGCATCTCTGTGCCACAGGGATCACTCCGGCTCCGAGCTGGCGGCAGCTCCCAGGTTACCCCCAGCCCTTTTTGGTGATAAAAAGCAAACACACCCTAAACACATCCCCCTGCAGCACCTCCTGGCCCAGAGCTGTAGGGTCCAGGGCACTCTTGGTGCTCAGAGCCCTTCACTCCTCGCTCACAGAAACACTGGGTGTGTTTTTAGTGGGGTGCAAACCCCCTGATCCAACAGGGATTGGAGGGAGCGCGGGAAGAAAGGCATGGTGGGATTTTTGAGATCACTCAAAACATTGAGGTAATTCAGTGGAAAGTCTTTTTCTGCTGTAATCTCGCTCTCCATGCCAGGTTGTTGCTGCTGTATTAGAGAAAGGCAGTGCGTGTGGGAGGTGTGAATTAATGTTACCACACTGGGAAGGTGGTGACGACTGAAGATCTCACAATGATGCACATCAGGCTCCCTCCTCAACAGGGCTGTGAGCTAGTGCAGTGGAAAAAAAGGGACATAATTGATCTTTTAAGAAAGAGCCGTGAGACACCGGCGTCAGCAGATGCTATTTCAGAGCACACTCACCTCCTTTCTCCCAGGACAAGTGTTAACCTTTAAATGCAGCCTTTCCACTCCCTTCCCTTTCACTCACGGACTCTGGGGCTCTTTTTCTGTTCTTGTGAAGTTGTGCAGAATTTTGGGCCTCAAACACAATTCCCCACTTCTCTTCCATGCTGAAATTCTAGATTTCACAGTGGTGCACAGCAAAAAGGATTCTTTTGCCCCTGTTCCTTCAAGGCATGGCATAAATAATGCAACAGCATTTCCATTCCCTTCTGGATTTGTGTTTTGCTTTTCCTTTTTCTCCTCATTTTCAAGCTTTTTTCCTCACCCTGCACCCCACTTGCCAAAATCACTCGAGGTTCCCCATTGAGAGATCATGGTTGTCATGTGCCGGGAGCTGCTCCATCCACACCCCCCACACCCCATCCCTGTGCTGCCACAAGCTTTTCCAGCAGCAAAATCTCCCTGTGGCACCCAGGACTTGGACATCAGCCTTATTTAGTGTCCTTCCAGGCCAATTCTCCTGGAGATGTGGCTGGAGCTGAAGCTTCCCAGCTCTGCTGCCAAGGGGAGCTGGTCAGGAGCAGCTCTGATCTCTGTGGAGAGCAGGGACAGGAGCCCAGGAAGGGCTGGAGCTGGGCCAGGGCTTGGCATGGAGCTCAGGGAAAGGTTCTTCCCCCCGAGGGTGCTGGCACTGCCCAGGCTCCCCAGGGAATGGTCCCGGCCCCAAGGCTGCCAGAGCTGCAGGAGCGTTTGGACAGCGCTGCCAGGGATGCTCAGGGTGGGGTGTTGGGGTGTCTGTGCAGGGCCAGGGGCTGGGCTGGTGATCCCTGAGGGTCCCTTCCAGCTCAGGATATTCTGGGATTCTTCCCCAGTGTTCCCAGTTCAGGTGCTGAGGCAGGTCTGGAGAATAAGGACTCTGTGACCTGTCCACGAAAGGTTGCTCATTTCTTCAGCATTCTCAACAGCCCACAAAAGAATCACCTTTGGGCACCTGCATGGTTAAATCTCTTGGGGTTGAAACACTGGGCCACAGGGTTCTCCCAGTCAGGCTCCAGCACCAGCTGGGGATGGCTACTGGGAGCGCCTGCCCCAATTTTCCAGCCCTCCAGAGCGTCCCTGTTCAGGGGAAATGAAAGTTCCTTTGCACATCCTGTACCCAACCTGCAGCAATTCAGGAGAAGTGGGATGAGGCTGAGCCTCCTCCTGCATCCAGCAGCTCCCCAGGGCCAGGCAGGGCCGGGAGGCCGAGCCTGGGGAAGGACAAGAGGTGCTTGGGGAAGGTGGAGAAAACCCCAGATGGAGGATCCCTGTGTAATAGATGAGTAATGCAATATTTGACTCTCACAATTAAAAGGCAAATATCCTGTAGATTTGTTAAGAGAAGTTTTATAGATTTATAGTTGTGTTCCCCCCCCACCCCCCCCCTTGTGTTGTTATCAGGGGGTGACCTGGGTTTGGGACATTTGGGAGGGTGTGTTGTTATTATGGCAGCTCCTGACTCCAACCGAGATTTAAGGCAGTGATCTCCACCACCGAACAGAGAAGGAGGAGCCGATGGGCAGAACTTTGTGGGGGGGGGCAAAGGGTTAAAAGGCAAAACCTCCATTGTGTGGGTGAGCCCATGATGGGAAAAATCCTCTGCTCCTGGTGCCGTAATATTTTCTCTATTCAGTCTTCTAATGTATTTTTTATAAGGTTTTAATAAACCTTTTACATTTTTGGAAGTGAGTATCATTTCTCACACCAAGGATACCGAAGGGAATTGTGCAACTTCTCACATCCCAACTCTGCTTCCCGAGGGAGGAGCAGGGGTGGAGGGGGATCTGCAAACCCCCCAAGCCAGGAGGAACCTCTGTGCTGCTCCTCATCTTCCCACTCTCACTCTCTGGGCATCCAGCTCCCTGTTTATTTGGAATAAGAGGATTTAGTGATTAAATTGCCTTTTAATGCTGAAGTTGCAGCTTCTGCTTCAAAGGCATTAAGAACAAAAATAGGTTTCTTTCTGATGAAAGTGCCTGACTCACTGAGAGTTCTCAACTGCTGCTTTAGGGCCAAGTGTGTTGGAAAATGAGAGAGGAAGCTGCTGTGAGAGGCTCAGCTTGCAGCACTTGTCACCAAATGTCCCCAAAGACTCCCCTGTCCCACCCAATGGATCAATCTCCAGCTCTTCAGGATTTGGGTCAAAAATTTCAATAAAAATTTAATAATTTCAATCTTACAGTGTTTGATTTCACAGCCCCAGGCAGGGCACAGGATCAATATTTGCCCCCTAAATCCAGCTCAGCTTCTGAACTTTGGTAGCCAAGGCTGAACAGCAGCGCTCTGCAAGGGGCACCTGGGCTTGGAGTGAGATTCAGAAATGAAATAATAATAAATAATAAATGGTACTAAATTAAGCCCAACCACAGAGTGTTTACAGGAGGCGAATCCCATCTCCCAGGTGACATCCAAGCTGTGGGGATGTGGTCAGTGAGGTGCTGACAGGTCCCACCTCTTCCCCTCCCCAGGGCGGCCACACTCGGCATCCTCTGCATCCTCTGAGCACCACCAGCATCCTCCAACCACTGAGAAAACAACACCTTTTAACTGAAATCTCCCGAATTCTGCCCACTTTGGCAGGGAGAGTCCTTGTTCCCACAGTGAGGGGCTCAGGAACTTCAGCCCTGTGCTTGTGCTGCTCCCACAATGAATCATTCAGTGACAGACCTGTGGCCACCGGGGCTCTTTTTCTGTTCCTGTGAAGTTGTGCAGAATTTCAGGGCTCAAACACAACTCCCCCACTTCTCTTCCATGCTGAAATTTTAGATTTCACAGTGGTGCTCACCAAAAAGGATTATTTTGCTGCTGTTTCTTCAAGGCATGGCATAAATAATGCAACAGCATTTACATCCCCTTCTGGATTTTGTGTTATGCTCTTCATTTTTCTCCTCATTTTCAAGCTTTTTTTTACCCACAACTCTCAAACACTGAGGAATTCAGGAAGGTTGTTTATGCTACAGGAAAATGCACAAACAAGTAGGAAATTTGCCTGGGTTGTATTAAAACTTTCTAATTTTGTCTAATTTGTGGGACCAGGTAAGACTGGGGATGAGTCCTGGTGCCCCTCAGCTGTGTCTCCCTCCCATGGATGCATTCCCATTTGCTCCAAGGAGACAGTGGAAATTAGGGAATTAATAAAATCATGCCAGCCAGCTCCAAACATTTCCTAGAAAGGTGATTTTATAGTGAAAAAAAAAAAAAAACCAACAAATTTTTCAAGTAAATTCCAGTACAGAGATTCCTCTTCTTTCATTTTGGTCACAGAAATAAGAACCAAAAGTGCAACTTAAAATCTAAACCTTTGACATTCAGTGGAGTGAAGGGAGGGAAATGCTGGCAATAAGAAAAGCAGGAACAGATCATGCCTCTTTCACCTGCCAGGGAGGAAAAAAGGAATTCCCTGAGCAGCTGTAATTGCTGAGGAGCAGGAAAACTTCCCAGGAAGGATTTTCCTGCCCTTCAGCTGGGGAGCAAAGAGAGCAGAGGCAGCTTATCTGGAGCGGGGGGGTGACCAGGAGGCCACATCTGGATGGCTGCTCTGACATCCTGTGGCTGCATTCCGGAGGAAATCTGGGGGGATCAATAAAAGCCTTAATTTTTTTTCCTCTGATCTCTTCCAGAAAAGGAACCTCCGGCAGCTGAAGCAGCAACTTTGTGTCAGCAGAAAATATTCAGGATTTCTGACCAGGTCAGACTGGGGATGAGTCCTGGTGCCCCTCAGCTGTGTCCCCATGGATGCATTCCCATCTGCTCCAAGGAGACAGTGGAAATTAGGGAATTAATAAAATCATGCCAGCCAGCTCCAAACATTTCCTAGAAAGGTTATTTTATCATGAAAAAAAACCCATTTCTTTCAAGTAAATTCCAGTACAGAGATTCCTCTGTGTCAGCAGAGATTTCCTGTGTACAGAGATTTCCGTCCCTGATGGGAACCAAACAGAGATGGCAGGGCAGAGGGAAGCTCAGGGCATCCCAGCCATGGCAAGGGACAATCCTGGAGCTCAAATTCCTGACCTCCTCTGCAGGGTTTGGGGCTGTGGGAGACACGGGGAGGGGGGGGTCTCAGAGACACAACAAACTCCTCACACTTCTTGCCACTGCTTCATCTGTAAGGAAAAATCTTCCCCTCTGCCTGGGCAGCACTTCCCTCTCTCCCAGGGTGCAGAGAATCCAGCTGGACTTCCCAAAAGCTGGGCTTTGTTGGGCCAGAGCAGCACTTGCACACAGAAAAGTTGGAAGGGACCTTAAAGTTCATCCAGATGCAACCCTCAAGCATCCAATATTGTCCCCCAGACCTCTGTGACCCTTCCAGCTGTGCACCAGATGTGTGGGGGGGTGTTGATCTCTGCATGCACCAGGGCTGAGCCAGCCCCGGAGCTCTGGGTCTGTGCAAAGGGAGGGATAAACCAGCAGGAAGAGCAGACAATTCCCAGGTTTAAACACAGTAAACCGAGAATTCTGGGGAGACTGAGGGGAGTTTTACCCAGAAAAGTGACATTTGGGGTTGTAGGTAGACTTGGTTCACATTTCAGGCCAAGTCATCAATAATTGAGGGAGTTTGGGCAGGAAAAAAAAGCAGAAATAAAGACCACACAACCCTGAGCGAGGTCTGGGGAGTTCAGCACAGCTCTGCCACAGCCTCCTGCAAAAGAGAGAGGAGGAAAGTCAGGAAAAAACCCCTCCTGAGCAGGGCACTGGGGCTGTGTCTGCTCCAGAGAGCCAGGGCTGCACCAGGCCTGTGGAGAAATTGGGATGGAGACACTTGGGCCACTTTGTGAGAGGTTTGGGGACTGAGGTTGAGCTGGGAGCATATTTTAGCTGTTCCTTTGCCCCACCCAGCCTGAACACCTCCCAGCTGTGACGATTTTAATACCTGAAAAGAACAAAATCAGAACCAGGCCAGCTCAATTCACCCTGGAGTGCTGCTCTCTGAACAGTTTTGAGGTCAGGGAGTTGCCAAACCTCCCCTGCTCCCTGTGATGTTTTAACACTCGCCAGGTTTGACTCAAGCTGTGAGAAATGAGAGCTCGTGGTCTTCAGGAGAACTGAGACCACAAACCTGGCATGAACAACTTGGTTGCAGCATTCAACAGGTTCCTGGAGAAATCTTTCTGTTTCTCTTTGTTTTCTGCAACAGGAACTTATAAGATGTGATAAGAGAAAGATCGAAGCTGGAAGGCAGCTCCATAAATCTGAGTGTCCTGAGCCCAAAATAGCCCAAATAATCCCTTCATCCCAACACCTTGCTGTGAATTACTGCACATGGACAAGGATTTTGGGGGGAATAAGGAATTTAGGCAGCAACTCCCAGCTTTTTGCACCAAATTGCAAAATCTGCTTTTTCCTTTTTGCAAGCCAAAGGATGGAGCAGCAGTTGAGGGGACACAGGAGGCTGAGGTCACCCCAGGGGATGGTCAGGGGCTGTGTCCAGACCATTTCCCCAGCTATGTCCCAGCCTGACCCTGCTGTGGAAGGACGGATGGACTTCACAGACATTTTGAGGTTTATCATCACAAAATCCCCACTGGATAAATCAGGCCAAGAATTCCATGGTCATGCACATCTCCAGCCCTGGATGTCCAACATTGCCCTGTGCAATTTCCTCTGCACCCAGCAGCTCCTGAGGTGCTGATGCTCAAGTTGTTTCCCTTCCAAAGTGGGGATGTGGGTGGGCATGAAAATCCCAGATTTTTCATTAAAATCCTCCACTACCCTTAAAACCCCCTCCAAATACCTTTAAAATACCTTCAAACCCCAGCTTTTCCAAACACTTTTCCAAGTTTGCCCAGACAGTGCCTGAACAGCCTGAGGTGACTGAGCCAGGCAGGGAACTGGGACCAGTTTGCACAAAGGAGAGGATTTACAAACTGGGAGGGTGTGAAGGAGGCACCCAGTTTGAAAGATCTATATATCACATCTCCCCCTCTTGTTTGAATTTTGAATAATGTTTTATTGTTTTGTTGAACTTCTGTTGGATACACTGAAGTAAATAAGGTATAAATATTTTGATAACTATGATGACAATTAGTACATATCTGCTTATTTTTTAAAGTTTTCTTTAAATTGGTGTAAGGTTTAGTTGATCAAATAGATTATTTAACTATGAACTTTTTTTGACTTTGAGTTTGGTTATATTTCCTTGTAACTGTTGTATGTTCTTATGTATAGATATTAAATGGTTGGAGAGATTCACACTATGTATTTTTTCAAAGTCTTTATACTTATGTCTATGTACTAACAAAAGAAAGTTAATTGTTTTGTTTTGCAGAGTTGTATGCCCTCCATGTTGAACATTAGTTAACAAATTGTTCAGTGTAAGAGAAATAGTACAAATTGTTTACTTCGTTAACAACTTAGTTCATTAAATTCCTTCAAGGCAAGAGAGATACAGGGGGGACGAGGCTCAGCAGAAAGGGACAGGTCCAACAGAGCCGGCCCAGCAAGCAGGGAGCAACTGATAAGTCCAGCAGGAGATAAGGGGCAGAAAAGCTGCCCATGGTCAGCACTCAGCCAAACCCCAAGTGATCTCTGTGTAGGAAACAGCAAAGCCCAGCCTAAACCCAGGTCCAGAGGCTGTGACTCACCCCAGGATCAGAGCAGGTTCACCAAGACCTCAGAGAAGTGATGCTGCATTTCCTCCCCACTCCTGCCCAGCCAGCCCCTTCCCACTGCAAACCCCCCAGTCTGGGATTTGGGAAGAACCCAACCTTCTGCCCTGCAGGGACCCCAACAACTCCCCCTGAGCTGCAGGTCTGGCCTAACCCTACCGAGCTCCCCTGGGATTTGATGGTGCAAACACCAACCCAGGACATGATGATTATTTTCTTTTCCACAAAAAGACCAACCCACTTCTCTAGAAATGTTTCTAGGAGTGATGAAATATTAAATGGAAAGGATTCTCTGGGATGGGAATGGGGAAATTCAGTTTGATCTGAGTCTGAGCTGCCCATGCAGTCTCTGCTTTCCTGGATCAGAGGGGCCAGGATGCAATGCAGGGAGCAGCTCATTTTGAGATGGTTAATGCTGCTTGTGCTGCATGGTTTGGAATTTTCCCTTCTGATTATTTTATAATGCTAGAAATAGAACCCAAATTAAATTTAAAATTGATTTTTGAATCAGCATTGCTCTCCCAGGGACTCCCCAGTGCGTAAGCAGGGCTCTGTGAGGGCAGCACCTCTTTCCAGAAGTCATTGCTCACATTTCATACCTCAGCAATGATTCAGTTTGGGGCCTGAGCCTAAGCTAAAGGTCAGCATTAACTCATGCTCTGAAGGGAGGGCTCTGTTCTCACCTCCCAGCCCAGCTCTGCAGTGTGTGACACACAGTGCCTGAAATGGGTGGGATTTGTTGAGGTTTTTTGGAATTCACTGTGACTGGCAACAGAGAAATTCCCCTTTCTGAGACACGGGCATGGAGAAGCATTTGGATCAGGCTTTGGCTCCAGCCAGGCTTGTCCCCAAAGGTGGGGTGTGCTCAGCAAACCCCAGGGAGAGCAGCAGCAGCATCACCCACCCCCAGCTCCCCTGAGCCAGAGTCTCCCCCAGCTCAGTCTCCAATTCCTCCTGGCAGATTCATCCTTCCTGAAATCCTCTCCTTGCTTTTTGACCCCCTGTGGTCCCTTGCTGCAGGGTTTAGTCACGAGCTGCACGAAAACAATCCATCCTGCAGCTTTCGCAGAGACTCTGCCCACTTTCCCTGGGTGCCAGCTCATTCTGAGGTGTGGAAAGCACTGAGCAATTTTCACCAGCTCACATTCTCCAGGGCTCCCTTGAAGAAGATTTAGGTGTCTGCAGCGTGTCCCTCTCAGGTACCCCCTGCCAGCTCAAAGGCAAAACCTCCCTGTCCTGGCAGATAAAAAATACTGGAATAGTTTTCCAAAGAGGAAATATCTCCCTTGTCTCCCCTTCTTAGGACACACAGAGGAATTTTTATTCTATAACGCAAAGCCCGGTAATTAATCAGCTTGAAAACTGCCTGAAATGACTTTGGAAGACTAATTAAAGAATTAACTAAGCCTAAGCAGAGGCAGGAAGAGCTCAGCTCAGCTCACTTCCAGCCCAGCCTTACAACTGGTACAACAATGGCTCTTTCCTGAGGGTGTTACTGGATGTGTAACTTGGGATGGATGGATAGGGATGGATGGATGGATGGATGGATGGATGGATGGATGGATGGATGGATGATGGATGGATGGATGATGGATGGATGGATGGATGGATGGATGGATGGATGGATGAGGGATGGATGGATGGATGGATGGATGGATGATGGATGGATGGATGGATGGATGGATGGATGGATGGATGATGGATGGATGAGGGATGGATGGATGGATGGATGATGGATGGATGGATGGATGGATGGATGGATGGATGATGGATGGATGGATGGATGGATGATGGATGGATGGATGATGGATGGATGGATGGATGGATGGATGATGGATGGATGGATGGATGGATGGATGATGGATGGATGGATGGATGGATGGATGGATGGATAATGGATGGATGGATGGATGGATGGATGAGGGATGGATGGATGGATGGATGGATGGATGGATGATGGATGGATGGATGGATGGATGGATGGATGGATGGATGGAGGAAGGATGGATGGAAGGATGGATGGATGAGGGATGGATTATGGATGGATGGATGGATGGATGGATGGATGGATGGATGGATGAGGGATGGATGGATGGATGATGGATGGATGGATGGATGGATGGATGGATGGATGGATGGATATTCCCCACACAGGAAATTTTCTAGGACAAAGCAGCAAAGGAGCAGTGAAGTTGTGGAAGGAGGGGAAGAACCATCTCCACCTGCATCTCCTCCAGGTAAGTGACCCTGGAGGGGAGGAAAGGAAAATCTGGAGCAAGGGAAAGAGGGGAGTGGGTGTGGGAGTGGATGTGGGACCAGGGCTGGCTCACTGCACACCCTGTCTCCATCTCCTGCTGCTGTCCCACCCTCCCACTCCCTCAACAGGCACCCAACAGCTCCCAGTGCCACCAGCCCTGACTCCAAACTGGGTTTGGCCCCTGGTTTGTGCAAGAGCAGGGACACAGCAGACAGGAAATGTTACTCATTTCTTCAGCGTTCTCAACACGCCACAAAAAATCACCTTTGGGCACCTGCAGCGTTAAATCTCTTGGGGTTGAATCACTGGGCCACAGGCAGGAGAGGTGGGAGGGACAGGAGGGTTAGGAGGCTCAGCAGGATCTGTAGGTGCAGCAGGGTTAGGAGGGAGAGCAGGATTAGGAGGTGCAGCAGGTTTAGGAGGGACAGCAGGTCCTGGAGGCAACCCATGAACCTCAAATTCATCCTACAGATTAAACTGAGCTCCCTCCTACCCCATCGCTGCATCCCAAATTCTTGGCAAGCACACAGAGCCAGCCCAGTGGGGAAAAAAGCTGATCCCCCAGGGACTGGGAACAGCGGGAATGGGAGGTAGGTGATGTCTTTCAGTAAAATCGTTTCTGTGCTGCCTCCTTGCCGTGGGCTGTCCCTGCCACTTGTGAGGGGAAGAGGGGACAGCCGGAATGGGGCAGGAAATGGAACTACGCGTGGTTTCCTTTAATCTGCAGAGCATCACTGCCTCAAGTCTCACCCTGAGCAGTGGCTGCAGCTCTGGTTTCCCCTCATGTCAGGGGTACAGGAGAGCCCCCCTTGTGCCCTGGCAGCTGTGCCAGGAAGCTCTGCCCATTTCTCTGCACTGATCCTGGCCCAGAACAGCGGGACAGGGTGGGCTGATCCTTGTGGGGTGTCCCTATAATCAGAGGTGAGCCAGGACACCCCAGTGCTGGAGGGTCTGTGCTAAGAACTGGGGTCCTGCTGTGGGAACAGAGGCACAGCCAGAGGGAAAACACCTTTATGGACAGAGGAATGGGGAAGGTGGGTGTCCATAGCTCCTTGCTTGTTCCCATTTGTTCTCACTGGATGGATTTATCATGCTGACTGTTTCTGAGAGGGAAAGATGCAGATCCAGTCCCAACAGTCAAGCCAAGACACCTTTTGCAGCTCCTGCCAACAGAGTTTTATTGGGCACATGTTGGCCCCTCCCCAGTTCAGATCCCTTGTACAGCTCGCACTCAGGGCCCTCTTTTCCCAACCAGTTTGAGGAACTGTTCCATCCTCTGTCAGGCAGTGTGGGCTCTCCTTTTGTATGGTCCTATTATTGCTACATTCCTTTATTGGCTTTTAAATGATTCCTAGAAAAACACTCTTGACAATTGTCCTTATTCCCCAGAGCCTGAAGTTTTCATGGATCATGGGATGGTTTGAGTTGGAGGGACCTTAAAGCTCATCCAGCGCCACCCCTGCCATGGCAGGGACACCTTCCACTGTCCCAGGCTGCTCCAAGCCCTGTCCAGCCTGGCCTTGGGCACTGCCAGGGATCCAGGGGCAGCCCCAGCTGCTCTGGGCACCCTGTGCCACGGCCTGGCCACCCTCCCAGGGAACAATTCCTGCCCAATATCCCATCCATCCCTGTCCTCTGGCAGTGGAAGCCATTCCCACTTTTCCTTGTGAATTGTCTCTTTCCATGTTTCCTTGCAGGCTCCTTCAGGCCCTGGAAGGCCACAGTGAGGTCATCCCAGAGTTTTTTCTTCTCCAGGTGAACAATCCCAGCTCTCCCAGCCTTTCCTCCCAGCAGAGCTGCTCCACCCCTCTGATCATCCTGGTGCCTTCTCTGGATTTTCTGCAGCAGCTCCAGCTCCTCCCTGTGCTGGGCCCCAGGGCTGGGGCAACTCTGCAGGTGGGGTCTCACTTGAGGGGACACAGGGATGACCACACAAAGGAAGAAGAGAATCCGTTGAGCTGGAACTGATGCGATGGAGACTCGCAGGGGATCTGAGCCGGGATGTTGAGCTCCACTGTCGGCTCTGGTTCCCAGCAGGGCCCTGCAGCTCTTCTGTCTTTTGGGACATAGGACATGGACTGAAAATGTGTGACTGGGGCAGAGGAGATCAGCTTGAAATTGCTTTCTCACTTTGAGATCTTCTTCCATCAGACCAGGGCTGATGGAATCATCAGATTGGGCTGGTCTTGTCCAACAAGTCAAAAAATGTTTGGGGCTGACAGACACAGCAACATCAAAACTGCAGGATCATCCTTTTCATGGGAAAAGAGACAAAGCAGGAAAGATCTGAGGAGACGAAGTCACAGCTGTACCTGGAGTGCATCCCTGAGAATTCTCTTTGGCTTGAAAACTGAGGAACAGCTCCAAGCAGGCCCCAGAGCCCTGCAGGAAGCTGTTCTCCCTGAGGCTTTCTCAAAGGAAAAGCAGGCAGAAGTCAAGATGGACAGGGACTGGGTCCCAACAGAGGCAGGAATACAAACACCATGTGCAGCTTGTGCCTGTTTGATAAAGAGTTCCCAAATACACAAAGATCGGGTTTGAAAATGCCTTTTTTTAAGCAATAAGCAAAACTAAAATATGTTTTTGCATTTCAATAATAATAATAAAATAATATTTAGTCTTCCATAATAACAGTTGCAAAGATAAATGAAATCTTCTGGACCACAGCAAGTCTGGTCACAGAGAAAGAGTTCATTCCCTCTGGAGATAAATTATGGTAAACTGGAATAAAGTGCAGGAGGTCCTGCTTTCATTTCATGCGAGTGGAAATCCACACTCCCAGAGTCACTGCATCCTTTTATTTTCTCCAGACAGTTGAGGGGTCTGAAACTGGTTCCATCAACAGTTTCCTGTGTCAGGTAATTCTGACTTCACGCACGTTGGTGAGGATAAAGGCAGCGATGAAGCAAAGGTCACTACAGTAGTTGATAACCCCACCAGCTGTAGTGGTGTCACATTGGGTGACCATCTCCCCTGTCTTGGCCTCTTCCTGCCCCTTCACACCTCCAGTTTGAGCTTGCTGTGGTAGCAGAGCCACCAGTGAGACCAGGGGATGACCACAGGGTCCTGGCCAGCTGCAGTTGTGCTGTAGTGATGCCGCCCCAGAAACTCCCTCAGCATCTACACTGAGCAGGGAAAATTATGTCCATCTTTGGAGAAAAAGGCATTTCCCACTCACCTTGTCCTTCCAAACCCTTCGTTTCCTTGGAATGTCTCACTCTGGCCCCACAGCAGCCATTCCTGTGCTGCCTCAGTGTGAGTCCAGCCCAGTCTCCTCCAGAGTGCCCAGGGCTTTGCTCTTAATCCGGAGCTTGTGTGGGAGGGCAGCAAAGCTCCGGCCCTTCAGCTGTTCTTCCGAGGGGAAGGGTAGGCTGCAGGAGGGCGCAGGAGAAGTTTTGGGCACTTGTTGCTCATCATCTTCATCCGACACCGCGGTGCTGCTCTCCTTCCTGGCCTCAGCGGTGCCAGGGGATGGGCACAAGAAGCAGGCACTGCCCAGCCAAGGGCAGGAGAAGGGGTGTTTGTCTGGGCAGGGGTGGCTGAGGAATGGAGAGCAAACTGTGGGGCTGAATGATGCATCAAACCCTTTGGGGCTGAAGGATTCCTCAAACCTTTTGGGTTGCTGGAGGCCACGTGTGTCCATGGGATTGGGTTTGGAGTCGCAGCCGAAGATGTTTGTGGAGGGGTTGAAGGTTTTGCAAGGAAACTCAGCTGGTTCCAACACCTTGGGCACAACACTCTTCTGGGCAGGGCAGCAGGAGTCACCAGCAAAGGGCTCCACACCCAGCAGGGGTGAGGCTGCCCGGTGCCCCCTGAGGTAGAGCCCAAAGGGGCAGCCCTGGTAGGGGCTGGACACGGGGCTGAGGAGCCCGAAGCGCAGCTTGAGGGAGAGCAGCTCGGCCCTGAGCATGGCGTTCTCACGGCTCAGCATTGCTAGCTGGCTCTCCATGGCCACGTCGTTGAGGCGCCGCTTCTCCCGCGAGCGCTTGGCAGCCTCGTTGTTCTTGCGCCTCTTCTCCCAGTACATGGTGTCCTTCTTGTCGTCCGGCATGAATTCCCTCTTCCGCCGGGAGTGTCCGCCCGTCTTCCCCAGGAGCAGCTGGGCCCGGCCCCGCTGCAGCACTAGCTCGCTTCGAGTGGCCAGGAAGTTCTCCATGGTGGTGGAGAAGGCAGCTGGGGTTCTGTTGGGATAAGAACACTCATTAGTTACCTCTAATGGTGCTGTTAATTAGTGCCATTGGGTAAATTAATATCAGAATGGGGTTGTTTTTTGACTCTGTGTCTTAGGTTGGAAATGGGGGTGTGTATTCTATCCCTGTCTGTCAGACGTGGGGCAATTATCTGCTGTTCATTGGGCAGTTTTCTTTATCTGTCCCACAGCCAGTCCTCCCTCCAGGAGATCTCTTCTGTTCATCGGCCATTAATTATTAATTATCTTCTGTTCATGGCCAGTGAGTGTCCCTGCATGGCTGAGAAAATTCCATCATCCCATGGGGAGATGCTCTGCCCAGGGGAGGAGCCAAGCATTCCTATCTGGATACAATCTGACCTTGGGAACACCACAGCAGCCTTTGCCCACTGCATTCCCAGAGGAGCAGCTTTCTTCTCCACTGCATTCCCAGAGGAAGCCCAGGCCCATCTCCAGCAGCCCTGGAGCTTCAGAGGAAAACTCCCTCCTTGTGCAGGATCCCTGCTCCAGCAGAAGCACAGCTGGCACTGCAGGAGGGCTGAGCCACCATGGAATGGGACTGCTGCCACCACCCTGGCCCACAGGGTGTCAGGTCTATTCTAACTCTGTCAGGGTTGTTTTGTATTACTGCATTTTTATTTTATCTTTTTTTAAATTTTCTTCCCTAATAAAGAACTGTTATTCCTATTCCCATATCTTTGCCTGAGCCCCCCTTAATTTCAAAGTTATAATAATTCAGAGGGAGGGGGTTTGCATTTTCCATTTCAGGGGAGGCTCCTGCCTTCCTTAGCAGACACCTGTCTTTCCAAACCAAGACACTCTGTTACGCACATGTGAATGAGGACAGCTTCTCCTGCTTATTCCTGTCATTTTGGAGCCAACTTTTCAAAATATTCAGATTCTCTAACATTTTCAAAATATTCAGGTTCTGATGTGTCAGCATAACAATCAATCAATCAATCAATCAATCACATCTCACCCAGGATATCCAAAAACTGCGTACAACCGAGCAAACCCACACATTTCGTCGACACAGAGAACAGTCACACTTTATCTAAGTAACTTCAATCGAGATTATAAAAATTAGTACTGATCTCCTACTCATCTCAAGCTGCCTTACAGAGGAAATAAGAGTCGCTAGCTCTGTTTGGGAGATAAGGAAGGCACAGGGAGAAGAACTGATTTACCTCAGTCACGGATTTTGGGTAGGAGCTGAAGCAGGCTTATGAAACAGCTTTGCTATCATGGAATGATTTGGGTTGGAAGGGACCTCAAAACTCATCCCATTCCACCCCCAGCTACCAGCAGGGACACCTCCCACCATCCCAGGGTGCTCCAAGCCCAGTCCAGCCTGGCCTTGGGCACTGTCAGGGATCCAGGGGCAGCCCCAGCTGCTCTGGGCACCCTGTGCCAGGGCCTGCCCACCCTCCCAGGGAACAATTCCTGCCCAACAGCCCATCTAAACTTACTCAGTGTCCATTTAAAGGTAATTCAGAAAATCAGATCTCTTTTTAAGGTATCCCAAGCACCCAACAAATGAAGCAGGAAAGATCTCTGGAGGATTTTAAGGATCAAACAATGTGAGAATGGATTAAATGAGCTCCATCATACATACACAGAGCTACACAAATACTGTACAGCAGAAAGGTGAGCACTGACCCTAAAATGCTCTTCAAGGCCTTTGATTCAGTGTTCCACTGCTTGTAGATGAAATCTTTATTTATGCATGTTTAGAAACCTTCAGTACCGGCCAGTTGTAATCACCAGTGACCTCTGCACAACTCAGTGCTGCAAACCAGACCAATTCACGTCTATTCCCTCTCCCAGTTTTCCCAGTGTGACCAGAGTTTTGTTCTGGTTTAAACAGGACAAGTCCCACCACAGTGCTCTCTGCACAAATCAGTGAGATTTTGTAATTAAATACATTTGGAATGCATTTATTTTCATTTCTCCCTAAGCCCTGGAGATCTCAAAGAATACACAAAGGTTCTGAGCATAACTCAGAATGAACAAAACCAAATCAAAACAAAGAATGTCCTTTAGCATTAATAAGTTTGGGGTAATTCCTCCAGCTTTCGATCAAAATTACTGCTGACCTAAAAGCATCAAAAGGAGACTTTCAGCTAGTGGATTTGTGGTTTTTCACAGTGTCAAGAGGCAGAAATGCAGTTTTTTCAGGGCTTAATCACTTAGCAGGAATGTTTCAGGTTTGGAGGTGACGTGAGTTGTTTGTTGAATGAGTCAAAGATCTACAGGTGGCTTTTCCACAAAGTAAACTCCTCACCCACAGTGGGCAAAACAGGTTGTTCTCTCACCATCCTTCCCTTGCTCCTGGTGCCCATCACAAGGGGATCCTATGGGAAATTTCAGGATTACTGCTCCCAGTATTACCTGTTCAGCCAGCCTGGAAAGCATGGGGGAAAAAGGAACCCAAAACAGGCATTTGTGAGACAGAGCCTGAGCAATGGACCTTCCTGAAAACCAATTTTGTTGAACTTTCCACATGAATCCAACCACTCACACTCCAAGTAACGGTGCCAAGGTGGGACTTTCCTTCAGAATTCAACACTTGAAGCATATGGACATGAAATAGTGAGAAGTGAGGGTTGAACCCAGGTGGAAAGGGAAGAATCAAACATTTCCACTTCCAAGGAAGTGGGGAAGGCTGGGAAGGAGGCTAGGTGTGAAGGGGGAGGCAGGGGAAGAAGCTCTTATCGGAGGTAGGATCTGGCCTTTTAAGGTCAAGGAATGAAGCCTGAGCTGGGCCAGTGTGTGAAAGCATCAAGGTTTGGGCCACAGAGTCTCACCTCTACCTGTTATTTTTATCTGCAGCCCACAAAGTCACACCTGTGCCCACACGAGCCTCGGGGCTCTTGGCGAGCGCGGCCTCCAGCAGCAGAGAGCACAAACTGACACCGAGCCCGTCCCCACAGGCCCCAGTGGAAATATTAATATTTGCAGTGACATTAGAGCACTTTGGTCAGGTGAATTATGCAACCAAGAGTTTCTAAGGTGCTTCGGTGTCTGTTGTTTCTGCAGCTGGAAGTATAAAAGAGATTTACCAGCATCTTGCCTGAATACAGGCCGAGCTCTGTGTTATCTGCATCCCAGACAGAAAGCACCAAAATATTTGTAAAATTATGCTGTTTCTTTGGTTTTCACCCCATTTTTCGCACTGTATCCGCTGGTTCTGTTCAGACAGAGCATCTCTCAGAAGCTCTGCTTCTCTAGAGAGCAGCCTTTGAGCTTTACCTCTGAGCAGGCTGAAAGCAAGGCATGGTATTTACATAAAGATTGTTAAATGCATGAAGATAAGCAGTAAAACCCATCCTGATCACTTCTACGATGCCTCTGATCATCTGGGAAGGGCTAAATGTGCAGTGCCCTGGTTTAATGTGCCCCTCTGTGAGGGTGAGGACGTGCTGTACTCAGAGGTTTGCATTTGCTCTCCACTGCCCTGCTCAAAAGATCCTCATTCTTGCTAAAAAACTTTTCCTCCCACTAAAAGAAGTCCCTTGTAGGGCTCAGCTTCAGAGATTTGGTTCAGCACTATCTCCCCTCCTTTCCCTTATCTCCCCCCTGAGCCACAGATCAGAGGGGACTCTGATGAGTTGGACTTTCCAGCAGAGTGTGCAAAACCCTCCAGGAAAAACTCGATATCTCAGCGGAACTGATTCAGTGCTGCGCCCTGAGCTGATACACAATCAAACCACCCCGAAATCAGCTGCTGAATCTCCCTTTGCTTCAAGCCCAAGGCAAGCCCTCAACCCTCAGATTGTTCTTTTTGTTTCAAGGATGCAGGAAAATTAAAATAAATCCTGCCAAGGGCCACCGGAACAGCTTCTCCAAAGAGAAATTTTAACTCATTATTTCTCAGGAGTAAAGAAAACGAACTGGGATTATCACAGAGTGTATTTCAAAGAAACAAGGAGAATCTTCATACAGCACAACTAAAATTTGGAGTTCTTTGCCTCAGGATAATGTAGTCATCAAAAAAGGGTCAAAGATCAGGCCTTGTTCAGCAGCGAGTGGTTATTGATATACAGCTGAACCACAGGTTTTACCTTGGGATTAGAAAGGATGATGTGGATTAAATACAAAATTCAATCCCTGTAGTATCATATCTATATTTTATTATTCTCAGTTTTCTCCATTTTTAATGTGTGACTCTACATTTTGCTATGTCTCTTGATGGCTTCTCTAAGTTGCAAAATGTTTCTTAAATCTTTGCACCTGTTTATCTTTATATTAAAAAATTATATCTACAACAATCAATAAAAATTTGGTGTTTGAAGTCTCATTTAAAAGCACAGCTGAGAGGAGCATTCATCACTAAAACATCAAAAATAAAACCCCAAGCATAAGTCTACATATATTTTAATTAAATAGGACAGTCAACGTAATATAAAAAGGCACAGAGTGACTTGGCAGAACTTCCCTGTGTTGGAGATTTCTGTTCTTGGCTCTGAAGTGAAAATGGTCAATTTTAAACAAGCAAAGGGAAGGAAATTTCCAATTGTTTTTCATAAAACACCCAATTCCATTATGAAATTCACTGCCCCACAGACAATCTTTGGATCAAATTTTCATTCCCAGTTGCCTGATCCCACTGGCTTCATCACCCAAATATATAAGCACCAATCCACGGGAACATCACTGGAATTTACCTTTATTAAACTGGGCTCAGAATCTGGAATTTGGAGTTTAAATCACTCAGTTTGAGGCAAGTTGCCCTTGCTTCTCATCAATATAAAGGAGCTTGAGAGCTGCCTATTTTTTGTCTTTTAAATTATCTCCTCCTAAACTAAATCAAAATTCAACTCTTAATCTCAAGTCACTCCAGCACATCAATATCAAACCCACAAAAGTTATTGAGAATTTGCTCTGATAAAAAGAGATAACTCTGATATTTTTCACTGATATGAGAACTTACAGTGATAAGATGAGGCCCAGGTGCTGATTTACATCAGAAACCTCTGAAAACTTCTCCTGGGGACACTGTGCTGTACAAACACTGCAAGCAGCAACCAACTTTTGATCCCTGCTGCTGCTTCTTCACATGAGTAGTAAGAAAAAAATTAACCCTGTGGTTTGGTGGTATCTCAGGGTGCTCTTTAAAGCTCCCAGCCTCTTTAAGATAAAAGGGCTCCACTCTAATTACTCATATTCCTGAGTATTTGACATTCACACAGCACAGTGGTTAACAGGAGCTGTTGAGGAACACCTATTACTCACTTCTTATATCTCAGTGGGAAATAACGTGGTCTGGTGATGAAAAGAGGCACAAAAGGAGCAAAACAGAACCCAGTGACCTGTGGCAGCCACTGCTGGAGGACTGGAAGCTTTAAACTCAAATTCAAACCAAAACTGACTCAGAAACAAACCCAGTGTGCCAAAGCCCCAGTTTGCTGCGTGTCTATTTTGAAAACACCAAATGATTGTTGGCTCCAAGCATTAAATATTGCTGCAGGTCCAGCAATGGATTGCAGGGATTTTAATTTCCAAAATTAGGCATTTTCACCTTCAGCTTTTCTAAAATCACTCAAACTTTTCATTGCTTTCTTGGAAATTCAGATTTCAAGATCCCAGAAGGATTCTCTGGATCAGATTTCAATTACGATTCATTATTATTACTATTACTATACACATGGATGCTGAAATCCCCAAAATCACCTTTTCCTCTACAGATTTTAGGTCAGAAGGACAAGATGAACTTCCTGATGTGCTAAAATTTTAAGCTCTAAGCTATTAAATCACCATCTCCATGGCCTAATCACAACAGGTGTATTGTTGGAAGCTCAGTAGAATTAATTTTGTCTTTTTGTTCTTGAGGTAAGAGAGTCTGAAGCCTGGGAACCCACCCCGAGTTACCAAAGCAGCTGTCTCCTTGATTCCCCAGGCCCTGTGGTCCAAGCCCACAGCTCTAAAGCTGCTCTGCTCAGGGTAAGAAGCCTCAGAAGCAGCTCAGTTATTCCTCAGGTTGGAACAATCTGACCTCTAAATTTGACTGTGGGTCTGTGACAGACTGTAAGGCTGTAAAACCCTGAAAAGCCCCGAGGTTCTGCTGAACATCTACAAGTGGCCGAGTTTTGCATTTCTTGGTCTGCAAATGCCTCAGTGAGAGCTGCTGAATAATCACAGAATCAGAAAATAATGACATTTTCACAGTGTTTGCTCCATTTCAGTTGCTTCTGTGCTCAAGAAATCTGACCTGTCCCACCCTGGTTCAATGCAAGATATTCATAAATGTGGGGTTTTTTTTAATTCTGGGAAAGGACTTTCAAGAAATCCTTTTTACTCCCCTGTTTTATTTCATAGTTTGGATGGATAGTATTAACTCTGGGACAGTTTAGAAATAGTGGAATTCGAGTATTCGAGATTCGAGTACTCGAGATTCGAGTATTTCGGCCAAAATCTGAAATGAGCTCTGGAGTCCTCAGGATAGGATGGACATGGAGCTGCTGGAGTGAGTCCGAGAAGGTACCAGGATGATCAGAGGGGTGGAGCAGCTCTGGGAGGAAAGGCTGAGAGAACTGGGAATGTTCAGCCTGGAGAAGAGAAGGAAAACTAATAATGGCCTTCCAGGACCTGAAGGAGCTCCAAGAAAGATGGAGAGATAATATTTCCAAGGGATGGAGGAACAGGACACAGGGAATGGCTTCCCACTGCCAGAGGGCAGGGATGGATGGGATATTGGGCAGGAATTGTTCCCTGGGAGGGTGGCCAGGCCCTGGCACAGGGTGCCCAGAGCAGCTGGGGCTGCCCCTGGATCCCTGACGGTGCCCAAGGCCAGGCTGGACAGGGCTTGGAGCAACCTGGGACGGTGGAAGGTGTCCCTGCCATGGCAGGGGTGGAACTGGATGGAATTTAAGGTCCCTTAAAGCCCAAACCATTCCATCATTCTGTGATTGTATGAAAACTCAAAACAATTCAGATCTCAGTACTTTCATATAATTTATGCTTATTTTTTTTTAAGAACTAAAACTCTCCTTGGAATTCAATTATGTCAGAAAAACAACCTGGATGCTACATAGCATTTTACAAACATCTTTGTTCCTTCTGTTTCAGCACCCATTTGTTGGACCCTGCCCCAGCAACACACAACATGAATAACGGAATTATTCTTTTTCCCCATGCCATTTCTTTGAGATATCTGAGCTCTTTCATTCACATCAAACACTGCTGAGAGAGGCTGGAATTCCCCTGAGCTGACTAATGCCAAACAACCCAACCTGACCAAGAACTCCTGACACTGCCTCTCACTGAGATCACACTCGAGCACAATCACAGGGACCAGATTGCAGGAGCAGCCTCTCCATATCAGACCTGTCTCATTCAAAATATCATCTATAATACCATCTATAATACCATCTATGATAGCATCTATAAGGAAGGAAAGAACACACAAAGCCTTTGTGCTCCTCACAGAGGGCAGGGATGAACCTGGCAATTCCTGGGACATTTCCAGCAGCTGCTCTAGGGCTGCAGACAGGAACCTGCAGGGTGTGGCTGCATTTACCTTGATGGCACTGCAGGAAAACTTTTCCTGGCACTGGATCTTCACTCTCACGATGGGAGGAGAAGAGAAGGAGCCCAGGAGCTGAAGGAGCTCCTTGGAGGAGCAGTTGGATGCCCACGAGCGATGTGCAGCAAGTGCAGCCCAGTTTCCGCCCTCCTCCCCTCTCTGCCTACCCAGAGGGATGGAAAATTCCATCTGCTTCATGCTGAATGTGACCAAAACTGCTGTCACAATAGGGTTTTTTCAAAAAGTGAAGATCGATGAGCAGAGATAAAGCTTATTATTATCTGAAGGTTACCCCACAGGTTACAGTGATGCCTCGGCAGGAGGAAGAAGTGAGAGGCGGCCACGAGCCCAAGGTAAGTCCCTTCCTCCCCACAGAACGTCACTGCAGGCCCTGAAATCCAGGAGGCCTAAACTGAAATCTAAAATTAAGCACAGCCTAAGAGGCTTTTTTTTTCTGAGACAAGGCCAGAAATGCTGGCTCAAGCAAGAACTGCCATTGGCCTTAACAAGTCAGGGGTTTCTGTATTGGAATTCTCAGAACTCCAATTCAGAAGTCAAGACCCACCAGGAAATAACTGACCACATTTCTACTCTTTTGGAGGTGCAACCATACCTGGCCAGCAGGTCTTGAGGGCACAAGAAATCCCTATTTTAAAAGCAGAGTGGAATTCTGTCACTTGGGTCATTTTTTATCATTTGCAGATGACAAAATCCCCCTGCTCTGCCGAAGCTGAAAAGGTGCCACTGTCACCAAGTCCATGACAACACTTCCAGAGGAAAAGCAGAACAAATCCTTATAAAAATTTCCCCTCATTTTCCAGATCTATCCAGCAAACACCAGTCAGGAAAGAGCTTTTTCCTATATTTGATATTCCCAATTCCTTCTTTCATCTTTCCATGAATCTTTTTCACAATGCCCAACCCAAAATATTTTGTACAGCCCATGAAACTTCCAGGATCCCCATCCTCCTGCTCCTTGAGTGGTTCCTCACAGCAGCAGCTACAAATTATTCCTGATTTACCAAACTGAGCCAGGCCCTGACCTTATTTTTCCCTGAGCCCCAGAGACACACACAGGCAGTAGATCCCACGGGATTTTGCAAACCCAGCCCGATTCCAGCCCTAAGAAATTACTTAGCTTTAAGCAGACAAACTGAAACCAAATCCAGCTCTCCCTCTCTTTCTCCCAGTCTTTTCCTGTGCCTAATCCAAGCACTTCCAGAACTCAGGGCAAGAGGGTCCCATTTACAATAGTTTCTGCAGGACCTAAATAAAACTCCCTTCATTGCTTCTCCGTCTGTTTCAGACCATTCCCACTGAGAAGTGCAGAATGTTCAGCAGACTGGCACTGGAGCATCTCAAGGACCATGAATTTCTGCACATGGCACCTTTGTCATTGTCTCCTTCTGGTTACAAACTGTGGCTGCCCCTGGATCCCTGGAAGTGTCCAAGGCCAGGCTGGACAGGGCTTGGAGCAACCTGGGACGGTGGAAGGTGTCCCTGCCATGGCAGGGGTGGAACTGGATGGGCTTTAAGGTCCTTTCCAACCCAAACCAGTCCGAGATTCTGTGATTTTATGACAATTTTCTAGCATGAACACTCCAATCCTTGAGTTCTTTTGCAGAAATCCTGTCACAGGACCTGAAGTGCTCTAAAAACTTTCTTTTTCCTTTTGAAAGGAAGCAAATCATCCCCTCCAGGCTGGCCTGGAGGCTGCCAGGCCTCCTCCACTCGTGCACGTGCCAAAGGCACTCTCAGCCCAGCCTGATCACATCTCTCACTCATTAATTGCTAATATCAAGACTTTCTCTCAGAGGTTTCCCTTTCACTCTGCTATCACAGGAAATAAATGAAACTTCTGAAGATTTTTCAGGCACAGTCAGTGCTGCTGAGTTTCCGTAACACACAGAGCTGCTGGCAACCCACAAAAGCTGAAACTGCTCATTTCAACCCCAAATCTTGGTGCCTCTGTGCCCAAGGCAGCAGGGTCCTTATCAGGGCTTTATCAGTCTCAAAATGCTGGCTAAATAAAGTCAAGGCTCTAAATTAGTATTTGGGTTTTGTCTGAAAGTGCACTCGAGCTAAATCTGGAGCATTTCCACTAAAGCTGCTCAACTCCTTCCAGGTTTGCACCCAAACAGCAGAAATAAACAGCCAGGCCATGACAGAAAAATGCAAAAACCAATAAACCCTCTCTTCCATCCCCTGCTTATTCCAATCTTTGCAATATTCCAGTTATTGCAATATTAAGAATCACAGTAAAAATACACAAGGTGGAAGGAGGAAGAGTTTCTTGACTCCACAAGAAAATAAAGATACTTTTCCTTTTCGAGACAAAGGCAAAATCTGCTCTTAACTCCACCTTGCCTGATTTTCTGCTATGAATCACCCCTTACCTGATTTTCTGTTATTTATTACACCTTACCTGACTCATTTTAATTACCTGAATTATTGCACAGCTTTGGAAAAGGAGAGAGCTGTGGCCTGACACCAATTTCAGCAGACTCAGGGCAGGTTGTTCACCAAAAGGATTTCACCCACCCCATCTTTTAGGTCTGAGGGAACCCCAGGAGTTCAGACGAGTCCCCAACTCCCCAAAATCCAAATTTAAGGGGACATTTCACCCCCACTTGCTGAGACCACACTGATGTGGCAGCACAGTAAAAGCCCCCCTCAAACAAATCCAGTGAGAACACCCCTACAGCCAGGGCAAGTGGAAAATCGATTATTAATTAATTAATTAGATTGAGAAACAGTTTGTGAACAGCAGAAATTGGGCTGTGTTCTAGAGGTTTCTGCCTCAGGAAAAATCAGGGCAGGGACCCCAAGGGTAGCGCTGGGGCATGGTGTCATTGCTTCCAAATTGTTTTACAGCTGCTCAGGAAAAAAAATCTGGAATTTACAAGATTTTCCCAATATCTGCTGTTTTTCTGGAAGCCTCTGTGAGCTAAAGGTGCCTCATTATAGAAGTCTCACCTTTTAATTAAAGAAAAATGTGGGGACTTAAAAATCAGACAAGCAGAAAACAACAGCAAAAACCCAACCCCACAAACAAAACAAAACAAAACCAAAAGTTCCCCACATTTGATTTCCTACCCCAGTATCATTTGAATTTAACTTTTAAGGGCACACTGTAAAGAAATTCAAATTAGATTGGAATATTTTCTGGGTGCAGTTGATGGTTTAGACTCTTTATAAGAGAACTGAAGTTCTGACCACCTTAAAGATGCCTGGATTTTGAAAGCGGTGTTTTTTAAGTGAAACCTGCTGCATTTGGCAACCAGAAATGCCAGAAATTGGAGGAATTCATATTTTCTGCCTTGTATCTGCAGGTTCTTCCACTTGTGCTGGCACAGAAGTCATCCTATAATTAATTACTGCAATAATTATTATGAGCAGGGTTCTAATACGGGATAACTGGCACATGGGGCTCTTAGGAACTGCATTTCCTTTATCCCAACAAATCCTTGGCTGCCCCCAAGAAATCCAGCCAGTGAGAAGCCAGAGCAGAACAAAATTCAATTTTAGAATGGCCAAAAATTAATAAAACTTTTTTTTTTTTTTATATTATGTCTTTTATTCCCTCTGCTACAAGCAAGGGCTTTTGTCACCTGTGGAACTAGAGGTTCCAGCCTTCGGGTGGGTGCCCAGTTAAGACTTTTTAGTCTGGGAAGACCCAAGAAATGTCATTTTTGCAGTTTTTTTTATCAACAGAGTAATTATTTAATCTCCAACTTCCTTGAAATCCAAAACAATGCTGGCTGCTCAAATAAGCACAGTGGAAAGAAGAGGCAGCAAAAGTGCTCAACTTTGACAATGGGGAAAATAAAGAGGAATAATACAAAAAAAAAAAATCTACAAATCTCAGCATTTCCACCTGAGGATGGGAAAAGGAATTAGGGAGGAAGATATTGGACATGGCAGAAATGTGAATATTTGTGCATCCAATGTCAGCAGGGAGGGACGGTGCTGGGTGCCAGTTTAGAGACAGAAATTCAGGGACAGGCGGGGGAAAGCGGAGAATGCAAAGAGATAATAAAAAGAGGGGGAGAGAGAGAAAAAGGAGGATGGAAAAAGTAAAGAGAAAAAGGGAAAGAGGAAAAAAAAAGGGAGAAGTGAGAAAGAAGAAAAGAAAAAAAAAGAGGTTAGAAAAAGACTTCAAAATATGGAAAGGAAAAAGCGTGGGGAAAATACAAAAATATTTTAAAAGAAAAAATATGAAAAGTATGGAAAATATTTTCAATATTTAAATATTGAATAAAATACAAAATATAAAGTATAAAGTATAAAGTATAAAGTATAAAATATAAAATATAAAATATAAAATATAGTATAAAATATATGCAATACATAAGTATAAAATATAAAGCCATAAAATATAAAAATACAAAATATAAAAATGAATATATTTTTCAATAAATTTATTCCAATAAATACATTTCAAAATTTCAAAAGCAGCGATTTTCCTGCCACGAGCCAGCCCCATCCGAGCCGAGCCCCGGGGCTCTGGGGACAAGCCCAGCAATGATTTCCTCCTTTGCCCCCCAACACCTGGAAGAGCCCCAATCCCATGGATTCCCCAGCGCCACCTGGGCAGGACTTACCTGGAGGATGGCACCCAAGCCCTGCAACCACCAGGGCAGGGCGAGAAGGGGACGTGTCCCCAAGTGTCCCTCACCTCCCGCCCCTGTGACAGCCCCGCACCCCCACACATGGCCTTGGGTCCTTTTTTGGCTTTTTTTTTTTTTTTGGCTTTTTTTTTTCTTCACTTTTTTTTGTTTTGTTTTTTTTTTTGTTTGGTTCTGCATGAGCAGCCCAGGGGAAGCTGCAGCGATGTCGCGATTACGTAAGAGGCGGTGACATGTGGGGACAGAGGGGGGGTGGCAGGTGCCTCCTGCAGCAGCACCGCTGCTTTCGAGCTTCCCGTCAACATCTGCAGCCCACAGGCAGCCAGGGGAGGATTCTGTGCTGAATTGGAGTCACCCAGGAGCCCCAGAGAGGTGACAGCAGCACCCTGAGGGTGACACGGGACCCCCGTGGGGTGGGACACGGAAAGGAAGAGGAGGGTGAGAAGGGCTTGGTGGATGCAGCCATAAAAATAAAATAAATCTCAATTTGAACCTTAATTTAAGCAAGATTGGCAACAGGGAGTGGCACGAAGAAACAGGGTTGGTTGAGGTTTTGAGAGGTTTCGTTGTTGATAAATCAACCGTTGGGGCACAGCAAAATCTGTGCTAAAGACAGCCCCACTTCACGAATTGATTCCAAGCAATTAAATTCCCCCTCTGAATTTCTCAGCTCGCAGGGTCACAGCACCTCTCCCTGACCTTCCTGTGCAGCTTGAGGATCTGCTTCTGGTCCAGAGCAGCTGGGGCTGCCCCTGGATCCCTGGCAGTGCCCAAGGCCAGGCTGGACAGGTCTTGGAGCAGCCTGGGACGGTGGAAGGTGTCCCTGCCATGGCAGGGGTGGCACTGGATGATCCCTAAGTTCCCTCCCAAGCAAAACCATTCCATGATTCTATTAATAAAAAATTCCTCTGCAACTGGGACGATTCAAACCCAAGTATGAAATATTCCGCTTTGTTTTCCAGCCCACTCTGGGCACAGCCCAGGTCCTGTTTGGGGTCCAGCAGGTGTCAGAGGGTCCTGGCAGGGGCACAAAGAAGGAAAAGGCCAGCAAAGCCCGGATGGAATTTCTTCTTCGCTGCACTGAACCCAGCCCTCAGTAGAGCCAGCTCCTTGTCCTCAGGTGTGCACAGCTTTTACACTTCTGGCAGCTCTTCCATCCCGGCATTCCGGAAGGATGGAAAAGCACCGAGAAGATCCCGGTGCTTCCAAGGCAGGAGCGGCAAGGAAAAATCTGCCACGTAATAATGATCAGCCTCACTGCATTGATCATGGAGTCATGGAATGGATTGGGTGGGAGGGACCTCAAAGCCCATCCAGTGCCACCCCTGCCATGGCAGGGACACCTCCCACTGTCCCAGGCTGCTCCAAGACCTGTCCAACCTGGTCTTGGACACTTCCAGGGATCCAGGTGATGCCTCAGGTTTGAGCTTTTCTATTTTTCAGATTCTGAGCTGCTTTGGTGTGTGGGTCTGGGCTTCATATCAGGGGATGGTGAGCTCTCTGCACAGAGCAGGGAGACAAAACAATTCCTTCTCCAGCTGGGGACCAAGGACAAATGATCCAAATCTCAGGCCGAAGGGCACAAACAACGTGGAATGAAGAGAGAAAAACAAGCAGGATGGGACTGCATGGGCGGGAGCTGGAATGGGACAATGAACTCCAATGTGCAAATGGAGCAGAACTTCTAAAAGTGAGAGCCCCTGTGAGCGCTCGTGCATTTTGTGACCATTTTGGTTCATCTTGGGTGCAGCCCTGGCTGGGCTCTTGTGCTGCCCAAGGTGGATCCACTGAAGCCTTTTAATAAATCCCTACTTTGTTCTTTAGCTCTGTCCAGCCTCTGCTCTAGCTCAGCCTCCACAAGGCATCAGAGGGGCAGCCACAGCTGCTCTGGGCACCCTGTGCCAGGGCCTGGCCACCCTCCCAGGGAACAATTCCTGCCCAATATCTGATCCAGTTCTCTGCAGAGATTCCACTTTCATTCACAGCCGTGCGTGTCAGCTGATTCTTTGTTATTTTACTTTATTCTGTTTTATTTTACACTGATTCTGACAGGATGAGTGTGAGCAAAGGAGAGAGAATCTTTCTTCCTGGGAAATCAGGGCTGGGCTCTAGAAGTAACTCTTCTCTCTTACTGCTCCCAAAACTGGGAACTGGGAGACTCCTGAACTTTAGATATCTGCTCCTGAAAGGTTTCTCCATATGGAAAGATCCTGTAAAATCGCCCTTCTAGTGAATGGAGAGAAACAGACTTCTGTAAGGTTCTGATCTATTTTAGATTTTTATCTTGAAAAGAAGAAACACATTCTGTCATCTTTTTATTGGTAATACAATACAATACAATATAATGTAATGCTTTAAGGGTGGGGGTGTTGTTTTTGTTTTGGTTTTTTGTTTGTTTTGTTTTGTTTTGTTGTTTTTTGTCTGAAATATAGAAATTTTCCTGCAGAAAATGCCAATTTTGCAAGAAATGGTTTTTATATGTGAAGGAATGAGATTGTGACATAAAAGATCCTTGCTAGCTTGAAAAACTGGAGTTGAAGTTCGACATTTAAAATGAATTGTTGTGAAAAGAGGAATAAAAAGCATTTTTAAGGAAATACAGTGATTTCAAGGAAGTGCAGGGGACAGGGATGAGCCCATGACATCCAGCTGTAAAAGGATATTTCCTGCATTTCAGATTTTCAGTGATCAGGTAACTTCATCACTGGGCAGTCTGTAATGAAAAAAAGCCCTGTGGAATATTTTGTTCCAAACAGCTTTTGCACAGAAATGTGAATTTTCACCAAGGAGAATTTTCCACAGCAATCCTCAATTTTCAATTCAAACTGAATTTCATAACAGCAGTTGGGGAACCACCCTCAGTTGTTCTCCCTCTCCCCAGTGGTTTCCAACTTGGACAATCAAAATATCACAGCCAAAAAAAACCCAAAATACCCTTTACTTCCCACATGTATTGTTTGAAGAAACCCTCCAAAGGTTGCAAAGAAAAATTCTCCAAACCCAAACCCATTTTTCTGTTTTCTGTTGACAAAATCATTGCCAGGAGCTGAGAATTTCAAAGCAGCTCCACAAATTTGTGACACAACCAGACTTATCTCTGCAGAAACATCTCCCACCTCTCCCAGGGGATTTTCGTGGTTCAGGACATGTGGTCCTGCTCTGTTTCCCCTCCTAACTCAAGGCAGGGCTGAGCCCCCTTGGAGCTGCTCCTTTTCAAGGTCAGGTCTTGTAGAAGAGGTTTTACATGATTTCTGTGAGCCAGAGAGAGGTTTGAGAAGAGGATCCATGTTTACCCCTGACAGAATTTTCTACCAAGGTCATAATGTGCTTGCCACAGTCATTGACATAGAAACCACGAAAGAAAGTGAGGCTGGGAACATGGGCAGACCTCAGGCAGCCCCAAAACCTCCCAGCTCCAGCTCCTGCAGGGATCCAGGGGAGCTCCTGGAGGTGTTCATGGCCCAGGAGTGCTGGGCAGGGCAGGACAAGGGTGGCCTTGCTGGAGCTGTTGTGCTGTGGTTGATCTTAACTTTGGCTCTCCCTGCACATCTCTGCTTTCCAAGAAACAATTAAGAGAGGGCTAAATTATTTCTGGAAGCTGGGGAATGTGGCAAAGAGTCAGCAAGAGGGGAGTCTGCATCCAGCGTGGCTTTGGGAGCTGGGATGGGCAGGGAAGCACAGGGTGGCTCCAGAGGTGCTGGTGGCTCTGGGGACACGTAGAGAAGGTGACAGTGCCTTCCAGCAGTGAACCCTCATCTGGCCAAGTGTCACTGCTGGGGCAGTGGATGGACACCCTGAAGTGGCACCCAAACAGGAGCAGTCAGGGCCAGCTCTGCTCTGTTCCCACAAACGGATCCACGAAAAGCCCTTGTGCAGGGATGGCATCTCCCCTCAGCCCTACAGAGCCTCTCTGAACCGGGGGAGGGGCATCCTCTGGGCCTGCAACATTTTGGGTAGATGCTGAAACTCTGCCTGTTCACAAAGGCCAGGGATTCCAGCCAGACTCTGGAAAAGACTGGTGGGAAGGGCAAGGACCAGGAGGTCCCACGGGGAGAGGCCAGGGCAGACGTTTGTGGGTCCTCTTGGAGGTCAAAGTCCCGTAGGTGCAGAATTGGGGCTGATGTGCTGTCACCATTCACCCTAAACATCCCCCAGAGCCCCTGTGATGCGCCAGGCCCCACATCCCCCCCTCCAAGGGCCTTTTCCACCTGGCCCCCATCAGCAGCAGGGTTGTCCCAACATGGACACGACCAAACCCCAAAGCCAAGGCTGTGCTGAGCACACGTGAGCGGCGATTTCCCAATCCTCTGCAAATTGGCCAAATTTGGGAGGATTCTTCTGAAGAAAAACAAGAGGTGGTTTTTTTTTCTCTTCTATTCCATGCTCTATTTACAAATTTTCAAGTCCTGCTGCGAGGAGGAGAGGACGGGAGCTTCCCAAAGCCCAGGCCACCAGAAATGGTTGAAAGCAAACACAGGAAAATCTCAAATTCAGGAGATAAATTTGGTTCTTTGCCACGTGGAGCAGAGTGGGCCTGTTCTGCCAGGATTTTCCCAGCGGGTTTTGGGTTGGATTTGAGGAGGAGGTGGTGGGAGCACCTACCCAGCACTCCACAGGCTGCATCCATGTGAGGGTACTGCAGGGACGAGCGCTTGTACACCACGTGGGGGCTGCCCTTGCCCTCTCCCCCCGTGCTGACGTTGGCTCCAGGGCTCAGGGGCTCGATGAAATATTCCTCCTCGTCCACCACGATCACCCCGTGCTGCAGGAGGGAACAGAGGGTGTGCAAGAGGTTTTACAGCCACTTCTGTGAGCCAGAGAGAGGTTTGAGAAGAGGATCCATGTTTACCCCTGACAGAATTTTCTACCAAGGTCATTGACATAGAAACCACAAAAGAAAGAAGGATAAATGAGAGAAACCTGCAGCTGTCTGTACCAATGAACACTTTGTTTGTCTCATCACCAATGAGTAAAGTGTAAACTTAGGAGCTTTGTAAGGATGTATAAAAACCACGCGTGCTGTAATAAAAGCAGGTTTGAAGCCTTCTGAAAATGGAGTGTGCTGCTTTGTATTGTCTCTGTCTCAACCACGACAAGAGGGGAGGCAATAACAGAGGTGCACAGAGGACCTGGTGGCTTCTCACGGTGAGGTTTTTGCTGGTTAACCCCGAGTTTCTGGGGACTGACAAAAGCTGCGGAGGAATCCTGCACAAACACTGAACTACAGGAAGCCACAGAGCAGAGGAAACCCAGCCAGATGGTGGTGGATGCCTTGGGACATCTGTGTTCACTGAAGTCCTCTAGAAATCACAGCCTTGCCTTGCTGAGTTATGAATGAGTTGTTTGAAGCAGGTTTGAAGCTTTCTGAAAATGGAGTGTGCTGCTTTGTATTGTCTCTGTCTCAACTACGACAAAGTCTCACCTTTCCTGCTGAGATGTGGCATCTGAACCTCATCTTCAAGCCCTCACCCAGTGCCCACAGGAGATACCACAGCTCAGCACCAGGGGCTTTCCTCCCTCAGCACTTCTTCACCCTCTTGCCCTGAACCCCCAAAACCAAATCACTGCTCTGCCACCATCCTGAGTCCAGCTCAGATGGGGTTTAAAATTTTTTACCTTGATTTTAACATTTCACTGAGATAAGAAGGCAATATTTGTGTTTTGGGAGGGAGTAGGAAGTGCCACGATGGCATTTTCAGTGCTCACCCACCCCAGCTGCCCAGAAGAATAGAGCCTGTCTGCAGCTCCTCAGCCCATCCTGCCAATTCCTGCAGGGCTTTAATAACATTTTATCCTAAATAAAGCCAAGCCTACCCTGTAGGAAAAAGATCTGGAGGTTGCTGCCACAGGAGAAAAGGAAACTCAGCTAGAACTGGAGAGGGACCTTCAACATCCACACAGCTGGGGAAGGTGATTTGGGTTTGGGCTGCAGGGATGATCCAGCACTGAGCTGGGTTCCCTCTCCAGTGCTCTTGGAGGGCTTTGGAATTGGGATGGATTTGCTGGCATGCACAGTCTGCTCAGGATTTTGGCAGGACCCATCTCTGGGGAATAGCTGGCCTGAGGCGCTGGAAAGCTCCCCGGTCCCTTCTGTCACGCCTGAGCCATTGTTTGAGGGCTGGCAGCAGCTCCTGGGATGAAACCACTGTGACATCTGCAGTGTCACCCCAGGGCTGGGCCGTGCCAGCACTTTACTCCTTGGTTACTCACTGGAGGATGATTCCCTCCCATCCCTGGACAGGGAATGAGGCAGCACAAGAACCCCGTGGCTCCTGACTGCAGCAGCTTTGGGAGCAGAGAGGTTTTCACTGGGTTATTCCTGCCCACAGGATTCCCAGAGAGTCCCCTTGGCTGTTCCCCAGCAGAAGGGATGCTGTGGATTTGGGGAGACAGGAATGAAGGTGCTGCAGGAAGGGGCACAACAATGTGAGGGTGGGCAGGCCCTGGCACAGGGTGCCCAGAGCAGCTGGGGCTGCCCCTGCATCCCTGGCAGTGCCCAAGGCCAGGCTGGACAGGGCTTGGAGCAGCCTGGGACAGTGGAAGGTGTCCCCGCCATGGCAGGGGGTGGAGTGGGATGAACTTGAAGGTCCCTTCCCACCCAAACCATTCCATGATTCCATAATGACCACTGGTGCCAGCAGAGTCCCAGCTCTGTCCCTGTGTTCAGGACACGCAGCCCTGGGTGATTTCAGGCACACAAAACCTTTCCTACACACACCAGGTCACACCTGGCAATTCCCAGGCACCCCAGGGACGTCATTCCCCACTCTGAAGGCTCCAACCCAAAAATACCAGAAGGGAAAATGAGGATTAAATCTGCCCTAAGTGACATTGTCCTTTGGAAACTGCTCCAAGGGAACACTGACATCCTCCTTCCTTGACTTGCTGGGAAGAATGACCTCCACAAATTCCCATCACTTCATTCCCTCTTCATTTAACTCTGCTTGTGAATCTGATTTTCCCTTACATTGGTTTTCCTGAGCCTGGGGCTGTGTTGAGGCATCTTGCTCCGTCTTTGTTCCAGGGACAAAGGGACAACTGTGGAAGGAGTGTCCTTCTCCAGCAGAATGAGCTCCCATTTCCATCCTGTCCAGCTGGATTTCTCCACTCTCTCATGGGCTCTGATCCCTAAGGGCAAAACAGGTTGGATATGGAAGAAAATGTGACCCATTTCAGGGGAATGGCCTTTGCCTGTTCCACTGCCAGAGAATAATGTCAAAAATCCCTAAATCCTAATGAAGAATTCTTGATTAGGGGCTACAATCAAACCCTGGATTTAGAAAAGCCAATTAAGAAAACCTAGAGGAGATGTTTTTGGTTGACTTCTAGAGTTAAAATAACAGAGATAAACCAGATTATTTGACATGAAATTAGAATTAAACACAGCAAACTAAAATTCAATACCCCCTTTAAAACCTGCTTCATGCAGTTTATACTTGGAATAACCTCTGCAATATTCCCTGTGCTGAGGCTCCACTCTCCTTTCCTCAATTCCCTGCTCCGTCTGTGAGCAGATTTTTATATTCTCCCCTCCTTTCGTTCCACTTTCAGTACCTGAGCCCGTGTCATTATTTCTGCTCTTTCTGAGCAGCTGCTCTGCCCCTTTTCCACCTTTGCTGTGTCTTTGCAGCTCCTCCCAGTGTCAGTTCAGTTGTGATTTTTCTGACTGTGCCAGCACAGCCCTGGGGTGTTAAACAGGCTGCCCTAAATAGCAGCTCTCAGCCTTCTGTACAGCATTTTTTCCTCTTTGCTGAGTCTTTGCTGCTTCACATTTGGGAAAATGGATGCTGAATTTGGGGATCTGCTGGCAGGATTTGATATCTGCCTTCCTGTGTCTGTTTTTAACCCAGTTTTGATGCATCAGACACTTTTTCCATCCTTTTTTCTCTTCTTTGTAGAAGCAAAAACACATGAAAGAAAATACTTTCCCCTTTTCCACTGGTTGGAGGAGATGTTTTATCTTTTGTTAATCATTGCAACCACTTTTTTTCCAATCAGTATTTTCATTTTTCTTTTTAATTTGGTGAATATCTACCTGTTAAATTTTCAATTTAAAAAGCTGGAGCAAGACAGGGGATTTTGCGATTCCCTTATTTCTGTGATTCCCTTACTTTTGTGATTCCCTTCCATTTTTACCACAGACACCTTGAGTTCCTTCCTGAAGGTGCCTCTTGCACAGGTGCTTCTTAATAGCAAATAAAATAATCGTTTTCTGTGAGATTTGCTGCAGTAGAGCAAAATGTGCTAAAACCTGCAAATTAACAAATCTATTTATTAAATTATTTCTTAGTTAATTTATTAATATTTATTAATGCAAATATTTCTTTTATATTGGGACATTGCTGTGCAACAAAGAGGCCAATTCCCAAAGGATTCACTGTGAATTTCTGGAATCACAGCTCTGGGAGCAAGAAAGGCAGAGGGATAAATCAGAGGGTCACAGAATTCCAGACAGAATCATGGAATTAAGGTTGGAAAAGACTTTTAAGATCAACAAGTCCAACCATCAACCCAGCAGCACCACGCTCACCACTAATCCAAGTGCCACACTCAAAGGTTTTTTGAGCACTTCCAGGGATGGTGACTCCACCACTGCCCTTCCAATGCCTGACCACCCTTTCCATGAAGAAATTCCATCTAATATCCAATCTAAACCTCCCCTGGAGCACCTTGAGGTCATTGCCTCTCATCCCATCCCTGCGAGAAGATAAGGAGATATCAACTCTCACCTCAGATGCTTCTCACCTCGACAGAATTTTTTATTCTTTTTAGGTCAAGGACTGTTGACTATTTGCCATTCCAATCTATTTCCCAAAATTCACTGGCACATGGCCAAAATCCTGCCCAGGGTGATGTGGCATGTGGATTTTGTAGATCTGGGGAAGGATCTGCTCCACCACATCCCTGTTTCCACCACGTCAAAGGATGTGGGAAGTGCCACGGCCCTGCCAGGACCGTGCTCTACACCCACTCCCTGACCCCAGGAATAAATGACTTGGGTTGGACAGGAATTTTCCAACAGAAGAGTTTTCCACCTGAGAACGCTGACAAGGCCCAACCGAAGAGTTCTGGGGAAGGTTTTTATTCCATCAGAGCTTTCGGTGGAAACAAAGCAAGGCCTGGCCAGGTCCTCAGATGGGCCCTCAAACCCTGCCAGCTCAACCCCCTTCCCACACAGCGCTGGCCTCCCTGGAGCTGTGGCCACAGCATTTCCCAGCTGATAGATGAGCCAGGGCAGCAAAGAGAAGCAGTTCCTTCAGCAATGACTTTGTAGATTAATTTAATTCATTGATTTAATGGCAAAATGTATTTACTGAAGGTGTAGTTGAACCTGTTGACACCCAATTATTTCTCTGTTCAGTCTGAGGATCCCTCACGCTGGCCCAGAGCCACAAGCCCAGGCTGGGGGTCAGAGGAGGGAGAGTTGGAGGTCACAGGGGGAAGAGTTGGAAGTCACAAGTAGGGAGAGTTGGAGGTCAGAGGAGGGAGAGCTGGAGGCCACAGGCAGGGAAAGTTGGAGGTCACAGGGTGGAGAGCACAGAAGTGGAGAAGAGAAGCAGGATGGGACCTAAAGGGGACCGCAGATCAAAAGCCAAATTCCTGGGTACCCACAAATCCTCCAGGTTGTAAGAACAAGGCCCCAAAAGTGCCACCTCAGCAGAGCAGAGGCCTTGAGGAGGCCAGGGGGACACCAGGCACTGTCCTCTGGGCACATCTCCCAGTGGCCATTGGTGATGGCCACAAGAACCAGCCCAGAGAATCAGCTGCTGAGACCACTGTCACTGCCTCTGCTGGCTGGTGGCAGTTAGGGACACAAATAGCCTCTCATTGTGACATGGGTGTCATCAATGCTCTCTGCACCTCCTGGCTCGCTGCAGGACCTGCCAGCAGTGTCCCAGTGCCTGTCCCCACCACCCAGAGGTGCTCCACTCCCCTTGTCAGCTTCATGGCCTCCTCTGGTCTTGTTCCAAGGATAGTTCTGTGTCCTTCTCATGCTGGGAGCACCAGAACCGTGCAGAGAATTCCAGGTGGGATCTCCTGGGAGCAGAGCAGAGGTGGCCATGGCTCAGTCCATGGATGCACTGGTTGTGCTGGGCTTGGTTTGACTGCTCTGAGCTAGGCAAGATTTGGAATATAAAAAGGAGGGGAGGAAAGTAGGAAAACAAGCAAAGGTGGATGGGACATTTTCTTCCAGGCCACTGACAACCCCTGAGAAGTCAGACCCTTCCCTGCCTCACGTCCTTCTGATGGATTTAGGAGCAAGATGATCTCCTGTCCTGCAGGGAGAGGAGGGAACAGTGTAGGATCAGAAGTTCACTTGAATTCCATGAAGAAATGTGATATTTGGAAGTGTATTTTTGGCAGGCCAAAGCTTTCTGTGCCTTCGTGGTTGCCAGACATTTCACTGCTGGCCAAGGAGGGAACAGCCCAGTGGGTGAAGGGAAAATAGCTTGGAAAATCTCCTTTTCTATGGGTTCAGGGAATCCCTCAGGGCTCTGAAACAGAGGTCAGGGAGCCCAGAGCTGGTTTTGGTCCCATTTTTGTGCTGCTGAACAAAACCTGAGAGGAATGGAAAGGTCACTTTGTGCTTGTGCTGTGTACAACTGATAACCAGGCTGTCCTGGTGATAGCATAGGGGTCCTGATGATAAGATAGGTGTGCTGGTGATAAGATAGGTGTGCTGGTGATAAGATAGGTTGGGATGAGCTAGATCAGGCTGGGGGATGTGATGAGGTGTCACAGTGATGATGAGATGGGCACCAATACTGTCACGTTATTGCTGTGGGGTGAAGTTCAGGAGGTGAAATTCATCCCTTCCCTCACAACACAGACAGTGGAAAATTCCAAAGATTTGGGTAAAACAGAGGGAGACGGATGAGTGCAGGGAAGGAAGGAAGAAAAGAGAGGATTTGGGGAAGTTTCTGGAAGAGCAGCAGCTGCCACAGAGCTCTGAGTCTGTGCTCTCCACCTGCTGCCTTTATCAGTGACATGGCTCTTATCCAAGCCCAGACCCCTGGGATCACACAGGGAAGGGGCTGCAGGTCCAGCAGGGAGTTCCACCTGCAGCAGGGAGAGAGGCAGGGCTGGATAAATCCCTTCTGTGGATGGGGGAGGGAGCCTGGAGACCTGGAGATGTTCCAACTGAAGGGGCTGAGTCCCTCTGGAATGGCAGAGTGGGGATGATCAGGGCCTCAGTTCCAAGGAAATTCCCTTCAGGGGTGACTGTCAGACCCTGCACATCCCAAAAGCAGGAATCACAAAGATTCACAGGAGCCCTGTGACTTCAGGTCCTGCTTGTCTCACACCTTTTTCCCCTTCCAGCAACTCCTGATATTTTCCAATGCTCTTGGAACAGGCAGCTTCCAACCCAAACCATCCCCAGCCCAGGAAGAATAAACCCTTTCCCTTGGTCCTCTGGCATAATCCCAAGGGATTTGTGTCCTGTCAGGGTGTGGATAAACTCAAAACTGTCTCCAGCTAAAGCAGAAGTTTCTCTGGGAATACTTCTCCGGTGCTTTCCTTCCCTGTTTGAAAAAAAAAATATAGAAGCGTCCAGTGAAATGAAAATTTATTGCAAGAAACCATTTCAAAGCAGAAAATGGATTTGCTTGGAAAAGAAAGTCTAAACAAAATGTTTTGGCAGTGGCTTTCAAGTAGTAAACACGTTGAGCCTTCTCTTTTCCAGCTAAAGAGCTGTTTTCTCTGGGAGGAAAACATGAGGAGAATTTTT
Source organism: Anomalospiza imberbis (assembly GCF_031753505.1). Taxonomy (NCBI): domain Eukaryota; kingdom Metazoa; phylum Chordata; class Aves; order Passeriformes; family Viduidae; genus Anomalospiza; species Anomalospiza imberbis. Next base: position 2,043,031 of record NC_089707.1, read on the forward strand.
TCCTGCCTCTGCACTAAGTGACTTAACAAACAGGAACGGGGCAGGTTCTCCTGGATACGTGTTTTCCTCTCTGCTGGGAGGGATAATACATCCAGAGTTCAACATTTTGGACAAGGGGATGGGGTTGAGAGAGAAAATGCCATGTGAAAAGTTGGTGTCGCTGGAGGCTTCTGTCTAAGCAAGGAAATTTAGGACTTGTTTTTCACCAAATCTGGCTCAGTGACTGCTGGCACACAGGTTAATTCAGATGTTGATAAGCTTAATCATCTGAATGCTCCTGAGAACTTTGTTTTCAGCCCAAATCCCACTCTCACCGAGGCTTTTGGCTATGCCCTGGCCTGAGGCTGTTTGTTTTCCCCCAGGACAAGGTGCTGGGGGGGAGCTGCTCTGTGGCTTTAACTACCAGGAGATGGTGAGAGATAAATTCTGGTGTTCGCTGCATCGCAGGGCTCCCACCTCCTCCTTCCTCCGCTGCCCCAGCCTTCACAGCCTCTCTGTTCTCTGCAGCACAGCCCCCACCACGGGCGATCCCCCGCACTGGGGGCAGGTGGGATCCACAGCAAACCCAGCTGAGCAATTTTTTTTGCAAGAAAATATGCAAAAAACCTTCTAGCTCTGCAGCAAAACCAGCCCAAAGATTGCCAGCTTGGGCAACGGGAGCATCAAGGAGGGAAATCCTGGCTTAATAAAGGGAAATTACATTTATTTTCTTGTCAACATGTTGGAAATGATGAAATTATTAAAATAAGCTTCAGTTAGTTAATCATAACCAATACATTAATTATAGAGAATGTGTTATTCTTAAATTACTCTTAGCATATAGCAAAGCTCCTTTTGTGGGAACACAGCCTGGAAAAACGACTAAAACTGTAAAGTTTGTTGAGCTAACCTTGATATGCTGCAATGAACATTCACTGCTTTGTTTGCTAAAAATGTATGAAAAGGTGAGAAGGTTTTGGATCAGGGGCTGTGTGGAGGCTGGGATTTTGTCAGCCCCATCCACACCCAGAGCTGAGAATAAAGCAATTTTCTAACACTAAAAATGCAGCATTGGAGGGTTCTCTTATCCCAATGGGTTTGGGGATTTTGGCAACAAGCCTGAAGCAGTTGCCAGCATTTCTCAAAGTTCAGTGATCCAAGCCATGGGATGTTCAGAACATGGAATAGTTTATTTATAGGGTGACCAGTTTTTAAGTTTGATAAACAACATTTCGTCAGCACAGAGGGGCCAGGTGAGATCCAGGAGTTGAGGGATTGGTCCTGGAATTGTTTGTGAGCCACCTTGGAGGGCTGGGTGACACCTGCTCTGTGCTGGCCGGAGGTGCAGGGGTACAAACCAGCTCTGTCCCACTGCTCCTCCCCATCCCAGTTGCAAACCAGCTGCTTCTTGCCCTAATCCAAGGGGAAAAGGCCACCACAAGGTGGCTCCATGTGCTGTGTCCCACCCCGTGCAAACCCCACCCAACGCGTGCACTTGGTGGTTTCCTGGGAAAGCTTTATTTGTTAAGGCATCTGGAAAAATCCTGATTTTCTGGAGCCAGCACAGTTCATCCTCTGTGAGCCTGGGAGGCACAAAGCTCTGGGATTCTGGGACAGCTTTGGAATTGGGTGGGAAGGAGCTCTGGCAGTCTGTACTCCTGGGCTGGGTCAGGCTGGAGGAGCTGGGGGGCACAGCTGGGTGTCCCTGTCTGTGGGGACACCAACGTCCCCCTCATCCTCAGTTCCACAGCTGCCAAGGAGCATTTGAGAAATTAAAGCAAAACTTCACAAAGAGCCTTTCCAGGTCCATTCAAGGCAGGTGGAGGAGAGGAGGAGTCTCAAGGAAGAGCTGCTTTGGCCCTGTCCCCTGTGTCTGGCCCATTTTCGGGCTTGGCAGCAATGCTGTAGTAGTAGGAGCGGATGGAGTTTTCCACAGCCACAAATCCTGGACGTTCTTCCCATCTGCAAGGGCAGAGAGGAACAAATAAAGTCATCAGAGAGGATAAAGCTGGCCTGATGCAATGAGAGGACACACAGAGACCCTAGGGGAGAGCAGCAACCTGGCTGTGCCAGGGCTCAGGAAGCAGCTGAGACTTTTCAGGGACAGAGACGGTCAAAGACACCGAGCCTTGGGGGTCTTCCAGGACTGGCACAGGCAAATGAGGGGGTCTGATAAAAAAAGTAATCTTGAGCTGAGGAATCATCACAAACAAAGGCAGGAGACACCATTTGCTTTGTGGTGTCACAATGCAAATAGTGTGGTGAAGGTGTCCCTGCCCATGGCAGGGGGTTGGACTGGATGGGCTTTAAGGTCCTGTCCAACCCAAATTTCCAATCCCATTCGGGGATTTGGGACTCTGATGGAGCTGACACCGTGGTGAAATGCTCACCTGTATATCCAGCACTGCTGCATCAGGGCGTACATCTCAGCTGGACACTCCTGGGGACAGTCCATGCGCTTGCCCTGCTCTATGAAGCTGATCACCTCGGGGCCTTTCATTTTCTGGGATGGGAGCAAGAGGAGAGGGATTAATGTGTTCAGAGCTGGCAGCAGGGGTAGAGGAGACAGGTTAGAGCTGCGCCTGGGGTGGAGCTTTGGTCCCAACCCCCCACACCCAGCAGTCACTGTTCCCACCCCAGCAGCCAGAACTGGTGTCTCACGCTGTGGCCAGGCCATCCCACAGACCCCATCCCGGCCACCCTGCAGATCCCATCCCACAGACCCCATCCCAGCCACCCTGCAGATCCCATCCCACAGACCCCATCCCGGCCACCCTGCAGATCCCATCCCACAGACCCCATCCCGGCCACCCTGCAGATCCCATCCCACAGACCCCATCCCGGCCACCCTGCAGATCCCATCCCACAGACCCCATCCCAGCCACCCTGCAGATCCCATCCCACAGACCCCATCAGAGCCACCCTGCAGATCCCATCCCACAGACCCCATCAGAGCCACCCTGCAGATCCCATCCCACAGACCCCATCCCAGCCACCCTGCAGATCCCATCCCACAGACCCTGTCACAGCCACCCTGCAGATCCCATCCCATCCCATCCCATCCCATCCCATCCCATCCCATCCCATCCCGCCTCCAGACTCTGTCCCACCCATCCGTCCTGCAGATCCCATCCTGTCCATCCTGTCAATTTAACCCCCCCCACCCTGCAGAATCCATCCCACCCTGCCTCCACACTCCTTCCACCCTGCAGACCCCATCCTGCCAATCCTGCAGACCCCATCCCACCCACCCTACTCACCCCATCCCTCTTGTCCTACCAACCCCATCCCACCCACCCTCCAGACCCCATCCCACCCATCCTGCCCACCCTCCAGGTCCCACCCCACCCCAGCACAGGCCTAGCAGTGGATGAGAAGTGATTTTTTTATCCCTCAAGTGAGCAGAAGGATCAAAGAGAAGAAAGATCAAAAAACTCTGCTTTGATTCAAACCCAATTTTGATTAGAAGAAATTGGGTTAGAAATTTATTAGAAAATTAGAAAATTTTCTAATCAATTTCTAAATTAGAAAATTTTCTAATCAATTTGAAATTGGTTAGAAAACAAAATTCCGTTTGTTTTCTATTTCTTCTCTCTTAAAACGAGCACAAAGCTGCAGGATCCACCTTAATTTGCGCCTTTCCCAAAATGGAGTGGGATTGTGACACCCATGGGTGACAGAGCCAGCTCTGTCTTATCTTGTAGGGTTCCTGCCTGAACTTGTAGGTTTCCTGCCTCACTTTGTAGGGCTCCTGCTTCACCTTGTATGGCTCCTTCCTCAACCTGTAGGTTTCCTGCCTCACCTTCTAGGGCCCTGTCTCACCTTGTAGGGCCTTGCCTCAAATTGTAGGGTTCCTGCCTCGAATTGTAGGGCTCCTGCCTGAACTTGCAGGGTTCCTGCCTCACCTTGCAGGGCTCCTGCTTCACCTTGTAGGGTTTCTACCTCAACTTCTAGGGCTCCTGCCCCACTTTGTAGGGGCTCTGCCTCAACTTGTAGGGTTACTACCTCACCTTGTAGGGTTCCTGCCTCACCTTGTAGGATTCCTGCCTCACTTTTTAGGGCCCTGTCTCACTTTGTAGGGTTTCTACCTCACCTTGTAGGGCTCTGTCTCACCTTGTAGGGTTTCTGCCCGAAGCTGAAGGCCTCCCACATGGTCACACCGTAGCTCCAGACGTCACTCTTGCTGGAGAACTTGTGGAAGAGGATGCACTCGGGGGCATACCACTTCAAGGGCCACTTCCCTGCTGTCCTGGCCTGCAGCAGAGCAAGGAGGGACATTTGCAGCCTGAGACACAGAGTGCTGGGAGCTGCATCTGAATTCTGCTTGGTGTTTGTGTCAAATCTCACGTTGCTGAAAAAATCACCTGAAATGGGAGCTCCAAAGCCCAGTCCAGGCCCTGCTGTCCTGTTGTGCAGGTGCTGAATGCCCACGGTGCCACATTCCTCCTACCATCTGCCCCCAGGGCTCGGATAAACCATGGAATCATGGAATGATTTGGGTTGGAGGGACATTAAAGCCCATCCCACTCCACCCCCTGCAATGGGCAGGAACACCTTCCACTGTCCCAGGCTGCTCCAAGCCCTGTCCAGCCTGGCCTTGGGCACTGCCAGGGATCCAGGGGCAGCCCCAGCTGCTCTGGGCACCCTGTGCCAGGGCCTGCCCACCCTCCCAGGGAACAATTCCTGCCCAATATCCCATCCAGCCCTGCCCTCTGGCAGTGGGAGCCATTCCCTGTGTCCTGTCCCTCCAGGCCTTGTCCCCAGTCCCTCTCCAGCTCTCCTGGAGCCCCTTCAGGCCCTGCAAGGGGCTCTGAGCTCTCCCTGGAGCCTTCTCCTCTCCAGGGGAGCACCCCCAGCTCTCCCAGCCTGGCTCCAGAGCAGAGGGGCTCCAGCCCTGTGACGAATTTAGTGGCCTTGTCTGGACTCATTCCAAGAGGTCCTCATCTTTCTTGTCCTGGTGGCCCCAGAGCTGGACAGAGAATTCCAGGTGGGGTCTCTCCTTTAGTTGAGCACTGCTGGGAAGATCAGTCCTGGCTCACTCTTCATCACCTTCTCTTCTCTCTGGCTCCTCTCATCCCCCTGCCCCACATCCCCCTGGCTGCCTCTGCATCCTCCTTGTCACCAGAGCTCTGCAAAGCCCCCTTTAATGTCACAGCAGTGAGGCACAGCCTGATGTTGTGCAGAGGGATCTGTGAGCAGCCCAGATCCTCAAGTCTCCGGGGGTCTTATCCTCCCAGCCAGGAGGGCTCCTGCTCCAGACCCTTTGCTGTGCTCACACCCACCTTGTAGTAGCTGTCATCAGCTCCCAGAGCCTTGGAGAGCCCAAAGTCACTGATCTTGGCATAGTGCTGGTTCACCAGCAGGACATTCCTGGCTGCCAGGTCCCTGTGGACGAAGTTCTTCTCCTCCAGGTACTTCATCCCCATGGACACCTGGTGCATCAGCTCCACGATGTTGCTCGTTGTAATCTCGTCCCTGGGGAGGGTGAAAGGAGAACTCAGTAATAAAGGACTTGCTGTGGTCCCCTCTGACTTTTCCAGCTGCAAGGGAGAATGAGCATGGAGATCTCTGCTCCAAAAGCATCAGCCCCTGGAGCCTGAGACAGAGTGAAATTTTAACAGGGTAAATATCCATTTGGATTTAGGTGAAATGTGCCACTTTAAGCTTGCTAACATAAGTAAAATATGCTGTTTAGTCTGGTAACTGCAGCACGAGCAAAACTGGCCCAGCTGAGGAGAAAGAATGCAAATTTCCAAGCTAAAGAGATAAGAAAGACTCCTCCGACCTTGAAACACACAGCGCAGAGTGACCGAGGAGTTCTTTCTGTACTTTCTGACAAAAACTGAGTACAAGTGTAACCGAAATCAGCAGAATGAATATGCATGAACCTATTTTGAAATTCTATGCATATGTAAATTAGTAAGAGTAATAAAAAAGGATTGGGAGTTCTCATGGGCACGCATGTCCTTTGAAGGGAAAAGATCCCTCACACGCGTCCAGTGCTGCAATAAACATACCGTCCCTACAAATCTTTATTGGAATTTTGGGATTTTGATTTTTCAGTGCAATTCAAGCCTCACATGAAAGATTTCTTTCTGCTCTTTTCAGCTTTCCTGCACTTACAAGGGTGTGGATGTGACAGCCTGGTCAGAGAGAGAGAAAACTAGATAAGTTTTCCCAGAATCGGCCTGGGAAGCTTTAGGGAACTGGAGATAAACGATAGCCAAATATTTTTCAAAAACCTGCAGGTGGTGTTTTTCTAATAATCTGTTTTTCTGTTTTTCTCATAAGATTGTTTACAAATGGGTGTCTTGTTAATTAGCCAGTCAAGTGAAATGTATTGATTAAATTACCAGTCAGGTCCACCTGTAGCAAACTAAGCTATAGATGAAGAGAGGATGAAATAAATTGGGCTTTTTGCCACTTTGCTTTCTGCTCTGACTGCATGTCATCTCTGACTCAATGGTGACACAAGGGTGCAGGGCTTTTGAAGTAGATTTTGAGAAGAAACACAGAAAATCAGCCATATTTTATCCAACACTCACTTCTTGGAAGCCAAGAACCTGTTGAGGGGCCCTCCAGAAGCCATCTCCATCACGAGCATCAGCGACTCGGCCTCGCACACCCCGATCATTCTCACAATGTAGGGGTTGTCCAGCTGGTGCATGATCTGTGCTTCCTTCATCATCTCATCCTTCACTGTCTTCTCGTTGTTGCTCTTCAGCACCTTGATGGCCACGTCAATCTGCTTCCTGCACAGGGGAACAGCTGTGGGATGGGCTGAGCACAGCTGCAATCAGGGGTCACAGCCAGGAATGGAAATCCCTTCTCCTGTGACACTTTTTGACCTCCCAACAGCCTGTTCTGGCAGGGCCCCGCACCATCCTTGTGTCCCAGGATGGAGACGAAAGGCCACCTCACCCTTGTGGGTGTAGCCATCCCTGATCTGGGGATGAGACACCTCCCCTCCCACACTGAGATCTGGGTCATCAGTGCCATTTTTCCAGGAGGAAACTGAGGCACAAGTAGGTAAAGACCATCACAGACAAACAGTAACAGAGCCAAGGGTGGCACAACTCCTCAGTGTCACTGCTTTGGCCTGACACAGACAGAGGTGGTCTCAGGAAGGTGGAGTTGTTCCTCTGAGCCCAGCAAGTCCCTTTGGAAGTGGCAGCTGTGTGCCTGGGAATGTGGTGCAGCTTACACACCCAGGGCAATGCAGCTGTCAGTGAAAACCCATGGGAAGCCATGGAATTACACCATCATAATATCCTGGGATCACTGAGGTTGGGAAAGACCTGCAAGATCATCAAGTCTAACCCCTGACTGAACACCACCATCCCCACTAAAGCCCACCACAAAACCAGCTCATTTTCTGAACACTTCCAGGGGCAGTGCCTCAGCCATCACATCCATCATCCCCGACCTTCCAGTTCATTTCTAATCCACCCCATTGTCACTTTGGGGCCCATCTAGTGACCAGCAGGACAGCTGGGGACACCTCAAGCCCAGCCAGGTCCCTCTCCTCCCCCTTCCCCAGCACCCTCACTCACTTCCTCATTTTGTAAACTCCCTTCTTGACGCAGCCAAAGTTTCCTGCACCCAGCTCCACCTCATCGATCATCAGGTGGTCCCTCTTCAGGAAGAGCTTCTTGTCCTTCAGCTCCTCGGGATCGCTGTAGGGGCTCTCATAGACACTGGTGTCCATGGGCAGCAGCCGGGATTTTCCTGCCCCTTCCCAAGAGGAGCACTTGGTTATAAACCTGTCCTACCCCATCCTGCTGTCCCTCATGGATTGGGAAGGGTTTCTCTGCTCTTTTGGCCAATTCACCTTCACCTCCAGCATTTCTGGTCCCTCCTGGACATCTCCCTTCCTTTCACAACCCAGGGCCCCTCCCAGTCCTGGTTGCTGAAAGAGGTGGGATGGGGAGAGGGGTCTGAGCATTCCCACTCCACATATCAGCCCTGCCAGCCCTGGGCAGGGCTTTACCCCACTGAAATTCAACTGAATCCACTGAAAAATGTAAATTTTAGTGAAAAATGGGGATAAGACAGGGCTTCGCTTCCTGGCTAAGGCAAGGAATAGGGTAGGGCTTGATTTCCTGGGAGCCCAGTGTGGGTGCAGGGCTCTGGAGTGTCTGGGGTTCTCCTGGGTGCTTTTGTAAGAAAGGGGCTTTGTAGCAGGGCTCCAGGGAACCCCTGGGCTCCTGGGACATCCCCAGTCCTGTCCCCTGTGAGGAGGAGGGGGCTCTGGAGGTGCTCACCGACAGGGTCTGGGGTGTATCCATCTGCATTGAGAGGGCCCAGGTTTCTCTGGAAAAGAAATGAGGAGAAAGTGGATAAACGAGAAATTGCTTCAGTTGGAAGCAATGGAAGGGAAAGGAACAGCGAAACTGCACCCCAACACAGCCGCAGCTGGTGATCCCTCTGAGGTGGGCTGAGACTGGAGTGGTCTGGAACCAACATTCCTGTTCCAGTCCAGTTCCCCCAGGGCACAGCAGGGATTGGGGCCAGGGACCCTGAGCACAGCACCCTTCTCCAGGGTGAGGCCTCTCTGTCCCCTGTGCTGTCCCCATCTGAGCCAAGACTCACAGTCTGCACTGAGCCAGGAAGGGGAGGGAAGCCTGGACACAGCTCAGGTCACATCCAGCACAGGGAGAGTGGCTTTGTGAGCACACAGAGACACTGGGCAGCCACTGTCCCGAGAGCAGAGAGTGACAGGGTGGCAGAGCTTGGAATGCCAGACTCACAGAAAGCCAGAGCTGGAAGAGCTTGGGAAGAACTAAATCTGCCAGAGTTGGGAAGAGCTCGGGAAATTCGATAAGGCCCAAGGACAGACAAAATCTCCAGCCTGAGCAGGGCATGTTGAGTGCAGTGCTGTTGATGTGCCAGCCAGGAAGGGTTTCAGGCCCTGATGTGTGGGATAAATCCTGAGAGAAAGCAGATCCTTTCCCAGAGCAACTGCGGGGTTTGTTCCGTGGATCCCAGGCAGTTCTGGATGGATCCAGCACAGAGGGGACATCACTCAGCCTGGGGACACCCAGCCCAGCCCAGGGACACCAGGCTTTCCCTTCCCTTCCTGGCTGGCTCAGATTTCAGCTGCAGTTGGGAGCCGGGCACGGTTCTGTCACCATAAAAATGCCCCAAAATCTGATAGCAGCACCACTGGATCCAGTAGTGTATAAATATTTTTTTTTTCTGTATAAATAAATAGAGGGAACATCACTCAGCCTCACAATTTCCTGAGCTGGGAGGGACCCTCAGGGATCATCAGTGCAGCCCCTGTACACCCCAACACCCCCACCCTGAGCATCCCTGGCAGCGCTGTCCAAACGCTCCTGCAGCTCTGGCAGCCTTGGGGCCGGGACCATTCCCTGGGGAGCCTGGGCAGTGCCAGCACCCTCGGGGGGAAGAACCTTTCCCTGAGCTCCGTGCCAAGGCCTGGCCCAGCTCCAGCCCTTCCTGGGCTCCTGTCCCTGTCCCAGAGCAGAGCTCAGCCCCTGCCCCTCTGCCTCTCCTCAGGAGGAGCTGCAGCCCCCGAGGAGCCTCCCCTCAGTCTCCTGTGCTGCAGCTGAACGAGCCAAGTGCCCTCAGCCGCTCCTCAGACCCTTCCCAGCTCCGTGCCCCTCCTTGGGACACTCTCCAACAGCTGGGGAGTCTGGGCAGTGCCCAGCACCCTGGAGGCCGCTGTGGGTTCTGAAAGCCCCCTGAGGTGATGGGTGAGCCCCCAGGCCTCACTCAGCCCCCCTGGGATCCCCAAAGCCGCTGCTTTCAGCACAGCCCAGCGCTCAGGGACTGAGCAGGGACATTCCCCACGGCAGGGTGAGCACAAAGCCCTGGCCGGGGGCCAGTGGGAGCAGCAGGGCTGAGCATTCCCAGAATCCCAGCAGCTCCTGCCTGGCCAGCAGGGCAGGGATGGAGGGCTCCCCAGGGACAGCCCCACATGTTGCAAGGAGCTCAGGATGAATGGAAACCCTTCTCAGCTCTACCAGGGGCTGTGCCCGGCTGTTTCCCACCCCCATCCAAGCTGGAAAGGGAACAACATCCCAGCTGGGCTTAATAAAGTCCAGTGCAGTTCCTGAGCTTTTAGACAAAAGCAGGGTTTGAAGAGCAGGGTTTGATCAGCCAAGCTTGAAAGGCAGCAATATTAAAACCACTGAGTTCCCAGTTAAACAAAGCCTCCCCCAAACTTACGCTCACGGAGGGGTGGGTGGGTGGAACTGGTGCTGCAGAGGCTGCAAAACAGGAGAGACGGTTTGTTGTGGGGAGTTTGTTATCAGCAGTTTGGTATCAGCAGTTTGCCCCAAGCAGGGCCAGACCATGTTCCTTGAAGGACCCTGTGGGTCTGATCACATCCCCTCCATCCCCCAAAGGAAAATTTCCACAGCTTTAGCCTAAAAATATGTGGAAATGTGTCTGGATGTGGCTGTTATTCCCAAATTTCGTCAGGGCAGGTGCCAGCACTGGAGCACCCCATGGGTCCAGGGGCAGAGACTGGCAGAGCTGAGCCCCAGGACAGCGCAGGCTCTGAAGTGACACAGTGACACGTGGACCCAATGTGCCCCCTGGAAGGAAATTTCCCTTCAGGAAGGGAAATTGGGGCTGGCACTGCTCCAACTGGCACCAGTTGGTGGCAAACCAAGGCCAGGGTGGCACTGAGGGGTGTCAGCTCACCTGGCATGTTGGGGTTGGGGCAGGCTTCCCTCAGGTAGAAAATCAGCCCGTCTGGTTTGAGTTTTAAGTACTCCACCAACTGGGAAAGGCATGGGAGGAAAAAGAGATTATGGTGAGGAGAAAAAAAAAAACCCACCTTAATATGATATAGAATATATATAATATAATATAATATAATATAATATAATATAATATAATATAATATAATATAATATTATATTATATTATATTATATTATATTATATTATATTATATATATAATACATTATATATTATATATAATTTATAATACATTATATATTATATATTATATATTATATATTATATATTATATATTATATTATGTATATAATATATTATATATATTATATAATAATATGTTATATATATTACACAAATATAAATATAATTGTATATATTATAGATAATACATAAATGCATAAAATTACATATTATATTAATATATAATATATAATATATAATATATAATATATAATATATAATATATAATATATTATATATTATATATTATATATTATATATTATATATTATATATTATATATTATATATTATATATTATATATTATAGTAGTATCATATTATTATATATTATATATATTTAATTTGATCGGTTTAATACATTTAATTATATATATTTATATTATCAATATATATTATATTATTGATTTATAATATAACATATAATGTATAATGTAGACAATAATTTTCTATTATTAATAATATAAATAATAATATTAATATTATTAGCAACTTTTGTGGCTTAGGGCAATGAACCCTCTCAGATTTATGGCAGGCAGGCACCAGACTGTTTCGGTTTTCTATTTGTGCACTTAGGGATGTGCCAGGGTGTGATTGCATCCCTGGATATCTGTGAGAGTTGGGAAGAGCTCGGGAAATTCGATAAGGCCCAAGGACAGACAATATCTCCAGCCTGAGCAGGGCATGTCGAGTGCAGTGCTGTTGATGTGCCAGCCAGGAAGGGTTTCAGGCCCTGATGTGTGGGATAAATCCTGAGAGAAAGCAGATCCTTTCCCAGAGCAACTGCGGGGTTTGTTCCGTGGATCCCAGGCAGTTCTGGATGGATCCAGCACAGAGGGGACATCACTCAGCCTGGGGACACCCAGCCCAGCCCAGGGACACCAGGCTTTCCCTTCCCTTCCTGGCTGGCTCAGATTTCAGCTGCAGTTGGGAGCCTGGCACGGTTCTGTCGCCATAAAAATGCCCCAAAATCTTTGTTTTCAATAAAATTCCGAGAGAAAACAGTCCTGGGAATTCGGAAAATTCTGCAAAATGGGGTTGGGTTGCTGTCCCTCAGTCAGCCCTAGCCAGGAGGAAGCTCTGGCATCCACTCCTTGGATAATTTTAGTTAATGGTTTAACTAACTTGTTTTAATTAACTAATCCTGACCCATATATGCATTAATATCAAATACTGTGTTATTCTTCAATTACTCTCAGCCAGCATGGCACAAGGTTGTCATGAGCTACTTTTGCAGGAGCACAGCTGGGGAAAATTACTGGAATTTTAAGTTTTGATAAACTGACTCTGATGTACACCAATGAGCAAAGCCTGGGAGAGGAAGATGGATTGAGGTTGGACATCTGGAATGCAGAATTTATGGACCACAAGGAGGCTTTGGAGGAACCAGAAGCAAAGGAAGAGACTAAAAAAGATTCAGTTTAAGTATTGGAGAGTCCCTGCTAGAGAAAAGAAAAAAATACTAAAAAGATTAAAAATATGGTCTAATTAGCAGAAAAAGAGAGAAATTACTAACCAATACAGGATAGAATACTAATTAATGAAAGAGAATTATCACAGAATAATGGAATATTCTGAGTTGGAAGGGACCCCTGAGGATCAATGGTGATGATTATTAATTATTAAGTGATGGGGATCAAACCACAACTGTGGTGTTATGATATCATTTAGAACCAATGAACATTAATTTATTTTTCTGTGTAAATAAGTATAATCAATAAAATATTTTATATAGATATATTTTCTGTAATATAAATATATATTGATATTAAAATTATCTATAAAATATAAAAATAAATATTATATATGTTTATATTTTATATAATTTATATAAATATAAACATACAATTATGTAACAAAGTTTTAGATCAGGGTCTGTGCGGAGGCCAGAATTTTGTCAGCCATGCACACAAATCCTGGCCAGGAATAAAATAATTCCTGACTCCCTGACACTAAAAAGATGGTGTTAGAGGGTTTTTTTTATCCTGATGATTTTGAGGGACTTGGTAACACTTCAAAGCAAGGAAAAGGTGCCTCAATTTCTTGCTACCTGCCAGAGTGTGTCGAATTTGGTGCCCTCAGGAATGGAATATTTCCCAGATTTGTCGTGATCCACCCGGTAGTGATACACAGTCTTGCCATAGATGAGGGACAGGGCATAGGCACGGTTCTCCTTCTTTTCCCTCAGCCTGGCAGGAAGGAAAATGATTCATAAATTATTAAAAGCAGCTCTTGGTTTTACTCTGAGGATTGTCAGTGCCAGTGGTGAGTGGGCACGTGTACGTGAAGAGGTGTCCCTGTGTCCCTGTATAAAATTATATATATTATATATAAAATTATATATATATACATATATATATATATATATATATATATATATATATAATATATAATGTAGATAAATATATAATATAGATAAATATATAATATAGATAAATGTATAATATATCATGTTATATATTATAGTATTAAATTTTATTGTCTATAATTATATAATATTATATGATAATATATTATCTATAATTAGTATATTGTTATGATATATAATATTATATTATTATAGTATTATGTTATTATCATATAATTATTATATAGACTATACTATATTATTGTATTATATATATATGTATAGTATATATATTGTATATATCTAAACATATAATATCTATAATATAGATATTATATTAATACATATTATAAAATTATATATATTATATTTAAATATATATATTCCAGTCCAAAATGAAATGGAAGAGGCTGTCTGGAGCTGTTTTTCCGTTTAAATAACAGACCTGATCCAGTACCTGCTACCTCAGCCAAAAAAAAAAACCTCCATTAAGGCAAAAATCCCCACAGAGGCCCAAAGTCCCCTCCAAAGATTAAGGCAGACCTGACCAAAAGCCTAAAGCTGGGTTCATTGGAATCGCCAGCCTCCCAACACCCCCTGAAAAGGCTGAGGAGGGACCCTTCACCTCCAGATTTTGCCCTTCTCACAGAACCAGAGAATCTCGAAATCATTTTGGTTTGAAAAGGCTTTAAAGGTCACCCAGTTCCAGTCCCTTCCGCTGTCCCAGGCTGCTCCAAGCCCTGTCCAGCCTGGCCTTGGGCACTGCCAGGGATCCAGGGGCAGCCCCAGCTGCTCTGGGCACCCTGTGCCAGGGCCTGCCCACCCTCCCAGGGAACAATTCCTGCCCAATATCCAAACCTGCTTTTAGTTTTAAACCATTCCCCCTAGTCCTGTCTCTCCAGCTCCTGATGAACTGTTCACCAGCTAATTCTTCCTTTCCTAACTGATCCAGAAGAGAATTAGATGATTTTAAGGCTGTCACACCAGGGCAGAGATGCAGGGCAAAATTTTCTCCTGTGTTTTCTGGGCCTTACATCGCCAGCCTGTCAGTGTTTAATTTCTTCCCCCACTGAACCCTCCATGCCTCATCATCCTGTGCAGCAGCAACCAAACTTTATAGAGATATTGAAATAAGAGAAAAAAATAAATATCCAGATTGGCTCTTCATGGGGGGGCAGATGCTGGAACCCTGGTCCCTGAGAATTTCAGACTTTCTGTGCTGACAGGCACTGACCCCCAATAGAACACTGCATTTGAGGCTGTGGAGAAGGCTTCCAAAATGGAATGACAGAACTGGGATTGTGGGTGTGGAGTTTGAATAGAAGTGTGGAATGTCACAGGGTGGGAAACTTAGAGTTGAAGGTTTTAGAATGCAGTAATATATTTAAAGCAAGATAGAAGTTTTAAAGCAGAAGCTAATCCTTCTTTACCTTCTTCTTCACTTTCTTCCTCATGAGTTTGAGTAGTATCATGTAATTAAATAAAAATCTGCATTACAAGTCACGAGTAGTTAGTTATTAAGTTAAAAGTAAAAATAATTTAGGTGTCATTTCTTAATTGGACAGCTTATCCTTAAAAGGCCTTGTAGACAGAAAGATACAGCTCCATTTTTAGCTTGTTCAAGTTAAGTACTATAAAACTCACAGTTTATGAATCTATAATACAGATAAGAACTAATAAACGTCCAAGTCCGAACAAAATACCTTCTCACACACTTAATCCCAACCTTAACAGGAAAAAAAAAAAACCCAAAGAATCCACATAGTGGTGCCCTGTGTGAGGAAGAACAGACTTGGGACTCTGAAATATCTGTAACCACTCTGAGAAAATTCAGCTGCACCTTCTCTGTCACATGAAACCAGTAACAGCAGGGCAATGGGGGTGGGAAATGGTCAAAAATCCAGGGATGCCAGCATCCTCCAGGGGTTTGGAAACTCACAGGAATTTCCCATCAGGCTGTGCCCCCGAGTAGAGCCTCCGTTCCGCTTCCTCCCGGCTGATATTGCCGTGGGTACCAGGGCATCCTCTCGTGGGCTGTGGTGGCTACCAGCTTCTCCACCTGGGGAGCCTGGCTGATGATGGCCTGTTCCAGGGCATCCCCCTGGGAAAGAACAGGAAAAGAGACCTGCTGCCATCCTGTTGCTCTGCTGATGGCTTCAGCACAGGTCATTTGGGGCACATGACACAGGAAACTCAGAATGTCTCATAATTAATCGAGACCCAACAGCGGCTGAATCCTGTTCTGCTGCAGAGCAGAATTCCTGACTTATCTCAACTGACCTAATCCTTTAAATCCAGCTGAAGTCCTTTGATTTTGGTGAGGGAAGAGAGAGGGCACCATGCTTATGTGGGGAATCTTAATGCTGGGCTTGTGGGGTGTCATTCAGCCTCATGTTTGTGGTTGGTGGCAAGTTGAATCTGTGCCCTGGCAGCCCAAAGTGCCACCCTGTCCTGGGGGCACCAGGCCCAGGGAGGAATTGTCCCACTCTGCTCTGCACTGGGGCAGCCTCACCTCCAGTGCTGGGGGCACTTTGGGCACCACAAGGTCAGAAGGATCCAAAGCTGTTGGAGAGTGTCCCAAGGAGGGACACGGAGCTGGGGAAGGGTCTGAGGAGCGGCTGAGGGCACTTGGCTCGTTCAGCTGCAGTACAGGAGACTGAGGGGAGGCTCCTCGGGGGCTGCAGCTCCTCCCGAGGGGAGGCAGAGGGGCAGGGGCTGAGCTCTGCCCTGGGACAGGGACAGGAGCCCAGGAAGGGCTGGAGCTGGGCCAGGCCTTGGCATGGAGCTCAGGGAAAGGTTCTTCCCCCCGAGGGTGCTGGCACTGCCCAGGCTCCCCAGGGAATGGTCCCGGCCCCAAGGCTGCCAGAGCTGCAGGAGCGTTTGGACAGCGCTGCCAGGGATGCTCAGGGTGGGGGTGCTGGGGTGTCTGGGCTGGGACAGGGCTGCACTGATGATCCCTGAGGGTCCCTTCCAGCTCAGGATATTCCATCACTCCATGATTTTCTTGAGAGCACAACCTTTCTGGTGCCCCCTGCCCTCCTGGCTGCTCACCACCCACAGGCACCAGGACTTGGAGAGGTCGATGCAGTCTGGCAATCACGGGAGAGGGACCCTGAGTTCCTCCCCCCGGGCTCACGCCGGTGTTAAACCCTTACTGTCCCTTTGCCAGGAGGTGGCGATATCCTTTGTGCTATCTGCAGGTGGCCACAGATCTGCTCTGGGGGAAAGCCTACAGAATCCCCGGTTCTGGGAGAGAATTCTGCTACAAAATACCTCATTTTAGCACAGAACACCTCATTTGGCTATAGAAACCCTATAGAACACCTCGTTCACCCTATAAAATACCTCATTCTGTCAAACACGTTTGGTGTAAATAGGCCAAATTTAGAAAGGCTCCATAAGGAGACTGCCTGAACTGTATTTCTCCAAGGACTTAAAAGAAAATATAGAGTCCCAGAATGATTTAGGTTGGTGAAGACCTCCAAGGTCATCGAGGCCAAGCAGAGCCCCATCCCCACCTTGTCCCCATCCCAGAGCACTGAGTGCCACGTCCAGGCCTTCCTTGGACACCTCCAGGGATGGGGACTCCAAACCTCCCCGGGCAGCCCTTTCCAAGGAAACAACAAAATAACCCCTAGAAGTGTCTGAGAAACCAAGGTGGCAGATGGCAGAAAGAAATTAAGTCCATGGTTGCCAGTGGGACCATTTAGAGTTTTGATTTATGTCTATATTGTAGAAATTCCAGTCTGCAATAAAATGCAGGAACCTGTTTGTGGCTATTTTTAAATTTAAATAGCACACAGACCTGATCCACCGCCCCTTCCCTGGTCTCATGGGTAAAACCTTCACTGGCAAAAAAAAAAACCCTCCAGAGAGGCAAAAATTCCACTCCAAAGAATGAAAAAGACCAGAGCAGAAGCCTAAATCTGGTTTCATTTCAGCTTCAGCACAATGTTTGGAGGCACAGGCGCCTCACATTTGGAGAGACATTCCCAGAAATCACAGAATATTCTGAGTTGGAAGGGACCCACAAGGAACATCAAGCCCAATTATTAAGTAAATGGGCCCATATGGGGATGGAACCCAAAACCTTGGCATTATTAGCACCATGCTCTGACCAACTGAGCCAATCCCAGGATTGGGGTGGAGAATCTGCTGCCAGCAGTGCCAGGGACACGTCCATGGCATGGGGGTCATGTCTTTATGTGCCTCTGGAGCTCTGTGGTTGGGTTTTGGGATGGGTTTGTTTAGTTCTGGGATGGTTTTGTTGGGGTTTGGGATGGGTTTGTTTAGTTCTGGGATGGTTTTGTTGGGGTTTGGGATTGTTTTATTGGGGTTTGGGATGGGTTTGTTTAGTTCTGGGTTGGTTTTGTTGGGGTTTGGGATGGTTTTGTTGGGGTTTGGGATGGGTTTGTTTAGTTCTGGGATGGGTTTGTTGGGGTTTGGGATGGGTTTGTTTAGTTCTGGGATGGTTTTGTTGGGGTTTGGGATTGTTTTGTTGGGGTTTGGGATGGGTTTGTTTAGTTCTGGGATAGGTTTGTTGGGGTTTGGGATGGTTTTGTTGGGGTTTGGGATGGGTTTGTTTAGTTCTGGGATGGGTTTGTTGGGGTTTGGGATGGGTTTGTTTAGTTCTGGGATGGTTTTGTTGGGGTTTGGGATGGGTTTGTTTAGTTCTGGGATGGGTTTGTTGGGGTTTGGGATGGGTTTGTTTAGTTCTGGGTTGGTTTTGTTGGGGTTTGGGATGGGTTTGTTTAGTTCTGGGATGGTTTTGTTGGGGTTTGGGATGGTTTTGTTGGGGTTTGGGATGGGTTTGTTTAGTTCTGGGATGGTTTTGTTGGGGTTTGGGATGGGTTTGTTTAGTTCTGGGATGGGTTTGTTGGGGTTTGGGATGGGTTTTTTTTAGTTCTGGGTTGGTTTTGTTGGTGTTTGGGATGGGTTTGTTTAGTTCTGGGATGGTTTTGTTGGGGTTTGGGATGGTTTTGTTGGGGTTTGGGATGGGTTTGTTTAGTTCTGGGATGGTTTTGTTGGGGTTTGGGATGGGTTTGTTTAGTTCTGGGATGGGTTTGTTGGGGTTTGGGATGGGTTTGTTTAGTTCTGGGATGGGTTTGTTGGGGTTTGGGATGGGTTGTTGGCTTTTGGGATCAGTGCTCTGGTCTAAGGGAGCATCCCATGGGCTGCAGAGGAGAAGGACACTTGGGGGAAGGCCAGCAAAGTGAGCTCCAGCTGTTCCAAGGATGGGTCAGAAGGCTTGGGAAGATGTTTAGACCAGTGTGCAGAGAAGAAACTGGGAAAGAGCAGGATTCAGACCCTTCACAGCACCATCACCCTCCAAGGAGAGGAACCTTACTCTGCTGTGCTGCAAATGGGACACGACAGTGCCAGAGGGGTCACGGCTTTCCCCCCTGTTGGAACCCTGTCTGCTGAGAATTTCAGACTTTCTGTGCTGACAGGCACTGATCCCCAATAGAACACTGCATTTCACCTGAGGCAGTGGAGAAGGCTTCCAAAATTGAATTATAGAACTGGGATTTTGGGTGTGTGTAGTTTGAATTGAAGTGTGTAATATCACAGGGTAGAAAACTTAGAGTTGAAGGTTTTAGAACATAGTAATATATATAAAGCATGATGGAGGTTTTAGGGCGGAGGCTGGTCCTTCTTCTTCACCTTCTTCTCCATGGGCTTTGTGGTTTTGTGTAATTGGATTAAAAAGTCCACATTTTGGGCCACAGGTTAAAAGTAAAAATAATTTAGATGTCATTTCTTAATTGGACAGTTTATCCTTAAAAGGCCTTGTAGAGATAGAGATGAGGCTCCATTTTCAGTTTGTGGGAGTGAAGTGCTGTAGAACTCAGCATTTGTGAGACTGAAACATAGATAAGAACTAATAAACATCTGAGTCCAAACAAGAAATACTATCTTGCACAATTAATCCTGTCCCTGGTGAAAAAAAAGAGAAGCAAAAAAAAAAAAAGAAAAGCAAACAAAAAGAATCCACACCACTCCACCCCTGGAACGCCCCAGTACCTCCAGTTTCCATGTCTGCCGCACGTACTCCCGCACCATGTTGTCCCTCATGCTGTCGAAGACGCCGGGCTGGGGCTCCACCCCGCTGGGGCGGTTGCAGGGCTTGCGCAGGGGGCAGCAGAGCCCGTCGGCATCCTTGGAGTAGAACTCGCAGAGCTCCTCGGGGCCGCAGTGGGCCTTGCCCCCCAGGATGGCGTAGGTGCCGTTGAGCTGGCGCTCGATGGGGTAGTGGTAGAACTGCAGGTTGCACACCATGGACAGCACGTAGCCGCCCAGGCTGCGCAGGCACTGCCGCAGCAGGAACAGCCCATCCGCCATCCCCCCCAGCTTCAGGTGCTCCTCAGCCTCCGAGCGCGCGATGCTGCCGTAGTAGAAGGGCAGGTGGGCGGCGGCGTCCGGCATCTCCGCCTTTGCTCACCGCGGTGGCTCACGCACTGTGGAGGCTGCTGGGCCAACAGGGAAGAAGTTGTTAACCCTCCCCTGGAGGGAAAACCCCTCAAGTTACAACCAGCCTTGTTAGGGTGAGGAAAAAAGGCTTCTCCCAGCATGCCTTGCTGCAACATGCAGATTCCATGTATTCCATTGGCCCTTTCCCCTCGCTCCACTCCTGTGCCCACATCCCATTGGTCCTGGTGTTCTGTCCTGCCCCTCAAGATCCTTATATAAACTCCTGCTTTTCCCTGCCTGAGTGGCTCTTGGTCCCTGGATTCCTTTGGGGAAGAAGCTCAATGAAGGTTCTCCAGTTCTCCTTGGAACCCACACAAAAACCCCTGTCTCTCCTTCTGCATCACCCAGATCACAGAAGAGCTGGAATCACCCAGTGTGAGCACAGACGCGCCTGTGCCCCTGAGCCGTCTTTTTCAAGACACTTCTTCGGGAAGGTCACAGCGTTCTGAACAACACCTGCCGTGACAGCGCACTGCCGGGGCCTGGCCTGACCGGGAAAATTGGTCCCTGAAGCATCATTTTGCAAAATGGTTTTATTGGGGTTCAGACTTCCCTGTCCAGAGGTTCTCCCGCTGGCTCTCTGTGGGGTTGTTTCAAACTCACAGCATCCCACATCCCTCTATTCTGCCCTTACTGGAGCTGGGAAGTGCAAATAAAAATCCACCTCATCTTGATTTAAAGATCCCAAGCAACAGAGAATCCACTCGATCTTGATTTAGAGATGCCAAAGAACAGAGAAACCACCTGAACCTGATTTAAAGATCCCAAGCAAGACAGAATGCCACAAATCCTACAGTGAGTTCCTCCAGTCCTTGATTACTTTTACTATTAAAAATGTGCTCCTTAAATCCATCCTGATGTTTTTAGCCTTCACTTCCTACCATTTTCTCTCCAGCCCTGTTCACAATAAAAGGAAATTCTTTGGCCTCTCTGAATAAATGAGCTTTGCCATGGAGCTCTAGAAGGACAAAACCTTCAATGCATTGAGATGGAGGTGGATATGAAACATCTAAAACAACATTTAGATAAACAACTGCACCAAGCACAGCAAAAGGAGAGAAACCCAAGTGCTTCTGGGCAGACATCAACCATCAGTCAGCAGGAACAAGAAGAAACCTTCCTTGAATTGTTTTTTAAACAATCTGTGGAATTTTTCCCCTGCAATACCTGGCTCTGGCTGGTTCCTGATGCTCCAATCCCTTTGGCAGAGAGGGCCCTTCGTTGACCAAGTCCCTGCAGAGCCCCTGGTGCCGAAGAGCTCTAGGGCTTGTCTCTGTACAGGGCTTGTATCTCTATCTTGAATCATCTAAAATCCCACCCAGAGGGTGTTGACAGAGCCCAGTTTGCTGTAATCAGTGGAAACATTATCGTGACCAAAGGGTCTCATTTGTTCCCTGGAGCCTGAACTTTGGGGTTGCTCCTGCGCACACAATGACCCCAAAAAGAGCAGAGACATTTTCTCCATCTGTGCCTCCGGCAAACGTGTCACTCTTGTGAGGAGCAAAGAAACACCAGATTTTGGGGCAGCACACTGGGTATTTGGCCTGATTCTTCCCAATTTGACTCTTCTGGACATGGTGGGAGAAGTTGCTTCCCTGTGGGCTGAGCCCACTGCTGTGGCCTCTGCTCCCAGGCAGTGGCCAGACCTGTGCCTGGGCATGTGGTCAGCCCTGCCCTGGTGGCCAGCCCTGCTCTGGCTCATGCCAGCCTGGTTCATCCCTCCCAGCAGCACAGGGCCCTCCTGCCATCCCCTGGATCACTGGAGCTGGGAAGGGCTTGGTTGGATCTCTGGTTTGGAGGGGCTCAGGAGGAACTGTTCTGCCCCGTGCACCCTACCCTGCTCAGCCCTCGGCAGCAAAGGCCTGCCAGGAGCTGGATTTATGGCAAGCAGAGCCTCCTCTACCTATTTGTTGTTCCCATGAAGCTCTGAAATGGCCCTGATGAGAACAGGAAGGGAGAGCAGAGAGGAGGCGTCTCAGCTGAGGCAGGAAACCACAACAGGAAACATCAGTCGTTCACAGCCAGGGTGAGGGACCAGCAGAAAACATCCCAAACACAAATCAGCCCAAATTGTGAAGGCCCTGTCATCAAATTCACCAAGTGGAGCAAAGTGGGGTCTTGACACAGCTGCCAACCCGGAACATGGAGGTGAATGGGAACACCCTGAGGCTCAAACCCAAACTGGATTTGGTGCTTGGGACCAAAGCAAAGCATCCTAATCCTGTGATGCCTCCAGACATCAAAGTCCAGACTGGTTCCCAGAGCTGGTTCCCCAGGTTCAGCTCCTGAGACCAGCTGGCTGCCAGCTCTGCCCAACCTCAACGTGCTCCCAGCTCTCAGGAAAATGGGCTGAAGGAGATGAGTAGTGAGGACTGCAGCTCTTGGGTTTAGCTGCAAGCAGGTTCATGAGTCACGTTCATGAGGAACAGGAAATACTGAGTGGGCAGAGGGACGTGGATGGCCTCCTTTCTGAGCTGCTGCTTTGCACTGGGATAAACAGCCATGACACGTGCACCCAAACCTGCTGAATCCCTTCTCTGGAAAGTCCAGGAGCAGAACATCACAGCAAGTGGAGCACCTTTGTCAGTAGCTCAGCCAGGTGAAAATGAGAGGGCAGAAGTTATTGATGACATGTGAGCCCTCACAGAATTTCCAGCTGCCCACACAGGGTGCTCTGTTATAAACAGGCTGTTTTTCCTCTCCAAACACAGAGCTGGAAGTGAAGAAACCCTCACAGAGATAGGAGAGGAACCCAGGGTTCAGAGGTTGGTTCCAGGCGGTGCCACCCAAGCCTTGCCACAGATCAACCCTGGTAGGAAATTACTCTGCTGAGAAAAACCTTCCCAGTCCTGAGACATGAGGGAAAGTCACCCCCTGAAGCCTGAGAGCAGATTGGAACAGGAAGATCTATAATTCCTCTAAAGCTCTTAGTTTTAAATATTTGTCCTGGCTGGTTTTATTGCCCACACACCAGCTCAGGGTCTCCTCTAATTCCTGTTCCAAATCCTGTTCCTTGGCACCACCTCTGCGTGGACCTGAGCAACCCTGAACAATCTCAACAGACCTGCAAAAATCTCCTTCAGCTTTGTTCTCCCACGCTGCCAAATGCAGCCAAAAATGAGAACCAATTTCATGGAGCAACACCTGAAAGGAGCTGTGCAAGGGACCCTCCACTATTATTTATTTCAATTAACAGGATCTCGTTTTTCCAGTTTAATCTGTGTCCCTGGGGCTGCAGGTGCTGGGTGCTCCCTTGGGTTTGGATAGTCTCACAGGTTGGGCACAGGGAGCAGGGCTGGAAGCCCAGGGTGATGGCCACGTTGGCAATTTGGTTTGATGGCGTGAAGATGCACCCAAAAAAACAACTGCCATGTGAAATCAGTCGGATCTGTGCCCCACACCACAGGAAAGGCAGGCAGGAAGCCCTGGAGATGTCACTCAATCAGATCTATTTATAGCTGGCCACTCGATTTTACTCAGATCAGACAAGAACCAACAGGAACTGGTTTGATTTTATAATTTCCCAGAACAGCACTTGGTGCAAATCCAGACCAGCTCCCGAGAGCAGGGGGTTGCACTGGTGAAACTGGAGGCAGCACTGGCAAGGTTCAGCATCCTGTTAGGACCACGTTTTGTGTCTCCTTGTCCTGGCAGCAATAATCCCACGCACCACAAATAATCCCTGATAACACAGCCACAATAGGGTGGTTGGGACAATCTGGGGTGGAGCAGGGACCTGCTGGGAGGGGAGCAGGTGGGGAAGGGCTGAAGGATGGGAAGCGTGATGGGGAAGCAGCCTGGAGAGGTAAAAAGAGGGATCTGGGGGGGCTTCTGTCCTTTGGGGATGGTGTAGTTTGGGGTGGTTTGTGTTGCCAGTGTGGGGTGGTTTTAACAATTCCCTAAATGGAGTTTAACTGGGGAAGGGGAGGAGAGGCAGCTCAAATGAAATGCCAGGAAAATGTGCCTGGGGATGGCTGAGAGGGGAATTCAGCCTGGGATGGGCCCTGGGGGCTCTGAACTGCTCCAGGGGTTCCTTCTGCTGCCCCTCAGGGCTGGGGTGTCCTGTGGAGAGGCTCTGGGGTGGGTTCATGATGGGAACGGGGATGGACCAGGTTTGGGATTGCTCCAGAGTGGCCTCCTGATGGACAGGGGCACAGCCTGGATTTTGGGATTGTTCTGGGGTCGTTCCTGATGGACAGGGGCACAGCCAGGGTTTGGGATTGTTCTGGGGTCATTCCTGATGGACAGGGGCACAGCCTGGATTTCGGGATTGTTCTGGGGTCGTTCCTGATGGACAGGGGCACAGCCAGGGTTTGGGATTGTTCTGGGGTCATTCGTGATGGACAGGGGCACAACCTGGATTTTGGGATTGTTCTGGGGTCATTCCTGATGGACAGGGGGACAGGGTGGATTTGGGATTGTTCTGGGGTTATTCCCAATGGATAGGGGATGGACCAAGTTTGGGATTGCTCCAAGGTCATTCCTGATGGACAGGGGACAGCCTGGATTTTGGGATTGTTCTGGGGTCATTCCCAGTGGATAGGGGACAGCCCAGGTTTGGGATTGCTCCAAGGTCATTCCTGATGGACAGGGGATGGACCAGGTTTGGGACTGCCCATCCTGCAGCAGCAGCACAGGCAGAGGTAGGGGTGGGTGTGGGGCACCAGCTCTGCCCTGAGCTCCCCCAGCCTCTGCTGCCTCCTTGTCCCCTCCTGATGCCAAGTGGCCAAAGCTGCTTCTGGTGGTGCCTTGCCTGGACCCACCTGCATTTAATGCCAGAATAAATGCACTTTGTTCTGGTGCTGTTTGCTGCAGAGGTGATGGGCACAGCCAAGGATGTCCTACCTGTCCCCATCCCTTCCCTGCATTTCATTCTCTTGTTTCTGACTTGTGGTTGAAGATAAGAAAAAGGCTGGAAAACACCTGCAGTGTCCAAGTTGCCTTTGCAGATCGTTCATCCCAAGACTAGCTGGGACTGTGCAAGAGGAGGAACTGAGGAGTTCCTGGAGGATTCCTGGGGTTCGTGAGGTTTTTTTAATCTTAAATATCTTAATCTTAAAAAAAATTAATCTTAAAAAAATAAGATTTTAATAACATTTTAATGTTAAAAAAATAAGATTTTTTAAATCTTAAAACAGAAAACTTGAAATAATTTTGATTAAACTTGCAATAACTTTGATCCAGTGCAATGTTCCTTAGTTCAAAGAAAAAACCTGAAAAACTTCACTTTGCCTTGACCTGGCTGCATTCTTCTAATTACTAATATTTAATTATTTATGCACTCCATGGCAGCCCTTCCCAGCATTTAGGAGCACTCACATTCCTGGCTGGAGCTGCTGTTCTGCCCTCCCTGCTGGCTGCTAATTAAAGCGAAAGCTGCTCAGCTCTTGATTAACACTTGAGCTGTGTGGGAGGGGGAGTTGTGAGAGTGAGAGCCCGTCTGTGTTTGTGCTCAGAAACACGGGCTGTGTGCAGATAATGATCTGCTCCCCTGCTCAGAGAGCTCACTGACTCACAGCAGCTCAAAATGGGTGAGTTTACAGTAAATCCACAGGAAAACCTCCCTGATTCCCACTGAGGAGTCCTCAGTGCCCCAGTGCTGCTGGATGCAGAAATGCTCCATAAAAAAACACCAAGGGTGGAAAAGACCAAGGTTAAATCCAGCCTTTGACCCAACACCTAAACCCCAGCACTGAGTGCCATGTCCAGCTGTTTCTTGAACACCTCCAAGGTGTTTCACTGCTTCCCAGGGCAGCCCGTTTCAGTGCTTGCCAACCTTTTCCATGAAGAAATCCTCCCTGATCTCCTCCTCCCACTGTGAAGTGAAATGTGGGAGCCGTTTGGCCCCAGGGACAATCCCCAGTCCTTTTCAGACGGAAAAATATTGAATTCCACAACACTGGCAAGGCCCATGCAGGGACCTGGTGATGTGGGAACGTTCCTGGCAGTGGCAGGATCAGGGAAAAGCTGGTCCTGGGGAGCTCAGTGTCCCTCCACCCCTTTCTAAATCCTTTCCAGACACCTCATGTCCCTCTACTCCCTTCTAAAGCCTTTCCGGACACCTCATGCCACCCCATCCCAGTGTTAGTGGAGCTCCAAAGGAGAGGGGATGGTTCTGTTCAAGAGCTTGTGAGTCTCAGAAAAAAGGAGGCTCAGGGGGGACCTTCTCCCTTCTCCTGACAGGAGGGTGCAGCTGGATGGGGTCAGTCCTTTCTCCCAGGTGAAAAGTGATGGGACAAGAGGAAAACAGCCCCAAACTGTGCCAAGGGAGGCTTTGGCTGAATTTTAGGAGCAGGGCTCTAAACCCAGAGCAGGGGTGGAGTCCCTGTCCCTGGAGGGCACAAAGATGTGGCACTTGGGGACAGGGTTGGTGTCAGAGTCCAGGACATCCCTCTGGCTGCCCTGGCTGTCTCGAGACCCTGGCAGGGGGCTCGGAGACCTTGGCACGAAGTCAAAAACACCTGAGGCTTCGATTTTAGCCCATGGGAAAAGTTGCCAACTTTGTATGAGGAATTACAAGCCACAAGGGTTTGAGTAGTGTGGTAGTTGAATTAACACAGGGTGGAAAAGTAGAATTTTGGGCTTTTTAGAATGGGGATCGGGGGACAAGATGGAGGGATTTGGGCGTGTCCTAGCCTTCTTCTCCTTCTCCTTGTCCTCCATGTCTTGCTGTGATGGTGACACTTTTCCATTGGTTTAAGGTAGAGACACACTGTGTCTCTAACATAGGTGATAGGTATTGGCACAATATTGTAAACATAGCACATGTAATTTCTAGTATAAAATGTGAACACCGCCCTGACAGAATGCCATGGCCGACCTGCTGGACAGAGCTCAGCAGATCAGAGAAAGAATGTTCTAGATAAGGGAAAATAAACAACCTTGAGAAGCTCATCCTACGCATTCCAACTCTTTCTTTGGCTGCACAGGCTGTGAAACGAGGACTTGAACACTCTTGGGGTCATGCCGACACACAAAGACACTGCAGACCCCGAGAAGTTGGTGCTGGCTTTCCCAGTGCTGGCTTTCCCATTGCATTCAAGGACCTTAAAGGCCTTTTCCACCCTCAGCAATGCTGTGGTTCAGCCACACGTGTGCTGGAGCAGCCTGGGCTGACCCAGGGAGGGCTTTGCTGTCACTTCCCAGCCAGGAGCTGAGCTGCACGAGCAGCCCTGGGTCCCTGAGCTCTGCTCAGCATTCATTCCCACCAGGCGGTGCTTGTGGTGGGGCTTTGTTATAGATAAGTAATGTAACAGTCTCAAAATTAAGAGATAGATATTGTATAGATAGAAATAGATAGATATTAGATATTAATATATTAATAGATAGATATTAGATATTAATATATATAATGTCCTATAATGTCCTATAATATCCTATAATGTAATATCCTATAATATAATGTCATAAAATATAATGTAATGTAATATAATATAATATAATATAATATAATATAATATAATATAATATAATATAATATATGTTTGTATAATTCTATATATTTTTATTAATTTGATATTAATATATAGATATAACATAGATATTAATATATAGATATTCTATAGATGTATTGATACATAATGTTGTATAGATGTATATATAATTTTATTGTAATATGTAATATTTAATATATATGTAATAATAATATTATATGTATAATAATATATGTATATATAATGCTAGTGTAATATGTCATCTCAGAGTCCTCTTTCCCTCCCCCCTTTCTAATAGCCTAGGTAGTCCCCACATTTAGAGGAGGCTGCTTGTTGCCAGGAGGTGTGGCACAACAACACCCGACCTCCAGTCAAGGTGTAAAAAGTCATCTCCACCCCTGGATGGCAGAGAAAGAGTTAACTGACAAAACTTTAGGAGAGGCTCAAGATATGAAAGACAGAGCACCCATTTTGTAGTCACAGGGGGCTCCCAGCGCTGTCATTTTTCCTTATTTAGCCCTTTGTTGTAGTGTTTGCTGAAGTTTAATAAAATTTTTACAAGTGAGCAGTCGCTTCTCACGTGTTGGAGGGGTCACACTGCTCACAGAGCCCTTCCTGACACTCTGCCACCTCTGCCTTGTGCCACCTCTGCCCTGTGACACCTCTGCCCTGTGCCACCTCGGCCTCGTGCCACCTCTGCCCTGTACCACTTCTGCCTCATGCCACCTCTGCCTCGTGCCACCTCTGCCTTGTGCCACCTCTGCCCTGTGACACCTCGGCCTCGTGCCACCTCTGCCCTGTGCCACTTCTGCCTCATGCCACCTCTGCCCTGTGACACCTCGGCCTCGTGCCACCTCTGCCCTGTGCCACATGTGCCCTGTGCCACTTCTGCCCTGTGCCACCTCTGCCTTGTGCCACCTCTGCCTTGTGCCACTTCTGCCTCGTGCCACCTCTGCCCTGTGCCACATGTGCCCTGTGCCACCTCTGCCATGTGTCACCTCTGCCTCGTGCCACCTCTGCCATGTGTCACCTCTGCCTTGTGCCACGTCTGCCTCGTGCCACCTCTGCCCTGTGCCACCTCTACCTCGTGCCACGTCTGCCTTGTGTCACTTCTGCCCTCTGCCACCTCTGCCATGTGTCACCTCTGCCTCATGCCACCTCTGCCTGTGCCATCTCTGCTCCCACCTCTCAGATCCTCCCTGCGCTGACTCTGTCCTGGCTCCTCCTTCCCCAAAGGCAGAGCGTGGAAAATCCGTGCCAGGCGGCTCTGGTACCCTGAGATGGAACCAAAGGCCTGGGCTCCTTCAGGTCCTGCCAGGGTTGCTTTCTCTCAGAGTTATTTGCTCCCGGAGCAGGGGAGGGGAGGGACAGGGCCACCTGCATGGGGGCTGCTGGGGACACCTCTGTGCCTGCTCACCTCAGGCTGGGCCTCTCTAACGGCTGGCACTGCCAGAAAGCAGTTTTTTGGTTCCCAGAAAGCAATTTTTTGGTCTCACCCTGCTTCCTCTGGGTTCTTTCAGGTGCCTCACCGCAGAGGCTGGGACAGGAATTTCTTTGAGGTCACAGCCACCAGAGGAGGTTGATGCCTCAGGTTTGAGCTTTTCTAATTTTCAGATTCTGAGCTGCTTTAGTGTGTGGCTTTGGGTTTCATATCAGGGGATGGTGAGCTCTCTGCACAGAGCAGGGAGACAAAACAATTCCTTCTCCAGCTGGGGACCAAGGACAAATGATCCAAATCTCAGGCTCAAGAGCACAAACAATGTGGAATGAAGAGAGAAAAACAAGCGGGATGGGACTGCATGGGCTGGAGCTGGAATTGGACAATGAACTCCAATGTGCAAATGGAGCAGAACTTCTAAAAGTGAGAGCCCCCGTGAGCAGTCGTGCATTTTGGGACCATTTTGGTTCACCTGGGGTGCAGCACTGGCTGGGCTCTTGTGCTGCCCAAGACTCCAAGAGGTTAGAGCAGGGACAGAAGCCCTTGGAACTGCCCTGGTTTGTAGAAGCATCTTCTCCCAAGCCAAATGTATCTGGTGAACAACTTCCCTTGGGAACAAGAGGGCACAGGAGGGTGCTGGGCCCAGGGTGGCACTGCTGGGACACTTCTGTGTCAAGCCAAGTCACTGTGCTGTCCTCAGGCAGCCTGGGCTTCTCTGCTGGCTGTGGATTGAGCTGGGAAGGCTGTGAAAACACCCTGCTGAGCCTTTGTGGGGCCACTGGAAACACTCCTGGCTCCAGAGCCATTGATCCTGAACAGTTTTTAATGAGGGGCTGGGGCACAGAGTTAAACACAACCCCCCCATTTCCTGCCTGGCATCCCCCGTGCTCCTGTGGGCTGCGAACTCAGCCCTGGCTCTCAGCAAATGATGCCAGGAGCTTTGTCCTGAGGCTGGAGGAGCACAGAGCTTGTCCCTGCCACCAAGGTGGTGACAACAAATGGAGAGCAGTCAGAAATCCTGCAGATCCTCTGCCTTTGGGATTGAGCGGGGGCCAAGGACAGGACACTGCAGCAGTTTGTGCACAAGTTGGAGGAGAAGGGCTCTGTTTTTTCCTTTGCTCCTCCCTGGCCTCCCTGTGTCACCTTTTGGTGGAATAACAACTTCTACACAGCATCAGGGACCTGGAGATTGACCCCGGCCAGTGCAGAGGATTTGGGGAGTGTCAGACTGCAGGAAGATTAAATGAGATATTTATGTGAGGGAATTGTGGCTGAGCCCATTCCTTGGCTACTTTACTACTTCCTTACTCCTGCAGGTAGCACAGCCTTGAGCAGGGTGTAGGAAAGGGGACACAGAGGGCTTTGAGAGCTGGAAATAAATTTCCCCTGACCTGCACTGGTTTGGGTCCTCCTGAAGGTGCTGAGCAGGTTCTGAGCTGCCCTGAGCACTGAGCCCTCCTCGCCCCTGCCCCACTCCCTGCTCCAGGTCTGGAGGGGCTCACAGCTCTATTTCCAACCACAAGTGACTGTGGCTTTGGTGCATGAACAGCTGCATTCTTGCCTTGCCTCTGCTGTTTGAAATAAAGGCGATACATGCGTGAGGTTATCGGCATGGCTGCTTTTCCTTCCTTCAGGAATTCTGCCTTCATGTACTTCTCATTTAATTTTACTTAAATTTGCTAAAATTTCTATTTTAGTTTTTATTAAATTCTTCTTTAATTTCCTTTGAAATGGTTGTTGTGTTACCCTGATTGACATCTCCCTGCTTGAGCACAGCCTCTGCTCTGGCTATGGGTGCTGGGTGCTGCCAAACATGGATGGTTCTGTCCAAAGCCACCTCCCTTCTCCTCTTCCTGCTTCTCAAGGTGGGTTTTTAAGGCATGCTCACTCTGGGCAACATCTCTGTGCAGATGTGGCACTTTGGACGTTTCTGGTTCACAGTTCTCCATGGAGCCACCCACACAGGTCTGCAGGTCCCTCCTGGAGAGGAGGATTGGAGCAGGGAGTCACAGAACCATGGAATGGTTTGGGTTGGAGGGACCTTAAAGGAATGGGTAAAAATTATAAGGGAAGGGAAATCATTTTAGAATGTCCAGCTCTTAAAACTGTCTACAAGCAAGGCAGCTGTTCACACACAGCAAAAACCACCTTGAAAGGGACATGAATCCCATTTCTGTAGGAGCAGAGCTGTGCCTGGGTCTGGCCCTCCCAGGGTGTGAGCTCAGGGAATCCTGGAATGCTTTGGGTTGGGAGGGACCTTAAATCCCATCTCATCCCACCCCTGCCATGCCAGGAACACCTTCCACTGCTCCAAGCCCTGTCCAACCTGGCATGGGACACTGCCAGGGATGCAGGGGCAGCCACAGCTGCTCTGGGCACCCTGTGCCAGGGCCTGCCCACCCTCTGAGTAAGGAACTCTCCCCATCATCCATCCCAAACCCAGCAGCTGCCACCCAAACCAGCACTGAGCTCGTTGTGCTGCTGCTGTGTCGGTGCCACATGTTGGTCACCTCAGCTTGAACAGCAAAAAGGCTTCCCTGAGCCCTGAGCTGCCCCAAAAGTGCCCACAGCCGCTGGGCAGGGGGTTCTGCCTGGGGCAGTGCCAGGTGGAAGTTCCAGACCGCTGTGGTCTCTGAACATCTGCAGCAGGAGTTGGAGCTGCTTCATCCTCACCTTCCAGTGGGGCACAACAGCTCCTGTGCTCCAGGAGTGCCTGGAACAGGGGCACAACCTCCTGTAGCCCTGCTGGAGGGGCTTTGGGCAGGTTAGAAATATAAAAATAGAAAGAAATATGCAGCTCTGGAGTTGGCTGAGACACCAAAGCGAATTCTCTGTGCCTGCAGTGCCAGGGGCTCTGCTGTCTGTGAGCCACAGTCTTTGAAATCTCAGGTGAAATGGCCACCAGCAGCTCCCAGCACCACAACATGAACGAGTTGGGTTCATCTGTACAGTCAGAATATTCCTGTGGGCACAAAGGAAAGCTGCTGCCAGGTGGGGAAGGGCTGGAGGAGCCCTGGGTGCTCTCACTGCTCCTCAGAGCTCACGAGGAGGAGTCAGTCTACACCACGAGGAGCTCAGTCTACACAGACCAGACCTAAACATTCCCTGCGGTTTGAAAATTAATGAATAAAATAAATACCACCCCTGGGGCTCAGTCCCATGATCCCAGCACGTTGGTGAGGTTGAAATGAGTTATTTTGGGGGGTGTTTTGAGCCTCAAAGTGTTGGAAATGTGACAAGTTCAGGAAAGAGCAGTGGAAGAGATGAAGGGCCTGGCTGGGCTGATTGATGGGCTCAGCCCTGGGGGATGGAGACAAACATGAATTGTTGGCCAAGAGTGATGGGGGAACATCTGAGAGCAAAGGAGGAGCATCTGAGGAGCACAAGTTTCCTTCAGAGAGGAAAAACTGGTTTGGATGTGCTGATAAAATGGAACAGGGATATGGCAGAAGAAATTAATCAGTGGAAAGGAAGTCTGGGTATCAAGAAACATTTCCAAGCAAGAAGATTCATCAGGATGTGGGGCAGGGGGAGCGTGGAAGTCCCATTGGCAGGCCCTTAGCACTGGATCAGGAAATGGGAACAATCCTCCCCAGGGAGGAAGAGCCCACAGGGATGAGCTCACAGGACTTTCCCATATCTAATTCCTGCAATCCTGAGTTCCATTAGGGAAAATCCTGCTTTCAGTTTCTTTCTGGGCCTATGTGATCTCCAGTTCTGTCAGTCTTTTGTGGAAAACTGAAAAGCACCGAGCACAGAAGGACTTTGTGACATTTTTGGTGGTGTTTTTGTGTGAAAGGAGAGCGAAGCCCTCCCCATGCACAGCAGTAAATACTCTCTGGCACATTTTTATAACTCAGTGATCAGGACTGAGGTGAAAAAACAACTCATTCTCCATGGTCTGGTGAGTTCCTGGTGTTTGTCCTTCCTGTGCTCTCAAGGGGAGGCTGCATTAATCAATAATTTCCCACACTCTGGCTGTTCTCACACAGGCACTATTCACCTCTCCCTTCACTTTTCCACCCAGGAAAAATATCTCTGAGGTGGCCCTGCAGCTGAACATCCCAGAGCAGGCAAAACCCAGCATTTCCCTCTTAGAAGGGAGACAAGAAGGAGCAGAAGAGTATTGTAAAATGTTGGTGAACTCAGTGGGAAGAAGTGATGATGTCTAACTCTAGCTTAGAAGGCTGAATGATTTCTTTATTATAATTACGTTATAATGCACTAATATACTATATAAAAGAAGATATTAAAACGACATACTTACTTTTTTAACTACTATATTTAACTAATAACTTGTTATTCTGTTCTTGAAAGTCTAGACACAAGTAAATTTAATTAGCTATTAAGTTTAAACAATCTTCACTAAAATCTAATTAAGTAATTACTTCAAGTAAGCAATTCTCTAAACACATTCTACATATGAAAAGCAAAAAGTAAAAATAGAAATTATTTTTCTTTCTCTCTATATACCTCTGTAAATATATAATCTTAAGAGAGAGAGAAATGTGTTTACCACAGAAGAGAGCTAATGCTGCCCCACAGAAAACCTTTGGGGCCCTCGTGTTCTGCTCCCCCCAAGCTGGACCTGGGGACAGCAAGAGCCCATGGACACAAATTTCACTGGGCTCAAAGGAGTGGGGATTGGGGCTGGAGGTCCCTCTCAGCTGTGGGGGATGTTCCTGGCCGTGTTTTGGGGTGCTGAGAGCAGAGTTCTTGTTTCCCCCACAGTTTTGGGGCGCTGAGAGCAGAGTTCTTGTTTCCCCCACAGTTTTGGGGCACTAGGAGCAGAGTTCTTGTTTCCCCCACAGTTTTGGGGCGCTAGGAGCAGAGTTCTTGTTTCCCCCACAGTTTTGGGGCGCTGAGAGCAGAGTTCTTCTTTCCCCCACAGTTTTGGGGCACTGAGAGCAGAGTTCTTGTTTCCCCCACAGTTTTGGGGCGCTAGGAGCAGAGTTCTTGTTTCCCCCACAGTTTTGGGGTGCTGAGAGCAGAGTTCTTGTTTCCCCCACAGTTTTGGGGCACTGAGAGCAGAGTTCTTATTTCCCCCACAGTTTTGGGGTGCTGAGAGCAGAGTTCTTGTTTCTCCCACAGTTTTGGGGTGCTGAGAGCAGAGTTCTTATTTCCCCCACAGCCTCTTCACAGGGCCAGCAGCTTTTATTCAGCACTTCCAGCAGAGCCAGGGTGGAAATCCCTCCACATCCCAGGGAATGCAGGACTCTGGCAGCTGAGCTGGGCCTGCTTGGGCCCAGCTGAGTTCCCACAAAGGCCTGGTTTAAGCCGTGTGAGTGGATTTTGGGGAGGTGCAGACAGCACTGAGCACCCCTGAACCTTCTGCCCGTCCCTCTGGCATCCCTTGCCCTGCTCTGCTGTTCCTGTGGAGCTTTTCTCCAGACTCTTGTCTGCCTCCACATCCAAACAATGTTCCTTGGGGAAGGATTTGCTGGATGCTTCCCCAGCTCAGCCACAGCTCTGGAGTCTGTGCCCAGTTTGCCCAGTTTGGCTCTGGCAGGACCCTCTTCCATCCACCCCCCTCTGTCCTGGAGGTGACAATGACAACAGGACCTTGAAGATCTGACACAGAAATTGGGAGATGCTTTCCCACTGGTTTATGGGCACGTGCTCAGTCTCACCCTCCTCCCTAGAGCTGCATTAATTAAACAGAGTTTTATTGGTTGTGATAGTTTATTTTTGGGGGTGCTCCCACCCCTGCCTCCGGACCTCTGGGCGTGAAAGATCAGAAGCCCAGATAAAAACTGAGGGGCAAACCATACATGGATGTGTTCACAGATCATCTACTGGATCTGCACAAACATCTGACAGGAAAAAAAAGTTGTGATTTTCACTGAAAAAGCCAGCACTTTCCACTTGCCCTGCAGATCTCAACAGCAGATTTGGGTGTGATCTGCTTCAGGGTGCTCAGTGCTGACTGCACCTTTCCAAAATTGAATTAGGAGGGTTCACTCTCCTTCAGAGACCAACACTGGGAGTTTCCTGGTGAGATGCAGAGCAGGAGAGCCAAAAACCTGAATAATCTGTTCTTCCCTGGCCCAACCTGTCACACCTGAGTGACTTCAGAGGCTCTGCTGGGGGAGGGGGGTGTTTGGAAGCTTCTCAGAGGCACAAATCAGAGATTTTTAAGGTTTAAAATACTCAGCCCCTGGGGTTTTTGGCCAGAATAAGAGAGAACCTGGGCAAAATGTGGTTGTGTTGGGCACTTTGGAGACAGAAGGATTTTCTGTGAGATCTGAGCTCAGGGTTGGAGTCAATCACTGAGAGATGCTGGGGCTGGGGTCACTTCCAGCTCTGCCTCTGCCTGTGTTTCCTGTCCAGTTAATTCCTGATTTTGATGCCATGTCCAGAGGCAAAGGGAAGGGAATGGCTGGCCAGGAGTGTTGGACCACAAGCCATCATCTCATTGTCTTCTGACCTGTCTAAACCCCCTCAGCTTCAAAAAGAAACATCCCTGAAGTGCTGGGAGAGAGTGCCTGTTTTGGTGAAATCATCATAAAATATTTGAGACTTCTCTTCTTTTCTGCAGGTGCTGGAGTACTCCTGGTGTAGTTGGTGGAAAAAAATAAGCCCAGAAATGCTGCTTTTGCTGCTTTTTGCTGCTTTTTGCTGGTTTGTTTTTTGTTTGTTTGTTTGTTTTTTGCCGATTTTTGCTGGGTTTTGCTGGTTTTTGCTGTTTTTTGCTCATTTTTGCTGCTTTTTGCTGCTTTTTGCTGTTTTTTGCTCATTTTTGCTGCTTTTTGCTGCTTTTTGCAGATTCTTGCTGTTTTTTGCTGATTTTGCTGCTCAGTGATTTCTGCTCTCCAGTTTTGCTCATCCAGTGCTGCCCAACCCAGCCCTGGGCAGAATCCAGAGTGTCCCATTTCCTCCATCCCATCCACTCCAGGCCCTGGCCAAAGCTCCAGGTGGATGAACTGGGAGGCTCAAGGTTCTGCTTTGGGATTGAACTCTTGCAACAGAGGGTTTTCTCAGCATCCCAGAATATCCTGGGCTGGAAGGGACCCTCAGGGATCAAATCCAGCCCCTGTCCTTGCACAGACACCCCAACAACCCCACCCTGAGCATCCCTGAGAGCTCCTGGAGCTCTGGCAGCCTTGGGACTGGGACCATTCCCTGGGGAGCCTGGGCAGTGCCAGCACCCTCGGGGGGAAGAACCTTTCCCTGAGCTCCATGCCAGGAGAAAGTTTAAGAGCAGGAAAGTTTATTGAGCATCAGATGCTCTGGTTGGAGTTTTAAAAGATGAAAGATGAACGTAAGGCTGAAATCTAAACTGCAACAAGGAATGGAATTCTGCAGGATCAAGCTGAGGGCCCAAAACCCCCCGTGTGAAATGTCCTGGTGGTGGGTGATGCCCCGGAAAGGTCTCCATGGGACTGGGAGCTCAAACTTTGCCTGAGCATTGCTGGAACGTTATTTCAAAGCAGGCAGAGGCCGTTCCTTTATTAATCTGTGTTCTGGGGATCAAACAGAAATTCTAACTGGGCTTGATTACAGAGTGGCCAGAGGAAATTCCTGAAGAGGAAATTCTGAGGAGCTAAATGAAGACAACTGGGAAGTGAAAGTGTTGAACATCAGCTCTGAGGGGTCGGGACATCCCTGCATGTGAGCAGTGATTTGTGAGGGACAATGGGAATTTGTTCCCACGTTCCCTGAGTGTGGAAATGCTCCACTCACAGGCAGCTTGGGATCCCTATTTTCTAAGTAGAAAGCTTATACTTGATATATGCAGCTTGTAGCTGTATATAAACATCTTGTAGTTTATACTACAAGATTTTCTGAGGCAGAAATAAAGGCTCAGATCTGCCCAGGGCATTTTGTTTATTTTTCATTACAACAGCATAGGGGTTTTGTTCCAATGATTTGGATGCGATGTGGGGAAATGGAGTTATTTCAGGCTGGTTCATGTTTTAGCCTCACTGCCTCCCTCGCTGGGGCTGGAATGCTTCCTCGTGGAAGCTGCCCATGGTCCCCTGGGATCTGTCCCATGTTCTGGGGTCGCTCTGCTGTACCCATTCAATTCCACACCCAGCAGAGCCTTTCTTGGCACCTCTGGGATGTTACAAGGCTAAATCAACACATTCAGGGATCAAAGCTGTGTTTAAAAATGCACATTCCTGCTCTAAAGATGAGGGTTATACTTCAAGTTTATATTTAATTATGTTAAATATTCTATTCTATTCTATTCTATTCTTATGTTTCATGCCATTAAATATTAATGTATTTATTGTATCTATTTTTTATACTTTAGGTGTGTGTACTTACAGCCTGTATTATATTACCCAGCATTAAACATTGGAGGTGCTCCCCTGGAGAGGAGAAGGCTCCAGGGAGAGCCCAGAGCCCCTTGCAGGGCCTGAAGGGGCTCCAGGAGAGCTGGAGAGGGACTGGGGACAAGGCCTGGAGGGACAGGACACAGGGAATGGCTCCCACTGCCAGAGGGCAGGGATGGATGGGATATTGGGAATTAGGAATTGTTCCCTGGCAGGGTGGGCAGGCCCTGGCACAGGGTGCCCAGAGCAGCTGGGGCTGCCCCTGGATCCCTGGCAGTGCCCAAGGCCAGGCTGGACAGGGCTTGGAGCAGCCTGGGACAGTGGAAGGTGTCCCTGCCATGGCAGGGGTGGAATGGGATGAGCTTTAAAGTCCTTTCCAACCCAAACCATTCTGGGATTCCATGGCTTTAATTCCCAACCCATCCACTTGCTGTTACCACCTAATTCTCCCTATGACTCCACAGAGATTCCCAGTAAATCAAGCGCTAAACAAAATGTGTGAGCCTTTCAGTCACCTGATAACAATTATTTGTACTTTTGAATATTTCCAACCCTCCAGAACTTCCTGCTTTGCCCCACAAGGAGCTGCTCCCTGCTCGTTACCCAACTCAACCCCAAATGCTGTCAGAGGTGAAAAAAACACTCTCAGTGCCACGCTTTGCCTTCAGCTTCTCTATTTTTGTGCCTCCAGTCCCACCTGCTTGGGGTTTGTGAGAGGAAAAGCTCGGCTTAACCGACACCTTTGTCCTTCCTGGCCTTTGCTGCTCAAGCCAAGTTCTCTGTGCCTGGGTGGGCTTAGATCATGGATGGAACCTGGGCATTCCCAGGATTTCTGCTTTTCGTGGAGCTGGGTGCTTTACAGAGAGCCTATGGATTGTCCTGATTATCTGAGAGCTTCCAAGGAAGCCTCTCCCCTAACATCTTAATGGGAATTAACTTTGAGAGTTGTATATTGATATGTGTGAATCCTAAATCCTGCTGTGGCAGCACCCAGGTTTCTTTAGGAAATCCTATTCCCAGCAGCATGAGCAAACTTTTCAGGGAATTGGGTCCCTCTTCCCAAGAGGAAAAAGGAGGATAAGGGATTGAAATCAACAGAATCATAAATAAATCGGGAAGCACAATTCTGTAGACTCCTTTGTTCATCCCCTGCCAGCAAGAAGCCTGATCCCTTCTCCAGCTCTTCCCTGGGATGGCTTTCCCTGGTGACCCTGTGGGGTTTACTCCAAGTCTAATGAATAGGAAAGGTTTTCTGAGGTTCAAACCCAAGTTTCCTTTGTCCCAGGTTATTCCCTAACACCCCAGACTGTGTTTGGATTGACGGGTCCTGGAACTGTGCCTGTCCTCACTGAGTAGCAACGGAGGAGATGCCAAAGAACCCCAAGGAAATAAAAGTGAGTTTGTGTCTGGATTTCAGTCTATTTATTGCTATGATGGCCAGCAGCAAATCTCTGAAGTTCTTCTGGAGTGTTTGGAGCATTATCCAGCAGGTTCCAGGTACCCTAAATCTTCCCACATTGCCACTGAGATCCTAAAACTTCCCTCAGTGCCACTGAGATCCTAAACCTTCCTTCAGTGCCACTGAGATCCTAAACCTTCCCACATTGCCACTGAGATCCTAAACCTTCCCTCAGTGCCACTGAGATCCTAAATCTTCCCACATTGCCACTGAGATTCTAAACCTTCCCACAGTGCCATGAGGCTCACAGGAAATTTAAAGAGAATTTAAATTTAAGGAGAAAATTCCAGAGTTTTGATGCCATGTCCAGAGGCAAAGGGAAGGGAATGGCTGGCCAGGAGGGTTGGACCACAAGCCATCATCTCATTGTCTTCTGACCTGTCTAAACCCCCTCAGCTTCAAAAAGGATGTGATGGCCCCAACTCAACCCCGTTTTTTTTTTCCAGTGGAGCGATCAGTAGGAAAACCAAGGTTGCATGAGGAATTAATCTGGAATCTTAACACCAACATTTCACAGGATCTTCCCTCTGAATGCCCTGGTGCTGCAGAAAGGCACCAGGCAGGGAACAAAGCAGCCATGATGCACCCGCCACCCAAAACAGCAGCAGTGAACAAAAAGTGCCTCTTACCTGTTCTGCCGAGGAGCACAGCAGCGTTGGGGGCTTCCCTACAGCAGCTGGAGACCAGGAAAGGAAAAAAGAGGGAAAATAATCTCTGTTGAGTGAGGCTTGTGTCAATTTTGGGAAAGAAGGGGCCGCAGCATCCAGCGAGAGCTCTGGCATTCGTAAACCACCGCTCTCTGGGTTTCTCTGAAATGTGACCCTATTTCCTTGTTGCACAGGAAAGGAAAGGAGAGCAAACAAAAAGCTGTGCAGCTCTGAAGAGTGAAAGAGCTCTGAGATCTTCTCCGTGCCAGGGCAGGGGTCTGCTGTGGAAGGGAACAGGTCAGAGGGAGATGGTGAGGATCTGTTATTTAAATTGATGTTTTAGGGGAGATGTTGCTTGGGGAGAAAAGTTGTCTCTTTCAACAGTTCCCACTGAGCAGATGTTGGTGGGAAAGGGAGCTCTGTGCATGAGTGTCTTTGCCACAGGATCACAGAATCAGCTGGGCTGGAAAAGCCCTCCAAGGTCATTGAGTCCATCCCGTGGCCAGTGCCCACCTTGTCCCCAGCCCAGAGCACTGAGTGCCACATCCAGGCCTTCCTCGGGCACCTCCAGGGATGGGGACTCCAAACCTCCCTGGGCAGCCCTTGCCACAGCCTGAGCACTCTTTCCATGGAGAAATTCCTCCTGATGTCCTCCAAATTCCTCCTGGAGCAGCTTGAGGCCATTTCCTCCATCCTGTCCCTGTTCCCTGGCAGCAGAGCCCAACCCCCCCAGCTGCCCCCTCCTGTCAGAGCCATTGTCATGCCATTCTGGGCCTCTTGGAAGTCACAGGAGTAAGGAAAACTGGATTTCTTTGGATTTTCCAGGAGCTACTGAGAAAGGCCCTCTGTGGGGGGATGCTTGGGAGTTGTGGTTTGTGATGGGCCAGAGCAGGCTCAGGAGCCAAAGAAGCCTCTTCTGGCCTGGTTCTCCTCCCTGTTTCTGATCAGCAATCAGCTCTTTGTGGTGCCAGAGTGGCCAGAATGTTGTCATTGAGCTGGGGACATTCCATCTCCAGTGCCACCACTGCCAACTGCACTGGGGACATTCCATCCCCAGTGTCACCACTGCCAGCTGGGCTGGGGACATTCCATCTCCAGTGCCACCACTGCCAGCTGGGCTGGGGACATTCCATCTCCAGTGCCACCACTGCCAACTGCACTGGGGACATTCCATCCCCAGTGTCACCACTGCCAGCTGGGCTGGGGACATTCCATCCCCAGTGTCACCACTGCCAGCTGGGCTGGGGACATTCCATCTCCAGTGCCACCACTGCCAACTGCACTGGGGACATTCCATCTCCAGTGCCACCACTGCCAGCTGGGCTGGGGACCATCCAGCTCCAGTCCCACCAAAGGGTGTTGATGTTCTGCAGGATTTCCAGCTGCTCCTCAGGGCCAGGTCTCCCTTTCTAGGAGGAAAAATCTCCGTGTGTCATCCCCCAGCTTGCTGCC
Organism: Anomalospiza imberbis; assembly: GCF_031753505.1. Taxonomy (NCBI): domain Eukaryota; kingdom Metazoa; phylum Chordata; class Aves; order Passeriformes; family Viduidae; genus Anomalospiza; species Anomalospiza imberbis. The sequence goes on from NC_089707.1 coordinate 2,083,490, forward strand.
ACCCATCCTGGAATTGTTGGGTACAGGGACAAGGGCCAGCCTTGAAGAAAAGCTGTGGTGCCACAGAATCATGGAATGCTTTGGGTTGGAAAGGAACCTTAAATCCCATCTTTCCAAACCCCCCGCCATGGGCAGGGACACCTCCCTTTGGATCAGCCCCATCCATAACTGATTCCTGCGTAATTCAAAGAGGTGTCCCAAGGAGATGGATGGGCCATCCCAAAGTTTCTTAACTTTGGATGAGCTTAATGATGTTCAGGACTGATTGGAATAAAAAAAAAATTGGGAATAGGTTAGATTGGCAGAGTATAAGGCACCCCTGAGCATCCCTCAGCCCCATGGAATGTCGAGTTCCCCCAGGAGCCCTTCATTTTCATTTTCACATGGAGCTCTTCACAGTATTTACCCAGAAATCCACAACAATGCTTTTTCCAAGGACAAGGTGAGATCCTGAGGTGAAAATGCAGCACCCCAACACCTCCCCACTGCAGTGCCCTCAGCAAAATCCCCCTGAATATTTGTCCTTTGCACCAAAATCCCCCCAAAATACTGGGATCAGGCACAAGGATCTTGATAATCACTCCTTGATGGCTCTGCTCTCAAAGCCTGTGGCTCCTTCGAGGCAGTTACACTTTTGGGAAACACCAACCCTATTTTATTTAACACCTGGGACTAATTAAGCCCAGCTTTACTGTTGGGCAATTAGTTTACATGTCTGTGCCCTGGTGGAAAAACAAACTTGTTTGTTTCCAGCTTGTTTCACTCGCAGGTTCTCAACCTGCAGCCTCTGGGCTGCAAACAAAGCCGAGCACTTTGTTTATTGCTGCAGTAGCTGAAGGGCTGAATGGAGCTTTGTTGTGTTGGGTGCTGAACAGCCATAAAAAGGGTGAGTCTGTGGCCAAGGAGCTTGTCCCAACACGGACTTGGGGCCAGGCTGTGATGTAGAGCCAGAGCTGGGAACTCTGCCCAGGCCCCGCAGTTCAGACATAGCAAGGCAGGGAGAATATTTCATTTTATGTACAAAATGCTTACACAAAATTACCCCGTCAGGCCTCAGCAGCATTCCCTGTGTGTCCTAATGGCAACCAGGACAGAGTCTGCAGCCTTTTCAAGCCTTCAGATGAGCCCTGGCCTTGGCGTGGTGCGGGTTGGACGCGTTGGGCACCATCCAGCACTGCCAGGAAGCACCAAATCGGCTTGGAAGTGTCGGCCTTTGTCCTTCCCTGGGGTTCAGGCCAGCATCCCAGGGGTTTTCCATCATCCCGGGGGGGTTCCATCATTCGGGGGGGTTCAATCCATCATCCCAGGAGGGGGAGGGTTCAGAATCCCAGCAGGATTTGCAGCATCCCTCTGGGGTTTCCATCATCCTGGGGGGGTTCAATCCATCATTCCAGTGGGGTTTCCATGATCCTGAGGGGGTTTCCATCATCCTGGAAGTGTTTTCATCATCCTGCCAGGGTTTCCATCATCCCAGCAGGGTTTGCAGCATCTCATTGGAGTTTCCATCATCCTGGGGGGGTTCAGTCCATCATCCCAAGGGGGTTTCCAACATTCCATTCAATCCCTCATTCCAGTAGGGTTTCCATGATCCTGAGGGGGTTTCCATCATCCTGGAAATGTTTCCATCATCCTGGAAGTGGGTTTGCAGCATCCCAGTGGGGTTTTGATCTTCCCAAGGGGTTCCATCATCCCAGGGGGTTTCAGGATCCCACTGGGATTTCTATCATCCTGGAAGTGTTTCCATTATCCTGACAGGCTTTTCAGCATCCCAGGGGGGTTCAGTCCATCATTGCAAGGGGTTTTCCATCATCCTGCTGTTGTTTCCATCATCCTGGGGGGGTTTCCAGCATCTGGAGAGATTTCGGGATCCCACCCTTGCTTCCAGGATCCCAGTGGGGTTTCCATCATTCCGAGGGGGTTTCCATCATCCTGGAAGTGTTTCCATCATCCCACCATTGTTTCCATCATCCCAAAAGGTTTCAGGATCCCTTGGGGTTTCCATCATCCCAAGTGTTTCCATCATCCCGTGGGGTTTCAGGATCCTGGCAGGGTTTCCATCATCCCGGGGGGGTTCAGGATCCCGCTGGGGTTTCCATAATTCTGGAAGTGTTTCCATCTTCCATCATCCTAGAAGTGGCTCCATCATCCTGACAGGCTTTTCAGCATCCCAGGGGGGTTCAGTCCATCATCCTGGGGGGGTTCAGTCCATCATTACAAGGGGTTTTCCATCCTCCTGCTGTTGTTTCCATCATCCTGTGGGATTTCCAGCATCTGGAAAGGTTTCAGGATCCCACCATTGCTTCCAGGATCCCAGTGGGGTTTCCATCATCCCACTATTGTTTCCATCATCCCAAAGGGTTTCAGGATCCCTTGGAGTTTCCATCATCCCAAGGGGTTCCATCATCCCGTGGGGTTTCAGGATCCTGGCGGGGTTTCCATCATCCTGGAAGGGTTTCCACCATCCTGCCATTGTTTCCAGCATCCCAAGGGGATTCAGGATCCCAGCAGGGTTTCCATCATCCTGGCAGGGTTTCCATCATCCCAAGAGATTTCAGGATCCGCTGCTGTTTCCATCATCCCAAGGTGTTTCCATCATCCCAGGGGATTTCAGGATCCCACCGTTGTTTCCATCATCCTGGCAGGGTTTCCATCATCCCAAGGGATTTCAGGATCCTGCCGTTGTTTCCATCATCCCGAGGTGTTTCCATCATCCCAGGGGGTTTCAGGATCTCACTGTTGTTTCCATCATCCCGAGGGGTTGGTTCCAGGATCCCGCCGTTGTTTCCATCATCCCGAGGGGTTGGTTCCAGGATCCCACCCTTGTTTCCATCATCCCGAGGGGTTGGTTCCAGGATCCCACCGTTGTTTCCATCATCCCGAGGGGCTGGTTCCAGGATCCCACCGTTGTTTCCATCATCCCGAGGGGTTGGTTCCAGGATCCCACCGTTGTTTCCATCATCCCGAGGGGTTGGTTCCAGGATCCCACCGTTGTTTCCATCATCCCGAGGGGCTGGTTCAAGGATCCCACCGTTGTTTCAGGATCCCGGCCGCCCCGGCCGCTCCGTGCAGCCACAGGAGGGTGCAGTGTCACCGGGCTGCTCCCGGCGCCAGGCGCGCTCCTCTCCATCCCCCCGGACAGCGAGAATTTCAAATCTCTGCTGGAAATTCCGCCTCGTCTCCTCATGCTAGGGAGAGGAAGCAGCTGGGTGATTTTGGAGATTCAGTGTGGGGGTTGTTGGTTGCCCCGTGAAGCCATTTTTTCAGGCAGATTTTCAGATTTTTCAGGTATCAGATTTTTCTGATATCGAACTAATCTGAAGAATAAATTTTCTAGCAACCTCAGGGACTGAAAATTTCTATTCTTTATGCTATGTATCACCTCCTCCTCTTTGCTGTGAGCCTCTGGTCATTTTAGCATTCCCTGTTTTCCAGGATTTGTGCAGGTGATGGAGCTCTTGGCTTGTCAGGGTTGTGCTGCTCCATCCCCTCCTCACAGGCAGGTCAGAACTGGAGTAAAGCCCATTTTTGGAGCTGGCCAGGTACAAATCTGAGGGTGCTCAGGGCAGTGCTGGGTTGGGGTTCAGGGCTGGGGGAATTTTTCTTGTAAGTCAGGAGTCTCTGACTCTGTATTTACCGGCCAGGAGGGACTGGAAACCCTGCAAAGCAGGGAAAAACAAGTTTTCCAGAGGGTCTGGCAGAACAGAGCTACTCTCTGGGGAAGGAAATCTGCCCCTCCGTCCCTGTTCATTCCGCACTGAGTGTGTTTGAGACAAGCCCCAGCAGACAGAACACCCCTGGAATGGCACCAGGCCACACTTGCAGCAATTAGTTTTTCCTTGGCCAGCAGCAGCACCATTCAATTAAACCCCAAATATTTTGTTCAGTTGCTTTTCTCTGGGTGTGCTCTGGGGGCTCAGACAATGGCCAGCGTGGCCTGGGGAGGAAGGAAACCACTCTGTCCACCCAGCCAGGGAACTGGCCCAAAATCCAGCCCAGCAATCAATCCCAGTCCCTTTTGAACTGAGCCAGCCCTTTCCAGTCTGCACAGAGAGTGTGGCTGGGGTGGAGCTGGGGGCTGTGATCTCCCACCCTCAGCCAGCTCCTCCTGGGAGCAAAGGATGATTTCCCTGTTTTTTCTGGGCTATTTGGATGAACAAACCTTCCAGGCAGCTCAGGGGGACTCAGGAGGTCCCTCTTGGGCATCTCCTGCTGCTGCTCCATTCCAGGAGGTGTGGATGTGACAGCTTGGTTAGAGAGCAAGAAAACCTGATAAGTTCTCTCATGGTGGGCTTGTGAGACTTTTTAGGGAGTTGTAGAGAAACAATAATGACCTGTTATTATAAACCTGCAGGTGGTGTTTTCCTTACTTTCTGTTTTCCTGTTCTTCTCAAGAATTGTTTCTAAAAAAGGTGTTTTTGTTAATTAGCCAGACACAGGTGAAATGTATCAGAGCAGTCTATAAAAGAAAGGGTTTTCCTTATTAAAGCTGCTGCTGTGCAAACCAGCCTTCTTAAAGTCTGTGCTGCTTTCTTACCCAACAGCGACAAGGAGGGAAGCTCAGCGGGCTCCAAAAAGCAAATCTACGGCAGAACATGAATTAGGGCTGCTCCAGCTCTTGGTCAGGTTCATCCTGCTTTGCTTACAGCAGAGGATTTAGGGGGATCCACCACAAAAAGTACCACAGCTTCTTGCTTTTTCCTTCATCCCTTTTTTTTTTTTTTTTTTAGGCCAGCATCCCATGAGGACACGGGGCTGGCCAGGCCTTTGAGGCTTTTTTCTTTCTCCATGTCCATCTCATGGTCTGGTGGCTGCTGGGGCAGCCTGGGTGGCACCAGGGACGGTGGCCAGGAGCTCTGGCTGCCCTGGGCTGCGTCCCGTGGCTTTGGCCCTGCCTGTGCCTGCAAGGGTCAGGGCAGGACACGAGGCTGCCAGGGCTGTCCTGCACTTGGCATCCACACCGGCTGCCCAGGGATGCAAATCCTGTCTTGCTGTCCCAGAGCCCCCCCTGCAATCCCCTCCTGGGGTCTCAAGTTCAGGGAGTTTGCTTTAATACATATATAATATATTTTAACACATATTTAGTATAATATTTAATCTATATTATATAAATTTAACATAGTATTTAATTTAATATATATTGTATTTAATTTAATATATATTTAATATACTATTTACTGTTTAATTTAATATTTATTATTTAATATATAAATTTAATTTCTATTTTACTATATTTTATATATATTTTTTTAATGTTACGTCTTCCCCTGGCAACTTTTCAGCCCTTAACTCTTCATTCAATTCCTCCTGGAGGAAAAGGCACCGCCAGGGTGGTTTTGGGGTTGTTCTGTCCCCACAGAGGGGGTCCATCCTCACCCTGGTGCTTCCATCCTTTCCCTGTGTCCTTCCCCAGGGCCCCTCTCCCTTCCCAGGGAAAAGCAGGGCAGCTCGGAAAAGGCTCATTTTTCCAACGTTTGCAGCACTGCCAGGTAATTCTCTCCCAGCAAGGCTCCCAAATGCAGCCTTGAAATCCCAGAGCCGCCTTCAGAAGGAAGGAGGAAATTAACTCCTGCCTTTTATTGTCGGGGTGTCCTGCGAGGGGGTTGTTTGGGAACGAGCAGCGTTTGGTTGTTTCAGGTGGTTTTTCTTGACTTTGGAGGGGGGTTGTCCTCGGTGGGACACTCCACGGTGGCAGCAGGGCAGGAGAATGCCGCGGTCAGCGGAGCCAGCGGGGCAGGAATGATGTAACTGCAGAGGGAAGGGACTTCTGAAAGCACTGGCGAGTTCTTGAGAGCTTGTTTCGATTCAAAGCCAGTCCCTGCCATTGCTGTGGAGCCTTTCAGGCCATTTCCCCTCACTCTCCCTGCGTTTTTAAAAGCACTGGGAGAGCTCCGGTTAAAATGCGCGATGGGGGTGTTGTTTGTTGTTGTGGGGGGGGAAACCACCAAACCAAAACCAAGGCAGTCTTGCATTATCTGCTTTGTGTGCCGCTATCAGCACGGCCTCTTTCTTTTCTGGTTTTTCCTGGGGTGTTTTATCCCCAGGGGAGCCCCAGCATCGCCTCCAGGGCTGCCCCAAGCTCCCTCCCTGCTCCTCCACAGAAAGGCTGACTCGTTTTATACTGCTTCAGCCAAGACCTGCCTTCTGCACTGATGTCAGCACTCAGGGCGGGACTTTTCCAGCCTTGTGGGTTTGGGGATTTTCTTTTTTTTTTTCTTTTTTTTTTTTTTTCTTTTTTTTTTTTTTTCTTTTGGACAATCCTGGCAAAATTCCTGAGCAAAGTTTTTTTTTTTTTTTTTTTTCTTCTTCTTCTTCTCCTTTCTTTTTTTTTTTTTTTTTCTCTCGAGCAGCCCCTATCCATGTGCTGCCTCCGAGCCGCTCTCTTATTACTGCTCACTTCCTGAAAGGAGACTTTTTAGCAAAGCCTCCAACTCCAGCTCTGCCTGGGTCTGACAGAAGAAGTTTCATAAGGAAGGCAACACAAACCCTCAGCCTGGAAACTTTCTGACACGCGCAGGGCTGAGGGGGAGAGAGGAGCTTTTGGCTGCTGCTGGGAAAAAGAAGAGGAAAAAAAAAAAAGAGAAGCTGAAGGAATTAAAAGGGGGAAAAAAAAGAAGAAAGAAGGGAAAGTACTCGAAAAGGTAAAACACTCTTTAAAATAATTTTTCCAGAGGAGACTCTTTGAGGTTGGAGTGGGGTGGTCTGGGGTGGAGGGAATGCGAATGTTCTTTGAAATCAGAACCGTCTCCCTGGAGAAGGAATGAGCCTGGAGAGCCTTGCACGCTGGAAAAACATTTATGAGAATGAAAACCATGTTCACCCTTCTCCAACATTCAGAGTTTCCATAAAAACGCAGGCTTGTGTTTCAAAGTGGCTGCAGGCAGCAGGAGCCGGGCTCTCGTGCGCTGCCTCCCTCGCCTTCCCCGGCCCCTCTTTTTAATTGTATTAACCCCGGGATCGAATGTTTGCCTCTCTAAACCCCAAATCTGCTCTGCTGAGCTGCCCGGGGCGAAGCTCTCAATTACAGAGAGCAGCAGCTCCAAGCCCTGCTGCAGAATGAAACGTTCCTTGCTGCCTTCATTCCTGAGAATAAACACAGCCCGCGCTCCCTCTCCCTTCTTTCCCTGTCTCTCTCTCCATCTTCAGGAGCTGCCAATGCCTCTCTCCCTCCTGATGTGCTCAGAGGATTATAAAGAGTCTGCCCTGAAAAAGTTGCAGTGTCACTGACTCCGTGTGCATCCCCAGGAGCTCGGCCCCACTGCTCTGCTCGCTTCTTTCTTTGCTTTGATTATGTTTTAAAGGTGTTTTTTAATCGTATTTTTTTTTAATCAATCCCTCAGAAGATGTTATTTTAAACATCAAAGTAAATATTAGTGGTGGTGAGATGCCAAAAGATTATCTCATTAGAGCTGAAGGAGCTGGGCTATAAATAGAAAGGAGTTTATAAAATAACCTTGGCAAATATCTTCCAGAGGGGAAGAACCAACCAAGAGGGAAGTGTTGAGCTGTGCTGGGGGCAGGTAAATGTAAAATTTCACACCGAGGCCCATTTTTAGGAACTTTTTTGTGGTCAAGATGCGAACCTCAGGGGGCGTTTGTGTTCCTCCTGCAATCCCTGCCAACATCCCTGGTGCTGGAGACCAGCAGAGCTCTGGTTCTGGTCGTGCTCGGTTTTATCCTCCTTAGCAGCACCCAGTGGTGCCAGGATGGGATGCTGGGCATGGCAGGGAGGGCTCTGGGGAACCTCTGTTCCCTCAGGTGGAAGGGGAAACGCTCTGTGGGACAGCCAGGTGATTCCCAGCACCGGGATATTCCCCGAGCTGGGACCAGCCTTGCCGGGACTGCTCCGAAATGCCTCCATCAGGGAGCTTCCCGCAGTCCTTGAGAGGTTCTTCCCAAAGTTTCTCCATATATGGAACGTGCTGAGTGCTCCAGTTGCTCCATCCTCAGCCTCCCGCTGTTCCTGCTTCGCCCCAGGGCAGCACCCTCTGCTCCCTTCCTCCTCCCGAGATCCCAAAAACCTCCCGGCGCCTCTCTGGGGCGGCTCCAGCTGCATTCCCCACGCGGCTGCTGCTGGGGTGGAATGGGAAAGGTGCTGTCATCTCCTGCAAATCAGCTCTGCCCGGATAAGGCTGGGGGGGCTGAGCTGTTTCGTTTGGCACCGGGAGGCCCCGATAAGCCGGGCCTAAGCAGCCGTGAGAGGCTGAAGAGGAGCCCTGAGGGGAGGAAGGTGCTGCTGCTCAACATAAACTGTGTCTGTTTCTCCAACCTGAAACATGAGAGGCTCTCTTATCACCCATGGCTCCAGGCCACCCAGGGACTGCTGGGGAGGAGCTGCTGTTCTCACCATTCCATGGAATCCTGGTCCAGGGACAGCCTGGGCGCCTCTTCCTGAAGGAGCAGCTCCATGGAGGGTCCTCAGCACAGGATGATTCCATGCAAACCCTTATCTGAAGCTTATCTGAAACCTCCGACTCCAAACCCCACTTTTCTTGCCAAGTTTCCAGCAATTAATTCCTTCTGAGCTGGGAGCACCGCAGGATGTGTTTGTCACGTCCTGCCCTGCCTCAATCTTGGGTTAACACAAGATGAGCTCAAAACAAACAGGATTGGGACAAAATCTGTCACGTTTTCAAGAAGCAGTTGGCTGGGTGATGTCAGCTCAGATGTGCTGAAGACACACAATGCAGAGAAGTCTTCGCTTGACCCCACCACTGTAGGAAATGTTTGCAGGGCGAGGAGTTACAAACATTTCCCAGGAATCTGTGAGCAGGTCGGATCCCATGCGGGAGAGAGACACATGGGAAACCACCAGCCTGGATGCAGCCTTGTTTTCCAGCACTGAGGGAGGTTTAAAGGGACACCATCCAAGCCAATTTTCCCATCTTGGTTCCTGTGAGGGCCTTCAATGAAATCTGCAGCCAACTGAAGGGTTGGTAGAGTCTCCACTGGGAAACTGCTGGAATATTTTAGCTCTGTCTGACTTCAGTGGAGCAACATCAGTGCAGAGTCTCCATCCAGATGCTCCACTGCTGCTCCTCTCTCACCTTCTGCATCCTCCCAGGCTGGCAAATGCTTGGAATATTCTATATCTGACTACTCAGCATTTTTAATGGAATCATGGAATGGTTTGGGTTGGAAGGAACCTTAAAGCTCATCCAGTCCCACCCCTGCCTTGGGCAAGGACACCTTCCACTGCCCCAGATTGCTCCAAGCCCTGTCCCACCTGGCCTTGGACACTTCCAAGGATGGGACATCCGCAGCTTTATACTTCTGTTTATCACCCATTATCAATACTGTGTTTCCTACTCTTACATTGCAGCTTAATTTAAAAGGAAAAATTTCTTAAAATTAATCTATTCCTGTGTAGTCCTGCAAATCTTTCTGAACTCAAACTCTCCTAAATGTTGGTCCCAAATGAGCTAAACTGGCAGGTCAAGTCCTGGCCTCCTCCTGTGGGATTTGTGACCTCGGTGGGAAGTGGCTTCGACCGAAATGTAAATGCAGAGGATGAGTTCAGTCCTGTCAGAGCTGGGGACTCTTCATTCCCTGGCAATGGAGGAAGGAGCTGCATCTGGGCCACACCACCTGGGCTACATTTCCCTGAGTGAAAAGAACCTACAGGGAGAGGAAAAGGAAAATCTCTGCCCAGCAGATCTCCTGGAGCTCCCAAGGAGCCAGAGCCTGGACACGATCTGCAGGTCTGTAAGGGCTGGAGGGATTCCACAGCTGCAGTGTTCTGCAGGGCTTCATCCCACAGGAGGCATCCCTGCTCCTGCAGGGCTCCCCTGGCATGGGGGTGATGCCTCAAGGAGCTGGAACAGAGGTTGGATGGAGTTCAGAGGAATAAAGTGAGTATTTATTGAAGAGCCTTCCAAGGCCACACCCTGGCAGTATCACAGCCACAGTCGTGGCTCTGCCTGGATGCCCCCAGGATGGAAGCAGAAAGGGCTTGGTCACGAGATCTCACATTTTTATAAGTTTTAGTCAATTTGCATATAGGAGTTAACTGTCCAATTAATAGATTCAAATGATGAAGTTTCATCCTCCTTGCTTGCGTGCCTGCCCTCCTCTTTTCATGTTGTCCATGCTTTGGGCCTGAAGTTTGAAGGGATTGTCCTTGAGTCTCTAGCTGGAATAGGATCGTTCTGTCTTCACCACCCTGCGAAAAGATCCTAGTATAAATCCTATAGTCTCCGTATATATCCTATATATAGGATATATGTAGGATATAGGAGATATATACATATATCCTATATATATCCTTAATATAAAGCTAAAAGCTGCACACCACAACAGAACAGAAAAACTCAAAACCCAAGGTATCAGGGTGACCTGGCCTGGGGGCTGTGGGTGCCTCTGTCATGGTCACTGCCCTGCACTGAGGGACCCCGGGGTCATTGCTGGGGGTGATCCCATGGCCTTGCACCCACTGTCACCTTGGCTGTCACCAAATCCCTCTGTGCTTTGTCCTGCTCTGGAAGGAACACTTTCTCTGTGTCATCCCTTCTCTGACTGGTTCTGCTTTCCTGGGAGGACAGGCAGGCCCAAATTGGCTCTGCTGCTTTAGGGTCCCACTCCAGAGCTCCCTGCATTTCCTCCTGTGACCCTCTGGGACAGGCTGGGCTGTGAGGTCCTGATCTAACACAAAGGGAACTCAGTTCTGACAGTGGGATGGGACCAAAGACCCCCTCGTGTCCCTTCCAACCTCATTTTTCTTTAATTCAGCCTGGCAGGAGCAGCTCAGCCCAAGGGGAGCTGGAGCTGGGCCATGCTGTGGATTTGTCCCCCTGGCCAGGACTGGGCCATTGCTGGGGCAGTGCTGGGTGAGGCTGTGCTGTGACAGTGACAGAAGGAGCTGCTGAGCCCTGGGCTCACTGCAGGTCCCTCAGTGCTTCTCACTGCCCTGCTGGGCAGCAGGAATCACCTCAGAGGCTTTTCTTGGGAAGTTCAGCAGAGCTCTCCTGTCTCTCCAGCTCCAGCCCAAGACTGTGAGTGCACAAGGTGTGGCACCTGGTGACAGGGGCTGTAGGGGGACTGTGTCCTCCTCTGTAGCACTTCCAGCCTGATAACCAGACACGTCTTTCTTCTCTGTGAGGGTGGGCAGGCCCTGGCACAGGGTGCCCAGAGCAGCTGGGGCTGCCCCTGGATCCCTGGCAGTGTCCAAGGCCAGGTTGGACAGGGCTTGGAGCAGCCTGGGACAGTGGAAGGTGTCCCTGCCCATGGCAGGGGAATGGAACTAAATGAGCTTTAAGATCCCTTCTCACCCAAGCCATTCTGTGCCTGGGGTATGGCCCTGTCCTACAGCCTGGCTGACGAGGAGCGAAACTCAGTGTGTGAGAGCTGTGACAGCTGCTTGGGAGCTGGAGTTGCACAAACCACATAAACCTGCCTCAGCTGGGACTCACAGCACGGAGCAGCTCCCTCCTGGAGAGGGCCGGGGTGGTTATGCAGGTGAGCACAGCTCGCTGTTGGCACACGAGGGTGTTTGTCTTTATGCAAGCCCAGGGCTCGGCTGGGTTGTGTAAGCACCGGGACGGCTGGAGGGGAGCTGCGGGAGCCAGCCCTGCCGGGATGGGGATGAGAGCCAGCCCTGCCGGGATAGAGAGAAGCCAGCCCTGCCAGCATGGAGAGAGGAACCAGCCCTGCCGGGATGGGGATGAGCTAGCCCGGCCGGGATGAAGAGAGGAGCCAGCCCTGCCGGGATGAAGAGAGGAGCCAGCCCTGCCGGGATGGAGAGAGGAGCCAGCCCTGCCAGGATGGGGATGAGCTAGCCCTGCCGGCATGGGGATGAGAGCCAGCCCTGCCGGGATGGAGAGAGGAAACAGCCCTGCCGGGATGAAGAGAGGAGCCAGCCCTGCCGGGATGGGGATGAGAGCCAGCCCTGCCAGGATGGACATGAGCCAGCAGTGCCAGGATGGAGAGAGGAGCCAGCCCTGCTGGGATGGGGATGAACCAGCCCTGCTGGGATGGGGATGAACCAGCCCTGCCAGGATGGAGAGAGGAGCCAGCCCTGCCGGGATGGGGATGAGAGCCAGCCCTGCCAGGATGGACATGAGCCAGCAGGGCCAGGATGGAGAGAGGAGCCAGCCCTGCTGGGATGGGGATGAACCAGTCATGCCAGGATGGGGATGAACCAGCCCTGTCAGGATGGAGAGAGGAGCCAGCCCTGCCGGGATGGGGATGAACCAGCCCTGCCAGGATGGGGATGAACCAGCCATGCTGGGATGGGGACAAACCAGCAGTGCCAGGATGGAGAGAGGAGCCAGCCCTGCTGGGATGGGGATGAACCAGTCATGCCAGGATGGAGAGAGGATCCGGCCCTGCCAGGATGGGGATGAACCAGCCCTGCCAGGATGGGGATGAACCGGCCCTGCCAGGATGGAGGTGGCTGGGTCTGCGTGTGCTTCCCTGCCTGCTCTGAGGTGTGAGTGCTCCTGGCCTTTCCCAGAGCCCTTTCCTGGCAGAGCCCTGCTGCTGCTCCGTGCTGGGAGGAGCAGCAGGAGCACAGGGAGAGCTGCCTGTGCACAAGCCCAGGAGGTCTGGATTCTCTCCTGGCTGTGCTGAACCCCACACAGAGGGAGCATTTCATGGAGGCAGAGGTGGCCACAGAGGTGCTGGGTATAAAAATGACATTTGTGCATGGAATATCTGTATTCCATGGATGGCAGGACACGGGAGGGTGGGCATCAGATCTGTCTGCAGGTAGTGTGTGCAGATAAAGAGTTACCAATGTGCAGATAACATCGATCCCCATGCAGATAACGTGTATTCCCATGCAGATAGCATGTATCTTCATGCTGATAACACGTTATCACATGCAGATAACGCATATCCATGCCCAGATAATGTCTATGCCCATGCAGAGAAGATCTATTCCATGCAGACAGCATGAATCCTCATGCTGATAACATGTTATCACAGGAAGATAATGAGTATCCATACCCAGATAATGTCTATGCCCATGCAGAGAAGATCTATTCCATGCAGACAGCGTGTATCCTCATGCTGATAACGTGTTATCACATGCAGATAACGTGTATCCATGTGCAAATAGCATAAAAACTCCACGTATCTACATCCCCTTGCACACAAGCAGCTGCAGCTGCATGTGGGTGACATGCGTGTCCCTCCACTCACGGGACATGTGTGTCCCTGTGTGGTGGGGGATGCACTCCATTAATGACTGGCTCTCCATTAATGACTGGCACGCTGTTAATGACTGCCCAGCCTCTCTCTAATCCCGCCGCTCTGTGCCTGGCTGCAGCCAGCGAGGAGAGCGATGGCAGAGCGCCAGCAAGTCTGGGTCACATGGAGAGGCTCCAAACTATTGCATAAGTCCTGTCTGAGAGTGGACCTGCCTGGTGGAGTCCTCTCCTGAAAGCAGGAGGAGTCCCAGGATGGGAGCACTGGGAATCTCAGTGCCCACCTTCCAGCGGGCTGGAATGGTGGCACGGCTCTGGCAGCTCCAGCAGGGCCCAGCCCTGCCCCGGGCCCAGCTCCCCATCCCGAGGAGGATCCCAGCTGGCACTTCCCTCCCGCTTTCCTGCTGAGGACCTCCGAGCATTTTACCACACTTGGAGAAGTGCAATGACCCCGGCGTTCCAGATAGGGCCAGCTCCTTATGTAACACAGGGATAGGATTTCCAGAGAGCCAAGCCGGCGGTGTCAGAGCGAGGTCGCTGCTCCCAGCTCTCCTCTCGCTGCCCTGGCTTTGGCACAAGCTCCTTTTGCCCCTTTGCTGGCAAAATTAAAGATTTTGGAGAGGAGCAAAGTGGGGACATGCAGCCCTTTCCTCACCAAGATTGCACTGAATAGATTTGACTGTAAAATAATTATCGTGTTTTTGAAAAAAAAAAAAAACTCCTCCCACATAGTGCTGGAGTGAGCCCAAAGCCCCGTGAAGCTGCTGTACAAAGGGATGCAGGGTGTGCCCGGCCAGAGCACAGCAGGGCCGGCTGTGGAGCACCACGGAGAGCCTGGAAGAGGGAGCAGCTGCTCCAAAGGCAGGGAGAGTGTGCCCTTGGCACCCAGGCTGGCACCGGGGTGCTGGCAGGGGGACAGAGACCCCGGATCAGACCCCTCAGCTCTCAGGGTCACACTGGCAGTGTCGTTCTGCATTTCCCACATTGCTGGGGAGTGCCTTTGGATGGGGTTGGATCTGATTTTAGCGGTGTGAAAACGGCACCTCCCCTCCTGGGAAGCTGAAATGGGACCCGCAGTCACTGGGGTGTGCAAAGAACAGCTCTTGGAGGGAGGTGAATCAGCCCTCGAAAGGAGAGGGGCTGCACTGTGCATCCCGGGTCCCCTCCCAGCCCGAGGGGTCAGCAGGGAAGGGACAGGCAGAGTTGGCATTGCACCAGCTGGGATTAGTGGCAGGGGCGAGCAGAGGGGTTGCAGGGCAGCTGAAGGGTGGCTGTGCAGGCAGGAGCCCCCCCAGGGCTGGAGGCTGCAGTGTTCTGGGAACAGGGAAAACTCCATGTTTCTAATTCTTCACTCGCTGTGGCCTCAGAGAGGCCACACTTGGAGCAGCGGAGCAGATTATGGCTCAAGTTCTTATTTTGTGCTCTGCAGACCTGTGACTTTAACCCTTTTCTCACAGTTTGCAGATGCTCCTGGCAGCAAAAATGCTGATTTCTGTGGGTTTAACCCCTAGTGCTGCCCTAGAGCTGAGAAATGATTTCCCAGTGGAAGTCCTGTCGTGATGGGCGAGATGACTGCGGGGAGACTTCTGCCATCTGCAGCTCAGCATGTTTCCCACTTGGCAGCCCAGCCAAATATTTTGTCGGGAATATCAGGACGTTCTCCTGCTGGAAGCCGGGGAGGTCTCTCTCTCGGACAACTTTGCATCCCGCACGTGCTCAGCCCGTGCCGCGGGAGCAGCAGCCTGCAGTGGGGTGCAGGGCTGTTTGTTCCCTCCTCAGGAACGTGCAGGAACCTGCCAGGAGCTGGGAGCTGGGTGCTGGCTGAGCACGCACGGAACACCCAGAGCCCCGGGGAGTGCAGGGGTGAGACCCCCCCCAGAAAACACAGAAATGCAGCAGCAGCTGCGAGGGACCTGCCCCTGCCAGGCCCTGGGGTGTGCAGAGAGAGCCCAAAGATAGGAGGAGCAGGGATGTAGAGATGATGAGAAGGGTTTGAACATCGCTGGCCGGGCCAGGGAGGGATTGTCCCACTCTGCTCTGCACTGGGGCAGCCTCACCTCCAGCGCTGGGGGCACTTTGGGCACCACAAGGTCCGAAGGATCCAAAGCTGTTGGCGAGTGTCCCAAGGAGGGACACGGAGCTGGGGAAGGGTCTGAGGAGCGGCTGAGGGCACTTGGCTTGTTCAGCTGCAGCACAGGAGACTGAGGGGAGGCTCCTCGGGGGCTGCAGCTCCTCCCGAGGGGAGGCAGAGGGGCAGGGGCTGAGCTCTGCTCTGGGACAGGGACAGGAGCCCAGGAAGGGCTGGAGCTGGGCCAGGGCTTGGCATGGAGCTCAGGGAAAGGTTCTTCCCCCCGAGGGTGCTGGCACTGCCCAGGCTCCCCAGGGAATGGTCCCGGCCCCAAGTCTGCCAGAGCTGCAGGAGCGTTTGGACAGCGCTGCCAGGGATGCTCAGGGTGGGGTGTTGGGGTGTCTGTGCAGGGACAGGACTGGGCTGATGATCCCTGAGGGTCCCTTCCAGCTCAGGATGTTCTGCGATCTTTGATTCTGTGATTCTAGAGCCCCAGGAGCAGCTGAGGGAGCTGGGAAAGGGGCTCAGCCTGGAGAAAAGGAGGCTCAGGGGGATGTTGTGGCTCTGCCCAACTCCTGACAGGAGGGGACAGCCAGGGGATCGGGCTCTGCTCCCAGGGAACAAGCAATGGGAAACAGCCCCAAATTGCCCCAGGAGATGTTCAGATTGGATATGAGGAAAAATTTCTTCGTTGGAAGGGTGAAAGATGATTCCAGCTGAGGTTTTACAGCCAAAACCTGTGGCCCTCTGATGATTTGTGAAGGCTGCTCTAGAACAGGGACTGGACAGAGCTAAAGAATAAAGTAGGGATTTATTAAAAGGCCTCAATGGATCCGCCTTGGGCAGCACAAGAGCCCAGCCAGGGCTCCACCCAAGATGAACCAAAATGGTCACAAAATGCACGACTGCTCACAGGGTCTCTCACTTTTAGAAGTTCTGCTCCATTTGCATATTGGAGTTCATTGTCCCATTCCAGCTCCAGCCCACACAGTCCCATCCTGCTTGTTTTTCTCTCTTCATTCCACGTTGTTTGTGCTCTTGGGCCTGATTTTTGGATCATTTGTCCTTGGTCCCCAGCTAGAGAAGGAATTGTTTTGTCTCCCTGCTCTGTACAGAGAGCTCACCATCCCCTGATATGAAGCCCAGACCCACACACTAAAACAGCTCAGAATCTGAAAAATAGGAAAGCTCAAACCTGAGGCATCACCTCCACGAAGCAGTGACAGCAGGTGACAGGGGCTCTGTTCTTCAGGTGACTTTAGGAGCAGCACCCAGGAGCTACAGGCACTGAGGGGCTGTTGTGTGTCCTGGAGGGCAGCTGGGAGCCCAGCAGCAGGAGAGAGCCCACCACGGCTACAGGGTAGTGTGGGTGGTGGGAAACCTGAAAAACCTGCTGCTGCTGCCAAGTGTCCTCGCTGCACTGGCACAGCCCCATAGCCCAAATCCCAGTCCCTGCTGTGTTTAACTTGGATTCTGTAGAAAATGAGGCCCGTGGGGCTGGCCTGGGGCTCACAGCTCTTCCCCCCAGAGATAAACTTTGACCTGGTGGAACAAGTCCCAGGCTGGAGCAGCTGGAGGAGCAGAAACCCCTGCAGTGCTGTCTGCAGGGGCTGCCAGGGCTGCTGCGGGGCTGAGCAGCCCCTTGGGAGGGTCAGGGGGCACCTGGCGCCAAAAAGGGGCCAAGCTGTGAGATGTGGCACCAGATAACCCCGATAGCCCCAGTGTGCTTATGGGGTAGTGTCAGTTCCCTGTTTTACACAAGGATAAAAGAACCTTGAGGCTTTCATGCCTTAAAATAACACAGCCCAGAACTGCTGTTGGGGTGGTGCAGCTGTGGGGTCCTGCTCCCTCTGTGTTCTCACTGTTCCTAGTGCTCCCCCTGGGGTGCTGCTCTCGCTTTCCACTGCTCCCAGTGCTCCCATGTCTGAAAGATGTCAGTGGAAGGCCTGGCAGGGAGAGCACTAAAAGTATTTCCTCCCCCCAGGGCAAGCTGGAAGCAGAAATCTGTGTTTGTATTTATTTCTCCCTCAGAAAAAAAAAAATAAAAAAAAAAAGGGGGAAAAGGACACCTGAGCTCATAATTTGCAAAAGTTGGATGAGAAACCTGGAAGCCGCCGGGCCCTGCATCTTTAAAAGCAGTTAAATTCCTCTTCCCTGCACTAGGAGGCACCTTGAACCTTCCTCTTGGCCCCGAGCATCGCCCATCTGCTTCCTATTACCTTCCCCGGCGCTGCCTGGAGCCGGCCCAGCAGCCGGGCTTGCGGGGAGCTCTGTCTGCAGCGCCGGCCTGAAACTGGGAGCAACTCTCATCTGCCTCCTCCTCCTCCTCCTCCTTCTCTTCTCGCTTCATCCCAGCTGGAATTTCACCCCCCGCCTTCCCCAGCGCCTTCCTTCCCGGGTGGCAGGAGGTGAGCTGGCCGCGGTGGTGGCATTGTCCCCTGGTGTCGCTCGGCCAAAGCCACCCTTGGCACCGGGAGCCGGGAGCGTCAGCCCGAGCCGAGCCTGCCAAGGACAACGAATTCCTTGGGAAGGAGCAAATCGGAAGCGGCCCAAGCGAGGGAGGCACGAGACTGGAGAGGTCACGCCGTGTCCCCGAGCTGTCCCCGAGCTCCCCCGGCCCAGCCCGTGGCACCCCCGTGTCCCGCCAGGGCTCCGCGATCCTCGGCATCGTGCTGCGAGCTGCAAAGTGAGGTTATGGAAAACTTGGTAGGGATGGAAGTACCAGGGCTCCCCCGGCTCTCTGCTCCTTCCTCTGGGTGCTCCTCCTGCTCCTCGGAGCTGGATCTGCCCATGGGGAGAGGAGTAGGATTCACCTGTGAGGAGAACATCTTCCTCCAGGTGCTCCAGGTGCTCCTCAGAGCTGGATCTGCCCATGGGGAGAGGAGCAGGATTCACCTGTGAGGAGAACATCTTCTTCCAGGTGCTCCAGGTGCTCCTCAGAGCTGGATCTGCCCATGGGGAGAGGAGCAGAATTCACCTGTGAGGAGAACATCTTCTTCCAGGTGCTCCAGGTGCTCCTCAGAGCTGTATCTGCCCATGGGGAGAGGAGCAGGATTCACCTGTGAGGAGAACACCTTCCTCCAGGTGCTCCTCAGAGCTGGATCTGCCCATGGGAAGAGGAGCAGGATTCACCTGTGAGGAGAACACCTTCCTCCAGGTGCTCCTCAGAGCTGGATCTGCCCATGGGGAGAGGAGCAGGATCCACCTGTGAGGAGAACACCTTCCTCCAGGTGCTCCTCAGAGCTGGATCCACCTGTGAGGAGAGCACCTTCCTCCGGGTGCTCCGGGTACTCCTTGGAGCTGGATCCACCTGTGAGGAAAGGACCTTCCTCCTTGCTCCTCGGAGCTGGATCCACCTGTGAGGAGAGCACATTCATCCAGGTGCTCCGGGTACTCCTCAGAGCTGGATCCACCCGTGGGATGAGCACCTCTCTCCAGGTGCTCCTCGGAGCTGGATCTGCCCATGGGGAGAGGAGCAGGATTCACCTGTGAGGAGAACACCTTCCTCCAGGTGCTCCTCAGAGCTGGATCCACCTGTGAGGAGAGCACATTCATCCAGGTTCTCCGGGTACTCCTCGGAGCTGGATCCACCCGTGGGATGAGCACCTCTCTCCAGGTGCTCCTCGGAGCTGGATCTGCCCATGGGGAGAGGAGCAGGATCCACCTGTGAGGAAAGAACCTTCCTCCGGATGCTCCTCCTGCTCCTCGGCTTTGGGAGTGAAGCCCCGCCGGGAAGGGGCCGTGTTTTCCCCGCTGCCTGCCGGGAGGGATCGCAGCCGGGCCCTTCCCCCAGCCCGGCCCGCAGGAATTTTGCAGCTGTAATTCTGCCTTGTGCTGCTCCCAACGCGTCTCCTTCCCCCAAGGTCAAGGCTGAGGGCTCCTGGCGCCGGGGCTCCTTCCCGGCCGCTGTTGCTGTTCCGGGGGATGCTGAGCAGCCGGGAAGGGCAGGGGGGACACGGAGGCACCGCGGAGGGTCATGGAGAGGCGGGGGGAGGACGGGAAGCCTGGAGGAACAGGGTTTGACAGCTGGAAAACAGGGGGAAATCAGTCGTGTGAAGCCCAGGAGAAAATACACTCTAGATGGGCTCCGTGGGCTTTGGAGCAGTGATAGGATTGAAAAGCTGGAATGGCGAGCTTTGGGAGATGCTGAAAAATGCTGATTTAGGCGAGGGCTTTGCTTTCAATTTCTCCCTTTTCCAGCCCAATTCCCACAGCCCTCACGTCCCTTGGCTCTGCCCTCGCTGTGGCACCACGGGTGATGCTGTCACCGGATCTCAGCATCCTCTTTTGGGGGTGCAATGGGGCAGAATTCCTGCCCCAACCCTCTTCCCCCCACTCCCTGATTCCCGTTACCTGTCACAGAGAACAGGAGCAGCCCAAGGTGGGACTGCCCCTCTCTCAGGCAGTTTATTCTCAGGGCCACTCACAGGATGCACAATTTTGGAGGCCACCATCCTGTTGTGCCTAGGATTTGCAGAGGAAAACCTGGCAAATGGCCCCAGATGGGACTGGGTAGTCCAGGCCAAGGCCTCAGCAAGGATCTTTGGCCATTCTTAACTGTAAATAAGCAGTGAAAAATCTTAATCTTTAAATTATGCAATCCAAATTGTGTTTAAAGCTGCGTGTTTCATCTCTCACCGTTTCTGCCTAGTAGGAGAAAAAAAAACATTAATTTAGGTTAATTTAAGCTGAAGGAGGGGAGATTTAGATGAGATTTTAGGAAGAAATCCTTCCTTGTGAGGTTGCCCAGAGCAGCTGTGGCTGCCCCTGGATCCCTGGCAGTGTCCAGGGCCGGGCTGGATGGGGCTTGGAGCAGCCTGGGGTAGTAGAAGGTGTCTGCCCCTGTGGAATGAGATGAACTTCAAGATCCTTCCCAACCCAAACCATTCTGTGACTTCCATGATAAATTTGGGGTAGGAATCATCTCCTGGATTTCCCCTTGTACCTCCCCTACACCACCTCTGGCCTGTGCTGGGTGTCATCCCTGCAGCACAAATACCATTCATGGCACAGTAAAGATGGAAAAACAGGAGCAGAAATTCACTTTCAGGGATTCAGACTCCCATAAGGACACGAAGGGAGCACAGCAGATGCCAGGAGGACCCAGCTCCCCTGCCCTGGGCTGTTTAAATCAGCCCAGAGCACAGCAAGGCAGGGGTTAAGCGTTTCCTTACTGGATAAGGACCACACACAGGCCCTGGCTGCTGACACCTTTGCAAAGAGCACCCTCCTCCCATCTCCAGCCTCTTCCCCTGCTCGGGAGCTCATCCCGCCTTTCCTGGGGATTTCAACCCGGGGAGCTCATCCCGCCTTTCCCGGGGAGTTCATCATGCTTTTCCCAGGAGCTCATCCCGCCTTTCCTGGGGAGCTCATCCCGGGGAGCTCACCCTGCCTTTCCTGAGGAGTTCATCCCGCCATTCCCGGGAGCTCATCCTGCCTTTCCCGGCGAGCTCATCCCGCCTTTCCTGGGGAGCTCATCCCTCTTTTCCTGGGGAACTCATCCCGCTTTTCCCGGGGAGCTCATCCCGCCTTTCCTGAGAGCTCATCCCGGGGAGCTCACCCTGCCTTTCCCGGGTGTTCATCCTGCCATTCCCGGCGAGCTCATCCCGCCTTTCCTGGAGAGCTCATCCCGCTTTTCCTGGGGAAGTCATCCCACTTTTCCCGGGGAGCTCATGTCGCCTTTCCTGGGATCTCATCCCGCTTTTCCTGGGAGCTCATCCCGGGGAGCTCATCCTGCCATTCCCGGGAGTTCATCCCGCCTTTCCCGGGAGCTCATCCTGCCATTCCCGGGAGTTCATCCCACCTTTCCCGGGAGTCCATCCCGCCTTTCCCAGGAGTCCATCCCGCCTTTCCCAGGAGTCCATCCCGCCGTCCCCAGCCCTGCTCCAGCCCGTGGGATCTGCCTCCGCTGCAGGGAGGTTTGGGTTTGGCTGCTGGGCTGCCCTGCAGCGTCACCGCTGGGATATTTGGGATTCTCTGGGAGGTGAGGGATGGGCCGCACTCATCCCATACTCATGGAATGGGTGGGAAGAAGAAAACCCCACGGGCTTTGTGCAAGTCCCCAGCACGATTCGAGTTTGATGTAATCGCCTCAGACTGAGTGGAAATTCTCTGCAAGCCAGGAATCTTTCACCGGAGCAATTAGCAGAGCATTTTAAAGAACAAATGCGATTGTAATCTCGGGATCCATTTGTGGATGGGGTTGAGGATGAGTTCCCTGAATGGGTTCTTTGTTTTCTATCACTTTTTTAGGTTCAGCCAGTACTCTTTGAGAGCAAGTGCTCTTCCCTCAGTCCGGTGACAGTCATTAAAGTGAGTTTGAAATCCAGAGAAACCCAGGAGAGGATTTCTGGGTTGCTGCTCACCACCCCCCTGCCAGTGCTGTTATTTCCTGCTCTCTTTAAGGGATCAGGTGACCCAGAGCACTCTTGGAACTGCTCTTCCCCGAGGGCGCTGCCACAGGATAAAGGATTCCCATTGATCCTGAGCTGTTTCCGCAAGTACCAGATAAATCCCAGCTGGGAGAACCCCTGGGAGTGCAGTGCGGAGCAGGAGCTGATGGGGTTAATCCATCCTCAAACCCTTCCCATCCTTTTCTCCTCCATCCCACTCCTGCCTTCTCCAGGACCCCACTTTCCTCATTCATCCCCCTGCCCGCCTGGAGTCCTTTCCTCCATCCCTGGGCTCATCCCCGCTCTCACCCGCAGGGGCGATGCCGGCGCTGGGGACGAGCCCGTGCTGACCCCGCGGTGCTGGCCTGGCGCTGCCCACCCCCGCCGGCCTCGGGAGAGCACGGAGCGGCCGAGGATGCCTGCGGAGGGACCCGGGACTCCTCTCTGGACATAAGGGGTGGCCGAGGGAGAGACATGTGGGGACAGCGCCCTCCCAGCCGGCACAGATCTCCCTGCTCCGACACGAGCGGCGCTGACCATGGCCACAGCTTGGAGGCTCCTCACCTGGACCGTCACCCTCGGCCTGGCCGGGGGCACCTTCCCCGGCTTCCCCTTCCAGTCACAAGGTAGGGACGGGATGGGATGGGATGGTGTAGTGGTTTGGTTGTGTCCAGAGTGACAACCCTGAGGAGATGCAGTGTCCAGCCCCACAACACCACCAGCTTCCCACACACCACCTCACCCTCGGCTCTGGACACGTTTTTCCTCCTGGAAGTGCCTTTCAGGTCAGGATCAGAGCCTCCAGCCCCGAGTCCCAGGTGCTTTGTAGCCACAGCGAGCACAAACCACCCTCTGAGTCACTCTTTTCCAAGCCCACGTGGACTGCAAGGAGGCAAAAAGGAAAACAAAACACTTCCGACAGCAAATTTTTCCAAGCCTGAAGTCATTTGTAAGTGCAAAAAGTCACCCTTGTTTGTCCAGCCTCATCACAGGGAAGTGCTGGGATGCAGGAAAAGCTGGAGCACAGGAAGTTAAAACCCTAATAATTAATTCTGGTAAGGCAGAGGTGCCAGGAGTGTTTGTGGTCGGGAAAGATGGGAGCTCAGCCCTAATCCCAGAGGGTGGAAGGGCTGTCCCATTCCTGGTGGCCAAGGAAACCACTCTGTCAGGCTCCCACACAGGAAAACAGAGGAAAAGGAAACTTTCCAGTGCTGCCCTGTGGTGAGAGTGCAGTTTGGAGTTTGGAGCCGGCTGAGTTTCTGATGGCTGGGAAGGCTCTGAAGGTGGGGGCTGTGGAGCCAGGCAAAATTCAGCCACCCTGGAGCAGCCAGGTCCCTCCTGCTTGCTTAGGAAACAACGACAAGGAGGATGCAGAAAGCACAGAAAGACTTTTCCAGAGGGAACAGAGGGAAAACCTCCTCCCATGAGGGCTCAGGAGGCTCAACCCTCCAGGCACGAGGGGTTCAGGAGAGCACTAGTGAGGCTATCCTGGTCCAGCACATGGATATTTCCCATTTCAGCCCACGCCTCTGGGGCTGTCAGACAGAGCCAGGCTGTCAGTCCCTTTGTTTCTTTTCTGCCTCTGTCAGGGTTGGGATTGAAAGCACTCGAGATGGTAATTCATGTTCAGACTCAGGTGTTTATCAGTTCTTATCCATGTCACAGTCTCACAAACCCTGGGTCCTACAGCACTTCACTCCAACAAACTAAAAATGGAGCCACATCTCTCTCTCTACAAGGCCTTTTAAGGATGAACTGTCCAATTAAGAAATGACACCTAAATTATTTTTACTTTTAACCCAATAACCAACCATTCGTGGTTCATAAGGTGGAATTTTTTATCCAGTGACACAAAACCACCCAAACCCATGGAGAAGAAGGAGAAGAAGAAGGATGAGAAGAAGAAGGTGAAGAAAGAGAAGAAGAAGAAGGACCAGCCTCCACCCTAAAACCTCCATCTTGCTTTATATATATTACTGTATTCTAAAACCTTCAACTCTAAGTTTCCCACCCTGTGACATTCCACACTCCTATTCAAACTCCACACCCACAATCCCAGTTCTATCATTCCATTTTGGAAGCCTTCTCCAAGGCCTCAGGTCAAATGCAGTGTTCTCCTGGGGGTCAGTGCCTGTCAGCACAGAAAGTCTGAAATTCTCAGTGACCAGGGTTCCAACACCAGATCTCTGCTCAGATCCAATCCGTCAGTCCTCAGGGAGATTTTCCTTTGAAAAGGAGGAGTTTTTGCCAAGGTTGCAGGGTGCCTGTTTGTTTGGCAGCCTGCAGAGCTGTGTTGCTGTGCCAGCACAGGTGGAGGGGCTGGGGACAGTGCCCTTGCCACAGCACAGCCACAACCACATAGGCAGAGCTCAAGGGCCCCAAGAGGAGCTGCTAAGCCAGGCTGAGGTGATAAAAACCAATCCAGGGAGCTGGAAAGGCAGGGTACGGTCACAGACAGAGACCTGGCTGGGAATTGGGACATCTGACTTCTCCTGTTCATTTTCAGCACCACTGGAGGAAGTCTGGTTGCTCTCTCTCGTATTTTGATATCAAGATTGGCATTTCAAGGACTCCGTGCCCCCGTAGCCCCTACAGCTCTGACTGCAGGGGAGGTTGGGGTGGTGCTGTTGTTTTGTGTTCTCAGAGACAGCAGCTCCCTGTGGCAGCTGCAGATGTCCTGAGGAACCCCCAGGGATAAAATTAAATAAGATTTTCCCCTGAGCCATTGTCACCCCAAGGCTCCTTCTGCCTCCTTTTGAAGAGACCTCATTGCTGGGTCTGTTTCTGGAAGGATCCAGGTTAAAATAACCCTCCAAAGCTCAGAGCTGGACTCTGCAAAACTGGGATTACCTCTGCCCAGTGGAGATTAAAGGATTTGGGATACTCTGGGTCCAGACCCACAATCGGGGTGTCCTAAAGGGCTCTTTGGGCCAGGCTGTTCCTCTCCATCGCCTGCAGGGGAAAATGTTACATTCCAAAAACTGCTATGCCAAGGCTCTGTAGGCTGCAGTGTTTGGGGAATTTCCCAAGGATCCTGCAGGCTGGGCAAGAGCCTTGAGATTCCAGTTTTTGGAATGCCGTGGCAGGACCCTGACCCTTCACCTGCACTGCGCTCAGGCTGGCATTGCTGGGTGTCCAGCTCCCTTTGCAGGCTGCCATTCCCATGCGCATCCTTCTGTTGGTGTTACCAATATCGAGGACAGGACATGCCCTGGCTTGTCTGGCCCTGCTGCTAAACCGAAAAGCAGCCACTGTGGTGTTTCACCCCAGAGACACCTTTGGCTAGCTGGATGTTGCAGCTGGGCACCTGGAGACAAGCCCAGACATGCCGGAGCTCCGGTGGCAGCAGGATGGAGCTTCCTCTCGCAGAGGGTCGGCTCCCTCAGGATTCCCTCTGCCGGAGAGGCTTTAAGGCTATGGTGAAGGAAAGGAGTTGGTTCTGATGGAGGGTTTTAATCCAGAGCTTTTATTCTGGCCCACAGGCTTCTGAATCTAGGAACAGCTCCAAGAGAACTCCCCGACCTCGTGCTTGCTCTCCCTTTTACCTGGGGGAGGGGAGGGAGGAAGGGGGAAGGGGTCAGGAGCCACCAACCAGATATGGGAGAGGAGGTCTCAAGGGACAAAGGACACCTGGATGGCCCAGTGCCCCCCGGGGATGGAGGGCATCTTTTGAATCTGCCCAATCACTCCACGCCCTTTTGGAATCCCAGGAGTGACAGATAGTGCTGGCAGGGGTCAGGGTGGGGAAAGGAGGAGTGATTGACACACCTGGGAGGGAATCTTCAGCGGAGAAACCCGGTGTTCTTGGGTAAACCATGAAATCACACTGCAACATCCTTCCCTCCCCAGAGGAATTCCTCTCCAGCTTGGATCACTATGAGATCGCCTTCCCCATCCAAGTGGACCAGAACGGGGATTTCCTCACCTTCGACATGCGCCGGCAGCTGAAGCCGCGGCCGCGGCGCTCGCTGCCCTACGAGCCCTCGGAGCAGCACGTCTTCTACAAAGTCTCTGCCCACCACACCCAGTTCCTGCTCAACCTGACCCTGCACTCCAACCTGCTGGCCGAGCACTTCACCGTGGAGTACTGGAAGCGGGATGGCATGGACTGGCAGCACGACTTCCACGAGGACTGCCACTACGCCGGCCACCTGCAGGACCAGCACCTCAGCTCCAAGGTGGCCATCAGCAACTGCAACGGGCTGGTGAGTCTGGTTTGGCCAGCCAGGGGCAGTGCCAACATCTTGGATCCTCCAGCAGGTGGATCCATGCGGTGGGAAAAGCTTGGTTGGTGGCAAACTTTATATTTAATATATTAAAAAACTATATATATATTTAAATATATTAATTTTTAATATATTAAACAATTTTATGTATGTATATATTTAAAATATACATTAAAATATAAAAATATTAATATATTTACATAAATATACCTACACAAAGTATATACATATATTTTATCTATATAATATGTATATACATATATGTATGTACATATACATATATGTATGTACATATATATAATATGTATATACATGTAAATATATATACAAAATATACATATATATAATATATATTATATTTTATATGTATAAAATATTATACACATAAAAACATATAACATTTCATATGTATAAAATACTATACATATAAAATGTATATAATTTTTATATGTATGAACTATAGATAATATAATGTTAACCTATTGATTAATAAATATATTATTTTATGGAAAATATATATTAGCACAGTATATGATATAAAATATAATATATTTATACCAATAAAATACATATTATACATATATATATATATATATATATATATATATATATATATATATGTATATAAAAGCATATATAGATAGATAAAGAGATAATATATTTTATATTTAATATTCCCTACTGGCCTCACTATTGGCAGAGGTGCAGACATCCCTCAGACATCCATGGGTGTTCTTGATCTCTGTGTCACTTCCAGTCCAGTTTCTGGGCATTTTCCCATTGATTTTGGTTGGAATGGGATAATTCTGGCTCTCTGGGGATACCCAGACCTGGCTCTTACCAAGTTCTTCCAGCAGCAACAGCAAAGAATGTTTTACTTGTGCTGATGAGGAAAAAGTGAGGGAGGGCAAGGATTTCACAGAGCCACAAGTGCATCCAGGTCCTTCCAGCTGCAGATGCACTCCTGGAGATCTCAGTTGCTTCTGTCCATATTTCAGCAGATAAAAAATGCTGCTTCTGAGGAAAAAAAAAAAAAACAACCTGAAATAAGCCGGTTTTCTATATGAAAAATGGAACTTCAAGAAGGGGGCAAGATGGTATTTCCTCAAAACCAGCAAGGCCGCAGGAAGGAGGGTGGGAATGTTTGATTTTCCATGTCCTGACAGCTCAAATTGAACATCCCAGTCCTAAATATCAGCAAGGAATCTTAGTGGTGGACATCAGTGTAAGAACAGCTGAGCTCTGGACTAGATTGCTTGGAGAGAGCAAGATCTTGGAAGATCTTTAGGAACAGGCCAGAAAAAAGCCTCTCAAAAACTCTTCAGGTATGATTCATTAGCTCTCCCAGCCCTGGGAATAGACTGAGGACTTCCATCCCTATTTTTCTGTGATTTTCTGATATTTCTGGCTTGCACAACGCATTTCCTGAGCTGCCAGATGGAGGGATGGAGCAAACATACCCCGTGAGTGAATCCCAAGGCTGATGGCTCCCTTGGAGGGGTAGAAAAAGCCTCTCTAGGCCAGGTTCATATTTCTGCTCCAGCCCCACCTCCTTGCAGCATTCTGGCAGTGTGGAAGAGCTTCCAAATGGGAATGAATTCCCGTTTGATTTATTTCTGGGTGACCCTGCCAGAACAGTGCTGTGGGTTATTAACAGAAATGAGAATCTGACTCATTATATCACAGAGTCTAAAGTTTCCAGCTCACAGCCGGCAACCCGAGCTGCACAAACTCCCGAGCTGCACAAACTCCTGCTTCCCAAGCCCTTTGTTTGGACATGGGAACTCTGCTCTAGTTCCAGGGAATTTCGTGGTGCTCACAAAGGGTGAGCTGGGTGCTACTGGCTCCGGAGGAATCTGGCATCCCCCTGCCTTCCCACTGCTCAGGGCAGCAAGGCCAGGGCAAGCACTGGCCCAGCAGCACTTGGAACTGGGAGAATTCCATCCCCAGGCCGTGTTTAGCTCTGGAGAGGCACCAAGGGCTGTCTGGAGGAGAATGCAGCCAGGCACAGAGAGGGACAGAGGGTCATCCAACATGCTCTCCTCTGCCTGAACTCTGTCCTTCTGCCCTCCAGAGTTATGGAGGGAGGAGGGCTTTGGGGTCACTGAGGACAGTGGGTTTGGGGATTTGGGCAAGAGGAGTCTGGAATGTTTTTAACTGGATTTGGGCAAGAGGAGTCTGGAATGTTTTTAGCTGGGGCTGGACTTGCCATGGGAGAAGTTTTTCAGTGCTCTGGGTAACCAGGAACCACTGATCCACTCATGCCATCCCTCATTCCCAGCAGGCTCCACTCCAGGAGGGCATCACCCATCCTGGAAAGGACAGAAGAGGGCCCCAGGTGCAGGTTCCTGCTGAGGGGGCACTGCACTGCCCCACCTTTGCACAGGTGCTGCTGCACGGGCACTTGGGTGCTGTGGTGGTGACTGGGCACAAACTGGGACCTGAGCTGGTTATGGGGTGAGCTGAGCACGAGGAGTAGGGAAAGGGATGACTGTGAACGCAGCATCGAGCTCCAGGTTGTCCTCCTGCTCTCCAGCTCCCACATCCCTCAGGAATTCCCATGCCTGCAAGGTTTGGTGTTGAAACACTTTGGTTTTGAACATCCCCAGCACAACTCTCACCTTACAGCACATCAGCTTTGGATGCCAACACCTGGACATGCTTCCATTGACTCCTCCTCCCAACACCTGGACGTGCTTCCATTGACTCCTTCTCCCAACACCTGGACATGCTTCCATTGACTCCTCCTCCCAACACCTGGACGTGCTTCCATTGACTCCTCCTCCCAACACCTGGACATGCTCCCAGTGACTCCTGTTCCCAACACCCGGACACACTCCCAGTGACTCTTCCTCCCAATAAGTGGACATTCTGGACATGCTTCCATTGACTCCTCCTCCCAACAACTGGACATGCTTCAATTGATTCCTCATTCCAACACCTGGACACGCTCCCAGTGACTCTTCTTCCCAACACCTTGACATTCTCCTAGTGACTCCTCCTCCCAACACCTGGACACTCTCCCAGAGACTCCTCTTCCCAGCCACAGGCACTGTCAACCTGGCCCAAGGGCAGGAAGGGAGCAGGGCTCACCCCACCCATCTTCCACGCTCTCCTGGGCTCAGCGTGGGGAGAGTCACCCAGTCCCCAGAGTCACAGAATCACAGAACATCCTGAGCTGGAAAGGACCCACAAGGTTCTCCAAGTCCATACTGGTCCTGCACAGGACAGCCCCAATCTCACCACAGGGCCTTTGTTGGAAGCAAAGGGTGACATGGTCCATTTTCAAATATATTCCACATTTTCAGCTGCCAGAAGGGCCAAGTAGCTGGAAGCCTCCAGGGAGCAGCCCAGGCAGCTTTGCCCCAGTCTGGCCAGAGCTGGAATCCCTGTGTTTCATCCTTTGGGCTGCAAGAGATCCCAAGGATCCATCATGTCCCACCACCAAAAAACCACAGCCAAGAGAAAACCATGAGGAAAGAAGGGCCATTATTTCCCTCTTGTGTCAGAGGAACAGCTGAAAGGCCAAGTCTTCATCAGAGAATCCCAGAATGGTTTGGGTTGGAATGGACCTTAAAATTCATCTCATTCCACCCCGTGCCATGGGCAGGGATACCTCCCACTGTCCCAGGGTGCTCCAAGCTCTGTCCAACCCGGCCTTGGACACTGCCAGGGATCCAGGGGCAGCTTTCCTGGGGAGCCCCCTGAGCCCAGCATGAACAGGAGTGCCTGGAGGGACTCAGGCACCACATTCCTTGATGCGGGCACCACATTCCTTGGAAAAACTCAGTGCCAGGAATCGGGATGGAGCTCGTGTTGGGCTCCCAGAAACTTTTGGTGTTGCTCAGACCTTTGAGGTAGAGGGAAAATTGCTGTGAGGGTGGAGAGGAGGGACCCTGCAAGTTCCCGGTGGGTTTGGTGATCACCCCACAGGGATCTGCTCCTCCTGGCTGTTACTGCCTCACAGGACAGATGAGGAGGCATCTCCTCTCACAGATGGGGAGGATGGACTCAGGTGAGGAGGATGGACTCAGGTGAGGAGGATGGACCCAGGTGGGGAGGATGAACCCAGGGAGGATGGATCCAGATGGCCCTGCTGTTACATAGCTCTGGCCCCAGGCCGTGGCTGTGCCTTTGCCAAGTGTGGTATGAGCTGACAGTGCAAACCCTCCTGCTCTGCAGCTGACCTGTGTGAATCACGCACAGGATATGCAGTCCAGCTCCCCCACAAACCACAGAGCTCTCTCAGGACCTCTCACCCTGCCTTTACCAGCCCTGTGTCACGTCCAGCCCCTCAGAGCTCAGTCCTTGGGGTCAGTGATGGGACAATTTTCAGACTCCTGTGACATCCAAGCCTCACTGCCAGAAGGTGCCAGGCAGGCGTGGAGCCTCTGCAGAGGCTGGAGTGAGAACATTCCTTTTGCAGTGGGATGATTTGGGGCAGGACTCGCTCTGCCCCTGGGCCGGGGGTGACCTCCTTCCCCCCATCCCACAAAGCCTTTCCAGCTGGCTCTGACGGTGCTGGGCTCCCCGCCGGAGCCTGGCCACGGGAACCTCACAGTACCTCGTTTGTGTTTGAAAAGGTGGAGCCGAGCCAAGAGCAGCAGAGCCCGGGGCAGGAGGAAATCCCCCGGCACTCGGGGACTGCTCACACAGTGCCCCGATTGAGCTCCGCGCCGGGGAGGAGACAGGGACAGCCCGGCAGGGAGCGACAGTCCCCCCGGAGAGGTTCTCCCCACCCACACCTGGCACAGAAGCTGTTCCAGGTGGTACTTCCACGCAGGGGCCTCGGGGTGTTTCACAGGGGCAGAATTCCCTGCTCCCCACCCTTGCTCCTGTCCCTGGGGCACAGAGGGAGCTGGAAAAGCGCCGTCACATCCAAGGGACACCGCTGGTGGCAGGGCAGGGCTGTGTCTGCACCCAGAGCTGTGTTGGACTTTGGGGATCACGTTTGAGCCATGTCAGGCACATTTCTGTGCCTCAGTTGCTTGCTGGTGGAGTTCAGCTGATGGGACACCACGTTTCTTGGAGAAGCTCAGCGGCAGGAATTGGGATGGAGCTGGTGTTGGGCTCCCAGAAACTTTTGGTGTTGCTCAGACCTTTGAGGTAGAGGGAATGTTGCTGTGAGGGTGTGGAGGAGGGACCCTGCAAGTTCCCGGTGGGTTTGGTGATCACCCCATGGGGATTTGCTCCTTCTGGCTGTCACTGCCTCATAGTGACAGCAAAGCCTGGGCTCACAGCTGAGACTGAGTCAGTCAATGAATAAAAAACCAAAACAAATCAGGGAGCAAACCCGAGATGACCTCACTGAAGTGGCCAGTCTGAGGTGTACAGTGGGCTGGGCTGCCCCATCCAAGCTCCAGAGAAGGGGTTTGGCTCTGCTGGTGGCTTTGCTTAATCAGCCTTCAGATTTTAAACATTTGGGGTGTTTCCCAAAGCCTCTGGGTATTTGCCACTCTCTGCAGCTCTGAGTTCCCAGCTGCTGGGGATGGTCCTGAGCTGCTTGGGAAGGTTTTTTGGGGAGGCCAAATTCAGAGCTGAGTGCTGCTGTGTTTGAACGGGTTTTTGGGATCCCACAGGGATCCCACTGAGACCGAGTGGGTGGAATAGGAAACAACTCATTCATAACTCAGCAAGGCAAGGCTGTGATTTCCAGAGGACTTCAGTGAACACAGATGTCCCAAGGCATCCACCACCATCTGGCTGGGTTTCCTCTGCTCTGTGGCTTCCTGTAGTTCAGTGTTTGTGCAGGATTCCTCCGCAGCTTTTGTCAGTCCCCAGAAACTCGGGGTTAACCAGCAAAAACCTCACCGTGAGAAGCCACCAGGTTCTCTGTGCACCTCTGTTATTGCCTCCCCTCTTGTCGTGGTTGAGACAGAGACAATACAAAGCAGCACACTCCATTTTCAGGAGGCTTCAAACCTGCTTTTATTACAGCACGCGTGGTTTTTATACATCCTTACAAAGCTCCTAAGTTTACACTTTACTCATTGGTGATGAGACAAACAAAGTGTTTATTGGTACAGACAGCTGCAGGTTTCTCTCATTTATCCTTCTTTCTTTTGTGGTTTCTATGTCAATGACCTTGGTAGAAAATTCTGTCAGGGGTAAACATGGATCCTCTTCTCAAACCTCTCTCTGGCTCACAGAAGTGGCTGTAAAACCTCTTGCACACCCTCTGTTCCCTCCTGCAGCACGGGGTGATCGTGGCGGATGAGGAGGAATATTTCATCGAGCCCCTGAGCCCTGGAGCCAACGTCAGCACGGGGGGAGAGGGCAAGGGCAGCCCCCACGTGGTGTACAAGCGCTCGTCCCTGCAGTACCCTCACATGGATGCAGCCTGTGGAGTGCTGGGTAGGTGCTCCCACCACCTCCTCCTCAAATCCAACCCAAAACCCGCTGGGAAAATCCTGGCAGAACAGGCCCACTCTGCTCCACGTGGCAAAGAACCAAATTTATCTCCTGGATTTGAGATTTTCCTGTGTTTGCTTTCAACCATTTCTGGTGGCCTGGGCTTTGGGAAGCTCCCATCCTCTCCTCCTCGCAGCAGGACTTGAAAATTTGTAAATAGAGCATGGAATAGAAGAGAAAAAAAAAACACCTCTTGTTTTTCTTCAGAAGAATCCTCCCAAATTTGGCCAATTTGCAGAGGATTGGGAAATCGTCGCTCACGTGTGCTCAGCACAGCCTTGGCTTTGGGGTTTGGTCGTGTCCATGTTGGGACAACCCTGCTGCTGATGGGGGCCAGGTGGAAAAGGCCCTTGGAGGGGGGGATGTGGGGCCTGGCGCATCACAGGGGCTCTGGGGGATGTTTAGGGTGAATGGTGACAGCACATCAGCCCCAGTTCTGCACCTACGGGGCTTTGACCTCCAAGAGGACCCACAAACGTCTGCCCTGGCCTCTCCCCGTGGGACCTCCTGGTCCTTGCCCTTCCCACCAGTCTTTTCCAGAGTCTGGCTGGAATCCCTGGCCTTTGTGAACAGGCAGAGTTTCAGCATCTACCCAAAATGTTGCAGGCCCAGAGGATGCCCCTCCCCGGTTCAGAGAGGCTCTGTAGGGCTGAGGGGAGATGCCATCCCTGCACAAGGGCTTTTCATGGATCCGTTTGTGGGAACAGAGCAGAGCTGGCCCTGACTGCTCCTGTTTGGGTGCCACTTCAGGGTGTCCATCCACTGCCCCAGCAGTGACACTTGGCCAGATGAGGGTTCACTGCTGGAAGGCACTGTCACCTTCTCTGAGTGTCCCCAGAGCCACCAGCACCTCTGGAGCCACCCTGTGCTTCCCTGCCCATCCCAGCTCCCAAAGCCACGCTGGATGCAGACTCCCCTCTTGCTGACTCTTTGCCACATTCCCCAGCTTCCAGAAATAATTTAGCCCTCTCCTAATTGTTTCTTGGAAAGCAGAGATGTGCAGGGAGAGCCAAAGTTAAGAGCAACCACAGCACAACAGCTCCAGCAAAGCCACCCTTGTCCTGCCCTGCCCAGCACTCCTGGGCCCTGAACACCTCCAGGAGCTCCCCTGGATCCCTGCAGGAGCTGGAGCTGGGAGGTTTTGGGGCTGCCTGAGGTCTGCCCATGTTCCCAGCCTCACTGGGTGTGATGAACCTCAGAGCAGGAGAAAGGATCCATCTGGATCTGCTGGCAGGGCTGGAGTGTCCCAGTCACCTCCCCTGTCCTCTGGTGGTCTCCAGGGGGGGAATTTGGAGCTGCTGGCTCCGCTGGGGACATCCCCAGGCTCGGCTCAGCAGCACTTGAAGCAAAGTCCCACAAAGCTGCTGCTGCTGCAGAGACTGCAGTCCTTTCTGTGGTGGAAAAGCCAAGTCCTAAATGCAGGTCCTGGCAGGAAAAGGAAAGAGGAAAGGGTCTGCAAGGGCTCCATTTTCAGGTTATGGCTGTGCAGTCTCTAAGCCCACCCTGGGGCAGAGGTGAGGACAGGGCTGTGCCGCTCGGAGGGGTTTGGGGCTGAGTGTGCTGGGCACAGATCTGCTGGGCAGGAGGGGACAGGAGGAGCCAGGAGGAGCCAGGAGGGCAGGGGAGAGGTCAGCAGGGCTGTCAGGGGTCTGGGGACAGCCCTGGACTGCCTTTGGGACATTTCTGGTTTCACCCGTGGTGCACAAATCTTGGAATCACAGAATCACAGAATGAAGGAGGTTGGAGAAGACCTTTAGGATCATCCAGCCCAACCTATGACCCAACACCTCCCCATCAGCTAAACCCTGGCACTGAGTGCCACCTCCAGGCTTTTTTAAACCCTTCCAGGGTCGGTGACTCCACCACCTCCCTGGGCAGACAATTCCATTGCCCACTGACTCTCTCAGTGAAGAATTCTTTTCTGACATCTTGCCTAAACTTCCCCTGGTGCAGCTTAAGAGTTCCTCCATGGCCTCAAACCCTCCCCATACCCCTTCGAGCCGACAGCTCCTGCCCGAGGGCATCACAACCATCCCGTTCCCTCCTCAGACGAGAAGCCCTGGAAGGGGAGGCATTGGTGGCTGAGGACACTGAAACCCTCCCCTCTGAAGCCATCGGGCAACCACAGCCAGCGGGGCCAGCTGCCACTGAAGAGGTCGGTGAGCACCGAGCGCTACGTGGAGACCCTGGTGGTGGCTGACAAGATGATGGTGGGCTACCACGGCCGCAGGGACATCGAGCAGTACATCCTGGCCATCATGAATATTGTAAGTGTTATACCCACACCAGGAACCCCGTGGGCTGGGGGAGGATTCCTGTTCATCACCCTGTCAGGAAAATTAATCCACAAACATCAGAGGTTTATGTCCAAAAAGGAGACAGATGAGTCCTTTTTGCTATATTCGAATAAAGGGAGAGGCCATGGGGCATTCCCCTGGGGTCTCTCAAATTTTTGGAGGATGCAGCCTCCTTTTTATCCCAATTTCCCTTCTCTCTTTCCCCCTTGGCTGAGGTACATGAGAGGCTGAGATTTCCCAGAATGCCTGATACCAGAGATTCCCCTCTAATGTATAACCCTGCATTTTAATTTTTAATTCTTATGGAATTTAGGGGGTTTCCCCATTGTTTCTTTCACCTTTCAATATCCAATTTCATCTATCAGCAGTTTGTTTGTAAAGGTAAATATCTTTTTCCATTCATCAATCAGTGGAATCCTTCCCATTGTTTCTTTTATCTCTCAGTGCTGGTTTTATCTACCAGCTGCCCCACAGTTTGTTTGCAAAAATAAATCCGTCAGTCCTCCCAACCCCAAAAGTCCGTGTTGGGAAAAGGAGATTTTCCTGCATGAAGCGGGATGGGGAAATCGGATCTGTTCCAGGCTGGCAGTGGCTTCTCCCCAGGCTCAGAGCAAGGTTTTGGGGTCAAAAATCCTGCCAGGCTGCTGCTGCTGAGCCCTGGGACCCCGGAGCCTGGAGAGGTAAACTCTGGCCTGTCTGACCCCGGGCTGCGAGAACAAAAGCCTTTCTTTGAACAGCATCTCCCAGCTCAAATTAGCATTGCAAATGCGGCCAGGCAAGCTGAGAAACACATGGGAAAGCATAAGGACAGGCAGCTCTCACGCCTGGGGGCTGAGCAGCGAGAGGGACTCAGAAATCCCCCCGAGCTGTGGTTCTGGTCTGGGGCACGGCTGGCGGCAGGGTACCGGGCTGGATGCATGAACAGCCTGAATTGGCCGCGCTGGATCCTCCTGTGAGGTGAGATGGGCTTGGAAGTTATCCATCAACCCTCTGAAAGCCCCTCTGTGACGGCTCTTTGTCCCGTCCTCCGCAGGATCGCTTTTCATGCTTTGCATTTCTAAAGCCCGACCGCCAGATTTTCAAACAATCCCGGTTTCATCTGCTCCGAAACATTCCTGGGGGATGCTGTGGCCTTCCGGATCCCCCGAGGGATGCTGTGCCCTCCCCTCAGCCAAGCTCCATCCCCGGGGCCGCACAGAATGCCAGCAGTGGGGGCTGCCCCACCTGGATTTTGGCTTCAGTGCTCTGAGACTGCGAGCTCTGATCGTGGTTTAGGGGATTCTGCTACTCAGGTAGTGGTGTGGGGTCCCATTCCCGTCCCTGCTTCCCAAAAATGTTGTGTTCAGACCCCCCACTGCAGTGCCCAGCCCTCCCCAGCTCGCCTGGCCACAGAGCTCATTTTTAAGACTCCTCTTTTCTTGTTTCTTGGAGGTCAGGTTGCCAAACTTTTCCAGGACTCGAGTCTGGGCAATATTGTCAATATCCTGGTCACCAGGCTGATCCTGCTCACCGAGGATCAGGTAAGCTGGGCTTTGCTGAGACTGTCCTGTGTCTGCACTTCCCTTCAGGAGCTGTGTGACCCCCCCCCTCCCCGGATGTCATCCCCAGGAATTCCCCCCTGTGCACATCCTCCCAATGCCCCCTGAGGACTGGGCTGAGCAGGTCTCTGGGAATCTGAATTTTTCCATGATAAGGTGATTTTAGGGAGGTTTAAGCAGCTTTAGTTCTCCTAAAGTGATGCTGGAGCCCTGGCTGCTGAGAATTTCAGACTTTCTGTGCTGACAGGCACTGACCCCCAAGAGAACACTGCATTTGACCTGAGGCCGTGGAGAAGGCTTCCAAAATGGAATGATAGAACTGGGATTGCGGCTGTGGAGTTTGAATAGGAGTGTGGAATGTCACAGGGTGGGAAACTTAGAGTTGAAGGTTTTAGAATACAGTAATATATATAAAGCAAGATGGAGGTTTTAGGGTGGAGGCTGGTCCTTCTTCTTCACCTTCTTCTCCTTATTCCTCACCTTCTCCTTCTTTTTGTCCTTCTTCTCCTTCTCCTTCTTCTTTTTCTTTTTCTTCTTCTCCTTCTTCTTCTTCTTCTTTTCTTCTTCTTCTTCTTCTTCTTCTTCTTCTTCTTCTTCTTCTTCTTCTTTTCTTCTTCTTCTTCTCCTTCTTCTTCTCCTTCTTCTTCTCCTTCTCCTTCTTCTTCTCCTTCTTCTTCTCCTTCTCCTTCTCCTTCTCCTTCTCCTTCTCCTTCTCCTTCTCCTTCTCCTTCTCCTTCTCCTTCTCCTTCTTCTCCTTCTTCTCCATGGATTTGGGGTGGTTTTGTGTAATTGGATAAAAAAGTCCCCATGCAGGCCATAGGTGATTGGTTATTGAGTTAAAAGTAAAAGTAATTTAGGTGTCATTTCTTAATTGGGCAGTTCATCCTTAAAAGGCCTTGTAGAAAGAGAGATGTGGCTCCATTTTTAGTTTGTTAGAGTGAAGTGCTGTAGGACCCAGGGTTTGTGAGACTGTGACATGGATAAGAACTAATAAACATCTGAGTCTGAACATGAATTACCATCCCGTAATTTAATCCTGGCCCTGGCAAAAAGAAGTTAAGACGCAACAAAGTCCCGCTTTTCTCGCTCTCCTGTGGACTCCATGAGGAATTGGGGGTGCCTGGAGTGGTGTCAGTGCTCTGCTGGCACAGAGTGGGCAGTGCCTTCACACCAGAGCATTCCTGGGAACACACTCTGCCATTGCTTCCATTCCAGCCCACTCTGGAGATCAACCACCACGCCGGGAAATCCCTGGACAGCTTCTGCAAGTGGCAGAAATCCATCGTGAACAGGAACGGCAATGGGAACGCCATCCCGGAGAACGGCATCGCCAACCATGACACCGCCGTGCTGATCACCAGGTGAGCACTATCCCCTGGGGGTGGCAGCTGTCCTGGGCTCCAAGCTCATCCAAAGCTTCCTGAGTTTCCATGGCTGCAGATTATTGAATTCAGATTGTTATCACCCTCCAGTTCAGCTTATCACCCTGCACGCCAGTCTGTTATCAATCTCCAGTTCAGTTTGTTGTCACCCTCCAGTTTTCCCGTGGTCTTTGCTGGGATGGAGGGAGTGAGGGAGGGATGGATGCATAGATGGATGGATGGATGGATGGATGGATGGATGGATGGATGGATGGAGAGATGGATGGATGGATGATGGATGGAGAGATGGATGGATGATGGATGGATGGATGGATGGATGGATGGATGGATGATGGATAGTGGATGGATGATGGATGGATGGAGAGATGGATGGATGATGGATGGATGGATGGATGGATGGATGGATGGATGATGGATGATGGATAGTGGATGGATGGATGAATGGATGGATGGATGGATGGATGGATGGATGGATGGAGAGATGGATGGATGGATGATGGATGGATGATGGATGGAGAGATGGATGGATGATAGATGGATGGATGATGGATAGTGGATGGATGATGGATAGTGGATGGATGATGGATAGTGGATGGATGATGGATGGATGGAGAGATGGATGGATGGATGGATGGATGGATGGATGGTCAGAAGGAAGGAGGACACACAGAGGATGACAGGGACATTGGAAGGAAAGGCAGAGCAGCTGGAAGGCCACTGGATGCTGCAGGGATGGAGGGCCCAGGGAGTGCTGAGCTCCCCAGGTGCTGCTGGCTGTGTCCAGGATTGTCCCTCCAGTTCCCACAAATCCCTGCTTGGACAGAGACAAAACACCCCGGGAGCTGCCAAAGGCAAACCCAACATTATTTTGTGCCTTTCCCCCCTTCTCCTGTGGAGAGGAAGAAAGTCAGGAAATGAAAGTGCTGGCGAGGGGAGCCTCCAGGCGGGAGCTGCTTCCTTTATCCATGTGCTGCTCTCTCGCTCCAGCTCCAGCGTGAGCCTGGAACACCCCACGGATAAGACCCCCACAGAAGAGCGACGAAAGGACCCCTCAGCCCCAGATTTTCTCCCTCCCGAGGGGGCTGCAGCTTTTTCCTGTCCTCCCTCCACACGTTTGGGATGCAAACGCCGGCTCCGAGCTCTCCATCCTCCCTCCAGATGTTCGAGCCAGCCCGGAGCCGCTCGCTCGCTGAGCCTGGACAGCGCCCCGGCGCATCCGGCCCCGGCCCCAATAAATTCCCGGTTCCCGATAAGATCTTGCTGAGCTCGGGGCTTTTTTTCTCCTGCAGGGACGTGTCAAAGCAGAGCCTCCGAAGGCTTTAAAGGCATTCGCTCAAAACAAAGCAACAAATGTTTTGCACTCGCTCGGTTTCCTGCCGAGAGGAGGGGAGAGGTTTGGGCACTTCCAGGGAGCACCAGGGGCCAAAGGGACAGGAGCCATCCCCGGGAATGCGTCGCACTTAACCCTTCGTGTGCTGCCACTTCTCACTGCCCATCCTCATCCCGGAGGGGTCAGTGGGGGTAGCGGTGCCAGAGGGTCCTGCCCAGTGTCCCCAAACCCACTGTGGGGTCACAATCCTCAACCCTCACCCCGTGGGTGTCCCCAAACCCACTCTGGGGTCACAGTCCTCAGTCCTGCCCACCCTGTGGGTGTCGCCAAACCCACTCTGGGGTCACAATCCTCAACCCTCACCCTGTGGGTGTCCCCAGTCCCACTGTGGGGTCACAATCCTCAACCCTCACCCCTCATCCTGTGAGTGTCCCAAAACATACTTTGGGGTCACAGTCCTCAGTCCTGCCCACCCTGTGGGTGTCCCCATATGCACTCTAGGGTCACAATACTCAAGCCTCACCCCAAGGGTGTTCCCAAACTCGCTCTGGGGTCACAATCCTCGGTGCCACCCCAACCTGGCTCCAGGGTGGCCCAGCCCAGCTGCCCCCTGGTCCCCCAGCTGACCCCACCCTACCCAGCTCTCAGCCTGGCCCCTTTCAGCCCAGATTTGCAAACCCCAAATGCTGACCTTTGCAAGGAAATTAGAATATTCCCTCTCTAACCCAAACTGGTCTCATTTGGAGCTGCCACCTCTTCCCATTTTGAGGATGCTGCGTTTCCATCTGGAGGTTTTTGCTCTCCTTCTTTTACCTTTCCTTGTACCCAGCTAATGATGTGCAAACAGAGGATTCCTTCATGCAATGGCTGGAAGTCGAGGCCAGGAGCAGAGGGAAGAGTCACCTTGAATCAACCCAGACTGGATTTTTTTGGAAAATTCTCAGTAAAGAACTGAACTAGAAAAAAAAAATAGATATAAAAAAATCACTTGAGCATTTCCATGAAACCACAGAGGGGTTTGAAATGGAACATGTTTTCAAACTGAAATGTTTTCTTTAATTTTATTTTGTTTTTAATCAGAATTTCATATGCCCCTGGATCCCTGGCAGTGTCCAAAGCCAGGCTGGACAGGGTTTGGAGCACGCTGGGGTAGAGGAAGGTGTCCCTGCCATGGGTGGAATGAGATGATTTTTAAAGTCTTTTCCAACCCAAACCTTGCTGGGATTCTGTGTTTCTCTGTTTGATTGATACAATTTCCTGCAAGAGACCTGAGCAGACAGAGCAGAGGTTGGCCCTGTCCTCTTCCCCCTGTGCCCAATGCCTCCCAGCAGTGCTGGGGAGCAGAGCTGGACCCACCCAAACCCAAAGAGCTCCAGGTCTGGAATAACCTTGTCCCTGCTGATTTATGGAATCATTAAGGTTGGAAAAGGCCTCCAAGATCATCAAGTCCAACCTTTAACTAAATCCCCTTGCCCACTAAACCACATCCTGAAGTGCCACATCTGCTCATGTTTTTAACATCTCCAGGAGTGGCGACTCCACCACTGCCCTGGGCAGCCCATTCCAATGCCTGATAATCCTTTCCATGAAGAAATTTTCCCTTAAATCTGATCTAAATCTCCCCTGGCACAGCTTGATGCTGTTTTCTCTCCTGTCCCTGTTCCCTGGGAGCAGAGCCCGACCCCCCCGGCTGTCCCCTCCTGTCAGGAGTTGTACAGAGCCACAAGGTCCCCCCTGAGCCTCCTTTTCTCCAAGCTGAGCCCCTTCCCAGCTCCCTCAGCCTCTCCTGGTGCTCCAGCTCCATTCCCTTCCCTGCTCATGCTCTACCACCACATTTCATCAAAACCAAACCTCTGACCCGGTTCAGCTCTGTCATTAAAACTCAGCGAATCTCAGCCTGGGCAAAGTGAGTGTTGTCCTCACTGTCACCATTGGTATCTCCATCCCAGAAATGTTCCAGGGGCTGGTTTGGAGAGGTTTGGATATGAACACATGGGCGAAATGAAAACCCCCAAAACCAGAAGTGTCCTTAACGCCGCCTCCTCTCCTTCGCAGGTACGACATTTGCATCTACAAGAACAAGCCCTGTGGCACCCTGGGTGAGTGGAAATATGACACCCCCTCAGCACCCCCAGCAGCACACAGAACTTCGGTAGTGTGATGAGGGTGGGCTGTGCCAACCCCCTTTCCACCTGTTCCATCCATTCCCACCTGTGCCATTCCCATCCTAACTGTTCCATTTCCTTTCCAGCTGTGCCATTCCCCTTTCCCACCTGTGCCATCCCCTTTCCAGCTCTGCCATCCCCATCCCAGCTCTTCCACTCCCCTTTCCACTTGTGCCATTCCCCTTTACCACCTGTGCCACCCCCTTTCCCAACTGTTCCATTCCCCTTTCTCAACTGTTCCATTCCTTTTCCCACCTATGCCATCCTTTCCCACCTTCTCCATTTCCCTTTCCCAGCTGTGCCATCCCTTCCCAGCTGTGCCATCCTTTCCCACCTGCTCCATTTCCCTTTCCCAGCTGTGCCATCCCTTCCCAGCTGTGCCATCCTTTCCCACCTGCTCCATTTCCCTTTCCCAGCTGTGCCATCCCTTCCCAGCTGTGCCATCCTTTCCCACCTGCTCCATTTCCCTTTCCCAGCTGTGCCATCCCTTCCCAGCTGTGCCATCCTTTCCCACCTGCTCCATTTCCCTTTCCCAGCTGTGCCATCCCTTCCCAGCTGTGCCATCCTTTCCCACCTGCTCCATTTCCCTTTCCCAGCTGTGCCATCCCTTCCCAGCTGTGCCATCCTTTCCCACCTGCTCCATTTCCCTTTCCCAGCTGTGCCATCCCTTCCCAGCTGTGCCATCCTTTCCCACCTGCTCCATTTCCCTTTCCCAGCTGTGCCATCCCTTCCCAGCTGTGCCATCCTTTCCCACCTGCTCCATTTCCCTTTCCCAGCTGTGCCATCCCTTCCCAGCTGTGCCATCCCTTCCCACCTGCTCCATTTCCCTTTCCCAGCTGTGCCATCCCTTCCCAGCTGTGCCATCCTTTCCCACCTGCTCCATTTCCCTTTCCCAGCTGTGCCATCCCTTCCCAGCTGTGCCATCCTTTCCCACCTTCTCCATTTCCCTTTCCCAGCTGTGCCATCCCTTCCCAGCTGTGCCATCCTTTCCCACCTTCTCCATTTCCCTTTCCCAGCTGTGCCATCCCTTCCCAGCTGTGCCATCCTTTCCCACCTGCTCCATTTCCCTTTCCCAGCTGTGCCATCCCTTCCCAGCTGTGCCATCCTTTCCCACCTGCTCCATTTCCCTTTCCCAGCTGTGCCATCCCTTCCCAGCTGTGCCATCCTTTCCCACCTTCTCCATTTCCCTTTCCCAGCTGTGCCATCCCTTCCCAGCTGTGCCATCCTTTCCCACCTGCTCCATTTCCCTTTCCCAGCTGTGCCATCCCTTCCCAGCTGTGCCATCCTTTCCCACCTGCTCCATTTCCCTTTCCCAGCTGTGCCATCCCTTCCCAGCTGTGCCATCCTTTCCCACCTGCTCCATTTCCCTTTCCCAGCTGTGCCATCCCTTCCCAGCTGTGCCATCCTTTCCCACCTGCTCCATTTCCCTTTCCCAGCTGTGCCATCCCTTCCCAGCTGTGCCATCCTTTCCCACCTGCTCCATTTCCCTTTCCCAGCTGTGCCATCCCTTCCCAGCTGTGCCATCCTTTCCCACCTGCTCCATTTCCCTTTCCCAGCTGTGCCATCCCTTCCCAGCTGTGCCATCCTTTCCCACCTGCTCCATTTCCCTTTCCCAGCTGTGCCATCCCTTCCCA
This sequence comes from Anomalospiza imberbis, assembly GCF_031753505.1. Lineage (NCBI taxonomy): Eukaryota > Metazoa > Chordata > Aves > Passeriformes > Viduidae > Anomalospiza > Anomalospiza imberbis. The sequence continues at coordinate 2,126,075 of NC_089707.1, forward strand.
GCTGTGCCATCCTTTCCCACCTGCTCCATTTCCCTTTCCCAGCTGTGCCATCCCTTCCCAGCTGTGCCATCCCTTCCCACCTGCTCCATTTCCCTTTCCCAGCTGTGCCATCCCTTCCCAGCTGTGCCATCCTTTCCCACCTGCTCCATTTCCCTTTCCCAGCTGTGCCATCCCTTCCCAGCTGTGCCATCCTTTCCCACCTTCTCCATTTCCCTTTCCCAGCTGTGCCATCCCTTCCCAGCTGTGCCATCCTTTCCCACCTTCTCCATTTCCCTTTCCCAGCTGTGCCATCCCTTCCCAGCTGTGCCATCCTTTCCCACCTGCTCCATTTCCCTTTCCCAGCTGTGCCATCCCTTCCCAGCTGTGCCATCCTTTCCCACCTGCTCCAGCCCTTCCCAGTGAAGGTGCAGCTCCTGCCCCAGCACCAGCAGCAGGGTCAGGACCAGCCCAGTGCTTTCCAGCCTCCTGTCCCTCTGTGAACACTAAACCAGCAGCCCTGAGCTTGGCTGGGCCCTGGAACTCCTCTGTTCCACCCCTGGGCCAGCTCCAGCCTGGTGATTAAGAGCCACTCTCATTTAGGGCTTGTCCATGGCCTGCTGGAGTTCCTGGCTGAGCAGAGAGAAATCCAGTGGTTTTGTGACTACTGCAAAGGGAGTTTCTATTGTCACAGCCAGGCCCTGCAGCCCTCTCTGGCTGCAGCTCCTCCTTTGTCTCATCCTGGTCTAGACTGGGCAGGCAGGGAGGGAGATCTGCTCTGCATCGCTGTGGGGAGAGCTGGTGGATCTCTGACCTGCTGCTGATGAACTGGGATGGCTCAAATCATTCCCCTGGCACAGCCAGGCACTCCCCTGGCCAGGGGCAGTGGCACAGTTTGTGCAGAGGGAATTTGCTGTCACAATTCAGAGGGAATTTCAGCATCACCCAGTCTCCACATGAGCCATGCTGGAGTCCTGGTGGGTGCCAGGCAGAACCAAGGTTGGATCCTGGCTTGTTCAGCTCTCCCTGACCAGGTTTGGATTCCCCGCAGCTGGTGCAGCCCATCTGAGATTCCCTCACCAGGGCTGTGCCAAGGACTGCTCCCCTTTGCACCACTTGGATATGGAGTTCAGAGGTTTTTTGGCATTTCTGAGCCTGTCACTGTTAATTTACCATCAGTGCTGAGTGACCATGACCCCTAAGAGCCACAAGTCCATCCCAAAGCCCAGTGCAATGGTGAGAAGGAACTGCTCAGTGTCACGGGGCATGAAGCACATCAGGCAGTCCCCAAACACCCTCACGTCCCCCCAGCCACCCTGTGGTGGCCCTGTGTGACAGCTCTGTCCCCTCCCCAGGCCTGGCCCCCGTGGGTGGGATGTGTGAGCGGGAGAGGAGCTGCAGCATCAACGAGGACATCGGGCTGGCCACTGCCTTCACCATCGCCCACGAGATCGGCCACACGTGAGTGCAGCACCTGAGAGCCTCCAGCAGCTCCTGCTGCTTTGTCCCTGCCACCAGGGGCTTGTTATAGATTTATCATATAATATATAATACTGGCTTTTTAATATTTAATCCAAATATTAAAGTGGATTCTATATGTGTGGTGTTAAAGTAAGTTTGATATAAAGATACAGTTTTTATTTCAGTTGTTAATTAAGCTTACTGAAAGAGCTGATATAAGTGTGCTTGTGTTAAAATGCCTGTTTGGATGGGATAACATCCAATAAAAATATAATGAAGACATCTGTACAGATCTGCCAATTATCAGCACTCACTGACTGAAGACAGTGAGGAGCAAGGCCCAAGAACTGGAGGTGATAAAAAAAGGACTAAAACCACACCCAAGGAACGTGCATGCTCTAAAAAGGCAGACCCAAGGAGGAGCCATGCTAAGCAGCTCTTGGAATATGTAACCTAGTTTGGGGAAAAAGCTCATTATGCATAAGGATCTATGAATATGCAACAGGCTGATGTAAGAGAAAAGGTATTTAAGGGGTGTCCCCGAAAATAACAGGGTGCGCTTGGCTGAGTGCCAAGCAATAACCTTTGCTCTATGGTCCTTGTCTCCTGTTGTCCTTTTTGAAACTTCTTAAATTTTCACAGGAGAGTGAAGGTTTTTTTCACAGGCTGAAAACCCTTCCTGTGAACCATCCAGGTGTGTCCAACCCCAGCTGGATGAATTTTCCCAGTAACTGGGGCTTAGGGATAAAACATCTGCAAGCTTTATTTCCTTATTGAGAAATATTTATTCTATTTCATAAAGGAAGTTAAGTTTGTCATTAGACTATCAGTCATAAGATACATTAATGATCTAACACAAGGAACTTAACTGAAAAAAATTCACTTTCTTTACTTAAAACAGTTTGAGTGTTCTTGAGAGCGATCGTTAAATTGTATAAAACATTAGTTGGAGTAGCTTTTTTTAATAAATGAAGGAGCTTTTTTAAAATAAATGAATAAATTATTTATTTAATTAATAAATAAATAATTTATTTATTTAATAAATACATTTTCCCCAAGTGTGTGTGTGTGTGTGCTGTGGTGGTTTCCAGGTTCGGCATGAACCACGACGGGGTCGGCAACAGCTGCGGCTCGCGGGGGCAGGAGACGGCCAAGCTGATGGCTGCTCACATCACCATGAAGACCAACCCCTTCGTGTGGTCCACCTGCAGCAGGGACTACATCACCAGCTTCCTGGAGTAAGGAGTGCACCCCTCCCTGCCCTTCCTCCAGCCTCCCCTGTCAGGGCTCACCCCCAGATTGGGGTGGCCTGGAAAGGTGGAAAAGTCTCTCCTCCAACCCGTGCCTCCAAAGAAAGGCTCAGTAGTCTTCAGTGGTCCGGTCTCAAGGTAGTTTATTGTGTGTTAGCTAAAAGATTTCTCCCTGAGCTGCTGCGGTCCGTTCAGCAGTCAGGCAAGGGCACACACTGACTCCCAGGGGGCTGGTGCCCTCTTTTATATCACACATTACGTGTTAAATGTTTATGGTTTTACCCAATGCCCATCACCTGTATTGAACAGTGACTTTCTACTCTAAACCAATCTGTGAGTGCCAACATCACCAAGAACATGGAGGTTAGGAAGGAGAAAGAAGGAGGACAGGGCACACCCAAGTCCCTCCATCTTAGAACTTCTGACCCCCATGTACAAAACTCAGACCCCTCTGTACAAGGCCTAAAACCCCCCTGCACAGCACTCAAAAGCTCTTCCTCTCACTTTGTGACTACTTCTACTATAACATCTAAACTTTTGTGATTTCTTGTTCTTCCTGCAAGGTTGGTAAATTGTTCCATGGATCAGGTTCAAAGCCACAGGGGTCTGTGGCTGCACTCCAGGGTCTCAAATGCTTCTGACCTGGGCCTGGAACATCCAAGAGTGTCCAAGGGACATTCTGGGTTCTGACACTCCCCAAGTCTCTTGTGAGGAGGGAGTAAAGCCAAAGCAAAGCCCCCAGCCCCCCAGAACCTTCTGTCCTGTCTCCCAGAGTCACTTTCTTTCCTTCCTTTAGATTTTCCTGTGTTTTTCCTGCCTGTTGAACATCTAAACCCATTTGTGTTGTGGCTGGGAGAGCTTTATTTATTTATCATATTATTTATTATATATTATATATATATAACATATATTATTATATGTTTTTGTTTATTTATTATTCCCACGTCCAGAAACTTCACAAATAGATCAGTCCCCCCTGGAGGCATTTGGCAGGTTCTGCAGAGCAGGGTTGGTGTGCTGGGGACAGGGTTGGGTCTGCATGGTGCAGGTGCTTTCTCCAGGCTGTGAGAAGGAGTTTTCAGTGTCAATGAGCAAAGCAGGGCAAAGATTTTGTGTTTCTTTTTCTTACAAAGCACTTTTAGGATTCAGGAGAAGGGACAGGACAAGGGGGATGGATGCAAACTAAAAGAGAGCAGTTTAGATTGGATATTAGGAGGAATTTCTTTGTTGGGAGGGTGGGCAGGTCCTGGCACAGGGTGCCCAGAGCAGCTGGGGCTGCCCCTGGATCCCTGGCAGTGCCCAAGGCCAGGCTGGACCGGGCTTGGAGCAGCCTGGGATGGTGGAAGGTGTCCCTGCCCATGGAATAAGATGAGCTTTAAGATCTCTCCCTGTTGGTTTCTTGGTCTTACTTTGGGCTTCTCTTTGGGGACTCCCCTAATGGGGGAAGCCCTCTTGGAGTAGTTTTGTGTCAGGAACAAGAGACACATTGGACTTTTTTGGTTTTTAGCTTCTTGCTTGTTGTTATCTTGTCAAAACTTTAGTATGACTTTGTGTGTAGGAAAATAGTACAAAAATGGCCTTTCATGTATAGTTTTAAGGTCTTTTAAGGGCTGAATTAAAACTAAACTACACAATTAAGAAATTATACTTAGATTATTTTCTTTTTTAACTTAATAACTTATTTCTTGAAGCTCGTAATGTGGACTTTTTAGTCTAATTACAAAATACCACCCAAACCCACGAAGAAGAAAGTGAAAAAGAACAACTTGCTTTTGCTTTAAAACTTCTATTTTGTTTCATATTTATTTTTATATTCTAAAAACTTTAAGTTTTCTACTTTGTGACATTACAAACTTTTAATTAACTACACACTTGTTATTTTAGTGCTATGAATTAATTTTGGAAGTCTTCTCTATAGCCTTTGGTCAAATGTAGTGGTTTTTTGTGAGTCTGTGCTTTTTAGCATAGAAAGTTTAAAATTTTCAGCATCTAAGGTTCCAACACTTCCCAACCCAAATCATTCTATGATTTAGGCTCCTGAATCCCGGCATTTCGAGGCTGTCACCACGCTTAAATCAATCCCTTGAGCAGGGCTCAGGCAGCCCCTGGCTTTCCATCCCAAAGCAATCCATCAGGATCCGTTTTGGTGAGGTTTTTTGTAGGACAATGGCACTTCCTAAAGGAAGGACTGGGCAGGGCTTGAGGGACGACTGGAAGCAGCACAAGTGTGGGGTCAGCATGGAGGGAAGCCCCCAGGGAGCGTGAACAGCAGAGCTCAGCTTCTGGAAGGCAGCAAGAGGAGCAGCCACGGCTCCTCCCCGAGGGGCTCCCTCTGTCCTGCAACCAAACCTGGTGGCTCGGCAGCAAATCCCACATCTGACAGCTGTGGCTTGGCCACAGCCAAGCCTGTCCCCCACGCTGGTGCCCGCTGGCCATGCAGGCAGCGAGGCACGTGGCACAGCCTCGTCCTCTGCTGACCCCGAGCTCCTGGCAGGGCTGGAGGAGGATGGAGAGTTCATCCCCGCTCCTCGTGCTCCGTGCTGGCCACACCAGGCTCCAAGAGCCTCCGGTGGGACGTGGTGTGTGCAGGATTTGGGGCTGGGGGTGATGACAGCGGGTTTGATTTAGGGGGAGCTCAGAGAGCAGCGAGGAAAGGGGAGGGAAAGGCGTTTCTGGCTGAATTTGGATGTTTCTACAAAGCTCTGGCAAGCGGGAGGCTGGGCTTGGAGGGGGGGTTGGGGCTTCACGGCTGGGGGGAGCAGCCCCTCTGCCCACGCAGTGCCCACCTGAGGGTGCTGGGCACACCTGCCTGCACTCACCACGGGGACAACCAGGGCCTGGCAACAGCCTGGAGAAGGCTGGAGCTGTGCCAGGGCTTGGCATGGAGCTCAGGGAAAGGTTCTTCCCCCCGAGGGTGCTGGCACTGCCCAGGCTCCCCAGGGAATGGTCCCGGCCCCAAGGCTGCCAGAGCTGCAGGAGCGTTTGGGCAGCGCTGCCAGGGATGCTCAGGGTGGGGGTGTTGGGGTGTCTGGGCTGGGACAGGGCTGGGCTGATGATCCCTGGGGGTCCCTTCCAGCTCAGGATATTCCAGGTTTCTATGAACCCTCAGATCAACACTTCCAGAGTTACCTTGGAACCAGGATGTGCTTCCCAGCCTGGGAAGGATTTCAGAGCCCTTCCTCTCACCCAGGGCAGACCCAGATTTATCCCCTCAGCAGAGCCGCGAGTGGCAGCTGCTGATCCCTCACCTCCAGTGCTCTCTCTCCCCTCATCCCTTCTCAGCTCTGATTGTCCCTCTGTGCTTTCAGCTCGGGGATGGGATTGTGCCTGAACAACGCTCCCCCCAAGCAGGATTTCATCTACCCCACGGTGGCCCCGGGCCAGGCCTACGACGCCGACGAGCAGTGCCGCTTCCAGTACGGAGTCAAATCCCGCCAGTGTAAATACGGGGTAGAGAGCCTTCCTGCTTTACTATCGGTTCCCAGGGCTGGAGGAGGGGGCATGTGGGGAGGAAAGGTCCCTGGGCTGTCCCTGCTGCCCACATCTGTCATTGTTGCCATTAGAAATGAAGGGATGGGACTATTTTTGAGCTGACAACGATTTATTGGTCAGATAAACATCAGTCTCAGAGGCTGTGAGATTTTAGAGGAGCAGGCAGTTGGCCATAGCTCAAAGAAGTCACAAGTTTCTTTGTTACAAGGCAATATAGAACTTTCTAAACCAAGAGACAGTTGCCACAGAGTTTATTTTGCTTTTCTAACCTATCATCTTCACTTACCTCTACTGCACTGTGGATACTTTTGTCCAATGGCTTCTGTCACACTTGCACACATATGCTTCTATTATAACATCTAAACCCTTAACTTGTTCTATACAACCCCACCCTTATAAACCCTTCACCATCTTATCAATACAGTTTCCTACATTATAAACCCTTCACCATCTTATCAATAGTTTCCTACATTACAAACCCTTCACCATCTTATCAATACAGTTTCCTACATTATAAACCCTTCACCATCTTACCAATGCAGTTTCTCACTTAAGGCATATTCTTACTTACAATTATAGGAACAGAAGTTTATGATTTTTCTGCTAAATATCTATGTATTGTATTTTTACATCAATCCAAGCTTCTTCCAAAGCTGCAGATCAAACCCTCCCGTGTCTGTGGAAGTTTCATTATAAACCCTTCACCACCTACATTATAACATCTATATTATTATTACATGTAGATTATAACATCTACATCTACTACATTATAAACCTTTCACCATCTTATCAATACCATTTCCTACATTATAAACCCTTCACCATCTTATCAACACAGTTTCCTACATTATAAACCCTTCACCATCTTATCTATACAGTTTCCCACCCAATTAAAGCATATTCTTACAACTATCAGAACCTAAGTTTATGATTTTTCTGCTTAATATCTGTGTACTGTATTTTTACATCAAGCTTCTTCCAAGGCTGCAGATCAAATCCTTCAGTGTCTGTGGAAGTTTCTGTTTTTCTGTCTCCCACACACATCACTGTGCTGCTCCAAACCAGGGGCACTGGTGAGCTCCTGGTGAGCTCCGTGCTGTGCTTCCCTGGCAGAGCACACAGGGAATCCATAAATGTTGATCTCAGCTCAGTTCGGGTCGGATTAATCTCATGGCAAGAGATTTCTTGCCTCTTCCTTGGCTGCTGCAGGTCCCCCTCCTCCAGGCTCCCCTCTCTTTGTACAAGGATATATTTTCCATAATCCTCACCAGAAATCATTGTGCTGCTCATATAAACTCAGGAAGAGAAAAGTCTTTGTCCCAGGTGAGGTGAGGGATGTGCTGGAGGTTGCTGCCCACTTCACCCCTCCTCCCACCACCTCACTGCCATCCCCTGGTCTTTGAGCCCAGGAAAACCCTGAAAGGGGGAGCAGGCAGGAAACTCAGGAAATGAGAGTTTAGGGGTTGCCTTGCTGAAGTCCAGCCTGGGGGATTGAGTGCCACAGGAGCTGGGAAGGACCTGGACTTCCTGATTTGAATTTTGGGTGGGTGCTGGGACAGCCAAGGAAAGATTTTTGTTTGCTGGAGCTCTGAGAGGTCAGAATGGGCTGAAGCTCGGGATCTGTGGCTCAGGAAACCTCCTGGAAGGAGATCTGGAGTCCTCAGTGTCACTCAGTGCACCGAGCAGACACTGAGCTCTTAGCTTTGGTGGCCCTGGGGTGGCTGCAGCCGGCAGCACCTGGCAGGGTTTGATCTCTTGTTGTCCCCACCATGATGAAGACATTTGGTGTCCCCGTGTCCTTGGTGCCTCCCAGGCATGACACTGCCCCTGGTGCAAGCAAATCCTAATCTGGGCTTTGTTTCCTTGTCTCTCCCCTCCTCCCTGCCCCCGTGTCCCCCCACACCTCCCTCTGTGCAGGAAGTCTGCAGCGAGCTGTGGTGTCTGAGCAAAAGCAACCGCTGCATCACCAACAGCATCCCGGCAGCTGAGGGCACCATCTGCCAAACCAACACCATCGACAAGGGGGTAAGGCAGCCCTGGGCACTGCAGGGAGCTGGCAGGGAGGGGCTGCATCCCTTCTCCAGCAAAAAAAATGGGATTGTTGTTTGAGCTGGGGGTGTGGGGTTGATTTAGGAGCACCCAGCAGCCTGTCCAGCCCTGACCCCAGAGTGCAGAGCTGCCCTGGAGGGAGGCTGGGATGGGCCAAGGAGCCCAGAAATCACCCCAAAGTCCAGCTCAGAGCTCAGCTTGTGCAGTGCTGGAGTATGGAATGTGGAATATGGAATATGGAGTGTGATGTGTGGAATGTGGAATGTGATATATGGAATATGGAATGTGGAATATGGAATGTGGAATGTGGAACATAGAACGTGGAATGTGAAAAGTGGAATGTGGAATATGGAATATGGAATATGGAATATGGTGTGAGACGTGTGGAATGTGGAATATAGAACATGGAATGTGAAAAGTGGAATGTGGAATATGGAATATGGAATATGGTGTGAGACATGTGGAATGTGGAATATGAAATGTGACATATGGAATGTGATATATGGAATATGGAATATGGACTGTGACGTGGAGTGTGGAAAGTGGAATATGGAAAGTGGAATATGGAATGTGATATGTGGAATATGGAATGTGGAGTGTGATATATGGAATGTGCAATGTGGAATATAGAATGTGGAGTGTGATATATGGAATGTGGAATGTGGAATATAGAATGTGGAATATGGATTATGAAATTTGGAATGTGAAAAGTGGAATATGGAATGTGGAGTGTGGAATGTCCTTCCTTTAGAAAGTGCCACTGTCCTACAAAAAACCTCACCAAAATTGATCCCGATGGATTGCTTTGGGAATATTGAATGTGGAATATGGAATATGGAATGTGGAATATGGAATATAGAATGTGAAATGTGAAAAGTGGAATGTGATATATGGAGTGTGAAGTGTGGAATATGGAATGTGGAATGTGGAAAGTGGAATAAGGAATGTAATATATGGAATACGGAATGTGGAGTGTGGAATATGGAATATAGAATGTGGAATGTGAAAAGTGAAATGTGAAATATGGATTATGGAATGTGGAAAGTAAAATGTGAAAAGTGGAATATGGAATATGGAAAATGGAATGTGGAATGTGGAAAGTGGAATATGGAATGTGATATACGGAATGTATAATGTGGAATATGGAAAATGGAATGTGGAAAGTGGAATGTGGAATATAGAATGTGGAATATGGAATGGGAAATCCCTGCTCTAGCAAAGTGCTCCTTGGTGTCACCCCTGAGGCACAGCAAGGTGACCTCAAGCAGGTGTGGCAGCTCAGGCTGTGCTGCCCATCTCAGGGGTTTCTGTCACTGACACTGAACCCGTTTAACATCTCCTGGATAACTTCAGACACTCCTGAAAAGCAGCAAGTTTTCCATGGATTGTTTCAGGAGGAATAGGATGTCATGGAATGCCATGTCGTTAAATGAACACCTTGTCCTCAGGTCTGCTGGGATCTCCTGGGATCTCCTGGCTGGTCTGAGAAAAGGGATTCCCCCCCCACCCCAGTTTTCCCAGATTTTTGCTTTCAGAGGAACTTGGGAAAAACTGGCTATGATGAAACCTTGGCTTTTTACCCTCGGATGGGAGGGGAGGGCAGGATTTTCCCTGACCATGAATTTTGCCTTGATTGCTTCACTCCCTTCTCCTCCTACACCCATTTTCCCCAGTACAAAGGGAATGCACCGCTCAAACAGAGAGCTTTTGCAGACTGGGACAATGGAGAATCAGGGCTGGGGCATTCCTCATTCCACTAAAAGACAAGTAATTCCCCAGAAACATTTCAGATCCTTAGGAAGCTGGAGGAGCTGGGGTGCAGGGGAGACCATGGCTCTGACAAATCCACGATTCTTTTCATTTTAGTTCTGCTGGGAATTGGGGCAGAGAGGAGCAGACAGCTCCTGGGGCTGCACATCCCTCCTGCTGCACACTCACAGGGACTATGGCATTTTCCCCCCTCCTAGTCATGGCTTTTTCCCAGCTTTTCCCACTTTTAAATATCCCTTCCCCCCCCCCCCCCCCCCCCAACTTTGTGATTGCTTTTTAACCAGGCTTCTTCAAAAGCCTTGAGGGAAGGGAAATGAAGCAGTCACAGCCCCCAGGATTTGTGGGAGCTGCTCCCTGTGAGGATTCTGGCTCACTTTGAACCCCCAGTTACCTCCCTGTGCTTATCCTTTTGGATCCAGTCATTATTTGGAAGTGATTTGATGGCCTTGGGTAGAAGAATATATTTTATATTAAGAAGAATATACTTTTATATTAAGTTTCTGCATTGTCCCCAGCTGGAGTTCCTGGGGTGTGCCCCACACCTCAGCCCTTGGCTGGAGCAGTTCTCCAAGGTCTTCCCTGGCCTCTCCCTTTGCCCTGGGGAGAGCAGACAGAAGGATCAGGGAATTTAAAGTATGAAATATTAAAGGAGAGAGAAAATTCCTGTGCTCTGCCAGCCAGTGTGGGGGAAGGCCAAGCCAAGCTCTGCTGTGCCCACATCCCAAACCTCTGGGTATTTCCTCCTCCCAGATCCTTCTTTTTTAAATTAATCAATCTCCTGTGGTTGTTATGGCTTCACCTGTCTTACCCCAAGAACCCACAGTGGCATTTTTTTCCTCCTTTTTCCCACTTTTAATCATCCCTTTCCCCCAGCTTTGTAACTGCTTTTTAACCAGGGTTCCTCAGAGGGGAGGGAAGGGAAGGGAAGGGAAGGGAAGGGAAGGGAAGGGAAGGGAAGGGAAGGGAAGGGAAGGGAAGGGAAGGGAAGGGAAGGGAAGGGAAGGGAAGGGAAGGGAAGGGAAGGGAAGGGAAGGGCCCCGCCCCCCAGGATTTATTGGAGCTATTCCCAGGCTGTGGGAATATTGTGGAATATCTCCTTCACATGGGATCCCCCTTTGGAGAGGCACTGGTGCTCCCAGGGCTCATGAGCTGGGATTCCTGGGAAGCCACTGTGCGTTTTTCCCAGCTGCCCATGCAGAGTTGGCCCGGGAAGAGCAGGGAGAGGCTGTGCCAGCAGCTCCAGGGTGGGTTCCCAGCCCCTGGAAGGAGCACACAGCACTTTTTTCCTTCCTGGGATTATCTCAGCCCCCAGGGCTCCGTGTCCGGCACCGTGCCCGGACAGCAGCTCTGGCACTGTCCCACCCTCCCATCCCTGGGGACTCCAGGGGGTGTGGGACACGTGCCAGGCCTGAGGGAAATATTTCATAGGCAAATTTCCATGAGCATCTGTCTCCCAGTAGGACAGGGACAGGCGGATTCTTTAAGGATCCTCAGCACAACGATGACACAACGTTGATATTACAATTTAAACTTTATTTGAACTCGAGCTCTTCGCTGATCTGGACATTTTGGACACACAAACCACAACCTGAGCTCCCAGTACAAACAAAACTCGCTCTGTCCTGGCAGTGGTTCTGTCCACATCCCCCAGGGATCCTGGCCCTGCCTGGCAGCAGCAGCTCCAATCCCAGATCACCTGGAACTCTGCCGAGGGCTTTTATAACATGTGAGGTGTGGGACCCAGGACCTCTTTAGAGGAGAATCCCTGACTGGTTTGGGTTGGGAGGGACCTTAAACCTCATCCATGGGCAGGGAGAACTTCCATAGCCCAGGCTGCTCCAAGCCTGGCCTTGGACACTGCCAGGGATCCAGGGGCAACCACAGCTGCTCTGGGAAACATGTGGGATGTGACCCCTTGCCTGCCCCCAGGACGGTGCCATGGGGACTGGGGACACTGGTCCCACTGACCCCAAGGAGAGGCGAGTGCCCTTTGCCTCGGTGCAGCTCCAAGCTCAGATTCCTCAGGATCAAAGCAGATCCCAGCCCTGTGCTGGCTCTGTGGAAGCTCTGGCAGGAGGAGCCCCCTGCCCAGGCTATCCCAATCTCTGTGTCCCCGCAGTGGTGCTACAAGAGGGAGTGTGTGCCCTTCGGGACACGGCCGGAGGGCGTGGATGGAGCTTGGGGGTCATGGTCATCGTGGGGCGAGTGCAGCCGGACATGCGGCGGCGGCGTGTCCTCGTCCGTGCGCCACTGCGACAGCCCCAGGTACGTGCAGGGTGGCCCTGCCACCGTGGTGGCCCTGCAGTGTCCCCAGCCCTTCATGCCCATGGGGAAGGCACGTCTAGGTGCCTGTGATGCCTTGAGGAGGCTGACCTAGAACAGAGGCTGGACGGATGTGGAGGCTTAACTTCTTTTTGCCAGGGTCAGGATTAATTGGGCAAGACAGTATTTCATGTTCAGACTCAAGTGATTATCAGTTCTTATCCATGTCACAGTCTCACAAACCCTGGGTCCTACAGCACTTCACTCAAACAAACTAAAAATGAAACCACATCTCTCTCTCTACAAGGCCTTTTAAGGATGAACTGCCCAATTAAGAAATGACACCTATATTATTTTTACTTTTAACCCAATAACCAACCATTCATGGCTCATAAGGTGGAATTTTTTATCCAATTACACAAAACCACCCAAACCCATGGAGAAGATGAAGAAGAAGGTGAAGAAGAAAGTGAAGGAGAAGAAGAAGGAGAAGAAGAAGGAAGATGAAGAAGAAGGTGAAGAAGAAGAAGAAGAAGAAGAAGGACCAGCCTCCACCCTAAAACCTCCATCATGCTTTATATATATTACTGTATTCTAAAACCTTCAACTCTAAGTTTCCCACCCTGTGACATTCCACACTCCTATTCAAACTCCACACCCACAATCCCAGTTCTATCATTCCATTTTGGAAGCCTTCTCCACAGCCTCAGGTCAAATGCAGTGTTCTCTTGGGGGTCAGTGCCTGTCAGCACAGAAAGTCTGAAATTCTCAGTGACCAGGGTTCCAATAGATGCAGTTAAATAATAAAGTAGGGATTTATTAGAAGGCTTCAATGGATCCACCTTGGGCAGCACAAGAGCCCAGCCAGGGCTGCACCCAAGATGAACCAAAATGGTCACAAAGTGCACGACTGCTAACAGGGGCTCTCACTTTTAGAAGTTCTGCTCCATTTGCATATTGGAGTTCATTGTCCCATTCCAGCTTTAGCCCATGAAGTCCCATCCTGCTTGTTTTTCTCTCTTCATTCCACATTGTTTATGCTCTTGGGCCTGAGATTTGGATCATTTGTCCTTGGTCCCCAGCTGGAGAAGGAATTGTTTTGTCTCCCTGCTCTGTGCAGAGAGCTCACCATCCCCTGACATGGAGCCCAGACCCACACACTAAAGCAGCACAGAATCTGAAAAATAGAAAAGCTCAAACCTGAGGCATCACCTGTGCACTCCACACTCAGCCCTTTATCAGCCTCTGCCTTCCCTCCTCAGAGCCCTGGAAGTGCCTGAGGCTTGGCAAGGAGTGAAACAGCAGAGAATGAGGCATAAAGCTGGCACAGATGGCACTGCCCTGGGGAGACAGGAAATTTCCCAGTTGGAAAATTGGCTCACTCACCAATTTCTTCCTTTTCTATCCATGCACATTTGTGGGGGAGAAAAAAGCACCTTCGGGCCATTCTCAGTGGAGCAGGGACAGTATCCTATCAAAGATCCTGACCACAATCCACTTCTCTAGTGCCACCCCAGCCCTGTGCATGTCCCTTCATGTCACCTGAGCATCAATGACAGCTGCTCTTAGGTCTATCCACATAAAGCTTGGCCTGCTTCCATTTCAGTAATGACTCCTGGAAGGTTTGGCAGGTTTTGAATGCCTTTGTCCAGCTCTGTGTTGGTGTTGGGGCTGCACCACACCCCAAACCCTCTGTGCAAAGCCCTCTGTGCACTCAGGGGGAGATTTTAGGGGCTGTGCCCAGGCGGGATCAGTCCTTGTGGTACAGCAGGGTTGGGAAAAGCCACCTGGGGCAGCCACCCCAAGCTCCTCGTGGCAAAAACCTGCCCTGAACAGTGCCTGGAGCTGTTCAACACCTCCTTCCCTCTTTGGCAGACCCACCATCGGAGGGAAGTACTGCCTGGGGGAGAGGAAACGCTACCGCTCCTGCAACACCGACGTGAGTGGGGGCAGCGGGGCTGGGAGGGACGGGAGGGATGGAGGAGGGGGGATCTGCCCTGTCCAGGGGGATCAGCCCTGTCCAGGTTGGGATGAGCCCTCTCTGGTTGGGATCATCCCTGTCCAGGTGGGATGAGCCCCTCTCCATTTGGGATGAGCCCTGTCTGGATTGGGTTGAGCCATCTCCAAATGGGATTAGCCCTTTCCAGGTTGGGATCAGCCCTCTGTGGTTGGGATCAGCCCTCTCCAGGTTGAATGATCCCTGTCCACATGGAATGAGCCTTCTCCAAGTGGGATAAGCCCTCTCCGGGTGGGATGAGCCCTCTGTGGTTGGGATGAGCTGTGTCTCAGTGGGATGAGCCCTCTCCAAGTGGGATGAGCCCTCTCGGGTTGGGTTGAGCCCTCTCCAGGTTGAATGAGCCCTGTCTGAGTTGGGATGAACCCTGTCCAAATGGGATCAGCCCTGTCCAGGTGGGTGGGATGAGCTCTGTCCAGATTGGGATAAACCCTGTCCAGATGGGATGAGCCCTCTCTGGGTGGGATGAGCCTTCTCCAACTGGGATAAGCCCTCCCTGGGTAGGATAAGCCCTCTCCAGGTGGGATCAGGCCTCTGTGGTTGGGCAGCCCTGTCCAGGTGGGATGAGCCCTCTCCACACAGGTGCGGGGTGCTCTGTGCAGCCCTGGGAGGAAGAGGAGGAGGGGGCAGGGTGGGCTGTGCCAGCAGCGATCCCGCAATGGGGAATTCCAGGCAAGACCAGGCAGGTGTGGGAGCCAGCTCCAGGGGTGGGGGGGCTGCACGGCCCTTTGGGGCTTCGGGATCCAGAGGGGCCCAAAGATAAGGGAGGGAAAGGAGGGGAGATAGAAAATTCCAGCTCTGCTTCTCCCAGGCTGCACCTGCACAGCTGCTCAGTGAGGCTGGGTCAGACTCTGCTTCCTGGGGCTGAGGGTTAAACATCAAAGATTTACAGAAAAAAACTGTGCTGAGGGGATGCTCAGAGAAGCTTGGCACCTGGGGAATTGCAGCTTCAACACCCACAGGCTGCTGGAGAGGGAAACAGATGGGTCCTGTTGCTTCTCTGGGTTTTGAGGGATTGCTCCCCAGGATCACAGATCAGGCAGAGCTCCTGGGGCCCCTCCTCGTGCTCTTGGTCTTCAAAAAGTGTCCGGCTTTGCAGGAGGGACTGTCCTGCCACCTTGTAGCAGTGTCAGGGCTGGTGTCCCTGTCCCCGAGGGGCTGGTGGCAGTGCCCCATTGTCAGGGCTGGTGTCCCTGTCCCCGAGGGGCTGGTGGCAGCGCTCCATTGCCAGGGCCAATGTCCCTGTCCCCGAGGGGCTGGTGCCAGTTGCCAGAGCTGGTGGCAGTGCTCCATTGCCAGGGCCAATGTCCCTGTCCCCGAGGGGCTGGTGGCAGTGCTCCATTGCCAGGGCCAATGTCCCTGTCCCCGAGGGGCTGGTGGCAGTGCTCCATTGCCAGGGCCAATGTCCCTGTCCCCGAGGGGCTGGTGGCAGTGCTCCATTGCCAGGGCCAATGTCCCTGTCCCCGAGGGGCTGGTGCCAGTTGCCAGAGCTGGTGGCAGTGCTCCATTGTCAGGTCTGATGTCCTTGTCCCCAAGGGGCTGGTGTCTCTGTCCCCAAGGGGCTGGTGGCAGTGCCCAGCTGTGCCCCTGCCCTCCTGGCAGCCGGGCCAGGCCGCCCCAGCCGCACACTGACCAGTGGCTGTGTGACCACAGGACTGCCCGCCGGGCTCGCAGGACTTCCGAGAGCTGCAGTGCGCCGAGTTCGACAACGTGCCCTTCCGAGGGAAGTACTACACCTGGAAAACCTACCGGGGAGGTGAGCCTGGGGCAGGAGCTGCTCGGGTCTGCTCCCCCTTGTTGCTACGTGGCAGGGTGGTAGAAATGCTGCGACCTCCCTCAAAGTGTCTCCTTCAGAACCCACTGGAGTAAAGCAATGTTACAGGCCAGGGACAGTGTGGCAAAAGGGACCTGGGGGTGCTGGTCAACAGCCGGCTGAACATGAGCCAGCAGTGTGCCCTGGTGGCCAAGAAGGCCAACGGCTCCTGGCCTCTACCAGGAATAGTGTGGCCAGCAGGAGCAGGGAGGTCATCCTTCCCCTGTACTCGGCACTGGTGAGGGCACACCTCAAGTGCTGTGTCCAGTCCTGGTCCTTCAGTTTGGGAAGGACGTTGAGATGCTTGAGCGCATCCAGAGAAGGGCAACAAGGCTGGTGAAGGGCTTGGAACACAAACGCTGTGAGGAACGGCTGAGGGAGCTGAGGACACAGTCTCAAGCTGCCCAAGGGAAATACAGGTTGGATATTAGGAAAAAGTTTTTTACAAGAAAGGGTCATAAACTTCTGGAATGGCTGCCCAGAGAGGAGGTGGAGTCACCATCACTGGATGTGTTTAAACAAAGCCTGGATGTGGCACTGGGTGCCAGGGTTCAGATAGGGATAGAATACACACCCCCATTTCCAACCTAAGCCAGGTGCCCGATGGGGAGGAGACAGAGCAGGAAGGGAAAGTTTCCTGAGCAGGAGAAGGGATGGGATCTGGTGGGTCCTTCAAAGAGCAGCACTTCCCTCTTCCCGAGGTCAGCCCTGGTCCTGCAGAAGGGCCTGGAGGAGGCTCTGTGGCAGAAATCTCTCACTAATGAGGAGGAACAGCTCATCTCCTTGGTGCAGTTAATGAACTGGACTGGGGAAATCCTTCCCAGCTGTGTAACCAAGCCCAGCTCCCAGCAGGGCTCCTGCAGCTGGAGCAGCTGTGCTGAGGCTGCAGGGGATGGGTCAATAAAAATGTAATAAAATTGGGAGGCTGTAAAGTCACCCCAAGACCCCAGTGGATGCCAAGGTGGAAGACAACCCTGCAGGCTGGAGCTGCCCTGGCTCAGACCTCTCTCCTTCCCCAGGCATGGCCCATGGCTTGGCTGGCCAGCTGAACATCACCCTTGGGGTGTCATCTGTCCCTGATATGGATTTTTGGCTTTCATGAAGAGCCCCTTCCTCTCTCTCTGCTTCAGCTTCCTCTGCCACAAAATAAGTGATGAAACCCCTCCCCTCATGGGAGGCTGGCAGTGCTGGCAGTGCCATGTTTTGAAGGGATCTGGGAGCTTCATCTCCTCTTCCCACGGTGGCTGTGGGTCATGAGAAGCACTTCTATTTTGTTTATTCAGAGTCAAAGGGTGTCACTTTTGTCCCCTGGGGTGGCCCAGGGAGGAAACATGGAGTGGGGAAAGTCAAGGAACTTCTTTGCACAAGTCTGGGCTCTCTCTTTCAGAACGGGGGAGATCTGGTGTGTATCCAGTACCTAAAGGGGGCTGGAAAGAAAGAGAATTTTAGCAAGGCCTGGAGGGACAGGACACAGGGAATGGCTCCCACTGCCAGAGGGCAGGGCTGGATGGGATATTGGGAATTAGGAATTGTTCCCTGGGAGGGTGGGCAGGCCCTGGCACAGGGTGCCCAGAGCAGCTGGGGCTGCCCCTGGATCCCTGGCAGTGCCCAAGGCCAGGCTGGACAGGGCTTGGAGCAGCCTGGGACAGTGGGAGGTGTCCCTGCCATGGCAGGGGTGGCACTGGATGGGCTTTAAGGGCCCTTCACCCAACCCCCTGTGACTCCATGATTTCAGCAGCACCAGGACCTTCATCCTGACATGCCTGGGGGGCTCTGTGGTCCTTGGTGGCATTTGGGTGTCAGAGGCACATCCTGGAGGAGCTGGGGCATCCCTTGCAGCTCCACCTTTCCCATGTCATAGACCTGACCCCAGGGAACCCCTCCTGTCCTGCCCTTGCCACTGATGTTCTGGGCCCTGTGTCCCCAGACTTTGGGGTGACAGTGAGGGCTGATCCTCACCTCCTGAGCCCTTCCAGCAGTGCCCAGAGGCCTCAGGCATGCGGGGTGCCAATTCCTCCCTCCCCAGAAGCCCCCCAGGATCCTTCTTTGCTGGCAGCCTCGTCCTTGGGCATCCCTCCCTCCAGCTGACAGGGAATCTGCTCCTCAGCTTGGTTCTGGGCACTTTGGGAGCCCATCATCACCACCCTGAGCCCCTTCTCCCGCTCAGCTCATCCCAAAAGGGTGGGTGGGTTCGGGGGTGCCTTGCTTCACCATATTTCTTTGGGAAATATGCACCCACCCTGCAGGCAAGGAGTGCCCCACCAGCTTGGAGGAGGGGGGCACCAATCCTGCGGGCATTTGGGAAGGGAAGGAGCTGGACAGCGGCTCCCTGAGGTCGGGGCTGATTTCCAGCTGATTTCCAGCGATCCCGCAGCTCAGACCTCGGGCTGGGGAGGCAGAGCCCCGGAGAGGAGCGCTGAGCTCAGCAGTCCGCACATACCTCCTGGAATGTGGCTTGAATTGTTTGTTTACTTCGCTTTGTTCCTGTTCATTTTGCTCTTGGCCCATTCGGGAGTTCGGGGGGAGCGATGGGAGGAGCAGGAGCTTGAGGAAAACAGGACATTGCTCGTCAGAAATTGTAATAAGGCTTAATTCCTCCATAGGAGAGGGCAGGCAGGAGGAACAAAACATCCTCGGAGGCAGCAGCCAGCTGAAAATATTTTATTTTAATAGCCCTGTTAAACGTGCAAAGGAGGAACCAGGCAGACCCCAAGTGAAGGGAGAGGGTCAGAATCTGCAGGATGGTGCCTGCCTGGGGCTTTCCCCCCTCCAGGACAGGGACAGGAGCCCAGGAAGGGCTGGAGCTGGGCCAGGGCTTGGCATGGAGCTCAGGGAAAGGTTCTTCCCCCCGAGGGTGCTGGCACTGCCCAGGCTCCCCAGGGAATGGTCCCGGCCCCAAGGCTGCCAGAGCTGCAGGAGCGTTTGGACAGCGCTGCCAGGGATGCTCAGGGTGGGGTGTTGGGGTGCCTGGGCAGGGACAGGGGCTGCACTGATGATCCCTGGGGGTCCCTCCCAGCTCAGGATATTCTGGGATTCCATAATTGTGTTTAGCAACATTCCCTGGGCCAGCTCAGGGGTCCCATCACTCTGTGGGAGTCGCTCTTCTCCCATCTCCAGGAATTCCCAGGCACCTTGTGCTGTTCCAGAGGATCTTGCTGTGCTCCAGACTTACCTTGCTGTGCTCAGTGCTGCTGTCATGGGGACACAGCTGTCACTGGAGCCACCTGAACAAGGACAAGGAGCTGCCCAGGCCACCAGGGCACCTCTTGGCCAAGGACACTGCAGCTCCCAGCAGATGCTGGGCAGTGGTTCCAGTCTCCTTCCCTCTGGTGACCTGGCTGCCAAGGGCAAATCCTGCCTGGAAATTGTCCCCAGGGAAGCTGTGGGGACTGTTCCAGAGCTCGGGTGGCCCAGCCAGCTCGTGCAGCAGTGGCAGTCAGGACATGGGTACCAATGCAGGGTCACCCCTCTCTGCCTCCTTCAGCCTCCCTCCCCTGTTCCTCTTCCATGGCACTTTTAAGGGCAGGAATCCCCACGTGTAGGCCTGGCCCAAGTGAGGAGAGCCAGCAGGGATTCGTCCCTGAGGCCTTTTTGGGCTACCTAAAAACAGAGGCGGTGTGGGAAATGGATTAGTAGAAATAAATAGCAGTTCTATTTATATATAAATATATTTTTAAATTATTTCTAGAATATATAGAATATGATATATAAATATATTTATTCTATAAATATAGACTATAAATATTATATAATTATATTACATATTTATAGAATGCAAATATAAATTTATATCTTTATAGAATATATAATTTCTATATATTTTTTTAATATATGGAATAAAAAGCAGTTCTATTTATTGAAGGGCCTTCAGGTACATTTGGGCAGATGAAGCCCCCCAGGGGCTACACCCAAAAATGGACCACAGGTCACAGGTTTGCACACTTTTACAAGTTTGGCCCATTTGCATATTGGGGGTTAATCTCTCATTTACAGCTCCAGGTAATGAAGTCATTGACCCCAAATTTGTTCCTCCCAACTCACTTTTGTTTCCATCTCTGGCCTGAGGCGGTGAGGTGTCCTTGATTCCCGGGCCTGGAGAGGAATTGTTGTGTCTGCCCAAAATGGGGAAGCAGCAGCTCACACTGTGTGTGGAGTTTGGAGTTCTACACTGAAGAGCTGCAGGATTACAAATAGATGAAAAATATAAAAGCTAAAACCCTAAGATGAGGTTAAGCAAAGCTTTACATGTCTTTAATTTTTTTAAATAGCTCAGTCACAGACCCTAATCCTCTGATTTTTAGGCACTTTTCAAATAGCACAGTGGGCAAAATTGAAAGAAAATCCTCCAGCTTTAATCAGAAACCCTGAGACAGGACGAATTGAAGGACCATTTTCACTACTACCCTGGAGCAAGGCATCATCCCACATGGAGCAGGGGGACCACAGGACCCCAGTGCCAGCTCCCTGCCTGCACCCCAAGGGCAGCCCCTGCTCTCAGGAGTGGCTGCTGAGCTCCCCCTGCTCAGCAGCTGCTTCTCCAGGGGCTTGCCCAGGCATCCTGCTCCAGAAAATGCCTCCAAGCTGCTGAATTCCCCTCTCGTGTCTCCTCCCTCTCCCAGCTTTGCTCTCTCTTCCCCTCAGCTGCCCTCGGGGGCTCCAGGCACAGCTGGGCCCCCTCCCCTCCCCTCCCTCTGCCCCTTTGATGTTCTGCATCGAGTTTCCAGCTTTGCACATTCCCATTCCTCCCATCCAAGGTGCTCCCCAGCTCTGGCACAGGCATCAGGAGGTGGGTGGTGCCTCCAGGGAGGAATTGCCAGGCTCCTGCTGGGTCTCCTGGGACGCTCAGTAAAGGCAGCAAACGCCACAAGCCACACCAGGGTTTGAGAAAATCCAGAGGCAGGAGCCAGGGAACGCTCTGCTGGAGCCACATCCTGCTCCCAGGTGCTGTTCCTGGGGTCATGCTTTGGCAAAGGTTGTTGGAAAAGACAGGAAAGACAGAAATTTCAGCTGTAACTTGAAAATCCTTCTTCATTCTCATGCTGCTGTCATCACCTTTGCTGGGAAGGATTCACCTCAGACAGAAAGGAATGGTTTCCCTGGCCCAGTAACTTGGTTGTTCTGCTCTGGCAGCTGAAAAAACCTTGGAAATGTAACTCAGGAGCTGCTGCCTCAGTTTCCCTGTTGGTAAAGTGGGCAGAAGGGTTTTACAGCTTGTGAAGTGCCAGGAGTGACCCGGATAAGAACAAATCACTCTGTTTCCTTGCCTGTCACATCCAGCCCATGTTGCCAGGCTGTGCAGGAGGGACAGTGTCCCCACAGGGCTCCGTGTCCAGCTCAAGGGCCTGGCTCCCTCCTCCAGGGGCATCCTCCTGGTTTTCCACATCCTTTCTCATGGGAATAAATCACACGGACTCCATTTTCCTCATGGTGGAAAAAAGCCCATTCTTTATTCACACAACTCCTTTTTATACAGTTTTACAGACCTCATGTGCGACTCCAATTAGTCAGTAGCTTTCTTGCCAATTACTTTTATTGATTAGTAATAAGTTGTTATTTTGTATTGATTGGTCACTCAAACCCGCTGTATACATGGAGGGAAAGTTGTTTGTGAGAGATAGTTTTCATTTTTCTATCTAAAAACAGTTTATAAGGTGCTGGTTGTTTTTTACCCAGGAACAGATTGTTATGTTAACGAAATGCTCACACCAGGATTGCTTTCACATGGGAACTTGCAAAGTGCTGGCTTTGCACTGATTCCAGGAGAGCAGGCTTGGTTTTATGAAGCTTTTATAATTTTTCTACCTTACTGCAACACTTTTAAAGACATTTGAAGCCATGCTCCTTCCCCAGGGGGTGTCAAGGCCTGTTCCCTCAACTGCCTGGCCGAGGGCTTCAACTTCTACACGGAGCGGGCGGCGGCCGTGGTGGACGGGACCCCGTGCAGGCAGGACTCCAACGACATCTGTGTCAACGGGGAGTGCAAGGTGGGACAGGGACAGACACCCGGGATGGGGGGACAAGGAGAGACCCATGGGCAGAGGGGACAGGGACAGACACCCGGGATGGGGGGACAAAGACAGACCCCCAGGATGGGGGGACAAGGACAGACACCCGGGATGGGGGGACAAGGACAGACCCCCAGGATGGGGGGACAAGGACAGACACCCGGGATGGGGGGACAAGGACAGACCCCCAGGATGGGGGGACAAGGACAGACACCCGGGATGGGGGGACAAGGACAGACCCCCAGGATGGGGGGACAAGGACAGACACCCGGGATGGGGGGACAAGGACAGACCCCCAGGATGGGGGGACAAGGACAGACACCCAGGATGGGGGGACAGGGACAGACACCCAGGATGGGGGGACAAGGACAGACACCCGGGATGGGGGGACAAGGACAGACCCCCAGGATGGGGGGACAAGGACAGACACCCAGGATGGGGGGACAGGGACAGACACCCAGGATGGGGGGACAAGGACAGACACCTGGGATGGGGGGACAAGGACAGACACCCAGGATGGGAGAACAAGGGCAGATCCCTCAGCAGGGGGGACAGGGACAGATCTGTGGGCAGGGGGGACAAGGACAGACCCCCGGGGCAGGGGGACAAGAAGAGACCCTCAGGCAGGCAAACACTGCCCTCAAACTGCTCACACAGATGTGGGATGGGTGGAGGGTTAAGAGAGCTGGGGGTGCTCCCCTGGAGAGGAGAAGGCTCCAGGGAGAGCTCAGAGCCCCTTGCAGGGCCTGAAGGGGCTCCAGGAGAGCTGGAGAGGGACTGGGGACAAGGCCTGGAGGGACAGGACACAGGGAATGGCTCCCCACTGCCAGAGGGCAGGGCTGGATGGGATATTGGGAATTAGGAATTGTTCCCTGGGAGGGTGGGCAGGCCCTGGCACAGGGTGCCCAGAGCAGCTGGGGCTGCCCCTGGATCCCTGGCAGTGCCCAAGGCCAGGCTGGACAGGGCTTGGAGCAGCCTGGGACAGTGGGAGGTGTCCCTGCCATGGCAGGGGTGGCACTGGATGGGCTTTAAGGTCCCTCCAACCCAAACCATTCTGTGATTCCGTGATTTTTCTGCCTGGACACCCAGTGGGAGTGGGAACATTCCCATCCATCCTGCATTCCCTGCCTCACAGATGGATCTCTGCACTCCCAGCCTGTGCAGCCCCAGCCCCTTTGATGTTTCCCTTGCAATGGGATCTGGGGGGACCTGTAAAAGTTAATTCCAAGGAAGCGCTGTGCGAGTGGCCAACATCCCCCAGCAGACAGACAGACAGACCAACCGACTGTGTGTCTGT
The DNA here is from genome assembly GCF_031753505.1 of Anomalospiza imberbis. Lineage (NCBI taxonomy): Eukaryota > Metazoa > Chordata > Aves > Passeriformes > Viduidae > Anomalospiza > Anomalospiza imberbis. The sequence continues at coordinate 2,149,464 of NC_089707.1, forward strand.
CTGTCTCCCTTCCTGTATCTCTGGGATCTGTTTGTCTCCATGGGGCTGTGGAACGAAGGGGGATTGCACCCGCGGGAGTCACAGCTGTGCTGGTGACCCTTGTGCCACCCCACGGGTGGTGGCAGAGGGACAGTGGCCACAAGGCCACATCAGCTGCAGGGACAGGGCTTCCCTTGGGCTCCAGCCAACCTCTGCTTTATCCCTGCACCCTCGCAGCCTTGGAGAGACCCTCCCAGGAGAGGGCTGGCAGTGCTGAGGTGTCCGGGGCACTGCGGGGACAGCAGGGGAGGGAAGGGTCCCTCCAGGCCGGCTCATTGCTGCTGCTCCTCCCCGCAGCACGTGGGCTGCGACCGGGTTCTGGGCTCCGACTCCAAGGAGGACAAGTGCCGGGTGTGTGGGGGAGATGGCAGCTCCTGCGAGACCATCGAGGGCGTCTTCAACCAGTCCTTGCCCGAGGGAGGTAGGGAACAAACGGCCTGCTCACCTTCAAGTCCCTCCTCGACCTCACCTGCCCCTGGGGACAGGCAGGGACAAATCCCAGAGCTAAATCCCAAGGGGTAGGACCAGGCTAGGAGGCAACAAATCCCTCCTGACCACTAGCCAAGCCATGCCCCAGCCTCCAGCGGTGCCCAAATCTCTGACACAGAGCTCCAAGCCCCTTCCCTGCTCCGCAGGGTTGATCCCAGCTCCACAGCACGTTCCCAGTACAGCCAGTCCCACCACAAGAGCCCACAGTGCAAACCCACTCCATTTTGGTGCACAAAATGCTTTTTCCATCATTTCCCCGTGGTTAAGGAGTTGGCTCACACTCCCATCCAGCCCAGGGCAGCTCTGGCTCTGGGCCTGGAGGCTGAAGATGCTGCTCACCTGCTTGTCCCACAGGTTACGAGGAGGTGATCCAGATCCCCAAGGGTTCCGTCCACATCGACATCCGGGAGCTGAACCTCTCCATCAACTACCTGGGTGAGCTGGGGCTGGGGTGCTGAAACCCAGCCAGGCCCTGCCATTTCCCTGGGATTTACAGGGTCTGGGCAAGGCCTGGCAAGGAGAACTTCCCACTGCAGCTGGGAATGGGGATTTGGGGCAGGGGAAGTGTGGGCTGTGTGTCCCCCAGTGTCCCTGTCCTCTGTTAGCATCACAACCCTGAGCAAACCCCACGTCCCTCGTTCCTGGCACTGCCTGTGGCTCCCTGGCATCCCCTCTCTGCCATCCTGGGGATTAAAAACGTTCATTTTCCTCGGGCTTGGTTTTCCAGCCTTGCTCAGTCCTGCTTTCACAAGGAGGATTTTTCTTTCCCCTGTCCTCTGAGCAATGCAGGGCAGGGCAGGGTGCTCTCCCTGGATGCTGCCGGGTGCCAGCAGGATTCTCCTGGCAGCATCCCTCCCCTGCGATCGGAGGTGCATCCATCCCTCCCTGCCCGGTGTGTGGGGACTCCTGTCTGGATTTCTGCGTTCTCAGGAGACCGCTGCCAGCAGGCTCTGCCACTCTGGGATCCCTCCGGGCATCCCAGATGGAGGGAGCATCCTCCAGCCTCCCCAGCGCGCAGGATCCTCGGTGTCCCGAGCGCGATGGGGCCGGCAGGGCAGCGGTGCCCGGAGCCGCTCCCGGAGTGCCGGTGGAGCGGAGGGACGGCAGGAGCGAGCGCTCCGATCCCCCTCTAGCGACTCTCCCGGGCAAGCACAGCCCGGCTCCTGCCCCAGCCGCCTCCAGCAGCCCCAGTAGCTCCAGCAGCCCCGACCCAGCGTGCACGGCTGCCTTTGAGCCTGGCTTGGTGGCCACAGCTAGTCCCCAGCCCAGGGAGGTGCTGGGCAGGCTGAGACCGCACCGTGGCTACATCGGTCCCACCCTGCTGGTGACTCTGTGGCCCCGAGCCACCTGTGCCCTCCCTGGTGCCATCTCCCCTCTGTCCTAGCAATGCTCTGAGCCCGGCAGGCGAGCAGCACCTGGCTGAAGTTGGCCCAGGTGCCTCGAGCCTCTGTGCTGAGCTCCCTCCCGTGTCGTGGCAGCGCTGCGAGGGGACAGTGGTGAATATTTCATCAACGGGAAGCTCTCCATCGATCCCCCCCGGCGCTTCGACATCGCCGGCACCACCTTCCACTACAGGAGGTCTCCTGAGGAGCCCGAGTCACTGGAGGCTTTGGGACCCACCAACATCACCCTCTTTGTCATGGTTGGTAACTTCATACCCCTCCCGGTGTGGTCCTAGTTGGGCTAGAAGGACCTTGCCGTGGCTACCTGGGGACTGGAGCTGATCAGCCCCTGGTGTAGAGGGACACAGAGAGCAGAGGTAAATTGGGCTAAATTCACACAATAAATCACAGAATTAATTAGCTTGGAAAAGCCCTTTGAGACCATCCAGTCCAAGCTGTGACCTGACACCGCCTTGTCAGGCAGACCACGGCACCGAGAGCCACATCCAGCCTTGAAAGGGTCACCCCAGGTGGGACAGGAGCCCACAGTCCCTGCCTTAGTGCTTTATCCACTGGGCACTCTCAGATCTCCCTCCCTAATTCTCAGGTCTCCTGCCCTAATCTGTCAGGTTTTGGGATGACTCCACCCTTAAGTGCCTGGGAGCTCATTCCCTGATCAAGCACCACTGGTGGCTGCCCTGCCAGTACTGGGAGGGGCTGGAAGGGGACAGGGGAAGATTCCAGCTGCCCTGGCTGTTAGAGGGGCTGTGGGATGCCACCTGGGTGGTCACCGTGGTGGCACTGGTGTCCTGGGGGTGCCTTTCCTGCAGGTGCTGGTGCGGACGGAGCCGCAGGGGATCCGCTACAAGTTCAACGCTCCCGTGGGCAGGGATGGCTCCAGCCTCTACTCCTGGCACTACACCCCATGGACCAAGTGCTCCGTGCTGTGTGCAGGGGGTGAGCTCTCATGCTGGGCTGGTTTGGGGGCACATGTGGGACACCCCCTGTGCTGTGTCTGGGTCTCTGCTTGGCTCTGAGGAGCTCTGGGGTCTCTACACGGCCCCACCCTGCGCTCAGCCAGGTGAGAGTTGTGCCAGGGCAAAGAGCCTGGGAGCCATCTTCAGCTGGGCCACAGGTATGGGTGGAACGACCTTAAAGATCAAATTTTCCCACCCTTGCCATGGCAGGGACACCTTCCACTGTCCCAGGCTGCTCCAAACCCCATCCAGCCTGGCCTTGGGCACTGCCAGGGATCCAGGGGCAGCCCCAGCTGCTCTGGGCACCCTGTGCCAGGGCCTGGCCACCCTCCCAGGGAACAATTCCTGCCCAATATCCCATCCAGCCCTGCCCTCTGGCAGTGGGGAGCCATTCCCTGTGTCCTGTCCCTCCATCCCTTTTTAAACCCATTTACTCATGCAATCATAGAATGGCTTTAGGTTGGGAGGGACCTTCAATCTTATCCTGCCATGGCAGGGACACCTTCCACTATCCCAAGGTGCTCCCAGCCCTGTCCAGCCTGGCCTTGGGCCCTTCAGGGATGGAGCAGGGACAGGTTGGCTGATCACAGCAGCCCCTGTGGTCTCAGCTCTGCAGTCTGTGAACTGAAACACCCCTGGTGCTTCCCTGAATCCTGGCACTGGTTCCCATGGGGATTGGCACACAGGTTGGGCCATGTCTCAGGACTCTGGAGAGGCTGGCTGGGAGGGGCTGAGCTGGTATTCAGAGGAGAATGGCTCAATAATGATCCCTGTTTAAAGCTCAGGGCTTGTGTTCTATGCCAGACCTCAATCAAGTGCTGTCCCTCCTTGTTCCTATTATTCCCCAAGTGCTGCCCAGAAAGTCACGACACCAAGGTTAGAACAGGTTCCCAAGGCCTTGGTTAGAAGGCCAAGGTTAGAACAGGTCCATTTGAGCATGAGATCCCTGGAATGCTGCGATCCTCCATCCTCTGGTGTGTCCTGCCCTGGCTGGTGAGCTCTAGAATCCCAGAATCATCGAGGTTGGAAAACCCTCCAGGGCCACTGAGTCCAACTGTGCCTGCTCCCCACTTTGTCACCCAGAGTGCCACATCCAGGCTTTGAAACCAACATTCCACACCATCCATTTTTTCTGGAGATGTCAGAGAAGCCCTTGGTTATGAATGGAGGAGTAAGTTCAGGCTCGATGTGCAGGGACAAGAGGTTGCTTTGTCACATCAGCCCATGGGAGCAGAGCTGTGGGGCTGGCACCCACAGCCTGCTTCTGCTCCAGCCTCAGTGATGCCTCGTGCAGGCTGACCTAGAACAGACACTGGGCAGAGCTAAAGAATAAAGTAGGGATTTATTAAAAGGCCTCAATGGATCCACCTTGGGCAGCACAACCCAAAATGGCTACCAAAATGGACAACTGCTCATGGGGGCTCTCACTTTGATCAGTTCTGCTCCATTTGCATATTGGAGTTAATTGTCCAATTCCAGTTTTAGCCCATGAAGTCCCATCCTTGTTTTTCTCTCTCCAGCCCACGTTATTTGTGCTCTTGGGCCTGAGATTTGGATCATTTGTCCTTGGTCCCCAGCTGGAGAAGGAATTGTTTTGTCTCCCTGCTCTGTGCAGAGAGCTCACCATCCCCTGATATGAAGCCCAGACCCACACACCAAAGCAGCACAGAATCTGAAAAATAGAAAAGCTCAAACCTGAGGCATCACAGCCTCCTCCTCCCTTTCCCCCTTCCCTCTTTTCCCTGGGCAGGCAGCCAGATCCAGTCTGTGGTGTGCAGGAAACTCTCTGATGGCTCAACTGTCCCCAGCCATTTCTGCAGCGCTGACACCAAAGTCCCCGAGCGACAGAGGAGCTGCAACACCGAGCCCTGTCCCCCGGCGTGAGTACCAGTGTGGGAAACGAATTTGTAGAGAATTTTTAAAGTTTAAAAGAAAGTTTGTGTCGTTTGTATTTGTATGTAAACTTTGAGATAAGAAATGTTGATTTAGGAGATCAACATTTCTTTGCAGAAATAGAACTGTGAAAGATAAACCCACAAAGAGTAATTTTAGATAATAATAGCTTTAGATAATTTTAGATAATAATATTAGTATAATATTATATATCATAATATTATATTGTTAATAATATTAAATAAATTTTCAATTAGAATAGCTTCAAAGCATTTACAACATAGTGTAGCAAAAAAACTGATAAGCCAAGAAACACTTATAACATATTATAATTAAGAAATAGTTAACTTCTAATTATAGTAGTGTAAATTATAACATCTGTATTGCCTCAACCTTCACATGAGACTAAAAGTAGAAAAAATTATTTTTAATTAAATTTTTTTTGACTTAGAGATGGGGTAACTGAGAGGCATTTTAAAAATCTAAATTCAAAAATTTAATTTAAAATTAAAACATTTAAAATTACTTTTTATTTCATTTTAAATAAAAGTCTAAGTCAAAAAAAGACTTAATCCAACATACCTGGAGCCCGGGCAGGGAGCATAGGGGGAAAAACCAGGGTGGCAGAGAGTGAAATTCCCCCCCGGCTGCCATTCCCAAGTCACAGCCCCCACTGGTGACACTGCAGCTCTGCTGGGGAATGGTGTGGGGGAATTTCTCCTCTGTGTCCCAGATACTCGGTGAGTCCCTCAGGAATTGTGCCCTGGCTGCTCTCCTGAAGGGGAAGGGCAGATGTGCAGTGCCTCAGCCAGAGCTGCCTGTGAGGCTGTGGCTGGAGAAGGTCCAGGGCTGTGTGCAGGGCTGTGGGACCAGCCCAGCCCAGCCCAGCGTGCCCCTCCCAGCTCTGCTGTTGCCCCATCTCCAGCTGGGCCATTGGGAACTGGTCCGAGTGCAGCCGGAGCTGCAACGAGGGCGTCCGGACCCGCAGCGTCTTCTGCAAGAGGAAGATCTCTGCCAGCGAGGAGAAAACCCTGGATGATGCCTCCTGCACGCAGCCACGGCCAAAGATGCTGGAGCCCTGCAACAACCAAACGTGTCCTCCCGAGTGGGTGGCCCTGGACTGGTCGGAGGCGAGTGCCAAAGGAGGGACACGGAGCTGGGAAGGGTCTGAGGAGCGGCTGAGGGCACTTGGCTCGTTCAGCTGCAGCACAGGAGACTGAGGGGAGGCTCCTCGGGGGCTGCAGCTCCTCCCGAGGGGAGGCAGAGGGGCAGGGGCTGAGCTCTGCTCTGGGACAGGGACAGGAGCCCAGGAAGGGCTGGAGCTGGGCCAGGGCTTGGCATGGAGCTCAGGGAAAGGTTCTTCCCGCCGAGGGTGCTGGCACTGCCCAGGCTCCCCAGGGAATGGTCCCGGCCCCAAGGCTGCCAGAGCTGCAGGAGCGTTTGGACAGCGCTGCCAGGGATGCTCAGGGTGGGGGTGTTGGGGTGCCTGGGCAGGGAACAGGGCTGCACTGATGATCCCTGTGGGATCCAACTCAGGAAATTCTGGTTCTGTGATTGAGACCATCCCTCCCCTCTCTGAGGGCGCTGCTCCCGAGGAGCACATTGCCAATCCCCAGTGACAGCCATGGAGTGCTCGGTGTGGGAATGTGGTAGCTCAGGAGCCAGGAAAGGTGGGAGCAGCACAGAGGGGGAGCCAGAGCTGCCTCTGTCCCCTCCTTGACCGTGTCCCCTGTCCCTGCAGTGCACCCCGAGCTGCGGGCCCGGCTTCCGCCACCGCATCGTCCTGTGCAAGAGCGGCGACCACAGCGTGACCCTGCCCACCTCCCAGTGCCACGAGGCCACCAAGCCCCCCACCAGCATGAGGTGCAACCTGCGGCGCTGCCCCCCGCCCCGCTGGGTCACCAGCGAGTGGGGAGAGGTAGGGACAGCCCTCCCCACGGGGGAATTGCAGGAGGAGCCTCCCCAGCCCTTCAAATCCTGCGGTGCAGGAGACTTTTATGGGCCAGCAGAAGCCTGGGAGGCCACCACAACTATCCAGGGACCCGTGGCAGTGTTCTTTGCCCCCTTTTTGGCTCGTTTGTGATGGTGACCCAAGGGCAGAACTGACCCTGGGGATGTCCCAGGCCTAGCAGGACCCCACAGAATTCATGGAAGGGTCCCCGTGGTGGCTGGGGGTCAGCAGGGCAGTGGCTGCAGAGGTGGACTGGCCCTCCTGCCAAGCAGGGCCACTGCTGATGCCCCCCAGAGCCCAGTGGGGTGACTCTGGCAGTCCTCCCTGCCCTGAACACCCCTCGAGCTGCAGGGTGACGTGGGGGTGCAGGAGGCCTGGGAAAGACCAGCGATTTAGGGCTGGATGTGGGATCCTCGCCGAGCCCTGGAGAATCAAACCAAGCTTTTTTGGGATGCAGGGCCACAGCACTTGCTCCCGCCGGGGAGGGAAGGGACAACCCCCTCCAGCACGCTTAGCACCCCTAACCCCCACCTGTGCCCGCTCCTGTCACGTTCCCAAAGCCGTGGTGGCCTCGGCAGCTCCCTGTGTGCTGTCCCCACAGTGCTCTGCCCAGTGTGGCCTCGGGCAGCAGAGGAGATCCGTGCAGTGCCTGGCTCACACCGGGCAGCCGTCCATGGACTGCGTGGAGGCCCTGCAGCCCCCGGGGATGCAGCAGTGCGAGACCAAGTGCGAGTCGGGGCCCACGGACAACCCCGAAGGTGAGGGGGCTCTGCAGAGGGGACACGTGTCCCACTGGGGACAGGGACATGGGAGCCAGCACAGCACCAGCTGGGCTCAAGGGTGGGGAGACCCCATCCCTGGAAGTGTCCAGGTGGGACAGTGGAGTTTGGAGCAGCCTGGGATAGTGGGAGGTGTCCCTGCCCATGGCAGGGGTGGGAAAATTTGATCTTTAAGGTCGTTCCACCCATACCTGTGGCCCAGCTGAAGATGGCTCCCAGGCTCTTTGCCCTGGCACAACTCTCACCTGGCTGAGCGCAGGGTGGGGCCGTGTAGAGACCCCAGAGCTCCTCAGAGCCAAGCAGAGACCCAGACACAGCACAGGGGGTGTCCCACTTGTGCCCCCAAACCAGCCCAGCATGAGAGCTCACCCCCTGCACACAGCACGGAGCACTTGGTCCATGGGGTGTAGTGCCCGGAGTGCAAGAGGGGTCTCTGCAGAGGGGACACGTGTCCCACTAGGGACAGGGACATGGCTGCTAGAGTTGGGCTCTAGGGTGGGAGACCCCATCCCTGGAAGTGTCTAAGGCTGGGTTGGACATTGGGGTATGGAGCAACCTGGGGTAGTGGGAGGTGCCCATATCAGGGTGGCATTGGATGGGCTTTAAGGTCCCTTCCAACCCAAGTCATTCTGTTGAAAATGTGGCCGTTCTATGGCCCTGGTCCCCTCTGGTCCCAGGCCAACCTGGTGTGCCATGACCCTGAGAAATGAAGGAACTCCACCTTGAGAAATGCAGGAACTTCACCTGGCAAAGACAGGTTTCCATTTGTGAGGTCCTCAGCAGCTTCTTCACCACGGCTGCATCTCCCAGCTCCCTGGCAAACCCCCAGGATCTCCTCAGCCCGGCTGTGACCCTGCTCCTCCCTCTGTGTCCCCTGCAGAGTGCAAGGATGTGAACAAGGTGGCCTACTGCCCGCTGGTCCTCAAGTTCAAGTTCTGCAGCCGGACCTACTTCCGACAGATGTGCTGTAAAACCTGCCAGGGCCACTAGGACACAGCGGGACACAGCGGGACCCCCGTGGCAAAACTGGAAGGCCAGAGCTTCACTGGAGGGCTGCCGAGCCCTGCCCTCCCTGGGAACCTCCCCTGGCTCCCACACGGACTCCGGTCACGCTTCCACGGGCGTCACCCAAACCCGTCCCCCACAGCCCCCCTCGGCCCCCGAGCTTCACAGAGGCACGTTCCCAGTTAAACCACTGCAGCCCCAGTTGGATGAGCGCTGGGAGAGGAGGGAGCTGGGCAGAGCAGGGACTTTACTTGAAATTCTGATGTTATTTATTAGTAGCGGAGCCAGGTCCCGCTGGGGGAAGCGGCACCGCTCGCCCCGCTCCTGCCTCATCCTACTCCGTGTCCCCAGGGCACCATCATGGGCCTTGGGCACTCCTGGGGCTGCTGCCCTTCCCTCGGGGCTGCTGGCCTTCCCTCGGGACCCCAGGGGAGCCAGGGAGGAGGGTTCAGGTGCCTCGGGTGACCAGCGTGGCTTGTGGCTCCTGGGTGATGGATGGAGAGGAGCCGCTGGGGGAGTGGGGCTGGAGCGGGGATTTTGTCTCCTTGGTTTGCACCCTGTCACCTTGGGAATAGGATCAGGTCACCCCGTGAGCAGGGGGTGACATCTGGGAGAGGGGGTTCTCCAAACTCCCGTAGCCACCAGCTTGGATTGGGCCGTTCCCCTGTTTGCCCTTGTCACTTTTAGGACCAGTTTCTACCCCTTGAAGCACGAGCTGAGCTGGGGGCAGAGGCGTGCAGGGAGCTGCAGTCACTTCATGGGCATCGAGGCTGTGCCAGGCTCAGGGAGAGCAGCACAGGAGGGTGCAGGACAAAAATGGTCCTGGCACAGTGTCCCCAGGGCCTGGCACGGCAGGACCCTGCCCAGAGACAGCCTCAGCCTCACTTCCAAAGGTGCTTGACTTCCAAAGGTGCTTTGCCTCCAAAAGGTGCTTTGCCTCCAAAGGCAGCCTGGCCACGTGTGACTGTGGCCTCGAGGTGCCAGTCCCAGTGCCACCCACTCCTCTGCCCACAGGAGGCCTCCAGTGATGGGAAAAGAGCAGGCTTGAAATTCCTCCAGGTCACCTCGTGGCCAATTCCTCCACGGGCAGCCTGTGGAGGAGACCTGACTTCAACTCTCCAAAGCATGTGCTTTTTGTTGGCATTGTCATTGTGATTATTATGATTCTTTTCAGGCCTTTCCACATCACAGCGATGGGAAACCTTTGTCCAAAGCCGTGTTTTGTCCCCTTGGGGCCATCCCTGTGGTGCAGGGAGGGGACAGCCCCCTTCCCCCAGAGCAAAGCCCCCGTGTGTTCCTCTCCCAGCTCCATTTTTGTGTCCACCTGCTCCTCGGCCGATCGCAGCTTCTCTGGTGCTCAGCAAACCTCGTTTCTCTTCCTTCCTGGTGCCATGCTCCGTTCTGATGTGTTTTGGGTGAGGGGAGGGGGTGTTTTCACCATTTTTATATCGATATATATCCTACTGACCAATGTTTAACATACTAACTCTGAGGAGGAGCGACGTAAGGCATGAATTATAATAAAGGAGTAGCTACGATCCCGGGCACAGCCTCTGCTCCCACTTGTTTTCCTCCAGCCTGGGGTTGGGTCTGGGCACCCACAGCACCACAGTTCACCCCAAAGGACGGGTGTGGAAGCAGGGGAGGGTTTTGCCTGGGAAGCAGAGCAGGTTGGAGAGGTGGGGATTCACCCAGAGCTGCTTTAGGACGTGGAGGAATGATTTCCCCCATGGCACAGAGACCCCACCCCGTGTTGGTGGTGCTGGGCTGGGCCAGCAGGGGAGGGGGGGATTCTGCCCCTCTTCCCCGCTCAGGTGAGACCCCCAGCCGCTGGAGCCAGGCCAGAGGAGCCACGGAGATGCCCCAAGGGCTGGAGCCCCTCTGCTCTGGAGCCAGGCTGGGAGAGCTGGGGGTGCTCCCCTGGAGAGGAGAAGGCTCCAGGGAGAGCTCAGAGCCCCTTGCAGGGCCTGAAGGGGCTCCAGGAGAGCTGGAGAGGGACTGGGGACAAGGCCTGGAGGGACAGGACACAGGGAATGGCTCCCACTGCCAGAGGGCAGGGCTGGATGGGATATTGGGCAGGAATTGTTCCCTGAGAGGGTGGGCAGGCCCTGGCACAGGGTGCCCAGAGCAGCTGGGGCTGCCCCTGGATCCCTGGCAGTGCCCAAGGCCAGGCTGGACAGGGCTTGGAGCAGCCTGGGATGGTGGAAGGTGTCCCTGCCATGGCAGGGGATGGAATGGGATGGGCTTTGAGGTGCCTTTTAACCCAAACCATTCTGTATCTCTGCAGAGGACAGGGTGGCCTCAGTTTCCTGCAGTAACCAAACTTTTCTCTGCACCTCAAGTTGGGGGAGGAAAGCCCAAAAAACAACAGCAACAAAAAAAACAACCAAAAGCATCTCATTCCTAAAACCACCTCCAAGCACTGAGTGACCACCACTGGGCAGGTGACATCCAGGTGTCACCTCAGGGTGAGGGGAAAGGTCACCGAGGCTCTGAGCATCCCTGCTGGGCTCTGTCCTGCATCCTCTCCCTCCCCCAGCAGCAGAGGTGGGGACACCCCGGGCAGGGCCACCCCCAAGTCCCTGATAGCAAAGCTGTCGTTGTCCTCCCCACCCCCACAAAGGGTGCAAAATGAGGAAGTGGGAGGGAAAGAAAATTCGTCACAATCGTTGTTACAGCAGAAAGACAAAATCCGAGTGCTCCGGGATGGCCCCGGGCTGTGGGTGACAGGAGCCCGAGCACCTGGCCTGGGGAGGGACACAGGGACATCATGGTGAGTGCCAGCAGGGCCCCACCCTGCTCCCCTCGAGCCCCCCGGGGTGTCACCTCCTACTGCTGCCACCTCAGGGCCACCTCAGCCCTGCCCTCCCTGCAGCCAGCCTGGCCCCTGGCTGCTATGGGAGCTGCCCCATGTCCCTGCTGCAGAGGGGACAGTGTTCCCCAGCTTGGGGACAGGGCTGGGGGAGGGGTGCAGAGGGGTGGTGAGCCCCCAGGACAGGGTGGGGAGCACCAGGGGATGGGTCTGTGCTGACACAGAGGGGTTTGGGGGTCTACCCATGGGACAAATTTGTGTCCCCACTGGTGGTGCTGGTTTCTGGTGCTGCTGGTGGGGCACAGAGTGGGGTGGGGGTGAGAGCCACGTGGCCCAGGCCAGGAGGGACCCTCTGGGTGCTGGTCAGACCGTGCAGGGGACAGGGGCTGCAGGGGCTGCCCCTTCTGGAAGTTGATGTGGAGGCAGAAGAGGAAGGTGAAAACTCTCAAAATTAGGAAGATGCTCAGACACGGGCGAGGGGGCTGCCACAGCTCTCAGCTCTGTTTCCTGCAGCCCTCGGGGTGATGCTGTCCCCAGCTATTTCCACCCAGACAGGAAGGGGACAGTGGCCAGGCTGAAACTGAACCTTCTGCCGCCCACACTTGCGGCTGTCACCTCCGAGAGGCTGCTCAGATGCTGTCCCCAAAGACACTTACACTGTCCCCTCCTCCACCACCTGAAGCTGTTCTGTGGCTTCCCGGAGGACCAAAGGTAGCCATGCCCTGACCCCTTCCAGCCCCAGCCCCATCCACAGCCCAGCCTGTGCCTGGCTGTGACAGTGCTGTGATAAACCTGCTGCTCCTCTTGATGCTTCCGGTGGTTTTGAAGGTGCTGGGTGGTTTTGGAGGTGCTGATGCTTCTGGGCTTGGCCTATCTCGTCTCAAAAGGTGCCACCTTGGGCTGCATCCGCTCCTTGCCTGCAGGGGCTGCAGGCTTCTTTTGTGGTTTAGACCACAGCTTTGAAGAAGCACGATGTTGTCAAAATGCTGCCACAGGGCTGCTCCCCTCCCTGCCTGGAGATCCTATCTGAGTGCCAGGAGCATCCTGGCCCCGGCACAGGGGTGGGGACAGTGCCCATCCCACAGCCAGGATGCTGAGGGGCTCCTCATGTGTCACCTGCCCCCTTTGGAGCAAAGTCCCTCGTGCACAGGGGCTGCAAAGGCCACCTGGAAGGTGGAGGGGGGACAAAAGCTTCTCCCTGCTTGGCATGAGGGTGGAATGGCTTGGTGCAGGTGCCCTTCCCTGGGCAGCTTTGGCCTGGGCAGAGGAGGATGACTGGACAGAGCAGGGGATGGAGAAACTGCTGCCCCAAACCTCTGGAAGCAAATTAACTTGTGCTCCCACTCCCCACAGGGGTGTCACCTGCAGCCCTGTCCCATGGCAGCTCTCTGGGCACCGAGCTGGGGCAACACCAGGGCTTTAAGGGATCCTAATTCCCCTTCATCCTGACTTTACTCTGATGTTACCTGATCTTTTAGCGAGCCCTGGGCCTGCAAACCCCCCGTGACAGGCTCAGGGAAGCCAGGCAGGAACACCCAGAGCTCTGCAGACAAACCCTTCATTTAGCAGCTGTGAGCTGGTGTTTTCCTCCCAGCTGGGCTGCACCAGGTGCCCCAGCAGAGCCAGGAAAGCCCCTGAGCTGGCCTAAAGGAAGAGGAGGTGAAGACACACTCACCACTGACAGCTCTGAGCAGCTGACAGAGAATCTCTGGGGGTCGGCTCAAAACCTTTGAGCTCTCAGTGCAGGAAATTCTCCTTTTGCCTTAATTTGGCCTCGATCAGCAGCCCAGGGTGCCTGTGCCAGCAGCTTTGGGGTGATGGGGACAGGGCACTGAGGTGCTTGGCTGCCCATGGGCTCTTCCCACTCTTCCCCTCCTGAAGCCCAGGGTTTGGGCCAGGTTGGGGTGAAGCTGGGCAACTCCTGGGGTCCCTGGCAGCTCCCTGGGTGACACCACAGTGACCTGGAGAGGATGGCTGAGCCTGCTGTGTTTTTCCAGCTGGATTTCCTAGGGGATATTAGGATGAAGGCAAGAAAAAGGCCCAGGAGGAAGAGGAGAAGCTCTCTGGGTGATTTCAGGCTGCGTGAGCAGCCCTGGATGCCCTGAGCCCCCTGAGATGACCCAAAAAAAAGGTGGTGGGACAACACCAAAAAGCCCCTTCAGCAGCTATGTGTGCTTGACTGGCATTTGGGGTTTGGAGAGGGGATGTTTGGGGTGTCAGAGCCCAGCGAGGAGAGAGGCAGGCAGGTGACGGAGCCAGGTTGTGACAGACACCCCAGGGGGGCTGTGGGGGGCTGGGGACAGCCAGTGACAATCAGAGGCTGCCAGGAGCCTGCAAAGGTGTTGGGATGCAGAGCCCTGAAATCTTGAGAGCCTGCAGGGAAATCAAGCAAAAGGGGAAGAGGAGAAGAAAAGGGAAATGGAAAGAGTAAGAGGCCAGGGCTGATGGGGGAGAAGTGAAATCGGTGACAGGAGCTTGGGGGGTGAAAGAGGAACCGCGGGGGTGGGGAAAGAGGGGACTCAGAGCAGTCCTGACAGGGTGTCCCCTCCTGGGCACCGTGCCGGGGGGCCACACGGGCACCACAGCTGTGCCCAGCTTGTTTGTGGGGACATCGAGGGCGAGGGGATGCCTTTGGGTGCTTTCTGTGCGGTGAAATCCCCCCCTGCCAGCCCAGGGCTGTGTTTACCCCACAAGGGCTGAAATTACAGCCCAGCCCTGCTGCTGCCCCACAGCCCCCGGGGGACAGAGCTGGGGACAGCTGGGCAGAGGCTGTTGGCATCTCCCTGAGCAGGAGGAAGGGGAGCAGGGTGCAAGGAGGATGTGGGGGTGCAGAGGATGCTACCACCACCCTTCCCCTGCGTTGCTCTGTCTCATAATCAGTCTGTGCATCAACAAAAGTCCTTCATTAGCCCAGCTGAGGAGCAGGGGGCTGGGGCAGGTCCTGTCAGCTCCTCTGCAGGTGCCAGGAGGCGAGGAGGGGTCCAGGGGGCTGGGACAAGCCCCAGTGCACTGAAATTTGAGCTCTGAGAGTTTCCAGCTTGGCCAAACCCCTCCCTTTGCTCCGCGAGGTGCCTGGTTTGGGGTGACGGATGAGCCGGGGACCGGGCACGGCTGCGGCCAGCTCGGGGGCTCAGAGGCAGCCCTGGTGGCAGGAGGTGGCCCCGGCACAGCCGCTGTGTCCCCGTCCCCTCAGGGCAGCAAGGAGCGCTTCCACTGGCAGAGCCACAATGTCAAGCAGAGCGGCGTGGACGACATGGTGCTGCTGTCCAAGATCTCGGAGGAGGCCATCGTGGAGAACCTCAAAAAGCGTTTCATGGATGATTTCATCTTTGTATCCTTCCCCAGGCAGCAGGCACAGGCACAGGGAGCGGCGGGGATGGGCTTCAAGGCTTTGTTCAGGACATGGGACGGCGTGTCCCGTGCCCTGCGGGGACAGACCAGACCGGCTGCGGGAATGTCGCCGTTCCCGAGCTGAGCTGCGCTCGGCACAGACACAACCAAACCCCCATCCTGCCATGCTGCAGGACCCACTCTGCTCCTTGCTTTGTAGCCACAAAGCCCCTCAGCCTCACCTCCCCCTGCTCCTGCACACCGCCGACCCCCCTGCCTGTGACCGGGGTGGCAGCGGTGACATTGTCCCCTGTTGCTGTCACCCGCCCCCAGCGATGCCCACAGCGCGTCCTGGCTGCTCTGAAGCCCCCCAAATCCAGGCAACTCCTGGATGGATCGGGAGCGTCCCTGCAGGTGCGGGGAGGAGGTGCCACCCCTCGTCCCCAGCGGTGCCAGGACACGGGGACACCGTGCCAGCGCAGGGGACACGGAGCTGCTCCAGCGGAGCTGGCACTGCCGGGCACCACAGCTCTGCAGGAGGCCGGGGACGTGTCCCCAAACCCTTCTCACCCCACACCTGCCTGGGGACGTGGCCAGCTCGGTGCCCTGCTCCCCAGGGCAGGGGTGGCTGTCCCTGCTGGGGACAAGGAGCAGAGCCCCGAGAGGCACAGCAGGGCACGGGGAGGGCTCGCCGGGGTGGCAGCGGGGCTGAGGCTGCTGCCCACGCCGCTGTATTTCCCCTGGACGTGGGGATGTGGCCCTGTCCTTACAAGGCGATGCTGTCCCGGCTGTGACTCAGCCACCTCCCCCCACAGCCCTGGGGCTTTACATGCGTTTGGGGTTAGCTTTTTTTTAGGTTTTTGATTTTGTTTTTTGAAGGGGAAAAATACCCCACGCAGCCTCTCCCTTCCTTTTTTTTTCTGTGCTGCTGCACGCAGGGCTCTGTCCAGTCATGACTCAACATCCCAAGCTTCTGCATTTCCCAGAAAAGCTCCCTCTTCCTGCCCTTTGGCCGCTCTCCTCCTGCCCCACCGGCAGGTGGGACACAAATAGGGTATCAAAGGCTTGGGATAACCGCACCTGCTCCATCCCCACCCTCCATCTCCTCACCCAGCTGGGGGCTCACCCCCATCCCGCTGCCGCACCGTTCCCAGGTGCAATTCCCGGTTTTCCATGCCCCTGCCCGCACTGAGTGACTCGGGAATGCTGCAGGAAAGGCAGCAGCAGGGTGCCTGGTGGGCAGGGAAAGGCAGGAGCCGCGGTTCCTCTCCTCTCCGTGCCTCAGTTTCCCTGGATGTAAAATCAGGATGGGCTCCTGCTGGAAAAGCCGCAGGTGGAGCGTGAGCAGAGGGTGGATTCCAAGGATGCTAGAGAAGCTTTTGGAGCCGATCCCCAGCCAGAGCAGGGAGCTGAGGGGATGCTCCTGCACCCATCACACTGCAGGGACTGAGGGAGCTCTGGGAGTGCCCCAGGGCACGGCAGCAGGGCAGCTCTGCCTGTGCCAGGCTGGAAATGCCACCCTCGTGGCATTCCTGGTGCAGCTCCCAGGACGTGCCAGGGACCCCATAACCACCTTCCTGCCCCCGGGCTGGGACTAGGCACTGGGAAGGGGGGACATGGGAAGGGACACACGGCCCTTGACCTGCTGCCCAGACCTACATCGGGCCCGTGCTGATCTCCGTGAACCCCTTCAAGCAGATGCCGTATTTCACCGACCGGGAGATCGAGCTATACCAGGGCGCGGTGAGGCTGCCCCGGGGGCAATCTGGGGTTAATTCCGTGCAATTAGGGGTGTCCCCTGAGGGTCCCCATCCTCCACAACCCCTCGGCTGCTGCAGGGGTCAGTGCTCCTAACAAGAGACCCAGCAGCAAATCCTGGGGAATTCAGCTCAGAAATGCACACTAAAGAAACCCAAACATGGTAAAATGCAGCCGGAGTGGCTCTGCCCCAGCGAGCTTCCCAGGGAGGAGGGGGGAGTTAGAAACCACCAGACACGCTGCTGATGAGCTGCTGTTTGTGGGAACAAGCAGGTTCCCACGTGGGCAGAGTGAGGGGGATTTGGGGAGCTCTGTGCCCAGCCCTGCTGTCCTTGTCCCTTGTTTAGGGTCAGTGTGAAGGGGCTGGTTCCCACGTGGGCAGAGTGAGGGGGATTTGGGGAGCTGGGGGTTGCTCTGTGCCCAGCCCTGCTGTCCTTGTCCCTTGTTTAGGGTCAGTGTGAAGGGGCTGGTTCCCACGTGGGCAGAGTGAGGGGGATTTGGGGAGCTGGGGGTTGCTCTGTGCCCAGCCCTGCTGTCCTTGTCCCTTGTTTATGGTCAGTGTGAAGGGGCTGGTTCCCACGTGGGCAGAGTGAGGGGGATTTGGGGAGCTGGGAGTTGCTCTGTGCCCAGCCCTGCTGACCTTGTCCCTTGTTTAGGGTCAGTGTGAAGGGGCTGGTTCCCACGTGGGCAGAGTGAGGGGGATTTGGGGAGCTGGGGGTTGCTCTGTGCCCAGCCCTGCTGACCTTGTCCCTTGTTTAGGGTCAGTGTGAAGGGGCTGGTTCCCACGTGGGCAGAGTGAGGGGGATTTGGGGAGCTGGGGGTTGCTCTGTGCTCAGCCCTGCTGACCTTGTCCCTTGTTTAGGGTCAGTGTGAAGGGGCTGGTTCCCACGTGGGCAGAGTGAGGGGGATTTGGGGAGCTGGGGGTTGCTCTGTGCCCAGCCCTGCTGACCTTGTCCCTTGTTTAGGGTCAGTGTGAAGGGGCTGGTTCCCACGTGGGCAGTGAAGGGGATTTGGGGAGGGGAGCTGGAGTTTGCTCTGTGCTCAGCCCTGCTGTCCCTGTCCCCTGGTTAGGCTCAGTATGAAAATCCCCCCCACATCTACGCCCTGACTGACAACATGTACCGGAACATGCTGATCGACGGCGAGAACCAGTGTGTCATCATCAGGTACTGGGGGACACTGGGGCACAGCTGGGCTGTCATTGCCCCTGGGGACACCTGTGGGGCACCCCTTCTCCCCAGCCCGGGGTTTGCCAGCTGAGAGGTGGCTGAAGACTTGGTTCCTGGGCTCTGGCGTGTCTGGAGGGACCCCCTGGGCCACAAGCACCAGGCAAGGCTGTGACCAGAGGTGTCCCAGGCAGGGACAGAGCCTTGTGCAATGCAGCTCTGCAGGGCAGTGTTGCAAAGGAAATGGTCAGGATGTGGGGCAAGGCCGGAGACTTCCCTCTGAGGCTCCCAAGTCCCCCTCCTCCACTTCTAAATCTGGTGACAACGAATTCAACATCTCGTGGAGTGGCTCCTCACTGAGCCACGCTCTGCTCACACTGATACCCCTGGGCAGCCCCATCCAAGGGGGTGGCACAGCCCCCAGAATTCACTGTCATCCTCTGGTCCTGCTCCCGGACCCACCCCAAAGCTCCCCCAAGGATGGGTGGCTCTGGTGGGGCCATTTCACGTCTGCTCTGCTTTGCCATTTGCACAGCGGAGAAAGTGGAGCTGGGAAAACGGTGGCAGCAAAATACATCATGGGCTACATCTCCAAAGTGTCTGGGGGTGGGGAGAAAGTCCAGGTAGGTCTGTTGTCCCCCCTGCCACTCATCATTTCACCTCCCAACTGATCCCCACCCCCCCGGCCCCCAACATCCCCCTGATGCGGGCTGATGGTGACACGCGGAGCAGCCACTCCAGGACTGGGGACACGCAAAGCCTCAGGTCTGTCCCCAGGCCTGGAGTGGGACACAGCAGTGCTGAGCCCTGCCCTGCTCTGTCCCCAGCACGTGAAGGACATCATCCTGCAGTCCAACCCGCTGCTGGAAGCCTTTGGAAATGCCAAAACTGTCCGGAACAACAATTCCAGCCGCTTCGTAAGTCCCAGGGCAGGTGCAGGGGTCAGTGCTGCAGCAGAACCACTGAACCAGCTGGGTTGCAAAGTTGACCTTTAAGATCAAGTCCAGCCATTCCCCCAACCCTGCCCCAAATGTCCCCAAGTGCCACATCCAGCTTTTCAATCCCTCCAGGGATGGTGACTCCACCACAGTCTGTTCCAGAGCCTGACCACTCTTTCAGTGAAGGAATTTTCCTCATATCCAATCTAAATTTCCCCTGGGGCAATTTGAGGCCATTTCCTCTAGCCCTGTTACCTATTACCTGGGAGAAGAGACAGACCCCACTGGGCTCCAACCTCCTTTTGGGCAGTTGAGGGAGCGGTGAGGTCTCCACATAAACCATAAAGTCTTAAGCCAGGGGTTGGACACCCCACAAAGCTCCTTGTGTGGTGGGGAAGGGCTTGGGGGGAATGAGGAATCCCCTGAGGTAGGACCACAGCTCTGAACAAGATCTGTGCCCGAGCAGGGAAAATACTTTGAGATCCAGTTCAGCCGGGGTGGAGAACCCGATGGGGGCAAGATCTCCAACTTCCTGCTGGAGAAGTCGCGCGTGGTGAGCCAGAACGAGTGCGAGCGGAATTTCCACATCTACTACCAGGTATGGGGGTGGCCTGGAGCTACCAGGCTGCAGGGGGGACCAAGAGCTGACTGAGCACAACCCCCTGTCCCCTCCCAGCTCATCCAAGGGGCATCCCAAGAGCAGCGGCAGAATTTGGGCATCATGAGCCCGGATTATTACTTCTACCTGAACCAGACAGACACCTACCAGGTGGAGGGCACAGATGACCGCAGCGACTTCCATGAGACCATGGTGAGTTCCAGGGAGGGAGGAGAGTCCCCAAAAGCTCTGGGGCCGGGTGGGCGCTCACGGGGTCCGTGCACCCCCAGAACGCCATGCAGGTCATCGGCATCCGCGGCGAGGACCAGCAGCTGGTGCTGCAGATCGTGGCAGGAATCCTGCACCTGGGCAACATCAGCTTCAGGGAGGAGGGCAACTACGCCCGGGTGGAGAACGCTGACTGTGAGTAGCCAAGTGGCTCCAAGGGACAGGTGGGGGGAGCCTTGGGAATGAGTGGCAAACTGGCTGTGTCACAAATCCCCTGGCAGAGGAGGGAAGCAGCACCAGCACCTTCCCCAGGTTAGACATGGGGAAACTGAGGCAGCAAGCAAATGGCTCAGCCAGAGCTTGATTAGCCAGGGGACAGATGCCAGGTGTCACTTTGGGAGAGGAAGGGCCCATGTGCTCTGTCATTGTCCTACTTTTGTCCTTCACACTTGGATGAGGCCGAGGGTTTCGACCGTGGCTGGAGCCAGGTGGGGAGACCACAGCCCTGACCAGCCCCGCTCTACCCAGCCCTGGCCTTCCCTGCCTACCTGCTGGGGGTCGACCAGGAGCGCCTCAACGAGAAGGTCACCAGCAGGAAAATGGACAGCAAGTGGGGTGGCCGCTCCGAGTCCATCACCGTCACCCTCAATGTGGAGCAGGCGGCCTACACCCGGGATGCGCTGGCCAAGGGGCTCTACGCCCGCGTCTTCGACTTCCTGGTGGAGGTGTGTGGGCCTGAGAGGGGATGGTCACCCCCTGCTCCAGGAAATGGCCAATCCCACCGCCCTGCAGCCAGCTTGTCCCCTCTGTCCCTGCAGTCCATCAACCGGGCCATGCAGAAGCCGTACGAGGAGTACAGCATTGGGGTGCTGGACATCTACGGCTTCGAGATATTCCAGGTGTGTGTGGCTGTGCTGTGGAGCCCAGCTGGATTGTCCTGCCCTGCTCCCACAGCAAGGACAGCACCTGGATCAGGTTGCCCCGAGGAGGGTCCCTGGAGTAGCACCCAAGCACTGCTGGTTGGGGTGCCCCCCCATGAGCCAGAGGAGCAGAGGACAACTCAGCTCCATTTTCTCTTCCATCTTTCATGCAGAAAAATGGCTTTGAGCAATTCTGCATTAACTTTGTGAATGAGAAGCTGCAGCAGATCTTCATCGAGCTGACCCTGAAGGCAGAGCAGGTACAGGGGGCTGGGCTGGGGGCTGTGGGGCTGTGCCAGCACCCCAATTCCTGCACCTCCCTCCTCCCCAGCACCACAGCTGGAGCAGGGGGTCTGCAGCACCTCCCAGGGGCTTGGGCTCACCCAGCTCTCCCTGTGCTTCCCCAGGAGGAGTATGTTCAGGAGGGGATCAAGTGGACGCAGATCCAGTACTTCAACAACAAGGTGGTGTGTGACCTGATAGAGAACAAGCTGGTGAGTGGGGTCCCCTCTGCTGAGGAGGCTTTTTGGGGAGCAGGGGCACCCAGGGACAGGGGCTGGGTGGGATGTTGAGGTGGTAAGAGCTGGTCCTGCCAAGCAGCAGAGAATCCCAGACTGGTTTGGGTTAGCAGGAACCTTATAGATCATCTTGTCCCACTCCCTGCCACAGGCAGGGACATTTTCCACGATCCCAGGGTGCTCCAAGCCCTGTCCAACCTGGCCTTGGACACTTCCAGCACCCGTGTGAGGGCACCAGCACTAAGCTGTGGCTCAGCATGAAGCAGCTGTGACCAGGTGCAGAACTGGGCCCTGTCACACCCATGGCTTCCCTTTCCCTGTGGCAGAACCCTCCTGGGATCATGAGTGTCCTGGATGACGTGTGTGCCACCATGCACGCCACGGGCGAGGGCGCCGACCAGACCCTGCTGCAGAAGCTGCAGGCGGCTGTGGGCACCCACGAGCACTTCAACAGCTGGAGCTCGGGCTTTGTCATCCACCACTACGCTGGCAAGGTGGGTAGGGCACCCCAAACCCCACAGCCTGCACCCCACAGCCCCACCCGCCACAGCTGAGGTCCCCTCCTGTCCCCAGGTGTCCTACGATGTGAACGGCTTCTGCGAGCGCAACCGGGACGTGCTTTTCACCGACCTGATCGAGCTCATGCAGAGCAGTGAATAGTGAGTCTGGCAGTGCTGGGGACCTGGGGCACCCCAAAAGGGCTGGGAAAGAGGGCAGAGTCCTCAGCATTCAGATCTTTAAGGCTGGTCCTGCCTTTGTGGGCTGGGCTGCTCAGTCCTGCATGGCCCCATGGGCACTGGGGGCATCCCAGGGTTGCAGGGCTGGGCAGAGCAGGGTCATCCACCAGCTCTGCTCCTGCTCCTGCTCCTCCTCCTGCTCCTGCTCCTGCTCCTGCTCCTGGGAGTGGTCAGGGAGGAGGTACTCATCCCCACAGTAGAAGATTTCCCAGCTGGCCTCAGCCCAGGCCATGCTGGCAGCTCTCACCTGGGGACTGTCACCTCCCTTCCAGCGGTTTCATCCGGATGCTTTTCCCAGAAAAACTTGATTCTGACAAAAAAGGACGGCCAACCACCGCGGGCTCCAAAATCAAGGTGTGTCCCATGGGCTGCAGAGCAGCAGCTGCCTCTGGGGCGGTGGCAGGGGCAGTGCTCCCACCACCCCCTTTGATGCTACAGAGGTCGATCCTTGCACCAGAAACAGGCCAACGACCTGGTGAACACGCTCATGAAGTGCACCCCACACTACATCCGCTGCATCAAACCCAACGAGACCAAGAAACCCCGGGACTGGGAGGAGAGCAGGTAAGAGGGAGCCCAGGGAATGGGACCCAGCCATGGAGATGTGGCCAGGACCAGCTTTCCTCCAAAACCTGCAGTCCTGGGCTGGTCCCTCTGAGCTGTCCAGTAACTTAGGGAAGCACAAGGAGCATGTGGGGACACATTGTCCTCTTTAGGTACACCTTTAGGTCCCCTCCTAACCTGTCATCATCCCACATTGTCCCTCCCTGCTGCACAGGGTGAAGCACCAGGTCGAGTACCTGGGGCTGAAGGAGAACATCCGGGTGCGCCGGGCAGGGTTCGCCTACCGCCGCCTCTTCCACAAGTTCCTGCAACGGTGAGTGGCCACTGGCACGGGGCTGGCAGATCCCACAGAACCTCCTCAGGAGGAGATGAGGGTGTGGGAGGCCCTGGCACGGCTTCACAGGTGAAGAGAGTTGGGGATGTTCAACCTGAAGAAGAGAAGGCTTGGGCAAGACCTTAGAGCCCCTTCCAGAGACTAAAGGGAGCAGCAGAGGAACTTGGGACGAGGGCATGGAGGGACACCACACAGAGAATGGCTTCCACTGCCAGAGGGATGGATGGGTTATTGGGAAGGAATTGTTCCCTGTGAGGGTCGGGAGGCCCTGGCACAGGGTGCCCAGAGCAGGGCAGTGTTCAAGGCCAAGTTGGACAGGGCTTGGAGCACCTTGGGACAGTGGAAGGTGTCCCTGCCATGGCAGGGGTGGGACGGGATGGGCTTTAAGATCCCTTCCAACCCAAACTGTTGTGGGATTCTGTGACCCTGCTCCGTCCCCACAGCTACGCCATCCTCACCCCCGAGACATGGCCGTCGTGGCGCGGGGACGAGCGCCAAGGGGTGCAGCACCTCCTGCGCTCGGTCAACATGGACCCAGACCAGTACCAGATGGGCAGGAGCAAGGTGTTCGTCAAGAACCCCGAGTCGGTGGGTGGCCCTGACTCCTGGGGGGCACTGCCCGTGGCTGGGCATCACTGGGGAGGGTTTTTGGGGTGTCCTGGCTCAGCATTGCCCATCCCTCCCAGCTCTTCCTGCTCGAGGAGATGCGGGAGAGGAAATTTGACAGCTTCGCCCGGGTGATCCAGAAGGCCTGGCGCCGGCACGTCGCCATCCGCAAATACGAGCAGATGAGAGAGGAGGGTAAGGCTGGGCAAGGACAGGGACAGTGCCACCCCAGCAGCCCTTTTAGGGTGCCTTTCACTGGGACAGCCCAGCTGTCAGAGCAGCAGCCTGGCACCTAATCATGGCAGTAATGGTGACTAGGTGTTGGAAGAGCCAGCCCATGAGTTACTGGGAGTCTTTTCCCACTCTAAAGGAGAGCACGGACTTCCTGCTCCTATTTCCAGCCCCTGGGAGCCTTGTACTGCCTCACTCTGCATTTCACAAGGCCTGCACAGGGATGGAGGGGAGTAGCTGGGAGTCAGTGTTGGCAGAAGGATGGGACAAGCCACTGACCCCATCAAGGGTTTTCCCACCCTCCCAAGCAAGCAGGAAAAATCAAGGAGGAAAACCCAGAAAACAGCTGGGTCCATCCCTCCCTCCCTCCCTCCCTCCCACAGCACGAGGTTTTTTGAAGGCAATTAATGGGTTCCAAAGCCAGCCAAGCTCAAGCAGTTGGGATTCCTCCCATGGCATAAAACAAGCCCCACTTCTTGCTGCCATGACCCGTGTGACGTTTTGGGGGGCTCTGAGCCACCAGCACAGAGCCATGTCAGACCTGCACCTTTTTGGGGTCCCTCCCAGCTGCCAGCATCCTCTACAACTTCAAAGAGCGGCGCAGGAACAGCATCAACAGGAATTTCGTGGGGGATTACCTGGGCATGGAGGAGCGGCCGGAGCTGAGGCAGTTCCTGGCCAAGCGGGAACGCGTCGACTTCGCCGACTCCGTCACCAAGTACGACCGGAGGTTCAAGGTACAAGGACACACCTGGGGCTGGGCACCTGGTGCAGCTCCTGGTGGCTTCCCTCAGGTGGGATGTCTGTGTGTGGGGTTTGTGCCCCCCCAGCAAAGTCCCCTCATCCCCTTCTCCTGCCCTTTCCCAGCCCATCAAGCGGGATTTCATTCTCACCCCCAAATACTTCTACCTGATCGGGCGGGAGAAGGTGAAGAAGGGGCCTGAGAAGGGGCAGATCAAGGAGGTGCTCAAGAAGAAGGTGGAGCTGCAGGCGGTGAGCGGCGTCTCGCTGAGGTGTGTGCCTTACCAGGGGCTCTGCACGGGGCGTCCCCACGGCTGGGCTTCCCCTCTCTCTGTGCCCTGCTGCTCCCCAGTCCCTCATCCATGGGGGCATCCAGCCCTGAGGAGGAGGCTCCTCATGGGGGCTTTGCAGAAGCCAGGGAGTTTTCCAGCCAAAGTGCCCTCCAAATTTCCTTGGGGTGGACCCAAGCCCTGTGGGGTCCCCAAATCTCCCCCAGCCTTGGTGGGGTTGACACCCCAGGTTACTCTCCCAGCACCAGGCAGGACGACTTCTTCATCCTCCACGAGAATGATGCCGACAATTTCTTGGAGTCCATCTTCAAGACGGAGCTGATCAGCCTCCTGTGCAAACGCTTCGAGGAGCTCACCCGCTCCAAGCTGCCCCTCTCCTTCAAGGACACGTAAGGATGGAGGCCAGGAGAGGTGACAAAGCAGGACAGGGTCCTGTCACCACGGCCTCATGGCTTCTCTCCCCCCAGACTACAGTTTCGGGTGAAGAAGGAGGGCTGGGGTGGCGGTGGCACCCGCAACGTCACCTTCATCAGAGGACAGGGCGACGTGGCTGCCCTCAAAGCTGGAGGCAAAACCCTTACGGTCAGCATCGGGGATGGGCTCCCCAGGAATGCCAGTGAGTGCCAGGGCACTGGGGGGGTGGCAGAGGGGGGACACAGGAGCGCTGGGGTCACAGGGCACAGCTGGGGGCCTGGGAGCATTGGGGTGAGCTGGGTGTACCCTGTGGTGTTTGTGTCTCCCCCGGGAAAGACCCATTTCTGTGCTGGTGATGGAGCAGCACTGGGACCTTTGGGGAACAGGGTACAAATGGTGGGACAGCCCCTACAGTTGGCTCTGATGACTGTCAGCTAACGGGGGGCTTGTGTCCCCCCAGAGCCCACAAGGAAGGGGGCAGCACAGGGCAGAGGTCGCAGCAGGTGTCCGGCACCTTCCCGAAGTGCCCCACCAGGACCCAGAGGTGAGGAGGAGGTACGGGGTGGGGGATACCCGGGGGTGCAGGCCGTGCATGGCCCTGCTGTAATGCACCCTCCTGGGACGGGCTGTTCCAGGAGCCTGCAGGAACGGGGGCCCCCAGATCGCCCGCGGCGATGGCTGGGCCCAAAGGGACACCTACAGGATGCCCCAGAAGCAGACGCGGGGCCCCCCGGCCGCGGTTCTTCCCGCCCGCAGCACCGGTCACCAGCCCAAGGCACGGCCCCCATCCCAGCACAACATGGACTTCCTCAACGTGCCTGACCAGGGGGTGGCCGGGTAGGTCCTGTCCCACATCCCTGTCCCTGCCCCATCCTCCTCTCCCACTGCCACCAGCACTGGGAGGTGGAGGGGACCAGAGTGGGGCAATCTGGCTGTGCTGACAGGACACATCTCCCAGGCTCTTGTGCATCCCAGTCCTCCCCGTCTGTGCACTGGGAGCACCCATGTGCAGGCATGGAGCGTGCCATGGGTGTGGGACAGGAGGATGGGCAGATCATCCTCCCCCAGTTCCCCCAGTCCCTGTACTGGGAGCATCCAGCTGTGCTGAAGGCGTGGAACATCCCATGGGTGGGGGACAGCAGGATGGGCAGCTTGTCCTGCTCCAGTCCTCCCAGTCCCTGAACTGGGAGCACCCAACTGTGCTGCAAGCATGGACCATCCCATGGATGGGTGTGGGACAGCAAGATGGGCAGCTCATCCTGCCCCAGTCCTCCCAGTCCCTGAACTGGAAGCGCCCACCTGCAGGCACAGAACACCTCAGGATGGGCAGGAGGGTGCAGCCCATCCTGCCCCAGTCCTCCCAGTCCCTGAACTGGAAGTGCCCACCTACAGCCATGGAGCATCCCATGGGTGGGTGTGGGACAGCAGGATGGGCAGCTCATCCTGCTCCAGTCCTCCCAGTCCCTGTACTGGGAGCACCCAGCTGTGCTGCAAGCATGGACCATCCCATGGATGGGTGGGGGACAGCAGGATGGGCAGGGGGACAGCAGGGTGGGCAGGGGGAGCAGCAGTGTGGGCAGGGGGAGCAGCACATGCCATCCCTCCTGCCGTGCCGGTGCAGACCCCAGCCCTGCCGCCCTCAGGGTGCAGCGGCGGCGCAGCGTGGGTCAGCGGCCACCCCCGGCCCGGCGCCCCAAGCCCCAGCCCAAGGCGGGGGGACCACGGTGTCGGGCGCTCTACCAGTACATCGGGCAGGACGTGGATGAGCTCAGCTTCAACGTGGGGGACGTCATTGACATCCTGCTGGAAGGTACCAGGCTCCTGCCCTGCCCGGCTCCTCTCCCCGCCCTGCTGGCACCACAGCCGATTTTTTGTCTCCTCCCCAGATGCCTCTGGCTGGTGGAAGGGCCAGCTGCACGGCAAGGAAGGGCTTTTCCCTGGGAATTATGTGCAGAGGATCTGAGCTGGAGGAAAGGATGAGGTGACCGTCCTCCCACCCCACCTCCAGAGGCTGTGCCCAAGGTGCCAGGGCACCTGAAGTTTTCCCACCAACTTCAAAACTTCCCAAAAACTTCCAAACCATGAAGTTTTCCCACCAATGCGGGCACAGGGTGAGCGTTTCCTCACGAGCCCCCCGGACTGTGCCGGTGCCAGCGCCGGATCCCACAGCCCCTTCAGCTGCGGGCACCCTGCAGCAAGGACGGGCTCTCGGCTGCTTGTTCGTGACCTGGGACTCAAACTGCTCCATGGCATGAATAGAATCGTTGTTAACAATGATGCTAAATAAGCAGACTCAGCAAACCTGACTCAAATCTTGAGTCTGGAGGTTGTATTTCACCCGCTGTGGCTGTGGCAAAAGCTGCAGCCCCGTTCCTCCCACCGTGAACCCTCCAGAAAACGCTGAATACACAAACCAGCTCTGCCAGGGCTCCAGCTCGGGCATCTCCAGGCTCTGCCGTGCCCCTGGATCGCTCAGCACAGCCGAGGCAAAACAGGAGCAGGGTGCAGCCACCGTGCCCTGGTTTGTCACAACTCCAAGGATCTCTCGGGCAAAGCCCACGGAGCTGTCCCAGCCTTTCCTGGCGGTGCTCAGGGGCTGCTGGGCCCCACAGCTTGTGGGGTCGCCTCCCTGTGGGGCCAGGATCGATGCTTGGGGTGGCAACCGTGACCCTCTGTGCCCACACGGCACAGCCCAGGGCAAGGGACAGCTGGGGCTGGGGGCGTGGGGTGTGGGGTGCGTGGGGTGTGTGGAGTGTGTGGGGTGTGGGGTGTGTGGGGGGTGTGGGGTGTGGGGTGTGAGGTGTGGAGTGTGTGGGGTGTGGGGTGTGTGGGGTGTGGGGTGTGTGAGGTGTGAGGTGTGGGGTGTGAGGTGTGGGGTGTGTGGGGTGTGGGGTGTGTGGGGTGTGTGTGGGGTGTGGGGTGTGGGGGGTGTGGGGTGTGGGGTGTGGGGTGTGTGGGGTGTGGGGTGTGTGGGGTGTGTGTGGGGTGTGGGGTGTGGGGGGTGTGGGGTGTGGGGTGTGGGGTGTGTGGGGTGCGTGGGGTGTGTGGAGTGTGGGGTGTGAGGTGTGAGGTGTGGGGTGTGAGGGTGTGGGGTGTGTGGGATGTGAGGTGCGGGGTGTGTGGGGTGTGTGGGGTGTGGGGTGTGAGGTGTGAGGTGTGGGGTGTGTGGGGTGTGGGGTGTGTGTAGGGTGTGAGGTGTGGGGTGTGTGGGGTGTGAGGTGCGGGGTGTGTGGGGTGTGTGGAGTGTGAGGTGTGAGGTGTGGGGTTGAGGATGCGGGATGTGGGGTGTGGGGTGTGGGGTGTGTGGGGTGTGAGGTGTGAGGTGCGGGGTGTGTGGGGTGTGTGGAGTGTGGGGTGTGAGGTGTGGGGTGCGGGGTGTGTGGGGTGTGAGGTGTGGGGTGTGTGGGGTGTGGGGTGTGAGGTGTGGGGTGTGGGGTTGAAGGTGCGGGATGTGGGGTGCGGGGTGTGGGGTGCAGGATGTGGGGTGGGGGCCCAGCCCAGCCCGGGGTTGCCTCGGGATGTTTCCAGCCGGGAGAGGGAGGAACAGGCCCGGAATGTCCGGCCCGTGTCCGGCCCCGCGCCACAGGAAGTGACGACAGGCTGAGCCTGCAGAGCCAGGTCCCACAGCCCTGCCCTCCTCTTCCTCCCTGCTCCCACAGCCCTGCCCTCCTCTTCCTCCCTGCTCCCACAGCCCTGCCCTCCTCTTCCTCCCAGGTCCCACAGCCCTGCCCTCCTCCTCCTCCCTGATCCTACAGAGCCAGGTCCCACAGCCCTGCCCTCCTCTTCCTCCCTGATCCCACAGCCCTGCCCTCCTCTTCCTCCCTGGTCCCACAGCCCTGCCCTCCTCTTCCTCCCTGGTCCCACAGCCCTGCCCTCCTCCTCCTCCCTGGTCCCACAGCCCTGCCCTCCTCTTCCTCCCTGCTCCCACAGCCCTGCCTTCCTCTTCCTCCCTGATCCCAAAGCCCTGCCCTCCTCTTCCTCCCTGGTCCCACAGCCCTGCCTTCCTCTTCCTCCCTGATCCTACAGAGCCAGGTCCCACAGCCCTGCCCTCCTCTTCCTCCCTGATCCTACAGAGCCTGGTCCCACAGCCCTGCCCTCCTCTTCCTCCCTGCTCCCACAGCCCTGCCCTCCTCTTCCTCCCTGCTCCCACAGCCCTGCCCTCCTCTTCCTCCCTGATCCCACAGCCCTGCCCTCCTCTTCCTCCCTGCTCCCACAGCCCTGCCCTCCTCTTCCTCCCTGGTCCCACAGCCCTGCCCTCCTCCTCCTCCCTGCTCCCACAGCCCTGCCCTCCTCTTCCTCCCTGCTCCCACAGCCCTGCCCTCCTCTTCCTCCCTGATCCCACAGAGCCTGGTCCCACAGCCCTGCCCTCCTCTTCCTCCCTGCTCCCACAGCCCTGCCCTCCTCTTCCTCCCTGGTCCCACAGCCCTGCCCTCCTCTTCCTCCCTGAGCCTACAGAGCCTGGTCCCACAGCCCTGCCCTCCTCTTCCTCCCTGATCCCACAGCCCTGCCCTCCTCTTCCTCCCTGATCCTACAGAGCCTGGTCCCACAGCCCTGCCCTCCTCTTCCTCCCTGCTCCCACAGCCCTGCCCTCCTCTTCCTCCCTGGTCCCACAGCCCTGCCCTCCTCTTCCTCCCTGGTCCCACAGCCCTGCCCTCCTCTTCCTCCCAGGTCCCACAGCCCTGCCCTCCTCTTCCTCCCTGATCCTACAGAGCCTGGTCCCACAGCCCTGCCCTCCTCTTCCTCCCTGATCCCACAGCCCTGCCCTCCTCTTCCTCCCTGATCCTACAGCCCTGCCCTCCTCTTCCTCCCCACCTCAGATGTGGGGGTCCAGCGGTGTTCAGGGGAGCCTGTGTCCTCCAGGGTGGGATTAACAGAGGGCAGAACCCCACTGGGAAGTTCCCCGTGGAATTTCAAGCTCCTCACAGCCCCACGCTGGAAATTGTGGGTCCCCCCCTCCTCCCATGAGGGGGTTTTTCATTCCCCTGCGCTCCTCGGGGTGATTTCTCCTGTAAATCACAGCTTTTTAGGAGTCCTTGCACTGCAAAGTGCAAGAGGGAGGTGCCTGATTTTATTTTAATGAAAAATACTGGCTATGGGACCTCTGGGGATTTAGGAAATCCTGCTCCTTCCAGCCGTTCCTGGGGGCTGGGGAATGGGGGGCAGTGGGTGCTGGCAGTGGGGTGCTCCTGCTCAGCCCTGCAGGGACGTGGGAGCTGGGCCAGCTCAGGCACTCCCTGGGCTGCTCCCGAGGGTGCCAGGGGCTCCCAGAGCTTTGGGGGTCTCTCCGGGGCTTCTGTTGCTGCGAGGATCCTGGAGGGTCCAAGGGGCCTGGGCTGCTGCTCCGCGGGGCACACGTGCTGGAGGGGTGTTCCCAAAAATCCAGGGTGTTCCCAAAAATCCAGGGTGTTCCCAGGAGCCCAGGGTGCTTTCAGGAGTCTGGGGTGCTCCCAAAAATCCGGGATGCTCCCAAAAATCTGGGGTGTTCCCAAAAATCCAGAGTGCTCCCAAAAATCCAGGGTGTTCCCAGGAGCCCAGGGTGCTCCCAAAAATCCAGGGTGTTCCCAAAAATCCAGGGTGGTTCCCAGGAGTCCAGGGTGTTCCCAGGAGCCCGGGGTGCTCCCAAAAATCTGGGATGTTCCCAAGAGTCCGGGATGTTCCCAGGAATCCAGGGTGTTCCCAGGAGCTCAGGGTGCTCCCAAAAATCCAGGGTGTTCCCAGGAGCTTGGGGTGCTCCCAGAAATCCGGGGTGCTCCCAGGAGTTCAGAGTGCTCAGAGGGCCCTGGGATAATCCAAAAATCTGCGATGTTCCGGGGTGCTCCCAGGAGCTTGGAGTGTTCCCAGGAGCTTGGGGTGTTCCCAGGAGCTTGGGGTGCTCCCTGAAATCCGGGGTGCTCCCAGGAGCTTGGGGTGCTCAGAGGGCCCTGGGATGCTCCAAGGGGTCCAGCACTTCCAGGGCTCAGGCTCTGAGCAGCCCCGGATGCTCTGGAGCCCCCCGGACACTGCAAAGCCCCGGGATGCTCCGAGGAGTCCAAGATGCTCCAAAGCCCCCCAAAAGCTCTGAAAGCCTCAGGGTGCTCCATGAGCCCTGGCCCTGGAATGTTCCAAAGCCCCTGGGGTACTCAGCAGAATCCCTGGATGCTCCAAAGTCCCGGGATGTTCCAAAAGCCCTGGGATGCTCCAAGGCCTTCAGGAGGCTCAAGGCCCTGGGATGCTCTGAGCTTCTGACATGATCCCAGACCCCAGGATCCTCCAAAACCCTGGGATCCTCCAAAATTCCGGGATCCTCCAAAATTCTGGGATCCTCCAAAACCCTGGGATTCTCCAGAAGCTTCAGGAACTGAAGGGATCCTCCAAAAGCTTCAGGAACTGCTGATGCCTTTCCCTCTCAGGGATGCTCCAAAACCCTGGGATCCTCCAAAACCCTGGGATATTCCAAAACCCTGGGATACTCCAAAAGCTTCAGGAACTGCTGATGTCTTTCCCTCTCAGGGATCTTCCAAAATCCCGGGATGCTCCAAAACCCTGGGATGCTCCAGAACCCCTGGAATGCTCCAAAACCCCAGCATGCTCCAAAGCCCTCAGGATGCTCCAAAACCCCCGGGATGCTCCAAAACCCTGGGATACTCCAAAAGCTTCAGGAACTGCTGATGCCCTTCCCTCTCAGGGATCCTCCAAAACCCCCAGGATGATCCAAAACCCCCAGGATGCTCCAAAGCCCCCAAGATCCTCCAAAGCCCCCAGAATACCCAAAACCCCGGGATGCTCCAAAACCCCCGGGATGCTCCAAAACCCCTGGAATTCTCCAAAACTCCAGGATGCTCCAAAACCCCCGGGATGCTCCAAAACCCCCGGGATGTTCCAAAACCCCGGGATGCTCCAAAAACCCCTGGAATTCTCCAAAACCCCGGGATGCTCCAAAAACCCTGGAATTCTCCAAAACCCCGGGATGCTCCAAAACCCCCGGGATGCTCCAAAACCCCTGGAATTCTCCAAAAACCTGGGATGCTCCAAAACCCTCGGGATGTTCCAAAACCCCCGGGATGCTCCAAAACCCCTGGAATTCTCCAAAACCCTGGGATGCTCCAAAACCCCCGGGATGCTCCAAAACCCCTGGAATTCTCCAAAACCCCGGGTTGCTCCAAAACCCCGGGATGTTCCAAAACCCCCGGGATGTTCCAAAACCCCCGGGATGTTCCAAAACCCCCAGGATGTTCCAAAACCCCTGGAATTCTCCAAAACCCCGGGATGCTCCAAAACCCCTGGAATTCTCCAAAACCCCCGGGATGCTCCAAAACCCCCGGGATGTTCCAAAACCCCGGGATGCTCGAGCTTCCCGCAGACGCTGGGATGCGGGTGCGGAGAATCTCCCGGGAAAAGCAGCTGGGGGAGGGGGGGACGGGGCGGGGCCGGGTCCCCCCCCGAGGCCCCCGCCCGCCCTTCCGCACGTTCCTTCCTCCCCCCCGTCATCCTCCTCCTCCTCCTCCTCCCCCCGCTCTCGCGACAGCTCCGCACAGAAAATGGCCCCGCGGCCGCCCCGCCGCTGATGCGCGACCCGGGCGGCGCCGGCCCCGCCGCAGCCCCGGTACGGCCGGGAGGGACCGGGAGGGACGGGCGGGCACCGGGGCAGGACCGGGATCGGGGAACGGACCGGCACCGGGGATGGACTGGCACAGGGGGTGCGCGGACAGCCGGAGCTTTACCGGCACCGGGGATGTACCGGCACCGGGGGTGTACCGGTATCGGGGGTACCCCGGCACCGGCGGGGTGCTGGCACCGGGAAGGGAGCACTGGCACCTGGGGATGTAGTGGGCTAGGGGTGTACTGGCACCGGGGCTGGATCGGTACCAGGGATGAACCAGCACCGGTACCGGGGGATGGACCGGCACCGGGGCTGGAGCTGCCCCAGGGACAGCAGCGGTACCGGAGCGGGGCCCGGGGTACCGGGAGCTCCCGGCTCTGCAGGGAGCCGGGACCTGCGCCAGCCTTGGGGCTGCTGCCCGCGGGGGCTCCGGGTCACGGCGTCACTGCCCATGGGGTGGGTGGCCGTGGGCGTCACTACCCCCTGGACTTGTAGCCATGGGTGCATGGCCCGTGGGGGGCTACCAGCCCCAGAAACCAGTAGCCATGGGGGCTAGCCTGGGGTTACCACTTGTGGGGCTGACAGGCACAGGGAGCCACGGGAGCCACTACCCTCGGTCCTGACAGGTGCGTGGCCTGTAGGAACAGCGGGATTCCCTCCCAGCCCAGGATGCCCCTGCCGGGATCTGCCCGTGCTCCCTCCATCCTCCCACACCCCTGGGAGCCGCTTTGGGGCTGTCAGAGCCGGGGGCTCCTGGCCTTGGCCATGGGGTGAGCTTGCCTGGTGCTGGGCTCAGCTTTGTCCAGGCTCAGGGAGGGAGTTCCAGCATCCCCAGGTGGCTCCTGAAGGGAAAGTGGGGCTTTTTTCCCAGCTGATGTGGCCCATCCACGGGCAGGCAGGTAAAGGTGGGCACTGGGGTGGTGTAGGAATGTGGGCAAATGGCAGCAGGGCTTGGAGCAATCTGAGGGACAATGGGGACCCCCAGGCTTTGCCCCCTCAGAGGGAAGAGGGGCCTGGGCTGAGCTGGCCCGGGGATGTGACACCAAGGCCAGGCAGGAGGCTCAGCACTCGCCCCTCTGGATGCCCACCCCGGGTTTGGGGTGGGCTCCTCAGGCTCCCCGGACAGATTCTGAGTTGGAAAGCAGGGAACCCCCCCAGGGAGGGGTGCCACCCCAGGCAGCAGCTTTGCCCCAGCCCATGCCTGGATTGGGGCACCCACCTTGCGTTGGACACTTGGAGCATCCTCCCCCAGCACCCGCAGCTCTGTGAGCCCCCGGCGGTATCTGAAGGCTCCAGGAGAACCCACAGGGTGTGTTTTAGCTGGGGCTGGTGGCACTGGCAGGAGCTGAGCCGCTGGCACCGCCGGCGCTTCCTCCCCCGGCGCGATCACATGAGCGCCTTGTTCGCAGCCTTTGTCTCATCTCCTGCGCCGCGGAGCCGCGGCTGGGGGCAGCCTCCTCATCCTCGGGCCTCAGAGATGCTCCAGTCGGATTATTTGTCCCATTTATCCTCGCGGGGTGGGTTGAGCAAAGTCTCGGGGTATGGATAAAGCCCCCCGGATGGTTTGAGGGGGATGAGCTAATTATTGTGCTAATTATTGTGTTAATTATTCACTGAATCAGCAGCACAGCCTGCTCGGGGTGATGGGCAGCTGCAAGCATCCTGCCCACCCTCATGGCTGGCAGCCCCTGGAAGGGTTTTTGGGGTTCCTGTTCAACCCACAGGGGTTGGGAGGAGGGAGTTTTGTGCCAGCAGCTTTTGGGGGTGGCAGGAAAACTCTGGGGATAATGACAGTGACAGGATGTGGGTTCCAGGGCAGGTTTGCACTGGTGGTCACATCTTGGGGGGAGTCATATTTCTAGGGGGGTCCTGCCTCTGGGGAAATCGTGTCACCAGGGGGGTGACATCTCTGGGGCAGTCACATCTCTGGTGACCACGGGAGGTCACTGGGGATGGGGACAGTGGCAGCTCAGCAGCACCTGGGCCGGGGTGTCACGCTCAGGGCTGCAGAACAGACAGTCCTGGAGGAGGGGCAGTGTTGGCCACCATCCCATGGGAGGTGACAAATGACAGCAAGATGATCCAGGTGCCACCAGCTCTCCAAAAACCTGGGCTGGGCACAGGGCAATGCCACAGTGCTGCCACCGTGTCCTCTGCCATGTGGGGAACGCTGGGGCCATGGGCCAAGTGCCCATCCTGCCTGCCCTCACAGGATCTGCTCAAGAGCTTTCCCAGCTTTTCCAGAGGAAAAAAAAATCAGCTTACAAGGCATCACTGGGGTGCTGCAACAGGGAAATGGAGAGTGGCATCTGTGATCCCAGAGGTTCCAACAGCCCAAGGCACTGCTGGCTTTGACCCTGGGGCTCCAGGAGCTCCTGTCCCCTGCTGCAGTGCTGGTGGGGAAAAATGTCCTGATTTCTTGGGGAGACTTCCCTGTGCTGCCCCTGAGCTCTCAGTGCTGTGGCCCTGCTCCCTTTGGGCTCATCTGGAGCCCATCAGTCCCAGGGCTCTGCCAGGGGTGCTGAGCCCAGGCTGGGCCACCCAGCTTTGATCCAGAGGGGCATTTCCAGCAGGGCAGCAGGAATTTTGCCTCACTCCAGCACCAGTGCTTCCAGCTCCGACACGTCAGGGTTGGGCACCAAAATGTGGCAGTGCCACAGGGACACTGCCCAGGGGCTGGGCAGGCAGGCACAGCCCTGCCTCGACCTTTTCAGCATTGTCTCCCCCAAAAAGAAGATCCCCAAGACCCTTTTTCCCACCAAACCCCTCATTTCTACCTGATAAAAAAAGCTCCATCAAAGCTGCCGGGAACTTTCCGTGTTTACCCCATGTCCTGCAGGGATGGAGGATGGAGATGGAGCATCCCCTCCATCCAGGACTGAATTTCCCCTCCTGGGCCATGATCAGCCCCAGCCCTGCTCCAGATTCCCTGTTCCATGGCCAACCCCCCTCCATGGTTGGCTGATTCCATCCCGAGGCCACTGAGCTGAGAAAACAACAACAAAAAAAGGCCCCACAACCCCCAGACAAAGCCAGGAGCCCGGGGGCAGCCACAGGAATAATCCCACATGGATTTTCCCCCCCTCCCTGATTTATTTCCCACTGAGCTGTGATCCCAGTGTGCTGGGTGCTGCAGGAACAGCTGCTGAGCCCAGCTTGGCCAGGCTGAGCCCCTCTGGGCGAGACCCCCAGAGCTAAAAACTGGGGAAATGCCTCTGGAGCAGATGTTAATGGGAAGGATGGGGTGCCCCAGCCAGCAGAGCTGATCTCCAGGGAGATTTCCCAAGGAGTTACTGAGCTCTTGGGGAAGCATCACACACTGCCCACTTCACGGCCCCAGCACTGATATTATTGTTGTTATCATTGTCATTATTATCAATACCAGCATTATCATCAGCATTATTATAAATATTTTTACCCTTTTATCCTTTTTATTTTATCCTTTTGTCCTTATTTTCATTATTGCTTATTATTTAGTAGCATTACCATTGCCATTATTATCACCATTTTCTCTTTCACTCCAACATTAAGATACTACAGAGAAATCTCCCAAACTGAGGGGGTTTTCCAGATGATTTTCACTGGGAATTCAAGCTTGGCTTAATACGTGGGAGCCTCGTGCCAAGCCAATGTAATTTTGGGCAAGAACAGTCCCCAGGTGCCCATCATCAACTCCCAGTCACTCAGTGGGACTTGCTGCTCTTCCTGGCTGGAAAACCCTTTGGAATTTTGTGGGGAGCACCCAGTGAGCCCTCCAGCCCTGGGAGCAGGAGGCTGGAGCAGCTGCAAGCAACCCCTGGTTTGGCTGTGCCTTGGAGGGTATCCCCTTGGAGGATCCTTGGGAGGAATTCCCCAGTTTGGGGGACATTTTGGCTACAGTTGCTGTGGGCTGGACACGAGCAGGATCCTGGTGATGCCTGAGGGGATATTTGGGGGCTTTGGGGACCACCCTGGGGTGGGAGAGGCAGGAAGGGACAGTGACAGCTCTGGGATCTCCTGTGGGCTCAGCCCTGGGTGGGAGGGTCAGTCCCACGACCACGGGGCACGGAGGAGGAGGGGGAAAAGAAGAGGAGGAGGAGGAGGAAAAGAAGAGGAGGAGGAGGAGGAGGAAAGGAAGAGGAGGAGGAGGGAGTCACTGTGGCCCCGGGCTGGGATCTGACCCCCCTCCCTGCTCCCGGTGCAGCACCGCCGGGAGGAGCCGCCGTGTCCCTCTGCCCGTGCCCAGCTCCAGCCAAGCCATGAAGACGGAGAAGGACGAGCCTGTGGCCACCTTCTCTCTGCGGGGCAAATTCGGCGCGGAGGGGGCAGGTGAGTGCCCTCAGGAGCAGGGGAAAGCCTTTGGTCCTGTGGCTGGGAGGTCCCTCTGGCCAAACCCGCCCCACGGGGATGTGCCCAGGTGTGCCAGGGCGCGCCTGGGTGCGCAGGTGGCATCACCCAGCGTGTTCCAGCCACCATCGGGCTTCACCTTCACACCTCAGCCTTCCCTAGAGCACAGCCCCTCCCAGCTCTCACACCCTGGGGAGCTCCAGCCTCCTCCAGCCAGACCCCGGCCCCATTTCCCTGTTCTGAAGGGATGGGGAGGACAGAGGGCTGGTTTGGCAGGGCCGAGCCTCACAACCTCTCCCCGCAGGCTGCAGTGACCCAGCCGTGCCCGGTGCCCCGATGCCGGTGGCGGGGAGCGGAGGGACCCCGGCCCCGGAGCTGCGGCCGCTGAAGCGCAGACCTGTCCCAGGTGAGCCCAGCCCCGCCCCGGGGAGGGGACAGCGACGGCCGGGGCAGGGACGAGGCCGACGGATCTGTGTCCTTGCAGGGAAACACTACCAGTGCTCGAGCTACGGCTGCAAGCTGGCCTTCCCCAGCATGCAGGAGCTGATGGACCACCTGAAGGTGCACTACAGACCCACGCAGTCCCTCGAGGGTAAGGCCAGGACACGCAGAGCAGGGCTCAGAGCCGGGGCAGCGCCGGTGGGGGGACATGGGAGTGGGGGCAGCACGGGAGGTGCTGCAGCCCCAGCAGCGGGGCTGTCCCCGCCTGGGCCGGTGCTGAATCTCTCTCCGAATTCCTCTGCCCAGGCAAAACCTTCCACTGCCCCACCCTGGGCTGCACCGAGACCTTCCCCAGCATGCAGGACCTCATGGCCCACATGAAGGTGCACTACAAACCCAACCGCTACTTCAAGTGAGTCCCGCTGCTCCCTGTCCCCATCCTCCTCTCCGGGGACACCCGGCACCCCTGAGCCCCCGTGGCAGCTGGGGCTGGGCTGGGGGCGGTGCCCGGGGCAGCATCGCCTCTCCTCTCACGGCTCTTTCCCGGCCGCTCAGGTGTGAGAACTGCCTGCTGCGCTTCCGCACGCACCGCTCCCTCTTCAAGCACCTGCACGTCTGCTCCGACAGCGCCAGCGGCCCCGCGCCGCCCCCCAGGCCCGACAGGCCCGTCCTGCCTCCCGCTACCTCCGCCCCGGAGAAGGAGCCCCCGGCCAAGCCGGCCGAGGGGCTGTCCAAGCTGCCGAGCGCTCTGCGGCCCCTGGAGAAGGAATCGCCGGCGGCGGGCGCGGACTCTGCCCCGGCGGCGCTGCCCTCGGCGCTGCCCGGCTCGCTGGAGCCGCTGCCGCTGGTGTCGCCGGCCCCTCACCCCTTCCCGCTGCTGGAGCCCGGCCTGTTCGGGCCCTCGTCCTTGACTCGGTTCTCGGGGCCACCCCCGTCCTCGGTGCCGGGGCCGTTCCTGTCCTACGTGCCCCCCTCGCCCTACGGGCTGGCGCAGCCCCCGGCTCAGCACCGCCTGCGGCCCTTCCTGCCGGGCCACGGCCCCCCCAGCGTCTCCAACGCCGTCTGGAAGAAAAGCCAAGGTGAGAGCGCAGAGCCGTTCGGGACAAACCTTCTTCTGCTCCCGCCTTGACCAGCAGCAGCTCCCGAGGAGGACCCGCCGCCACCCAGCCGAGGATCCGGCCCCCTCCTCCCGCTCTGGCCCGGCCACCACCCCCCAAAAAAAAATCCCCGTCCCGCCCGTGCCACCCCCTGGGTGATGCTCGATTGGGCAAAGCACCGGCGACCGCCAAAAAAAAACGCCTCCAAATTCTCCCGGGCCTGCTGCTCCCCGGCGTGCTGGGGGTGCGAGGCGGGGGGGCCGGGCCAGGCCTGCCCTCCCACGTGTCCCCCCCAGGGAGGGGAAGACCTAATGCTTGTCTTGGCCCTCGATTCCCTCCGCAGGTGTGAGTGTCAGCCCACTCCTCCCATGCTTTGGCTCAGGAGTGACTCCAGGTTAGTTTGGCACCTACTGGGTGGGGGCTGCTTTCTGTCACTGGGGGGTTTGGGGGGCGGCGGGGGGGGGGCCACAGGGGATGGGAGATGCCCCTGGGGCACTGCGGTGCTCCCCGGAGAGCAGAGGGGGAGGGCGGGCTCCCTCCTTTTTGGGAGCCACGCGGAGAGGGGATGCGGCCCAGCTGGGCTCCGAGGCAGGGGGGTTACCGGCTGCACCCCCCCAAAACCCCCCAGCCTGGCCCCGAGGGCAGAAGCAGCAGGAGGAGGAGCGGCAGCAGCAGCTGCCTGGGCTCCAGTGCCCCCAGTCCAAGCCCAGAAGCCGCCGTGCCCTTTGCTGCGGGGCCGGGGGCACAGCCTGGCCCCCTGCTCCCACATTCGGGGTTCTTCCCTTGGGAAGGGAACCCCTGAGCGAGTGGGGCTCAGAGCGGGGGGGCTCCAGCCCCCATAGCCCCGCGGCACCACCCGGCTCCGGGCGATCCCGGGGCGATCCCGGGGGCGATCCCGGGGCGATCCCTGTGCTTCCCTGCCCGCCCGTCCTTGCAGGGCACTCCTCCAACAGCCGCATCGTCTGGGAGCACACGCGGGGCCGCTACAGCTGCACGCAGTGCCCCTTCTCCACCGCCTCCCGCGAGGAGATGACCCTGCACATCGAGGACCACCGCAAGAACCCCCCGCCCGGGCGCCTGGAGGCCGAGATGGGTACGGGAGGGACCCCCCGGCTGCCGGGATGCTCACGGGGATGGGCTCGCTGCCCCGCGGGGATAGGGCACATCCTGCTCCTTGTCCTGGCACAGCCTAGCCGGGTTCCAGTCCCTGCTTCCCCAGCCTGCGGCAGTGCCCTGGAGGGGTTTGTGTGCCCCCGCTGTGCCCCTGGCCCCTGCAATGGTCTGTGGGGTGTCTGTGTGCCCTCCCAGTGCCGCCAGCCCCTCAATGTCCCTGGGGGCTGTGTGTGCCCTCCCAGTGCCCTCCCAGTGCCCCCAGCCCCTGCAATGTCCCTGGGGGCTGTGTGCCCCCCCTGTGCCCCCAGCCCCTGCAATGTCCCTGGGGGCTGTGTGTGCCCTCCCAGTGCCCTCTCCATGCCCCCAACCCCTGCTGTGCCCTGGAGAAGTCTATGTGCTCGCCCTCTCTGTACCCCCAGCCCCTGCAATGCCCCTGGGGGTGTCTGTGTGCCCTCCCAGTGCCCTCCATGTGCCCCCCCCCAGCCCCTGTGGTGTCCCTGGGGGTCCATGTGCCCCCCACCACGAGGTGCTGACAGTTCTTTTCCCTCTCCTTCCAGATTTCGGGGTGGGCCTCGCCCCATTCCACGCCAAGCTGCCGCCGGAGATGGAGAACTCCCTGTACTCCCAGCTTTGATGCCCTCGGCTCCCAAGGGACTCTCCTGCCCTGCCCTGAGCCGGGCAGGGGGCACAGCACAGCCCCTGCCCTGTACTGGGACAGGCAGCCCTCTCTGGGGACAGGAGCAGCCAGCGGGGCCGATGTTCCCCCTGGAATTTCTCCCCTTGCTTTTCATTTTTGGGGACTCTCCAGCAGCCGGAGCCCCTGTATCTCCCTCCCCTAAAGGTTTTGTTGCTTCAACCCCGGGGGCTCTACAGGGAGCCCGGTAGGTTCTCAGCAGTTAGTGGACTTCTCTGGAACGAGATCTCAGAAAAATAAATGGGAATTGTACAGGAGTGGCAGCCGGGAGAGGCTCTGTCAGTCCCCGTGGGGGCAGGGGGAGCGGGGCTGGCACTGAGGAACCCCCCAAAACCAAAGGAGAGGGACATGGGGACACGGGGGGGTGTGACCCTGTGCTCCCGGGCCGGCCCTGCCAGGGGCTGGCTTGGAGAAGGAGAAGGGGAAGGGTTTGGGAAAGGGGAAGGTCTGAGGAAGGGGAAGAGATGCTCCGTGCTGCCCCTACCCCCTGCCAGCACATCCCAGAGCATGCAGGGCTGGAGCCTCTGCCAGCTGCACCCCAGCAACCAGAGCAGGGTGGGACCCCAAGCCCCGGGCAGCCTCCGTGCCTGTCCCAGCCCTGCCGCAGGAGGAGGGCATGGAATGGCACAGAAGAGCCATTGGGAGGGGCAAGGGCCCAGGTGGCCAGCCTGGGGGGGCTGCACCCCCCGTGGGAGCACCCTGGGGCTCCCCCAGTCCCGCTCTGCCAGTCCCAGCCCAGCGGGGTGAAAAGTTTGCTGCAAACTGGTTGGAGGGGAGGCGTGCTGGGACCTGCTGGTGCCCACACCAGCCCTGGCTGGGAGCGAGGGATGGGAGCGATGGAAGAGCCGGCACCCCCTGCTCTGCGGCTGCCAGCGCCGGGAGGGGCCACAAACACCGGGAGAGGGCTCAAAGGCCACCGGGGAGGGGTGGGCACCCCTTCCCCCTTCCTCCTGCTGCCATCCCTTCCTCCTGCTGCCACCTCCCACAGGCTGGGCAGCACCCCGGGATGCCCCCGGGGCTCTCTCCTGCAGCCCCCCCGAGCTGGGACCGTGCCCTCCCCAGTCCAGCCCGGCCACCTCGGGCCCTGAGCAGGGGGGGACGGACACCCTGAAGTGTTCCTGAGCTGCTGAGACCTGGCAGAGTGATATCAGAGCTCATCACAGAGCCAGCACGGGGTCACGGAGCACCTCAAAGGGGTCCCAAAGTGGGGCAGGGGGCACAGCTCAGCCCCCAAGCCCAGCTGGCACAGGTGACTGCCCTGGCCCCCAGCCCACTGCACACTCCCCTGCCTCCTCCAGGGCAGGTGCCACCCCAAAAAGCAGGAGGGAGACCCTTCCCAAGCTGTCCCTGACCCTGGGTCTGGCTCTGCCCCCCGCCAAGGGCAGCACTGGACCCTGGGGGTGCTGCGGAGCCCATGGTGGGGGTGCAGAGGACCCCACCCCACAGCAGAGCCCCCACTCTGTCCCTGCCAGCCCCGGCTGAGCCAAAGCCAGCCCTCCCCGGGACAGGGGACAGTCCCTGCTCCCAGCAGAAACCCAAACCTGCCCCAAAGCCCCCACTCCGAGCATTCCTGGCTGGTCCCAAGGCAGAGGCAGCTAAGACAAGCTCCATAGCAATGGATTTTTAAAAACTGAAGTCTTTATTAAAAGTTTTATCCAAATTTTGTAACAAAAGATACAAAAGGGCTGGAGATCCTTATTTCTGGGACTAGTCTGACCGATCAAAACCTGACAGTTACTAGGCTAATATAAAATCCATACAATCTGCTAAAAATGCAGGGAAAAAAATTAGAAGTAACTGCTGCTCTGACTTTTTTTTTTTTTTTAAATTCCTTAAACATTTATAAGTTACTCAGTTTGCATTTTACAGGATTAGTTCTTCTCCGAATGGTCACAGCGACTGTACAATGCAAGAGACACCAGCAAAGCGAGACAGGAACGGGGATGTGCTGCTAAACACACCCCACACCCCCCCGGGAGGGGAGGGGAGGGCTGGAGCCTCGGCCCCGGGGGCACACGGAGCTCCCGGGAATGCCACAAAGTGCCAGTGCTTGTCTGCACCCCCGGGCTGTCCCCAGCCCGAGCATCCCCCCCTCCCCGGGCCCTTCTCCCAAGGGATGCGCTGGCTGGACACCTCCGGGAGGACAGGGAAGGTGGGAATGGGGTTGGGAATGCTGCATGAACCTGGCTGGCTTCCCCAAATCCTCCCTCCAGCCACCTCGGGGTGGCACCCCCACAGCAGGGAGCTGGAGCTCTGCTCCCTGCTGGGAAGACGGGAGGAGGAAGAGGAGGATGCCCAAGCCAGGCTGGCACCAGGGGCCCGTGCAGAGGTGGCACTGGCTGGCAGAAGGACCCTGAGAATTTCCAGGCTAACACGGTCTGCAGGAGCATCACAGTGATGGTGGCTG
Organism: Anomalospiza imberbis; assembly: GCF_031753505.1. Classification (NCBI taxonomy): domain Eukaryota; kingdom Metazoa; phylum Chordata; class Aves; order Passeriformes; family Viduidae; genus Anomalospiza; species Anomalospiza imberbis. The sequence goes on from NC_089707.1 coordinate 2,191,821, forward strand.
CACAGGCTGTACAGTGTGAAATGAGGCGGCTGGAGGAGCAGTATCCCCTCACCTGCCTTCCCTATCCCTTCCCAAAGCTGCTGCAGGCCACAAACACCCCCCTCACTCGGGACAGCCCAAGGGATGGTTCTTAAGTGGCCAATGGGAAAAAATGTTCCAGTTTATAAAATCAAATAGGAAAGCAAGTGCAGGGTTACTGCAAGGTGCATTGGCAGAGGTACCAGGTCATGCAAGCAGCCTCTCCCTCCCTCCCTCCCTCCCTCCCCACAAAAGCCCAGGCACCCCCATCCCCAGCACTAAAGCATCTTCAAGCATGTCCAGAGTTCACATCACCGTGATTTCAGATCTGAGACACCCTCGGGGATCGCTGCGAGTCCACGGAGATGAACCAGACTTTGCACCCGAGGTGGCTCCAAAAGCGTCTTCAGAGCCCTGGGCTGAGGGCACGAGGGTGGCAAAGGCCTTCTGTGCTGGCAGGGTGAGAGCTGGAGCTCTGGGTCCAGTGTGGCACAGCTGATTTCGGACACACAGATACCCTAAGGAGGAGATTTTTTTTTTCTCTTTTTTTTTTGATTTTTTTGGCTTTTTTTTTTTTTTGCCTTTTTTTTTTTTTTTTTTTAAAGCTGCTGCACAAACCACCGAACGGAGAAAAGCCTTTGGTCATGAGATATTTGTGAGAAAAAAGTGAGCCTTGTATGGAAGATTCCCCTGAATGCCTACAGTATTCTAAATCTTAAAAAAATATATTGTGGATGCTGCAGCCATACAAAGGGGGAGGAGGAGGAGTGGGAGACAGGGATTTACAGTCTCACACAGACACAACGGGGAGGTTAAAACAAGCACAGTCAGAGTCTGTAAAACTGATTGGCTCGCTGGGATCAGTCATCCTCATCATCCTCTTCGTCCTCTGCATCTTCCTCTCCTTCATCCTCTAGACTTCGTTTTCTCTTCTGCCCACACGGATGGTCTGCAAAGAGAGGGGGGATTCACTCTTCCAGCCCAGCCCAGGGAACAGCAGCTGAGTTCTGCAGCTGGGAGCAAGCACGGGACAGACTGGCACCATTTGGGAGCAGATCCACCCCGCCCTGCTCCTCCTGGAAAAGCCTGGGCTGGCATGAGACACCAGCAACCTTCTCTGCCCTCCAAGCATCCAGTAGAACAGCTGAAAAGGGGGATTTTGTTTTGTTGAGCACCCTCAAAAACACAGCATCTGCAGAAATCAGGCACTCCTGACCAAAGCTCACGGCCCCCTGTGCTGGCACTGCTGCGGCCTCAAATCCTGGGGCAGTTTTGGGGCCCTCAGGACAAGAAGGATATTGAGGGGCTGGAACATGTCCAGGGAAGGGAATGGAGCTGGGAAAGGGGCTCAGCCTGGAGAAAAGGAGGCTCGGGGGGACCTTGTGGCTCTGCACAACTCCTGACAGGAGGGGACAGCTGGGGGGGTCAGTCTTGCCCACATAACAAGTGACAGGGTAAGAGGAAATGGCTTAAAGTTGCACCAGGTGAAGTTTAAATGGGATACTGGGAAAAATTCCTTCAATGAAATTCAGGAGAAGGTGATCAGGCTTTGGCACAGCTGCCCAGGGCAGTGGTGGAATCACCATCCCTGGAACAGTTCAAAAAAATGTGAATGTGGCATCTGGGGACAGGAGTCAGTGGTGAACATGGTGGTGTTGGACTCGGTACTAGAGGGATTTCCCAACCTTAACAATTCCATGATTCATCCAAGATCACTTGAATTCACACCAGCCACAATATTCTGTCAGCTTTCATCTGGGTGCTTGTTACAGCCAGAGGAGTCTGGCCCCAAGCTCCGCTCTAAGCTGCTGAGAGGGGAACGTGCCCTCAAGAGATTCCCTCACACCCTCCTGGGACAGAAGCCCTGCTCCTGCATGGCCCATTAGTTCCCAGAACTGCTTTTCTAAGCAGTTGACCTCTCCCATTTCCCAGAACAGTTGGAATCTGGAGGTCCTGAAGCTCCTTTCCCTCCCTGTGTGACCCTTGATGATGACACTGCTCAGAACCAGCTTGGGCAGAAAAGCTGCAGCAACAACAGCCCTGCACTGAGGCCGAGGAAGCTCCAAAACCACCAAATATTTGACTGTTGAGGGAGCTCTGCAAGAAATTGGATTGTTAGGACTCAACTCACCCTCCTCAGCTTCATCTTCTTCATCCTCCTCACCATCCTCCTCCTCATCTTCCTCCTGGAGTGAAAACAAGAGGCTTTGTTGCAAGAACCAGAATTCCATGAGCAGTAATCCCAGTCCTCCAACACCTCTGCCACCCCACTGAAGCCTCAGGGTGGCAGGAGAAGCTGCTGCATCTCCAAGAGCTCCTCACACCCCACGGATGGGGCTGCATGGATCCATCACTCAGAGCCATGGAAGTGCCAGGCCAAGGCTGAACTGGAAAACTCTCTGGAGTCTGCGACTCTCAGAAGTCCAGAGTGCAGGGAAAAGCCAGAAACTCCTCAGATCTGCCCCCAGAGAGGCTCCTGTGACACCTGGGCCACCAGACAAGGGACAAGCATGTGACCTGGTGACAGCCTCACCTCATCATCTACTCCATCCTCCTCCTCTTCACCTTCCAGATCATCGTCTTCATCTTCCTCGTCATCAATGACTTCTTCATCCAAATCATCTTCCTCCTCATCATCCTCCTCTTCCTCACCTTCTACCAAAAGGGGGAGGGAGGGAAGTGCCCCATTTCCCAAACCCAGGCAGCCCTCACCCCTCAGTGCTGTGTGAGCAGCAGGCAGGGGTCACAGAGGATGAGGAGGGACAGCACCAAGCCCTGTCACCTCCCAGCAAGTCCCACTCCCTCCCAGCCCTATGCCCAAGGGGTGAGGGACCCACACATCCCTTCCTCCCGCTGCTGGAGCCCACCCTCTAGTGAACAAGGGGTCGTTACCAAGCAGAAAAACCAGGAGGAGAAAAAATCCTCACCTTCCCCATTCTCATACTCATCTTCCAGTGCATCCCCATCTGCTTCAGGGTCTGAGTCTGGGGCTTCCTGCTCGTCAGCATCAAAGCCATCCAGGTAGGTGAGCTGGGGCAGGAGGGCAAACACGCTCTCCCGGTAGTTGATGAGCATCGTCACCTCGCAGTTGAACAGGTCCAGACTGTGGAGGTTTGGCAACTTTTTCTGCAAAAATCAAATTGTTAAGATTATTTCCAGCACTGTCTGAAGATCAGGAAATCAAGGCAGGGTGGCCGGGGCACTGCCCAGGTCCAGCACAGAGTGGTTCTGCCCCACATGCTCCTCAGATGGAGAGGAGTCACTGCTCCTCTCATTGTGGGCACAAGAAATTTCTGTCCAGCTCCTATGTCCTGGCTTTCCTTTCTGGAACAAATTCTGTGTTATTTGCAATTCTTTCTTTCTTCTGAGCAGGCCCAGCAAGCTCAGGAGCAGCTGAGCTGGACTCATCCTGCTCAAAAGATCAGGCAGGGCTCAGGGAGAGCTGCAGCCTGGGTGCCCTTGGCACAGCCCAGCTCAGGCCATCACACCGGGCACCACGCCAAGGAAAGGAGGAGCAAAACAATCCCAAATTCCTTCTGGAGGGAATGGATGGACAAAACAGCCATTGAGACAAATGCCCTGTGTCAGACCTTCCAGGTGTCCCTCACAGCATTCCTGGGGCAGCTCAGATGGAGCCTCAGAGGCCTTTTCCAGCCTCACTGACCACTGTGGGAATGGGAATGGGAGCCCTGCAGTGCTGGGACAGCAGAACCTTCAGGCTGATGGGACAGACGCCCTCAGTGCTGTCCAGTTCCCTCATTCCATGACACCCCAGGTGCCACCTACCTCCAACTGCCTCCGACCCTTTCCCGGTCCCTTCTCAGCTGGGCACTGAGCATCCACAGTTTTACTCATCCAGCCCCATTTCACGCTTCTTTTAGCAACTGGCTGCTGCTTTTCCAGACTGAGGAGCCATTAACTACTGGCCCAGCCATAAACTGGGATCAAATCTGTTCCCATCAGAACCACGAAGTGCTGTTGGAACAGTTACCAAGACGTTGGATTCCTGCTGCACAAACCCAATCCCCAAAGGAAAAGTCATCCCTGGGATTCCAGCACAGCCTCCACTCACCAAGGGCTCCAGGGTATTGATGTCTTTGATCTTGTTGCCGCTTAGGTTCAAGTGTGTCAGGTTGGGAGTTTTCTCTGCTAGAACTTCAAGGCCACCAGAAATCCTATTATCACTCAGCTCCAGCTGAAGGGAGAGAATTATCACATGGTCACCAAGTGTTTCAGCTCATGATATAGGGAAGGAAATTGCACCAAGAACTGGGCTACAATGAACACCCAAATTTCAGCTCACAGAGCAGCAGGTCAAGTTTGCCCTTAAAACCCCTTTCCTGCAGGGACACAGCACTGCCAGCCACCTCCACGCTGGAATGTGCTCTAAAATCCAAAATATTTATGGTGTCATGAAGCTTCTGACCGCAGCACGAGAGCAGAAAAGCAAGACAGGAAGGGCTCTAAGCACCTGAAGAGCTCGGAAGGTTTTTGTTGCACATTAAACCCGACCCTTCTCACTTGCACAGACAGTGAGCAAGGATAAAATTCAACGTGTTTTCTGGCAAATACAGGAAAACCAACTGCCACCAGGGGCAGCACAAGGCCAAGGGCTGCTGGAGATGGCAGCAGAGTCCTGACTCACCTTCCGGAGCTTGTTGAGTTTGGGGAGGTTGGACACGGACAGCAGGTTGATGTTGATCATGCTGAGGAACTCCAGGTTCTCAAAGTCTGAGGAGAGGCCGACCACCTTGCCATCCTCTGAGCGGCAGTTGTCCAGGACCAGCTCCTTCACCTGCACAGGGACACCCCCAGCTGTCACCAGAGCTGCCACCGTCCCCCTGGGCCTCGAGGTGACATCACCAACACATCCAGAGCACAGCTGTGCCTCCAGCTCCTCCTCAAATTTAAGACCTTAAAGCCAACAAACTTTTGGTGACAGTCCCTCACCGTGGTTGGAGTTTCACCCTCTAAGCATAAGCCACCAACATACTCCTGCTGTTCCCACCAAGGTCCCCATCCTCCAGGGAGCAGCATGCAGGGGTTTGGAACCATGAGGTCACATCCCAAAGCTCCCTGCACATCAATAAAGCTTTCAGAGTCAGCTTCAGGCTCTGCTACAGAGGGGCCAAACGAGGTCAGCTGGGTTTGTCCCCTCCCACTTTGTCCCCCACACCACTGGGGTGACAGAAAACCTGTCCCCAGAGGACTGACCTCCCTGTGACAATGCCCAGTGAGGCGACGCAGGTGCCTGGGCAGGGCTCAGCACATGAGCTCAACCTCAGGCTGGTGACACAAGAGCACTGATGGCACCTAACTTTGTGCCCAGCATGGATTCCACATCCAGGAACCTCCAGGAATTCAGCACACAAAGGAATCAACCCCCCCCCTGTGCCACCAGGACCACCAAGCACCAGCACAGAACTGCTGTCCCCAAACACCTGGAGGGAAACAGCCCTGCCCCCCCAGAGACAGCCCCAGCTCTCACAAACCACTCCCAAAATCTGCTTTTACCCCACACATTCTTGACAGCAAGATGCAAAAATGAGCCTTGGCCAGAAGGCTCGTGGTGCTCTCCAAATTCCTCCTTCGCAGCGCTCCCATTTTACCTCTCCTGCTCACATCAGCCAACTCTTAGGGAGTCATTTTAAAATCTCTCTGCCCTCCCAGAGGGAGAGGCTGCTGGGCCATCTCTGCCACCTTCACAGCACAAGCTCAGAATGAATTATGGCTTCAAGCTTCTCCGGTGCTTGGGGGTTTGAGTGGAGGCTCTCAGAGGTTTTGGAGCAGAGTTTGTTTTGCTCCCAACAAGACAGAAAACTGACGTGCTCCATCCAAACTGGGACTGTCACCGTGGTGGATGTAAAGGTGGCAAAGGGCAGAACTGGGTGGCTACTGCTGTGAGGAGTGGGCACAGAGGTGAGCCTAAACTCCACCACGTTACCATGGAATCCTGGAATGGTTTGGGTGGGAAGGGACCTTAAATCCCATTTCATTCCACCCCTGCCGTGGCAGGGACACCTCCCACTGTCCCAGGCTGCTCCAAGCCCTGTCCAGCCTGGCCTTGGGCACTGCCAGGGATCCAGGGGCAGCCACAGCTGGTGTGGGTGACTCGTGCCTAACCCAGCCAAGCCCAGCTTTACCCCAGGCCGGGCCCTTCCTGATGGGACACAGCAGGTCCCGGGCCACGCAGGGACACCCAGCCCTGACCCCGCTGGCTCTGCAATTCCTGGCGTCGCTCCACAGGCACCAGGCGCTCGCAGCTCCTCCTGCCCAGCAGCTCTGCTTCTGCAAATCCCCCGGCCGTGCACGAAGCCGCTTTAATCTCCACCCAAAGCCCCGCTCAGCGCCCGTTCCCCCCGTGCTCGGGTGCCACGGCCCGCAGCTGCCACGACACCGAGTGTCCCCGGGGCCAGGGAGGGACCGGCCACGGCCCAGCGGGGCGGCCCCGGGATGGGGAGAGCCGGGAGAGCCGGGGGAAGGGAGATCCAGGGAAAAGGGAGCGGGGAGAGCCGGGGAAAGGGAGATCCAGGGGAAAGGGAGCGGGGAGAGCCGGGGAAAGGGAGATCCAGGGAAAAGGGAGCGGGGAGAGCCGGGGAAAGGGAGATCCAGGGAAAAGGGAGCGGGGAGAGCCGGGGAAAGGGAGATCCAGGGAAAAGGGAGCGGGGAGAGCCGGGGAAAGGGAGATCCAAGAAGGCACGGCTGGAGAAGACCCGGGGATGAGGCGGTCCCGGAGGGGGTGATGAGGGCTGGGCCCGGCCCCGCGGCCGCCAGCGGAGGGGAACGGGCGGCCCCAGCGGCACCTAAAGGCTCATCCCCAGCGGCACCTAAAGGCTCATCCCCGCAGCCCCCGAGCCCTGCCCCGCGCGGAGGAGCCCGCGGGAGCCGCTCCGGGCCCGGCCGGGCCCCGCTAACATGGCCGAGCCGCCATGGCCGCGCGGGGCCGCCCCGGCCCGGGCCCGCTGACTCCGGCGCGGCGGGGCCCGGCCCGGCCCGGCCCTGCCCGCTGGCCGCCCCGCTGCCCCCCGCGCCCCTCCGCGGGCCGGGCCGGGCCCCGCCGCCGCCTCCAGCGCGGCCCCGGTGCGGGCGGGCCCCGCCGCGCACGTGCGCGCCGCCATGCCGGGGCTGCGGGCCGGGCGGGAGCGCTCCCGCCGCCGCCGCGCTCCGCGCCCGCCGCAACCGCGCCATCCCCACGCCGCCAAACCCGCCCGGTCCCCGCCGTGCGGGACCCCCGCGGGCCGCTCTCCCACCCGCCGCCGCCGCCGCCGCCGCCTCCTCCTCCTCCTCCCACTCCCCGCCCGCAGCACGTGCCGCCCCGCTCCCCGCCGCACCTCGCTCGGCTTCTTGTTGCGCAGCTCCAGCGTCAAGCGCTTCTGCATCTCCATGCTCCCGCCGCTCCGCTCCGCCGAGCCCGAGCCGCGCTGCGCTCCCGGTGCCGCTCCCGGTGCCGCCCGCGCTCCCGCCCGCGCGCGCCGCCGCCGCCCGGCGCAGGAAGAGGCGCCAACGGCAACAAAGGCGCGCGCGCCGCGCCCCCCCCCAGCCCGCCGCCCGCGCGCGGCAGCGCCCCCTGCCGGCAGCGCCCCCTCCCCGCACCCGCCCCAAGGACCCGGGTTCGAGTCCCGGCGCCGCACGGCCGCGCTCCCCCCGCCGCCGGTGCCGCCAGGGGCCGGGCGGCTGCGCACCGGCGGCACCGCGCTCCGCAGGCGCGGTTCTGGCCCCAGGCACCGTGCTGCCATCTGCAGTGGCACGTTGCGATCCTCAGATGCTGTGGTGTGCAGTCTTCGGCACCGTGTTGCAATCTCCAGAGCTGCATTCCCATCCCCAGGCAATGTGTTCAGGTCTCCAGCATCGTGTTCCCATCCTCAGGAACCAGAATTCCTTCTCCAGAGCCACAGTCCCATCTTCAGAGGCACATTCCCATCCTCAAGCACCGTGTTGCCACCACCAGGCGTTGTGTTCCAGTCTCCAGCACTGTGTTCCAATCTCCAGAACCACATTTCCAACCCCAGGCATTGTGTTCCAGTCTCCAGTGCTGTGCTCCCATCCTCAAGAACCATGATTCCTTCTCCAGAGCCACTTTTCCATCTCCAGAGCCACAGTCCCATCTTCAGAGGCACATTCCCATCCTCAAGCACCGTGTTGCCACCAACAGGCATTGTGTTCCAGTCTCCAGCACTGCATTCCAATCTCCAGAGCTACATTCCCATCCCCAGGCACTGCATTCCAATCTCCAGCACCATGTTCCCATCCTCAAGAACCAGGATTCCTTCTCCAGAGCCCCTTTCCCGTGCCCAGGTACCACAGTTCCATCTCCAGAGCCATGGTACTATCTCCAGAGCCACATTCCCAACCTCAAGCACCGTGTTCTCGTTTCCAGCATCCTCAACCATCATTGTTCCTTCTGCAGAGCTACATTCCCACTCCCATTCCCAGATACCATGGTTCCCTCTCCAGAGCCATGGTTTCATCTCCAGATCCCATGGTTCCATCTCCAGAGCCATGTCCCCATCCTCAAGAACCAGGATTCTTTCTCCAGAGCCATGGTTCCATCTCCAGACACCACAGTTCCATCTCCAGAGCCACGGTTCCATCTCCAGATACCATGGTTCCATCTCCAGAGCCACGGTTCCATCTCCAGATACCATGGTTCCATCTCCAGAGCCCTGGTTCCATCTCCAGATACCATGGTTCCATCTCCAGAGCCACGGTTCCATCTCCAGACAACATGGTTCTATCTCCAGACACCATGGTTCCATCTCCAGAGCCATGTCCCCATCCTCAAGAACCAGGATTCTTTCTCCAGAGCCATGGTTCCATCTCCAGACACCACAGTTCCATCTCCAGACACCACAGTTCCATCTCCAGACACCATGGTTCCATCTCCAGAGCCCTGGTTCTATCTCCAGACACCACAGTTCCATCTCCAGAGCCACGGTTCCATCTCCAGATACCATGGTTCCATCTCCAGAGCCACGGTTCCATCTCCAGAGCCACGGTTCCATCTCCAGAGCCCTGGTTCCATCTCCAGATACCATGGTTCCATCTCCAGAGCCCTGGTTCCATCTCCAGATACCATGGTTCCATCTCCAGAGCCACGGTTCCATCTCCAGACAACATGGTTCCATCTCCAGACACCATGGTTCCATCTCCAGAGCCATGGTTCCATCTCCAGAGCCCTGGTTCCATCTCCAGACACCACGGTTCCATCTCCAGAGCCATGTTCCCATCTTCAAGCACCATGTTCCCATCCCCAGACGTTGTGCTCCAGTCTCCAGAGCCACATCCCCAAATCCAGGCACCGTGTTCCAGTCCCCAGGGACTGTTCCCTTCGCCACGCACCACAATCCCTTCTCCAGCTCCATGCTCCCACCCCCAGGTGCCTCTGGCAACTTCCTGACTCCTGAGGGTGCAGCCAGGTGGGGTCGGGCTCTGCTCCTGACTCCAAGGCACAGGACAAGAGGAAAGGCCTCAAGCTGCTCCAGGGGAGGTTTGGATTGGAAATCAAGAGAAATTCCTTCACAGAACGGGGTTCAGGCCCTGGCACAGCTGCCCAGGGCAGCGCTGGGGTCACCATCCCTGGAGTGGCACTTGGGGACGTGGATTAATGGTGGCCTTGGCAGTGCTGGGGCAATGGCTGGACTCCATGATGCCAGAGGGCTTTTCCAACCTTGGCAATTCTCTGATTCCATTTTCCTATCCCCAGTACCCCTTTCCCATCCCTGATGCCACTTTCCTGTCCCCAGTGCCAGATTCCCATCCCCAGGGCCATGCTCTTGTCCCCAGGGCCATGTTCTTGTCCCCAGTGCCACATTCCCATCCCCAGTGCCACTTTCCTGTCCCCAGTGCCATGTTCCTGACGCCAGTGCCATGTTCTTGTCCCCACTGCCACATTCCCATTCCTAGGGCCACATTCCTGTACCTGTGCCCCAGTGCCACTTTGTTGTCCCCGCTGCCATGTTCTTGTTCCCACTACCACATTCCCACCCCCAGTGGTTCTTGTCCCCACTGCCACTTCTCCATCCCCAGGGCCACATTCCAACCCCCAAGGGCCATGTTCTTGTCCCCATTGCCACCTTCCCGTGCCCAGCAGCACTTTTCTGTCCCCAGTGCCACTTTCCCAGTGCCATGTTCTTGTCCCCAGTGCCACATTCCCATCCCCAGTGCCACTTTTCTGTCGCCAGTGCCACCTTCCAGTCCCCAGTGCCACGTTCCTGTCCCCCTGCCCGGCCCCTGTCCCAGCCCCTCCCCAGCCGTGCCTGCCCGGGGCCGGGCTGATAAGGGCAGGGTGTTGGTCGGGCTCTGGGCTGAAGGAAGGACGAGATAACAGCGGGAACTCCCCTCACTGCGGGGCTGGGTGATGTTTGTCCCCGTGTGACAGGAGCACACAGAGCCCCGGGCTCCTCCTGGCCAGCCTGGAATGCTGCTGGTGTCACAGGGGCCAGGACAGCGCCATCAGGGCGGTCGCTGTCCGTGGCCCAGGAGGTGGCCTCGGGCCCTGCTGTCCTTCCAGGGGGTGACAGAGCTGGTGGGACACCCCGCAGGGCTGGGGAAGGTCCCCTCCTGATGACACAGAGCCACCAATGCCAGAGACCCCACACAGGAGGAGGATTCCTGCAGGATTTGGGCGCTGCTGCCTGCCACTGTGCTCAAAATCGCTGGAAAAGGAGCCAGGGAAATCTCTCTGATCCACGACCAAGGCTCCAAGTAAACAGGAACACGAGGGCTCACAGGCCAGGCCCCATGTCCCTCATTGTCCCCTCTGGCAGAGGGCCACCAGCCTGCCTTGTATGGCAGGAAATGGTTTTGTGGGCCACTGTGGGTCATTGCTGCCCCTTGGCTCAAACGCCAGCCGGCTCTCACTGGGAGGAGCAGAACATTCAGCAGAGAGGCTCGACTCCAAAGGGACCAAACCCGCTGTTTTTCAGAGCAGATAAGGGATATCTCCGTGTAGAAAAACTGGCTTTAATGCATTTTTGGCACCTCTGTGACTCCTCTCGCTGAGCACAGCTCGGTTTCTCCAGCCAGAGAGCTCCTGCGGGGCACCACACCAGTTCCCCTTCCTTGGGGGGCCCTAAGGAGACCCAAACCCACCCAGTTCTGGGGCTGGGTGGAGCTGGGCAGAGGGGATGGAGGATGGGATGAGTTTCAGGGGCACTGAAGGAGCAGGAGAGCAGCCCAAGGCTGGAGTAAGGACAGGCTCTGAGTGTCCTGCCCGGCTCAGTCCCATTCTGTGGGAATGAAGGGATTTGGAAGGGAAGGGGTTTGGAATCATGGAGTTTTTTAGGTTGGAAAGGAGCTTTAAGACCATCGAGTCTAACCATAAGGTCAAGGCCAGGCTGGACAGGGCTTGGGGCAGCCTGGCACAGTGGAAGGTGTCCCTGGCCATGGCAGGGCTGACACTTTAAGGTCCCTTCCATCCCAAACCATTCCTTGATTTGACGATTCTATAACCATCGAGCCCGGCCACAGTCGGGTGGTTCGGGGTGATGCAAGGCTCCTCTGGCCCTTTTCACCTCCACTCCTGGGGGGAAAGGCAGGTCCCAGCACCCGAGGGGTCCCCGGCTCCCCGCTCCGAGCCCCCCGCGGCCGCAGCAGCCCCGGGCAGCGCAGGCGGGAGATGCTCGGAGCCATCCCCGCTCGCTGATCTGCATTTGTTTTAAGGTTCTTTCATGTCCCCTTTGAGGCTCGTTTCCTGTCCTTTGTAGCAAACAATGGCCTGTCCCCCCCGCCCCGGGCCGGGGTGGCTTTATCCCCCCTCCCCTGGGCCGCGCTCCCTCGGGAGCGGAGCTTTATGTTTGCCTTCCAATAAAACCCCCGCTCTGCTTCCCCCGAATGGATTTTAAAGCTGCGGCTCGCAGGGGATGTCTGGGAGATGCATTTGCAGGGATCTCGGTTCTCTGGGCTCGGGCAGATTAACGCCAAGCCGGTAATTTACTGCGGGTGACAGCGCTGCGAGGCTGGACTGGAACTGCTGACAGGGGTTGAAATTCAGGTCTGGAGCTTTTCAGGCAAGCTGGAGCACAGATGCCGGGAAAAAACGTATTATCTGTCTGTTATACAACACAACATCACCGGCCTGTGTTTTATACAGAGTTTAACTGCTTCGTTCCTGGCCCGGTGGCTCCTCAGAGTCCCTGGGGAGCCCTGGCTGTGCCACAAGGAGCTGCCCACCACAGCTCTCCTGTCCTAAAAACAGCCACAAGGACCCTGTCCTCCAGGAAGGCTGGGGGTGCTCACCTGGAGAGGAGAAGGCTCCAGGGAGAGCTCAGAGCCCCTTGCAGGGCCTGAAGGGGCTCCAGGAGAGCTGGAGAGGGACTGGGGACAAGGCCTGGAGGGACAGGACACAGGGAATGGCTCCCACTGCCAGAGGGCAGGGCTGGATGGGAGATTGGGAATTAGGAATTGTTCCCTGGGAGGGTGGGCAGGCCCTGGCACAGGGTGCCCAGAGCAGCTGGGGCTGCCCCTGGATCCCTGGCAGTGCCCAAGGCCAGGCTGGACAGGGCTTGGAGCAGCCTGGGACAGTGGAAGGTGTCCCTGCCATGGCAGGGGTGGAATGGGATTGTCCTGTTCCAGGATTTCCCTGTATCCCAAACCCCCTTTCTCAGTACCCCAATCCCTTTTCCCTTCACCCCAATCCCGTTTCCCATACCCCAATCCCTTTCCCTGTACCCCAATCCCGTTTCCCGTACCCCAATCCCTTTCCCTGTACCCCAATCCCTTTCCCTTCACCCCAATCCCATTTCCCGTACCCCAATCCCTTTCCCTTCACCCCAGTCCCGTTTCCCGTACCCCAATCCCGTTTCCCTGTACCCCAATCCCGTTTCCCCTACCCCAATCCCGTTTCCCGTACCCCAATCCCTTTCCCTGTACCCCAATCCCTTTCCCGTACCCCAATCCCTTTCCCTTCACCCCAACCCCGTTTCCATTACCCCAATCCCTTTCCCTGTACCCCAATCCCGTTTCCCGTACCCCAACCCCGTTTCCCGTAGCCCAATCCCTTTCCCTTCACCCCAACTCCGTTTCCCGTACCCCAATCCCTTTCCCGTACCCCAATCCCTTTCCCTGTACCCCAATCCCGTTTCCCGTAGCCCAATCCCGTTTCCCGTACCCCAATCCCTTTCCCGTACCCCAATCCCGTTTCCCTTACCCCAATCCCGTTTCCCGTACTCCAATCCCGTTTCCCGTACTCCAATCCCGTTTCCCGTACCCCAATCCCGTTTCCCGTAGCCCATCCCCGTCTCCCGCTCTCCGGCTGCACCGCGGCCCCGTTACCCGCAGGGGGCAGCACCAGCACGGCCATGGGGGGGTCCCGGGCCATGGGGGGGTCCCGGGCCATGGGGGGGTCCCGGGCCATGATGGGGTCCCGGGCCATGATGGGGTCCCGGGCCATGGGGGGTCCCGGGCCATGGGGGGGTCCCGGGCCATGATGGGATCCCGGGCCATGGGGGGTCCCGGGCCATGATGGGGTCCCGGGCCATGGGGGGTCCCGGACCATGATGGGGTCCCGGGCCATGGGGGGTCCCGGGCCATGGGGGGGGTCCCGCGCCATGGGGGGGTCCTGGGCCATGGGGGGGTCCCGGGCCATGATGGGGTCCCGGGCCATGATGGGGTCCCGGGCCATGGGGGGTCCCGGGCCATGATGGGGTCCCGGGCCATGATGGGGTCCCGGGCCATGGGGGGGTCCTGGGCCATGATGGGGTCCCGGGCCATGGGGGGGGGTCCTGGGCCATGATGGGGTCCCGGGCCATGGGGGGCGGTCCTGGGCCATGATGGGGTCCCGGGCCATGATGGGGTCCCGGGCCATGGGGGGGTCCCGGGCCATGATGGGGTCCTGGGCCATGATGGGGTCCTGGGCCATGGGGGGTCCCGGGCCATGATGGGGTCCCGGGCCATGGGGGGTCCCGGGCCATGGGGGGGGTCCCGGGCCATGATGGGGTCCTGGGCCATGACGGGGCCCTGGGCCATGGGGGGGTCCCGGGACATGGGGGGCCCCGGAGGGTCCGGGGGATCCCTGGGATGGGCCGGGGGGTGCGGGGGAACCCCTGTGCAGGAGGGGTCTGAGCACGGCTGGGCCCCGAGGTCACCCCGGGCACGGTGCCCTGGTCTGGGATAACGGGTGGTCCCGACTCAAGGGACACTAAAAACCCCCCTGGGACCCCCCAAAATCCCCTCAGGACACCCCAAAATTTCTTCAGGACCCACTAAAACGCCTCCAAACCCCCCCCTTCCCCCCAAACCCCCCAGCACTGACGTGTCCCCGGCAGGCAGTACCAGCCTCCCCAAAGGTGGCATCCTGCACCGGGCACCGCTGGGGCGTGGAGGGGTCCTAGAGACGCACCTGGGACAGGTGGGGACCGATGGGGACAGGTGAGGACAGGTGGGGACTGCCAGCGCGACCTGCAGGCAATTTTTTGTGACCCGGGATGAGGTGGAGGTGCCCCAAGGGTTTGGGTGGCACCAGGGTCCCTCCAGGCACTTGGCAGAAAGGAGCTGTAGAGTCCAACCATCAACCCAGCAACACCAAGCCCTGTCCCCAGGTGCCACATCCACGCTGCTTTTGAGCATCTCAGGGGTTGGGGACTCCAGCACTGCCCTGGCAGCTGTGCCTGTGCCCGACCACCCCTCCCGTGAAGGAATTTCTCCCAGTTTCCAATCTAAACCTCCCCTGGCACAGCTCAAGGCTGTTCCCTTTCCTCCTGTCCCTGTTCCCTGGAGCAGAGCCCGACCCCTCCAGCTGTCCCCTCCTGTCAGGAGTTGTGCAGAGCCACAAGGTCCCCCCTGAGCCTCCTTTTCTCCAGGCTGAGCCTCCCCAGCTCCCTCAGCTGCTCCTGGTGCTCCAGACCCTTCCCCAGCTCTGCTCCCTTCCCTGGACATGCTCCAGCCTCTCAGTGTCCTTCTTGTCCTGAGGGGCCCAAACTGTCCCCAGGAGCTGAGGAGCCTCAGCAGCGCCAGCCCAGGGGACAGTCCCTGCCCTGCTGGCCACACTCCTGGTCCAGCCATCCCCTTCCTGCTCCCCTGGGCTCCTTTCAGCTGCTGCCTCGCTGCCCTGCAGTAATTAGCTGTGCCCTGCAGTAATTAGCTGTGCTCTGCAGTAATTAGCTGTGCATTCTGGCATCCCTCTGCCTGTAACCATGAAACAGCAGCCAGTCCCTATCTCCGAGCAGATCTGGAGGCACCTGCAGATCCCTGCCTGATCTCCAAGCTAAGCCATGCAGGGCAGGTGTTGATCCCTGCACAGAGCCAGGGCCCAGCTGCTCCCAGACAATCCAGCACCACCTCCACTGCCTTGGAAAGAGAGGGTGGGAATGGCTCTGGCTACAGAGTGACAGCAGGGGTGTGCCTGAGGTGGGATTTGGGGAGTCAAGGCTGCCCTTAGGGCGCTGTCCCCTCCTCACTTGCGCATGGAGTTGTCACCTCCAGCTGCCCCCAGCACCTCCCAGGCTGTTTGCAAGACTTGCAACAATTAATTAAAAATTAATTACTGATTTTACAATGTCCCCCAGCTCAGCCAGACCCAGCAGTAACACCAGGCACAACCACAGCGGCAATTCCTGCTTGGCACTGCCGAGGGGCTCTGGATCCCCTGTAAAGGAACCAACAGCCAGAGAGGACACAGAGAAACCACCTGTCCCAAGGAGCTTCCATAGGTGGGAAATGGACTCCAGGTGCCTCAAGCCCCAGGGTGCACCCCTGATTAGGGTTAAAGAATGCTGCAGCTGCTGGGATGGCATTTCCAGGGACCCCAGGAGCACCAAAGAGCACCTCAGTCCAGGGTTACGACACGTTCAAGCAAACAGGCAGGAGGTCTCTGTGTGTAGGATCCTCAAATGTCACCACTTTGGGGCTTACAGCTCTCAAATGAGGGATTGAATCGGCACTCACATCCTTGTTGGAATTTCACCGTGTCCTGTCCCTGCACCACTTTCCTGCCACCTGGGCTGTGCTTCAACTGCATCAGGTCTCAGCCAGCTCACGACATTTCTGCTCAGCATGGCCACGGACAGCTGAACCCTGAGGTCTTTCCCTTCTCTGGCCTGGGCTTGCAGTTCTCTGGAGAATTTCTGTGAACAGGTGGGAAAAAAAAAATCTGGATTTCTGTGTTTGCTCCCACAGCACTGCTCAGTCACCGCTGCACTTGCCCCTAATTCACATAATTTGTGCTAATATCCTGTTTTTTTGCAGGAGAAACATTGGAGTGAGAGCATCCCTGGGCAAGCTGGAGCTCCTCCTCGGCACCTCCGTGGTCCCAGAGCATGAGGGGGCTGCTGTGCTCTGCTCCCTGTCTGCAGTGAGAGTTCAGGACATGAAAATAAGATTTGGGAAACATCTGTCTTTGGGAAAGAGCACCACAGGGAGAGGCACGTTGTGGGTGGGATGGCTCCCTCTCCCAGTTCCCATTCCAGTTTCCCAGTCTCAACAACAGGGGAGATAGGCACGGGCTCAGCCTGGAGGCCACAGCAGCCTCCTCCTCTGTCACCAGCCTTGTGCAAGCCTCTCGCCCTCCCTCCGAGGGTGTGGGAGAATTCCTGGCAGGCAGGAGCTGCTCGGGGTCCAGCTGGACTTGGGAAACAGCTCCAGGAGCATGGGAGAGCTCCCAGGCTCCCTCCTGCACCTTCTCCAGTCTCCCACATTCCCCCTCAAACCCTCCAGAGCTGGCATGAGGTGGGCAGAGCCTCCTCAGGGCTGATTTGACAGCCCGCAGCTGTTTTGATGCCAAACTCCATCCTGATGCAAGCAGGAAGTCGAGGGAGTTGCAGCAGCCAGGGGTTATTTTGGGCCCTTCAGCTTCACCTTGGAGTTGCCGGAAGACTCAAACTCTTGGGATTAGTTGGTTTTATTAGCTGGAGATGAGTTTTAGTTCCTGCAGGGAGAGGCAGGAATTAAAAGAGTAACAAGGTAGTGAAGAATCGGGAAGTTATTAAATGAAGGAAGGAAACATTTATGCAGGCAAGGGCTGCTGAGGGCCAGGGTGGATGTTCAACAAAAGGAGTGTTCCCAAACATCTTCTCCACAGAGTTTGGCCCATCAGACACCTGGTGGCCCATCAAATTGTACCTGGGGAAGTTTAAATTGGGTATGAGGAAGAGTTCCTTCCTTGAAAGGGTGTCCAGGCACAGGAAGAAGTTGTCCCGGGAAGTGGTGGAGTCACCTTGGCTTGCACACTCCAAAGTGTTCCAAAAACCTGTGGAGGTGGCACTTGGGGACAAGGTTTACCAGTGGCTTTGCCAGTGCTGGGTTGATGGTTGGACTTGATGGATGGCCTTAGAGGGCTCTTCCAAGCCCAGGGATTCTGTGATTCCATTTGGTGATTCCCAGTGTCCCTGGGGTGGTGCCTTGTGAAGGCTGACCTGGAACAGAGAATGGACAGAGCTAAGAATAAATTAGGGATTTATTAAAAGGCTTCAGTGGATCCACCTTGGGCAGCACAAGAGCCCAGCCAGGGCTGCACCCAAGATGAACCAAAATGGTCACAAAATGCACGACCGCTCACGGGGGCTCTCACTTTGATCAGTTCTGCTCCATTTGCACATTGGAGTTCATTGTCCAGTTACAGCTCCAGCCCATGCAGTCCCATCCCGCTTGTTTTTCTCTCTTCATTCCACGTTGTTTGTGCTCTTGGGCCTGAGATTTGGATCATTTGTCCTTGGTCCCCAGCTGGAGAAGGAATTGTTTTGTCTCCCTGCTCAGTGCAGAGAGCTCACCGTCCCCTCATATGAAGCCCAGACCCACACACTAAAGCAGCACAGAATCTGAAAAATAGAAAAGCTCAAACCTGAGGCATCAGGGGCAGCCCTGAGAATTGGGCACAAGTTTGCCAGCAGATCAGCACAACTCTGGAAAAGGCATCAGGACCTTCCTGTGGAATGTGCACAGAGGAAAAATGCCCAGGGACACTCCTGCACCTCCCTGCCCTCCTCAGTCTTTGCCAGTTTGGGTGACAAACTCTCCCAAGAGGTTTTTCCAGTGGCTCTTCAAGATGTCACCGTGTCCCTGTTCCAGCAGCCCCTCTGTGCCCTCGAGGCACTCACACCAAACTTCTGTTTCCAAAAGGGAGAGTCCCAAATATCCACCTTCCTTTATTTGTGTAGGAAGACAGAGCTTGAAAGCACCTGGGATGGGATGTGATGGGAAACTCCACAAGGCTCAGGGATGTGCACTGGGAATGAGCAGGGTAGGATGGAGAGCATGGGAACAGGGAACAACTTCTTGGGATTGCCCATTCCAGAAGGGAAGGGATCCCAGTGCAGCCATCGGGCAGCAGGTAGGCAAGGGGGCACTGGTTTTGCACTGCCAGAGGGAAGGGTTAGATGGGATATTGGGGAAAAATCCTTCCCTGTGAGGGTGGTGAGGCACAATTACCCAGGGTATTAGGGTTGTGGCTGCCCCTGGATCCCTGGCAGTGTCCAAGGCCAGGTTGGACAGGGACTGGAGCAGCCTGGGACAGTGGAAGGTGTCCCTGCCGTGGCAGGGCTGGTACTGGATGCTTTTTAGGGTCCTTTCCAATCCAAACCATTCCAGGATTCTAAGAGGGGGTGCTTTTCCAGACAGCACCTAATTAAATAGAACTTTGTTTCTGTAGAATATGACCACAAAAATAGTCCTTAAAGGCTCAGATAAGCATGGGCAGGACTGACCTGTCCTGATGGGTTAAACATGATGGCCCAGGACCTCCAGCTAAGGAAGTATTAAATCACTGACCACCAGAAGATGGGGCAGGAGGCAAACCTGTGACTGCCTTCTTAAGAACTTCCTCAGGCCCTAATTCCCCCTCCTGACCCAGAGGCAGCCACTCCTGCTCTCTGCCCAGCAGGGAACAGGGAGCACAGAGGGGCTGGGGGTCTCCTAGAGAACTCAGAGACAGCCGTGCATGAAGAAGTCTCTGGTTCCCAGGGCTGCTTGCAGACTCTGCTATCAAATCTCTCCCAGGACTTGCACAAATCGCCGGGGTCTCCTGCCAAAACTTTGCACCACTCTGGGCAGGATTGCAGCGTGGGATAACACAGCTCCCTGCTTGGAGCTGCTGCCAAGGCCCTGCCAGCTGGGATGGGGAGCTGCAGGCTCAACCTGAGCAAAAAGGAACTTTCTCTGCATCCCCTTCCATTTTCACATGCCTTCAGAGTTAACATTCCAGCAAATGTCCCATCCTGGAAGGGTTCAAAGGCCAGGAGTAGTGGAAGGTGTCCCTGCCCATGGGAATGAGATGGGCTGAAATGTCCCTCCAACTCAAACTCTTCTAGGACTTCCTCTTCTAGGATAGGATTTTATGAAATAAAGGTGACAAGTTGCTAGCTGCAGGGGTTAGGTTTGGTGAGAGGAGCCTTCCTGCTCTGTGGCTGCTAAATCCAAAACCTTCTGGGACTCCAGGCAGCCCTGTGGCTGAGAAAGCCCAGGTTGTGCTGTGCATGGCCAAGAATAAGGGGATTCTTTATTAAATCTCCTGATTTAGATATTTTCATCTCCAAGCAGAGGAGAGTGGGGCAGAGCTCTGCTCAGCCCCTGCAGGTCCAGCAGCTGCCAGTGAGTTACACAAGCCACAGCCTCTCCTCACACCTTGCAGTGCTGGAGGCACATGTGACAGATGACAGCACTGGGAGAATGTCCTTTAATTACTCCTGTTCTCACTGTCACCATCAGCAATTATGGCATTTGCTTTCAAGCTGTCAGGATTTCAAAACAAGCCCGGGGTGGTCAGATTGACAAAGCCTCCTGGGCTGCCTGGTATGGCATCCTGCCTGGAGTGCAGATCACGGGCTGCCTGGGACATTGCTCAGTGCTGAGGGATTGCTGGGGAATCTCTCCTGGACCCCGAGACCAGCCCTGTGGGGCCTGACAAGGCTTGTGCTGTGCCCTGTGGAGGCTGACTTGCACAAGGTGTTGCACAGAGCAGGTGTTTCAGGCACTGGAGGCTCCAGAGCCACACCTGGCGTGGGGTGCTCCTGGCTTTGCTGCTCCTTCTGCTGCTGGATTTTGGTTGCCTGGAGCCCCTGCCCTGCCTGGTGAGGAAACACAGAGATATTTCCAGCTCTGCAGAAGGGAAAGCAGTGGGGACATTGCTCCTGAGGGGCTCTGAGGCAGCAATGGAGGCAAATGCTCCCACTTGGCTGAGCAAGGCACATCCAGCTTTAGCACGTCTCCTGCTGCTCTTGTTATTTCTTCCTGACCACAACTTGTGAAACAGCTTCCCAGCCAGGCAGAGGACAGATTCCTGCGCTTTGGAGCCAGGAAGGAGAAGGATTATCTGTCTGTTCAGCATTAGCAAAGCTCCCAGGTCACCTGCTTTGTTTTTATACCTGGAAGCAGGAAATTGCAGCTCTGGATTTGAAGTACCAAAAGCTAAGGATGGCAGTGGGATGGAGCCTGTCCAGGCAGCTCCAGGGCCTTCCTGGGCATGGACAGGGTGCTGCAGCAGGGCAACAATGAGCCAAAATGCCTGAATTCCCTTCCTGACTCGCCCTCTGCCTCACTCTGAGGATGGAGCAAAGTCATTTGTCTCCATCCACCCCAGGGCTCTGACTCACTTGTGCTGAGCCAACAGCAGTAGGAATGTTGGATGCCAGCACTCCCACCTCATCCTCCCTGCCCTGCTGTTGCTGCCCCTCTGCTCACAGCAGCCAAAGCAGTAAATAAACACATGTGGCCCTGAACCACAGTGGCTGTAATTGGTACCTCTTAAAAAAAATCCCTCGTCAGCAGTAGTTCAGGTGGAAATCTCAATCCAAAGTGCCACAGGACAGAGCAGGTAGGACCAGCCTCAAGTTAAGTAACTGCATTCTCCCAAACTAACCTGCCAGAGTCCCCTTTTCCCAGTTTTTGGCAGCAGCAGCAGCAGAGCTGCCTGCCCAGCATGGCTTGTGGGCACACAGCTATAAAAGCCTGGCAGCTGGGCCCTGAGGCTGCTGGTTCAGCTCCTGCGAAGCCCCTGCTCCATCCCTCAACTTGGTCAGGGCTTGGGACACCCTGGGACAGTGGAAGGTGCACAGGGGTGGCACTGGATGGGTTTTAATGTCCCTCCCAACCCAAACCATCTGGGATTGGGGTTCCACTGCCTGCTCTCAGCTGTCCCAGTGAGAACCTCAGTACCCAGCGCCTGCCCCAGGGGTGACAGAGGGGGAAAGGAGCTGGGATGAGGCTGTCCAGGTTAAACCCTGTCCTGTGTCACAAAGCCTGGCACATTGCCTGGGATGTAGGGCCTTGCAAGAGGGCATCAGTGCCAGGGAGCAGGAAGGGAGCAGCTGAGGGGACAGGACAGTCCCTGTGTCACTGACCTTGACAGAACTGGGCAGACATGAGGTGTGAGGAGCCAGGTGGGGAGGAGGCAGCAGGGGTCAGCAAAGGAGGTGAGGACTCCAGGGAAGCTTTAAAAGAAAGTTTCAAATACAGGGAGGTTTAGAATCACAGAGTCCTTAAGGCTGGAAAAACCTTTAAGATGATCAAGTCCAACCATCAGCCCAGCACTGCCACTGAGTTCATCACTGACCCATGTCCCCAAGTGCCACATCCACACTGCTTTTGAGCGCCTCCAGGGATGGTGACTCCACCACTGCCCTGGGCAGCCCATTACAATGCTTTACAATCTTTCTGTGAAGAAAAAGCCTCTAATTTCCAATCTAAACCTCCCCTGGAGTAACTTGAGGCTGTTTCCTCTCCTCTTGTTGATTGTTGCCAGGGAGCAGAGCCCGACTCCCCCGGCTGTCCCCTCCTGTCAGGAGTTGTGCAGAGCCACAAGATTCCCCCTGAGCCTCCTTTTCTCCAGGCTGAGCCCCTTTCCTAGCTCCCTCAGCTGCTCCTGGTGCTCCAGACCCTTCCCCAGCTCCATTCCCTTCTCTGGACATGCTCCAGCCCCTTCAGGTCCTTCTTGTCATGAGAAACCCAAATCTGCCCCCAGGAACTGAGGTGGGGCCTCAGCAGAGCCAGCACTGGGTGGGGGGGGAGTCTCTGTGTTGCTCCCACAAGGCCCAGAAGTTTCACCCTGTGCTCCCTGGGCACCCTCCTGTCCCCAGCACACTGCCGTGTCAGCATCTCCAGCATCCTCAGCATCTCCAGCATCCTCAGCATCTCCAGCATCCCAGGCCCTGCTGACCACAGGCAGGAGGATGTAAACATTAGCAGGAGCGTGGAGCGAGGACTCAGCAGGAAACCAAGCTCTCTTTATGACCTAGTTATTGATGAATCAGGGGAGATGCAGACCCGTGACACCCTCCCCAGTTATTTACCCACTGCGTGGCACAGGATGTAGCAGGGATGCTTGGACACTTCACTCACCCCAACGGTGCCAGAGGTTTTGGGGTGGGAAAACTCATTCTTTTCAAAGATGTTCACACAGACCAGGTGTCACCTGAGTGGGCTCTTCCCAAATCCATCTCTGTTTCTCACTGAGATTCCCTGCGGAATTAGGGAGCTCCTTTCAGCCTGGGAGCTCGGTCTCCTGCTTGCAGAGTCCATTGAGAGTTCCAAGTGAATAAAAAGGAAATCCATCCCAGATCCCTCACCATCCAGGGGTGGGAGCAGCTCTCTGGGATCCCCTCGGATCCTCTGCTCCAAGTTTGTCCTAGAAGGACACTAAGCCTGGACTTGGTGACACGTAACGGAGGCTCCACCATGGTGCAACATCAGCTGCTGCTGCAGCGGTAATTAACCTCATTTACAAAGCCAGGTGGATTTGTGAGGCTTTTGTAAGCTCTGGCACAGCCCAGGTCTCCCAGGGATGCTTTTTTTCTTAGGAGTAGCAAAATAAATGGCTGAAATTCCCAAAGAGCTTCTCCCCATGGCAAAAGCTTGATCCCTACTCTTCGGAAAGCACAGGGACAAGGACAGGGACAGGAACACCTTAGAGCTTGGTCTCACCCTGCCTGTGGTGTCTCCACCAGGAAGAAGTGGCCAAATAATAAGTTTTATGTTTAAGAAAACAACATATTTGTCTCAACTCTACACGCAGGAAAAAAAAATGTTGTTTTGGGGGGAAAAGTTTAATTGCTGCCGAATTTCTTGAACGCCTGAATGAGGTCCAGGAGGAAAATATTTGCAGAGCAGTCACCCAAAGGTGTCCTGTTCATAGTTCTTAAACTAAATAACAAAATAAACCGGCTAGAAGAAGTGAGATCTGATAACAACATTCTTTTTGATAATAATAAAACAGCATTTGGGGGAAAAGTTGACAAGCAGCTTGAATTTAAATCCTGAAAGAGGCAGCATCACCTTGCTCCACACTTTTTGGTGAAAATCCTTGTACTGGGTTTTCTCCATGTGCAGGGGAGTTTGTGTGGATGTTCCCTCCCCTGGTAGAAGCAGGGCCAGGACCAGGTGCGTGCGCCTGCGCAGGGAACCTGCCCGGGGGCACTCGGATGATTTCAGGCTGCATTTCCACCCCGCTCTTCCAACCCTTCCAGCTCACGCTTCCCTGCCCTGCCTCTTGCCCCTGCCCATCTGGGGGCACGGATATAAACCCCTCCAGCCAATATGTTTCCTGTGGGGACCCAGCTTTGCCTGGAGGGTGCACATGACTCCTGTCCCATCCCAACTCTTTCCCTAGGGACAGAGAGAGGGGATTTTCTGGCGGCTGCTGGCGGTGAGCTCACACTGTGGGCATTCCTTCGGAGCTAGAGCGGCAGGGCAGATTGCTGCTCCAGCTTTGCTGGAAACCTTGGAGCTCCCAGAGAGTGTGGAAGAAGTGCTGGTCCATCCAGGGATCACAGGTAAGCCAGGCTGGGAGGAGACACCAGCAGCCAGTGCTGGGCACTCCATCACTGCTCCCATTTTTCTGCTTCTTCTTCTTGTTTTTCTTCTTGTTGTTGTTCTTGTTCTCATTCTTCTCCTTGTCCTTCTCCTTCTTCTCCTTCTCCTTCTTCTCCTTCTTCTTCTTCTTCTTCTACTGCCTCTGCATCTCTTCACCATCTCTCCACTGACATCTCTTTAGCCATGAGGTGGGATTTGCCATCCTGGCTCCAGTTGTTTTTTCACCTTGCATCGCTGTAGAAGCGATGAGGGATGAGGAGAGAGTCCCCGTGCTGTGAAGGAACACATGGAAACCCAGGAGCGTGAAGAGTCAGTTCTCAAACCCTTCTGCCTGCCACCTATTTGCCTCCTGTGGCTGTGATCTCAGCTGCTCTGGGAAGCAGCCAGCCTGCATTAAGGAGAGGCCATCGTTAGCAGCGGAGCTCACCCTCGAGTCGGTCTGTCTGGTCGGAGCAGGAGCTGCAGAAGAGCTCGTTTGTGTTACACTCCTGTGTTTTCTCCCTTTGAACTGCTCGGGAAGGGAGGCAGAGGAAGCTGTGGGAGCCTCACCCTGCTGCACACCCAGGACACAGTGGTGGCTCAGCTCACGCCGCTGCAAACAAGGAGTTTCTCCTCAAGAACATCAACAACTGATGAGTTCTGGGTTTGAGACAAACTTCCCTTCCCTGCATTATAGCTGAAAAGGTTTTCAAAGAAAAGCTGTTTGCCGCCAGTGTCTCAGGAGCTCAGAGGTGCCACTGAGGTAGTGTCACCTGCCAGGTGCCACCCCAAACCTGGTGACTCTGCAGGGCTGGAGCAACAAGGCTGGCTGGATTAGTCCCACACCGCATCCAGGGACTGAACTGCTCAGCTCCAGGGAATTTCTGTCTCTGTTTTGTACCAAAAATCCAGCTACCTGGTGATGTTTCCAGATGCCTCTAATGTTGGCACCTGTCTTCAAAAACATCTCTAAAGTCACAAGGATCTGAAAAAAAAATAGCCAATAGGAATTTTCTGATCAAAATAAGATCAGAACTGCTTTTTCAAATTAATGAAAGAATGCTGAGAAACAATGAGGATAGGAAAGTCTTTAACATGGGAAAAAAAAGAAACAGGCAGAAGGTTAGACTTGGTTTTTGTTTGGAGTCCCATTTGTAGCTGCAGTGCTACCAGAGGTTGGGTCTGGCAGTGGAGATCCCACTGGAGGTGTCAAGCTCCGATCCCTTTCACTGGTAAACCAGGGTGGAGATTGCCTGGGAGTGCACCCCAAGTGAAACCCAATTCAGAGGAAAGAGGCACCTCCCAGTGCCCCAGGACTCCAGTAATGCCCAGGGTCTGTGCTGGTGCTCCAGGCCTGAGCTGCCATGAGCCGAGTTCCAGCCCTCGGGAAGATGCTGAGGAACGACAGTGGAGAACAGAGCCAATGAGCACCAACCTCTGCAGGGCTGTCCACTCCCAGAGGTAACTCACAGAGCACAGGGAAGTCTTCCTGGCAGGAAGGTCTGAGTCATAAAGAAAGTGAGGAGAAGGGAGAAGATGAGGTGACCAGGACTGGGCTGAAATGGGGAAGCGTTGTGTGGCAGCAACGGCACCTGACAAGAGATGTTAATGTCATGGATTGGTGACTACCCTCAGAATCCAAGAGCATTTTCTGGGGCAATTTGCAACTCCTGCATCAAGAGGAGAGAGGAATTATTGAGCAGTAGGATGTGTGTTGGGAAGAGGATGAGCCCTTGGTAGCCGGGTAAGGTGCTGTGCTGGGCTGGCTGGTGCCACACGTGTGAGGAGCGGGGTCCCCTTTGGGTGTGCAGCCCTCTCCTTCCCTGTGCCCACCACTGACCTGCTCCTCTCCTTTTTCCCAAGGTGCTGACGATGCCAAGCATATTTTCCTACCAGAGTGCCGAGGTGGATTGGTGTGAGGGCAACTTCGAGCGCTCGGCGGTGATTGCCGAGTACTACAACACAGTGAGTGGCTGAGGGAGGCTGGGGCTGGCTCCAGGCACCCAGGAGCTGCTTTTGGGATCCAGACAGGATGGGACATCCCTGTTTTCTTTCATTCTCGCTCCTTTGAATTTCCTGGTGCTGGAGGGTGCTGGTATGGGGAGCGTTTTCTGAGCTTCAGGTAAATCACGGGACTTTTGTTGCTTGCAACGGTCGCTCCCCAAAACGTGCTGGGGACAGGGGCACTTCTCTTGTGTGTGTGGGGGGGTTGATTCCCAGAGAGAAAACTCTGACAGAGCTCCTTCACAGCCCAGATCTGTGAGATCCTGTTATACCAGTCCTGCAGCTCTGCTGCCAACTGGGGTAAGTCCCACACAGGGCTCATATATTCCAGCTGAACCTACAGGAGTGGCAAAATGAGAGGCAGCACTTCCATGAACCGTGTCAGGCAGGTTGGGAACACGGAACTCAGTGCAGAGGGAAGCTGGAGCATGAGCCAGTTTCACCTCCTGTGATCCTTTATCACCCAGGCTGCATCCAGTGCCAGTGCCTTGGCTGGAGCATCCATATCTGCCTGCAGAGGGCTGGGAGATAAGCAGCCTCTCCGAGCATGTCCTGCTCCCTCAGAGCAATTAAAGGCTCCCAGGGGTGTGAGGCATGTGGATTTACAACCTTCCACGGGCCTTGTTTACAACTTTTGGCAATTACTGTCTAACACTAGAAGATCTTGTTCTCATGGAAATGGCTCTTCCTCTTTTTTTTAAGCATTTCCTGTTTTTAATAAATTACCTGTAATAACGATAATTCCCCAGCCCGAGTCCTGCAGGCTCCAATTGCCTGGCCAGGGTCTCAGAGGAGAGGGCTGTGTGTAGTCACTGCTCTTTGAGGCACTCATCAAAGAAAGATCTGCCAGTCCAGACCAAATCCTGCTTCCCTGTGGCACCCAGCTGGGTGTTTTGTGCTGTTTGCTGTTTACAGCTGCTGCTGCATGGGCTCAGAGGTGCAGAGCAGGGCATAACGAGCAAGGAGATACAGAAATCACTCAATACTCACATCAGCATCTCAGACTTCAGGGCTTGGAGCAACCTGCCTGAGTGGAACATATCCCTGCACATGGCAAGGGGTGGAAGGAGATGATCTTTAAGGTCCCTTCCAACCCAAACCATTCTAAATGCACCTGGAAGTGCCCAAAGCCTCTGGGTTTGAAAGAGTGGCTGCTAACACTGGAGAGGGGCTGACTTCCACCAAGAACACAAAGTCTGAAAGTGAAGGTTTTAGTTTTGGTGTGAATTCCTTCCTTCCAGGAGGTAAATCTGCCTCATGTCCTAGTTTGATACATAAGGCAGCATTTTTTAAACACATCTTTGGAGCTGAGACACCATTGACACCAGACTTACAAAGTGGCTCAGCATCCTTATCACACCAACTATCTCAGGAGCTCTTCAAAAGCACTTCAGTGTCTGACTCTGCTGGACACCAGCTGGCGTGGCCAGAGGCATGACTAATTCTTGTAGGCCCTGTAATTCCCATAAAACTTTAACTCTCAGCTGCCGGGGTCATTTTGTGGCACAGGTTTCTAAATTCTGTGGCTACTCCTGAAAAGTTCACTCAGATGCCCAGTCCTAGAGGGTGGCCCCTGCTAGCCACAGCCGTCTCCCAGACTTCCATTCCACACCACTGGACTTGTTGGGATGAATTCCCACTGTGTGGGACTCAGGCACAGTGAGGAAAAGCTCTCCAATGCATGTCTCAATGCAGATAAAAAGGAGTGTGATGCTGAGGGACAGAGGGACATGGACAAGCAAACCCTGCAGGATTTTTTCCCGGTGGTTGGACTTGCCCTTGTTCTCCTCTGTATGACACTGGGCACCTCTTCCTCAGCAGAGAAAGAGCTTTTTATGGTCCCTGCACTGATGTCTTTTTTGCCAGGCTCAGGACACCAGCAGAGTGCCTGTGTAGGAAGGGAGGAAAACAATTCTGTCTTAGGATGTGATTCCTGAGCAGCAGGAATATAACCCTGCCATGTCAGCTGCCTGCCTTAGGCTGGCTGGTGACCTTCTGTCCACACAAGGGGTGGCAGAGGAGCAAAGCCTCCTAAAATCTGCCATTATGTGAGCATCTGACAGCGGCCCCAAGGCCAGACCTTGTCACCAAAAGTGGGCAGGAACATCACTGACATGGGCATCACCCCTTCCTCAGCAGCACAGCCTGGCTGGCCCTGCCTGGGTCCATTCCTCAGCAGCACAGCCTGGCTGGCCCTGCCTGGGTCCCTTCCTCAGCAGCACAGCCTGGCTGGCCCTGCCTGGGTCCCTTCCTCAGCAGCACAGCCTGGCTGGCCCTGCCTGGGTCCCTTCCTCAGCAGCACAGCCTGGCTGGCCCTGCCTGGGTCTCACCCCTGCAGCAGCACAGGGACTCCCATTCCTGCTCTGGGATGTCCCCCAGGATCCTGGCTGCATCCTGCAGATCCAGCTGGGACTCAGGGCACTATCCCACGTGTGATCCTAACAGCCTGCATCTTCTCATCTTCTCCCCATTCATTTGTTCCCTACATTCAGGTTGCTGCCTCTCTGCAGCAAGCATTACTGCCCTGAATTAATTATACCAGTATTTACCTCAGTGTCAATTTTCTGGAGGTTTAGGCTAGCTGGGAACCCAGCCAGCTTCTACCCAAGCCTCCTGGATCACTAAATCAGCAGGGTTTCCTCAAAGAGCATCCTCTTCAGTGTCTTCTTCCCAGCCCTGGGCAGGGCTGTTCTGTGCCAGCAGCAGCAAATGTGCTGCTGGGGATTGCTCTGTGCCAGCCACACTCTCTCAGGCCTGCTTGGCTTGGATGCTTTTTATTGGAAATAAGCACCAGGGGTATGAGAAAAGAATGTAAACAGTACCTTTAAGTACCTAATAATACATGGTGGCTCATGGCTGGATGCAGTTCAGCAACAAAGCTCTATTTATAGTGACTCAGTGACCCAGAAATTTATTGTCTTCTGGCTGCTCGGGGGAGAGTAGAATTGTGCTCCAGGAGGGTCATCAGTCAGGGACTTGTCTTTCTACCCTCATTTCTTTGCCAAAATGACTGATCCAAGATGCTGGTAATGACACCCACATCCTCAGCAGTGTCTTCTTGCAGCAGCTCTGATGCTGCTCACACCCAGAGCTCCTGGATGCTCCACTGAGTGGTGAAATAAAGGGTGCAGATCTACCAGAGAAGGGCTCAGTGGCAGTGTGGGGTGTCCTGGCCCTCTCACATTCTCACTAATCCCATGGTTCTCTTGTCTGCCAAGAAAGTTGTGCTCAGGATGCTGCAAGCACTCCCCAAACTGCTGCTTCCTGCCCCAAAGCATCAGCATTGTGATGTCAGCACCTGCAGCCTCTCCCCTGCAACACAGGCCTGGCTTTAGGAACTTGCTGCACGGGTCTGGAGAGCCTTAGAGGTGTTCACTTCTGTCTCTGGCCCTGCGGGCTCCTCTGTCAGCTAAAGCTGCTTCACTGTGAGTGAGAATGAACTCCCTGCCACGAGTCCTGCAGGAATCTCCCTCCACTGCAGAAAGTGCCTGGCTGGAGTGAGGAGCAGCCTCTGCTGTCATTGCACTGCTGCTGTGCTTAAACCAGCACCTCCTGCCTCGATCCATATCAGAGGTTGATCTCACCTGTCACAGGTGAAGGTTCTGTCCCTCTGTCTCAGGCTGGAGTTGGAGAAGTAGGGCTCTTCCCAATGATCTTATTAACGCACCAGGATTAGAGCTGTGTTGCTGATCCCAGCCTCGCTTCTCTCCTAGGAAAAGAGGCAAATAGTTGGGCTCAGCTGAGGCACCTGGAGCAGTAACTCACATTTACTGGGGAGTGGGACAGGCTGGGAGCTCAGGCAGGGGGACTCTCACATGTCCTATCACACCTTGGCTCCAAAACCACTGCCTTGTCTCGCCAACATCCTGGGCAGAGGGAGCTGGTGCCTTCTGGCCAGTGTGACCAGAGAGGTTGAAATAGAAGCTGTGCTAGGGGGTCCCAGCCTGAGCAGAAACTCCAGAAAAATTTCTAATGGGTGTCCTGGGAGCAAAACCCTCCTAACTACATCTGAGATGAAGCTTGCCACATCCTAGAGGAAAGACAGAAAGTCAGCATTTACAAATCAGAGTGATGAAAACCTTGTGTCCCCCACGGGGGTGGGAGCTGTCCCCTAAACTCCCAGCTTGGCTGCTCTGCAAGAAATCCCGTTTATCTTCCTGACCCTATTGGCACGGTTCCCCTGGTTATCCCTCCCCTCTGCTATCTGATCTTGCACATCTCGTCCCGAATTAATGAAGTGATAACACAGCTATCATGTAATTAATGGCGCTGTTGCAATGCCTGGTGCTCAGGGATCCAGGGCTCTCCTCTCCCGCGTTTCCTCACTGACGTTCGTGCTGGCACATGCACTCTGCTGCCTTTTCCCCAAGCGTTTTCCCTCTCTTTGCTATCCCTGCTCGCCTTCCAAAAGCCTCCTTAATCATTTCAAGAGAAAAGAAATGCTTGAAGCACGAACACATGGTTTGATTTCTCAGTCGTTTCTGAACAATTTGACCTCGAGGGTGCAAGTGGGAGCAGCACTTCTCTTTTCATGGCTGGAATGGGAATTGGCCTGGATTTGGCTCTAAGCACCTATGGAAAACAAATACATTCACCCGAGAACTGCTGCTAATGGGAGCATCAACTTGTCTCATGGAAGCCTTAGTGAAAATCAAGATGAATCTCCGGTGTTTAAGGGAATAGGGACCTCACATTAGGCATGAATTGTGTTTCCCTCTGGAATAGGAGAGGGTGTGTTCCAGAGAAATGACAACATCGCAGTTATTTGCAGCCCTGTTACCATAAACTGGGATCCCAGGGGATCCAAGCACCGACTTTGCAGTTTACCTGGTGCTGCTGAGGTGGGGGAGACTCCAGCTGTGGATGCCAAATTCCAGGGGTGGGGTCTGGGTCAGCATGGAGCTGGAAGACGAAAGGAAAGGATTGTCAGGCTGAGATAAATTCACCCTGGTGCTTTGCCAAATGGCACTTCAGCAGATGGCTCCAGAGCCCCAAAGAGCTGTCTGGCAGGTAAATGCAGCACCACAATCCCAACCTTTCATAAGTAAGAACCATTTTCACTGGAAGAGGCCATGCTTCCCAGTGATAACCTTCCCTGAGCTTGCACAGTCAGGTGAAAAAGGCAAGGTAGGAACCGACAGAGGGTAATTAAATTCGTTCAGATTTCCCTCCCCTGTGCTGCAGGGTGGAGTAGGCCTGGCCCAGCAGACAGGTTCAGGCTTTGGGCACTCACTGCTCCTCCCCAGCTCCCACATTTTGCCCATCAGCATCTCCTCTCTCCAAAGCACTGGCACCTTCAGCCAGTCCAGCAAGAGGCTGAGCCCCAGCACCATCCCCTCCTCCCCAGCACCATCCCCTCTTCCTCAGCACCATCCCCTCCTCCCCAGTGCCATCCCCTCCTCCCCAGCACCATCCCCTCTTCCTCAGCACCATCTCCTCTTCCTCAGCACCATCCCCTCCTCCCCAGCACCATCCCCTCCTCCCCAGCACCATCTCCTCTTCCTCAGCACCATCTCCTCTTCCTCAGCACCATCCCCTCCTCCCCAGCACCATCTCCTCTTCCTCAGCACCATCTCCTCTTCCTCAGCACCATCCCCTCCTCCCCAGCACCATCTCCTCTTCCTCAGCACCATCCCCTCCTCCCCAGCACCATCTCCTCTTCCCCAGCACCATCCCCTCTTCCTCAGCACCATCCCCTCCTCCCCAGCACCATCTCCTCTTCCTCAGCACCATCTCCTCTTCCTCAGCACCATCCCCTCCTCCCCAGCACCATCTCCTCTTCCTCAGCACCATCTCCTCTTCCTCAGCACCATCCCCTCCTCCCCAGCACCATCTCCTCTTCCTCAGCACCATCTCCTCTTCCTCAGCACCATCCCCTCCTCCCCAGCACCATCTCCTCTTCCTCAGCACCATCCCCTCCTCCCCAGCACCATCCCCTCTTCCCCAGCACCATCCCCTCCTCCCCAGCACCATCTCCTCTTCCCCAGCACCATCCCCTCTTCCTCAGCACCATCCCCTCCTCCCCAGCACCATCTCCTCTTCCTCAGCACCATCTCCTCTTCCTCAGCACCATCCCCTCCTCCTCAGCACCATCTCCTCTTCCTCAGCACCATCTCCTCTTCCTCAGCACCATCCCCTCCTCCCCAGCATCATCCCCTCTTCCTCAGCACCATCCCCTCCTCCCCAGCACCATCCTCTCCTCCCCAGACAAATCAAAGTCCATCAAAGAAGGAAATTTGCAGAGTTGGAAATCAGAGCAGAATAATTCCTCTGTGTTCATTTGCCAGGTGTGTTTACAGGAGGTTTATGACCTCATGTAATTACCAGTGTCCAGAACACCTCCCTTCCCCAGGCCAGGTGGCTTCACACCTGACACCACAGGATATCACCTCAGTCCTGCCTGTTCCCACCTACTGATGTCCTGCTAATCCTGCTGCTCTGCACCACACCCACTCCCAGGTCAGGATGTTTTTTTGCTGACCGTGGCTTGCTGTGGTGGCCAAGCCCCTCACACCCTTCCAACCCCTCACAGGGGAATCACTGCTGGCTGGAAGGGTCAGGAGCCATCCAGGCAGCTCCTGGAGGGTCTGGGTTGACATGAGAGGGAGATGGCTGCAAACAGAGGAGTTGCTTGGAGACACAAGGCAGATGAAGATAAACCAGCATCACCCAAACAGGACACAGCAGCTCACCCTGGGCTTGCTGGCCCTGAGGGAGGGCAGAGGTGTCTGCAGCCACCACTGGATGCCACAGCAAGAGCTGCCCTTCCAGTTCCAGCCTGGCTTCTGGAGAAACACCTCTGCCCTCTCCCTGTGCCAAGAACCCCTGCTTCCTGCTGGAGATCAGGATCCTCCTCACACACGGAGATACTGAAGCATGTGGGATGGGGCTTGCCCAGGAGCTGAGTGTGCCTCTTGTTTTTCAGATCAGCAATGTGAGCTTCTTTGTGCTGTCTCCTGCGCTGCTGTACCTGAACCGGCAGTACTGCCAGAAGAAGGCTGTGCCCCTCTACTTTATCTCAGGGCTGCTTCTCCTCGTAGGTGGGTGCCAGCATCATGGGAAGACCAGACAGGTTGCCAGACTACCCAACATGAGACCTTTGGAGGGTGTCAGTGGCCAAAGCACAGGGAAAACATGGGTGGGCAACCAAGCAGCCAAGTCTGTTTGAAGCCTACAGCCCATGGTTCCTGCAAGCTGTGGACATGCAGTTTCCAGCCCTGTAATCCCCATGGTGTGACTGGACCAACACAGTCCAGCCCCCTTGAGCGCCAAAATCCAACACCCTGCTCTTCAGGATTGGTGTATCTTGAGGAATGGTGTTTCTTCAGGAATGACGGATTTGAGGAATGGTGTATCTTGAGAAATGGTGGATCTTGAGGAATGGTGGCTCTTCAGGAACAGCCCCCAAGGACCTCGCAGGGTTTGTGGAAGGATGGGGCTTTGTCATCTCACAGTGTCCTTGCTCCTTGCAGGTGTCTTCTCCATGTACTTCCACATGACCCTGAGCTACGTGGGACAGCTCTTGGATGAACTCTCCATCCTCTGGACGCTGGCTGTGGCTTATTCCTTCTGGTACCCACAGGCTTACTTCCCCAAGTGCATCAAGACAAGGTATGAGCCAGAGGGACACGGTGCAGGCTCTGAGGGGAGGGATGGGACACTGACACTGAGGTGCAGTGACCCACAGATCCCCCAGTTCCGCTGCAAGGGGTCAGCTCTGAGGTCACTGAAGTGCTTTAGGATCAGACCCTCCTTCTTATGGTGCTGACAGAGGAAAAGTCAAAACCCTCCTCTCAGCTGGAGCTGTTCGTATTTGTGTCGCTGCAGAGGAAACTTTGCATGGAGAATTTCAAAATTAATTAGAAAATTAAACGTTCCTTAACATTAACATTCAATTACTCACACTGTCAATCTGTTCCAGCACCCTCTATCATCCACAGAGAGCTTTCCCTCAAGGCTGAGGGGGTTTCCCATAGGACAAGATGATTACACCCCTCATTTCAAGGAGGGCTGGCTGGGCTGGAGGAGCCCAGCAGAAAGGATGGGGCCACTGGGAGGGCACGGACCAGCAGAAATGGGAACCCAGCAGGCTTTACTCAGAGGATGTCCCCTCCTGGCTGGAGCCCTCTGAGCCAGCCCAGTTCCCTGCAAAGACCTGCTCCAAGTCTGTTCTGCCCCTACGGAACAGGAGGTCACCAGGAGTTCACCGAGGAGACACAGCTGGGGGAGAGCAAGGGACTTGGGAAGGGATTTGCATGTGAAAGGCCCCTCTGAGCCCTATTGTTGCTCAGGGAGCCCAAACCTGTGTTTGCACAGTCCTGCCTGGCAGCCCTTCCCTGTGCAGAACTCCCTGCCTGTGCCTCATTCCTGGCACCACCAGGAAAGTGCAGGAGCTGCCTCCTGGGCTGTGCTCCGGGTCTGTCACAGACCCACTGGGGGCTGCTACCTCACCCTTCCTGCCAGGACCCCACAGACACGGAGGTCAGCCACATGCAAACAGATCGGAGATGATGGAGAAGCTTTGCCCCTCTCAGGACCTTTCCCATCTTTACTTTCCCCTCCTGTGAGTCCTGGGGGCACTGACACTCTCTCCCAATTCCCCTCAGGAGGCATTTCTTCTGGCTGACTGGTATCACCACCGTGATCAGCACTTTGATGTCTTTCGTCAAGCCCACCCTCAATGCCTACGCGCTCAACTGCATTGCCTTCCACCTGCTGTACCTGACCTGGAAGGAGCTCAAGAAGTAAGGAGGGGCTCAGGGGTTACCTGCAGGCCCAGCTGTGCTCCTGTTGGGCAGTGACTCTGTCCTCAACAGTGAATTGAGCCCAAGTCTTCACCAGCCATGTGTACTTGGGAGGGACCAGGCAGAGATCCAGGCAGGGCTGTGGGTAGTGGGGTACAAGAAGGGCACCTGGCCCAGGTGGCCGTGCAGAATAGGGACAGTCGGTGGAGTCATCATCCCTGGAAGTTTGCAAAAACCCTGTGGATGTGGCATTTGAGAACAGGGTTTTGTGCTGAACATGGTGGTGGTGCTGGGTTTACAGTTGGACATGATGATCTTAGAGGTCTTTTCCAACCTTTACAGTTCTAGGAGTCCATGATTCTCCCCCTTGCCTGCCATCTCTGCAGCTCCTGCCCCTTTGTGGGGTATTTGGGAACTAGTGTGGGGCTGGGAGAATGCACCAGCGTCTGGAGAGAAAGACAGGAGTGCTTTGGCATCTCCCAGCATCATCCTCACACCCAAAACACCAGAAATCCTCTCCCCAGAGCCACACTTCTCCAGTTCCTGTGAAATTCTGAGGAATACTCTCCAGAAGGAGCTTGCTGGGGTTTGCACTGCTGCATGTGCAGGCAGAAACCAGCCCTCTTTAAAACTCCCTTTCTTCCCAACACGATTACTCTGCTCCCTGTCCCTCGCTGTGTCTTCCAGGTGCAATGACAAGCGGGTTCACCGGATGGCTGCGGTCATGGTGATGTGGTGGGCACTGGCCATCACCAGCTGGATCAGTGACCGCTGGCTCTGCTGGCTCTGGCAGGCCATCAACTTCCCTTACTTCCACAGCTTCTGGTAAGGGCTCCAGGAACCCCAGCCCAAACATTTCCTGGGCTGAAAGGTCCACAGCAGAGAAATAGCCGAGATGAGACACTCAGCTGCATTATTTCCCCACCCTCTCCCCCTTTCCTGTCACTATTGGTGCTTCTCCTCACTCAGCCCAAGGATTCAGCCCTAACCACTGTTTAATGTCCCTCTCCTCCTCCACACCAGCCAAGCACTGTTTTGCAAGTGAAATGGTTCCAGAAGTCCCTCCAGGTGGGCTCTCAAAGGGCTGTGGCTGCTCCCGAGATGCTGTGCGAAATTCAATGTCCTAGGGGTTCTTTTAGCAGCCAAACTGAAAGGCAGGGCTTTGTTTGGACCTGACATTTCAGTGCCTGCCCAGGTGGGGCTGCAAGTGCTGCACACTCAGATCCATCCCCACAAAGCACTGGGATGGCTGGGACAGACAATGCAGCCAGGAAATGGGGAATGGTTGGAATGAATCCCCTATGTCATCCCAACCCTGCTGCACCAGGAATTGTCCCCAGCCCAGCTCGGAGAGCTCTGCCAGGATTTCCGTGTAGGCACAAACCCTGCAGGACACACACTCCCTGCAGCCCTCGTGGGACCTTTGGGGGCTGCAGCCTGAGGGTGACCATGCCACGACCCTCTGTCTAACACATGTTTTTGGTTTCCTTGGCAGGCACGTGCTGATAGCCATGTCCCTGCTGTACTGCTGCCCGCTGGTCATCTACTTTGACGTCAGCTACGAGATGCCCTCGTTCAAGCCAAAGCTGGAATACTGGCCCAGTGACTCGTGGCCTGTTGTGGTGCCCTATGTCACCCTGGAGGAGCCCCACAAGCAGTGCTAGAGCTGGGTGCCCTCAGGCCTCCCTGGGGCACGGGGTCTGTGATGCTCACACGGGGAACATCTCGGTTGTGTTCCTCCTGTTCCTCAGGCAGGGGCAGTGTGGTAGTGGAAGGGGCAGGGAGCAGCTGAGGCCTCATGATGCTGAACATGAAACAAGGTGGGAGCCCACAGGTGCCTCGGAAGGCTCTGCCCAGACTGGTGTTCAGGGAGCTGGAGATTTCCTCCAGCAGATCCCCACAAGGTGGGGAGGGACATGGTGCTGCTTCTGTGTCCTCTGTGTTACTCAAGCACCAGCACCCCTTGCTGACAAGGGCACATCAGAGAACACTGAAGCCAAACTGGTGACAGCTGGGTTTGTTGGGGCTGCTCTAATTATTGTTATTATTAACTCTATTTATTGATGTATGTGGTCTTACTCAGGAGAGCTGTGCATTAAAGCTGTGCACACTGACTTATACTGAAGCCTTTTTTTTCCCTCTGACTGCACCACATCCTCTTATCTGCCAGTCACTCCCATAGACAGGATGGCCAAAGCTCTCTCTGACCCAGGGAGAACTGTTCATAAAGAGAAGTCCTGCGTGAGAGCCCAGAAGAGGCTCTGCTGGCCCAGGTCCTGGGGTGCCCTGCCCCAGGCTCTTCCTCAAACCCCAGTGGCCCATGTTCCTCCCCAGCTCTGAGTCTCCAAAGGCCACAAAGGTAACTTGGAGACTCCTCTGCTTTCTGGAAGGGCTGTCTGGAGGCAGGATGAGGCAAGGAGCCAGGATGGTCAAAGCTGGCTGAAGGAGGGGATTGTCCCACGCTGCTCTGCACTGGGGCGGCCTCACTTCCACTGCCGGGGGCACTTTGGTCACCACAAGGTCAGAAGGATCCAAAGCTGTTGGGGAGTGTCCCAAGGAGGGACACGGAGCTGGGGAAGGGTCTGAGGAGCGGCTGAGGGCACTTGGCTTGTTCAGCTGCAGCACAGGAGACTGAGGGGAGGCTCCTCGGGGGCTGCAGCTCCTCCCGAGGGGAGGCAGAGGGGCAGGGGCTGAGCTCTGCTCTGGGATGGGGACAGGAGCCCAGGAAGGGCTGGAGCTGGGCCAGGCCTTGGCACGGAGCTCAGGGAAAGGTTCTTCCCCCCGAGGGTGCTGGCACTGCCCAGGCTCCCCAGGGAATGGTCCCGGCCCCAAGGCTGCCAGAGCTGCAGGAGCGTTTGGACAGCGCTGCCAGGGATGCTCAGGGTGGGGTGTTGGGGTGCCTGGGCAGGGACTGGGGCTGCACTGATGATCCCTGTGGGTCCCTCCCAGCTCAGGATATTCTGGGATACTTTGATTCTATGACATTAGCTAAAAATGTTACTACCTTTTCAGGAACAAAGACATGCAGAGCCTTAGAGAAAGACACTGCTGTGCTTTCCAGGTTGTCCCTGTTGCTGCTTTCACAGCCATGGGACACTCTCCTGTTCCCTAAACCTTGCTGCTCACAGTGACAAGCTGAGCCTTGTGGTAGGTCTGGGCCCTGGCCCAGCCTGCAGAGACTGTCACTGGAGAGTACCAAGGCTGGCAGGTGCCTGAGTCTGGCTCCCTGCAACGCAGCCACACCAAGGTAATGTCACTCCAGGGACCATTTTTGGGCCCCTGCGAGTAAAGCAGCAGCAGAATCACTCTGGATTTCATCTCTGAGGAGAAGGTGACAGGCAGTGCCTTCTCCCATGGCCGCGGCTGCCTTGTGGCTCCCTCTGCAATGGTCCCCAGGGCCACTAGATGGCAAATTTGGCTCATGAACCCCGAACAATATTTCTTCCTGGGAGAGGAATGCCTTGCCATGGACTGGACTCCCAGGCCTGGTCCCTCTGTTCTCTCCATCCCCCAGCACCGGGGTCAGACACCTCTCCTCCAGCACGACCACCCCTCAGACACCTGCACAAGGTGCAGGGCACTGGGAACTCGCCTCTCCAGCCTGTGCATGCCCCTCTCTGCCCGTCCTGGTGCCCATCCCGTCTCTTTGCCTCTTTGTCTCCCCTGTGTGCCACCACTCCCACCTCTCCCCTCATCACCCCGTCTCCCTTTCGCTGACCCTCCCTGCCGCTCTCCCCCCTCCTCACCCTTTCCCCGGCCCATC
The DNA here is from genome assembly GCF_031753505.1 of Anomalospiza imberbis. Lineage (NCBI taxonomy): Eukaryota > Metazoa > Chordata > Aves > Passeriformes > Viduidae > Anomalospiza > Anomalospiza imberbis. The sequence goes on from NC_089707.1 coordinate 2,230,062, forward strand.
ACATTCTTCCCCAGCCTATTAATAACTTCTGGGCAATTGCACCGGGTCCCCGCTGGGCTCGGCCCCGCCGCCGCCGCTGCCCCGCGCAGCCACTGAACGCGCCGGCAGCAAGTTCAAAAGTGCAGCGGGGCTTTCACAGCCCCGAGCCCCGTCAGGGGGTGGAGGAGGCCGCTTCCAAAGAAAAGGCGGCGTTGCCAGGGAGCCCCTGGCACAGGAAAAGGGGGTCACCTTCACCTCCGGCAGGACCCGCCGAGATGGACAGGCGCCAGCAGCCCCGCGGGCTGGAGATGCTGAGAGCGGCCGGGGGGATGAAGGGCTGGGCAGGGAGCGAGCGGGGCTAATTGGCCACCTCCGGCCACCGAGCCCCGGTGGGATGCTCGGCCCAGTGGCCAAATCCCCCCGTGCAGTATGGAAATAAGGGAGGTGTCCCCGGCGCTGCTGCCGGGAGAACAATGTTGCTGCAGTTGAGTGACTGTAACAGGCCCCGATGACAGCCGGGGCCGCGTTAAAAATGCCTATTCAAGCAGATCAAGACATTGAGAGGCCTCGTGGGGATCTGAAACCCTCGGGGATTTCTGGATGAGGCCAGAAGCTGAATCCCCAGCCCTGGGAACCTGCGGGAAGAAAAAAAAAATAAAAGAAAAAAATAAAGAGAGAAAAGAAAAGAAATCCACAAAGCAGCTTTAAAAGGGCGGCAGTGCCCAAGGCTGGGCCTCCTGCTCCAAGCGGGGCTGCAGCCTGAGAAAGCAAAGCAGCCCCAAAACCAGCCTGTGACGGTGGTCTGGGCATCCCCAGGGCTGCACAGGGTTATCTGAGGCTGGGTTTGCACCTCCAAAATGCCCCCGAGCTGCTGGGGATGCTCTGTCCTTCCTGGCGGGGAGCCACAGCTGCAGTCTGTGAGGCAGAGCTAACAAACACCCCTAAAAGCTGTCAGGGGGACGAAGGGATGGCCAGAACAGTGAGTGGGGACCTCCTCAGGGGGTGAGAGGCTGCAGGGCCCCTTCTCGACACCCTGGGGAGTTGTGAGGGCTCCCTGTGGCCCGAGGCTAGGTGGGTGTGACAGGTGTGACACCAGCTGAGCACAGGACAGGAGCACCTGCAAAGCCCCGTGCTCAGGGAGCCAGGCTGGGACTGGCCAAAGAGAAAACTCTCCTTAATTTTGCCACATTATGTCCCTGCTTTGGTTCTCCACGTGGCTGCATAAACCACAAAAAAGAGAGGCAAGAGGAGGAGTGGGAATGAGGAAGAGGATGGAGGCTGCTCCTGTCAGCTGATGCCAGATTAAAGAGGTTGGGAAACAACAGCATCAGTTGAGTCTATTTGGTGCAATTGCAAAACAAATGAAAGAAAAACGTTGATAAGGCACCAGTCCTGCAGCATCAAGGATTAACATTTACCTGTTCTGCTGCACCAGTTGCCTCTCGCTGTTTCAGATTCCCAGGATTTGGCTGGCAGACTGGAAACTTTTCAAGGCAGAGTGATTTATCTGTAAAAGATATTGCACATTCAAGGAGACCTGCATAAATAATGCAAAAGTAATTAATAATAACTCAGTCCCTGCTCTTAACAGTGCCAGGAAAAGAAATTGCTTCACTGGAGTGTCGCTTATGCCTTTTGGAAAAGATCTTTATTTGTAAAGCGTCTCGGAGTGAAAGGACAGGGTAGTTCTGAAACAGGGAGCGGATGTCACAAAGTCCTGGGATTTTAGTGCCAGCCTGGCAATCTTCAGGATTGATTTAAAGAACATTCTGCTGGAGTCAGGTGAAACCTACATTGGTTCAGCTTTGATTTTATATTTAGTTTTAATCTCCCATGTCTGCAGTCAAAAGTTTGAAACCATGAACACAAAGGGCTGAGAAACCCAGGAAGGAAAGAGATAAGCTCCAAGAATTATTACTTTTAAAAGTCTTGTCCTTTCAACTCTCAGTGTAATTTTTGAGGTTTGACACAGGTTTTCCAACTTGGGGTCTGGCAGTCCTGTCCCACTCACTTCACCACTGCTAGGAAAGATACTCCTTTACTCTTTTTTTTTCCCTCACTGTTTTCCCTACATCCTTGCTGTCCACTTTTCTTAGAAGAAAAAATTAACCATAAATGCCAGGATTTCATACATATTGCTGGCTATTCTGGACAGGTGGAAGCTATCAGGTGCTGACTAGCTGACAGGGAATATTGTCACCATATTCCAGGGAATGCTCTGTCACTGTTTTTGCAGGGTGTCAAGGTCCCTGCCCGTGTCCTTCTGTCTGAGCTGTACCCACAGCCAGGGCTGGGTTCGACCAGGGATCACAGAGATGTGGGAAAGGAGAAGCACAGCCATTACCTGGGAAAATAAACCAGCTGACCAAAAAATGAGGTTTTAATCAAAAGATCAAATAATCTCTTCAGCTGTTTCTATAAACCCCTGTGGTTTGGTTCCACTTGGGAAGACATTCTCACTGCTGCTGGCAGAAGAAAAACAAGCAGCTCCCTTCTGTCTGGCAAAGTGGTTTGAATAACTTCAACTCTCCACTAATGGCTGCTATCAAAATACCTAAAATGGTAGGATTAATTTTTTGTGCCTTCCCATTACAGCTCAAAACGTGGTTTCAATTAGGGTCAGTCTCCACTTTTTTTTTTTTTTTTTTTTTTTGTTCATGTTCTATGCACATTCAGTTGCTTCTGTCCCTATTCCTGCAGAGGTTCTTCACAGATGTGTTCAAACATAAAACTGGACTGTACTGGACTGTACTGAAATGTCCCACTTTGCTTCTTTGGCACCAATATTTAACAAAAGTTGAAGATTTACCTGAAATGCTGAAATATTCAACATTAAGTTGTGCATGGGGTTATAAATTTCACAATCTGCTGTAGATGCTGCATTTATTTAGATAGGCCTTCAACAAGAGACCAGCTGTCTCAGCTCCCTGAAATGCTTAAGCATATGTTTAATTTTAAGAATATGAATAATTCCATTGATATCAATGGCACTTACACTTAAGAATATATTTTGCTGAGCCGGAGCAAGGAATAGTGCCGTGTAATGCCAATAAAGTGCAAATTTCAATATCTCACTAAGTGCTTTCTGGGACCAATTTAAAAATTAATCAATGAAGAGCTGTCGTGTGAAAACGCAGGAACTAATATATGTGAGATTTTGCTGTTTGTTATCCTAATATTGCCAAGTATTAACATCCACCAGAGCACTGACAAGTGAAATCAACCCCAAATCTGTGAAACAGAGCAAAAATGGCAACAAGTTGCATGCGTTGCTCATCATGAATCATCCTATCGGGCTTCACAATTTGCCCATGTAACATTAAATAACATTTACCATCCTTACAGGCAGATAAAGATATAGATTAATTCCAATTAAGATTAGGAATCAGATGATCTGTAAGCTCCCTTCCAAGCCAAACTCCATCAAGGATGCACAGGTTGGGATTGTTGGGGTGTGTGTGCAGGGTCAGGAACTGGACTCATGATCCTTGTGGGTCTCTTCCAATTTGGGACATTCTATGATTCTATGACACTTAGTGTTTAAAATATCATAGAGCAAAGGGTCAAAGATAACATGATTTTCCTCTTTCTGCCTCTTACCCTCCACAAAACATTTTTACGAGGATCAAATAAAAATTTCCAGGCACAAACACTTCAGCCATTTGGATTTGCCCTCATAATTTTACTCCTCACAAGTTCAACACCCCTGCCACTGCCTGTGACCTTCAGAGACCTGGGCCATGCCCCTCTTCCCCTGGGATGGTGTCACCAAATAAATAACTCTATATCCATATGCAAATGATTGCTGTTTTCAAGCTGTTCCCCAGCGACCTCACACCCTGCTCAGACGGTGCAGGAATATGTTTCCCACATATGTCAGATGTTTTGTGACATTTCACACTGATTTAAAATAGATCTCCTGGCCCATAAAAATGCCCAGGAACCCAAACCAAGCAGCCCGCACCTGCAATGTTTGCGGAGTGCACTTCCAAAACTGTGTGAAATGAGTCCAAATGGATTGTACCCTTCATGCAGCTCAAATATTTATGGTTTATAACTTTATAAATGCAGTGGATCCATTCATTGGAGGGTCTTACCTGGCTTATTTGGTGGCTGAGTAACAAAGGGAAGGAATTTGTTACAGCTTTGCCTCCACAGTGACTGCTCTGAACCCTCCCTGTGTTGGTCAAAACAGTGTTTGTCACATGTGTTTGTCACTTTATATTCCAGCCTGACTCCCTTGAAACTGCACTGGCTGTACTTTTATGCAACAAAATCCAGCTCCAGGGTGTTTGAGATGTGCCACGCTGCTAAAAAATGGCTTTGCTGCAATCAGGGGCACTCCTGCCTCACAGGTAACGATGGCACTGATAAAGCTGAAGTTTCAGTGGGCTGAATTTCAGCATGGCAGGGCCAGCCAAATGCCCTGAGTCACAGCACGTTGGCATAGCCCCCAGTGCAGCGTGGGGCACTATCTGAGCTGGTATTGTACCTGAGCCAGGTAGAGCAGGGGTCATTTGCATGCATTTGCATATGTGGCAACCCCTCCTGCCGTTTCTGTGCAGACAGGTGAAAGCACTTTTTACACCATTCCAGAAAAAGAGTTTAGCGGAATCTATTATGGGAGCAGCTGACCCAGAATCCACCAAAAAAAAAAATCAGAAATTCTTCATTTCATACAATCCCAGAATCAATCCAATGGTTCAGATCATTGAGTCCAGCCACTAACCCAGCAGCACTGCCACTTAAACCATGTCCCTAGGGGCCACATCCAAAGTTTTTTGAACACTTCCAGCAATGGTGATTCCACCACTGCCCTAGGCAGCCCATTCCAATGCTTTTCAACCCTTTCTGTGAGGAAATTTTCACAATATCCAGCCTAAACCTCCCCTGGACCAACTTGAGGCTGGTTTTTGTCCTGTCCCTTGTTCCCTGGGAGCAGAGCCCAACCCCTACAGGGCTGCACTCTCCTGTCAGGGAGTTGTGGAGAGCCAGGAGGTCCCTCCTGAACCTCCTTTTCTCCAGGCTGAGGCTTGGAATGCCACAGGCTCTGAAAAACAGCTCCAGGAGCTCTGATTTTGTCTCACAATGTGCTCTGAGTGGAGAGAGCATCACACACCGCTGGGCACCAGTGGGCTGGGGATCCACTGCCCTTGGAAAACACCAGGGGCTCTCAAAGCCACCAGGCTGAATTACTGGGGTTGGAAATAGCAGAAAAACCAGTCCCAAGAGGAAAAGGCTCCACACAGGATGAGAAGAGCTCAGGATGCTCAGAAGCAGGGCGAGCATGAGTATGCAGCCACTGGACTGCCACCTTAGAGCCCTAGGAAACTCCCAGCGCTGGGAGGGCCTTGGGAGAGGTCCTGTCTCAGGGTATTTGTAGAATCATGGAATGGTTTGGGTTGGAAGGGACCCCAAAGCCCATCCAGTGCCACCCCTGCCATGGGCAGGTTCATCTTCACTGTCCCAGGTTGCTCCAAGCCCCACCCAACCTGGATTTGGACACTTCCAGGCATCCGGAGGCAGCCACAGCTGCTCCAGGCAATGTGGGATAGCAATCCCTACTCACTTTTTGCTCTTCAGCCCAGAACACAACTCAGAACAGGCTCTTTGGTGCTGGTTAGACTTCTCTACTGATCTCCTTCTGTCATGTACTATTTTTCAAGCCATTTTCCCCCTCATCTGGTATTTTTCAGTAGCCTAAAGGATACTCTGCCGAGGGTGGCAGTCCCCAGTCACAAGGTGGCCTCTCTCTCAGCATGCAGATGGGCACCTTTCAAAGACTTTGGCAGCAGCCAAAAGCAGCCCTGTGCAGAGCAGACACCGATTTCAGCAGTGAATCTCCCTCCCTCCTATTGTCCCACGATTGTGTTTGCTCCAGTGGCCACATGAGGTGCCTGGGCCCGTCTTCTCCAGCTGTCCTTGTGCCAGCAGTTTGTATTCAGCCTGGGACAAATCCAGCTGGTGAAATTCTCCCCGTGGCAGGTCTGGCCAGCTCTGGCAGCACCAGGCTGTTACATCACTTGGCCAAAGCTGACCTCTGTGTGCAGAGCAGAGGGGAAGGTGGCCTCACCTCAATAGCCAGCAGCCAAGGATTGATGGGTGTCACTTCAGCAGCCCATTATAATGCCAAGCTCACCTTTGGTGTTAATGAGGCCCCTTCATTAACAGCCTGGAGCAGAGGGGTCAGGGGCTGAATAGTGACAGGCTCCTTTCTCCCCCAGCAAGCTGGTGCTGCTCATTCAGAACTGGGTCACGTTGGCGGGGCAGTTTGAGGACGCTAGTGCTGCCCATGTTGCATCTGCAAGGGACGTGATGTGTTTGAGACTATTCATCTGGCTCTTTTCACCAGCACTAAATACCCAGAAAGAATAAAATAAATTCTCATTGTGTTTCCACTTACTAAGAAAATTTTCCCTCTTCCTTCTGGTTCAGGGGGTTATTGTACATTTAAATCCTTCTGCATTTTTCAGTAGCTATAGCATGCTATAATTTAGATTTTCCTCAGGCACAAAAGAACTTAGTTAAGCTAAACTGTATTACAGTGTGGGTTGGGTTTTTTTACAAAGTCCTTCATTAATAAGGAACTAAAGAATTTCCAAGCTGTCTGTAATTTTTCCCAGATGCAGCTAGTAGTTGCTAGGAGTATCTTTTTGGCAATCAGAGTTTTTGGTTATTAACAATCTGGGCTTTTGCTACACTACACCAGTGTTAAATATGTTCTGTGAACACTGCAGTGTGGAGTGTGAACTGCAGAAGGGGAAGGCAGACACCAGGCAAAAGAAAATCATTTTTCAGAAGAATAAACACTGCTGGGGTTCACAGCTGATTGAAACAAGCACAGGATTCCCTGCAGGGATCCCAGTGTTGATTAACAAACCAGGAGCCAGTGTGGCTGCAGCCCTCACTCACCCCTCACTCACAGCTTTTCCCTGTCACCCTGAGGTGACCCTGGGCCAGACACAGACCAGAACAGCACCCAGGTCCCCCCAGAGAAAACAAATCCTCCCTCAGCTTCAGGTTCAGGACATTTTCAGAGGCAGCACACAAGGATGTGATGCTGTGGTTGGCAAAGCCTTGGTCCATACCAGGAGAAAAATCTCTGCCCCTTCTTACTTAGATATCACCAATTCTGGGTTTCAGCTGCAGATTTGCTCATCCTGGGAACACCACAGAGCACTTGGCTCATGGGGTGTGCTTTGCAGAAGTGGGTGAAGGCCACTGTAATAATTTTGCAGCTGTCAGAGAAGGCAGTGAAGTCACTGACATCCAGAACTTGAGGATCTTTCCACTCAAGCACGTTGCACATGGGCATAAAGTGGAAGAGTGAGTTTTCTCAGAGAAACCCTGCTCGAATGTGAGGTTTGTGTCCTAATCTTTAAATCCTTTAGAGCTATTACAAGATGATAATTTTCCTGCACTGCCTGATTCTTTCCGTGCTGGAATCGGCCTTGCTTGTTCCCTGGCTGGTGTCCAAGCCACTCAGAGCCCAGTCTGACCACAGAAGTCGTGGTCTTCAGTGCAAGACTGGAAGCAGGGAAGGCTGCAACTAAATTAGTAATGAGAAAATAATAATGATGAAAAACAGTGAAACAAACTTGTTTCTCCAGAGACAGGAAGGGCAAGCCACAAGCACAGACATAAGAAACCATGACAAGGACTTGCAGTCGATGTACATCCCTCGCAGTGAGGGATGATAAACCTACAGGAAAGAACTTTTGCTGGAAAATGAGCAATTCAGGTATCTTGGGCTGCATGAGGATGGCCTGGAGGGGCTGCTGGGGAGGGTGGGGGCTGTGTGTGAGGGGGTCAGTGCTGTGTTCCTGCAGAGAAAGGGAGCCAGGGAGGGAGGAGGTGCCTCAAGGGGCAGTTTTGTCTGCTGTTGCCTGCTGCTCAGGTCATCCAAAGAGCTGGGGTGGGCTCTGCCACGGCTCTGCCAGTCTGGTGGCTGGGGGGACACCTCAGCATGGGCTGCTCTGTCAGGACTTTACCCACTGGAGCACCAGGACTCACCTGATCTCCACGCTGCCTCCTTCGCTCACACTCCCCAGGAACAGCCACGTTCGGCCTGTCAAACATGCATGGTGTGCACAGGCAGGAGAGAGAAAGAACGTGTTGTCCTTTCCCAGGCCTGGAACCTGGGAAAACACCCCCGAAATCTTTCCCATCCCTGGCCAAGGCAGGGATAAGTGCAGTGCAAAGTCTTTTTTCCACTTTATTTTCCATCCTCCCCAACTCTCACGGGACAGAACCAGCCCTTGGCATGGTCCCCTACCATGGGCCAAGCCAGATTAAACACACACCTTTCAGTCCGAGACAAGGATCTTTGAGGCAAGACTCTGGAAAGAAAAATAAAAAAAATTAAAAAAAAAAAAAAAAGAAGGCGAGCTATCGTGTGTCATTTGCATATTTGAATATGCAAATAAGGGCTGTTTCTTATCCATTGGCACTGGCCCTACTGTAGATGGCAGCAGCACAGCGGATCTCTGCCAGCATCCAGTGCCACAAAGAAAGACGCTAATTGGATTTGCAGACGCTTATTGCAAAGCCCAGAAGTTGCTGGAATAGGTATAAAGAACCAGGAGCTCAGCCCACGGCTGCCTCGGGTGCGAAGGCACTCGGCTGACAGCTCGTTAGCTTGAGATCTCCCTGCAAAATTAGGAGTTTGGAGAAGCCTGGATGGCTGCTGGCTCCGGCATCCCCAGCACCCAAAACTCCCAAAGAGCCTGGCAAATTTTCTTCCCTTGGCTGTGATTTTTTTTTTTTTTTTCTTTTTGAGGGGAGCTTGAAAAGAAAATCGGGGTAGGTTTGATCAGTGGTTGTGCTGGAAACGGTTCAGGCTGGGAATTGCTAGCAGAGCAAAGGCTGGTTCTAGGAATTTCTCTCCTTGAGTGTTTTTGCAGTTGAATGTAAAGAGCCACCCCAGCACATTTTAAATTAATCCGTTCACGCCACTTCATCAAATATCCTGAGCTGGAAGGGATCCACAGGGATCAGCAAAGTCCAGCTCCAAACTGCTTGTCCCAGCAGAGAGCTCTTGGAGCACCAGGTGGTGCTTATCCCAAATGGGACACCCCAAATTGTTCAGTAAAAATGTGGTTTAATGCCCAATTATTGGGCTGCCAGAGTGCATGTGGAAGCTGAGGCACCTGGCTCTGGGTTTCCCATCTTGGAAGTATCCAAGTTCTTGGTCAGATTCTGCCCCTGAAAGCTGGAGGAGTGACCCGTGTCCAAACCAGAAGTGGGATGGCAGCTGTGTCCTGCACTGGGAGAGCACAAAAACAACCATTAACACCAGTATGGGCAAAAACAAAAGCATGGAAAATTTGCCATTGAGGGAAATTAAAACAAAAAGCAAATTCAAATGATGTTTCAGAGGAAGAAACAGGGATTTTTTCAAGAAAAAGCTCAGGGTCTGGTGTGTCTGAACAACACCTCTTGCACAAGGTGGAAATTCAGCAGAGCAAGAGCAAACTTGGGAAAGACGAAGACATTCCCAGGAAATGTTCAGCCCTGGGAGCACATAACCACCAAGGACTGTGATGAGGCTGTGAGTGAATAGCCAAGATGGGGAGGTAGAAAATAAAAAGATTTAGACCCGAGAGTCACGTGCATGGGAATAATGTTCACAATTAAAGATATCAATGAGAACCCCCAGAGAAAGAGGCCCTTTCTCAGTGGAGATGAAAAGGGACTGTCCAAGGAGATGTCTCTTGGGACTGCATCAGACAGAAACATGGAAAATTAAAACCGGAGCACTTAAAGGAACCCAAATCAGCCTCTTTTTTGTTGTTGTTGTTGTTAACTGAAGCGATTAAGCATTTTGCTTCGCTAATATCCTCTATCAGGTTGATGAGGTAAAGTGGCTCTTTAGAACGATTTGGGAACCGATTAATCCTCGCCTGTGGCGATCAGGCAGCGACACACAGAGTTATTGGCTAACACGGGGTTTTTCTGCTGCCTCGCAGAGATCAACAAACTATTTCAAACAAGAAAGTTGCACGGAGAAAAATTCTGAGCGAGTTTGCTCGGAAACAGTCACCAGTTGCACTTGTAAAGATATTGCCGCGTTCCTTTAGGGCTGGTTAAAATTGAGAGCTGTAACTTGTCACTTAAAATTCTTAAAAAAAAAAAAAAAAAAAAGGATAAAACTCTCCCCGGGAGGGAGAAAGAGGGGGGAGAGGGGGAAGGAAGGCGGGAAGGGGAAGGGAACTACAGGGGAATGAGGGACAAAGGGGAAAAATGAGGGAAGTGAAGGGGAAATGGGAACTGAGAGGAAATGTGGGAGACTGAGGGGAAGAATGAGGGGAAAATGAAGGGAAAAAGGAGAGAAACTGAGGGGGAAATGAGTGAGAGTGAGGGGGAAAAGAGAAATGGAGGGGAAAATGAGCGAGAGTGAGGGGGAAAAGGGAAATGGAAGGGAAAATGAGCGAGAGTGAGGGGGAAAAGAGAAATGGAGGGGGAAATGAGTGAGAGTGAGGGGGAAAAGGAGAGAAACTGAAGGAAAATGAGGGAGAGTGAGGAGAAAAGGAGAGAAACTGAAGGAAAATGAGGGACAGTGAGGAGAAAAGGAGAGAAACTGAGGGGAAAAAGGAGACAAACTGAGGGGAAAATGAGGGACAGGGAGGAGGAAAAGGAGAGAAACTGAGGAAAATGAGTGAGAGTGAGGGGGAAAAGAGAAATGGAGGGGAAAATGAGCAAGAGTGAGGGGGAAAAGGAGAGAAACTGAAGGAAAATGAGGGACAGGGAGGGGAAAAGGAGAGAAACTGAGGGGAAAAAGGAGACAAACAGGGGAAAATGAGGATCAGGGAGGAGGAAAAGGAGAGAAACTGAGAGGAAAATGAGGGAGAGTGAGGGGAAAAGGAGAGAAACTGAGGGGAAAAAGGAGACAAACTGAGGGGAAAATGAGGACAGGGAGGAGGAAAAGGAGAGAAACTGAGAGGAAAATGAGTGAGAGTGAGGGGGAAAAGAGAAATGGAGGGGAAAATGAGCGAGAGTGAGGGGGAAAAGGAGAGAAACTGAAGGAAAATGAGGGACAGGGAGGGGAAAAGGAGAGAAACTGAGAGGAAAATGAGGGACAGGGAGGGGGAAAAGAAGAGAAACTGAGAGGAAAATGAGGGAGAGTGAGGGGAAAAGGAGAGAAACTGAGAGGAAAATGAGGGAGAGTGAGGGGAAAAGAGGAAACTAAGGGCCAAAATGAAGTGGACTGAGGAGAATGAGGATGACCGAGAGGAAAATGGAAACTGAGAGGAAATGTGTGAGACTGAGGGGACAAATAAGGAAGACTAAGGGGGAAAAAATGAGGAAAATCAAAGGGAAAAGGAGATAAACAGAGGGAAATGAGGGAGACTTGGAGGAAAAATGTGTGAGACAAGGGGAAATGGAAACTTAAGAGGAAATGTGGGAGACTGGGGGGGAAAGGAAAGAAAATGAGGGGGAAAATGAGAAAAATGGAGGGAATCATGAGAGAGAGTGGAGGGGAAGAAGAGAAGCTGAAAGAAAGTGAGACTGAGGGAGAAAACGAGAGAAAACATGGAATACTGCAGGGAAAATAGAAACTGAGGCAGACATGAGGGAAACTGAGGAGAAAAGGAGAGATAATGAGGGGAGAATGAGAGAAACTGAAAGAAAATGAGGGAGACCAAGGGAAAAAAATGAGGGAGACCAAAGGAAAAAGAGTGACAGAGGGAAAGGAGAAAAACAGAAAGAAAAAGGAGGGACACCAAGGGAAAATGGAAACTGAGAGAAAATGTGGGAGATTGATGGAAGAAATGAGGGAGACTGAGAGGAAAATGAGAGATATGGAAAGAAAATGAGAGAGTGTGGGCAATTGAAACGAGAGAAAGCAAAGGAAAAATTAGGAAGAACAAGGGAGAATAAAGGAGTGAGGGGAAACGGGGAAGAACAAGAGCAAATGAGAGAAACTGAGGGGAAACGAGAGATAGGCAGGAGGGAAAGGGGAGCGCTGAGGGAAAATGAAAGACGACGAGGGGAAAAACGAGACGGGGGAACGTGAGGGAGAGATGGAGATAAAAAAAGGTGCAGGAAGGAGCGAGGCTGCGGAGAACAAGGCGAGCCCTGCCCGGCCATCCCGGGCTACCCAGCCCGCCGCATCGGGACCTGCGGCTTCCCTCGTTTCCCCTTGTTCCCACCTCATTTGTGTCGGGAATTAACACACCGTCGGGGAAACGTGGACCGAGGGCGGGATGGGAGGAGAAGGGGCGGGCTGGCGAGGCCGGGAGCGCACGGCGAGGCCCACACGCCTGGTCGCTGTGTTGGCTGTGCACTAAGAGGAACACCGCGGGGAACAGAAGCGGGGACAGCACCGGGGCGGCAGCCGGAGCGGCGCGGCCGCCACATCGCCCCACACGGGGCTGGGGGGGGGGGGGGGCGGCCGGACCCCGCTCCCGCCCCCCGCCTGACCCGCAGCGCTGGCCCCGCCCACGAGCCCGCCCACGCTGCAGCCCGCCCGCCGCTCATTGGTGGATACGCCTGTCCATCCCGGGGAGGAGGGCGGGGCCCCGCCCCGCGGCGTGCGGCGCGCGGGCATTGGCGGCGCGCGGGGGCCGCTGTGGCGCTGAGGCGGTTTCCGGTTCCGCGGGGCGGGCGCGGGGCTGGCGCTGCCTGTGAGTGACACACAATGAGGCGGGCGGCGGGGCCGTGAGGGGCCGCGACCGAGCAGGCGGCGGCCGACGCGGTGGGGAGGGGGGTGGGGGGGACGGACAGAGCGGCTTACGCTCGTGGACTGAGCGGGGGAAGAGATTCTCTCCCCCCCCGCCCCGCCGACCGGGCAGCGAAACCGCCGCGGCGGTGGGAGCGAGCGAGCGGGGCCCGCGGCGCTGCTGTGCCCAGCCATGGACAATCAGGTGAGGGGAGCGGCCGCGCCGCGCTGCCGGAGGGGTGGGGCGGTGCCGCCCCCACCTCAGAGTGGGGGACACGTAGGGGAGGGACCCCCGGGGAAGGGACCCTGAATGGGGGGGGCGTCCCTGTCCTCGGGAAGGGGGGGCTGGGCGGCATCGCCCCCCTTTGGGGGGTATATCTCCTCCTCACACCCTCTTTGGGGGGCACACCTCCTCCCAACCCGTCATTTTGGGGGGGGGTAGATGTCCTCCCCACACCTTTTAAGGGGGACACCTCCTCCCCATTCTCTTTGTGGGGGCACACCTCCTCGTCAGTCCCATTTGGGGGGCACACCTTCTCCTACGCACACCCTGTTGCGGGGGCACATCTCCTCTCCAATCCCGTTTGGGCGGCACACGTCCTCCTCACACCCCTTTGTGGGGGCACACCTCCTCCCTAGAACCCCCATTTAGGGGGCACGTCTCCTTTTCACACCCTTTTGGGGGATACAGATCCCCTCAATCCAATTTGGGAGGGGTCACACCTCCTTCCCAAACCCCATTTGGGGAGGGGGCATGCCTTCTCCCTACTCCCCTTTTGGGGGACACGTCTCCTTAATCCCATGTGGGGGGCGCACCTTCTCCTTCCCGCACCTTTTGCGAGGGCACACCTCCTTCCCCAATCCCATTTGGGGGGGCACACCTCCTCCCCACCCCCCCATTTTGGGGACACACCTCCTCCACACCCCCCATTTGAGGGGGTCCATCATCTCCCCAATTCCATTTGGGGGGGCACATCACACCCCTCATTTGATGGGTACTCCTCCTTCCCACCCCGCATTTGGGGGTCACACCCCCTCCCTAATCCCATTGAGGGGGGACACCTCCCCACACCCTTCTGGGGGGGCTTCAGCCCTCTCCCCTCTGCGGGCGGCCGCTGCAGCCTCGCCCGCGGCGGGGGGTGCGAGCAGCATTTCCCGCAAATTCCTGCCTGGGATTATTGCCGGGGAGGGACGTGCCGGTGGGGCGACCCCCCTACCCCGAGCCGCGCCGGGAAGGGTTAATGCCACCGCGAATGGTTAATGCCACCCGGAGAGTCCCTGCGGGCCCGGGGGGTTCCAGGAGGCGTGCGGGAAGTTTACCTGAGGTGATGGGGATGGGGAGCCTTTTGTGTGCGGGGAGCGGGTAACAGGTACCTCCCGGGCTGAGGTTCGGCAACGAGCCCCGCTATCCCGGATAATCACCCGCAGGAGCGGGAATGGGAGCTGCTGATGGCTTTCAGGCAATTAGCACATCAAACAAAAACCAGAGCAGCCTTCAGAATGTTTATTGAGAAGTTGAAAGCAGGCTCCTTTGTATTATTACAAATTGTTTGAATAGGATCCTGATTTCCCTTTGTTGAGAGACACGCTTGCAAAAAAAAGGAAAAACCCCTCCATTTTCAGCGGAGCAACTTTGGATGCTGGTTATGTTGAGAGATCTTATTTTCAAATGTGTTTCAACTTCTGGCTTAATTCACAGCGATTGTTAATTGGAGCAGGGTGTGAGGAGTGCAGCAAGTACAACTTTCACTCTCAGTTAAACAGTTCTCTTTTATGTTTAATTTCGGTCTCTTCCACACAGCCCCATCTGGTTCTCAGCTCCAATTTCTCTGCCGTTTCAACTCGGAAAGGCAGATTTTGTAGCCTGACAGTCATTTGCACTTCTCAGGAGAGGGGTAGTAACTGGCAACAGTAGCAGGATTTAAAGGGTAATTACGGAATCGATAACGTGAGGCTGCGGCACAGTCTGGCTCAGGGGATGTGAGCACTGTGGGAAGCATCCCAGATAAAGCAGGCCTGCAGGCACACTCCAATGTGAGCTGAGGATTTCGGCAGGCTGGCTCCATAATGCTTTTGCAGCGTTGGAGGGATTGCTGTGCTCGGAGAGAAGCACACCTTGCCTTTCTTCTCAGCCCTTAATGCAACATGAAAGAGCAGCCGGCCCTGGGCCTTGGTTCTTAGCACAGGAGCGAGGTGGAGCTGCTGTAGATAAGCCCTAAGAACAGGAAAAAATGGCCTGCCAAGAGAACTTGAAGGTATCCCAAAGAAATGCTGTAGCAATAATGGTGAAGGAATTAATGAGATGAGTTTGTCCCCGAGCCTTAGGATTGATGCGTTGGGTGGCTGGAGGTATTTTGCTGTAAAGATTTAAACTGCCTGAAAGAGTGTGTTAAGACTTATGGTTGAAATTGGAACTGGACTGCAATTTGGGAGGTCAGGCTTTGATGCCTGGCGCTCTGCAGACCTCCTGTGAGAGCTTTTTACAAAGACAAGAAGGCTGAGATGGAGTCACTTGTGCTTTTCCAGCGAGAATTCACCATGTTCTGGAAAAAAAATCTCAGGTTGGGGATGCAAAGTGTTTTTTGAGCATTAATTGTGATCACAGTCCTTGTTGCAGTTTGTCATGGGGAAATTAAGGATGATACTTTCCCTAAACATTCGTCGGGAGTTCAGGAAGCTTTCTCTTTCCCTGCTCATTGTCTAACATGCCCTTGGTTGGGCTCCAGGTCAACATGTAATATAGGTAATGACAAATAATGCTGCCTTTCCCAATGGTAATTGGGACTTGCTAGGAAGAGCAAGACACTTATTTTCAAGCCTGAAGTGAAGAATGGGGTTGGGACTAAAACCAGCCCCTTTTTCTATGAGCCTCCTGGTGCTGAAGCTGGATTTTGGTAGCTTTAGTTTGGAATCACTGCTGCTTCTCTGGTTTGTGTAACAAATGTGCACAAGTTGGGTACCTTGTGTGTTTTTCTCTGTCTACAAATGTGGCTCTAAGGTTTCCTTGATTTATCTTGTGTCTGAATCCCATTTGCCTTTTCTCTGTTACATCTGTTTTATTAATTTCCTTTCTCCTGGCTGTGAAGTCTGCAATACTATGTGGATTTTCACCATTAATTTCACTTGATTTTTAAGGCACTTAATGGGATTTTTGTGCTTTGAGCCTGACATGGATTGCACCTTCTCTGTTACTCAGTGATCAGAGTAGGATTCAGGAGTGCAAATCAGAATAAGGTCAGTTTAGTGTTGGACATTGTACAGGCAGATATGTTAACTTGGTCTTTGAAAGTGAGATAATAAAATATGTTTAGAATCATACAGGAAACATAATTTTCTTCTGGTGAGTGATATATTCTAGAGAATATCATAAACCACCAATTCACGATCTGATTTTTCCTGTTTCAAGATGAGTTTTCTGTCAGTGCTGTGAATTCTGTAAGCTGTGAACATCAAGTTCTGTCTCTGACACTTTCTAGAAATAAAGATTCCTCAATTAGGACTTTGCTGACAATTTAACTGATAAGTGAGGCAGAAAAAATGATCCTTCTTTTAGAGCTGCTTTCTCTGCAATGTTAATATTAGAAAGAAAATAGGTATGAAATGGTGCTGGGAGCTATTTTTGTGGCAGCTTTGCTGTCGGTACCAGCGGTGTGCAGTCTGAGGCCGATCCCCACATGGGGGCTGTTGTGTTCCCTGGCGGATGCAGTGCCTTCCAGCTCGGTTTTGTGTCCTCTCTGCTCACGCTCTTGCCTCTGTCCCCACGCAGTGCACGGTGCAGGTGAAGCTGGAGCTGGGGCACCGGGCCCAGCTGCGCAAGAAGCCGACCACGGAAGGGTTCACCCATGACTGGATGGTGTTCGTGCGGGGCCCGGAGCAGTGCGACATCCAGCACTTCGTGGAGCGCGTCGTCTTCCGGCTGCACGAGAGCTTCCCAAAACCCAAGCGAGGTCAGAGGGGCTGGGCATGGTTTATCTCTATGAAAGAGCATTTTGCAAGTCGAGGTTGTGTTGAACTGTCGCCTTTCTGTGAAATATCTCCTTAAAAAGGAGAGAAATGTCCATTGCGTGCACTCCAGCTTTAACCTTTCCTCACTGTGTTTGAGGAAGGTCAGGGAGAATGGGACCTTTCTTCTGCTGAAAGGGCAGGAGGTGAGCTGCTTTCTCCTCTTATTTAAGCATTAGTATGTGCAGGTTCTCAAGACACAAGTGACAGCAGAAGACAATTCATGTCACACAATGGGAAAGATGGATTTGATTTGTTAGAATTCACCAGCAAAAGCTGGAAGCACATGAGAGATGCTCTAAGACTGGGCTCAGATGTGTACTGGGTATGGAGAGTTTTGCAGATCCTTGCAATTTCTAGTCTCAGGTGCCAGTTTAGGTAGCCTTAACCCAGCAGAAATCAATGCTGCCACGGGGTGATGGTGTCTTTGCTGTACATTCCCCCTGCAAGCCCAGTGCAGTTATTGTGATTGGGTTGGAGTTTTATTTTCTGATTTTGTTTTCTGACTCTGTAGCAAAATGAATCTTATTCTTGGCATGGGGCAGCAGGAGCTCATGAGGTTGAGGTGGAGGAGCAGGAATTGCCCTTCTCAGGGGCAATGCAGGTACCTCTGTGTAGGACTTTGTAACTGAAGCTGCAGCATTAATGCTTTAAGAAATACAAGCTGCCCATGAGAATTGTTGTAATGTGCATTTTTGGCAATACTGCTTAGGGAGCAGGACTCTCAGGATGCCTTAGGACAGCCTGTGACATTGGGTATTTGTGGGAGTCCACAGTGGAAAGGAACTGAGAGGTGCTCAGCCTTCACGAGGGTGTGACTCTGGTCTGTGTGTTGAAAAAATCTCCTTCAAACTGGTCTGTTACAACTGATGTATGACAAGCAGGTGCAGGACTGAGCTGAAAGTTGATTTATAGAATAAAAATGCAATCTGTGGGTTATCAGTCCTTGTCCTCTAGTGTAATTAATTTATTACAAATAACTGTGTTGGGATAGTACATAGAATCCTGGAGTGGTTTGGATTGGAAGGGCCCTTAAAGCCCATCTCATTCTACCCCTGCCATGGCAGGGACACCTTCCTCTGTCCCAGGTCACCCCAAGCCCTGCCCAGCCTGGCCTTGGGCACTGCCAGGGATCCAGGGGCAGCCCCAGCTGCTCTGGGCACTCTGTGCCAGGGCCTGCCCACCCTCCCAGGGAACAATTCCTGCCCAATATCCCATCCCTCCCTGCCCTCTGGCAGTATAAAACCATGGCCTTTGCTCAGTCAGTTGCTGTATCATCTGCCTTTCCAGGGATATTTTCTCCCAGTCACTGGGGTTTCCGTGCTTCCTTGAGCTTGCTCCTAATGCCATTGTGCCTTTGACCAGGGCGTGTCTGGGTTGTACCTCAGTACTGTGGCAAATGCCTCTCCTAGTCCTGAGTTTATTTGAAGGGTTTCTTCAGATGGTGCCCTCTTGCAGCAGATCCTGGTGCTGAAGGTGGGCTCGTGCTGCTGGCAGATTGCTCGGAGCCCTTGGAATTTGTCAGAATGGAGTGGCAGAGGAACAAAGGCTGCTTGGCAGATAGGCTTAAGATTCCTGCTGCCATATTGGCACTGCTCTTTGGTTTGGGATTTTTCCCTCTAAATGACAGGGTTCTTATATGAAATTCAAGTGAAAGCAAGTCTAGAGGTTTTTGTTATTTTTAGTGATGCCCTTTTTTCTCAGTTGCATTTGGAGTGCTGCTTTCCAGCACCTTAATGATGGCAGAAGTGCTTAGAGCTGGGAGGGGATAATACAGCTACATTAAAAGAAAATAATTTGTGTGCTTTTAGGTTTGATGTACTGTTTCCTAATCATATTAATTACTTGGAATTCTTAAGAGAAACTCAGAAGATTTGCACTGAATTCCTCTAATTACCTAATTGACTTTATTTACATATATTGTAGTGCATAAATTATATGCAAGTGCATCCGGTTCCTGAGAGGGAGAGTATCTGTGTGGGTCTCATGTTTCTCCTGGCAGCTGCTGTGTGCTGCTACTTCATGGCCAAAGAAATGATCCTGGAATCCTTCAAACTGGATATCCTGGAATGGATAATAGGAAGGATTCAGGAGCGTGAACCCACACCAGATAGCGGGACAGGGGGAACTGAGGCAGGGACATGCAGATTAATTTCTGAGAAGCAATTAACTTTTCTAATTGCTGTTTCTGCACTAAGCAGCTCTGACCTTAACAGCAAACTGGTTCACCTTCCTCCTCGTGTTTCCTTGTGTGTGAAATAAATAGCAGTGCTCACCTGCCCTTCAGGTTTGTTCACCTGTGGGGGAAGCAGCAGCCTGGAGCGTGGCCGTTACCCAACTGTGAGCATTGAGGAGTGCAGGGCAGTGTTTCAAGGAAAAAATAATCACCTGCTTGTGTGTGGTAGTGTTTTGATTCAGAAATAAGGGCATCAAAGTAAAGTTTACCTTTCTGTGCTGTTCCACCTTTTGGGTCTTGGCTTTTCCTTGCCAGGCACTTGGAACTGGCAGTTTGCATTGTTGTGGGCCTGCCCAGAAATGTAATTGTATCTCGGTGCACAGGAGGGGAAGGATCTCACTGAGACTCAGGCCTGCAGTGTTTTATGTTTCCGTTCCATGGGAGGAGCCAAGAACAGATTTCATGTTCTTAACTAAGCCTGTGGCCACCATCTTATTCTGTGTGGGGTTTTCCACAAAGGTCAGTGTTTTAACTGTGCCCTGAGTCGTCAGAGGCCCAGTTCTCCTCTTGCAGCTCCTTTTTGGCTCAGATAAAGTTGTACTGAATTCCAAGCTCACATTTATTTGTTCTCTTTCAGTGTGCAAGGAGCCCCCCTACAAGGTGGAGGAGTCTGGCTACGCTGGCTTCATTATGCCCATTGAAGTGCACTTCAAAAACAAGGTAGAATCTGATTTCTGGTCTTCTAATTGTTTTGAGCTGTGCCAGAGCCCAAAACTGCCTGACAGAGAGACTCTAAATTATGTGACTGTTTTATGTGTGTGTTTTTTATTACTCTAATAAATAGAATTTAACTGGGAGTTGGAAGCGCCTGCCAGACTTCAAAAGAAAGTGTTTGGCAGAAATGGAATTGGATAGAAAGGTGATACCAGGACAGTGGATGGTCCTGGAGATTCTGAGCAGAGATTGTACAACTGGTGGCTTCTTTAGCGTGGAGGATATTAAAGCAATTTAAAATATTTTATGTCCGTATGGAAGAAAATCAACATAAAACACTGATGCTATAAATATTTGTAAACACTGTGTTGATTCTCAATATATTAAAAATCTGCTTTTGAATTTGCAAGCTTATTAAATTTAACTGTATAGGTATGAAATCTGCAGAGGCCCAAGACAAACATTTGCATGTGTAGCACAAGTATTTAGAGCTGTCTTAAAGATATCCTTGTTCTTACTCAGTGCTCTTCCAGAAAGAAAACACTAAATATTTTAAGTCTTAAGATGCATTGCCAGCAAGTATATGAAGGTTAAAATTTGGATTTATTGCTTGCTTTAAGTCTACCACAGAGGTCACATGCTGTAGGTTATGAAAACAGGGAATTGGGCACTTATGTTCATATTACCTCAGTTTCAGTTAAATTGTTTTGTTAAACATGAATAATGGATGTTTCTGGGTTTGATTACAGCTTAAATAATAAAATAAAAACTAATGTTTTGCTTATGATCCCTAAGAGGGATCTGAGGTAAACTAAACCGAAGATGTCGAGCCACATCCCTGTAATCTGTGCTCTCCCACCCCCTCAGTTCTCTGAGCACCAGCCCTTACCCCAGGTGTGTTGACAGCAGACCACACGTAACAGCCTCATTCTATTTAGCTTCCCATCTTCCTTTCCCTGTCCCTCCCACAAACATCTGTCTGCTGTTCCCTTCTGGCCCCACTCCAGCCCAGGATGCTCTCCTGGCAGTGTCACTCTGTGAATTAATCAGCATTTTGGGCTGGGTTCTTGGCCTGCCACATTGCTCTGACCCCATTTATGGGTTGGAGGAATGAGCCAGATAATGGGACCGAGCCACAAAAGACTGAGTGCCCTCCTAAACCTGGGAATGTTTTGCCCAAAAGTTGTTTTTTGGGTGGGTAGGGTAAGCCAAAAGGCTGGGAAGAAGAATGGCAGGCAGGGGCTGGGGGGTGACTGTTGTTGATAAAAGCAGCTTTTTTGGCAAACACTGGAAACTATGACTTGAGTGCTACAAAAACACCTCAAAAGCTTGAAGGTAGTTCTACTTCTGGTGGCTTTTCTGAGGTTTTAGATGGGAGTAAGAAAATTCTCCATCTGCACTAAATATTGGCTTAAGTCACGTTCAATATCCTTTACACTCCTGACCAAAAAATGTGAATTTCTCCAGGCTGATTCCTTAAAAGTGGAACCTCTAATGCCTGGGAGGGGTGAACTGTGTTTTAGTTCTACCCTTTCCTTTCATTTTCCCTTCCTTTCTTCACCCAGCCATTCCCCACTCTTCCCTTTCCCCAGCAGCTCTCCAACGGTTTCTCTCACAAATCCTCAGAGCTCCCTCATTTCTGTGTCTTTTCATAGGTGCTCATGTTTGCTGTGACTGCCATCTGCATTTCTATTCCCTCTGTCCCTCATATTCCTGTGTTCCTCATGGAATATGGAGCTGGCAGCTTTTCTGACTAGAACTTGCTTTCACACCCACTGGGGTCATCACTCCTCATTGTTTCTCCACGCACGTGACTGCAGAGTTGTTCCCCAGCACTGAGCAGAGAGGTGGCTTTTATAAATAAGGGAAATAGGTGGGCTCTGTTCTCCCTGGAAACAATGGAAGGAGCTGTTAATTTAGGAGAAGGCTCTTTGTTTCTGACATTTTGGTCTTCAGAAACATGACAAATATATAGGAGAACAGGTTGAGTTGCAGACTTGTTTTCAAATCTACAGATCTTCAAAACACTCGTTTTTGCCCTGTTTTTAAGCTGCATGTTTTCTGGAGAAGTTCTTTTCCATTTTTAAGCTGATTAACAAATTGCTAATTAAGGAGTTTCAGGCAGCGCCTCATTATTTAATTGGGCCAAGGGGTAATTGAAGGAAAAGATGGAAAAGGTTCCATCTTCCAGCACATCACTGGAGCAAAGATGTGTTTTCAGATTCAGCCATGAACTAATTTAGGATTGCAGGGACCTCAGAAGCTGCTGCTGAGGGGGTGAGCAGGGACAGGACCCTAGGAAGGGCTGGAGCTGTGCCAGGGCTTGGCATGGAGCTCAGGGAAAGGTTCTTCCCCCCGAGGGTGCTGGCACTGCCCAGGCTCCCCAGGGAATGGTCCCGGCCCCAAGGCTGCCAGAGCTGCAGGAGCGTTTGGACAGCGCTGCCAGGGATGCTCAGGGTGGGGGTGTTGGGGTGGCTGTGCCGGGACAGGGCTGCACTGATGATCCCTGGGGATCCTTTCCCAGCTCAGGATATTTAGTTGTGCTCCTCTGTCCCCCACTGCCCAGTGATGATGCCACCTGGGAATTTTAAGAGCTCTGATCATTTTCAGTAAGTGGAGTTGAAGGAAATGTGAGAGGTAAATACTTCTACAAAGACAGGAATGCCAAAACTGGGATATTAAAAAAAAATTAAAAGAGTAAAAATTAAAAAGATAGGGAAAGAGGAGGAGAAGGAATGGCAAAGGTTTAGGATACAGTCTGTGTTCTCCTGAATTCAAGAAGATGGTGTTAAAACACCAAATAAAGTCTTCATTACTTTAAGACCTTGTTCTCACTCTGACCTGTGTAAACCTGTTGACACTGGTGGGGATCAGCTGGTGTGAGTGCAGCAGATATTGTGAATTGATTACAGCATTTGGGACTCATCCTTGAGTAATTCTCTTCAAGTAGATGATATGGATTGGCTCTGGGATTGGGGTGAAAAGGCTCTTTGGAGGTGACTGGGCAGGGGAACTGGGTGGGTTTTGAGGCCATATGTTCTTCACAATCTGACACGTTTTTGTTGATGTGTGTCCTCAGCTGAAACCAGACTTGCAGAGGCTTTGGGATTTGTTTATCGATGCATGTTTAGCTTTGTGAAGGTGAGAAGAGAAAGGGTTTAAAGAGAGAGTGAGCCAGTCTGTGGAGATTGATCTTTGCCATGTTTGGCTGAAATGAGTTTTTTTTCCACAGTTTAAGTCTCTTTTCTTAGCCATTTCCTTTCCCTGTTCTGATTTGTTACTGGGATGACAAATCCTGGCTGTCAGAGCCCGTGTGCTCTTTGCTTTGGCTGAAGAAATACCAACCTGTGCTCTGGGAAGGAACAGCTTTAGTAAGAACTGCTTTAATGAACTTCATCAGGGATTTTTTAAGCAACTTGGCATAAAATTGCCCATTGACTCTTTGTGTTGGAGGTCTCCCTTTTTGTTATCATTGTGTGTGTTTGGAACAGCAGACTCGGTGCTCTTGGTGCCTTTTTGTTGGGTGGGGAAGTGTCAGCAGAGTGTGAAAAAGGTGTAAGAGCCTGTTCTTATCCTCTGTGAACATTGCTGGCCTGTGTTTGTCCTTCTGCTGCAATCCAGCTCCTCCATGAGTAGTGCTTTCTCTGCGCCGGTATTTGAATTGCAGAATATAAATTGTGACTATTGCAGTGAGCCTGGGCAGCTGGGGGCTCTGAGCAGCCACAGCACTTGTGGTCTCCTTTAACACTGGCAGAGCCTTTGCTGCTGTAACTGATCCTGAAAAACAAATGGCAGGGGCTCAGCAGGTTGATTGATAAAGCTTTTGGAAGTCGAGTTGGCTAATGACAGCAGATCATTTGGACTGGAAATGTTAGTGTGCTATTTTTGTTTTGAAATCCTTTGTGTTCCTGTAATGAGGGCTGCTGTGAGTGGCTTCTGGTGCTCAAATCGATACAAACCCGGTACAACAAATGCGTTGCTGTTTTTCTCTTGCTCTTCCCCTTCCCTCTCCCCCTCAATTTCAGCAGTCTGGAGGCTTTTTTTCATTGTTGTCTCCAAATAAATCTCTTCTAGTGGTACACATTGTAATCTGGAGGCTGTAATACAGGTCTGGCTTTGGTATTCGTTCCCTGTGACATTTTTTGCATCCTAATCAAATTAGATCAATCCTCCCCACAAAGCTAAAGGTCTAGTAGATTTTCATGTTATTCTGATATAAGGCAGATGATATTAATGCAACATGGATAAGATGTTGTATTAAAGTCTCTTTAAAGATGCTACCTCCTTATTTTAGTGCTAGAGATAAAAGCCTTCCAGGATTTATATAATGGATACATGGAACTTGGGCTTTTCCTATTAGTGAGGAGGAGATAAGCAAAGAAAGCAGAAAAATTAGTTTGATTTTTCCAGTGAGGTTCAAAAGAAAAATGTGCATATTTTACCCCTTCTGCAACCTTTGTAGAGGTGATGTAGAAAACAAATAGAGAACTATTGGAAAAGGGGAGAATTATTTGTGTATCAAAGTAGGAACTCAGTGGAGACGTTGTAGGTGGGCTGCACATATGGCAGGAGAGGTGAAACAGGATCAGCTACAACTGGTGTCAGGACTGTGCCATCAGGAAGGGATTGGCCTGGGAAATACTCCTGGGGGAGGCTGTGGCAAGTGTTGGCCAGGGAGGTGCTCCTCAGGAAGGTTGAAGAGCCTGTGTTTGCATGAGACATTTGATTTTACTGAAATTGCCATTTTGGGCAGGATGTGCACAGGTTTGAGGAGAGGAGGAGTAGCTTCAGCCTGTTGGAGTTTACTCATGTTGCTGAAAGTAGGGGAAGGAGGAGTGAAATTTGTCCTTTTGTCTGCCCTTTGAGGGAAACGTTTTAGGTCTGTCCTCTACCATCTTCCTTCCCAAACCTGCAGCAATTCCTTTTGTCCTGCTGCTGTTGTCCGGGGAATCTTTGCTTTTACCTTTTTCTGTCAGAAATGAGGATGGATTATCAATCTACCCATTCTTTTATCTGAGCAGGGCCATACCTGGGCTGTGTGTGTTTGAGTAGCCATTCAGTGTGGCACATCCATAGGCACCTCCAGATGCTGAAAATACATATATATATATATATATATATATATATATATATACACATATATATATATATATTTGCAGTGTGTGGCAAGGCTGTGTTTGCCAAGACAGAAGCTTTATCAGCCATGCCAGCTTCATATCATGTATTTGTAAGAGTTAGTAGATTATTAAGTGCTTGTCTTGTAGTAGTGAGTAAAGAGATGTATGTACACTAATCTATATTATTTATGCTCAAATAATTATTGTACTCATTATATATATATTAAAAAATATATATTAGTATATTAGGAAAATCTGATTTTCAAGCAAAGTAATAAATGTCTGATGGAGGGAAGTCCTAAATGCTTAATCCTGGAGAATCTCCCAAAAGATAAGGGTGATTAATGGATTCCTGAGTGGAACATAAGGCTGATTATTTCAAAATCTCAATATTGGGCTATTCCCTTTCCAGTGCCCTCTCTGGAAGCTGCTCCAGGACCAGTCAGACAGGTTGGACCAGCCTGGGAAGGGGTTTCATCTCTCCAGACGTTCTGGATAAATGCCTCTGTCAGGCTGGATCTATAGCAAAAGGGAAGTGGTGTTAGATGTTATAGTTATTGAATAACCATGAGCCTGCTTCCTTGGTGTGCTAGATTTTTGTAGATAATTTTGTTTTATGGCTTTCTAAAAGTGATTTATGAGCTTTATGCGCACGCTACCAGTGAAATTCTTTTGATTTGTGTTAAGTGGCAAAGGGCACACCCTGCCTTAAAAACAAGACAAGGAAATTTTAACAAAAGACTTTAAAAAATTCTTTCTCTTACGAAAAGTGCCAGAAGAACTTTAACCCATTATTTCAGAACTCAAAGGAAAAATAAAGCCGCTTCGGAGCTCGTAACAGCGCGGTGGCAGGCGGTGCAGACAGGAAGCAGTAAAAATAAAACCTAATGTACCCAGTTCAGGAGATGGGAGGTGGAATAGGGGGAATCACTGGATGAAGGGAGGTTTACAACAGCTGCAAATAAAATCCCTGGCTTTGTGGTGCTCACTTGTAGTTTACTTCTCTGGCATCCTGGGATTTAAGGGGCAGATGCAAAGTGAGGTTCTGAGGTGCCTTGCTGAGACATCCCTGCACCAGCTTAACCATTTCATGGCCAAATGAGCCACTGAATTTGAATCTGAAGAATTCACATCTGCCAGTTAGAAATGGATGTGAACCACCTTTTATAAAGCTTTTCTTGGATGTAGGGCCCTTTAGAAAAGCTTATGGTCTTGGGAGCCGCAAAGTCTCTTCCTTTGTCACTTTTTCTGATTGACATCAAGGAATATCAGAAGGTGGAATTCTCTAAGAGCAAAGCTTGGCTTGTGTG
Source organism: Anomalospiza imberbis (assembly GCF_031753505.1). Classification (NCBI taxonomy): domain Eukaryota; kingdom Metazoa; phylum Chordata; class Aves; order Passeriformes; family Viduidae; genus Anomalospiza; species Anomalospiza imberbis. The sequence continues at coordinate 2,256,021 of NC_089707.1, forward strand.
TGTAGTTGCTGCTGAAGCAGGAATACTTGAAGGGTGTGTAGGATTGTCTGAAGCAAAGTTTGTAGGGTGAGAAAGAACCTACTGTGAGTTGCAACAGGATGTGTGGATCCCAACATGTCATTGAGAAAGGCTTTGAAGTGTGGCACTGTGGACTCAGCCTGGCTTTTCATTTAAAGTTAGAGGGATGGGTAGGTCTGGGTCAATTGAGAGAGATTTTCCTTGGGTTTCTCCCCCCCTTCTTCCCCTTGATGGTTGTTTGGGGGGAAGAACTTTTTAGGAAGGACCGGATGGATTAAGCTTTGGAGTGGCCTGAGCTGTAATCATTAGCTGGGCAGTGAGGGCAGTAAAGGAAAGAATGTTTATTTGCAGCTTTTTGCTTTGAGAGTTTTGTGGTGGTTCTTTTAGGAGTGCTGTAATCTCAGCTATTCACTGGGGGGGTGGGGGGCTCCTTATGGCCTGGGGGATACAAAAGAGGTTTTAATGATCAGGGCACTCTGCTGGGGCTCATTCCCAGGGCAGTTGTGATCTCTGAGCTGGAGGAATAGCACATTAAAAAACTGCCTTAATTCTACAAAAATTCAACAGACACAGGATAAATATTTTGGGGCTTGGGAAAAAAGCACCAAAAAATAGGATACCCAAGGTGAGAGGAAAAGGGATCTTGCTGCCTCTCTCCTGCTTGGAAAGCAAATGGGCAAATGACAAAGCAGAGCTGGTAATGGGATGGCAAAACATCTCCTGACCAAAGCCTGTGACTGCTGATAGAGCCAAGATTATTTACTCTGTTGTAAACCAGGGAAAGCATTTTAGAAGCCATTATTAGGCCACATTTGGATTTCTATTCATCCTTCATTTCAGTTTATTAGGCTTTGAGGGACCCTGTGCAGCTGCTGTTTGAACTGCAGCAAGCGCACACGCAGAGCTCGCTAATGATTCAGTTAATGAGAACGGGCACGGAAAACAGACAAATGATAGGGCAGTGTATTTTGCAAGGATTTTTCTTTTTCCTCACATGTATCTGTTTTAGTAAACTCCTTTCAGGAGCATGTGGATTCCTCAGGACTTTCCCAAAAGAGGGTCTGAATACCTGCTGTTGGCAGCACATGAGTCTGAGACTCTCCTCTGTGTCTATTGATACCTGCCCCTGTTTGAGGGTGAGGATCCAAGACCTGGACTGCTAGATGAGCTCAGGGTACTGATTTTGATGTAAACCAGGTGTAGCTACCACCCTTTGCATTGTTAGAGGTGTAGTTTGTCCAAGGAATGGCCTCTGGAGCAAACAGCAGGAACCAGGATGGTCTGAAGCAGTTTCAACCTATTTTCAGCAAATCTAATGGCTGGGGCTGGGAGCCTGCAGTGCCTGTTCCCATCCAACAATGCCACTGCACCAGGAAATGGAGCTGCTGGAAGGGAATTCTGGAAAAGACTGCTGTGCAGCTGCTCAGTGCTGCACAGGGAATGGGGCACGTGGGATGCATTCATGGAAATGCGCAGGGCACTGCCGGCCTCGCTGGGCTTCCCAGCAGAGTCTCTCTTGCCACACTGAATTTCCAGCTTGGAAATGCAAACTGCAAGAAACACCAGTCAGTGTCCTGTCGATATTTGTAATACACAAGAAGAGTATTTGTAATTTTGGGGGTGGGGGAAAAAAAGAAGGGGATTTCTTCCATTCTGTGCTGCAAACGCAGCAGGTGGAACAGAGGCAGTGAGGCGCAGATGATCCCCCCACCACGCATACAAACTCTGGATTGCTTGGGTGAAAGTGCCCTTGGAAAGTTCAAAAGCCTGGGATATCTTCCCATTCAGCCCCTGCAATATGCATATTGAAAAGGATTTTACAAACCAAGCCATCCTTTTCCCATTGCGTTTAATCTTTTCTCGGTGCCTGCAGAGATCCTGGGAGTTCAGGAGTTGTTCCTTCTCTCAAAAAGGATTATGCTTTTCTTAATATTGATACTTAGAGTTGCTTCCCAAAGGAGATAGGATCTGAATTTTGGTGAAAACAGTAGTGCATAAAGCTTTTGAATCTGCTTTTCTGGGGAGGCTTGAACAGCTTTAAGCAGACAATTTTCAGTCAAAATCTGTGTCTGTGCATTGCTTTTGCAGTGAGAAGCCTCATGCCTGAGTTCCTGATGAACAATGTTAACCTCAAAGCACAAATAGTTTAATTTCCAGCTCTCTGATCTCATGGTGAAAAACTCCATGAATGCAACACTTGGTGGTTTATTTGGGATTTTCAGGAGTGACTCTTCGCATCCCCAGACTTAATGTGCTTGCCAAGCTACTTCCAGTTTCCCAAAGCCTTTCTTGTTCTTAGGAGGAGCCCAAAAAGGTTTGTTTCACATATGACCTGTTCCTAAATCTGGAGGGGAACCCACCTGTGAACCACCTTCGTTGTGAGAAACTGACTTTCAACAACCCTACCAAGGAATTCAGGCGCAAACTCATCAGGGCTGGAGGGGTAAGTGCCCAATTTGGGATCCTAAAAGGAGTGGGCTTGTTTTGCTCTGAGGTTTCTTTAAGGCCAGCAGGCTTCCAGCAGTTTTCTATATTCATTTAAAAGGTGACCCAGCCAGATTATAGGGCTGCAGCACTTGCAGCAGAGCAAATCTGTTGTTGGTGTGTGATTGGTGACACTTCTTTTGTCAATTTAAATGTGAGCATTAATATCAAAGCAGAAAACCCCTCTGGAAAGTGGGATCTGCTGTGGATGTTGCCTGGTGCCAGGAGCTGGGTCAGTACAGAAAAACTCAAGGAAAGAGAGAGGCTTTCAAACCTTTTTTTTTTTTTTTTTTTTTAACTTAATAGTTAGTGCTTCCTGGTCAATAAATGACCTCTAAACCTGGCATCAGCTACTTATGGCTTAGATGATAAAAAAAAAATTCATGAAAAATTGGACAATATAGAGTGAAAACAGGTGTGGGAGGGGGAAATAGATATTCTCTAGAAGGCCCAGTGAAGTATGGATTGCTACAGTAACTGAACCCTTCCATCTGGGAAGGTAATGAGCAGTGATAGACTAAAGGATGGTCCTCAAGTAAGTGCAGGATCTGGGCAAATCAGTCCAAGCCACAGAGTGCAAGAAGTTTTTAATGAGCCAGAGGATGCCAAGGCCAAGTTGGACAGGGCTTGGAGCAACCTGGGGTGGTGGGAGGTGTCCCTGCCTATGGCAGGGCGTGGAGTAAGGTGAGTTTTAAGGCCCTTTCAAATCCAGATCACTCCATGATTCCTGTTCCACTGTGTGCCAGTGCTCTCCTGTATTGGGCAGAGAGAGGAAGGTGCTCATTTCAGCCCTAGGATGGCTGGAACATCATCTGCTCTCTAGGATTTTCACAGTGTGGTATTTTAGTCCTTGTGTACTGAGGTGTTTCAGCTGTTAATCACTTTTGATGCCCTTTCTCTGGTGGCAGTTTTCCACAGAATTATCCTGACAATGTAGGGAAGGTAAGAAAGGAAATGTTCCATTGAACTCAGTGCTTGGTGTTAAGATTTTGTGAAGGGAGAGACCCAAGCCCTGGTTATTTTTCCTTTTTGCACTGTAAGAGTGAATTCAGCTTCTCCTAAACCAAGGAAATATTGCTTATTCCTTCCAGATTTATCTCCGTACCCTTTTCCAGGGGAAGAGCATTTGCAGCAGAACACAGAGTTCTTGTCCAGAGTTTTATTGCCTGCCTGTGCTCAGAATATTGGCATTCCCTTTGGGAAAGACACTCGATATTGCATTGCTGCCTTTCAGTTTTGTGGGTTTAATATTCTGTATTTGAGGAGTTGCCTTGAAACTGAGCATTCCATAGACAATATCTTTTTATGGCCTTTAAGCAGGCGAGGAAAAAAACATTGAAAAGATGAATAATAGTGTGTTAATTGAGCAAGTGGCTTAACATAATCATGTGTTAATAGTTAATAGTCCGTGAGACTTTGTGCAGACATAATTTCCCTCCTCTTTATTCCCAGGTAATGGTGATGCCAGAAGGAGCAGAGACTGTTTCAAGGCCAAGTCCCGATTATCCGATGCTGCCCACGATACCTCTCTCTGCCTTCTCTGATCCCAAGAAGACCAAACCCTCCCATGGGTCAAAGGTCAGTGCAGCACATGTTTGGGTCAGCCTGAGGTGAGGGAGTCTTTCAGGCCAGGCTGCTGAGAGCTTGTTCAGCAGCTGTTCCTGGCTGCTGCTAATTCTGAACCTTCTTGTACTCTGCAGTTCAGTAGTTAATGGTCTGGAACTTCCCAGCCTCTAGGAGGCTTTTTTATGATCTGATAGACTTCTCTCCAGGGAAGTTTAGAAAAGAAAATTAAATGTGCCAGACTGGGAATTTTTGGTGAATCGTATCTTCCTTAAAGGCGGATGAAATGCTCTCTGATTGTTCTGGTTGTGTCCCTGATGCCGAGGATGGATTCTGGGGCTCTCACTGTCTGCCATGCCCAGCTGCACTCCGAGGCCCTGCACCTCTTGGCAGGAAGGCTGAGTGGAAAGTCAGCCTCTGTCCTCAGGACAGTGCTGGAGAGAACATCAAACACGCCTCACTTGGTCCACTGGGGGCTTTCCAGACTGGATGTTGTGTCCAGCAGTAGCCAGGTCCTGAGACTTCCAAAGAACCTCAAGTTTTTTCTTTTTTTCCCTTATATACTGAAGCTATTTTTGTATAATCCTACATGGGAGAAACAATCCCCAAGCAATGTGTTTTGGAGCAGATTACATGCACTGTATCAGCCTGAGCAGTCACAGGTATTAACAACAATTCATTTTCCAGTGTAATTCAATTCTGATAGGCATGTTCTTCAGGGCTCTAAACACTCTGGCACTTCAGTTATGCCTTCTGATCTTATGAAACAGAGCAAAGATGACTTACCTGTTAGTGGGTGATTTAATTTTGGTCAGGAACTAAGCTCTGGAAAACACAGCAGAGAAATAAAGGGCTCTGACATGAGCTCTGGTGAAAATTGCCAGTTGCTAAAGAGACAACATTCTCCTGCTTCCCTTACTCCAGAGTGCCCTGAGAGGTGTATCTGTGTTTGCATTCAGGTTAAAGCTGAATTAAACATCTGTAGATTTTTCTAGACCTTTGAGGGACCCTGGAAAGGAGGAGAACATGTTTCATCCTTTCCTAAATGTTGAAGTGCCCACTGCCAGTTTGTGTGCAGCAGGTTGAGGGAAGTGTGGATGTTTACCTGGGCATGTGGGGGTGGATTTCTACACAGAACAAACACTGCCATGTGATTTATGAAGATGTGTTTTATCATTCTGTGCAGAGCTGCAGTTTCATATCCAGCTTGCATGTTTCTGTTGCTGAATTTTAGGATGCAAACAAGGAAAGTAGCAAAGCATCCAAGCCACACAAAGTAACCAAGGAGCACAGGGAGAGGCCCAGGAAAGACTCTGAGAGCAAAAACTCCTCCAAAGACCTTGAGAGAGAACAGAACAAGCCTTTGAAGGACTCCTCCAGAAAACCAACTGAGAACAAACTTCCTAAGGAGGAGAAGGCACCTCCAAAAGCTGCTTTCAAGGAACCAAAACTGGCCGTGAAGGAGACCAAACTGGAGAACACCTCTCCGAAGGGGGGGCCACAGCCGGAGTTAAAGTCTTCCAGCAAGAGGCCCTCCAACGTGGAGTCACCAAAGCCTAGTGCCAAAAAACAAAAAAAGAGTAGCTCCAAAGGGGTAAAGAATATCCTGGGGACATCTCCCAGAACCTCGTCTTCCTCATATCCAGAGAAGAAACAAACCAAGGAGAAGATGAATGCCAAAGTGGAGAAGGTAAAATCTGAGAGCGAGGCCAAGGAGATTAAAAAGCCTGTGGAAATGGAGGAGTCAAACTCAGAGGATGAAACTTCTTTCAAGTCAGAGGTGAGTAGGGGTTTATTCTTTACCAGAGTTTGGAAGGATGATGTTAAATCCCTGCCTGAAAAAGATGTTAATAATCTCTCAGAGAAGATAGAGAAGCAGATTGGTAAATGCTTAGGCTGGGTTGCATCTCAAATAAAATTCTTCTTTGAAACTCCAGTCAAGATGAAATGTTCCTCCTGTGTGGTTTAGCTCCTGTTTCAGATACAAACGTACTGAGATTTATCTGCAGGCAGTTACCTAAAAGTCAGAGTTTTAGGTTATGGTCCCTCATTCATCCCTTGCAGTGACATCTACAGAGCTACAAGAGATACAGAGACACTTTCTGCCTGGTCATGATAGCAGTGTTTTAGAATGTGATCTTATTTCAGAAAAGAAGGAAATAATCTCAGTTTTGGTAATGAAAAAAAGCCGGTATTAAAATGTAAATAAAGCCCCTCTTCCTGCCGTGGCCTGTAAGAAATGTGCCATTGGCTGAAGCTCAAAATACAACCACATGCCACTAAATCTAAATAAGTTGTGTTGTGAAACATAAAACAAATTATGTTCTTGTACTACTATTTTTAAAAGCTGTCTAAATATTTTTTTCCTTTTTACAACTGAGAACATTCCTCATCCTCTGTTTTCTAGAAAGTGTTTTCCAAAAGAAGGCAAAAAAATGCAAGAAGGAACAGACAAATCCAAACTTGCTACTTTTCACTTGTATATTTGTTATAACGAAGGCATATATCTTGTATTAGGGTTCACAGGATAATGTCATGGGAATTCTGGAACTGGTTCCTCCTGACCCCTTTAAGAAAGGTTTATTTTATTAAGATTAATTTTCTAGGGACAGTTTGTATTATGATTTAATCAGCACTGTGATTCAACAAATACTGATGTGTTTGTCGGAATGGGGTTTTTTTTCTGCAGGACTCCCAATACGAGAATTTATTGGGCAAGTGTTAATTCCACTCTGCAGAGAAGTCACATCCCTGGGAGTGCCCAAGGCCAGGCTGGATGGGGCTTGGAGCAGCCTGGGATAATGGAAGGTGTCCCTGCCCATGGCAGGGGGTGGCACAAGATGAGCTTCCCACCCAAACCATTCTGGGATTTTATGATTTTACTTCCCAGATGGATACATTTTCACACCAGGCATTAAGAAGAGGCAGTTCGTCTCTCCTTTTAGCCTTTTACCCAAAGTGCAGCAGTGCTCAGCAAGCCCCACATTTCAATTCCAGACACACAGCCCTCCCTGCATACCTGTGACTGTGCAGATCCCCGAGTGTCCTTCGCTGTCCCCAGGTGTCCCCATCCCCTCTGTGTCACAGCTCACACACAGCAGTGTGAGCTGATGGTGCTGCCAGGCTGTCCCTGGAGCCACAGCCTGTGCCAGTGGGGCTCAGCATCTGCTGCAGCCTGTCCTGCCCAGTGTCCTCACTGGCCCAGCTCCTGCTGGGTGCTGGGCAGCAGGGCCTGGGGACAGTCCCTGTGACAGACAGGGAGCAGTGGCAGCTGAGCATCCTGTGGAACCTGAGCTCCAGGGCACAGCTGCAGAGTGCTCTGGCAGCAGCACCCGGCTCTGGAGCCCTCCAGCACCCTGGGGGGATCTCCCTGCTCCCAGCACTGCTGGTTGTGCCCTCCAGCCCCCTGGGGGGGATCTCCCTGCTCCCAGCATTGCTGGTTGTGCCCCAGGGCTTCTCCTGGCACAGCTGTGTGTGGAGCCGGGTGGGAGCCACATCACTAAAGAGAGGGAGCAGCTGGAGGTGGACCAGGGCCCGGAAACTCTTAAATCAGCTCTGCTGCTGCAGCCAGGGGATTGTGCAACAGCTCCGGGCTGCAGCTCCACGGTGGCTCCCAGCTGACATCTCTGCAGGCTGCTGTGGAGAGGAGCAGCCCTGCTCCCATTTGTGCTCCTGGCCTGGGAGCTCAGAGGGGGACGCTGCAGAGAGATGAAGGAGTTTCTCCTGCTATTTCAGCTCCTGCTGGAAATTACTTGGCCTTTATTTATTTTTTTTTTAACCTTTTCTTCCCCCCCCCCCTCCGGCCCCCCCAATCAAGTCCAGTTCCCTGAACTGGCCTCATGCTTGGCTGCCTCAGTGCTGACAAAAGGGAGAGGCAGGGATGGGAGGCAGCGTTGCTTTTTGCTTTGGTCACATCCCAGTGACAGCCACTGAGCACACGGAGCGTGTCCATCTGCCTCCTCCTCTGGCTCAAAGAGCTGATGGTGTTCATGCCAAAAGGAGAGATGGGTTGTCTCCAACAATTGCTGCTTAGCTCCTGTTAATTTTAAGAGCTTTTTCAGGGAAGACCTGCAGATTACCAGGAATGAGGGAGGATTGGAGCTGTGGGTCAGATGCAAGAGCTGTGCTCTGTTAGCTTGAAAATATTCCTAAAATCCCACAGTGGTTTGGGTTATAAGGGACCTTATAATTCAGTTCCGTCCCCTGCCATGGCAGGGACACCTTCCACCGTCCCAGGCTGCTCCAAGCCCTGTCCAGCCTGGCCTTGGGCACTTCCAGGAATCCAGGGGCAGCCCCAGCTGCTCTGGACAACCTGTTCTCTCTGCTCTCCACTTCCATGTTGGAATTTCCCTAAAGAGCCAGGGCTGCTGCAATGTGCCAGTAGACCTGATATTGGAATTGTTAAATTATTCTCCTTTGCTCCTGAACCCTTTCCAAGCGTTGTAATACCATTTTTGACACATTTTTCCCCTTCTTAGAGTGAAATAGTGAAACTCTTGCCAATACTTGGTTGACAGTGTGGCCAGCAGGACCAGGGCAGGGATTGTGCCTCTTTTTCCCTGTCTCAAGGTTTTTATAGTATTAACCCTTCCTGTGTCAAATTATTTACCAGTGTGTATGTGTGATTCTTCAGCATCTGGATTTGGCAGCAGTAGTAGTAAGTGGATTCCTCAGAACAAAACAGTGAAACTGAAATGCTGATTTCTGGTGAATTACTTTTTAAAAGGCAAGATATTAAGTACTTTGAGAATATTTAAACTAGAACCTGCCTGAGTACCAAAAAAAACATTTTCAGGGGATTTTAGGAGCTGCTTGGGGGCAGAGGGAGTTGCTGTGGCCTCTTCTGCCCTCTGGTGGTTCCCAAGGATATTGCAGGTGATTGCTGCTCAGTACCGGATTTACGATTAAAATTTCCCAACCTTACCCAAATTTCCTTCCTGGATGCTGCTGTTACCAGTAGTCCACTTACTCTTCACTCACTCTTACTGCACAGGATACTGCTGTTATTTCTGCCAAGTGCTGACATGCAAGTTGGGGTCACAAGGATTGAGTTGTTCTCTGTTATGTTTTCACATTTAAGTGGATCCAGTACAGTGGATCACTCAAACTGATGTAGAAACAGCTGAGTTTAGGATACAGTAATAATTTAGAATGAATTTTGGAGTCATATGAGCTAGTTGGGATAGACTTCTCCATGACTGTGAGGAAAGGGGTAGAGAACTGGGATTGTTCATTGGAGAAGTGTTGGGATGACCTCACTGTGGCCTTTCAGTGCCTGCAGGAGCCTGCAGGAAAGATAAACTGTTTATAAGGGATGGAGGCACAGGACACAGGGAATGGCTCCCACTGCCAGAGGGCAGGGATGGATGCGATATTGGGCAGGAATTATTCCCTGGGAGGGTGGGCAGGCCCTGGCACAGGGTGCCCAGAGCAGCTGGGGCTGCCCCTGGATCCCTGGCAGTGCCCAAGGCCAGGCTGGACAGGGCTTGGAGCAGCCTGGGACAGTGGTTTGGATTAAATCATCTTTAAGGTCCTTTCCGACCCAAACCACTCCTTGACTCTGTGATGCCATGGTCGGTGATCAGTCTGAGGTTCAAGGGAACCATGGTGGGTACAAAAAATACACTTTTTAAGAGGGTTTGGGTAGTTGTGGGTTCTGTGCTGGTCATCTGTCACACTTCAAAGTAAGGGTTTTCATTTAAATGTTTTTCAAATGCTCCATATCATCATTTGGGGGTTTGAACCTCATGGTGTGAAGGGGTTTGATGTGAGTCCTTGATGTTGCTCCCAGGAGTGCTTAGCTATGTCCTGCCAGACTTCCATAAATGTTGGTTTTTTTCACCTCATATTTTGTTTTTTTCTGTAACCCCAAGAGCTGTATTCAGTGATGGGTGATGCTGTAGAGTGCTCAGATGCTCCTGCCTCACAGTGCTTTGTGCTCTGCTTTTCTGGATTAGAAAGATTAAGATTCTTTTTGTTTTCTTTCCCTTTTATGGGGGGTTAAGTCTGTCCAGTCCAGCCCTTCCAACTCCAGCTCCAGCTCCGACTCCAGCTCTGATTCTGATTTCGAGCCATCTCAGAACCACAGTCAAGGTATGTTGTAAGAACAGTTTGTTAAAACCTTCTTTGTGTAACCTTAAAAGGCTCAGGAGAATTTAATGTGCTTTTCCAGCACTATAATAATGCAGTTTCTTGCATGCAGCCATGTGTTGGACTTGTGATGCTTCAGCAAGAAAAGGCAATAATGTTATAACATCATGAACAAGTATTTTTCTTCTCTTGGCAGCTAATTTATGAGTAGGGAATCCCTCTGGATTTGGTTCTTTCCCTTTTGGCTTTGATTTCTGCCTCAGTTTATAAATGTCTTGCTGCTGCCTGATCTGTAGAATCACCAGAACAGTTCTCTTCCAATCTCATCTATGTTTTATTAAAAATTATAAATGTGCCATTCATCACTTTGCCAGTGTGTAACAGCTCCTTTCTCAGATCCCTCCACTGATAACCCAGAGAGGGAAACTGGCAACAGTAAATGTTCCAAGTGCAGCAAATGCTGTGCTGCTCCTGTCTCCAGTGACATTTAAATCAGCCCCACAGGCATGAAAAATGTCCTTTTGTTCTCATTTGGGAAGGGAGGGGGAGGCTTTGGGAGGAGAGGGAGCTGTAAAGTTTGTCAGCTCTGCTTTAGCTCCGAGCCTGCGACAGGGTGTCCTTTCCCAGTCCCATCTCACTGGGAGTCAGGACGTGTCTGGGTTTGGACGGGTGGAGTTGTGCTGGTCGTGTCCTGGTGCTGAATTCCCTCCTCCACCTGCCCCAGGCCCCCTGCGCTCCATGGTGGAGGATCTGCAGTCGGAGGAGTCGGATGATGACGACAGCTCCTCAGGAGAGGAGGCAGCAGTCAAAGCAAACCCCGTCAGCCGGGATTCCAGGTGGTAACAAATCCAGAACAGGGGCCTCTGGGGGCTCTTTGCCCTCTGCGTTTGGCATTTTAGAGTGCTCTCCATTTGGAGGGAGGAATCAAAGGGCCAGGGCTCTGTGTGGGAGGGAAGGAAGGGCAAATGTGTGGGGTCACTCGGCACAGGGTGGGGACACAGAGGTGGTGACAGCAGGGTTGGCTGAAGAGCACAAAGAGAGGAAGGCACGGGGAGGTGCTGAGCTGGCAGGTGTCAGTGACTGAGCCCCTTCAGTCACCTAATTGTGACCCTCAGATCTCTGCAGAGCTGCTGCAGTGTGGCACCTTTGATCTGCAGAGATTAGGGATCTGTGGGGGCCAGGCAGAGTGTGCTGCTTGGGCTGCCTGGGGCTGCCAGGGCTCAGGAGTCGCTCTCTGCCCTCCCTGTGTTGGCTGCTCCACTCCTCTGGACTCAGTGACAGCTGTATCCTGCTCTAGGCTCTGGAAAGAGTTGAACTTCCCCCTCCTTTCCTCAGAAAATGCTGTTACTGCCCAAAACTGGAGTCTCAGTGAATATTTGAACCCAAATGCTTGGCCCAGAGAGCAGCTGCATATTGGAAATGCTGGTGGTGGTTATCAAAACAAACAAATATCCATTATTGCCCTTGTCATCATCAAGGAAACAATAATGGAGGGACTTTGAAGGGTATTTTTGTAGACCTTTAGGGGATAACCAGTTTAGTTCACCACAGGTAGGATATCTGCCATATCTATAGGGCTAAAGGAGAATGAAAATAAATAGGAAATCTTAGAGGTTACACCAGCAGGAACACAAAATGCATTTTTTGCCTGTGGAGGTGTCAGTGAGCCTCTCATGCATGTACTTTGTAACACTGGGAGGAATTCCTGAACAGCTGCTGTTTGTGAAATGAAGTGGTGCTTAGTTATTCTAGGGGACTTGTGTATGCCAGAGTTGAACCTGCTACCTGCAATGTGTCACCTAAAGCTCCCTGCTCTGGGACTGCAGGGTGACATCAGCTGGGGAAAAAAGGGATTCTTGGAATCTGCGGCGACCCATTCTCCCAGCCAGTGCAGTAGTGTGTGATAAAGAAGAGTTTCACTCAGCTCTGTGTGGCTCAGCTGGCAGCTGCTGATGAGTTTGCTGCTGCTGGTGATGCTCACTCTCTGCTGGTGGTTTTTCAGACTGAGCCTCAGTGACAGTGACAGTGACAACAGCGCCGACTCGTGCCCGCCCAGCCGGGAGCCACCTCCTGGGCAGAAGCTGCCCCCAGCAAACAACAAGGTATGAGATCCCACCTTCCCACAGCTCTGCTTCCCACCACCCCTGCTCCCTGCCTTGCAAATTCTTACTTGCACCAAATATTCCCTGTTCCTGTCCTCAGCTGACGGGTGATTCCTCCCTTTCCAGCACTCTGGTGTGACACCTCCGTGTTTCCTGAGCTAATTTTGGTCCTGTTGTTGGTTCCTTTTCCCCTCAGGCATCTGGAAGGAAAAGCCCAGAGTCTTGTAACAAGCCAGAGAAGATCCTGAAGAAGGGAACGTATGACAAGGTGTGTCCTGTGCAGAGGGGTCTTTCATGAGGGCCTGGAGTGCCAGGACACAGGGAATGGCTCCCACTGCCAGAGGGCAGGGCTGGATGGGATATTGGGAATTAGGAATTGTTCCCTGGGAGGGTGGGCAGGCCCTGGCACAGGGTGCCCAGAGCAGCTGGGGCTGCCCCTGGATCCCTGGCAGTGCCCAAGGCCAGGCTGGACCGGGCTTGGAGCAGCCTGGGATAGTGAAGGTGTCCCTGCCATGGCAGGACTGGCACTGGATGGGCTTTGAGGTCCCTTCCCACCCAAACCATCCCAGGATTCTGGGATTAAGGAGCTGAGCATCACAGGATGGTTGGGCCTCACTGTGCACAAAACCACCTGAATCAGCCCGGCCTGTTCATTGTTCTGTCTCAGCAGGGTAAAAGCTTGAGTTGAACAAAAAACAGATGTTGAAAGGACAGATTTTGGAGAGTGACACTGCAGAAATTGTGCACATTAAATAGCTGGAGCCCCAGGTGGTGTTCATAGGCAAAATGCTGAAATTGTTGTATTTGTTTGCCCTTTGTCTGAACCAATGGCCTGGTCACTGCTGCAGTTCTGGGGCACTTCATTAAAAGGCAGTTTCATCTGGTTTGATCTTATAAATTAAAGATTATTTGATGGTCTGCTTTGCAGGTTTAGTTGGAGCCTTTGTTTGTTCAGTGAAATTCCCTCCTTCCTTGCCTCCAGGGAGGGCAGAGCAGTGTCCATTCTGTGATTCACTGATTCTGTGAATCAGTTTTGCTGATACAGACCTGTTGCTGGCTGCCTAAAAAAAACCTAAAATTAAGAAAAAAACATACCACTCTTACCTAAGTACAATCAACATGTTGAGCCTGTGAACAATCCTTCATTTCAGTACAGTGCACTCCAGGAATTTTTCCTTACCTAGATGCAGATCATTGCTCAGTAGATTGCTGGAGTTTTGGTCACTGATGCACGTAATGTTTTCAGATAATTTAGAGTTAATTAGGAGAGCCCACTGATGAGGAGCTCACACTGAGGGTCACCAAGGTGAACTTCACCTCACTGAGGTCCTTAAAGGTTCTGCCCAGTTCTTGGAGCTGGTTACAGGTGTGGGTGTCATTAAATAAAAAAATAAAAGGCCTTCAGAGCACTTGTATTTAAGGGAAGACCTTGGTGCTTGAGAAGGAGGAGGAGGCAGTAAAAAAGCAGAGAAAACTTGGGAATGTCTGAAGGGGCCTCAAGTTCTCCTGATCCTCACTGGGGAGGTCCCTTTGGCAGCCTTGAGACGCTCCACGTGTCCCTGTTTGTGTTGCAGGCCTACACAGATGAGCTGGTGGAGCTCCACAGGCGGCTCATGGCACTACGGGAGCGCAACGTGCTCCAGCAGGTACACACCTTGTCCCTGCTGTCCCCGGGGATCTGGGTGTCCAGGGGCTCAGCCAGGCCCTCCACGGAGGTTCTGCTTTGCTTTGGAAGCAAAAATACGGAGTGAAAAATAAAATCAGCTGTGCATGCCATGTTTTTGTTGAAAATGGTACAGGAGTGTGGTGTGGGTATCATCCCTCTGCAATCCCAAAGTTGGGATCTCCTGGTCTGACTGACAGCTTCCTCCTGAGGGGAGGCAGAGGGGCAGGGGCTGAGCTCTGCTCTGGGACAGGGACAGGAGCCCAGGAAGGGCTGGAGCTGGGCCAGGGCTTGGCATGGAGCTCAGGGAAAGGTTCTTCCCCCCGAGGGTGCTGGCACTGCCCAGGCTCCCCAGGGAATGGTCCCGGCCCCAAGGCTGCCAGAGCTGCAGGAGCGTTTGGACAGCGCTGCCAGGGATGCTCAGGGTGGGGTGTTGGGGTGGCTGTGCAGGGACAGGGGCTGGATTTGATCCCTGGGGGTCCCTCCCAGCTCAGGATATTCTGTTATTTTATGATTAAAAGGAAACATGCCCACATCACTGTCCAGACTGAGCTAGTCAGGCAGGCAGGAGGAGCTGGTTTACTCTTCTGGGGAGAGAATTCCCTTCCTATTGTGAGCCCCTCCAATGGGTGGGAAAGGCTGGATGTGCTCTTTACCCTCTGTGCTGTACTTATGTCCATCCCCCTGTCTCCAGATCGTGAATCTCATTGAGGAAACCGGGCATTTCAACGTCACCAACACAACCTTTGACTTTGACCTCTTCTCCCTGGATGAGACGACCGTCCGCAAGCTGCAGAGCTACCTGGAGGCCGTGGCCACATGACGCTGGGCCTGGGAAGCTGGCTCTGCTCTTCAACCAGAGATCCCCTCCATTGGTACCAGGAAACCACCCCACGGAACTAGGCCTTCTTATCCTCCTGCCTCACCCGAAGAAGCACTGCCTTAGAGAACAGCCATGCTCTAGGAATGCTCAGCCAGCTGCACTTTTCTTGTAGGCTTCAAACCAGCGCCCGCCTTGCTGAGTCTGTCCCCCCGGCTTTGTGGGCCAGGCCCCGAGCAGAGCAGGCGTGCTGCACTTAGGCTGCACAGCGCGACCTTTTCGGTTTCCCTTCGAGCAACTGTGTTTCAAGAGCACATTTTCCAGGCATCTCTGAGCTCTGAAGAAGCGTGGATGCTGTTCCTTCCCCCGGAACTCAGGACCAGCCTGTGGAGAGCTCCAGAACCAGAGCCCTCCCGCTCTGCCCCGCGCCGTGTGGGTGACATCGGCTTTGACAGGGCTGGCCGGGACACTGGGGACACAGGAGGCTCCCAGGGCTCCTGCTGGTCTGCTGCAGAGGAGAGTGGCTGCATTCCAGCTGCATTCCAGCTGGGATCACCCACTGGTTTGGTGACCTGGCTCCCGGTGGGGACAGGACCCTCAGCTCCCTGCAGTGACACTCTGTGCTCGGTGAGGAGGCCTCTGGAACCTGCTGTCTCCTGCTGGGGTTTGGAGATGTCTTGTTTGTTGATCTGAGCTCCTAAACAAAGTCCCACTCCTTTCAGTCTGCTTTAACTGTAATAGGACTCCAAAACTGTAAGCTGTATATTTTATATATATATATATTATATATATGTATGTACTGTATGTATAAGAAGGGCCTAGTTGGGTCTTATGATCTTAAGGGTGTGTTTTTCTGTTGTTTTTTTATGGCTCTGGCAGGGGAAGGCGCTTAATAAGATTTGACTCGTTTGTTCAATGCCTCTTGTGGACAATTTGTAGTGTAAGGAAGCTGGACAGCAACCTCCAGGCATCCCGTGCTCCAGAAGGGGCTCACCCGTCGTCTTTCCATTTGTCAGTGTTTGATAACTTTGCCAAAACATGTGATTGGTTTTGTTCTGTGTTCTCAAAGAGGAATCTCCTTACAGTGGCCCCTATAGTAGTGGCTGTACTTTGGGAAAACCAAAACAAGGGAGAACTTAAATCTTTGGACACTCCTGGGAGATGCTGATGTAAAACACAAGGTGGAGCTGGGTTGTTCCCTCCTCCCTCTCCCACCCCGCTGCCTGTGCAGGAAAAGGCAGGAAACACAAACACTAATGCAACCCCTTCCCTAGATTTCTAGTTAAACTAGTGTTGACCTCCAAGTGTTGTCCAGGTGGGCATTGGGAAATCCCAGCGCCTCCCTCCAAGCTGTGTTACACTCCTGGTCCCTAAATTCACTATTTTCCCAGGAATTGCTCCTTTTTCCAAGGGCTGTGGGAAGCTTTTGCCAAATGTCCGTGGGGCACAGGCGGCGTGGGAGCAGCGGTGCTGGGGAGCCCCTCTGCTCAGGGAGGGTTGCACCGCTCCAGGTTTGCTGTCCCTTGTTTTGGGTTCCCCCTTTCTTTATCATGGAAATGTTGCAACTAATCAACTGAAGTGGCAATATGATGATAAGCTTGTTTGAGTTGGGTCATGTTGACCCGATTCCCATTAATTTTGTCCTTGTACCACCTTTCATGTGTCGTGTGTGTGTGTGTATATATATATATATATATGTGTGTGTGTATATATATATATATATATGGAAGTTCAGGCTCATGCTGGGTGCAAACCCTGTCACGCCAGTGATCTCAGCTGTTTTCTTTCTTGCTGGACAATGCCAGGGCTGGATAGGAAGGCCAGAGAAGGTGGA
Organism: Anomalospiza imberbis; assembly: GCF_031753505.1. Lineage (NCBI taxonomy): Eukaryota > Metazoa > Chordata > Aves > Passeriformes > Viduidae > Anomalospiza > Anomalospiza imberbis. The sequence continues at coordinate 2,272,595 of NC_089707.1, forward strand.
GGGCAGGGAGCAGAGGGGGAGGTGGCAGCAGGACACCCACACCAGAGGTCACAGCCCATGGGTGGGTACTGTGAGCTCCTCGTGTCTCTGTGGGGCTGTGCCAGGGGGAGGCAGCTCTGTGCCCACGCTGGGCACGCTGGCGTGGGGCTGGTGACACTGTCCCATCCCCAGAGCAGCAGGGCTGGCCGGGCTGAGGCCCGGCTCCCCTGAGGTCTTTGCTGCCCACTCCTCCCACAGCTCCAGTCCCAGCACTTCCAGACTGTCACAGCTCCAGAGCTGCCCCTCCAGGGACCGGAGGTGCCACCCCGCTCCTGCCCCTGCTCCTGGCGGCACCCCGTGGTCACAGCTGCCAGCCTGTTCCAGCACACCTGTGGGAGGCTGTTCCTGAGCCTGCCATGGCATCGTCCCGTCCTGGAAGTGACTTTGTTGGTAATTCTGCTGAGCATTGATAGGGATTTTGTTTGGTTTTTATAAGAAGTATTTTACACATGGATTTTTTTAGACTGTTTATAATCCCCCTGAAAACCCGAGGTAGGATTGTTCCCCAGCAATAGTTCCTCTCCATTGTGTGCACATGCTGATTTGTTACTAAAAGGTTTTTGCAAGTACTTAGTTGTTCTACAGAGTTGATGTTTTTTGGGGTATGTGGTAGCGTCGGGGAGCACAGGAGGGGTGACTCTGCAAACAAAGAATGGTCACATTTGGGCCTCATCTTGTGTCCCCTTGCAGTTCCCTGTGTAGATTCCCTCTAGGCTGGCTGAACACTGTTCTGAACATGCCGTGTACAGGTTTTTGTGGATAAAGTGTTTGTTCTTGTGTCACTCTTGAGAGCATGGATGGATTATTGTACTCTAGGAAGGAGGGGGCAGTGCTGCTGTGGGCATTGCTTCAGGTCCTCGAGGATGTGTAGTAGCTTGCGTTGTTAAAAAAAGGAAGAAAAAAAAAAAAAGAATCCCAAATTGACTTGTAGCCATAATGGTTTTTCCAAGGAAAACGGACAGGACTCTGTTACTTTTTCGTGTCCTTCGTGGTGGTGCTGCTGGCACAGACAGGTGCTGGGCAGCCCGAGGGCTTCCCGAGTTGCTGAGTTGGAATCGTGTTGGAGGTGGGATCAGGATCCGGCTCCTCCATCCTTGGCCGTGGGAGCAGAGGGCCAGGAGGGTCAGGAGCGGTTCCCTGGCTCCTGGTCTGCCATGGGTTAAGCCTGGAGGCTTTGATTACTGACATGTGCTATTACAAAAGTTTAAAGAGGAGAGCAAAGGAAGGCTGGCTGGCAAAGCCCGGCGTTGGGGCCACGGAGGGAGCGAGCTGGCTGAGGTCAGGCTGGATCCATGGAAGTGCAATGACTCTGGCACCTGTGGGATCGTGGGGTGCGGTGGGAGCATCAGAACGAGCCAAGCAATTGATGCAACAATCCAGAAGCAGTTTTTTTGTCAGATCTTGGACCGTGTTTGATGGCGAGAGAGGTCGAAAGGTCCCTCTCGGAGGGGCCTCTCCACGAGCAGAGCCCGGAGCGGCTCCAGTTCCAGTTTTCCATTGGGGATGTGCTGGAGCCGGCTCTGCTGGCATGAGGCTCCTCCCTGCTGGCCCGGGGGCTCTGGTGATGCTGTGCCACCCTGGTGCACCTGGCACAGGCGTTAATCAGTGCTCAGAGGACCCAAATGGGTGTTGCTTTCCTGGGGCGCGGAGTAGCCATCAAAAACCGACAAGATGAGTTTGCACTCCTAAAGAAAAATGTAAGTACTTCAACTTCTAGAGAATTTTTAATTGTATTTCTGCCTAGAGCCGAGGTATTAAATACCTCAGCACCTGAGGATTTTAAAAAGTTGTGTTGGGAGAAAAGTTCTTCACTCAGCTGGAAGAAATGCAGCTGAGCCAAGACTAACTGCAAGATTAAAAAGAAAAAACACAAAAAAACTCATGTTTGTAATACGTTACAGGATTGTTTGTCCTGAATTTTAAACTTTTTGTTAAATTTGTGGAACTATGGAGGAATTTTCTAGAAAAAGTGAAATAAAGTAAGATGGAAAAGTTAAGACTTGGAAGTGTTTTTTGGTTGCTGTGTTGTTTCTCCAACGCTGTGGCTTTCCCAAAACCTCCCCTCGTGGCACAGGTAACGCCATTGGGCCTGGGACAGGAAAAGCCAAGGAAAAGGGAATTGTTTTAAGCATGGGGTGGCTCCAATGTCCCTTAATCCATCAGAGCTTTGTCTGTTCGGGTGAAGGGTCCCTGCCCTTGGAGCAGGGCTTTGCCTGGGGCGGCTCCCATGGGATTTGAGGGGGTCCCCACTGGTCCTTGCCACAAGGACAGAGCCCTGGCATGGGCATTGCCCTGGCACCGTGCATCCCCTTCCCCTGAGGGAGTGTCCAGGTCCGTGGCTGCCCGGGGAGCAGCTCCAGCCCTGGGAAGGGCCCAGGCACAGCTCAGCTCTCCCTGGCTGAGGCAGACCCACCCCAGCCCCGGGCCTGCTGCATCCCAGGAATGAGTGAGAGTTAAGAGACACAAACAGAGGAGTTTATTACACTTGGACACAGCAATTCCAGCCAGCTCAGCACACACTGGCACAGAGGCAGCTGCAGTTCCTAGTGCATTCCCACCCTTCCACTGGGCAATGGAATTTCACTGACCCGAAGCAGAGACAGTTCTGGGTTTAACCCACCCTGAGCCCACCCCACTGTGACACTGAGCTGCCCCCACCTCCTCCTTTCCATGGGAAATGGAAGGAATCGGAGCTGGCTGCTCTGCCCTGTTCAGGTAAGGATTTCTGGTGTGCAATGAGCCATTCACAGGCAATCCTGCTGGGACTGGACAGCCTGGAACAGGCCCTGCAGAGCCCTTCAGCAGAGAGCACCTGGAGCTCCTGGCTGCAGGTGGGGGAGTCTGTGTCCTCCAGTCAGTGACTGCACCATGGAGAACCTTCAGAGCTCTGGGCTGGTTGATCACAGACCCTCAGGAGAACCAGCCTGGGCTCCCAGCACCATCTCCTCTCCCCAGGCACAGCCACAGAGCCTCAGCCCACCCACCCTCCACTCTGGAGCTCCCCATTTCAGACACCACAACATTTCTGGATTGTAAAACACAGACAGATTTCACACATTGTACACAGCCTTATAAATAATCCCTGGAGTAAATCACTTCTCAGAATACCAGCCATGGATACAACTTCAACAATACAATTTATGGCTTCATTAACTCAAAAAGGTAAAACAAACTCAAAATATTGCACAGACAAGCCCAGTTCATGTGAGGTTCCACCTCCAGTGCTGTGTGTAGTCACACAGCATTTGTCATCTCAGACAGGAATAGTTTGTGGGGAAGGAGATTTAAAATTATATGGATGCCATCAGCATGCAGGGAAACGTGCAGCAGGGAGTGAGGACACTGCTGGAAAATGAAATCTGCCTTTCTCCCTTAGCAGAAAAAGGGCAGCTCCTGATTTGCAGCTCCTGTTTTACATTCATCTCAGGAAAAGAAAACTTTGGTTAGAACATAACACCTCATGTGGATTTAAGGTAAACATTGTATCACCCCTAAAAAAATGGAAATAAAAAATACAAAGTTGAGATATTTGGGATATCTCAGCAAGGGACACCGGACACAGGAGAACATGGGCATGACCACGCTCACCACACTGCAGGGCAGGACACGGACAGCAAAGCGACGCCGAGGGGCTGCCTGAAGACTGAGCTTCTTTATTTCACCAGGATCCAGGGAATCCTTCCTGGGCAGCTGGGAGTGTCCTCGGGAATGGCTTCAGTCCAGGCTCTATGTCCGGGTTGAGGGCTCCCCCGAGGGGGTTTCGATGTCCGTGTAAAACTGAGCAATTTGGTCCTGGTACTTCTGAGCCACCACCGGCCTCTTGAGCTTCATGGTGGGGCCTGTGGGGAACCAGCACAGGGTTACAGGGGAGGGCAGCACCCAGCAGGGCTGGAGGGGAGAGGCAGAACACGGGAACAGGCACCTGTTCTACATTTCTCTTTGGGTTTAATAGAATCTCCCTCCCTTCCCCCGTGAGCCGAAGCAGCGCAGCAGCAGCCAGAGGGTGCTGGCACTGCCCAGGCTCCCCAGGGAATGCTCCCGGCCCCAAGGCTGCCAGAGCTGCAGGAGCTCTCAGGGATGCTCAGGGTGGGGTTGTTGGGGTGTCTGTGCAGGGCCAGGGGCCAGGATGTTCCAGCTCAGGATGTTCCATAACTCTGCAAGAGGCACCACAGCACAAGGGTAAGTTCTGCTCCGCTGAGTGCTGCTGGGCAGAAGTGGGAATGCACCCCAGTTCATCCCAGCCCAAACTGCCACATGGAAAAGCCACAGTGAGGAAAGGCAGGGGGCAGCTCTGTGCGTTGGGAGTCATGGCTGTGTTATGTTCAATACCAGGGAAGGGGCACAGGGCAAACCCCAGACACCCCCACCACTCACCAAGCTCTCCACCAAAGAGGGAGAAGTCCTTCTCCAGCAGGACCCACTTCTGGACTTTCTGGGCATTGGACACAGCTCCCTCATTGACAGCAGAGATCCCTTTCTGGATGGCAGCATAGATGGCCTTGTCTTTGCTGCTGATGATTTCTGAGACCTTGGTGGCCTTGCTGCCCAGCTTCTGACAGAATTCCAGAGCTTCTGGAGCGAGGTCATCTCCGGGCTCACCCGTTTCTGCATCCACAACGCACTGCAGGCCAGGCCACAACAGGTAACTGAGCACTGCTGAGCACCTGGGGCCCTCTGCACCAAGGAGCCTCCAGCCCTGGACCCTGCCCTGGGGTCCCTTCCCTTCCCCACTCCAACCCCACCAGCCCCTCAGCTCTCTTCCAACCCCTGGCTGCCAATGGAAACTTGGGACAAAACACAAATAAACCCCCTCCAGGTCTCTGCCTGCTCAGGAGCCAGCAGGGTACAGAGCTCATCTGCCAAATTCCTCCTGTGCTGTCAATCACTGTCTTCCAGACCTTTTCTGGAGCACATTTTACTTCCCTACACTGTGCAGCAGCAGTTTTGGGAGTCACACACAGCACTCAGCCATGACAAGTGCAGCAGGGCCCCTCCCAGGGCCTGGCTCAGATCTCCTGCCCCAGGCCAAGGAGCAATTCCAGTCAGCACAGGCCACCACGGATGTGTCCTGGTGGAGTTTAAAGCCAGAGTCTGACAAAGAAATCCCTGACAGCTTTTTACCTCCCCGACTGCTCTGGGAGAGACTGAAACAGGTGAGGAGAGCAGAAGGGTTTTCTTTTCCAGCCTCACTTTTGGGTCTTTTCCTTCTGTTTCTTCCTGCCCTCTGTGGCACAGAAAAATCTGCCCTGAACAGCAGCAGGGCCTGATGGTCTGAGCAAGTGACATCTCTGTGCTTTCAGCTGCTCTTTGCAGCTCAGCTGCAGCCAATTGTGCTCTGGGCTCCTGCCTCCACAAGACACTAAAAATGTGTAACAGCTCTTCCTCCCTGGAATTACTGAGATTCAGCAGCACAAGTGGTGGATCCCCATCCTGTTTTCCATTACCTTTAGTGTCAGGAGCATAGAAAGGAATTTGGCTTTGTCTCCAACCAACATGGCGTTGCTGATGATGGGAACAGCATTCTTGACAGCATCCTCAATTGGAACAGGAGGAATGTTCTCACCTCCTGCAGTGATGATGAGCTCTGGAAAACAATCAAATCCTGATTAATGCTTGGAGCTTCTCCCCTTCCCACAGTCTGCAACAACTCAACTGCTCCTTTGTGTCTGCTGGATCGAACAGTGAGTCTGTGCCAGCAGAGCTGGAGAAGGCAGCACACCAGGACTGGGAAGGTCACAGGGTGACCATCCCCAAAAATGTTCCAAAATGTGGGGATGTGGCACTTGGGGGTGAGGTTTAGTGGTGGCCTTGGGGGTGCTGTACTTAATGATCTTAAAGGGCTCTTCCAGCGCCGGTGCTGATCCCATGACTGCAGCAGGGCTGGAGAGAGCAGGAGCTGTTCACACAGAGCCCAGCCAAAGCTGCCTTGGTGCTCCAGGGGTGTTTGCAGCCTGGCAATGCAGGAGAGCCCCTTGGCACAGACCCCTGGGCCTCTAAGGCTCCTAAGCTGGCACCCAAATTGTCAGAAATTGAAGTGGAAGGAGGTTCCTGTGTGCTGCAGAGTAGAGGGGACTCCCCCTGCCCAATCTCCTGTGCCTTAGAGCTGCCCTCACATCAGCACCCCTCTCTCTCTTGAGGGCTGAAGGCTTGAGGGACCTTGGCTTAGTCTGGGGTTGCTCAAACTCTGTCCCAAGAGCCACATTGCTACCAGGCACTTGCACAACAGTGTTAAGCTGCTGTTTTCCTTGGAGGTCACCCAGCAAAGCTCCTGAAACTGAGGGAGCTGCTGGTAAAACAAGCCCACAAAGCACTAACTGCACTGGTGCTGGAATCAGAGAGCTTCTCCCTCACTCTGCAAACACACCCTGGCTCCAGAGCCTGCCCCTCTCCTCCCACCACAGGGGAGGACACCCTGAAGCACATTCAAGTGACAACTCCAGGAGAAGGATTTAAATGTGCAAGTCACAACCACACAACCAGCAGAGCGGTACCAGAGGAGGTTTAAGTTGGATATTGGGAAAAATTTCTTCACTGTTCAGCAGTGGAACAGGCTGCCCAGGGCAGAGGCGGAGTCACCATCCCTGGAGGGATTTAAAAGATGGGGCAACTGGGGACATGGGTTAGTGGTGGCCTTGGCAGTGCTGAGGGAACAGTTGGCCTCCATGAGGTCTTTCCCAACATCAACAACTCACTGATTCCATAGCGCTGCACAACATCAAGGCAAAGTCAGGGGATGTGTTACCTTTAATTCTGCCTGTGATGAAGAGGAATCCGTCCTTGTCGTGCTTGCCCAGGTCCCCTGAGTGCAGCCAGCCATCCTCATCGATGGCTTCTTTGGTTTTGTCCTCCATGTTCAGGTAGCCCATGAAGACGTGCCTTCCTGAGAAGCAGATCTCCCCAATGCCATCCTTGTCTGGTTTATGGATCAGGGTGTGGCAGCCCATCAGCTCCTTCCCACAGCTGAAACAGAGCACAGAGCAAGGATTAATTTATTTTAAGCTGAATCCAAGCAGAAGTCACAGCAGCACCTCTCAAGCTGAAGGGTTTGAACAAAGCCCAGCAGCTTCTTAGCACAGCTCCAGCAAAGAGCTTCAAAGGCATCTGCTCATGTAAGGGCAGCTGCAGAAAGAGCTGTTATTGCAGAGATCAGTGCTCACACACCTGCTGGTTTGCACTCATTGTTCTCAACACCTGAGCTTTGAATGAGCAGATTTATGTCCTTGGCAGCAAACTTTCACTGTGCAGACTGAACAAGCTGTTCAAAGACACCCTGCACCCTTTAGTCATTTGCCATTAACGTGAAGAGTAGGTCGGAGTTACCAATTCTTCCTTCATCCCACCAGCCCCTCTCTTCTTCCCCAGCTCCTACAGAACCCAGACAAGGTAAATTCACACATCCCTGCTGCTGCTGCCCTTGGCAGATCTCTCCACCTGTGACATGGCTCCCCAGTGACCTTTTAGTGGCAGCAAGGCTCTGGGGATGAGCTGCACCAGGGGCAGAACCCAGGAAGGCGCTCACCTGCCGAGCCTGAAGGCGTGAGGTAGGGAGATGGTGTGAGGCCCAGAGCTCTCACTCATCCCATAGAGCTCCAGCACGGGAATGTTCAGGCTCAGAAAGAATTCCAGGGTGTCTCTGGTGATGGGAGCAGCCCCCGTGTAGCACTTGGTGCAGCGGTCCAGCCCGATGGCCTTGCGCACCTTCCTGTACACCAACTGCTGGGCCAGGCGGAAATTCACCGGCACCTCGGAGCACCTGCACCAGGAAAGGGCACACTTACAACTCCTCCCCCTTCCTCCTTTATCTTCATCCTGCTTCAGTTCATTCAATAAAATAATGGATTATTTCCCCCCTCCAGCCCTTGCTGCTCCCCCTCGGGTCCAAGTGTCACTGGTCTGTCACGTGAGATATAATCCTGGATGGAATATAATCCTGGATGGAATAAAATCCCTGATCTGACATGAAAGTTCTCCTAAAACTCATCAGCATCCCTGAAACGTAGCTCATAATTACCCATTCATCCTCTTCAGGTTGGTCTGCAGCCCCACTCCCTTGGCCCACGCCGCCACTCTCCTTCGGAGCGCTGAGGCTTTCATGCCCACTGATTTCATTTTCTCTTCCATTTTTTCCCAGACACGAGGAACTCCCAAAAAAGCAGTTGGCCTCACTTCTCTCAGGGTCTCCACCAAACTGCCCTGAAAGAAGCAGGATTTAATGCAGTTTTTAGAAGTGATTCACTGCAGACTTCAGGTCAGCACTGGTCACTAGCAAAAACTTGGGAGTCTGCCATCAGTTTTGAGTAACTGTTTGTTTTTTTGCAGCACCACCAAGAGAAGGGAACCCCTGAGGCATTCCAGTGGGAATTGGGAAGGGAGCAAGGGTCAATGCTTTCAGTGCCAGCACTGACACAAGAATCCTTTACTCAGGACTCAGATTTAGCTGGGGCCATGGTGCAATGTGGGCAGAGCAAACACAAGGCTGTTGCTCAACCAGCTCTTGATGCGGCACCAGGTGTCAGGTAAGAACTCAGCAGATCCCAGTTCTGAAGTGCTGGGTCAGCTTGTCCCAGTTTGTGACTGAGTCAGAAGGCTCCAGTCAAACCATCAGGGGCAGTTGGTCAGAGGGCAAAGTAAACCCAGTTAGGAAAGCTGACAGAATCACGAGATAACACAGCCTTGTTTCAAGCACCCACCCCAGCACAAGCAGGTGGATGAGTGTAAGTTTATTATCTTATTTTTTTACCTTCAGTGCATCTGGTTGGGCAAAGTAAACTTGCACTCCAAGGGTCATGGCTGCCCAAATATCACACATTTGTGCAGCAATGTGGCTGAGGGGCAGGTAGCTGACCACCTCCTCCTGCCTGTCGTGGGCATCGCTCAGCATGATGAAGCGCGCGGCCGCTGCCGCCGTCCACGTCAGCTGCAACAAGAACCCCCAGGGGCTTCAGAGCAGGGACAGCACAGATCACACAAGGCACAACACAGCTACAGCACCCTGGGATCTCAACAGCAGCACTCGGCTCGTTCAGCTGGAGCACAGGAGACTGAGGGGAGGCTCCTCGGGGGCTGCAGCTCCTCCCGAGGGGAGGCAGAGGGGCAGGGGCTGAGCTCTGCTCTGGGACAGGGACAGGAGCCCAGGAAGGGCTGGAGCTGGGCCAGGCCTTGGCATGGAGCTCAGGGAAAGGTTCTTCCCCCCGAGGGTGCTGGCACTGCCCAGGCTCCCCAGGGAATGGTCCCGGCCCCAAGGCTGCCAGAGCTGCAGGAGCGTTTGGACAGCGCTGCCAGGGATGCTCAGGGTGGGGTGTTGGGGTGGCTGGGCAGGGACAGGACTGGGCTGATGATCCCTGAGGGTCCCTCCCAGCTCAGGATGTTCTCCCTCAGCACCCCTGGGGCGGCACTGGGCACTCACGTTGTCGTGGCTGAGCATGACGCCCTTGGGCTGCCCCGTGGTGCCCGAGGTGTAGATGAGGGTGCAGCACTGGTTGGGTTTCTGGGACACGATGATCTCGCGGAGCCGCGAGTCCGGCACGTCCCTGCCCAGCTCCATGAACTCCCTCCACTGCAGAGAACAGAAGGGCTCAGTTCCTTTGTAAGGTATCACCCACAGGAAAAATTAACCTCTTTTCTACACAGCAAGAGAAGGAAGCTGTTCTCCCTGCCCAGACCTCTGGAAGAGGCTGTAAACCCACATTGTCACCCCACAGTGTTTTCTGGCTGACACAGGGAGAAGCAGAAAGGAGACAGACCCACCCCCAGCAGCTTTACAGCTCTGTAGCAACTCCCTGGAGTAACTGTGGGGTACAAGGTGTCTGGCAAAGGTCAGCAGCCTCCCTACAACAAGGATTATCCAGGTTGCACAACAGCAGACACCTCCTGCCCACAACAGCCAACGCAAGCTCAGGGGATCGCAGTCACAGAACCCCAGGCTGGTTTGGCTTGGAAGGGACCTTAAGGATCATCTCATTCCAAGGCCCTGCCATGGACAGGGATGTCACCCATCAGATGTTCAAGGCCCCAGGGCAGGTGACAGGTACTTGCAGCCATCAGCTGAACACAACCAGCCCTTAGAAACCATGAAGAAGCCCAGGACTCACCGAGTACAGATTTGGTCTCTTCTCTTTGATCTCCTCCCTGTACTGGACAATGCCCTTCAGATGAGGTAGTCTGTGTTCAATCTGTGTTAAGAAGGGAGATTTGTGAGAAGGAGCAAATGCTGCTTGTCCCTTTCAGACCTCTGTAACCCCCACCAAGCACGCTCCTCATATTTGCCACTTTATGTAAAGCCAAGAGAATCCCATCTGTGCTCCTGAAAGAATGGGTTTGCCTCACTAGGAACAGTCATAATTTGAGCTGGGATGGTGCCAGACAACCTAGAGGATGCTCAGTTGTTCATTCTGGCTTCTTCTATTTTAAGCCCAAGGCTTTTAAGAAGTGAAAGCACCACGTAACCTCTTGTGAGACAAGGTGCCAGTGACAGCTCACCTGGCTGGAGCAGGGAGCACACCAAGGAATTCACCTCTGCTCTCAGACCCAGCACTCCCCTCAGGTAATGCCCTCCCACACCATTTTGCCCTCCCACATCTGTCAACAGGTTGCTGTTACCCTCAGCCGTTTAAAAAACATAATTACTTCTAAGATTTTCTGCAGCTGTTTATGGTTTTCCACCACTATAATGTTGGCACTGCAGTTCTCTGCTACATAATGACAGGCCTCAGGAGAGTTTGTAGTGTAGATCCCAACAGCAAATCCCCTGGAAAAGGGAAAAAACAGAACAGAAAAGCAAAACAGAGTTAGAGGACAAGCAGAGTTGCTGGCAAAATTCAGACCATTTCAGAACAATATCCCATAAAATGACAAAAAAGAGGGGAGAGCTTAATTCCAAAAGGAAAGATTCTGTTCTGGGGCATGGGAAATGTCAAGAGTGGTGCAAGAGACCAAAATATCTCATGTGGAAGGCAGATATCACAATCCAGCCATGGGATTCTCTGGCATTTCTTTAATCACTGTGTACATAAGAATGCTTTTGGATTAACCTACTGGTCACCTTATTTTGAGAGAAGCAGAAGTATTTAATTTTTGTCTCATTAATTAATTATGAAATAGTTCAGCTCCTATCTACCTTCATTAAATCCAAATCTAAGCAATTTGGTTTGGGGTGTTCTTTGTTTGTTTTACTGGGGTTTTAATCAAAACCTGCTTCTCATGTGAATACTGCAGTCACTCTCTGCCTGCCAAAGCAAAAAGCATGGCAAGAAACAAGAGTCTTACCCTGCAAGGATAGCTCCAATGTCAGCAATGAACCACTCAGCAGAATTAAATCCCAGGATGCCCACTCCATGGAAACGCTCCAGCCCCAGCTGTAAACAAGAGATGGCATTACAGCAGCCTGCCTTCTCCTTTGGACAAAGCTCAGGGCTCATCTGCAGATCTCTGCTGTGAGCACAGCACTGAGGGAAGAGTTCATGTTCTCACACAGGGTAATTCCCACTGAAAAACTCCCCAGGAGCCAGGATGGAGCCAGTGAAAGTTTCACATCACTGTCCCACTGGAAGTGGGTAGGAAAACAGGGATTTGCTGAGGTCTGCCCTTGGAAAGACAGGCTCACTGGAATTCACTAGCAGGACTATAAACCTGCAATCCAGGGAGTTACCAGTTCCCCTTGGGCTGGGAATGAGGAGGTGAGAGGTGAAGTCAGACAACACCTCCTGGGACATTTGGCACAAGCTGGGAATGTCAGATATCAATAATGGCCAGGGCAACAAGCTCCAGTGGCAGTCACACTTGGCTATGAAATTCCAGTTCTTGGAGTCCCAGTTTTTAACTCCCTCAGCCAGACTGGTTTTGTCCCAGAGTGGAAGATCCCAAAACAGGAGTAAAACCAAGCTGGCCTTAACTTGAAGAGATAAGACTTGATCCCAACAATAAAAGCACGTGGTGCTGGTTTCTGTCTCCAGTCTCCTAATCCCAGCAGCACAAGCAAAAGGCTGGGCCACGTGGGACATTGAAGTCTGGTTTGTAAGCATCCCTTTTTTTCTTAGAAAGATGAACCTTTCCAAGCCTCTGGAGGGGCAGTGTCCAGGTTTGCCATACACCTCAAACACCTCACTTTAAATATTTCTTTACATGTTTTTTTTTTCCTTACATTTTTTTTTTCCTTACATGTTTTTTTTAAATGTGGAAGCAACTGTCAAAAAAAAAAAAAGAAATACCAAGGTGTCCATAGCATGTCCAGGTACTTCCCTGTCACTGTAAGATTCATCTGCACTGATGGAATTTGCAGATTTAAGAAAGACTTGACTGCAGCCATTCCAGCACTTAACATGAACATTAATCCAGTGAACATTAATCCACTGAACATGAATCTTGACTTTGTTTTGACACAGTGTTTCCTTTGTTTTATTTTGATACAGTGGTCGGAAGAGAGAGAACAGTTTTAAATTAAAACAAGAGAGATTTACATCAGATATTGGGCAGGAATTGTTCCCTAGGAGGGTGGGCAGGCCCTGGCACAGGGTGCCCAGAGCAGCTGGGGCTGCCCCTGGATCCCTGGCAGTGCCCAAGGCCAGGCTGGACAGGGCTTGGAGCAGCCTGGGACAGTGAAGGTGTCCCTGCCATGGCAGGGGTGGCACTGGATGAGCTTTGAGATCCCTTCTCACTCAAACCATTCTGTTTTTAGGATTCTGTGAATATGCACAAAGAGAACTCAACAAACTCTTACCTTCAGAAAGCTTTTGGCTGCTCTCCAGCACTCATCATAGTACATCTTATACGTCAGCTTTATCCACTGGCCATCTTTTTTGGATGCAAGGGCGTAATAGTCACTGTATTTGTTGACACTTTCCTGCAAGAGCTGGTGCACAGTCTTTGGGGCCTCGCTGCCAGGGCCCTGCTCTTCCATCCTCAGCCTCACCTCTCCATCACGACGTGTTGTCCACACACTGGAGCCAGGAGGGGAGGAGGCTGCTTTGAAAGGAAAGTGTTCAGCACCTTAGATTTAGAAATTTGCTGCTGCCATAGGAGCAATACAAATACAAGTCTCAAGCATATGAGAGCAAATGTTGTTACACCCCCTCCCACACCCCTTTTTCGACCCTTTCTTCATGGCAATTTCACCATGTGACCGCCAGTATTTTAGAATAGAAGCCTTTAGAGCACTTTCAAATTTTGTTAAACATTTCCCACTTGCATCCCCTCTAACCTGCTCTGCTGCCCTAAGGCTCTTATACTGGTAAGGTGAAGGTTTCCTGCATCTTATACTCTGCTATTTTAATTTTTTTTTCTTTTAAGGAGGACTGAAAGCAGGACACTGGTACCTGGCAGATGAGCACCAGGCACTCTCATTGCCTGCTTAACCCCTGAAGCACAGCTGTGCTTTAAACTCTTGAGTTCCAGACACTTCTGCACAACCCATCCTGCAACCTGAGCTGCTTCTTCTATTGTCATGGTTTGAGAAATCCCTCTCTCATTGCAATAATAATTTCAGGCACCCCACAGTCCCCAAACTTCCATTCACTCACCTTTGGGATCGAGTGAGTTCACCTGACATCTCTCCATCTTGGAATCTTCCCCTGGCTCGCTGTTGTGTGGCTCAGCAGTTCTGCAAGGCAAAAGGAGTTATCCCTGGATGAGAGCATGGAGGGCTGCCTGCCACAGGCAGGTTTGCTCCATCCCTTAATGTCACTCAGTCCTTGGATGTCAGAGTGACTCCTGATGCTCTGCAGGTGACTTTATTAATTCACTGCCCTGCCCATTATTAATTCACATAGTCCCAGCAATGGAACAGCTCCCTCCAAGTGTGCAAGCTCTGCCTGTGCTGGTGCTGAAAACGAGTGTTGTCCTAATTGCAGCTTTCATTGCAGACAAGCTGCAGAAGAATGCATACACATCATCCTAAAACAACCATTCTTAAAAGCTGCTCCAGGTGCTTGAAACAAAGAGTCTGCAGCTGGGAGGAGGAGGAGAAGGGGGGCAGGAAGGGACACTTGGATCTGGAACTCATCTCCTGTTTGCAATATGTGAGTCCAACAACAGGGGATGCCCTGGGGACACTCTGGAGTCACCCCATGGGGAAACCCACGGAGATTTCCTGCAAAGGAGCAGGAAATTGATTTAACAGGAAATATTGTTTTCAGGTATTCCTATTAAAACCAGGGCTCCTACCAGATGCTTGGGAAGAAACAGAAACAGGCTCATCCCATGCGCTTCAGCCAGGCTCCTCCCAGCTGAGTTGTCCTTTCACTTTCAGCCCTGCAGGAGCTGGTGAAGCACCACCTGCCTGCTTGCAAAACTGTTCTTACTCCATCCCTTTCCAAACTGGACTGTCTCACAGCCCTAATGAGGAGGGTAAGGGATAATCAAGGCTAATGTCCCACTTGAGAGCAGGAGCTGGAAGGCAGACCCAGTGAGATTTGGGAATCCCACCCTCCAAGCAGGCAGCTGCTGCTTTGTTCCCTGCCCTGGGTAATGCCCCGCCAGGACCATTGATGTCCGAGTTTTATCTGATTTAAGGTTACACTGCAGAGACCCAAACTTTCCATCCTGCCTTGCCCTACCGGGCCCTTTGTCTCAGCCCATCACTCAGGTGTTGCTCCTCCAGGCCGGTGTTTTCCCTTCTCAGCAGCAACAGCTGCAGCACCAACCCCAGGCTCTTCCAGAAGAGTCCTGACATCACAATAACCCCAGCACTGCAGGGGCAGCTCTGGGCAGGAAGGAGCCCTGACTCTGCCCATCACAGTCACACTCACACAGGTGAGAGCTCCTCTGGGCCCACACAAACTCCTCAGCCCAAGCCAGGCAGGGCTCCCACCAAGTCCCACCTTTTACTTCCTTTCTACCAGGCCAGAGACAAGACAACCAGCACAGGCACTGTGTGAATTTAAGGGCAAGGGGGAAATCTCTTCCCTCCAATCTACATTTATTCTGAATTTCTAGGGAGCACACAACTATGACTGCTTTGGGCATATGAGGAGGTTTAAGGCCCAGGGAAGATCTGACATGGCTGATCACATGTCCCATTCTAAAGCAGAACTGCTTCTCTGAACTAATCTGCAAGCCAGCAACCAGGGCTGAGTAAATAATTTCTTTATTTCCCCCAAGGGGATTATGAGATGTTCCCATCTCCGTGCTCCCTCCTCATTATTGAGAACATTTTTCAGCACAAATTAATCCTCAGTTGCAATAGTTCTGCACCATTTCTCCACCAGCTTTTATGATCAAAGCATGCAAATGACCCAGTAACATGAGCAGAAAAGCCCCGGCTATTTCCCTCACAGTCAATCAAATCATCTTTTTCTCCCCCTTACAACATGTAGTTCAATGCAGCCCCAAAAAATTTAGGTAAAGAGGTTTTAGTCAGCTAGATCCCATTATGCTGTCATGAGATATAGACCCTAATCTGGTCTTTAGTCTGTAAATATGAGCAGCCTCTTGCCAGCAGGAGTTTGAGATCAGTGTAGGTACTGCACAGGAACTGTTCTCTGCAGAGGCAGGGCTCTTCCAAAATAATTTTAATTAATCGAAGTAAGCATGGTAGAATACAAACTATATATACAGGTCACAACAGGGTAAATAAAATCCTAAATAGACAAATAAATCCTAAAAAAAACCCTAAATTAGACCAACCTGGGTGAAGAGTTGAGCAGCACATCTTCCCGTGCCCCCTCACAGCTCCCTTGAAGAGCCGAATTGCAATAAGCCACGGAGACTGGTTCTGCAAGTGCCATCCTGGCGTCTGACTCACACAGCACTGTCCCTGCGAAAACAGGTTGGAAAATTTAAAATACAGCCACACGTCACAGCAAAGCAGCTCCACTGACGTGAGCGAGGCAACCCCAAAGAGGCACAACGCGAGCCTGCTGCATTTGCACCAAATAACAGGAAATTCTGACAGTGGGCATTGCAAAACCCCACAGCAGAACCAGACACCCCCAGCTCCCCAGCAGCGCCACGAGCCAAACTATTTCAATTCCACGCTCCCTTTGCCCCAGATGCTGTCCCAAAAGCTCGGCTCGCAGAACCCCCCCGATCCCTGCAGCCTCACCGCGCATCGCCGGTCCCGCAGCCTCCCCTCCGCAGCCGCTCCGCACCGGCGCCGAGCCCGACGTGTAATATCCTTTATTTTTAAACTAGCGCCCAGGAGGCAGATCTGGCGCATCTTATGTCATGTGCTGCTGCCTCGCAATTGGAAGCGGCTCGTCACCCCACACCGCCGCCTCTTAAGGAGGCTCTGGCCCCACGCCTGCCCGCCAGCCTCGGCACACCGGGGATTTCGGGTCTCTCTGGGGGGACACAGCCCTGGGACACCTCACATCTAGCCTGTTCGCATCAAAATAAGCGTTTTGCAGCTGGATTTGGGTTTTTTGTTGTTGTTTTTTGGTAGGTTTTGTTTTGGTTTTTGTTTGTCTGTTTGTTTTTTGGGGTTTTTTTTGGTGGCTCCCACGCTGCTTTCAGCACTTTGTCTTGGGCGATTTCATCACCTAAACGAAGTGTTTCCTAAACGCTGATTTTATTTAAGGTTTACACTCAGCCTTTGATGCTTATGAGTCGCCAGGCTGAGCTTTAATTGTTTCAAGGGATTTCAAACTGATTGGAGATGAATCCCCATTATCCTTGATCTCTCCAAGAAGTGGATTTTAGGCTGCTATTTTGTACCTGCATTAGACAGACACACTTAAATCGTGTGATGCAAGGGGCATGTTCGCCTCCATGAGGAACAGGAAAGTCTTTTTATGAAAAAGTCTTTTATGTCATAAATCCGACCCAGCACGCTGCAGCCTCCTGCCTCTGCCGGGAGGGGAAAGCCACGCCAGGCACAGCCAAGGGACGTCCCCCTTTCCGCTTACTCATCTGCACAAGGACACGTTGCTGCTCACGCCACGCTCTGCTACAGCCTGCGAGTCACCCCGCCAGAAATAGTTTAATTCACGAGCAGTGAGAGGGGGATGTCTGCAAAACACCCAGCTCTGAAGCGCACGGATAACTGGCAGGCGCTGCCGCACACCCGTCGTGGGCTGCAACACCAGAGGGGTTTATTGGCAGTGGGAGAAGATGGTGCTGGAGCTGCAGCCCCGTGCTCGGAGCAGCCGCTCAGAGCTGCCCGGCCCGGAGCTGCTCCCCCCGGCCCGGCCCGGAGCTGCTCCCCTCGCCCAACCCGGAGCTGCTCCCCCCGGCCCGGCCCGGAGCTGCTCTCCCCGGCCCGGCCCGGAGCTGCTCCCCCCGGCCCGGCCCGGCCCGGAGCTGCTCCCCTCGCTCAGCCTGGAGCTGCTCCCCCTCGCTCAGCCCGGAGCTGTTCCCCCCGGCCCGGCCCTGCTCCCCCTCGCTCAGCCCGGAGCTGCTCCCCCTCGCTCAGCCCGGAGCTGCTCCCCCTCGCTCAGCCCGGAGCTGCTCCCCTCGCTCAGCCCGGAGCTGCTCCCCCTCGCTCAGCCCGGAGCTGCTCCCCTCGCTCAGCCCGGAGCTGCTTCCCCTCGCTCAGCCCGGAGCTGCTCCCCCTCGCTCAGCCCAGAGCTGCTCCCCCCGGCCCGGCCCGGCCCTGCTCCCCCTCGCTCAGCCCGGAGCTGCTCCCCCTCGCTCAGCCCGGAGCTGCTCCCCCCGGCCCGGCCCGGAGCTGCTCCCCCCGGCCCGGCCCAAACCCACCCTCAGTGCCCCCCGAGCTGTCCCCACGGCCTCTCTTGCTCAAAGGAAAAGCCGATCAGAGGCCAGGAGGGACGGATGGCAGCAGCTGCCATCACTCCCGACCCCCTTTCGCCATGCTGCTCCCACTTTCCTTCCCAGCAGCCCACAACGAGAGGTTCAGGGCATCCCTGAGGGAGGCTTTGGCCTCTGCAGTAATTACAGCATTTCTCTTGCCAACTGTGAATTAGTGCAGCAATGAAGTTTCAAGGGAAAGGGTGAGGTGTCCTCACTCCTGCTGTCAGGGAATCATGGCATCCCAGAATGGTTGGAAGGGACCCCAAAGCCCATCCAGTGCCAGCCCTGCCATGGGCAGGGACACCTTCCACTGTCCCAGGCTGCTCCAAGCCCTGTCCAGCCTGGCCTTGGGCACTGCCAGGGATCCAGGGGCAGCCCCAGCTGCTCTGGGCACCCTGTGCCAGGGCCTCAGCACCCTCACAGGGAAGTACTTCCTACTAATACCTGATCTGTCCCTGCCCTCTGGCAGTGGGAAGCCATTCCCCAGTGTCCTGGCACTCCAGCCCTTTCAAATAGTCTCTCTGTCTCTCATTTTCTTGCAGGCTCCCTTCAGCTCCTGGAATGCCACAATAAGGTCACCCCAAAGCTTGAACAATCCCAGTTCTCTCACCCTTCCCTCACAGCAGAGGTGTTCCATCCCTCTCGGGTTCATTTCCATGGTAGGTTTTCTGCATCACCTTCAGGCACCCAAGAGGGAAGAGCTCTTCCCAGTGGAGCCCACCGCTGAGTTCTGCTCTCACTGTGCACAACCCGGGGCACACTCACACCATGAACTGAACTGCAATCTGGCTGTGCAGCTTCCCAAACCAGACATGCATTTTATCCAACAAATTCTGGTTAGAAGCAAACATTTCCCAGCATATGGAGACGCTCCCTAGCTTTGCTCAGCACCGCAGCTCGGGCCTTCCTCCCTGATGCTGGGTTACCAACACAGCCACTGGTAAACACACTCCAGGGTTAGGAGGGGCTGATCTTTAAGGTCATTTCCAACCCCAACCATTCCATTGTTCACCAGAGCCAGGTGTAACTCCTGGATACCAAATGCTCTCACCCCACGCTGTTCCCAGAGGAATCAGCACACCATAACGTACCAGTGTTCAGGAACATGGAGGACACACTCCAAACAAAAAACCTGCGGGAAGAAACCTCCCTTTTAATTAAGTCTGTCTGACATCTTAAATCATTTAAATAAAAACGCATTCTGCTTTGAGGGAGGAGCGTGACCCAGAAGAACTGGAAATGGAGTGTTTCTTTGGAACCACTTCACTGACAAACCAAAATAAAGGTCTGAGGAAGTGCAAACTACTGACTGTGAAGGGGGTAAGAGTGGAGTTTCCATTTCCAACAGGCTTTGGACACACCTTTACCTAAAACACACACAGAGCTTCAACAACACCAATTCAAATTCAAATTACCGAGCACGTTATCAACCACTTGACATTTTCCAGCACGGCCACACTCGGCTTCCTGCGGCGGATTTCTTTTAAGCGGCAAAGGCACCACATCCGCTCTGCTCTTGTCCAGAGCAGCTCCAGGCAATTGCCACGTCACCATCAAAACCGAAACTTGGGGTTTTTTTGTTCCTTTAAAGAGTCACTAAGTGAGGAAACAAAAGCTGAGCAACCCATTCCTCTTCCTCCTAGATAAACTGAGATTTTAGGAGAGGCGGTGATAAAAGCTTCCTGAGCACTAAAGGTTTTGTCACTGACCACCGGCCCTGGGTTACCCCATGCCCTCCTGATACTGGAGTGGAGAAAACAGGAGGAAAAGTAACTTCAGCCTCTGTTAGGATGATGAGTGACTGTCGCGACTGCAGACAGGCACCTGCCTCCACCGCAGCACCTTCAGAGCTGAGTTTTGGCCGCACAAAGCTGCCCACGGACCATCGCTTGGTCAGCAGACAGCCACAGAACTCTCCACTGCAGGCTCGTTGCTTCTCCAGGTGTCCTGGGGTGACAGGACATTTTCATGCTTTGTATCCCAATCGTGTATTCCTGTTCCCATGCTCTCAGTTTGTTTTGTCTATAGCCGTGTCCCTCCCCCGGCTGCTTGCTATGGCTTGCTGCTGCTAGCTTTAGGCCTGCTTCACTTGCTCTGCTCGCTTGCTTTTTTTTTCTTTGCTTGCCTTATTTTGCCATTTTTCTATTTTTGTTTTTCCCTTCCTTCCTCCCTTTCCCTGAAGACATCGGACCTGCTTCGGACCTTGATTCGGGAACGTCAAGGAACACTCCGGGCACCGGGGTGTTTCTTTCAGGTGAATTCCCCAGCAGTGGGACTCGCCGGGAGGCTGCGCCGAGCTCCTCTTCCCTGAACTGCTGCTTCACCACACATCTGCACGGCGGGGAAAGGCCCCCACGCCCAGCAGGAAAGCTCGGGGCTGTATTTTCTGTGTTCCTGTATCCCTATAAAACTCCTATATTTTCTGTATTCCTGTGTTCCTGGCTCCCACACATGGCTTTGTGTCCCCTGGGAGCACAGCGGGGCTGGGAGCCGGCACAGAAGCGTCCCGAGCACTGGGGTCGCTCAGAGCACCCCCAAAATCTCAGGTCACCTGTCGGAGCATCCCCGATCTCTCGGGTCACCTCACAGAGCCTTCTCAATACTCAGGTCACCTCGTGGAGCATCCCAAAGTCAACTCTCGGAGCATCCCCGATCCCTCAGGTCACTTCATAGAGCTTTCCCACCTCTCAGGACATCTCCTTGTGGAGCATCCCAAACTCTCAGGTCACCTCACAGAGCATTCCCACCTCTCAGGACATCTCAGAGCATTCCCAAACTCTCAGGTCCCCTCACAGAGCATTCCCACCTCTCAGGACATCTCCTCGTGGAGCATCCCAAACTCTCAGGTCCCCTCACAGAGCATTCCCAAACTCTCAGGTCCCCTCACAGAGCATTCCCACCTCTCAGGACATCTCAGAGCATTCCCAAACTCTCAGGTCCCCTCACAGAGCATTCCCAAACTCTCAGGTCCCCTCACAGAGCATTCCCACCTCTCAGGACATCTCAGAGCATTCCCAAACTCTCAGGTCCCCTCACAGAGCATTCCCAAACTCTCAGGTCCCCTCACAGAGCATTCCCACCTCTCAGGACATCTCAGAGCATTCCCAAACTCTCAGGTCCCCTCACAGAGCATTCCCAAACTCTCAGGTCCCCTCACAGAGCATTCCCACCTCTCAGGACATCTCAGAGCATTCCCAAACTCTCAGGTCCCCTCAGAAGATCCCAAGTTCTCAGGACACCTCACGGTCCCTCACGATGGGCTCCTGGACAGCACAGGGGAAGGGACATCCCTTCTCCTCAGACCACCTCCTGCCCTGACCGGCGGCTGGGAGAAACTCCCCCTCCAACCCACCCTGTGTCCACTTAACCAAAACCGCCAAGAATTTCCCCCCCCCGCGCTGTCCGCACGCCCACCCACAAACGGGACACCACCACCAGAAGCATCTGCCGGGATGGCGAGCCCCCACGCACCAGGAGCGGCTGGGGACACCCAGGGGGGCTGTGTGGAGCTGGGAGCCCCGGTCTCTCCCTCAGCCCCGCCGGGGTCGGGCTTTGGGACCGCGCGTTACCTCCGGGCGCGGCGGGAGCGCGCGCGGCCCCTCAGCAGCTCCCGCGCGCCGCCGGGCGGGGCCTTTAACAGCGCTCGCGCGGGGGGGGGCGTGGCCAGATCACCTTTTCTCCGCCCACTCCGTCCTTTTGAAACACCCCATTGGGCAACGCGGTGGTGGGCAGAGAAGAAGCCATGCCCCCTGCGCTGGGGAGAGACGCATCGCCGCGCGATTGGAGGAGGCGGCTGTCAATAATGGCTAGGCCACGCCCCTTCCCTAGCGCGGGTTACCCGCGGTCAATGCCCGGCGCGGTGTCCGGGACACCGGGACTGGGCTGTTCCCAAAACCGGGACTGAGATGTTCCCAAAACCGGGACTGAGATGTTCCCAAAACCGGGACTGGGCGGTTCCCAACACCGGGACTGGGCTGTTCCCAAAACCGGGACTGAGCTGTTCCCAATACCGGGACTGAGCTGTTCCCAATACCGGGACTGGGCGGTTCCCAGCACCGGGACTGAGATGTTCCCAACACCGGGACTGAGCTGTTCCCAAAACCGGGACTGGGCTGTTCCCGACACCGGGCCTGGGCTGTTCCCGACACCGGGACTGGGCGGTTCCCAGCACCGGGACTGAGATGTTCCCAACACCGGGACTGGGCTGTTCCCAAAACCGGGACTGAGCTGTTCCCGACACCGGGCCTGGGCTGTTCCCGACACCGGGACTGGGCGGTTCCCAGCACCGGGACTGAGATGTTCCCAACACCGGGACTGGGCTGTTCCCAAAACCGGGACTGAGCTGTTCCCAAAACCGGGACTGGGCTGTTCCCAACACCGGGACTGGGCTGTTCCCAACACCGGGACTGGGCTGTTCCCAAAACCGGGACTGAGCTGTTCAGGACACCGGGACTGAGCTGTTCCCAACACCGGGACTGGGCTGTTCCCAAAACCGGGACTGAGCTGTTCCCAAAACCGGGACTGGGCTGTTCCGGACACCGGGACTGAGCTGTGTCCCACACCGGGACTGGGCGGTCCCCAAAACCGGGACTGAGATGTTCCCAACACCGGGACTGGGCTGTTCCGGACACCGGGACTGGGCTGTTCCCCACACCGGGACTGGGCTGTTCCCAAAACCGGGACTGAGCTGTTCCCAATACCGGGACTGGGCTGTTCCCAAAACCGGGACTGAGCTGTTCAGGACACCGGGACTGAGCTGTTCCCAACACCGGGACTGGGCGGTTCCCAACACCGGGACTGAGCTGTTCAGGACACCGGGACTGAGCTGTTCCCAACACCGGGACTGGGCGGTTCCCAACACCGGGACTGGGCTGTTTCCGACACCAGGACTGGGCGGTTCCCAACACCGGGACTGAGCTGTTCCCAACACCGGGACTGGGCGGTTCCCGACACCGGGACTGAGCTGTTCCGGACACCGGGACTGGGCTGTTCCCAACACCGGGACTGAGCTGTTCCCAACACCGGGACTGGGCGGTTCCCAACACCGGGACTGAGCTGTTCCGGACACCGGGACTGGGCTGTGTCCCACACCGGGACTGGGCTATTCCAGACACCGGGACTGGGCTGTGCTGGACACTGGGACTGGGCTGTTCCGGACACCGGGACTGGGCTGTTCCCAACACCGGGACTGGGCTGTTCCCAACACCGGGACTGGGCTGTTCCCAGCACCGGGACTGAGCTGTTCCCAAAACCGGGACTGGGCTGTTCCCAACACCAGGACTGAGCTGTTCCCAACACCGGGACTGGGCTGTTCCCAACACCTGGAACACCTGGAGTGCTGTGGTGGTGCAGGCTGACCCAGGAGAAGTTTTGGGGGAAGGGAGGGAAATGGTCTGAATCCTTCTGAAAGCTGCTTTTTCCCTAAAAGAAAGTAAGGTTAACGGCAAGATTCAATAGGACAAGAGGAAACGGCCTCAAGTTGCACCAGGGGAGGTTTATGTTGGACATCTGGGAAAAATTCTTCATGGAAAAGGTTGTAAATCATTGGAACGGGCGGTGCAGGGCAGTGGTGGAGTCACAATCCCTGGAAAAATTAAAAAAACACATGGATGTGCCACTTGGGAACATGGTTTAGTGGTGACCACAGGTTGAGAGTTGGATTTGATGGTCTTAGAGATCCTTTCCAGCCTTAATGATTCTGTGAAAAAGATTTTCAAGTAGAGCCTTGAGCAACAACAACCCTTTGACCAAATGAAACAGGAGATGAAGAATCATGAACAATCTCTTGAGCCATTCTGGACATGGCAAGATGTGAAATGTGCTCCAACCACAGCTGGGGGGGAACAATCCAACGTGGAGCAGAAATCTCCAGGGAAGATTCAAAGTGGGCTTTTAGATTTAGGGATCCAGGGAGGAGCAGTGTGGGGCTGGCAGAGCACAGCCCTGAACAAACCAGCCCCATTCTGTTTTCACAGAATTCACAGGATCACCGCGTTGGAAGAGACCTCCAAGATCATCGAGTCCAACCCAGCCCCAACAGCTCAACTCAACCCTGGCACCCAGTGCCAATCCAGGCTTTGTTAAACTCACCCAGGGATGGCGACTCCACGACCTCCCCTGTTCTGCAGGGCATTGCAGAACTTTATCACCTTTTCCATGAAAAACTGAAATAATGATCATTTTTTCTTAATATCCAACCTATATTTTTTCCTAATACCCAACCTAATATCCTAATTAGGTTTTTCCTAACATCCTACCTATAGGGTAGGATCTCACCGACTTCCTAATATCCAACCTATATTTTTTTCCTAATATCCAACCTAAATTTTTTTTCCTAATATCCAACCTATATTTTTTTCCTAATATCCAACCTATATTTTTTTCCTAATATCCAACCTATATTTTTTTCTTAATATCCAACCTATATTTTCCTTGGCACAGCTTGAGACTGTGTGTCCTCTGATTCTGTCAGTGCTGCCTGGAGAAAGAGCCCAACCCCACCTGACCACAGCCACCTTTCAGGGAGTTGTAGAGTGATAAGGTCACCCCTGAGTCTCCTTTTCTTCAGGCTACACACCCCCAGCTCCCTCAGTTGTTCCTCACAGGGGTTTATGCTCCAAGCAGCTTGTTTTCCAACCAGCACAAGCCAAGGGCACAGCTAAGCAGCATCACCAGCACAAGTTCTGGCCATGATGTCCAGGCCCCCTTCATTATCAGAACCTGTGGTCTGGTGGCAGCTCCACCATCTCCTGCGCTCCCCGGGTCTTGCTGCAGTCCAACAAGGCATATTGATTTATTTATTACTGTATTTTTAAGGGTTACGATCAGGTGGATCCGTGTAACTGTTCTCAATTTTTCCTGGCTGATAAAGCTGCAGAAAAGCCAGGATTTTGTTTATCCTGTTAGGAAAACAGCTGTAGCTGTGAAATGAATTATTCCTGCTATTTTCCTGGTGCAGACCAAGAATTCCAAGCCATTGTTTTTTTTTCCCTGTGAATTCTTCTCTGCCTCCTCCCACTAGACATTCCCCACTCACAGAGGGAGGGGAGGGTTTGGTTCACACCACTCAAGCTGATGAGCAAACCTAAGGAATATGTAATTAGGGCAGCTCCTGCCAGAAGGCCAGGCTGCAGCTGGAGCAGCAGCAGGGCCAGGGGACAGAGCAGTGCTGGGGATATTGCAGCTGTAAAACAGCACCAGCAGAGCAGGACAGCAGGGCCAGGGCAGCCTCGGGAGCCCTGAGCTGTCCTCTGGCCCAGGCACCTCCAGTTCTTGCTGTGTTGGTTCTCCTGCACTCTGAGCCTTCCCTTGCAGCTCCTCCACGTTCCCACCTCTCCCCAGCTCTCTCACCTCTCTGCAGCCCCTCCAAGGTGGCTCCGTTCTCACTCAGATGGCAAATTTATTTTGAAAAGCAAGATAAAACAGCAGCCTGGAAGTTGGTGAGATCTGTAAAATTCAGATTCCTGACCCTCATACTCCAGCCTGCCCTGGTCCTCAGCCAGGACCTGCTGTGCTGACAAGGGGAATGCAATTCCCAGTGAACCAAGGAGAGCTCCAGGGGCACAGCCCAAAGGTTAACTCAAGTGGCAGGAGTCACCAGATCTATTTTTGGCCATACCCTGAGCCCACAGATTACCTCTGGTGAGCTGTTTTTTATGTGCTGCCCGTGTCCTTGTCCATCAAACCGAGGTTGCATCACTCCCAAGGTAAATCCTGTGGTGTTTGCTGAGCCCCTGCTGGTTCTGGGGCCAAAGGGGACCACGCTGGTGGTGAAGAGCAGAGACGGGCACAGGTGGTCCTCGGGCACCCCTGCCCCAGGCAGGAGAGGGGCTGATAGCTCAGAGTTATTATTGATTGGTGATAACACAGCACAGCCCTTTATAAACAAGCAGGGAGCCGTTGAGCTTGGAATAGCAAATGCACCAGAGTGGCCTCTGGTCAAACAGCTCCTTTGCTGGTTCTGTGTTTGCCGGGATTAACTCCTGTGGAGCCACAGGGCTCTCGTTTCCTGGGGCACCAGGAGCAGGGTGGCCCTGGCAGCTCCAGGAAGGGGAAGGAACCAGGACCAGGGCAGGCTGGGGGTGAGCCAGTGGAGAGAAACTCTGCAGAGAAACACCTGGGAGGGAATTACAAGCCTGGAGGGACAGTAGGACCCTGGGGGCATTGGGAAGAGTGTGGCCAGTAGGGCAGGAGTGATCCTGCCCCGTGGTCCTAGTGAGGCACATCTGGAGCCATGTCCAGTGTCCAGTCCTGGCTCCACGGTTCAAGAAGGACAAGGAGCTACTGGAGAGGATCCAGTGAAAGCCACAAAGATGATGAGGAGTCTGGAGCATCTCTGTGATGAGGAGAAACTGTGGGAGCTGGGCCTGGTTAGTGCAGAGAAGAGAGGGCTGAGAGAGAATTCACAGAATTCACAGAATTCACAGAATTCACAGAATTCACAGAATTCACAAAATCACTGGGTTGGAAGAGACCTCCAAGATCATCGAGTCCAACCCAGCCCCAACAGCTCAACTCAACCCTGGCACCCAGTGCCAATCCAGGCTTTGTTTAAACACACCCAGGGATGGTGACTCCACCACCTCCCCGGGCAGCCATTCCAGAACTTTATCACCTTTTCTGGAAAAAACTTTTTCCCTAATATCCAACCTGTATTTCCCTTGGGGCAGCTTGAGAGGATCCCATCAATGCTATGTAAATATATAAATTTCTCCAAGGGGTGTCCAGAGGATGGTGCCAATACTCAGTGATGACCAGTGACAGGATGAGGAGTAATGGGCACAAACAAAAACACAAGAGAAACCCCTCAACGTGATGAAAAACTTCTTTACATTGAGGGTGACCGAGCTGCCCACGGAGGATGTGGAGTCTCCCTCTCTGGAGACATCCCAAACCCACCTGGATGTGTTCCTGTGTCACCTCCAGGTCATTTGGAGTGATGTGGTATTTATGGGATATGGGTTTGTCTCCAGAAAGTAATGTTAACTTGAATGAAAATGTGTAGAAAAAGTAGACTGAAATGTAAGGAGTGCAACAGGGTGGAGGTAAGATAGGAAACAGTTTATTGTACAGACCTATAGCTGCACTTATCTCTGTCTCTTGCCTATCTGTATTATTTTCTTTTCCTGCTTTGGTGAAAAAATGCTGCAAAATAATAGACTATCTCATTAAATCCTATGTCATGTATCCCTCATGCAATGCAAAACTTAAACTATGGCAATAGAGTGGAGTATTTAATTATCTCCATGCACCTAAATAAGACATTACAAAAACTAATTTCTTTCCTTATTATGTTATATGGGGTTGAATCTGAATTTATTACCTAAAAGCACTTAATTAAAAGTCCAATGTCTTTCTTTCCCAGCTGACCTTGCCTTGGCTGGATTGTCATTCCTTGTGACACAAGATCAGGAGAGAGGAGGTGGCTGCAGGTTCAGCAGGCTTGAGCTCCGCTGCTAACACAGGCTGGACCTCAAGGGGAGGACCAAAACCTCCAACATTTTGTTCCTGTTGGGAAATCTGTGGTGAGCACACACACAAAGCCTTCAGCTCATGATCCTGGGTGAGTTACAGCAGTGACTGGGCTGTCTGTGCTGGGATGTTACAGATTTTTACCTCTGTGATTGAAGTCACTTTTTCCAAAGTGCATTCACACTCCTGGAGGGGTTTAAAGGATGTGGAGATGTGGCACTTAGGGACGTGGTTTAGTGGGGGGCTGGCAGTGTTAGATTATTTGCTTTGGTGATTTTAAGGGTCTTTTCTAACTTAAATAATTCCATGATGCCTTCATGTTTCTGCCTCACCTTGACATTTCCAGGTATTTCACATGACTAAGGCAGAGGGAGATGCCAGCAGGGACAGAGCTGTCCCTACAAGAGAAGTGCTGGATTATGCTCTTTTCTGACTTAGAGATGGGGTAACTGAGAGGTGTTTTAAAAAAATTTTATTCCATTTTCAGTCTTATGTGGAGGGTGAAACAACATAGATATTATAATTCACGCTATATTTTATATATATATTCACACACATATTATAATTCAGAATTTCTAATTCTATTTCTCTCTCAACAATGCTTGTCTCATTCTATTGCATTTCTAAGTTACCATTTCTTATCTCAAAGTTTGCATACAAATACATACTATGTAAACCTTCTATTAAGCTTTAAAAATTCTCTACAAATTCATTTCCCACAAAGAAGAACATCAGGATAAGAGCAAATGCCCAGGATAAATTCAGACTGGGGCTGTGGGATTCCAGATTTGTGCATGTCACACCACATCACTGAGGGTAGGAACTCTGGTGCAGGTTTGGTAGTGAGACACGGGCTGGCCGCTGCTTCTTCTTTCCCTCAGCCACAGATTTCCTGTGCCCTACAGAACATCACCCCAGTGAAATTTCCATTTGCAGGTTCTTTCCTTTCCTACCTCGAGCAAAGCATCGTCTCTTCGTGCAGCTCTGGACACAGAGAGTGGAAATTTCTTCTTCAGCGGAACAGAACAAGCCCTGTCTGCCCTTCTGAATTACCCAACACAGCTTACATAATTTTCACTTCTGTCACCAGCCCTGGCACTGGATCTGGGAGCTATTCTGGGCTAGGACTCCTCTGATTACACTCCCAAATTCCCAGCTCCACAGTCGCTGGTGGCAAGTGACTCAACCCAAGCTGTTGCACCTCAGGACGTTGACTTGGAAGATAACAGGGCGTGGGGGGGCAATAAAATATTTCAGCAATTTCCACTTGCAGCTGGACACGAGGAGAAGACAGATGTGATGAGGAAAGAGGCTGGAAACCACGTGGTCACAGGAAGGCAGACAGAAGTCTCTTTATACCTGAGTCATTTCCAGGCTTAAACTGCTCATGGTGACTTTCCCATCAAGGACTTGCAACATCTTTTCTGGTCATGTGAAAGGGTCTACAGCAAATAGGTGTGGGAAATACTGGAAAAACCCAAAAAAAACCACAGCCCCAAAGCACCCAAACACAACAAAAAGACACACACACTAAAATCCCCACCAAATTATGCTCTAGATTAATATCCAACTCCCAACTGTCATAAATCAACAAAGCCAAGGACTCATCACCAGGACACGGCAGCTGATAAGTGACCTTTATCTACCTCTATGATCAAATGACTCTTCTGCAATTCTCATAAATAAAACAGGGCAAAAAACTATTTACCCTGGCCTGTCGTGGGCATAAACTAATTTTTAATATTTTTTTAAAAACTCATTAGAAACTGCACACACATGGATTTTGAAACAACACAGAGCGAGCAAAGGCTGTTTATGCAATATGCAAAGTGTAGTGTGTGGAATACATATTTATAAAGTCTGAAAAGCAGTGGAGAATTAGGATTTCTTGGCTGTATAATGATTTAGTTTGATGTTAGATATCACCTCACTTCAGAGGCCATGCCTATATCCTCTGAACATTAAACTTAAACCCAAACTGCAACACTATCTATGCCCATAGGTAATCCCAGTTTTGGAAAAGAATTTGCTGGAAAGCCATTTGCTCTAAAATGGGGTGGATACAGAAGCTGCATGGAGAAAAAAAAATCCAATTGCACCTCCAGAACTTGAGTAAAAATGGATTTCTGTCTTTTCTCTCGCTGCTGGAGGCTGAGAGCAATGGGCTGCTCCCCCCTGCCCAAGCCAAGGGGCTTTGTGGCAGTGGTGTGACAATGTTTGCCAGGCAGAACCAGGCTGTGCCCTGGCTGCCCTCCCCTCTGAAGCTTTTCATGAAGGGATGGGACCACAGTGGGGCTAAAAATGATTTATTGTTCAAATAAACATCAGTCTCAGAGGCTGTGAGATTTTAAAGGAGCAAGGAGTTGGCCATAGCTCAAAATGGTCACAAGTTCTTTGTTACAAGACAATATATAATGTTTTAATCCAATGCACAGTTGCCACAAAGTTTTTATTTTTAAAAAATAGGGTTTTTTTGCTTTTCTAACCTATCACCTTTACTTTCTTCTACTGCACTGTGGATACTTTTATCCAATGGGCTTTTATCACACATACACACATAAGCTTCTATTAAAACTTCTAAACTCTTAGCTACTCTATACAATTACAGCCCTACATTATAAACCCTTCACCATCTTATCAATACAGTTTCCTACATTACAAACCATTCACCATCTTATCAATACAGTTTCTCACTTACTTAAGGCATATTCATACTTACAACTGTAGGAACATAAGTTTATGATTTTTCTGCTTAATATCTGTGTATTGTATTTTTACATCAATCCAAGCTTCTTCCAAGGCTGCAGATCAAACCCTGCCGTGTCTGTGGAAGTTTCTATCTTTGCATTTCCCATGTGAAGCTGTGTTGTAACAGGAAAGGGATTGATGTGTACCCGGAGACAGTGACATGGAAACCAGCCCTGTCCCTTGGTGACACAGGCCAGGTGCCACTCCAGGAGCCAGGGGACAGCACAAGCTGACAACTTTCTGCTGATGGCTGATTGTTGGAGCCCTGGCTGCTAAGAATTTCAGACTTTCTGTGCTGACAGGCACTGACCCCCAAGAGAACACTGCATGTGACCTGAGGCCAATAACCAATCACCCATGGCCTGCAATGAGGACTTTTCTGTCCAAGTACAAAATACCACCCAAACCCATGAAGAAGAAGGTGAAGGAGAAGGAGGAGAAGGAGGAGAAGGAGGAGAAGGAGGAGAAGAAGAAGAAGAAGAAGAAGAAGAAGAAGAAGAAGAAGAAGAAGAAGAAGAAGAAGAAGAAGAAGAAGAAGAAGAAGAAATAGAAGAAGAAGAAATAGAAGAAGAAGAAATAGAAGGTGAAGGAGGAGAAGAAGAAGGTGAAGAAAGAGAAGAAGAAGAAGGACCAGCCTCCACCCTAAAACCTCCATCTTGCTTTATATATATTACTGTATTCTAAAACCTTCAACTCTAAGTTTTCCACCCTGTGACACTCCACACTTCTATTCAAACTCCACACCCACAATCCCAGTTCTGTCATTCCATTTTGGAAGCCTTCTCCACAGCCTCAAATGCAGTGTTCTCCTGGGGGTCAGTGCCTGTCAGCACAGAAAGTCTGGAATTCTCAGGGACCAGGGTTCCAACACTTGACTGAGCTGCAGCGAGGTGCAAGACCTCTGCACCTGCAATTCAGCCTGAAATGTTAATAATCCACAGGGCCACTTAATCACTTGCTGTGGTTTTTAAACATAAACTCACCCGAGTGAAACAGTTACAGAGCTTTAAGAAGCTCACAGCCACCAGGATGTTGAGCTTCCCTATATCAACAAACCAAACCTTTTTGCTCAATATTCACATTCCAGCCTTCCAGCAGTGTGCCCAGGGGGCCAAGAAGACCTGGCTTGTGCCCGTGGCCAGCAGGACCAGTGAGTGTCCCCCTGTGCTGGGCACTGCTGGGGTCACACCTCAAATCCTGGGTTGTTTTGAGCCCCTCATGGAGGGGCTGGAGCGTGTCCAGGGAAGGGAATGAAGCTGGGGAAGGGTCTGGAGCAGCAGTGTGATGAGGAAGGCTCTCTCCAGGTGCCCCAGAGGATCTTCCTCGCTGCCAGGCAGGTGCTGAAGTTGCCATCACCGTGTGTTTAGTTGGTTTTGTGCCCCACTTCCCACCACATCACCCAGACCTTCACTTTGATCCTGTCCACCGCTCCCTCGAGGCTCCTGGGCCCTCTGTTTGAGCACCTGTGGAAATCAGAGGTGTGGAAGTGCTTTTACAGCCACTTCTGTGAGCCAGAGAGAGGTTTGAGAAGAGGATCCATGTTTACCCCTGACAGAATTTCCTACCAAGGTCATTGACATAGAAACCACAAAAGAAAGAAGGATAAATAAGAGAAACCTGCAGCTGTCTGTACCAATAAACACTTTGTTTGTCTCATCACCAATGAGTAAAGTGTAAACTTAGGAGCTTTGTAAGGATGTATAAAAACCACGCGTGCTGTAATAAAAGCAGGTTTGAAGCCTTCTGAAAATGGAGTGTGCTGCTTTGTATTGTCTCTGTCTCAACCACGACAGAGAGGAGCCTCATTCCAACTCACTGCCCAGAAAGCCTGTGCTTTGTGCAGAAATTCCATTTAAACCCTGCACAGGGGCTGTTCAGCCACTGAGGGTTTCATTACACAGAAGCTGCATGGATTCAGTCATCTCAATAGGACTGCACTTGATTTCATCCAAGTTGTGGACACATCCTCCTCCTGTGGGCTCAGGAGCTGCTGCTCCCTGCAGGGAGTGGCACACAAAAACCACAGGCACTGGTGGTTTTTTTGGTTTTTTTTTTTTTTTTTTTTTTTTTTTTTTTTTTTTTTTTTATCCCATGACTTTATCCAGTGTTTTTTGTGGAATTTCCAGGCAGCTACAGCCAAAGCAAACAGATAAAACTGCAGATAAATGCTTGGTCCTTTGAATCTTGTAAAAGGAAATTTCCAGGGTGGGGGAAAAGAGAGAATTTGGGGTTTTAGCTGGGCTAAAAACTTGTCAGGGAAAAGATGTGAGGTGAGAAGAGTGATCTTCCCAAATCCCACGTTGTGCAGGGAAGACTTTGCCAGGGATTGTTGGGATACAACCCAAGGGAGACAGGAAAAAAGAGCACAGGAAGGGCTAAACATCCTCTCTTCTTTCTCCCGCCTTCAGCACCCACCTGTTTGCTTCCAGGCTGGGCAAGGCGGAGGAAAAAAAAGCTCTGGGCCACTGCCAGGACAGGACAGACATCCCATAACAGCCTGGGATTCACTGTCCTGATGGACAGACATCCCATAACAGCCTGGGATTGACTGTCCTGATGGACAGACATCCCATAACAGCCTGGGATTCCCTGTCCTGATGGACAGACATCCCATAACAGCCTGGGATTCACTGTCCTGGTGGAGAAACATCCCATAACAGCCTGGGATTCACTGTCCTGGTGGAGAAACATCCCATAACAGCCTGGGATTCACTGTCCTGCTGGACAGACATCCCATAACAGCCTGGGATTCACTGTCCTGATGGACAGACATCCCATAACTTCCTGGGATTCCGTGTTCTGATGGACAGACATCCCATAACAGCCTGGGATTCCATGTTCTGATGGACAGACATCCCATAACAGCCTGGGATTCACTGTCCTGATGGACAGACATCCCATAACAGCCTGGGATTCAGTGTCCTGCTGGACAGACATCCCATAACAGCCTGGGATTCACTGTCCTGATGGACAGACATCCCATAACAGCCTGGGATTCACTGTCCTGATGGACAGACATCCCATAACAGCCTGGGATTCAGTGTCCTGATGGACAGACATCCCATAACAGCCGGGGATTCAGTGTCCTGATGGACAGACATCCCATAACAGCCGGGGATTCACTGTCCTGATGGAGAGACATCACATAACAGCCTGGGATTCACTGTCCTGATGGACAGACATCCCATAACAGCCTGGGATTCACTGTCCTGATGGACAGACATCCCATAACAGCCTGGGATTGACTGTCCTGATGGACAGACATCCCATGACAGCCTGGGATTCAGTGTCCTGATGGAGAGACATCCCATAACAGCCTGGGATTCAGTGTCCTGATGGACAGACATCCCATAACAGCCTGGGATTCAGTGTCCTGATGGACAGACATCCCATAACAGCCTGGGATTCACTGTCCTGATGGACAGACATCCCATAACAGCCTGGGATTCACTGTCCTGATGGACAGACATCCCATAACAGCCTGGGATTGACTGTCCTGATGGACAGACATCCCATAACAGCCTGGGATTCAGTGTCCTGATGGACAGACATCCCATAACAGCCTGGGATTGACTGTCCTGATGGACAGACATCCCATAACAGCCTGGGATTCTGTGTTCTGATGGACAGACATCCCATAACAGCCTGGGATTCCGTGTCCTGATGGACAGACATCCCATAACAGCCTGGGATTCAGTGTCCTGATGGACAGACATCCCATAACAGCCTGGGATTCACTGTCCTGATGGACAGACATCCCATAACAGCCTGGGATTCACTGTCCTGCTGGAGAGAGGCGTGGGCAGAGCAGGGCAGGGAAATTCCAGCCTGGCCTTGGCACAGCCACGCTCAGCAGATTTCCCCTCTCAAGCCCAGCCAAAAGCACTGGGGAATGTTGTTGTCTGAGCAGCAGCAAGGTCAGGAGTTTGTGGTGCAGAAAACACAGCCCTGGGGCTGTGCTCGGTGCAGGAGCTCAGCCGGG
Organism: Anomalospiza imberbis; assembly: GCF_031753505.1. Classification (NCBI taxonomy): domain Eukaryota; kingdom Metazoa; phylum Chordata; class Aves; order Passeriformes; family Viduidae; genus Anomalospiza; species Anomalospiza imberbis. The sequence goes on from NC_089707.1 coordinate 2,306,517, forward strand.
GCTGTGCCCAAGGAGTGTGGCAGGAAAAGCTGCGGTTTGCACCAGTCCCACTGGAATTTCCTTGGAGATGGAGATTAAATAGAGATTTCACTCCTAAGTGCACCCCTTGGTTGAATCCCTGCCTGCAAAACCAGGACCTGCTTATGTGCACCACCAATTGAAATGATTGCGGACGAAATGATCTTGAAATTTCACTTTATCACTGATATATTAAAGGGAAAATCCATGATCACAGATGGGACGATCCTCACAAGCTGCATGGGATGGTGCTGCTGATCCTGTGGGACAGGGGACACGGAGAGGCACCAGTTCAGCCTCCCAGCGTTCTGCACTGAGCTCACTCAGCAGGAACACACAGCACGGAGAGAAAAATCATTAGGGTTATTGTTAGGGTTGGAACACAGAATAATTAGGGTTGGAAAACACCTCCGAGGATGGGAGGAAGCTGACACAGAAATCTCCCAGGTAGGAAAGTGCTGTTTGGTCCTTTTTTGGAATGAGGATTCTCCCATCTAAAGCAAGCAAACTTTTTCTTTAAGCAAAAATCCCAAGGGTATTTTTTTTATTTCTTTCAATTTTAACCCTCTGGGATTTTTTTTTCACACAGGAAACAATTTAAAGGAATAGTTTCATTTCAGGTTTCATTTCCAGCACCCAAAACAACAATATTTTTCATGGATAAACACGGTATTTCAAAGGATCCCTTTGAACTTGGTGCCTTTACAAGGAATTTGCTTTCATCAGAACACTATTTTTCTGTCAAAACCTCCCTTTAGTGAAATCAAGTCAATCAATGCGATCCTTTGGGCGGGCTTGGGTTTGAGCTGAATTCCAGTTTGCTTTGAGGAACGTGCCCTCCTGTGGGTAGCAGAGACAGCTGCAGCAAGCTGGGAGAAAAGAAAAGGAAGAGAAAAATCCATCTTCTCTTTCTTGACAACTTTTTGAAATTAATCCCCTTCCCCAGACCCTGGTACTGTGTGAGAGGAGCGAGATCTGGCTCATGAACAGGCTGGAAAATACAAAGAAAAATTCATCCCAGTGATCAGCTGGGCACAAGAGGGGGCAGAGAATTAACATTAAAAATAAATTTAAGATGATTAAAAATAAAAGTGCTGCGGTGATTCTGCCTGACCCCCGTGGGCTGCAGGGTTTCCCAAAGTTGTTGTGCTGAGCGTTATCCAAAATTTCAAATATTATCAAGTGTTCAAAGATGGCTGTGGCACCTGGGGACAGAGTTGGTGGTTGGGTTTGAAGATCTCAGAGGGCTTCTCCAGCCTCAATGGCTCTGTGATTCTGTGACTTTCAGGATGTTGTTGGCACCTGTGCTTTGGGTTTCACTCAGTAATTGGCACTTAGGGAAGAACAGGAGCACACCCAAATGTGTTTTACATTTCTTTTCGCTGTTCAGTGGGGAATTGTGCCCTAAAAATTAAAGGTAACAGAGCTGCAGTAACACATTGGAGCTGTTATTAAAGGGGAGAGGGCTGAGGAACTTCATTCAGCTCCTGGAAGATTTGAGTGATAATTCAAAATCAGCATGGTGCAATTCAGTGTGGCCAAACCCAATACATTTATTCCTGCTCAAGCAGGAACAAGTGACCACAAGATTAAAAAAAAATTGCTGTTTGTTGAGTGTTTTTTAGGAAAGGTCTGGGCTTTTCCAGCGGGAAAACCAGAGGATTGCTTCATTTGTAAAACAAGAGACTGAGGGAAGGAATGAGAACAGCCTTCAAACAAACAGGAGTGTTTAAGGCAAATCTATTAATCTGGTCTCAGTTTCCAGGAGTAAAGGTGGATGTTTATGTGTACTAGGTGGCTTTAAAAAACCTATTCCACCTCTATTTTCTCTTTTATTGTATGTGTCACTCACCTAAAAGTTGTTCTTTTTAAATATCTCTGGCTCAAGCATCTACAACCCATTAAGAATAAGAATGATTTTTCTCAGGAGCTTCTCAAAACTCACTCAGTGGTGGTCAGACACACAACTCCATGAATTTTTCCAGCGTAATTCTCGTGGTAATCTCCCAAAAGCAGGAACAGCAACCCCAAATCTGCACTCTAACCAGTGTCTCCAATTTAAATTGCCTTGCTCAGTCACTTCCTTTTCCAGTAACTCCTTTCCCGAAGCATTAGGTAAGAAAAGTAATAATCCTGTGGTGTTTGGAGCAGGCTGTGTTATTGGAGTCTCCATGGGTACAAATTCCACACACTTCCTTGGCTGAGGCTGGGACATACTTTTCAGAAAACGTTGCAGAAAAAAATACATCATAAAAGCTTTTTTTTTTTTTATTTTTTATTTTTAATTACGTGTCAGGAAAGTGATCCTGGAAATTGTGAAACACCTGACGGGGATTTTTCAGAGCAAGTGGTGGGGATTCTGCTGAGTTTAACCGTAGGGGAAAAACCCATAAAAACCCCACAAACAGAGATATTACGTAAAGCTTTATAAAAAATGCTGCTTTCCTTGGCAGCACCTGCATTCAAAAAATATGAGAGCGACCTGGAGCCTGGGCTGGGTTTCATTGACAAAATAAAACAGGAGGGGATGTGGGGAGTGAAGAACCATCCAGCCTGGCCTTGGGCACTGCCAGGGATCCAAGCTGTGCCAGGGAACAATTTCTTCCCAATATCCCATCGAAATGGGATTTTTTTTTCCCCATCTAAATGTCACTTTTCCAGTGGGAAGCCATTCCCTGTGTCCTGTCCCTCCAGGCCTTGTCCCCAGTCCCTCTCCAGCTCTCCTGGAGCCCCTTCAGGCCCTGCAAGGGGTTCTGAGCTCTCCCTGGAGCCTTCTCCTCTCCAGGGGAGCACCCGCAGCTCTCCCAGCCTGGCTCCAGAGCACAGAAGCAAAGCAGATTATTTCAGTCCCCCGTTCCTGGTTCCAGCCCTGGCTCCCCAAAAACTGAACACACCTGAACACATTTCTGTTCTCGCTGAAATCAAGGGCACTGCTCAAACACCTTGGCTTTAAATTACAGGACTTGGATCTGCAAGGGCTCTGAGCTCTCCCCAGAGCCATTTCTTGTCCAGGTGAGCACCCCCAGCTCTGCCAGCCCCGGAGCATCCCCGTGGCTTTCTCTGGACACTCTCCGGCAGTTCCACGTCCTCCTGCCGCCATCTGAGCCCAGGATCGCCATCCCAGCACGGGCTCGCCATCCCATCCCAGGCTCACCATCCCATCCCGGGGCTCTCCATCCCATCCCATGGCTCACCATCCCATCCCGGGGCTCGCCATCCCAGCCCGGGCTCTCCATCCCATCCCGGGCTCTCCATCCCATCCCGGGCTCGCCATCCCATCCCAGGCTCACCATCCCATCCCGGGGCTCGCCATCCCATCCCATGGCTCACCATCCCAGCCCGGGCTCTCCATCCCAGCCCGGGGCTCTCCATCCCATCCCAGGCTATCCATCCCATCCCGGGCTCTCCATCCCATCCTATGGCTCGCCATCCCAGCCCTGGGCTATCCATCCCATCCCGGGCTCTCCATCCCATCCCGGGCTCTCCATCCCATCCCGGGCTCTCCATCCCATCCTGGGGCTCGCCATCCCATCCCATGGCTCACCATCCCAGCCCGGGCTATCCATCCCATCCCGGGGCTCTCCATCCCATCCCGGGCTATCCATCCCATCCCGGGCTATCCATCCCATCCCGGGGCTCTCCATCCCATCCCATGGCTCGCCATCCCAGCCCTGGGCTCTCCATCCCATCCCATGGCTCTCCATCCCATCCCGGGCTCTCCATCCCATCCTGGGGCTCACCATCCCATCTCGGGCTCACCATCCCAGCCCGGGCTCGCCATCCCATCCCGGGGCTCTCCATCCCATCCCGGGCTCACCATCCCATCCCGGGGCTCTCCATCCCATCCCGGGCTCGCCATCCCATCTCGGGCTCGCCATCCCATTCCAGGCTCTCCATCCCATCCCATGGCTCTCCATCCCATCCCATGGCTCGCCATCCCATTCCAGGCTCTCCATCCCATCCCGGGGCTCTCCATCCCATCCCGGGGCTCTCCATCCCATCCCGGGCTCGCCATCCCAGCCCGGGCTATCCATCCCATCTCGGGCTCTCCATCCCATCTCGGGCTCGCCATCCCAGCCCCGGGCTCGCCATCCCAGCCCCGGGCTCGCCATCCTAGCCCGGGCTCTCCATCCCATCCTGGGGCTCTCCATCCCATCCCGGGCTCTCCATCCCATCCCGGGCTCGCCATCCCAGCCCCGGGCTCGCCATCCTAGCCCGGGCTCTCCATCCCATCCCGGGGCTCTCCATCCCATCCCGGGCTCTCCATCCCATTCCTGGGCTCTCCATCCCATTCCGGGCTCTCCATCCCATCCTGGGGCTCTCCATCCCATCCCGGGGCTCTCCATCCCATCCCGGGCTCTCCATCCCATTCCGGGCTCTCCATCCCATCCTGGGGCTCTCCATCCCATCCCATGGCTTGCCATCCCATCTCGGGCTCGCCATCCCAGCCCGGGCTCTCCATCCCATCCCGGGGCTCTCCATCCCAGCCCCGGGCTCGCCATCCCATCCCGGGGCTCTCCATCCCATCACGGGCTCTCCATCCCATCCCGGGGCTCTCCATCCCATCCCGGGGCTCTCCATCCCATCCCAGGCTATCCATCCGATCCCAGGCTCTCCATCCCATCCCGGGCTCTCCATCCCATCCCGGGCTCTCCATCCCATCCCAGGCTCGCCATCCCATCCCGGGCTATCCATCCCATCCCGGGCTCTCCATCCCATCCCGGGCTCGCCATCCCATCCCGGGCTCGCCATCCCATCCCGGGCTCGCCATCCCAGCCCGGGGATGACCATTTTCTGTCCCAGGGCGCTGCTGCCGCCTCTCCCCCATGCCCCCGCCTCCCCCCAGCTCCGGGCGCTGCCGGAGCCGCATCCCGGGCGGGCGGGAGCAGTAATTCACCGATATTCCCCCGATTCGCCCCAAATCCCGCTTTCCCCACCCGCTCCCACCCCGCGCGTTGTTGTCGGTGACGTCACGCCCCGTCGCCATGACGACGGCTTGATGTCACGTGGAAAGGGGCCGCAAAATAAAACCCCAGCAACCCCCCAGCGGCGGCCCGCCCTTTCGTAATGCTTAACAGCGGGAAAATAAACTTTTTTTCTTAATTTTTTTTATTTTTGGGGGTGATTTATTGAGGTGAACTCATCGGGCCGGCCCCGCCCCCTCACGCCCCCCCCACACCGCCCTCCCCCCCCCCCCCGCGCGCGCGCGCGCGCGTCACGCGCCCGGCCCCGCCCCGCGCCGAGGCGCCAAACCGCGCGCCAACCGCTGGCCACGCCCCCTCCTCCACGCCATTGGCCCTCCCGCCACGCGTCCCGCCCCCCCGCGTGACGGGCAGGCGCTGCGCCAATGGGCAGCGGTGAAGCGCCGGGCACGCCTCCTCGGGGCGGGGCCGGGCGGTGACGCGCGGGGCCGGGGTAGCAACAGTTGCCTCGAGACCCGGCGCCCGGCGCCATAGTGACCGTAGCCCTGGAGACTGTTACTTGCCAACGGCGGCAACGCGCGGCCCCGGCGGCCGGAGCCCAGCGCAGCCCGCGGCAGCCGGCGGGGACGGCAGGTGAGCGGGGCCGCCCCGTGACGGGCTGGATGTGGGGCCGCGGCCGGGGAGGCGGGGGTGCAGGGATGTGCGCGGTCTCCGAGTCCTCCGCGGGGCCGGCGCGGTGCGGGCCGGCGGCGCCGACCCCGCTTGTCCCGGCGCGGGATGCGCGGTCCCGCTGCGCGCCGGGGCGGGGGGCTCCGGTCGCGCCGCCCCCGGAAAGTTGGGAGCGGGGGAGCGGCGGAGGCGGCGCCGCCGAACCGCCCCGGGCTCCCCCTCCCCGGGCCGGTGCCGCTGCCCTGGGGCACCGCCCGCAGCGCGGCCCCGCCCGGGCACGGGAACCGACACCGCCCGGCCGGCGGGGGGGCCGCGGCCCCCGCGCTCCGCCGCTCCCGGCTCCGCGCGGCTGACCGGAGCTCCGCCGCTCCCGGCTCCGCGGGGCTGCCCGGAGCTCCGCCGCTCCCGGCTCCGCGGGGCTGCCGGGAGCTCCGCCGCTCCCGGCTCCGCGGGGCTGCCCGGAGCTCCGCCGCTCCCGGCTCCGCGGGGCTGCCCGGAGCTCCGCCGCTCCCGGCTCCGCGGGCGGCGGGGACGCGGCACTGCCTGGGGGTCCCACCCGGTCCGCGGGGTGCGAGCCCCAAATTGTCCGCTCAGGGTCGGGAGGGGGCCCAGGGCAGCCGCTCCGCTGGGGTCGGAGTCAGCACCGCTCCGTACTGTCCCCGTGCCCTTCTCCGTGCTTTCCCTCTTTCCGTGCTCTCCCTCTCTCCATGCTGCCCCCGTCCCTCTCTTCCCGCTGTCCCCGACCCCCCCGAGCGCTCCTCCTCCTCCTCTTTGGGGGTGGAGGGAGGTGGTTTCAACTCCAGCTCGTCCCTGGAGTTTGCCAGAGCTGGGAGATCCCGGCGCTCGCTCTCGAGTCGGTTTTAGAAACGAGGGGAAATCGCAGCGAGACCTATTTGCAAGCATCTGCCGTGTGTTCTTGATGTGGTTTCTGCTGTTGGTTTTGAATAAAGTGTGTTGTGAAACAAGATTCATCTCCTGTTAGAGTGGGATTTTGTGGACGTGACTGTTTCAAGCGTGAGTTCCCGCTGCCTGATTAAATGTTTCCACTCTTTTTACTTAGATAGCACTCCGAAGCCTTTATTTTGGCTTTGCTGTTGGAGGAGGCGAGACTTACTAATTAAAAAGCAGAATTAATAATAATTTTATTAAATATTGTTAAATCTACTTTACCTTTTTGCATTTGGAATGTCCTTAAACCGAGGCTTTTAACTGGTAGGTTAAACTGAGAGCTCAGCTTCAGAATCATTTAGTCGAGGCTTTTTTCATCTGCTTCTGCCCAAACTTTTCAACTCTCTCTTGGTTACAAATCATTTGAGAATAGAAAGTAACGTCTGGCTTAGAGAAAAGAAAAAAAAATTCAGTCTCTAAATACCAACCTTAAGCTCCTGGGCTTCCTTCTCCCCCTGTGCTGTTTCACTTTTCTGTCTGAGTTTGCTTCAGTGTCAGGTTTTATTTTCAAGTGGCACTTTTAGTAGAAGGGGAAGCATTTTGGGAGGCTCTTTCATGGTTACCTCGTTCAAGACGGGTTGAATCAACCTCTGACTGTGTCTGCTGAGAGAGTTTGGCATGAAGAGTTTGATTTCTGGGTGGCTGGTGAGGCAAAACCCCCAAAGCAGGACCTTGTAGGACTTTGTAGGATACATGAAAATCACAGCTCATGTTTTAAAAAAACCCAACACATCCAGCTGTGTCTTTACCTCTCCCCCAGGGGAGGGGAGATGTATCGGAATTCTGTGAGATGCGTTTGCCTTGGGGTTACACAGCTGTGGGCAGGCTCCAGGGCTTTGTTGTTTGGAGTTGGTGTTGTCAGAGCTGTTCCCATAACCACGAGGTTTGGAACTGCTCATCTTTTTAATCGGAATCTGGGTTCTCAGGTAACAACAGGATCTTGGCCTGAAGGCTGAAAGCACAGACAGAAGGAGTTGACAGCTGGAATTTCTTTGTCCCTGCTTGCTTCTTGTAAAACAGGAATGATCCCAGTGCGCCTGGGGATGGGGACAGGAGCATCCACTGCCACAGAGGAAAGGCAGAGCCAGGTCCCTCGCAGCCACCCCTGCTTTGCATCTCCCTGCTGAGCCATTTGCATCTCATTAATTCCTCTCACAGGAGCGTGTCCCTGTCTGTGTCCCTGTCCTGGGGCCCCAAGAGCCAGCTCTGCTCCTGAGGAGGGGTCTGAGCCACTGGGAAATCTGCAGCACCTGGAGAGGGGGTGAGACCGCAGGCAGCACTCTGGGGTCTTTTCCTTTAGCATCAGCTCCACCCTCTCAAGGAGTGTTTTGTAGGACTGCCATATAAATTTGTAGGACTGCCATATAAATTTGTAGGACTGCCATATAAATTTGTAGGAGTGCCTTATAAATTTGTAGCATTGCCTTATAAATGTTAGGATTGCCATATAAACTTGTAGATTTGGCCTATAAATGGAGGCCCTCCTTCATCAAGGGACTTGGCACCACACAGAGCCCCTGGAGCCGGGCTGGGAGTGAGGGATGGGGTCACCCATCCCAAGATTTAAGGCTGAGTGTGGTCTAGAGAGAGTTGCTGTTAAATTGTGTGTTAGGTACGGGAAGGTACATCAGAAATACACTTTCTGTGTCCTTTCGTGTGTGTAAACACGATCAGACCCATCCCTGGAAGTGTCCAAGGCCAGGTTGGACACGGCTTGGTGGAAGGTGTCCCTGCCCGTGGGACAGGGTGGGATTTCAGCTCCCTTCCATCCCATCCTATTCTGGGATTCTGTAGTCATCGAGCAGCCAGTGCCTCTGATGACATCATTTGTCCTGGCTTTTGGGGGAAATCCTCCAGCTGAGAGTATTCCCTGCCACTAAAAGCCACTTTCTGCCACGAAATAACTTCGGGGCTGCCACAGTCGCGGCAGAATAGACGGCGCCAGTCATTGTCTTTAAATAGCCCCTGCTTGTAACACCTCGGAGCACCGACAGCTGCCACGTTTAATCACAACATGTTTTCCCCGCCGGTAGAGGCCCGTAAACAGAGCAGCTTTTGGCGTATTCCAGCCCATTTCCCCCGCTCGCTTTTAGCCCTCGCCGAGCTAAAAGCGGAGTCCGGGCGTGCTGCTGATTCAACAGGCGGGTCCCGCCCGCTCGGCTCCTCCGCCGGAGTTTCTGCTGGAGGCTACCGAGTTATATTTAACCCCAGTTCTCCCTCCTTGCCCTGCCTCCCTCGGAACAAATGCCAGCGCAGTGCAGGGCTGGATGCCGGCCAGCGGGAGCCCAGCGTGCTCGCCCGGGCTCGGGGATTGGGATCCATCGGGATCCGGGATGGCGTTGCCGATATTTGACACGCAGGGGAGGTTTCTGTCTGTAATCTGCGCTTCCAGCCGCGTTGTTTTGTCTTATTTGGACTGGCAAGTTTTATTTGGACTGGCAAGTCTTTATTCCTTTGTTCAAACACTCACAAATCCAGCTTATTGTCTGGGAACGTGCCGGCTTTCCCACGTTGGGATGTGTCTGTCCGAGCAGCTTAGGGAGTAATTCTCCATAAATACATAAATGGGTGACAAAACCTTCCTTCAGCAAAACCATGGACCCCTAAACACAGGAATCCAAGCGTTTATGGACTGATTATCCATAGATTCATAAATGGGTGACAAAACCTTCCTTCAGCAAAACCATGGACCCCTAAACACAGGAATCCAAGCGTTTATGGATTGATTATCCATAAATTCATAAATGGGTGACAAAACCATCCTTCAGCACAAACTATAGACCCCTAAACACAGGAATCCAAGTGTTTATGGATTGATTATCCATAAATTCATAAATGGGTGACAAAACCTTCCTTCAGCACAAACCATGGACCCCTAAACACAGGAATCCAAGCGTTTATGGATTGATTATCCATAAATTCATAAATGGGTGACAAAACCTTCCTTCAGCACAAACCATGGACCCCTAAACACAGGAATCCAAGCGTTTATGGATTAATTATCCATAAATTCATAAATGGGTGACAAAACCATCCTTCTGCACAAACTATGGACCCCTAAACACAGGAATCCAAGCAGCTTATGCATTGATTATCCATAAATTAATAAATAGGTGACAAAACCTTCCTTCAGCACAAACTGTGGACCCCTTAACAGAGGAATCCAAGCAGCTTATAGACTAATTATCCATAAATTAATAAATAGGTGACAAAACCTTCCTTCATCACAAACTATAGACCACTAAACACAGGAATCCAAGCAGTTTATGGATTAATTATCTATAAATACATAAATAGATGACAAAACCTTCCTTCAGCACAAACCATGGACCCCTAAACAGAGGAATGAATCCAAGCAGCTTATGGAATAATTATCCATAAATTCATAAATAGATGACAAAACCTTCCTTCACAAACCTTAACTCCCTGAGCAAAGAGGAATCCATTTGTTCAGGGCACTTCCTAGAGTCCCTTTTCTTAGCACACAAAGCATGAGAGGAAATTATTTCAGGGTCATATTAATACACAAATTATTTTCATTCAGTGGGGGAAGCAGAAAAAACAAATCCATTTCAACTTTTGGTGATGTTTTATAAGAGATGGCAATGTTTGCATTTCAGATATGATTTCAGGACATGTTAATACACAAATTATTTCCAGGTAATGGGGGAAGGAGAAAAAAAAAAGAAACTTGCTTTCAGCTTTGGGTGATGTTTTATGAAAGATGGCGATTTCTAGAAAAGTTTAAATGTTGTTAATTCAGCTGAGTGTTAAAATAACCCGTAGTTATGTCTAGACATGTGTTTTCATGTCAGTGAATGAGAAACTCTTCCCACAGTATTCCTGCTCACTTATGTCACTGCAGGGGTTAGGCAGTGTCTGCCCAGCAATAAAGTTAAAAGGTGTATTTTAAATTGCGACAGAAGAAAGAAGTTTCCCAAACAGAACTTTAGAAACTGTTTTGGTTCCTTGATGTGGTCATAAAATCACAGAACAACCTTTGTCTGAGATCCATCCCAATGCCCTGACCCAACTTCATGTTATTCCCTTGGGTATTTCCTGATGTTCCACGGGAGTGAAGAGCTGTAGAAATCCCAAATGAAGGCATTTGAAAAGTCATTTAAAGGCAATTCATCAGTTTGCTTTTTCCCTGAGTATTAGGAATTTGTTTTTCTGAGCTTAATAAATGTCAGAGAAGTCTCAGTGTTGTACAAATGTGTCGTGGGAGGAAACTTTGCAAGAGGTTAATGACAGAACATTGCAGTCAAAGGAACAGGTCACAGAATGCTGCACCAATAATGACTTTCATATAAAGAATATGCAAACAAAAATCAGATGCTTTGTTTTCTTGTACCAAATCTGAAAGAAATCCTCAGCAAGAAGCTGACAGAAATATTAATTATATTGTCTGTAGAGATATTCCTCCCTGATGCCGCATTTAGCTCACTGGTGCATATTCCCACCAGCCAGGTTCCACAATTTTTTTATTTTTTTTTACCCTGTGTGAGGGAGTTTTTCTTTGGCATCATGTGCAGAATGTGTGGATGTGTGTGAGGACAAAGAGCAGCAGGTGCCTGTGTGCAGGCTCTGAGGAGGAGCAGCTCGAGACACGTCCCTGTCTCCCCTGGCAGGGGTGATGCCTTGTGAAGGCTGACCTAGAACAGAGACTGGACAGAGCTAGGAATAAAGGAGGGATTTATTAAGAGGCCTCAATGGATCCACCTTGGGCAGCACAACCCAAAATGGTCACAAAATGCATGAGCGCTCCTGGGGGCTCTCATTTTGATCAGTTCTGCTCCATTTGCACATTGGAGTTCATTGTCCCATTCCAGCTCCAGCCCATGCAGTCCCATCCTGCTTGTTTTTCTCTCTTCATTCCACGCTGTTTGTGCTCTTGGGCCTGAGATTTGGATCATTTGTCCTTGGTCCCCAGCTGGAGAAGGAATTGTTTTGTCTCCCTGCTCTGTGCAGAGAGCTCACCATCCCCTGACATGGAGCCCAGACCCACACACTAAAGCAGAACAGAATCTGAAAAATAGAAAAGCTCAAACCTGAGACATCAGGGTGTGACTGCATGCTCTGACTTCTTCAAGGCATCTCTGATCCTTACAAAGTCTCACCCTGGCAAAGAAAACGTGGAACATGAGCAGGAACAAAGCAGAAGTTCAGGGGATGGCACTGTGTTCAGCATCTCTGAATCAGGAGTGGCAGGACAAGGGGGAATGGGTTGAAACTGAAAGAGAGGAAATTTAGGTTTAATAACCAAAGAAATTCTTTGCTGTCAGGAGGGTGAGGCAAAGGTTTTCCAGAGAAGATGTGCCTGCCTCATCCCTGGAAGTGTCCAAGACCAGGCTGGACAGGGCTTGGAGCAGCCTGGGATAGTGAAGGTGTCCCTGCCATGGCAGGGGTGGGATGGGATGAGCTTCATGGTCCCTTCCAACCCAAATCTTTCCATGACTCTGTGAGATTTCCTGGCTCCCTCTCAAAGCCAGAGCAGCAGGGCTCACCTTCCAGGGCTTTCAGAGCAGTTCAAATCCCAGGAATTGCTGTTTGGCACAGAAAATTATTATTATTATTATTAGAGAAGAGCATCCTGGCTGGATTTACTTCTCTCCCAATGAGCTTTGGAGTGCACATTTTCCCTTTCCCATCAGGAACCAAACCCATGCTGCAACCTCACAAACATCCCGTTTGCAGCCGTGCTGGGGATGAGGGGATCCTTGTGGGCTCCACACATCAGGAGCAAATCCAGGTGTGAAGAAAGATGGGTCTGTCTCCGTGGCTGAGTCTTGGAAGTGCCCCACGGGTTTGGAAGCACAAGGATGAAGTCGTGTGGGGAGGGAGGCACCAGTAATTCAGGAATTTGTCTGGGATTACGTGGCTGGTGGTTCTTTGAGGTTAACAGGAGGCAAAGGGTCCTACTGAATGGAGCCCGTAATTAAGGATGCCTCTTCTGGAGGTGTCACTAGTTAAGACTGACAAGAAACATCAGGGGAAGAGGAGAGAAGGGGGAAAAAGCGAGGGTGGAATGATTATAGGCAAACAACCTCAGCAGAATTAGCAATTTCCTTAACAACCACCTGGTTAGTCATTGTCAGACTGTTCCTTAGTATCAGCTCAAGATCCCACTGCCACCATGACAACCCTGGAACTGTTCTGGAGAATTTCTGGCTTAACATACAGCTGATTAAACATTCACCCTGCCCAGGGAATTATATCAGTTATTCTCGTTCTTCTGACCTCTGGTGTCTGGGAGTCCTGGAGGCTTTAGATAAAGCAGCCTCACACTGACAGGTAAAACCCTGCCCTGCCCTGCCCTTGTGCAGCTGAGCAGGGACAGAGTGGGACATTTGACAAGGCCCTTTTTTTTCCCTAAGGCAGTGATTGGAGAAACCAGGGCACTGAGCACTGAATAATAATAATAATAATAATAATAATAATAATTATTATTATTATTATTATTATTATTATTATTATTATTATTATTATTATTACTATTATATAGAGACATCCAGCAGTGCTACTCAGCAATCCAGTGAGGGCCTCAGTGCAATGCTGGTGGGAGTTACTGTGTTCCCCAAATTTGTGAGGGTTATTTATGATGGATGAGTGTCTTCTAGAACAGACCTGAGCATCTGGTGATGCTTTTGCACACAGGATTTCTTGTGTTTTAGGTGCTGTTGGAGTGGAGCATCAACTCCTGTGAAAGGAAATGGCTTTAAACTGAAAGAGAGGAGGTTTAGATGAAATATAAGGAAGGAATTGCTCCCTGTGTGAGTGATGAGGCTGTGGCACAGGTTGCCCAGGGAAGCTGAGGCTTTCTGGAAGTGTTCCAGGCCAGGCTGGATGGGGCTTGGAGCAACCTGGTCTGGTGGAAGGTGGAAGGAGGCAGAACAGGATGAGCTTTAAGGCCCTTTCCAACCCAAACCATTCTGGGATTCTTCTTCTGTTCCCTTCTTGGCTTTCTCCAAGATGTGATCCTGAGCTGATGCTTGATGATGTGTGCGTTGGCTTAGTGCTGATGGTTCCTAGGATGGGTTCAGTTACTGGCTGGTAATGGGCAGTTTCAAAATTAGATGATTTATTAATTATCCTTTATTTGGTGTATGAACAAGGTTGCTTAACAAGGCACAGGAACTCCAAATAAAAGTGGCGTTTCTCTCTCCATCACCTCATGACCATGGTGGGACAGGGTCTCAATGTGGGAAATGGATTTGTAGAAAATTCTCAAAGCCTGACAGAAAGAAACACTTTTAGTTTTATTTATTTATTTAGTTAATTATTTTTTAATATTTTATTTTATTTTACTTTATTTATAATTATATAGTATATATATTTATTTTATTTATATTTTATTTATTTATTTTAGTTTTTATATATATATTATATATATATATTTATATATATATTTATTTATTTTAGTTTATTTATTTAGTTTATTTATTTAGTTAGTTAGTTAGTTAATTTAGTAATTAGTGTATTGTAATTAGGGAATAGTTGGTGTGAATTATAACATCTGTATTGTCTCACCTTTGTCATGAGACTGAAAATGGAATAAAAGTTTTTAAAACACCTGTCATTGCCCCATCTCTGGGTCAGCAAAGGGTTTAACCTGACATCTCACCAGTGTCTCCAGAGCCCAGGACAGAACTGTGTCACCACAGGGATGGGCAGGGAGAGCAGTGTGTCCTTCCTGAGCCTGTTCCCCACTGCTGCCTGACCTTTCCAGCCTGCTCAGGGATGCAAACTTGGGGAAGGGTCTGAGGGCACTTGGCTCGTTCAGCTGCAGCACAGGAGACTGAGGGGAGGCTCCTCGGGGGCTGCAGCTCCTCCCGAGGGGAGGCAGAGGGGCAGGGGCTGAGCTCTGCTCTGGGATGGGGACAGGAGCCCAGGAAGGGCTGGAGCTGGGCCAGGGCTTGGCACGGAGCTCAGGGAAAGGTTCTTCCCCCCGAGGGTGCTGGCACTGCCCAGGCTCCCCAGGGAATGGTCCCGGCCCCAAGGCTGCCAGAGCTGCAGGAGCGTTTGGACAGCGCTGCCGGGGATGCTCAGGGTGGGGGTGTTGGGGTGGCTGGGCAGGGACAGGGGCTGGATTTGATCCCTGTGATCCCTGCTCAGGATATTCTGGGATTCTGTGAGCCCAGGCTGCAGCAGCAGGCACCTGGAGGTGTGTGGCGAGGTGGACAGTGACCCTTCCCTGTGCAGCTCATGGGAAACAGGGAATGGCTGGAAACAGGGAAAAGGATGGCTTCTGCACAGGGCTGGGTATTCCAGCCAGCTCTGGGGCCTTTCTGACCAAGTCTGATATTTTCTGTTTGCCAGGGCTGTTTGGCAGTAAAGGGAGGTTGTGCAGCCTCTGATAAGCTGGGAGGAAGCAGTTGGGAGATAAGCCCAGGCTCTCGGTGTGCTGGAGGTGCTGTTGTCAGCGCTGTCACCTCGCTGCTCTGTGCAAGGATATTTTTGTCATCCTTCCCTGAGATGTCTGGGATAGTCCAGTCTGAAAAACAACTCTCAATCCACCTTCGGCCTGTGAAATGTGGGGGGAGATGGGAATAAGTGCACATGGACTGGTTCTTCCTAATTTGTCTTGCATTTAAACAATTTCTTGTGTTGTTCAAACCCCCACTCTTCGCCCCAAAGGAGATGAAATGCAGATCTTTTCAAATATTCATGACCTTAAATGACCAATCATGGGAGGAAATTTTTCTTTAATAGGTACAAATAATAAGAGAAATAATGGCTCCTGGTCATCAGGCTGGTCTTCGGAGCTTCCTTCTTCCTGGCAAATATTTATTCTCCTTAATGTGACAGATATGCACCATTGTTAGAAGGCTTCCACCTGCCAGGAAGGTGAAATATCCTCCACAGAATATTTCTTTCAGCCCCTTAAAGAACCTGGGGGTTTGCCTGCAGGCTGCCCAGCTCTCACAGCTGCTTGCATTCAGAATGTAGATTTTTCTATATGAAAAATATAGAAGAAACACTTCCCCTCAAACCAGAAATTCAAAGTTCACCCTCATATTTTAGACACCTCCTCTGTCACATTGACCTGCACCACTCTGACCTGAGCTGGGCTTGCAAAAGCAAAGTTGTTGCTACTCCTGCTGTAACTTAGAGATCTGTTGGGGTCCATGTTTTCCTTTTGGAACAGGATTTATGGGAAAATCTGGGAGTTTCCCTAAGATCACTCCCAACATCTCTTGGAGCAGCCTGGGACAGTGGAAGGTGTCCCTGCCATGGCAGGGCTGGAAGGAGATGAGCAGGTCCCTTCCCACCCAAACCATTCCATGATTTTGTGGTGCTCTGAATATTCCCTGGCAGGCAGGAAGCACTCAGAAGGGTAGAACTGCTGCTTGTCATGCTAATAAATGGAATTACTTCAGTTTCAGAGCATTGTCTGGTGTGCTGCCACCATTAGAGGTAATTGTGGAAGGTGAGGAGTTGTAAACCAGATAATTCCTTTTTCAAATTGTACTGGAGCAGCAAAAGTGCTTTTTGATTCTTACTACTGCTGTTCTCTACAGTTTCCTTCCTCTCAGTGTAGATGCTGCTCAGAATGTAAAAATCTTAAAAACAACAACAAAACAAACAAACAAAAAAACCTCAAATGAAAACAAACAAAAAACCTTAACCCCCCCCCCCAAAAAAAAAAATTTAAAAATCCCAACTTGGTTTTAGGTGAAAAGTGCAATAATTTTTTTTGTAACAATCAGAAAACTCTGTGTTCCCAGAGATTATACCTGGCTACTGAAATTTGGAGTCAGTTGATTATTTAATCTTATAAAGTGACTGTAAAACTGATAATGTATAAAATTTATAAAGTGAGGTAGAGGCACTTAAGTAGAAACAGCTTCTTTAAGTCTCATTATCTTATATTAGTTAAAAAACATGCAATTTTGAGCTGTTGCAGTGCCAGGAACCCCAAAAGGAACCAAATAATCTGTTACCCTGGATGGGGTGGGGTCTTGTGGGAATTTTGAATGAATTAAAGCTGGGACCTCTGGGTTGCTTTAGATGGTGCCATTTATTTTTCTTATATTTTATATAGGCAGGAAGGGTGAGTTTGGCTCACATCTTCACCACATGGCTCAGAAGGTCACAAGACCTCTAGTTACAAAACCTTTTAAGGATTTATTAACTAATAAAACACTGCCAAAAAGGATATTTATGCTTTTGACCCAATCTTTAAATATTTCATCTTATGGACTCATGCTACAGTGTGAGCTTTCTTAGCCAGTCATGTTATGACACACAAATGTAGAGTACTACACTCTAAAACTTCTTGTTACCTTTGTAAATACTGTTATTTTTTCTATATCTTAAACTCTAAAACTCTAAACCTTCCTCTACTTAGCTTAACATGTTTCTGCTTTAAACTATAAATCCACATTCTCGCTTCTAGCACCTAAGTGTGGAAGCCTTTTTCAAGGTCTCACATTAAATCCTGTGTGAGTTTTATATTTTTTATTGAAGTTTATTTGGATTTTGTACTTGTTAAAACAGAAGTAAACTTATGGTTTTTGTAGGAATTTTTGTAGGGATTGGAGGATTTTTTAAAATCTTGGAAGTGAAGAATGGGTCTTGATATGGGAAATAAAATACTGATTAATTTTGTTTTGTAAAATTGTATAGAAATATGCAAGATAATGACATAAGTTGTTATTATTCATATTTTTTGGTTATGAGTATGAGGAAACATTAGAGTAAAAATAATGTATGAAGTGAAGAAGAAATTGATAATAATTAGGAATTAATTAGATAATATACATAATTACTAATATATATTAAATTATATGGTTATTAAGTATTATAATATTGAATTGTTATTTTAGAGTTTGTAATAGTTGATAAATTTTAAATTAGTAGAGAATTATAATTTAAATTTAGAAAATTTAGTAAATTTAGTAATTTTAGTAAATCTAGTAATTTCAATTTAGCAATTTAATTTTAGTAAATTAATTTAAATTTAGTAAATAAAACATATTTACTAAATTAGCAGAGAATTTAATTTAAATTAGTAGAGATCGTCTCACGCCGAGCAAGGGGGGTTAATTATTTAATTATTCTGTGCCAGGACATTCCAGCACAGCTGCGTCACCAGGGCTGCTGGGATGGGCTGTTCCTCTTGAGTGAGGACCTCCTGGCTTCTTTCTGCTCTCTGAAAATGATCCCCCAGGACAAACCCTTCTCCAGAGGATTTTCCTATTTAAAAATTTCCTCCCCCAGTTTGCTGGAGACGGGGATCCTGTAGGGCTTGAGCTGGTGGGGATGCAGAGATGATGCTCAGAGCTTTGTTTTGGTGCTGAAAAAATTCAGAGAGGGAAAACAGCCAACAAACCCCTGGAGAAGGGGTTTAATTAGAGAAATTTGGGGGAAATAGTGGTTGGGGCATTTCTTGCTGAAGTGACTGCGGTATCACTCTTCAGGCCGTTTTACAATCCCGATGAACACACAGCTAGAATGCTCTAAAAAGGGAATTTTGGAACAAAAATGATCTGCAGAGGAGTAAAACTCTTTGTTCCATATTGCTCTGTTTGCAGGACCCAGTGAAACTCAGATTTCCCTCTTTGCACATTTAAAGTCAGTTTATATAATGACTGGTGGAGTTAATAACCCTGTTAATTAGGGATAAACCCCATGGAGCCAGCTGGATGCTCCCGGGGCTGGGAGAGCTGGGGGTGCTCACCTGGAGAGGAGAAGGCTCCAGGGAGAGCTGGAGAGGGACTGGGGACAAGGACACAGGGAATGGCTCCCACTGGGAAAAGGGAGATTTTTGTGGGATATTTGGAAGGAATTGTTCCCTGGGAGGGTGAGGAAGGCCTGGAGTGGATTTCCCAGAGCAGCTGTGGTTGTCCCTGGATCCCTGGCAGTGCCCAAGGCCAGGTTGGACAGGGCTTGGAGCAGCCTGGGACAGTGGAAGGTGTCCCTGTCCATGTCCAGATGTTCTCCAAGGTCCCTTCCCACCCAAACCATTGCATTGATGCCTTGTGAAGGCTGCCCTTGAACAGAGACTGGACAGCTAAAGAACAAAGTAGGGATTTATTAAAATTATCTTCTCAGTGGATCCACCTTGGGCAGCACAAGAGCCCAGCCAGGACTGCACCCAAGATGAACCAAAATGGTCACAAAATGCACAACCGCTCACGGGGGCTCTCACTTTTATAAGTTCTGCTCCATTGGCACATTGGAGTTCATTTTCCCATTCCAGCTCCAGCCCATGTAGTCCCATCCTGCTTGTTTTTCTCTCTTCATTCCACGTTGTTTGTGCTCTTGGGCCTGAGATTTGGATCATTTGTCCTTGGTCCCCAGCTGGAGAAGGAATTGTTTTGTCTCCCTGCTCTGTGCAGAGAGCTCACCATCCCCTGATATGAAGCCCAGACCCACACACCAAAGCAGCACAGAATCTGAAAAATAGAAAAGCTCAACCTGAGGCATCACCATGATTCTGTGATCACGGCCCAAACAGGGAATGGATTGCAGAGAGTCTCTCTGTGGACCACTTTGTCCTTTCCTGCCCCCTTTTCGTGGATGAAATCTGCCATACAAACCTGATCCCCATTGTCATGCTCAGGATTTTGAAGTCCCTGACTGCTGCCCTGTGGGGAAATGTGCTTTGGCTTTAGCCCCACAGGTTCCTTGCAGGCTCTGTGGTTGTGAAAATCAAAATCACCACTTCCTTGCTGGGGACTGAAAGGAGACATTTTCATATCAAAACATCTGAGGGTGTGACTATCACAAGAAAATCTCTGGGTTTTGGGCTCTGGGACTGCAGCTGTGTCAGTGTCTGTGGGATTTGAG
Organism: Anomalospiza imberbis; assembly: GCF_031753505.1. Taxonomy (NCBI): domain Eukaryota; kingdom Metazoa; phylum Chordata; class Aves; order Passeriformes; family Viduidae; genus Anomalospiza; species Anomalospiza imberbis. The sequence goes on from NC_089707.1 coordinate 2,325,869, forward strand.
TTATTTTCTAGATATTTATGCACTATTATATATAAAATATACCTGTATACATACATGTGCAAACACATTATGAGAAAGTGTATTTCCAAGAGTGAATTGTGATCAAGTGCAGTTCCAAGGCTGTTTATTCCACATTTCTGATTCATCTCTTTGCCTCTGGACTCCACCCTCACTGGGGTTTCTGTGCCACCTCAGACTCCTCAGGCCTGTGCTCTGAGGCATAAATTAATCTCTGATCCAGCCAGTCCCATATTTTTCTGACCCACAATCCACATCCATTGGCACTTCAGAATGTGTTTGGGAAACTCTGCTTTATTTGCTCTGTGCTTTCATTTCCATTTTCCAGTAAGGAATAATTCAATCCCTGTTCTGTTGTTTTGAGGTTTTGGGAGGGATTTTTTGGTGGTGTTTTTTTTTTTTTTTTTGGTTTTTTTTTTTTTTTGGTTTTTTTTTTTTGTATATGTTGTTGTTTTCCCCTAGAAGCCAGAAAGTTCAGATGGGCAAACTCCTAAGGATTAATATTTGTAAAGTGCTTTGAAAGCCTCAGGTGATTGTAGCTTTACTCACTGATCAAAACAAGACACACATTTTTTGGGGATGGTGTCATTATTGCTCTGCTTCCTTTTTTTTTTTTTTTTTTTTTTTTTTTTTTTTTGGGATAGTGCCACTATTTTTTCCGTTTTGTGCCCTCCTGGAATATTTCTTTCAAAGGCACTTAGACAATCCCAGAATGGTTTGGTTGGAAGGGACCTCCTGGCTTCTTTCTGCTCTCTGAAAATGATCCCCCAGGACAAACCCTTCTCCAGAGGATTTTCCTATTTAAAAATTTCCTCCCCCAGTTTGCTGGAGACGGGGATCCTGTAGGGCTTGAGCTGGTGGGGATGCAGAGATGATGCTCAGAGCTTTGTTTTGGTGCTGAAAAAATTCAGAGAGGGAAAACAGCCAACAAACCCCTGGAGAAGGGGTTTAATTAGAGAAATTTGGGGGAAATAGTGGTTGGGGCATTTCTTGCTGAAGTGACTGCGGTATCACTCTTCAGGCCGTTTTACAATCCCGATGAACACACAGCTAGAATGCTCTAAAAAGGGAATTTTGGAACAAAAATGATCTGCAGAGGAGTAAAACTCTTTGTTCCATATTGCTCTGTTTGCAGGACCCAGTGAAACTCAGATTTCCCTCTTTGCACATTTGAAGTCAGTTTATATAATGGGTTAAATTCCTCCAGCTGTATTCTAACCTCGTGTCCTTAAAACCCAAGCTTTTTTCTGCCACCAAATAATTAATACATCATATACTGCAATTCTAATTCACTTTCCCCTAAGAATTACTTAATACCTTGGTGATGAGTCTCTCCTTAGTCAATCATTAAGGAATTTCTGTTCTAACTTTTTCTTTTGGCAGCTACTTGCTTGAATTTATATTGTGCTGTTTGGGCAACGAAATGTTCCACACAGTGAACGTTTTGAATGCATTCTCCTGATTTCTGAGTGCTTTCTGAATACATGAGGATTGAATTATGTGATTAGCCAGAACATCGTGCAATATTCTGCTGGGGAAAAGTAAATTGTCTGTGGATGAATTTTCCACTTTACACTTCAGGTTTATAACCATTGTAGCACAGCAGTGAAGTGGAAGTTGGTGACAATTGACAGCCTGTAGCCACTCTGCAGTGATTTTTATACCTTTTTCTTTCTCAGGTTTATAAATTTTTTACTAATTTTCCCTGCATCAGAAAGTTAATATAAGAGTTGAGCTACTGCTTGTTCCCTGGAAGAATGATTTCCCCCAAAACAGAAGCATGTGCAGACTGCTTAGAGGATATAGGCAGCAATAAGGTTCAATAATGTAATAACACAGGATTTTAATTTAAAAAATCTGTCCCCCTGTCCAGCCTCAGCTTTGGCCCTTGCACACGTGAGTGCAGGGGCTGGTGGGACTGGAGAGCCAGGCTGCAAACACCATTTGATTAAATGTCTCCTTCTCTTCCTCTTCCTTCTCTTCCTCTTCCTCTTCCTCTTCCTCTTCCTCTTCCTCTTCTCTTCTCTTCTCTTCTCTTCTCTTCTCTTTCTCCTTCTCTTTCTCCTTCTCTTTCTCCTTCTCTTTCTCCTTCTCTTTCTCCTTCTCTTTCTCCTTCTCTTTCTCCTTCTCTTTCTCCTTCTCTTTCTCCTTCTCTTTCTCCTTCTCTTTCTCCTTCTCTTTCTCCTTCTCTTTCTCCTTCTCTTTCTCCTTCTCTTTCTCCTTCTCTTCTCTTCTCTTCTCTTCTCTTCTCTTCTCTTCTCTCTCTTCTCTTCTCTCTCTTCTCTTCTCTTCTCTTCTCTTCTCTTCTCTTCTCTTCTCTTCTCTTCTCTTCTCTTCTCTTCTCTTCTCTTCTCTTCTCTTCTCTTCTCTTCTCTTCTCTTCTCTTCTCTTCTCTTCTCTTCTCTTCCCTTCCCTTCCCTTCCCTTCCCTTCCCTTCCCTTCCCTTCCCTTCCCTTCCCTTCCCTTCCCTTCCCTTCCCTTCCCTTCCCTTCCCTTCCCTTCCCTTCCCTTCCCTTCCCCTTCCCTTCCCTTCCCTTCCCTTCCCTTCCCTCCCCTCCTCTCTCCTCTCTCCTCTCTCCTCTCTCCTCTCTCCTCTCTCCTCTCTCCTCTCTCCTCTCTCCTCTCTCCTCCCCTCCCCTCCCCTTCTCTCCCCCCTTCCTCCTTTCCCTTTCCCCCTTTTCCATTTCCCTTTCCCCTCTCCCTTCTCTCCCCCCACTGTCCCTGCCTCTTTCCCAGTGACTCCACCACCTCCTGTGACCTCCCACCACCCCCTCCTTGTTGCTCCTTCGAGTCCATTTCCTGAACTGTGTCATTCCAGGCTCCCTCTGTACCTCTGTGTCCCTCCTGGGTGGGAATCACCGAGACTCTGGCACAAAGTGATTGTGAGAGACAAAACCCCTCAGCTGAGAGTGCAGAACAATGAGAATTATTCCTTCTGGAGTGCTTTCTGCCACAGCACCTGAGTGCAGACACAGGGAACATGATGGTGCTCTCTTTTTTTCTCCCTTCCATCTGCAGAAAGTAAAACTTCTCCAGTAAAAACAAAATTCAATGTTCTATTGATTGTTAAAATTTGCTGTCAATGTCTTGATTGCTGCCCCATACCACTAACCCTACTCACTTTAGCACCACATGGTGAGTAAGAGCAAAAAATGTCCCTTCTCCATTGGAAGGCTGAACTGGAAATTCAGGATTAACAAAATCTACTTGGCTTTTTTGCCTTTGAAACAGTCAGATGGGATCGTTTAACTTAGCATTTGCTAAAGCTTATTTTGACTGAAGTCTGATGGCAAGTAGCACCCCAAGGAAATATTTCAGAATAAAATACCAAATTTCTGACTTACAACTCTGTTGCTGTTGGTTTAAGCTAGCTATGGTGATCAGATCCCTCCTGTTGGCACAGGTTCTGGTAGCAGAGCAGGGAGTGTTTGTATACTGCATTTTGAACCTCGTGTTTTCCGCTGTTACGTTAATGGAAAACATATTTTGACATCTTCCCCTTAACTCCCTGCCTAAACTAACTGGGTTTGGAATTCCATCTGGCTGCACAGAAGAGACTCATCCCTCTATTCCCCACCCAAATCTCTCCTTGGTAAATAAAGGAGCCAATGGAAGGTGAAGTTTTTTTAAGAGAACAAATCATTCTGCTGTTAAAATTGGCAGCACTGTGGTCTTTCCTGGCTACCTGCTGCTCTGAGGCTCTCCAGAGCTGCTGGAAGCTGTTTCTAAAATGCTTTGAGCTGTTGGAACACGTTTGGCTCATAAATACCCACAGCTCATGGCCCATCAGAGACCTGTGAGTCAGAGAGGAGGGAAGGGTGAGTGTGGATGTTGTAGAAACCCCAATCCCAATACCTCAATAACAGAATAAAGTGGAGTTTCATGCTCTGTCCTCTCTGCCCTTCCTACAGGACTTTTTTCCTTTTTCTCTTTGGGAAAAATGCTGCAAAGATTTACCCTATGGAATGTCAGAATAGTGTTAGGCTGTGCTTTTTAAAATATAGTTTGTACTTTTTAAAATACATTTTTATGCAATGCAGTCACAAAGTTAAGAGAGCAACAATGGGGTGATGAACAAACAATTCATAATTTCAAAAGGAAAATAGAGTAAATCCTTAGTACAGTGGAAAACCTGAATGCTGATTCCTCTGATCCTTTTGAAGCTCTGCAACTCAGGCAGGAGAATCAGCTTGAGGTGAGTTGATCAAATCTTCTCTGCAATTCTTCCTATGGAAAAAATCCTTTGAAACCTTCCCAGCCCACACAGAGCAGGGTCTTGGCTCTCAGTGCCTCAGAGTGATCTCCCTGTGCTTCATGTGTTGAGAGATCTTCAATATTCTTCACAGCAGAATAAGGGGGAAAGCTGCTGCTGCTGCTGGTTCAGTGCTCTTGCACTGTGATTTTGCAAAATCCAGAATGGATCATTGCCTCAGGCAAGTCTGGGGGTGCTTAATATTCAATAATATTCCATTATATTCAGTAATGTCCAGCAGTATTCAATAATATTCAGCAATATTCAGCTGCTGTTCCTGGAGACACAGACATCCAGAGTGTTGGATTAAGCCTTTTTCTGCCCCAGAGATGGGGCAACTGAGAGGCAAGTCTGGGGGGTGCTTAATATTCAATAATATTCAATAATATTCAGCAATATTCCATATATTTAATAATATTCAATAATGTTCAGCAATATTCAGCTGCTGTTCCTGGAGACAGACATCCAGAGTGTTGGATTAAGCCTTTTTCTGCCCCAGAGATGGGGCAGCTGAGAGGCATTTTAAAAACTTTAATTCCATTTTCAGTCCCATGTGAAGGGTGAAGCAGTACAGAAGCTTTCTGTCAAGCTTTGAGAATTTTCTACAAATCCATTTCCCAGCCAGCAGCATGGACAACATCCTCCTGCCTCCTTTGGTGTTCCAGCAAGGAAAGATCTGCTCCTGGTTCTTGAGTTTTGGCACAAAACTTTCTGAAGTCAGCTGGGGTGTGGCTGGGAGGGAGGCTGGCCTTGCTCAGAACAAAAATGAGTTAATTCTTGCACTGGCAACTGGGATCCTTGTGGGAATTTGCAAATACCTGAGTGGCAAAGAGAGAACCTGGCAGATGAGCCCTGGTTCCTCCCCATCACTGCCATCTCCTTGGTGCGCTCAGAGAATTAAATCTGTGCAAATTTCCTCCTTGGTGTGCTCAGAGAATTAAATTAAATCTGTGCAAATTTCCTCCTTGGTGTGCTCAGAGAATTAAATTAAATCTGTGCAAATTTCCTCCTTCTTGTGCTCAGAGAATTAAATCTGTGCAAATTTCCTCCTTCATGTGCTCAGAGAATTAAATCTGTGCAAATTTCCTCCTTCATGTGCTCAGAGAATTAATCTGTGCAAATTTCCTCCTTGGTGTGCTCAGAGAATTAAATTAAATCTGTGCAAATTTCCTCCTTGGTGTGCTCAGAGAATTAAATTAAATCTGTGCAAATTTCCTCCTTGGTGTGCTCAGAGAATTAAATTAAATCTGTGCAAATTTCCTCCTTGGTGTGCTCAGAGAATTAAATCTGCAAATTTCCTTCCTTCATGTGCTCAGAGAAATCTGTGCAAATTATCTCCTTCATGTGCTCAGAGAATTAATCTGTGCAAATTTCCTCCTTGGTGTGCTCAGAGAATTAAATCTGTGCAAATTTCCTTCTTCATGTGCTCAGAGAATGAAATTAAATCTGTGCAAATTATCTCCTTCATGTGCTCAGAGAATTAATCTGTGAAAATTTCTTTCTTCATGTGCCAAGTGAATTAATCTGTGCAAATTTCCTCCTTGGTGTGCTCAGAGAATTAAATCTGTGCAAATTTTTCCTTCGTGTGCTCAGAGAATTAAATCTGAAAATTTCCTCCTTCATGTGCTCAGAGAAATCTGTGCAAATTATCTCCTTCATGTGCTCAGAGAATTAATCTGTGAAAATTTCCTCCTTCGTGTGCTCAGAGAAATCTGTGCAAATCTTTTCCTTCATGTGCTCAGAGAATTAAATTAAATCTGTGCAAATTTTTTCCTTCATGTGCTCAGAGAATTAAATCTGTGCAAATTCCTTCCTTCATGTGCTCAGAGAAATGTGCAAATTTTTTCCTTCGTCTGCTCAGAGAATTAAATCTGAAAATTTCCTCCTTGGTGTGCTCAGAGAATTAAATCTGTGCAAATTTCCTCCTTCATGTGCTCAGAGAATTAATCTGTGAAAATTTCTTTCCTCATGTGCTCAGTGAATTAATCTGTGCAAATTTCCTCCTTGGTGTGCTCAGAGAATTAAATCTGTGCAAATTTTTCCTTCGTGTGCTCAGAGAATTAAATCTGAAAATTTCCTCCTTCATGTGCTCAGAGAAATCTGTGCAAATTATCTCCTTCATGTGCTCAGAGAATTAATCTGTGAAAATTTCCTCCTTCATGTGCTCAGAGAATTAAATTAAATCTGTGCAAATTTTTTCCTTCATGTGCTCAGAGAATTAAATCTGTGCAAATTCCTTCCTTCATGTGCTCAGAGAAATGTGCAAATTTTTTCCTTCGTCTGCTCAGAGAATTAAATCTGAAAATTTCCTCCTTGGTGTGCTCAGAGAATTAAATCTGTGCAAATTTCCTTCTTGGTGTGCTCAGAGAATTAAATCTGTGAAAATTTCCTTCTTCATGTGCTCAGAGAATGAAATTAAATCTGTGCAAATTATCTCCTTCATGTGCTCAGAGAATTAATCTGTGAAAATTTCCTTCTTCATGTGCTCAGAGAATTAAATCTGCAAATTTCCTTCCTTCATGTGCTCAGAGAAATGTGCAAATTTTTTCCTTCTTCATGTGCTCAGAGAATTAAATCTGAAAATTTCCTTCCTTCATGTGCTCAGAGAAATGTGCAAATTTCCTCCTTGGTGTGCTCAGAGAATTAAATTAAATCTGTGCAAATTATCTCCTTCATGTGCTCAGAGAATTAAATCTGTGAAAATTTCCTTCTTCATGTGCTCAGAGAATTAAATCTGTGAAAATTTCCTTCTTCATGTGCTCAGAGAATTAAATCTGAAAATTTCCTCCTTGGTGTGCTCAGAGAATTAAATCTGTGCAAATTTCCTTCTTCATGTGCTCAGAGAATTAAATCTGTGCAAATTTCCGCCTTTCCCCTTCTTTCCCTGTCCTCATTTAAACTCTCCCTGAGCCTGGTATTTGAAATATCCATGGAAAAAAGCAGTTCCAGGTGTGACTGTGTCAGAACCTCAGGTGATGCTGAGGAGATTCCTTCTCCCTCTGCCTTTTCTGCTCCTTTAATGTGAGAAATGGATTTGTTTAAAAATTCTTAAAGCCTGATAGTTTATATAGTTTTGTATATTTATATGTAAACACTGCAGATTTTAAATTAATTAAAGTAATTTAAAATGAATTTAATTATTTAATTAAATTTAATTATTTTAATTTAATTAATTTAATTATTTTTAAATTGATTTAAAATAAATTTAATTTTAATTTTAATTACATTTAAATTACTAAAATCTTAATTTCTAAAAATTTTTACAATTAATTATACATTTTAAATTTAATTTTAATTTAATTTTAATTAATTTAAAATCAATGTACCCCATCTCTTTAAAAGCTAGGAAAACCAACACTTTATGACCTGCTGCAGCCTTTCAGCCTGGACATCAGGAGGGATTTCTTCACTAAAAGGGGGATAAACATTGGAAGGAGCTGCCAGGGGAGGTTTGGGGGTCCCCATCCCTGGAGGTGTCCACACCTGGACGTGGCACTCAGTGCTCTGGTGACAGTCTGGGGATCAGTCACAACTTGCACTCGATGGTCTGGGAGGTCTCTTCCAGCCGAAATATTACAAATCCCTTTTTCCCTACATGAGTATTCCTAGAAAACCTTTCCTTTGCTCACAGTGCTGCACTTCTCCACTGGTATTTGCATTGCTGATTATTTGGCCTTAGGAGAAGAGTTGCTCTGCTCTCAGCAGCTGGTGGTTTCCTTTCCAGAGGAGATGGATTTGTTTTTTCCATCCCTGAATAATTTAGATCCTATTCATAGCTCAAAAATATTACTTTGCAGAGTAACGAGGTGCTCGTATGAGGCTGAAGATGAATGTTCTGATGGATTTCTACCTGCAAATTACAAAACTGCTGCGTGAAGTTTGCTGTGACAAAGCTTTAGGGACTCCAGTTCAGTTTGCATTTAATCAATTTGTTTTGTAGAGGAAAATTTATATCAAATCTGGCAGGCCTTTTCATGGGTAGGTTTCAGAAATGAAATTATGCCCTGATTCTGCTTCCAAATGTGCTATGACATTAATGTTAAACAAAAAAAAAAAAATTACTAGTTTTGCTTCTCTTCATTGTGAAATGGGCAGACATAGTGTATAAAGAGATTTGTTTCAGTTTTTAACCTTTTTAACAGGTTTTGTCGTGCTTTAAAACCTTTTTAAAAGTTTTTGTCATCCTCGGCTGATATTGGTGAGAACATAAGCAGCATAGGAAGCACGAGAACATAACATTGGTTGGAACATAAGAAACGTCTCATAGTTGGAAAAACAAACATTTTCTGGCTGGCTTGTATTAGAGAAAACACTTAGCCTGGACTCTTGAATTGGGCTGGTGACATAGATCAATGGGATGCTCCCAGCTGAGAGAAACACTCATTTCTTTGTTTGGAAGATGTGAGGAGTGACACCAGTGGGACCCTGTCATCCCCAGGCAGAGGAGGATCAGCTGTGCCCAGGTACCTGGGATTGTCCTGGGAGCAGCCACACACTGCAGGGGACAAGGAACCAGAGCCTCTGCTTTGGCTGAGGATGGAAACTTGGAGATGTGTCCTGGAAAGGAACCTTTGGAATGCTTTTGTGCCAGGCTTTTCCTGGAGATGCTGTTTGCTCCCAGGGGCCTGGAGGGACAGGACACAGGGAATGGCTCCCCACTGCCACAGGACAGGGATGGATGGGATTTTGGGGAGAAATTGTTCCATGGGAGGGTGGGGAGGGGCTGGGATGGAATTCCCAGAGCAGCTGGGGCTGCCCCTGGGTCCCTGGCAGTGCCCAGGGCCAGGCTGGATGGGGCTTGGAGCAGCCTGGGACGGTGGAATGTGTCCCTGCCATGGCAGGGGTGGCACTGGATGGGCTTTGGGGTCCCTCCAACCCAACCCATCCTGGGATCATGTGAATATTTCCATTGCTTGGCAGCTTCTCTGGAGCCTCCTGCTGCAGAAGAGGGGCTGATCCCTGAACCTTCTGCTGCCAGCACCTGCCCTGTGCCTGTGATCCTGCCCAAGCTCTGTGGGATGCCCCTCTCTGCTCCAGCTCCTGCTCTTCCCGCTGCTGCTTGTGGGAAATGGATTTGTAGGGAATTCTTAAAGCTTGACAGAAGTCTCACACAGTGGGCACCTGTATGCAAACGTTGAGATAAATGCTGACTTAAAAATGCCATGGAATAGGACAGACATTGTTGAGAGAGAAATTAAACTAGAGGCAAGTTTTAAAGGATGGCCTTACAAACAAGACTGGATACTTTAGAGAAATAGAACTATAAAAGATGCATTGTATTAGGACCCACAGAGAATAATTTTGGATTATTCGTTTTAAGGAATTTGCACTATAGTGTGACAAAAGCTGATAGGCCAAGAAACCTATCTTATAGTGAAAATATATTATGGAAAGAAATTAAAGAAAAACTCCATATATCCTATTGAAACCTAGCTTAAACTGTTTTGTAATTAGGAAATATTTGGCTTCTGATTGTGATGGTGTGAATTGTAACACCTGTATTATCTCACCCTTCACATGAGACTGAAAATGGAATAAAAGTTTTTAAAACACCTCTCAGTTACCCCATCTCTGGGTCAGAAAAGAGTTTAGTCCAATACTGCTCACTTCAGTTCGGAGTGGAGGCATTCTTAGCATTCCTTCCAGTCTGCATCGTAGCTACACAACATCTAATCACACTTCTCCACAACAACTGGCCTGTAAATTAACATTATAATGGATCCTAAGGGTTTGTAATTACTCAGAAATGTCACTGGGCTGGAAGAGTGCCGGGCTCTGCTTGTCAGCAGTCTTTCCTCTCCCTTCTTGGAGTCTTCCTGCAGGTGAAAAATTCACCTTTTCCTGAGGTTTTGTTGTCCTGAGCAGCACCTTGCTCCCCTGTTGTAATGATTGTCCTGGTAACGGTACAGGAGTGTCACCCCAGTTGGGAACCAGGCTGAGGGGAGCTCCATACATCACTGAATTTCTGTGCTGAGCTGAAGTATCCCAACCATTTCTAAACACCACCAGCTTCTGCTTTCTTCTGTCCCATCGCAATTTTGATGTGTATTTCTTTAGACAAAGCAGCCACTGGAGTGGCTGGGAGAGTTGCCTTTGGCAGGGATGGGGATGCTGCTCCCAGAACTGCCTCTCAGAGGGAGGGGAGCAGAAATCTTTGATTTGTGTCTCAAATCCTACCTTGGGCAGGGCAGCAGCTTCCTTCCTGCTGCCCATCTCTGGCAAAAGCAGGGCTTGTTCCCACAGGAGGATTCCCTCCTCCAGATGAACACAAGGGCTGCAGCAGTGGGGGTGGTTGCTGCTTCACCAAACTGACACCAGAATTTTTGGTTCCCTGTGTGGGCAGCACTGCAGTTCCCTCCAGAGCTTAGCTTGGAGCAGCTGCATCTCCTGGTGTACCAAAAATGAGTTTTTCATCCCCTAAGGAGAGCTCCAGGTGGGTAGTGCAGGGTGGTGGATGCATCCCAGCCTGGAACTGAACTGGCAATATCCATCCTTGACACAGCTCCATTTTCAGCCAGCTTTCCCTTTTGGGAAAAGAATTATCTGCCACGAATTTGCTGCCTTTTTGTGGAAAGGGGGGAAGGAATGAAATAATAGTTAATACTTAATGCATATGAGCAGCGATGCTGCTGGGGTTGCCTAGCAGCCACTTAGACAAGCAAGAGAATAAAAAGGGCTGAGTGAATGTGTTTGGAGCTGGTTCCTGGGTCTGCGGGTGGAATCTGACCCATGCAGCCCGTTTGGTTTTGTTTTTGGTTTGTTTTTTTGGTGGTTTTTTTTTTTTTTTTGGGATGGGGAGGAGATGGTGGAATTTCCCACTAATGGATATTTTAGCTCTGGATCATCTCTATCCACTCCCCCACCCCCATCTGGTTTTCCTTTTCGGTTTTCTTCAAGTGTAACTTGGAGAGCTTTAGCCAAAGGGAGGTGTTAAAGTTTTGTGTGGTTTTTCTGGAGATGGAATAGGCAAAAAAAAAAAAAAAATCTCTCAAAGAGATTTTTTCCTTCTGTTTAGGACAGTATCTCTGGCAGTCTGGAGATCATTAGCATTTCATGGCCTCTTCAATATACTGCTCAGTAAATGCTGTAGAGACTGGAAATAGCTTCTGCAGTCACACTTAACACTCCTCACGTTGCTCTCCTTCCTGTAAGGAGTTCATTTCATCTTCTGAAAAGGAAAAGTAGAAAGAAACTTTGGGAGGAAAAAAAAAAAAAAAAGAGGGGGGATATTTGAGCTGCTGTATGAGTGCAAATAAACTCCTTCCCCCATGAGACCAGAAATTCCCCAAAGTATAAAGTTGGGTTAAAACCCCACTAGGAGATAAAAATAAGGAAGGCTGACAGTTTAAATAGTGATTTTCTGAATTCATGTTCTTCTCTTGACTTTTTTTTCAGTACAAGTTGGAAAGCTGGAAACCCTTTTCCTTGTCAGGCACTTGTGGGAGTTACAGGACTCCAGCAACTGGAATCCTAAAACCTCCACTGCCATCCACACTTGAGAGGTGTGAACTCTCAATTTTAATGTGTTTTCCTCATCCCAGCAGTAATTTTTAGCATATTAAAGCAGAGAAAAGGGCACTTAGGAGAAAGGAATGAAGTGAGAAGCATCTTGGATTTAATTTGGAATAAATATAATGGCTCTAGGAGGGCAGCTGGTCTCTCTTACACTCTGAGAGGAGCTGATGGCTCTTGGGTCAGTGCCAGCAAAGATATCCCTGCAGGAATTCTGGTGTAAGGAGCAAGAGGGTCTAGACAGGGAGTTTGGGCTGGTTTTACAGGCTGGGCTTTGAGTGAGACCAGAGTTGTCAGGAGGTTGATCACGTCCACCTTTGCTGCTTCAGCTGTCGTGGCCAGAATTCTCTTTTGAAGTCCTTCACTTGGCCAAATGTCACAGTGCTAAAGCAGCTTTTAACCATTTTCACACAGTTTGGAGGCTGCAGTGCTGAAGTTGGCCTTAAAGCAGTGGTGGGATGGGCAGGGGTTGAATGAGCTTGGTTTGATTGATTTTTTTTTTCATTAATGAGTGTAAATGCTCTTGGATCACCTCAGAGAGCTGCAGGTGCAGTCTGTGTTATCCCTTAGCCAGGGAGAGTCTTTAAATTATGACTTTTTAATTTCCAGTTGTCATTTTTAAGTTGTTCTTGTCTTCCATAAGTAGTTGCTCTCTGTTGAATGCTGCTCTGAACATTTCCAGCAAAAGATTGTTTGCCTCTTTCAGAATATTTCTGGGTTAATTCTTCTCATGCAGGGCTGTTCCCCTGAGAAGGAAATAAATGCTAAAAGTCCAAGGAGTAGCCTGGGGGCTGGGTCAGCAATAGCTGAGGGGAAAAAATCCTTAAGGATCCAAAAGAACCATAAAATCTTTTAGGATTAAAAGCCCTTAAAGAACCAAAATTTTGGAAGACTTGATTTAAAACATGCTCAGGATTGTGACTTCTATTTTTCATCCAGCGGGTGAGTGATTCCAGCTTTTTGTGACATGTGCCTCAGAGAAGTGAATGCTTGTGAGAAGTCCAAGCTTGTGCAGCAGCACCCTGGGGGACTGTGCATTCCATCAAAAGTTGGGTTTTATCCTGGAGGTCTTTTCCAAACTTTGTGATTCTATAATCAGTGGCAAAACACCTGGAGAAACACCAGAGGAAGCACTGAAAGCACCTACACCTGGAAATCACCAGTGATGAGCTTTTATTGATCACTGCCAAGGTGAAGTGATGCCACTGCCTAAACTTAAATTGAAAAGCTGGAGAGACAAATTCTGCCCCAGATCTGCTCCTGTTGGGACCTGTGACAGCAGTCTGTGGCCTCACTGATGATCAGCAAGCACAGCAGAATTTTATGTGTTAGATCAGACCACAGCACCCAGGACAATGATGTTTCCACCAGCCCAACAAAAGCCTTTCTCTAATCTTTATTTCCCCAGAGCAAGCTCTCCCTTAAAATCCTCTGAGTGTCTCTACATTTTTTGCTTATGATTAATTGCCTCAAATTCTAATGTAAAAAAATCCATGTGGAGAATTTAAATTAGATTTCCTCGTTCATGGCACTAGAAGAAAACATCCTTTTGATTAATTTCTCCTCTTCATCAAGTCAGAGGACATTCCAAAACCACACACCCCCTCTCCCAAAAGCTCATTTCCCAGCCAGGCTGCCTTTGCCTGGATTCACAGCCACCACCAAGAAAAGCAAACCTGTTTGAAGTAAGCTAAGCCCTGGCTGAAAGGGATCTAAATTCTGCTGGAAAACTTGGAGGGATCTACAAATAGGGGAAAAAAAAGACATAAGTTGGAAGAGAACTTGCTGAGGGACTTGTGTGTGTTTAGGGGTGCAGAAACACTGTGAGTAGTTTACACCCAGCTCCAAAAAAGCTTAATTCCTTAATATTATTAAAAAAAAAAAAAAAAATTTCTCTTCTGAGCATCTACACCCAGCTCCAAAAAAGCTTAATTCCTTAATATTATTTGTAAAAACCCCAAACGAACAAGATTTCTCTCCTGAACATCTACACCCAGCTCCAAAAAAGCTTAATTCCTTAATTAAAAAAAAAAAATAACCAAATGAACAAAAATATTTCGCTCCTGAGAATCTACACCCAGCTCCAAAAAAGTTTAATTCCTTAATAGTATTTTTTAAAAAAACCCAAATGAACAAAAAGAACAAAAATATTTCTCTCCTGAGCATCTGCTTTGCCGAGCGCTCCCCCATCCCGCTAATCCGTTTATTCTGAAATAACAATTCAATAAAATAAAACCAAACCAAAACAAAGCCGCGGCGGCGCCCGCGGGGCCCCCCCTCGCAGTTACCATGGCAAAGGCGTTATTTGTCCCTCCTGCCTTCCCCGGGCTCCTGAAAATACCCGCTGACATATTTTGTGAGGCGGGATGGGGATGTTTGGTTTGGGAAACGCTCCCCGCGTCGCCTGGCAACGGGAGGAGACCGGGAGGGGACCACGTCACCCCTGGCAACCGCTGTTGGTCCCCAAACATCGCAGCCTCCCCCACATCCTCCTGCCATCCGCGGCTTCCTCGCCCGCCCCAGCTTCGGCTGCTTCATGTAGGGTCCCCAAAACACCTCAGAAGGGTCTCGGAGTTAGCAGAGAAGATATTTGCTCCCTCACCCCAGTTCATGGTTCAAAAGGGTTTAAAGCTTCCCCGCTCGTCCTGATCCATCAGGAGCTTCTGGACTGACCCAGCCCGTGGTGGGGATGGTGGGATGAGGTGGGTTTGGGATGAGGTGGGGTTTGGGGATGGTGGGATAAGGTGGGTTTGGGATGAGGTGGGGTTTGGGGATGGTGGGATGAGGTGGGTTTGGGATGAGGTGGGGTTTGGGGATGGTGGGATGAGGTGGGTTTGGGATGAGGTGGATTTGGGGATGGTGGGATGAGATGGGTTTGGGATGAGGTGGATTTGAGGATGATGGGATAAGGTGAGGTTTGGGGATGGTGGAATCAGGTGAGGTTTGGGATCAGGTGGGTTTGGGGATGATGGGATCAGGTGAGGTTTGGGATCAGGTGGGTTTGGGGATGATGGGATCAGGTGAGGTTTGGGGATGATGGGATCAGGTGAGGTTTGGGATCAGGTGGGTTTGGGGATGATGGGATCAGGTGAGGTTTGGGGATGGTGGGATCAGGTGAGGTTTGGGATCAGGTGGGATTTGGGGATGGTGGGATCATGTGAGGTTTGGGATAAGGTGAGTTTGGGGATGGTGGGACCAGGTGGGTTTGGGATGAGCTGGGGTTTGGGGATGGTGGGACCAGGTGGGTTTGGGGATGGTGGGATCGGGTGAGGTTTGGGATGAGGTGGGGTTTAGAAATGGTGGGATGGGGTAGGTTTGGGGATGGTGGGAATCAGGTGAGGTTTGGGGATGAGGTGGGATTTGGGGATGGTGGGATGGGGTAGGTTTGGGGATGGTGGGATCAGGTGAGGTTTGGGGATGAGGTGGGTTTGGGATGAGGTGGGATTTGGGGATGGTGGGATGGGGTAGGTTTGGGGATGGTGGGATCAGGTGAGGTTTGGGGATGAGGTGGGTTTGGGATGAGGTGGGTTTAGGGATGGTGGGATGAGGTGAGGTTTGGGCATCGTGGGATCCGGTGGGTTTTGGGGTCATCAGAGTCCCTGTCCAGCCAGAGCAGAGACAGAAACGTCACTGTGGTGAGCTGCCCATGACAAAGCCACCCACTTGTTCTCCAGGTAAAAAACTCTGCCCACTGCAATTTATTGCCTGGATAAATGATCTCGCTCGGTTAATTCCAGTTCTGTAGCAGTCAGTTCTCTTTCTTTGGGACAGTGGGAGCTGTTGGAGCAGTGTAGAGCTGTTGAAGCCTTTATCTCCTCCCATTCCTGTAGGATACAGTTAGTCTTCCTGCTGTCCTCACCAAAAATCCACCAGTGCCATTCTCCAAGTGCAAAATATTCAAATCCATATTGCCAAACTGTGTTTCTAGAAATCTACAGCAGCCTTCTCTTTGCCTTTCCAGGGAGAATTGCCTGTCTCTAGATAGTTTCTGTCTTCTGTTTGGGGTTTTGTTTAGTCCTGGAATCTGTGCCAGGCACCAGCAGCTTTATGAACTTCAAATTCCCACTGAAAGATCCGCAACTCCTTCCCCCTCCTCACTGGAGCAGTGCTGTTGTGGGGAAGCAGTTGCTGATGTCCCTGTACTTGCTGAAATGTGTACTGGACACAGCAATGGAGTGGTTGGAGAACTTCTGGGAGTTTAATTTTGGGCCACCCCGTGTGGCTGAGGAGTGGCTGGAGATCACAGAATCATGGAATGGTTTGGGCTGGAAAGGTCCTTAAAGCCCAACCTGTGCCACCCCTGCCATGGGCACGGACACCTTCCACTGTCCCAGTTTGCCCCAGGCCCAATGCTTGGACAGTTCCAGGGATCCAGGGGCAGCCACAGCTTCTCCAGCTCCTCCCCACCCTCCCAGGGAAGAATTTCTTCCCAATATCCCATCTAACCCAGCCCTCTGTCAGTTTGAAGCCATTCCCCCTTGTCCTGTCCCTCCAGGCCCTTGTCCAAAGCCCTTCTCCAGCTCTCTTCTCCCTGACTCCATTTTCTGTGGAGTGCAGGAGCAGTGCTCAGGTTTTCCTGGTGGTTGCTCCCAGTTACACCAGTTCCTGGTCAGGGCAATGCTCCCTGTGTTGTGCTGAGCTGGGACAACCTGGAACCTCCTCTTCCTCCTTTTCCTCCTCCTCTTCTGCCTCCCAAAGTACAAACCCCCGGTTCACCCCATGGTGGGATCCTCTGGAGATCCAGAGCCCTGACTCCACTGATGCTGTAAAATCTGAGACAAAGTCATCCCTTCTCCAAACAGCCCCAGTTTGTGTTTGTTGCTTCTTCTGCTTCACTTTGTGAGGCACCACAACGCTCGTGAGTGGTGCTGTGTAAATAAATAGCAACACCCAGGGCTGTGCTGGCAGCAGCTCCTGCTGTGCTGGCTGGAAGCAGCTGCTGCAGCCACCCCCCATCCCCATGGAATACTGCAGCAGTTCTCCATGGAATACTGCAGCAGTTCTCCATGGAATACTGCAGCCAATCCCCATGGAATACTGCAACAGTTCTCCATTGAATACTGCAGCCAATCCCCATGGAATACTGCAGCAGTTCTCCATTGAATACTGCAGCCAATCCCCATGGAATACTGCAGCAGTTCTCCATGGAAAACTGCAGCCAATCCCCATGGAATACTGCAGCCAATCCCCATGGAATACTGCAACAGTTCTCCATTGAATACTGCAGCCAATCCCCATGGAATACTGCAGCAATTCCCCATGGAATACTGCAGCCAATCCCCATGGAAAACTGCAGCAATCCTCCATGGAAAACTGCAGCCAATCCCCATGGAATACTGCAGCAATCCTCCATGGAAAACTGCAGCCAATCCCCATGGAAAACTGCAGCAATCCTCCATGGAAAACTGCAGCCAATCCCCATGGAATACTGCAGCAATCCTCCATGGAAAACTGCAGCCAATCCCCATGGAAAACTGCAGCAATCCTCCATGGAAAACTGCAGCCAATCCCCATGGAATACTGCAGCAATCCTCCATGGAAAACTGCAGCCAATCCCCATGGAATACTGCAGCAGTTCTCCATGGAAAACTGCAGCCAATCCCCATGGAATACTGCAACAGTTCTCCATGCAATACTGCATCACTTCTCCATGGAACACTGCAGCAATTCTCCATGGAATACTGCAGCAGTTCTCAATGGAATACTGCATCACTTCATGCAATACTGCATCACTTCTCCACGGAACACTGCATCAATTCTCCATGCAATACTGCAGCCAATCCCTGTGCAATACTGCAGCCAACCCCCATGGAATACTGCAGCCAACCCCCATGGAATATTGCAGCAAATCCCCATGCAATACTGCAGCAAATCTGCTTCACACAGGGTTGTCTAGTCTAAGCAAGTAGAAAATGAGGGCTGGTGAACTACAGGTGTGAGTTAAGCTGATTTCTTGGAATTAATTTCAAATAAGTGACACATTCCATAGTTCTCTTGACGTCGGACAAGCTATAAAAGCTGTAGGACAAGCTATAAAAAACAGCACCGAGGTTTGCAGCTGCTTGTTCCAAAATGAGCCCAATTCAGCCAGAGGAGGATTAGCTGTACCCAGGTACCTGGGATTGTCCTGGGAGCAGCCACACACTGCAGGGGACAAGGAACCAGAGACTCTGCTTTGGCCGAGGATGGAAACTTGGAGATGTGTCCTGGAAAGGAACCTTTGGAATGCTTTTGTGCCAGGCTTTTCCTGGAGATGCTGTTTGCTCCCAGGGGCCTGGAGGGACAGGACACAGGGAATGGCTCCCCACTGCCACAGGGCAGGGATGGATGGGATTTTGGGGAGAAATTGTTCCCTGGGAGGGTGGGGAGGGGCTGGGATGGAATTCCCAGAGCAGCTGGGGCTGCCCCTGGATCCCTGGCAGTGCCCAGGGCCAGGCTGGACAGGGCTTGGAGCAGCCTGGGACGGTGGAAGGTGTCCCTGCCATGGCAGGGGTGGCACTGGATGGGCTTTAATGTCCCTCCAATCCAAACCATCCTGGGATTCTATTTCAGACTATTTCTACTTTCAGAAATTGTATTTCCCCCATTGAACCACAGTCCTGGGAAGCCCCCTACAGTGCACATATTAAAAATATGGGAAACAATTCATTCAAGGCCAGAACTTGTGCTTGTTTTCACCAGGTAGCACCAATGTGTTTGTTACAGCCTGGACATGGAGAGCACTGGAGTGTGACTTTTAATTCCTCCTTCCAGATGTGAAATCATCCTCACTGCTCAGCAGATACCCAGATGTTGTTTCTTAGCTAACATTTGCCATCATTGCAGCAAAACTTTTCTGAAGTCAAGGTTTAGGTGGTTCATAGGAAAGAAATAAGGAGTTCCACTTGTTGACAGGGTTGTGCTACACTAAAAATCTGGAATCTCTTGTGCTTTTCTTACCAATAAACAGCTGTGAGTGCTGCAGGTGAGTCTGTGAGAACGTCAGGAAGGGCTGGATCTGTGTCAGGGGTTGGAATGGAGCTCAGGGAAAGGTTCTTCCCCCCGAGGGTGCTGGGCACTGCCCACTGTCAGCAACTTTTCTGCTGCTTCTTTCTTCTTGCAACATCAGCTTTTTATCTACAAAGATGAATGCAGCTTTATTACAAAGATGACCTAGTTCTTTAGCTCCAGAAGGTTAGGCTGGTTCATTGAGTACATGTCCATTTTCCTGTAAATAGGGCCTTACATTCAGGTTATTAACCCAAAAGAAAACAGGACAGGTTTGTGTAGGGGATTATGTTCCCAACAATACTTTGCCCCTGTTCATGTCTGAGATTCCTGCACGTGGGATTTGGATTTTGCCAGCAACCCCTAAACTATTGTGGCTTCTGCTCTTCAATTTCAGTTGGCTCTTAAGGAAACTTCAAATTACAGATCCATTCCTGACTCTTTTCTGTCTTCAAAGTTACTTTTAAAGAAACAGCAGAGATTAGTGAACGGCTGTTACACAACAGTTAGGTGTATATATATATTACTTGACTTAATTCTGTGAAATCTAATTAAAGACTGAGTGTATATTTGTATTTCAGTATATTATTAACTTGCTAATAAAAGCCATTTCCAGATTTGTATTTTTCCATGAGGACCAGGTTTCTGAAATAAACCCCAACCCCAGCTATAATGCCTGCTGCCCTTGAAAAGTGTGTTTTGGGTTTATCTGTGTTTCCAGGTAACTGGAGCTCGTAGACAAGCAGTGTTTGCTTCTGTTCTAAATTAATTTAACCTAATCAGTGGCAGGGTCTGGTGCCTTCTCTTGTTTATAAAATTTTGAAGCAGTGTAATGAGTAGTCTCTTCAGAAAGCTTCTTTTCAAGTTCCTTGGCATGTTTGCTTCCCCCTTCCATTCCCCTCCCCTTAACAGGACTCAGGGAAGGAGAAGGGTTACACGTGGTTCAGGACACTGTGGGTGAGCTGCTTCAGGTGCCAGCTGCCAGCTGCCAGCTGCCTGGGAGGGCACAAGGACATGGCCCAAAGCTCTCCCCGTGCCCTGCTGGGTGAGGAGGGGCTGGCTGTGAGAGGTGGATGGTGCTCCACCCTTGGCATGGGACGGTGCCCAAGGGTTGGTGCTGCTGTGGGGATGTTGGGCACTGGCCCACCCTGTGCCAGGCTCTGTGGGGTGGCTCGGTGTCACCTCCACGTGGCATGGAGAGTTCTGGTGCTGAGGTCGAGGTCTAGATGAGCCAAGGCTCTGTCTGGTCTAAACCTTGCAGGATCTGAAGGGGCCTAAAGGAAACTGGAGAGGGGCTCTTTGTCAGGAACTGGAGGAACAGGACACGGGGAATGGCTCCCACTGCCAGAGGGCAGGGCTGGATGGGATATTGGGCAGGAATTGTTCGCTGGGAGGGTGGGCAGGCCCTGGCACAGGGTGCCCAGAGCAGCTGGGGCTGCCCCTGGATCCCTGGCAGTGCCCAAGGCCAGGCTGGACGGGGCTTGGGGTAGCCTGGGACAGTGGAAGGTGTCCCTGCCATGGCAGGGGTGGCACTGGATGGGCTTTAATGTCCCTCCCAACCCAAATCATTCCATGATTCTGTGAGATTTCCTGGCTCCCTCTCAAAGAGCAGCAGCTCATCTTCCAGGGCTTTCAGAGCAGTTCAGATCCCAGGAACTGCTGTTCCCAGCTGCTCTCCTGAGCCGAGGGAATGTCACAACTGGAGCTGGACAAACACCATGGACAGGGATTGAGTTCAGGTGCTGAACAGGCAGATTCCCAAACGCTTTGAGCTGCACCCACTGCTCACAGCCAGATGGGAGCTTTGTTCTCTCAGCATCCCTGAGTGGTCTGGTGTTGGAACCCTGGTCACTGAGAATTCCAGACTTTCTGTTCTGACAGGCACTGACCCCCAGGAGAACACTGCATTTGAGGCTGTGGAGAAGGCTTCCAAAATGGAATGACAGAACTGGGATTGTGGGTGTGGAGTTTGAATAGGAGTGTGGAGTGTCACAGGGTGGAAAACTTAGAGTTGAAGGTTTTAGAATACAGTAATATATATAAAGCAAGATGGAGGTTTTAGGACAGAGGCTGGTCCTTCTTCTTCTCTTTCTTCACCTTCTTCTTCTCTTTCTTCACCTTCTTCTTCTCCTCCTTCACCTTCTTCTTCTTCTTCTTCTTCTTCTTCTTCTTCTTCTTCTTCTTCTTCTTCTTCTTCTTCTTCTCCTTCTCCTTCTCCTTCTCCTTCTCCTTCTTCTCCTTCTTCTCCTTCTTCTCCATGGGTTTGGGTGGTTTTGTGTCATTGGATAAAAAAGTCCTTATTGCAGGCCATGGGTGGTTGGTTATTGGGTTAAAAGTAAAAATAATTTAGGTGTCATTTCTTAATTGGACAGTTCATCCTTAAAAGGCCTTGTAGAGAGAGAGATGTGGCTCCATTTTTAGTTTGTTAGAGTGAAGTGCTGTAGGACCCAGGGTTTGTGTGACTGTCACATGGATAAGAACTGATAAACATCTGAGTCCCAACAAGAAATACCATCCTGTGATTTAATCCCAACCTTTGCAGAAAAGAATCAAAGAATCAGCAGTCTGAGGACAAGATCATTCCTAAATGGAAATTATGTGCAGAGCAGGCTCTCCTTGGTTCAGCCAGCAAAAGCAAGGAGTTTCTTTTGATTTCCCATCTGAGGGAGCTGGAATCATGTTTTTCCAAAGAGGTGGGGGCACCACATGGTCTTGGTTGGGAGCTGTGTCCTCCTCCACCTTGGGAGCCTTTTTTTTTGGTGATGGAAAAAATTAAATAGGTGTTCTCCTGATTGGAATTTCAGGGTGTAGTGGTTTTGGTTCTCTAATTTAAGATTTTCATGATTTTGAGATTTCCTAATTAATGTACTGATGTGTGTGGTGGGTTTCAGTGCTGGCTAATTACCTATGCACTTATTTCTTGTTGTGAGATAGGATTAGGAGAAAGGCAAAGTAGGCTCAAAACTTTAAAAGGGTATAAAGAAAATTTTATTATCAGTAACTAAAAGGGAAAAAGTAGTAAAAATTAAAACAAACTCTTTAGACTACTCCTCCTCCCCCCACAACTTTTTCTTTTCTACTGATAATGTAAAGAAACAAAACTTCAAATTTCTACTCAGTTTATTACCTTTAAAATAGTCTCTTTAGGGAGAGAAGTCCTTCTTGTTAAGGTTATGGAGATTTCTTTACAAGAGGAAAAAAATAGCTTTTTTTTTGTTTTTAAACTGCGACACAGAAGAACGCCTGTTATTCCTCGGAGGTCTCATGCTTTGGAGACATGAGCAGCAGGGATGAAGGATGGGTGTGAGGCAGGAGCCAGGCTGGCTTTAACACAAATATTTGCCTCAGAGGAGGGATCCATTTTCATTCACATCAAATAAACCAGTTCCTTCTTCCAAAGAATGAAACACTTCCTTTCTGTGCCCTGCTTCAAGCACAACCAATGCCTTTTCAGGGCAAGTTATTGCTTCGAGGCTGAGCCAGAAATATTGAATGAAATGGAAAATATTTAAGGAAGTTTTCTTGAGTAAAATAACTGTGGCCTAGAGTGTGGTGGATGAAGTAGATGGATACTTGCATCTGCTAGAAGATAATCAAAATCAGCCATTCCTTGCATTACTTTTATTATTTTCAGTCTGTTTTGAGAGTGTTGAGAATTCTCAGTAGTGAAACCATTAAATGTAAATTCCCTGGTTCCTTTTTCTGCAGTCAGGGGAGAAAATATCATTTAGAGCCCATCTAGAACATGATGGTTAAATAGCATTTTTATTTCTCCTGCATTCCATTATTCCTGTTCTGGTTTTCCCATTTATCTAAGCCCCAGCCAACTAAACCTGAATAAACGTTCCAAAAATGAAATAATTATTTTTAAATGTAAGCCTTCCCTTCAAAGCATGCAAAAAAAAAAATTGCACAAAATCAACCAAAAAACAAGGAAAAACCTGGATTTCAATTTTGATCCTTGCAGATCAGTGTTGTGAATGAGAAATAATTTAATTTTTTTTTTTTAGTTAAACTGCATCCTTCCCATTATTTTCAGTAAAATAACAGATATCAGGAGATTTTTACTAAAAATTTTAGCTGTATCATGGACTTGCAGATGAGATTCCCTGGGTAATTTACCCCCTGGACAGTCTGAGATTCTTTCAGCAAAAGGAAAACGTGGAGCACAAACTGTGCCAGCTGAGGCTGTTGGCTGCACTAAACCTCATTAATTCCTGGTAATATTAAAGATGAACAAAGCTTATTTGCTGTATTAATTTAAGGTGAATTTTCCTGTATAAAATGCCTTTGGCAATCCCATCCACCTCCAGGTTTCCTGCAATTCTGGTGCATGGAACAGCTTTAGTTCTACCATGGAATTTTTCAGGTTGGAAAAAACCTCTAAAATCAAGTCCAATAAATACAGATCTTGCTGTAGCTGAGCTTGTCTCTCTCCTATGTCTGTAGAGATTTTAGCTGCAGATTTATTTTCAATTCTCACAACAGGAAGTGTCTGACAACCTGCACAGGTGATGATGAGAAATTCAGGATGCCTGGGTTTACCTGGAGAGCCAAAGCTGTGGGCATTTGTTCCCTGCTTGAAGAACATCAGAAATAAAAAGCCTCATTAGAGCAGCTTCACCTGGAAAAATAAACTTATCCCACCTCTAGGTCTTAATTTGAAATAAAAGCTGTGGAATTTTGTGGTGGACTTGGCAGTGATGATGGTTGGACTCGATGAACTTTAAAAGGTCTTTTCCAGCTGAAATGGTTCTATAAATACATCCTTCAGGCATCAAAAATCTGGTTTAACATTTCCTGCACCTCTAGGCTGTCATTTTTCTGTTGGACTTTTATGCCCCACATTTAAATCCCCTTTGAGAAGAAGTTGTTACGCCCATTTATGAATGGCCAGGACAGGGGCAGTGGATTTCTTCCCCATGGAGGTAGTAACACCCACCAAGGTTTACTGGGAAGATTAAATATAAGTGGCTATTAAAAAAAACCCACTTTATCCCAGAGGTAAAATAATTGATTGTTCTTAAAACTAACAAAAAACTCACCGAGGATCTTTTCCTTTCCCTCATTTAATTCCCAGTATTATATTCTATTTCAAAAGTCCTGCCAGAAATAAAAGGATATAATAAAGGAATTTGAAAAGTTTAAATAAGATCAGAGGATGACCAACCAAGTAAGCTTTGAAAAGCAAATTAAATCGAATAGTTCATCATCTGTTTTGTCTTCAAATGAGCAAGTGATTCACTGGAACAGCAACAATTTTAATGTTTTGAAAGCAGCACTAATAGAAATGTATGATTCTGTAGGGAGGAAATTCCTGCCTGTGAGGGTGGGGAGGCCCCAGCACAGAATTCCCAGAGCAGCTGTGGCTGCCCCTGGATCCCTGGCAGTGCCCAAGGCCAGGCTGGACAGGGCATGGAATGACCTGGGACAGTGAAGGTGTCCCTGCTATGGCAGGGGGTGGAATGGGATGAGCTTTACAAGCCCTTCCCATCCAAAACATTCCATATTCCATGATTTCCTGAGTTGGCTGCTGCTGTAGGATAGCTCATAGGTTTTACATTTTCCCCTTAAAGAAATAAAGATATGTAAACACAAGACCTAAATACCCCATGAGAACCAAGGCTGTGCCAGTCTCACCTCTGATTTCTGTGACCTGCTCTTAAAAAGTAAAAATAAGGTGGAGAGGCAGTTCTGTTCATGTCCAGTGGTGCCCTGTAGAATGAAAAACAAAAAGAATAAAAACAAAATTGTAGTGGCCACAATTACAGCAGGAGCAACCCTGGGCCTGAGGAAGTCAGGGACTTAATTCCCCTTTAATTTGGAATTGTGTCTCCCTGAAATGCCAATGTGTTGAATAAATCCACTGTAAGGAGAGCTGGTAGCAGCTTTTTAGTGTCCAAAAGGTGCCTATGAAAGAGCTTTAATTTGGAGTTTGGAGCTGCCTGGGATGGATGGCTGCTGCTGCCACAGAGCAAGGACCAGACCACCAAATACAGATAAACATTTCCCTGAGCCCTGCTCTGGCTTGGATCACCACAACTCCTTCCACATTGGAGGGCTCAAAAATATTTGTGTTTGAGAGCTCAGGAGCTGATGACTCCTGTTAAATTCTGTATAAAATCCATCTCCTGCATGGCAGAGCCCATGGGTGCTTTGTGCCAGGAAGTTTCCCAGTGTTCTGCATCATCTTCTCAGCAGAAACTCCTTGCTCAAAAGCCAGCCCTCCTGCTTCCCACTAAGCTAAGCTTTGCTTCCCCCTCTTAGACCTGGCCTAAGACACAGAGGTTTAGCCCACCTGCAGTTCTGTCCCAGAAGGGGCTGACAGAAGCCATTGAGAGGTGTCTCGTGGCCCCTGGCAGCCTGGCAGCCCCTGGCACTGGGCACTCTGCTAACTGAGAAGTTAATTAATAATCAACAAAGCTTCTGCTGGGTCACACAGAGGATCAGCAGCATCCACAGTTCAGTTTCTCAATTCCAGGGCTCCTTACTGAGTGAAGAAGAGCAAAAAAAAAAAAAAAACCCACCAAAAAAAGTCAGTTCTTGTGGAGAAATGAGCAGATGGGCCTGAGCATGCAGAAGGAATAAAATCGTGGTGAGAATCCCAGAATGGTTTAGGTGGGAAGGGACCTTAAAGCTCATCTTGTTCCAATACCCATGGCAGGGACACCTCCCACTGTCCCAGGTCATTCCATGCCCCATTCAGCCTGGCCTTGGGCACTGCCAGGGATCCAGGGGCAGCCCCAGCTGCTCTGGGCACCCTGGGCCAGGGCCTCACTGCCCTCACAGCCAGGAATTCCTTTTTCATTTTGAATTTCTAATCAAAACCTGCCCTCCTTCACCTTAAAGCCATTCCCCTTGTCCTGTCACTGCATGGCTTTATAAAAAGTCCCTCTCCAGCTCTTTCATAGGCACCTTTTGGGCACTAAAAAGCTGCTGCAAGGTCTCCTTACACTGGATTTATTCAGCACATTGGCATTTCAGGGAGAGACAAGTTTAAAGTTGCTCAACGTGGCTGGTGATGTCACAGGGGCCACCAGGACCCTGGAAGGCATCAGAGACATCTGGATTCCAGGTTGCATCATCAGTGAATGAATCAGGCAGATAACGAGGCTGCTGCCTCTGGAAACCTTCTGTTTACACACAGCTATCTGGGTATCCAAGCAAACAGCAGGGACAGGAAAGGAAATTCAGGGAAAAAAAAAAAAAAAAAAAAAAAAAAAAAAAAAAAAAAAAAAAAAACCCTAATAACTTCTGGGTGCTATTTCTGGTCCTGCCACCAGCTCGCTCCGTGACCTTGAACAGGATGCTTCCCTTTCCCTGTGCTTCAATTTTCCCACTCCTAAAAAAGCCACAAATCCTCCCCTAGGCAAGGTGGTTTTCCAGCACTGATCACTGAGGGCTGTCAGAGCCTTTCAGAAAGACAAGGAGGAGCAGTCCAAGCCTTGAGGGCTGATAAGAACTCAGGTTGTCACTCTGAAATACTACCTGTGAGCACCCAGCATGGTTAGAGCTGGCACCTGGACACTGCTGGCCGTGGGGTGGATGCTCCTGACTCTGGCTGTGGAGGGAATTCAGGGGCATGAGCCCCTTTCTGCTGTCCCATAACCTTGGCAGCCTCTGGGATGGGGGATAAGGAAGCAGAAATGAAAGGCAAAACCAGAGAGAACCCAAATCTAGGACAGAAGGGTAGCTAATGACAAAAAGAAAATTGCTAAGTGAAAAAGCATGGAGATTAAATCAAAACAAATGGGATGAGATTCTGGCTCTGTCACACATGAGACTTTCCTTAGGGGTTAGGGTGGATTTTACCCTTGCTGGTTGATGGAATTCTCCATCCTCTAAGCTGACTAGAGCAAACTGTGAAAAAAAGAGCAATTATTTCTTCTTACACGCCTGCTTTTAGCAGTTTTTGGTGAGCATGGAAACAATATGAACTATGTTTCATTCATAAGACAGCCTTGCCTCCATGTAAATGGCCTTGCCTTTGTTCATCTCTCCTGCCTAAAGCAGCTCCAAAACGCTGGGGAAACAGAGATAAGAGGAGCATTTCAAAATATTTTCTATGTTCAAATTTGCAGGGGGAGTGAGGGGAAAGGAGGAGGCAGCAAGGGGAGATCCTTCACGGATAAAATTCCTTTATCACATCCCTTTATTTCTGGCAGGACTTTTGAAATAGAATATAATACTGGGAATTAAATGAGGGAAAGGAAAAGATCCTCGGTGAGTTTTTTGTTAGTTTTAAGAACAATCAATTATTTTACCTCTGGGATAAAGTTTTTGTTGTTTTTTTTTTAATAGCTACTTATATTTAATCTTCCCAGTAAACCTTGCTGGGTGTTATTACCTCCATGGGGAAGAAATCCACTGCCCCTGTCCTGGCCATTCATAAATGGGTGTAACAACTTCTTCTCAAAGGGGATTTAAATGTGAGGCATAAAAGTCCAACAGAAAAATGACAGCCTAGAGGTGCAGGAAATGTTAAACCAGATTTTTGATGCCTGAAGGATGTATTTATAGAACCATTTCAGCTGGAAAAGACCTTTTAAAGTTCATCGAGTCCAACCATCATCACTCCAAGTGCTGAGGAGGGGATGGAGCAGCATCCCCTGCACCCCAAAAGAGCCTGGGGAAGGAGGGGCTGATGCCAGAGCTGGCCCTGGGTGCTCTCACATTGTCACTGTCAATATGTTGAATAAATCCAGTGTAAGGAGACCTTGCAGCAGCTTTTAGTGCCCAAAAGGTGCCTATGAAAGAGCTGGAGAGGGACTTTTTATAAAGCCATGCAGTGACAGGACAAGGGGAATGGCTTTAAGGTGAAGGAGGGCAGATTTTGATTAGAAATTCAAAATGAAAAAGGAATTCCTGGCTGTGAGGGCAGCGAGGCCCTGGCCCAGGGTGCTCAGAGCAGCTGGGGCTGCCCCTGGATCCCTGGCAGTGCCCAAGGCCAGCCTTTATTTGTAAAGCCACCCTTTGAAACTTTTTTCTAGGATGTGGCAGAGGTGCCAAAGAGCTGCTCATGGGGAGCTCCTGACCCTGGAACTGCTGAGAATTTAAGACAGGAACTGCCCCTGGATCCCTGGCAGTGCCAAGGCCAGGCTGGACAGGGCTTGGAGCCCCCTGGGATGGTGGGAGGGCTCTCTGCCCATGGCAGCGGGTGCACTGGGATGAGGTTTAAGGTCCCTTCCGACCCAAACCAATCGATGATGGAAATACAGGACCCAAATCACTCTCTACAACTCCCTGAAAGGTGGAAGGGTTTCAGCTACATCTGAAAGGTGGCTGTGCTCAGGTGGGGTTGGGCTCTTTCTCCAGGAACTGCCAGAACCAGAGGACTCAGTCTCAAGCTGCCCCAAGGGAAATACAGGTTGGATATTAGGAAATAGTTTTTTCCAGAAAAGGTGATAAAGTTCTGGAATGGCTGCCCAGGGAGGTGGTGGAGTCACCATCCCTGGGTGTGTTTAACAAAGCCTGGATGTGGCACTGGGTGCCAGGGTTGAGTTGAGCTGTTGGGGCTGGGTTGGACTCGATGATCTTGGAGGTCTCTTCCAACGCGGTGATCCTGTGAATTCTGTGAATACCCCACGAGTACCAACCATGCCAGTCCCACCTCTGATTTATGTGCCCTGTTCTTAAAAAATAAAAATAAGGAGGAGGGCAAAGAGCAGGACTTTGGGTGCCACATTTCCTCTCCTCCTTGGACGCCGATGCTTTCTCCACCCTCTGGAGCCTTGGCTCAGGTGCCAGCTGGCTTGGCAGCCGTGCTGCCAGGGCATCAGCAGAGCTCTGCAGCACCTCGTGCTGGTTTCTGGGAGCACAGGAATTCTGTGTGTGCTGTCAGCTTTTCATCAGCACAAATTACCCAGAGCAGATGGCACACACGGATCTGAATCCAATTCTCAGGAAGCGCAGGATGGCTTTAATGAGAGGTGAATTATTCTTTCTCCAGGATGTTGCACTGATAAATAAAATAATAACAAGTCCTGTATGTGTGGCTTGGCAGCCCAGGATTTCTCTGTCTGTCTACCTTGTCTGGAAGTGCCATCTGCAGATTTCCTGGGAGCCTTTGTGTCTGGCGTGGCTGTCATCACTGCCTCGTGGGACAAACCTGAAAATCACACTGGGCATTTATTTTGGCAGCAGACAATTCACCCTCCACCCTGCCCGCATCTCTCTGCTCTCTTCTGGCCACTGAGGGAAAGCAGAAGACAAAAAGGGTCAGCAGAGATGAGTTGTTGGTGATTTGAATCATAGAATCATGGAATATTCTGGGTTGGCAGGGACCTACAAGGATCATCAAAGTCCAACTCCATCTATTCTAAGTGTTCTTTTCTGATTATAGCTACACTTCAAAGGAGACCTTTGGTAGACCTAAAATGCTGAGAGCTGATCCTGCCAGAACCATTAAGAGATGATTAGAATGTCTTTATCAGCTCACCCACCTCTCTTCTGTAACCTCACCATACTACTCAGGAAACCCTGGAGAGCTGCAAACCATAGCCCAGGGCACAACACACAGCAAATAAACTTTTGGAAAAGTTAGGGGACTCGATGTGTTAAAAGTGCCCCCCTCTCCTGCCCGAGCATCTCCACCTGAGCATTCCAAACCCAGCAGTGCTGCTTGAGTGTTTAATTGCAAGTAATTTGTGGCTGGAGCAGGCAAGGAGCTGGAATTTCCTGGGAGAATTCTTATTTTCCTGATCCCACGCCTCTGTTGCAACTGGAATCTTCTCACGGGGAGGTTTTGGCTAAAGCCCAGGCAGAGGCAGTGATGGGGAGAGGCAGGTGCTGCCTTTTTATAGCAGAGCTGCAGGGATGGGGGTGCTGAGGGCAGCTGGAGGGGCCTGGGGGGACACAGGAATAAATATTGATTTAATTTCCATTGTTTCTGGCTTGTTGGGTTCATCTGGTAGCTGTGACTGTGTGGGTTCTGTATCTACTTTTTCTCCCAGATGTGCGAAAAACGATTTGCAAGCTCTGGGGTTTTGGGAAGGTTGGGAGACTAATTGTAACTTGCTAATGGGAGTATGGAGTATTGGGAAAAAATCCTTAAAAAACCTGGGTTTTGGAGAAATTTAATATTTGGAGAGATTTGTGGGTGGCTGAAGGAATAAACAGGTAAATTCTTTAATTCCACACCCCCCTTGCATTTCTTTTGAACACAGATGAGCAGGTCCAGTGTCCTTCAGTTTCTCATTTTTTATTTTTCCTCTTAACTTGTACAAAGGTGAGGGAAAAGTTTAAATACTGGCAGGAGAAGGGAAATAAAAGCCATCATAATGTTGTTTAGAGGCTCAGCAGTGAGACCAAGAAAGCAGAAATGACACTGCCCAAAATCTGGATGTTTTTAACCTTTTGATTTTGAAGTGACAGCAGAAACCTTCCTAAAATAGTTTATCAAGCAGGAAATTTCTCAAGAAACCGAGGAAAAAAGGCTCCCCCACCCCAAAAAAAAAAAAACCCTCAAAATGCCATTGTGCGCTGTCTCAGCATCCCCTGGTGTCCCCAGGGCTGGGACAGTGCCAGGAGGGAGAGCTGGGACTCAGGGATTTGAGGATGCTGAGGGCACCATCAGCCCTGCAGGGTTGTGTGGCACTGGAGCGTGATGCTGTGGCTGTCTGGGGACCTTGGTGGGGTTCTGGGGCAAGGGCAGGGATGGGAGGGTGGAGATGCTGCTTCAGGGGTTCTAAAATGATGGTGGATCGCTGTTCTGTGCTCCTCATCCTTGACTTTTTCTGGTTATAAGCCCAAGCTGGCCACCCCACTTTCCCAGTGAAATTTGGGTTTGAAAAAAAGCTTTTTTGCAGTATTTAAATGTGATAAGGCAGAGGGGAAGAAAGCATTACTTTAAAAATATGCCCCTACTCTTCCCAATCATGTGTGATGCTCACGGTGACACAATAATTTTCCAACACCACTTTTCAGTTAAATATAGAAGTGCATTTTCTGTTCCTTCCCTCTCCTCTCCGTGTAACAATTGTGCAACTTTCTTTTTCCTTCACATAATTCTGCATTAAAATTAGCTCCAGGGACTAAAAGGAGCCCTGTGTGTAGGACGGGAGCTGCCTCCCTTCCCAGCGCTTCCCTCTGGATATTCCACTGGGATTTTGCCCTTGGTTTAGAGGGGTTGGGGGTGTGTGGCTGTGCTGTGCTGTCCCCTCTGATGTCCCTGTGCTGTCCCCAGCAGTGAGCATGCAGAGTCCAGAGGGTGGATCAGACTCAGCAGCTTCTGTGGCTCTTCACACGTCGGCCCCAGCCCAGGCACCAGTGGTGCAGCCGGTGCCAGCCTCGCAGCAGGTAACGTATGCACAGCTGGGGATGCTGTTTCCATGGAGAAGAGCCCAGCTTTCCCTGGCAGATGTATTTTAATCCCAGCTTTTGGTAGTGGGGAAAGGGTTTTTAATCAGCTCGTGGAGGTACTGGGGATAACCTGTTGATAAAGGTGATGGTGAAGGGCCTGGTGGGTTTGAGTGCTCCCAATGCATGTGCAAGCTTTAAAATTGTTTGGGGTTTAATTTAGGTCCCCAAGGGAGTCACTTTGTACCAGCTGGGTGTTTGCTTGGGGTGAATTTCCTCTTGTCATGGTTTGGGGTGTCAGTAAGAGCAGGGGAGGATGGAACAGTGCTGCCAGGTACCTGAGAGGTGAGGGCAGAGCTGCACCCACAGCTCAGGGAGGGGATTCTCCCCCTCTGCTCTGCCCTCCTGGCCTCCCCTGCACTGCTGGGGCCACGTTTGGGTCCTCAGCACAAGAAGGGCATGGACTGGTTTGGGCAGGTCCAGAGGAGCCACGGAGATGCCCCAAGGGCTGGAGCCCCTCTGCTCTGGAGCCAGGCTGGGAGAGCTGGGGGTGCTCCCCTGGAGAGGAGAAGGCTCCAGGGAGAGCTCAGAGCCCCTTGCAGGGCCTGAAGGGGCTCCAGGAGAGCTGGAGAGGGACTGGGGACAAGGCCTGGAGGGACAGGACACAGGGAATGGCTCCCACTGCCAGAGGGCAGGGCTGGATGGGATATTGGGAATTAGGAATTGTTCCCTGGGAGGGTGGGCAGGCCCTGGCACAGGGTGCCCAGAGCAGCTGGGGCTGCCCCTGGATCCCTGGCAGTGCCCAAGGCCAGGCTGGATGGGGCATGGAATGACCTGGGACAGTGGAAGGTGTCCCTGCCATGGCAGGGCTGGCACTGGATGGGCTTTGGGGTCCCTCCAACCCAAACCATTCCATGGTCTCTTTCCTGGGTAGGCAGATCCCAACATTTTTATTTGCAGAGAGGGGATTTGTGATTAATGCCCATGAAAATGCTGCCTTTGGGAGGCCCAGCAGGAGAAAAGTGATGGCTTCAAGTGATGAACAGGAACCACCCAATGCAAAATGGGAAGGGTTAAGTGAAACTGGTTCCTTTTTGTTCCTTTTTATGCCTTTTGGGGAACTTGCAAAAGAAATTTCTGTCGCAGGAAGCTGGAGGGATAAGAGGATGGGTGGGTGTAACTCAGCTTCATCCTTCTCCAACTCCCAAGTGAGCAGCAGCACTGCCATTGGATGCTGATGAAAAGGAACAGATAAAGATTGGGAATTGGAAGGAATATTTGACTCTCCAGGAGCCATGGTCATTCCCATGGGGTGATCCAGAGTGCTGCTGTCACCTCCCAGCCTTCCCATCCATGGAGAGCCTTCCCTGCTGGTGTGGCAGGGATGGGGACAGCAGTGCCAGGTGTCCTTGGGATCACAGTGTGGATTTGGCTGTGAACAAAGGCTGGAAAACCTTTGGAATATGAAATCACCCATCCAGCCTTTGCCTGTGCTGGAGCACCGAGTGGAACTCCATGGATTAAGGAAAATCCAGGGGATAGTGGAAGACTGCTGAAGAGGAGGAGCATCCAGAGCCTTCCTTCCCAGCAGCAGGACAAAGAAAGCACTGGAATGAACTGCTGCCAGCAGGAATGGTGTGAGGCTGAAGCCCTCGGGCTTGTTGAGCACTTTTGGTTTGAGCAGGATGGCCTCACCTTCCAGGTTGGGGATGATTCCTTATCTTGGCTGGAAGACAAGAGCACCAGACAGGCAGTGAGGAGCTGAGCTGGGCCAGGGGTGGGGCATTTGGCAAAAGCAATGCCAGAAAATGGGAAAACAGTAGGAGAAAGGAAAGAGTCTTTGATGTAGGTGGCACTGCCAAGGTCTGATTTCAAAAAGGGCTTGTGATGTCCCCATCCTGCACTGGTGACAGCCCCTTCTGGAGGGAAAACAGGCCAGCTGATGGCTGAAATAAGTGTGGGTGTCCTCAGTGCAGGGTCTCCAGGGAATGCAGCCTGGGGACTGCAGATGGAGCAGCTGCCTGGAGATCTGGGCAATTGGCATAAACCTATAATTCTGCTAGAATTAGATTTCTGGTTGTTACATAGATATGTTGGGAGGGCTAAAAATCATAAATATCCACGTATAAGGTAGCCAGTAATTATCAAGGTTGCTTCTGGGATTGTTTTCTGGCTCTTTGTTCTGTTGGCCCAATATGCTGGGTGTTTTTAAAGATGTATCTCCTTGGAGAAGGTTTAAGAGGCCATGGAGATGCTTGGCTCTGCTCCCACTGAATCCTTTCTCTCCATCCACCACATCCCCACGTTTGTTTTGCTGGATCTGAAGGTGCTGAGCACACTGAGATGTGCTGACAACCTCAGACTGAAAGTGGAGTGTAAGGCAGGGATGGTGGAAGTGACAGAGCCACCTCCACAAAATGTCCCTGTGCCCTTGGTGGCCCTGCAGGGAGAAGCAGAACCACCTGAGCTTTGGTGCTGGCAGAAGCTGGTGGGATTCCTTGTTGAGCGTGGTTGGGTTTTGCAGCTCGAAGAGAAGGAACTTTGCAGCCAAATGTGGATGTGTGAGGAGTGATTCTTCTTCAGCTGTGGCTGAGCTTATCAATGAAGTGCTACTTCCTTTCACGGAGGTTTAAAGATGATTCCTGTCAGAAATTTGCCCAAATTCAGGGGGCTGAGTTCAGGCTGGTGCACCCCATGGGAGGGTGGGGACCACAGGGGCACTAGTTACAGGATGCCTCTGCTGCTGCTGCTGTCAGAGGCAGGTTGGCCATGAAATTTTGGAAGAGAACTCCTGGCTCACCTGTGTTATGCACTGAAATTGTCTCTTGCTGTATCTTCTTCTTGCAGAGGGTTTTGGTCCAAGCCACAGGCTCCGCTCCCAAAGGGGCGCAGATGCAGCAGATCTCTGTTCCCAGAGTCCAGCAGGTTCCACAGCAGGTAATGAGCATGGGGACAGACACCCCAGCACCAACAGGTCCCCAGGCCACTTCTGAAACCGTGCCAGATCTAGAAAAATCTTAATTAAAGACTTGTGGGCAGTCACAGAGCTGGGATCACTTTCTCCAGCTCTCTCCTCCTTTCTTCGGCTGATGACAAAAGAAACTCTAAAGATATTTGAAGTTTAAGAAGAACCTTTGCTGTAGCAGTTGTCTTTCATGTATTTGAAGATCTGATGGATGCTTTCAACTTAAATTTAAAAGCATTTATTAAATCAAAGCTAAATTAAAAGCAATCTCCTTTGGTAACGATGTTTTTTAGAACCAAAATGTTTGGGTTTTTTTTAAATTAAACAAATTTACTGCCTGCACGTGGCTCCATAGAAAGGTTTGATGCCAGAGAGCCATGCAAGTGTTTTTATTTATTTGAACTTTGCCTTTTCCAGGGCTTGTTTCCTAAGAAACCAGGGATATGTGGTGCTGCTCCATGTGGACAGCGAGTCTGACCCTCTTAATTTTTTTTCCCTTTAGTGATTTTTTATTTGGTTGCTCCATTTCAGGGGAAAAAAAATGATAGAGGGCAACTCCTTCCCTCCCAGAGCAACAAAAAAGGGGGGCTGGGGTGCAGTTGGACACTGTCAGGCTCCCCTCTGAAGGAAAGGCTGCAGCATGAGCTCACCCCTATTAGTCAGCCCCAAAACACGTGTCCAGAGGAAACCCAGCTCCATTGTTTCCACTTCTCATGGAGCAACCACTTATTTATCTATTTTAACTTGACCTTTGAAAATAAAAACCTCCTTTGGCGTTCCTAAGCAGGGAGGGAGGGCAGGGAGGGCGTTTTGTTTGTTTTTTGGGTTTTTTAATTTATTTTTTTTTTTTAAGAAAGCCTGAGTGTCAAGGCAAGGTTGGAGTTGTGCAGTTCCTGAGCAATCCCTGACTTCTTGCTGCCTGTTGCAGGTGCAGTCTGTGCAGCACGTTTATCCAGCCCAGGTGCAGTATGTGGAAGGAGGAGAAGCTGTTTATACCAATGGAACCATGTAAGAACCTCTCTGAGCTGTCCCCATCCCTCCTCCCAGCCCTTCCCTCCCCCTGGCTCCTTCCAGGCCAGCCCCACCATGGAGGGAGGAAGAGGAGGAGCTGTTTCAGGTGTGGTGTTGGGTGTGAGGGTGGTTTCCAGCCCTGGAGGTGTTGTCCTCATGGTGGGGATTGTTCTCCAGGGAATCCTGCTCTGGTGCTCCCCTTTGTGTGGTGACATGGGCAGCTTTAGGAGTGGAACTTCTAGAGGAAAAAGGGGGTGTTGGAAGATTTTATAGAGCCAAGGAGTCCCAGAATGGCTTGGGTTAGAAAAGACCTTAAAGCCCATCTCCTTCCAACTCCCCAACACCTTCCACCATCCCAGGCTGCTCCAAGCCTCGTCCAGCCTGGCCTCGGACACTTCCAGGGATGGGGCAGCCACAGCTGTGCCAGGGCCTCTCCATTCTTAGAATTTCCTCTTCCTCCTGCCTGCTGTGCCCCATTTTGGGCCTCCTTTTAGCCTTCCTCACCCCAGTTCCTCACAAGGAGCTGCCCTCACTGTGAGCTTGTGCTGCGAGGCTGACTGATCCCATTCCAACAGAGCAAACCCCACTGTGAGAAACAACTGCTCACTTTTAAAATTTCAAAGGTTTATTAAACCTTAATAAAAATTACAACAAAGACATTTTTAAAATAAGGAATTTAATATTTTTTAAATAATTTTTTGAATAAGGAAAAGGTTTTCAGCTCGGAGAGTCCCCGTGACTGCCAACCACGTGGCTCATCTACAAAATATCTATCTCTTAATTCTGAGAGCTAACTATTACATTGCTTACCTACAACAACTCCCCCTTTTCCTTTTCTATAAGTCATTTGGCTCGAACAATTAACTCTTATTTTTGATTTGGATAATTTACCCTTACTTCTCAAAAAAAGAAATGAAAATAATTTTTACCAGCATCTGTTGATGTGGGCGAGGACAGTGGGAACAGGAGAAATTTTATTTGGAAATGGACAAAATGGGATTACAGAGCCAGTTTGATCTTGCTTTGTAGTCTCTGTTGGATTAAGAGACAGCTGAGGAATGATGGGGGTGTGGTATGGCTTTTCTGTTCCCACCTTGCCATGCCTATGGGGTTGCCACCAGCATCAGGGCTATAATCTTACAGGGCCTAACCTATAACACCAGGGGTTTTCTGACACTTGTCCAGCTTTCTGAAGCTGTCCAGCACAGGATTCCCTCTGCCAGCTCCTCTCTTTTGTCCCTTGCATAGACAAGCTTTGTGGCTTTCTTGTTCCCACTTTCCTATGCCTATGGGGTTGCCACATGCAGCAGGGCTATAATCTTACAGTGGGAACAGGAAAAATTCTATTTGGAAATGGACAAAATGGGATTATAGAGGCCAATCTGGTCTTGCTCTGTAGTCTCTGTTGGATTAAGAGACAGCTGAGGTATGGCTTTCCTGTTCCCACCTTACCATACCTGCAGGGCTGTCACTTGCAGCAGGGCTATAATCTTACAGTGGGAACAGGAAAAATTCTATTTGGAAATGGACAAAATGGGATTACAGAGCCAGTTTGATCTTGCTTTGTAGTCTCTGTTGGATTAAGAGACAGCTGAGGAATGAAGGAGGTGTGGTATGGCTTTTCTGTTCCCACCTTACCATACCTACGGGGTTGCCACATGCAGCAGGGCTATAATCTTACAGTGGGAACAGGAAAAATTCTATTTGGAAATGGACAAAATGGGATTATAGAGGCCAATCTGGTCTTGCTCTGTAGTCTCTGTTGGATTAAGAGACAGCTGAGGTATGGCTTTTCTGTTCCCACCTTACCATACCTGCAGGGCTGTCACTTGCAGCAGGGCTATAATCTTACAGTGGGAACAGGAAAAATTCTATTTGGAAATGGACAAAATGGGATTACAGAGCCAGTTTGATCTTGCTCTGTAGTCTCTGTTGGATTAAGAGACAGCTGAGGAATGAAGGAGGTGTGGTATGGCTTTTCTGTTCCCACCTTACCATACCTACGGGGTTGCCACATGCAGCAGGGCTATAATCTTAGAGTGGGAACAGGAAAAATTCTATTTGGAAATGGACAAAATGGGATTATAGAGGCCAATCTGGTCTTGCTCTGTAGTCTCTGTTGGATTAAGAGACATCTGAGGTATGGCTTTCCTGTTCCCACCTTACCATACCTACGGGGTTGCCACATGCAGCAGGGCTATAACCTTACAGTGGGAACAGGAAAAATTCTATTTGGAAATGGACAAAATGGGATTGCAGAGCCAGTTTGATCTTGCTTTGTAGTCTCTGTTGGATTAAGAGACAGCTGAGGAATGAAGGAGGTGTGGTATGGCTTTCCTCTTCCCACCTTACCATACCTACGGGGTTGTGAACGAGAATAATCTTCTTGGTGGTGAACACAAGGGCTAACCTATAACACCAGGGGTTTTCTGACACTTGTCCAGCTTTCTGAAGCTGTCCAGCACAGAATTCCCTCTGCCAGCTCCTCTCTTTTGTCCCCTGCACAGACGAGCTGCCTACTCCTACAGCAGCGAGGCGCAGATTTACGCCCCCGCCAGCGCCGCGCCCTATTTCGAAGCGCAGGGAGGAGGTGGAGCTCAGGTGACTACAGCGACATCCTCTCCTACAGCCATTCCCTCTCACAACATGGTGGGCATCACCATGGACATTGGGGGAAGTCAGATCCTCTCCGGCTCGGGAGCCTATCTCATTCATGGGGGGCTGGAGAACTCTAGACATTCTCTGTCACACACCTCACGCTCCTCTCCAGCAACGGTATGTAGCCCTGCAGGCACCACGGCTCGGGGGCCAGGAATGATTCCAAAGGGAACTGAAAAGCCTTCAGAAACTTAAACTGACCTGTCATTATCACTGTTTATGTCTGTAACCTGCCTTGATGCAAGGGAGAGAATAGACACTGGTGTACTACGCTTATTTTTCAGTTGGGATTGTCCCTCTCGCTCAGCAGATCACTGAAATTATGCAGCATTAGAGAAGAGAAAGCATTAATCATTCAAATATTAATAAAGCATTAGATTTGATTTGGTTTCTTTTCCTTACCAAACAAAATAGTTTTGGCTTTTAAAGATTTGTCTCTGTTTACATTTTCTAATGTAAATTTGTCTCTATTTATATTTTCTGATAAGTCAAACATCTCACACATGCTTACCCAAAATATTGAAATATATCTTCAATTATGAAGAGACCTGAGAAATTCTTCCTTAACCCTTTGGGTAATTAGCACATAAGTTATGTCAAGCTGGTCATGCTGAGTGCACAGTGATCAAAAAGCCTTTGTGTATATATCTCCTACACCACTGTGTATTCTGTCCTTGCCATATGTTTAGAAAATGTCTTTGTGGGGTAATACTGATCAAACAGAAATGGTTTAAAGCTCTGATTTCTTTAAATCGTGTCCCTCCAGCTGCCAGCTGAGGTGGCAGGTGCTGGGAGCACAGCTGTGCAGCTGTGTGGGACTGAGGGCTTCCAGCTCTTCACCCAAAAGAGCCTTTTTGCAGTAAGAAGCACCAGGGCTTTGATTTGGGAATCTCCCAGCCCTTAGCAGCTGCCAGGAGTGCTTGGAGCTCATTTCCTGGGACACTGCTCACCTCCCTCTGCAGACTTCTGTGTGTTTATGCCTTCATATATAAATATAAATACTAATGTAGGTGTAATTCAGGGGATGCAGCCAGAATTTAAAATGTGAGCAGCATCACTAGGGAGAAAAACGGGAGCTGTTGCTACTGAGAGCTCATGTAAATCTGGCCTGTTAAGTTGTACTTTCTCTTCCCACTGAGTTTTAGAATATAGACTTTATGTTTTTTGAAACTTTGTGCCTTGAAAGGTTGCTTTGATCCTGTAGTATCTGTGCTCTGCCTTGGGTAGGCATAGGGGGAAAATCCTTGGTTTGGGTGGAAGAAAAAATGGCAGATACTGAGGTTCTTTTCTTGGGTGGGAATTGTGTGTGTGTATTTTAACTGTTCATAGTTAAAAATTAGCACTGGACCATTTGGTTTTTGCTCAAAGTTATTATTTGGAAGCATCACCTGTGTGAGACTGCATCTTACAAAACTGCACAGCTTTACTCTTGGATTTTTGGGGGATTTTTTTGTTATTGTTGTTTGGGGTTTTTGTAATTTCCATGGTGATGAGCACAATATAAAAGCCCAAGTGAAAAATATGTCAGTAGAAATATCCCATGAATGGATTATTACATGAGATAAGGCTGTTCAGCAGAAAAAAAAAATTTAGAAAGCAACCTTTATGGAAATACATCTGAGATAAATTCACCCTGTTGCATGTAGGAATGAGCTTTCTGAAGGTATTTTAACACAAAATATCTGAGGAAGGGCTGGAAAAGGTGGGAAAGAGCCTGGCAGGCAGTCCAGGGCTGTGTCTGTGTGTGGCTGTCAGTCCTTCCAGCACAGACCAGGGTCGGAGGGGGGTGGAGCAGAGCCTTGAGTGCTTGGAATTAATCCTGGAGTCGTTTGGTTTGGGACCTTAGAGCTCATCCAGTGCCACCCCTGCCATGGCAGGGACACCTTCCGCTGTCCCAGGCTGCTCCAGGCCCTGTCCAGCCTGGCCTGAGACGTTTCCAGGGATCCAGGGGCAGCCACAGCTGCTCTGGGCACCCACCAGAAAGGATGGGTGGCTTAAGGACAGCGGGGACTGAATCAAATCCATGGGCACGAACATTATTTTCTGTTTTAATGTCCAGCCTAAAACAGAGCCTGGGAAAGGCTGGTGTTAAAGAGGCCAGAGGGGCTCTGGCAAAACGTGGTGGGAGTTTCGTGGGAGGAAAGGAAAGCAGAGCTCGTGCAGATGGAGCCAGGGAAGCCAAAGGGTTTGCAGTGGCCTTGGGATGGACATCAGAGTGGTCAGTGGTGGGGAAGGAGAGGGATTGGAGGTGTTGAGGGCAAGGAGGGCACCTCCAGAGGAGAATGGAAACAAGGGAGTACTTCAGGACTAGCAGTGGTCCAAGAGCTGCTCTAGGAGGCTGAAAGATGTTTGGTAAAGTTTGTGTGTGCACTAAAGAAAAAACTTCAGATACTTCCAGAAACCTCTTGGGAAACCTTCCCTCTCTGCTGGAACAGATGGGCTGAAACAGCACAGGGAACTTTCAATATCTGTGCCAACACAGCACTATTAACCTTCAGCTAAATTAGTCTGGACCAAGAGAGGAAATCCTTGAGACCTCCCATAAGTGGGTCCTCAGAGCTCTTCACCTTCCTGCAGAGCTGCTTAAGAGCTTTTGGTCTTTCCCCTGGAAATAGTTTTTATTGCAGATGCAAGGTGTCCTTTTGGATGGGACACCTGCCAACAGCAAAAGGCCAGGCAGGGTTTCTGTGCTTGCCTCAGAGCTGCTGCTCAAACAGCCCCTGAGCAGAGGAAGGAAATTGGGTCTCCCTCCACCTCTGACTCATTTCCTGAAGGCTGTGTCAGCACTCAGCCTGTGGCTCCTCGTGGTCCATCACGGTGTGAGGCAGTGAAACCCCACTAATCTGAGCCTGAGTTGGGTGAGGACACCTCCAGAAGTGGTTCCACTTCGGGGTGGGAACCAAGGCACTGTGCTGGAGGTGGTGCCACCTTCACACGTGGTTGCTGGATGTCACTTCAGAAGCTGGGTCTGATGTGTTCTGCTCTGCCACGCTGCTGTGCCAGAGCCTGGGTTTGTGAAGGGCTGGGCTTATCTCAGCCCTAATCTCCACTGTGGGGTGAGTCAGTGCAGGCTGTGAATGTGGGCAGGAGGCCGTGGCAGAGCATCTGCAGATGCTTTGTGGGTGTGCCCACAAGGTGTTAAATGAGGACAGAGAGCAGAGCTCTGGCTGCAGGGTCTGTGTGCTGCTGCCTTGTCCTGCCAGGGCACAGATAACGGGGTTTGAGACACCTCAGATGGGGTTTGGGAACATCTGCTGGAGACAAACAGGTTCTGCTCCTGCCAGCCTCTAATGTGGGGTTTGGGGAGTTTTGAGGATTTTTTTTTTTCTTGCAAAAAGCTTTTAGAGGAGCTCTGGAGCTTTGGGACCAGCAGCCATCTGCTAAAGGAGCTTCCCAGATTCTGCCCCAGTAGCAGAATGGAGAAGGCAAGAAGGGTTCAGGAGAGGGTTGAGGCACAAGGCAGCAGCCACAGCTGGGCTGAAGTGGAGCAGAAGCCAGACAGGAGGTGAGGGGGCTCCTCAGGAGCCAGAAGGCCTCACCTTGGCTCCTCTGAGATCAATAGAAACCTGCACAGGTAGCATCAAATGTTCCATCCTGGCTTCTGGGGGAGAACTCACCCAACTGAAACCTGGCTCCTGCCTCCTTCTCTTTGCAGCTCTCAGCAGCAGAGAGCCCTCATCCATTCCAGTTCATGCACTCTCCTTGCACCCCAGCTTTGTTTAATTTTTTTTAGGGTTTTTAACAAAATATGAAGAGATGTCCAAGTCATAATTGTCAGCTCTCCTTGGAAGGCCTGGGTACAACTCTGCAGCCAGTCTCTGACCATTCCAGTTCATGCACTTTTCTTGCACCCCAGCTTTATTTAATTCTTTAGGTTTATTGTTTAATTTTTTAGGTTTTTTTGACAAAATATGAAGAGGTGACAGTAACCAAGTCATTACTGCCAGCTCTCCTTGGCAAGCCT
This sequence comes from Anomalospiza imberbis, assembly GCF_031753505.1. Taxonomy (NCBI): domain Eukaryota; kingdom Metazoa; phylum Chordata; class Aves; order Passeriformes; family Viduidae; genus Anomalospiza; species Anomalospiza imberbis. Next base: position 2,367,533 of record NC_089707.1, read on the forward strand.
GGGTCCAACTCTGCAGCCAGTCTCTGCAGTGGCTCTGCCTGGTGATGGTTTGCTCTCAGCAGGAAGGGGAAAAGGAGGAAAATGGCTTTTTTTAAATAAATAGGCAGTGCTTTTAGTGGAAGATCAACCCCTCCTGGCCTTGCTTTGTCACCCCTGTGGGGATTCCTGCTGTGTGTCCATTTGCATGTCCCAGTAACGCCTCTGCAGCTCCATCCACATCTGTTTGCTTCTTTTTCACAAGCTTGTTGATATAAAGCATTAATCATTTAAATATTAATAAAGAAACAATAATCCTGGCTGTTGCTAACTATCTGATTTCCTTTCTTTTTCCTTTTTTTTCTCTCCTGTGCACGTTTTTTTCTTTAGCTTGAAATGGCGATTGAAAACCTACAAAAAAATGAAGGGATTACATCACACAAAAGCAGTTTGCTCAACAGCCATGTAAGTTACAATCAGAATTTACAACCTTTTCCCCTGCTTTGGTAGGAGAATTATTTCTTTGGTGTATTCAACAGCACGAGGCACTCAAAAGCAGCCTGTGATGGAGCTGTGCTGCCCAAAACAGCCCATTCCCAAGGAAAAATAGTCTGCAAAAAGTGCCATATGATAATGTTTGCTGCTGAGATGCTCAGAAGTCTGTTATTTATTTATTTATAATAAATATAAGTATGTGTTTATTTATTTCATCTGCCTTGCAATGGAAGTTGCTGGCAACCAGATAAACACATTTTGAGGAAGTTCTTTTCCTTTCACTGGAACTGAAACACGGCTGGAAAATTATTTGTAAATCCACAGCCATCACTCAGTGTGAGTTGTGACGGATTCCCCTCAGCCAGCACACACCAAAAGCCTGTGAATGCTTTTTTTTCCCTCTCTCTGTGCCTCAGGAAGCCCATTCCTGTCACAATGCTGTGCTAAATCCATGTGCTGGGCCTCTCTCTCACTGTGCCAACGATTTCCCTGCTTTGTGTGATATTCCCACTGTTCTGCTGGGCCTTTGCATCCTGGTTTGTGGCTCCCCTGCAGGAACACTGAGGGATGAGCACATGCTTGGGTGAGATTTGGGTTGATCCAGGTCATGTTGGAGTCCCTGGACCTGCCTTGGTTTCCCTGTGTTTGGATGGAGCTCAAGCATGTCCTGCACCCATAAATCCCATGCACAAAGTGGTGTTTCTCTATTCTAACAGGTTTTCTCTGGCTTTAGGGGCTGGTTTGTTGTCATTCTTAGGGCAAAAAATAAAAATCTTTGGCTTCTTCATCATAGATAAATATCCTGAGACAACAAAAGGAACTTTATACCAGTCTGATTCTTGATTCTGATTTCAAACTCCAGGCCAGGGCTCCTGGGGGAGCTCATTCTTTATTTCAGCTGGTGGAGAATGAAGGTTTCTGGTTGTAGCTGGGGAAACACAAAGCTGCAGGATCAGGCAGTTCCTGTTCTGAGCATCCCTCCCACCCCAGGCTGGGCCAGGCTCACACTCCTGAAGTGCTGCACAAGGATTTTGTTGCTCTGCAGGATTTTTCTTGATCATCGAGGACAAAGTTTGAAAAAAATTCAGGAAAAGGGCAAAGGAAAGAAAGCAAAAGATAGAAAAGAGATTTCACTGACCACAAGCTGTGCAGGATGGAGTGGGGGCCTCAGCCAGCCCCTGATCAGACCTTCCCCAGCCTGGTCTTGCAGGGTAGAAATGCAGAACTTGATGGCCCTGGCTTAGGTCCTTGATGTCCCTGGTTCTAGGTCGTGGTTCCTAGTCTGGCCTAAGGTTTAAGTGCTCTTACAAACTCTGGAGCAAGCAAACTCCTTCCTGAGCATGAGTGGGCACAAACAAACTCCTTCCTGAGCATGAGTGACACATCCACCCTCAGCTGGTCCCTCTGAAAGGTGCAGGTCCTGAGCTGAGGAACCCTACAGGGTCCTTGCTGTCCCCAGTGTCCCTGCTCAGGGAGGTGCCTGGGGACATGTGGGACTAAAAAGAGGGATGAGCAGTGCCTGAAGGGGACACAGCACACTGAGGAACCAGATCAGGCAGTTCCAGAGCTGGAGCAGCTGCAGTGCCATTGCCCAGGGAGGCTCTGCAGCCTCGGCATGGGGAGGTTCTTTTAGGACCCCTGAGTGAGGCACTGGGCTGGAGTGAGGGACCTGCTCACCCTGATGTGAGCAGGAAGCTGGACCAGGATGGTTTGGGTTGGAAAGGACCTTAAAGCTCATTTTCATTTAATTCCAACCTCCTGCCATGGGCAGGGACACCTTCCACCAGAGCAGGGTGCTCAGAGCTCTGTCCTACCCACCTTGGATGCTCCAGGGATGCTCAGAGCTCTGTCCTACCCACCTTGGATGCTCCAGGGATGCTCAGAGCTCTGTCCTACCCACCTTGGATGCTCCAGGGATGCTCAGAGCTCTGTCCTACCCACCTTGGATGCTCCAGGGATGCTCAGAGCTCTGTCCAGCCCAGCCTTGGATGCTCCAGGGATGCTCAGAGCTCTGTCCTACCCACCTTGGATGCTCCAGGGATGCTCAGAGCTCTGTCCTACCCACCTTGGATGCTCCAGGGATGCTCAGAGCTCTGTCCAGCCCAGCCTTGGATGCTCCAGGGATGCTCAGAGCTCTGTCCTACCCACCTTGGATGCTCCAGGGATGCTCAGAGCTCTGTCCAGCCCACCTTGGATACTCCAGGGATGCTCAGAGCTCTGTCCTACCCACCTTGGATGCTCCAGGGATGCTCAGAGCTCTGTCCTACCCACCTTGGATGCTCCAGGGATGCTCAGAGCTCTGTCCTACCCACCTTGGATGCTCCAGGGATGCTCAGAGCTCTGTCCAGCCCAGCCTTGGATGCTCCAGGGATGCTCAGAGCTCTGTCCTACCCACCTTGGATGCTCCAGGGATGCTCAGAGCTCTGTCCTACCCACCTTGGATGCTCCAGGGATGCTCAGAGCTCTGTCCAGCCCAGCCTTGGATGCTCCAGGGATGCTCAGAGCTCTGTCCTACCCACCTTGGATGCTCCAGGGATGCTCAGAGCTCTGTCCTACCCACCTTGGATGCTCCAGGGATGCTCAGAGCTCTGTCCTACCCACCTTGGATGCTCCAGGGATGCTCAGAGCTCTGTCCAGCCCAGCCTTGGATGCTCCAGGGATGCTCAGAGCTCTGTCCTACCCACCTTGGATGCTCCAGGGATGCTCAGAGCTCTGTCCAGCCCACCTTGGATACTCCAGGGATGCTCAGAGCTCTGTCCTACCCACCTTGGATGCTCCAGGGATGCTCAGAGCTCTGTCCTACCCACCTTGGATGCTCCAGGGATGCTCAGAGCTCTGTCCTACCCACCTTGGATGCTCCAGGGATGCTCAGAGCTCTGTCCAGCCCAGCCTTGGATGCTCCAGGGATGCTCAGAGCTCTGTCCTACCCACCTTGGATGCTCCAGGGATGCTCAGAGCTCTGTCCTACCCACCTTGGATGCTCCAGGGATGCTCAGAGCTCTGTCCAGCCCAGCCTTGGATGCTCCAGGGATGCTCAGAGCTCTGTCCTACCCACCTTGGATGCTCCAGGGATGCTCAGAGCTCTGTCCTACCCACCTTGGATGCTCCAGGGATGCTCAGAGCTCTGTCCAGCCCAGCCTTGGATGCTCCAGGGATGCTCAGAGCTCTGTCCTACCCACCTTGGATGCTCCAGGGATGCTCAGAGCTCTGTCCTACCCATCTTGGATGCTCAGAGCTCTGTCCAATTCAGCCTTGGATGCTCCAGGGATGCAACAGCCACCACCTGGAGACTGCAGGTGGCCAGAGCTACCTCCCAGTGCAGGTGTGGGACATCCCAGTGACCACCAGTGCTGAACCCAGCTCATGCTGTGGTACAGAAGGGAGAATTCTGCTCTCCAGGATGTTCCAGATCTCACCTCTTCATGGCAAAGAGCAAAACCACAACAGCAGGGAGAGCTTTACCCATCCCAAATTCCCCATGGCTGGCACACAGGATTGGCAGGCTTGTGCTGGAGGAGCGGGTGACTGCAATTTGTCAAGGCTGAAAGCAAATTCCAGCTTGACAAAAGCAAGGGGAAATGGGGAGATGATGCTAATTGCACTTAGCTGTGGCTTAATTGCTCTGAGTCTTGAGGTTGCAGAGTTCTTCATTGTCTTCTGTCCCTTGTTTTAAATTTGGCTTTTTGGAAATGTGCAAATTCTTGGGATGACGAGGTTTATTTTGTTACCATCAGCAGGTGGTTCATGCCAGGAATCTTTGGGGTTTAAAAAAAAATAAGAGGACAATTAAAAGTATCTCGTTCCAGAGGGAATTTTTCACATAATTTAACTAAAATCAATATGAAATGGAGCTTGATAACTGAATTTGGCTTCCAGACCTCCCTGAGAGGTTATTTAAGTGCACTTGAGATGTGCAGTGGGGAAGGTGAAGCTCCTGCTGAGCCCCAGTGACACGGGAGGGTTCTGATGAAACCATGTCAATGTGTGACTGCAGCTGACAGTGGCATTATTGCTGGGATTCTTTCTTTGGGATTGGGATTATTTCTTTGCCAGTTATGAGCTTGCAGATGATGGAAAGAAATCAGAGAAAAATAATTTTTTTGCAATTTTTGTACACAAGAGCCTGAAGTTGGAGGCGTTGAGGCCCTGTGGCTGTGGGATATCCACAGCACAACTAGGAATAGGAAGAAAATGTAATTTTTCCTCATTGTCTGCAAAAGGAAATAGCAAAAAACACCAAATAACCCCCACTGGAATTCTTTCCTGTGAGTGAATGGCTCTGTCCTAACTCTGAGCTCAACTGAGTGGAAATTTAGGAACTTGTTGCTCATGGTCCCAGCTAAAAACACCTGAAATATGACCCACAAATTGTTTCTTTTTTATATTTCATAGAAGTGGCCACAAGAAAACCTCTCCAAACCTGCACCTTCAAAAAAAAAAATTATTTTCTCAGCCAGCCCCAAGAGTGGCTTTTTCCACCCTTGGATCAAACCAGGATAAGGTTTTTGCCAGTGTTTTTTTCAAAGGAAACCAAACAGTCAGATAGAAATAAAGTTAAGGTAGAAATGAAAATTCAGTGTTCCCCTGTAGTGCCAATAACAAGCACAGCAGCATATGGCTGTAGAGTGATTTTATTGAACCTGATCGTGGCATAAACAGAAATAAACTGGGGAATATCTCATTGTCACAACTGAACAAAATTCAGAAAGCAAACAGAAGAAGATATTCAAATGGAAAGAGTTTTTAATTTTCTCATTTTAAGTGCCCAATGTGTTATTAGTTGTGAAGGAAGAACAAAAATCACGTTTGGAAAATTATTTATATTCTGACAGATCTCTGTTTCAAGCTCTTTTATGTTCTTTATAATAAATTTCTAATTCAATAGTGGGAGTTCATATTGTGAAACTCTGCAATGTTTGAGGGAACATAAAAAGACATTTGCAGGAAAAGGAAGCTGGGAGATGAAGGGAATCTTCTAGAAATATCAAAGATTAGAATAAAAATGCCCAGGATCAAATTTAAATGAGAGGGTTTATCTGTATCTGGATTTTCCACAGTAATACACAACTTTTATTTTTTTTTTTAAGGCTTAAGGCTTAAGATTTAGGAGATAAATAGCTGATGCACATTCAGTATCTTCCATAGGATAAATAAAATACCTGCTTTAAAAATTTGAAAGGATCTTAAGCAATAATCTATTAAACATAGGGGATGGGCCAAAATTAACAAAGATGTGGACAACTTAAAAAGTGAATTCCTGCTGGTGTTTTATGGCAAAACCTCTTGGGTCCACTTTTGTTAGAGGGAGCTGAATGGCTGGATGAGGCTCAGGGCCACAGAAAGATTTTTTGGGGCTTCCAGGGGTGTCTGTGCTGCAGGTGGGAGCAGGAAGGGTCGTTATGGATCATTAACAAACCATCTCTTGGAATTGTGGGGTTTGGAGAAGAGATCACCCCAAGGAGTGTCCTGGGTGGTGTGGAGCTGGGGGAAGGTGGAGGAGGAGAAGAGGCTCCTGAAAAGCAGGACAGAGGAACAAGTGGCCAGGAGGTTTTTCTTCCTTCCAGCTCCAAAGGCCACCAGAGCTGATGGAGCAGCCACAGGAATTTGTGGTTGGATTTGGATCAGCTCCAGCTGACAAAGCATGGAATGGGTTGGGTTGGAAGAACCTCAAAGCCCATCCAGTGCCACCCCTGCCATGGCAGGGACATCTTCCACTGTCCCAGGCTGCTCCAAGCCCTGTCCAGCCTGGCCTTGGGCACTGCCAGGGATCCAGGGGCAGCCCCAGCTGCTCTGGGCACCCTGTGCCAGGGCCTGCCCATCCTCCCAGGGAACAATTCCTGCCCAATATCCCACAAAAATCTCCCCTTTCCCAGTAGGAAGCCATTCCCTGTGTCCTGTCCCTCCATGCCTTGTCCCCAGTCCCTCTCCAGCTCTCCTGGAGCCCCTTCAGGCCCTGCAAGGGGCTCTGAGTTCTCCCTGGAGCCTTCTCTTCTCCAGGCTGAATGGAATAGTTTTAGTTGGAGAGTTTCAAGTTTTGGATGCAGCTGACTTTGTGCAGCAGCAGTTGAAATGTGGGTGTGTGAAGGAGACCCACAGAGCACACACTGAGGGGGCTGCAAGGCTCTGTGTGAGAGCAGGGTGGGCCACGAGACCAGCTCAGTGGAGTGAGGTGCCCGAGATGTCATCACACAGCTCAGGTTGTCTTTCAGAGAATTACTGATGTGAAATTCCAGCCTTGTGGTGAACTGGGACCTTGGAGTGTCACCAAGAGAAAATGGGAGAAAAGAGAGTGATGGTGGGAATGGAGAGGGTTTGGGTGCAGACCCATGGGCTTTGGCAAATCTCACGGATTTCTAGTCTAAATCCATACACAGTGCCCATATTTGCTTGGACTCTCAGCTGTACGGAGATGCTTCCACAATCCAAATCTGTTTTGCCCTGATCTGGTGGGAATGCAGCTGGTTCTGGTGCAGGGATGGAGATCTGGAGGGAGAGGGAAGCCTGCAAAATGTTAATCCCAGACATCCCTCATGACAGTGAAAGGGCTCTTACCTACCCTGTTGATATTAGTCCGAGTGTACATCCAGTTCCTTCCAAAATTCAATTATTACCACTCTCGTTTTATTGATGCTGAAGTCATTTAGTCAATTAAAGGAGATTACTGGGGGCTTTGCATTTGAATTCCTGTGCTGACACTGTGTGCTGGGCCTGCCCTTTCAGACTCTCTCCGTATAAATAATTTATATTAATTGCAAATTTTAATCAACAGCCATGTCAGAAGTTCAGACAGTAAATTTTGCAAAGTAGATGGATTCCCTCAGATTTTGAACGTTGCTTTGGCAACCATTAATTTTATTGTTAAGGGAGCCGTTGCAGACATGCCAATCTTCCAATTAATAAAGACTTTGCATCAATTTTCTTCCCCTAAAATTTATTTCTCTTAGGCAGTATCTCAAGATCTCTTTTGCTTGGAAAATGTGAATTTTTATAGCTTTATTTTGGCTCTGCAGGAATTCATCCGAACCCGAGGTGGACACTGAGGTGACAGCAGAACTGTGTTTTAATGAAAAATCTGACTGGTTTTGTTTGTGCTGGGTTCTTTTTCATCCTATAAACTGGCTTTTGCCATCCTATAAACTACCATAAAGTTATATAAATTACAAATTACGTGAATTAACTCACATCAATTAATTATCCAGTTCTCTTGAACTTCTCCATCCGGACGTTTAAGCGCCGACCCTGCCTGACATCCCATCCCTCTTTAGACTTGCATGTTCTTTATTTTTCCCTGCCTGAAGCTGCAGTGGCTGCTGGATAACTACGAGACAGCAGAAGGTGTGAGCCTGCCCCGGAGCTCCCTGTACAACCATTACCTGAGGCACTGCCAGGAGCACAAACTGGACCCTGTCAACGCCGCGTCCTTCGGCAAGCTCATCCGCTCCGTCTTCATGGGGCTGAGGACTCGGCGCCTGGGCACCAGGTTGGTGGCAATCTGCAGTTAAAGAAACAAAAAGCAACCCTCCTGCAGCATCTCTGGTGCACCCAGAACCTGCTGGACATCTTTAGGAGGTTCAGGTGTTTCTCTTCTGGGATCTACGGGAGCAACCGAGCTCGATCTGGTGGGAAAACGGGTTTTAGTTGAACCTAAAGTGCTTCTCATCTCATGAGGATCCCATTACCCCAGGGAGATGTGCCAGGGGGTTGGCATGTAGTTCAGGGAAAGGTTCCTCCCCTCCAAGGGTGCTGGGCACTGCCCAGGCTCCCCAGGAAATGGTCCCAAGGCTGCCAGAGCTCCAGGAGTGTTTGGACAGTGCTCCCAGGGTGGGATTGTTGGGTGCCTTTGCAAGGCCTCACTGACCACTGTGGTCTCTTCTAATCAGGATATTCTGGGATTCTGTATTGCCTGACAAAGATGAGGTGATTCATCCTCACAATTTCCACTGCAGAGCCCAGAATTCTGGGTCACTGAAGCCATTTCTCCCTGTGCCCCCATGACAGAATCCCCCATGACAGACCCTCTGCCCACAGCTTTGATGCAGACAAGGTGTAAAGTTATTAAATGGTTTATTTCTGAAATACCCAAAGCATTAGGGTATCTTGCAAGAGGTTTTTTTCTTCGAAACTGTCAAAGATCTGTAAGATGTTACAAGAAAAGTGTAACATGAGAAAATAAACTCCTGTAATTCCAGACATGTCCTTCAAGGGAGCACAGCTGAGTGAACTTTATCCCAGCTTATAATATTTAAGAATTGGGTAATATATTGCCTATAAAACAGTCATTGCTCCGATTGTTGAAGGTTTTATAATAAAATTCAAGCTTAAATATCTGGGCTTTTAAATGAGAACAAAACCAGATGTGACAAGGGCATTCCACAGCTGGAATGTGGAGATAACAGTTGTAGGAAGAGTAGGGGAGCATTGGATTTCTCTAGATTGGGTCAAATGCAAGAGCTCTGAAGTAATTTCTTTGGAGGAGAGAAATTCTTTAATCCCATCAAGGATTAAAGAATAAACAAGTGAGGGAAAAAAAGCCACACTGAAAATTGGAAATTTGCAGGCTGGGAAGGGGACAGTGAACCTCAATTACTGTGGAAAGAGCTGACCCCCATTATTTTCTTACTCGTTGTAATTTTAGGTTATAAAGGCAGCTGTTCTTTAATTTGCAGGCACTTAAATCACTTAGGACAGAGCTGAACATGGGGTGTGTGTAAAGTCCTTTGGTGCAGTGACAAAGACCCAATGATTCAATTGGGCCCTTGAAAAGAGAAAATTCCCCCCAAGAAAGAACCCAATTTGATAAATACTCTTCTCACATTTCTCTAATTTTCCAATGGGAAGCATCCTTGGATTTAAGGTGCCTCCAATCCCAGTTTTGGTGACACAGCAAACGAATTTTAAGTCTCCCTACTCTGTGCTCTGGAGATGCTGTTGGTGCTTCCCTGGCTTGGTCTCTTCTCCCTCTGAGGACTCAATTCACCCATTTTTGGTGACAAATGGGCTGAAGCCAAATTGGACACGCTATCACCATGTGTCCATGGCTGCAGAACTGTCCTCGCTCCCACTGGGACCAAAAAATTCCAGTTTGGAGGAAAAACTTCAGCTGACACATCTCTCTCTAATGTGGGATCACACCCTCCTAAAGAGCACCACAGCAGCAAAGGAGAAAGAATTTCAGCTCCCTGTGGTTGGAGAAAGCTTTCGTTTTTTACAAAACCTACAAAAATGAGCTGCTCCAAGGACAAAACCACATCAAAGCCTGATGCTGTTCCTGCAGAAGTGCTGGCAACAGAAAGACATTTTTCTTTTCATAGTGAGCCATTCAGTCAGTTTTATCCAAATCTGGATAAATATGGACGCTTGTTTTTGTGGAAAAAACAAATCCCTGAACCCTCATCAAATAGCAAAGTGTCCCCTGTGGTCTTACAGTCACTCTGTTCTTCTCCAGGCACCATGGGCTGCTTGGAACAAACCTGGCCAGGTTTAAGTGTGGATGCCACTGCACTTGGCCACAAGTGGGTTTAAATTTTCTAGGGGATGATGGCATTTCATTGGTTTCATGCCTTGTGAAGGCTGAGCTAGAACAGAGACTGGACAGAGCTAAAGAATAAAGTAGGGATTTGTTAAAAGGCCTCAATAGATCCACCTTGGGCAGCACAAGAGCCCAGCCAGGGCTGCACCCAAGATGAACCAAAATGGTCACAAAATGCACGACCGCTCACAGGGTCTCTCACTTTTATAAGTTCTGCTCCTTTTGCACATTGGAGTTCATTGTCCCATTCCAGCTCCAGCCCATGGAGTGTGGATATTCTCAGTTCAATCAGAGAGAAAAAGAGAGGGTTTTCTAATCAGGTGAGAGCCTGGGAAGCAGTTGGGGAAGAATATAAATAATTCTCTAATCTCTCTTGTTATTCACATTGTTTATAGATATGTTCTGCCACAGTGTGTCATTCACTGCTCACCAATAGTGTGAGATGTTTTTACTCTAAGACCAATGAAATTAATCCGCACAATGTTCTCTATATATAGAGCAGTGCATTTGAAATAAAGAAGTGTTCATTCCTTGCCTTTTGACTTGGAGTCATTCTGTTCCCATCCTGCTTAACAGCGACTTCTGGTGACCCCGACACGATCTGCTTCCCAGGCTCTCGCCTGGTTAGAAAACCCTCTCTTTTTCTCTCTGACTGAACTGAGAATATCCACAATGGAGTCCCATCCTGCTTGTTTTTCTCTCTTCAGCCCACGTTGTTTGTGCCCTTCGGCCTGAGATTTGGATCATTTGTCCTTGGTCCCCAGCTGGAGAAGGAATTGTTTTGTCTCCCTGCTCTGTGCAGAGAGCTCACCATCCCCTGATATGAAGCCCAGACCCACACACTAAAGCAGCACAGAATCTGAAAAATAGAAAAGCTCAAACCTGAGGCATCAAATTCATCCCTTCAGCCACTCAAACAGAGCTTGGCAGCTGTGTGCTGCATGAAATGGGGTGTGTTGTCCAAGCAACCAGGGCCACAATGCCCTTGTCAGTGACTGAGTTGATATTTCCAGGGGAAATTCCAAATATCACTACTACGGGATCCGCCTGAAGCCGGAGTCGCCGCTGAACCGCCTGCAGGAGGACACCCAGTACATGGCCATGAGGCAGCAGCCCATCCACCAGAAGCAAAGGTAGGTGCCCCCAGGCCCTTCCCAAAACACTCAGCCGGTCCCTGGGATTTGGCTCCACTTGGGAAGTTCAAACCAGGTGAAAGAATTCAGAGATTTGACAAATCAAATTAAAACAGATGATAGATCGTAGTTAAACATCTTGTTTAAAAGATAGAGTTTTACACCTTAGCTGAAAAAACTTCACAAAATAAGTTTATATACATTGTTATAGTGACAATGTTAGTGCTAGTACCTTGGATACTTCACTGTATACAACAATGCACAAACAAAACCATCAAAGAAGTTCTTCTGTTCAAGAGAGAGGAGGAAATGTGGGAAATGGATTTGTAGAAAATTCTCAAAGCCTGACAGAAGTCTCACACAGTGTGCACCTGTATGCAAACCTTGAGATAGGAAATGCTGACTGAGAAATGCCATGGAACAGGACAGACATTGCTGAGAGAGAAATGGAAATAGACACAAGTTTCAAAGGGTGGTCTTGCAAACAAGACTGGATACTTTGGAGAAATAGGACTGTGAAAGATGCATTGTATTAGGACCCATGAGGGGTAATTTTAGATGATTGGCTTTAAGGCATTTACAGCATGGTGTGGCTAAAGCTGATAGGCCAAGAAACACTTACAATGTATTGTAATTAGGAAATAGTTGGCTTCTGATTGTGATGGTGTGAATTATAACATCTGTATTGGCTCACCCTTCTCATGAGACTGAAAATGGAATAAAAGTTTTTAAAACACCTCTCAGTTGCCCCATCTCTGGGTCAGAAAAGGTTGCTGAAGAACCAGAGCCAAGCTCTGGAAGGGTCCAAAACCTATCCCAGGTAATGCCCCATCCCTGGAAATATTCAAGGCCAAGCTGGATGAGACTTGGAGCAACCTGTTTTAGTAGATGTCCCTGCTCACTGCAGAGGGTTGGACCAGATGGCCTTTAAAGGACTTTTTCAACCCAAACTCTTCTGGAATTCCATGGAATGGGATTTACCTGCCTGTTCTCCTTGCCAGTGGCATGTTCCACCCTGTGTGTCACCTTTCACAGCTTCCCTGCAGCCACAATGGTTTAGGATCTCAGCTATGGAGATGTCGATGCCAATCCAGTGTGAAGGACCTGGGGGCTTGTGCTGTATTTGTGTAGATTTTGGGGTTTCAGATGTTTTTCTGTGCAAAAGTGCAAGTTAAATAGTGCCATGCTTAGCCTTGTGCCTGAGTAATTTTAAAGATAAAACCCAGTGTGGAAAGGGATTTGGAATTGCCTTCTGCAAGTATGGACACTTCTGGTTGTTGCTGAAGTGCAGAAGGAGAAGAATTTATTTCTTCACCTCCCAAACAGAAAGTAAATGCAAATGTCAGTACTTGAGACAGAGTCTGGAACCCACTGCAGCTCTGCTTTTCTTTTTTGATTTTTTGGTGTCACCAAACTTCTTAGCCCCTTTAATTCTGTCTTGGGGAAGCATTTCTAAAGGAGCTTCTCATTTCCCCTCCATTTGATTCCATGGTGTTAATGATCAACATGTTTGCCTTGAATGTACCAACCACTCCATGAACTCACAGATCTGTGTTCTAAATAACATATAGGTGTTTTCTCCTGTCTGTGTGGATCCTAATCCATCCTAATTCTGATGGGATTTAGGTACAGAGCAGCCCAGAAGATGGATGGGATGGCAGAGAGTGCATCCAACAGCAACCCCCACACCACACCCGAGCAGTCAGTGGCTGCTCAGTGCCAGCACCACCAGCAGTTCATAGGTGAGGATACTCCTTTGGTGATCAATTATTCCACGTCAGGGATTTGGGCTTCAAGGGGAAGGTTTTATCCAGCAAGTTCTGACTGTTGGGCTTTCCTAATATATCTACAGTATATGCACACACACACACACACACATATATATATGTGTGTATATATATATATATACAGTATGCTTTCCTAATAAATCTACAGCATTTTATTTTATTTTTTTCAGATATATATATATTATATATAGGATGTGTTCTATAGGTTTTTGTAGTGTCCCACTTGCTAAGTTTACCTGCTGACTCCTGTCTCCCCAGGAAGGCTTTTCCCTCGAGCCCACGGGTCTGTTGGGTCCCTCATAGTATGGTTTTAATCCATCTGGTTTATTTAAATTCCATGGAAGAGTGGAGGTCCTGGCCAGAAGGGGGAAGCAATTCCCTTCCTTGCAAAGGCTGCAATGGGGATCTGGGTGCAGATGATCCATACTGACTTTCTCCTTATGGATTTGCTGGTCCTGGATCTGTGTCTCCATCACAAATCCCAGCTCCTGACACCTCTGCTGCCCAATTCTATTCCCCATTGTACTCCTTAAACAGCAGAGAGATATTTTCAGGGAAATTCTAATGGATGGTTGATGACGATAATGTTTTTTTATTTCTTTTATTACAAACAGAAAGGAAATATTTTCCTTTCCCCACTGAATCCACTGGGCTGTGGTTGTTTGCTTTATCTCAGTATAAATCAGGGAAAGGACTAAATTATCTCATTTTCCTGTCTCATCCCAGCTGGAACATGAAAGAGCCTCCAGTGACAGCAGCATCTTGTACTCTGAGCTTTCCTAGCCCTCACCATCTTTCCCAATTTCTTTTCCCAGATGTAACCCACGTCTTTCCTGAGTTCCCAGCCCCTGATCTTGGTAATGTCCTCTTACAAGAAGGTTTCACCTTGAACGACGTGAAAACCCTGCAGGTTCTCTACAGGAGGCACTGTGAGGTGACTGTGTGCAATATTCTTTGGGGATTATTTGTCATTGATTTATTAACTGACATGGGACATCACTCAAGGGACCAGCTCATATCCCACACTTAGGAAAAGCTGGGAATGCTTAATTTGCCAGGAATTACAACTCAAATATTGTTGTTTTTTTTCCACTGTGTGACCTGTTTTATGTTAAGTTGGTTACCACAGCAGTGCCAATTCCGTTGTTTTTCATGTAAATGATTTCCTGTGAGTGGCAGCACTCGAGCTGAGTGCTCACCCCGTGGTGTTCTTTGCTGTCAGGCCACTTTGGATGTCGTGATGCACCTCCAGTTCCACTACATCGAGAAGCTGTGGCAATCCTTCTGGAGTCCCAAGGCACCCCCTAGTGATGGCCCCACTGCTCTGCCTTCCAGGTACTCCATTTGTTGCAGATGCATCTCTTCTTAAGATGCATTAAGTGGTTTTAGGCTTTTTGGGAGAGAATTTGGGAGCATTTTCTGCCCTGCAGAGCCACGACAAAGAGAGTTGGAAGTGTTTAATATTGTTATGGAAAGTTCAGAGCTCTGAGGAAGGGTCTGCTCTGATTAGAGAATTGTGGGGTCACTGAGGTTGGAAAAGCCCTCCAAGATCATCGAGTCCTGAGGTGTTGGGGCATGGGTTGGACTCGATGATTTTTAAGATCTCTTCCAACCTGGTCATTCTGTGAATTCTGTGAGTCTGTCCATCAACCCAGCACTGCCATGGTCACCACTCAGCCATGTCCCCAGGTGCCACATCCACACCTTTTTTGGACACTTCCAGGGATGGTGACTCCACCACTGTCCTGCACAGACTGTTCCAATGCCTGACCACTCTTTCAGTGAAGAAATTTTCCCTCACATCCAATCTAAACCTCCCCTGGGGGGACTTGAGGCTGATTCCTCTCATCCCTGTCCCTTGCAGCAGGGGGGATCCTGCTTTCCCCAGTGCTCAGGAGCAGGGGTGATGATTCCCTGCTCAGATTTTAGGGACTCTCTGAGCTTTTAGGGATATCCAGACTGACTCTCTGCCTTGCCTGGCTGCCCAGACCTGTCAGTGCCTCGTGTTTTGAGGCAGATCATTGCAAACAAAGCTGCTTTCATCTTTTCACTCCTGCCTGGCTCGTTGCTTTGCCTCTTCCTTATCCTTTATGCATTGGGAGCTGCTCCCAGAGGAATGGAAATAAGTGAAAACAGAGAAAATTGAAAAAGTGAAGGTTTCTTCTTAAAATTTCTATCACAAATCTGTCCACTCTTACTGAGGCTATAAAGATGAAGGTTTTCTATTGAGAAGAAAAATGGTAAA
The DNA here is from genome assembly GCF_031753505.1 of Anomalospiza imberbis. NCBI lineage: Eukaryota > Metazoa > Chordata > Aves > Passeriformes > Viduidae > Anomalospiza > Anomalospiza imberbis. The sequence continues at coordinate 2,382,698 of NC_089707.1, forward strand.
ACATTGAGTAATAAGGAAAAATTCCCTCAAAAATCAGTAGAATATGGCCCTGTAGATGTTGCCCAGGGGATATTTTCCTGCAAGGAGTCACTGCAGCTGTGTTTGCTTGGTTTAAAATCTTATTTTTTTGAGGGAACAGCTCCCAGGCAGATTGCAACACCCCAGGAGCTGTTTCTAGGTACACAGGGGAAACTGGAGGCAGCTTTTGTGCAGGGCTCTCAAACCTCTGCCACTAACCCAGAGAGGTAAATAACACACTCCCTCCCCTTCTTAATATATAAATATAAGTACAAACCCCAAATATCAGGGAGGTGGCACACTGGAAGCATGAGAAGATGCAGAACATGGATGTACTTAACAGCAGATTTCCCGACCTGTTTCTCCAGCTGGGATTTTCCAGGAGTTATGCCCAGGGAGTTCACCACTAAAATTCTGCAGGCTGAGGCTCCAAGTTCCCTTTTAGAGCATGTCCAAGGCTTGGCTTTAATGATTTTGATGGGGAAAAAGACCCTTTCCATGGGGAAAGACCCTTTCAAATTCCCAATTCCCAGCATAATGTGTGGGTGAGCAGCTGTGGCAGTGAATTCAGGTTTCAGCTCTTTCTGCTTGCTGTGTAACAAATATCTGGTGCCTTTATACATCTACAAAGTGAAAATGCTGGAAGCTGGATTGACCCCAGTCAGTTACAGACAATATATTTTGTTCTTATCCAAACATTCAGTCTCCTTCCTTCTGAAAACGTTCAGCATTTGGAGAGGTGTTTTCAAACACCTTGAAAACATCTCAATATCAGCTCATCTGCCCCTACAGTGGCTGCAAAGTTTTTGTCCCCAGTGCTGTGGCTCAGGAGGTAGAGAGCAGAGGGGTGGGAAGGTTTGGGAACAGCTGGGGCTGTAAGGAGGACCCAGCTGAGCCTTTGCTGCCTGTGCTGGAGCTCAGCTCCCACGTGAACAGGGGGTGTGAGAGGCAGGGAAGTTAAAAAGGGACAAGGGGAAGGCAGGCCAAGCACCAGGAGTGTGGATTTGAGGGAAAACTGCTCCAAGCTCTGGCCCCAAGGACAGGGAGGTGCTGGCAGAGACAAGACCTGTGCGAGCAGTCAAACATTTCCTTTTGCAAGGCGCACAAACATGGATTTTTCTGCTGAAAACTGGAGTTAGCAATGCAGAGGGAGGGGGAAAGCACTGAAAGCAAACCTGCTGCTAACTCTGTCTCCTTCCTCCTCCTCCTGCAGTGAAGAGGAACCCGAAGGGACCCTCCCAAAGGACAAACTGATCACCCTGTGCAAGTACGAGCCCATCCTCAAGTGGATGAGGAGCTGTGACCACATCCTGTACCAGGCCCTGGTGGAGATCCTCATTCCTGACGTGCTCAGGCCAGTGCCCAGTGAGTACCCACAGCCCCATCTGAGTCTGATCTCACTCTGGCTACCACTTGCCACAAAGATTTCCACTGTAAAAACCCACTTGGAGGTGTTTGTCTTGGCTAAAATACAAAGGCAACAGCAGTGCTCCTCCTGCAGCATTGCTCTGGGGGGATATTTTGTACCTCCTGGGAATTCCTCTCCCTTTTAAATTTGCTGTGTTGCATATCACATCTCCTGATTTTGGCCAGGAGTTTGGATATGGGAGCTCTTTGGGATGTGGCTCCTTGGAGGTCTTTGTTTGCACAGGACCATCCTGTCCCTGACTGCACTCCTGGAAATTAGAGGTCAACTTTTTGGGAGATTAATAATGGGGTGTTGAGGGTTTTCTCTCTGATTTGGATTCCCAAATGTCCCTCTGAGGGCTGTCGCAAGCTGGGGCACAAGGGTGTCTTTGAAGAGCAAATTTCAATGCTTGAAAAATGCTCAGAAGGGCCATGAATAAGAAAAGGACAAAGAAAATAAAAATCATAAAAAAACATAGAAATGTTCAGGATGGAAAAGACCTCTAAGATCGTTAAGTCCAATTGTCATAAGAGTAAGAATAAGAGTAAGAGTAAAAAAATGAAAAAGAGAAATGAAAAATAAAAAGAAAAATAATAATAATAAGAGTTTGAGTAATAACATGAAAGAATAATTTGGGTGCATCAACCCAGCTGATTTCCTTGATGCTGAGCTGCCATCTCAGCTTTCCCAGCAGTCCTAAGCTAGAAAATGGTAGCTAAAAATGCTACAGACCAGCCTTTCTGACTTTGCAGCCTTCTTTGCAGGCACGCTGACCCAGGCAATCCGGAACTTTGCCAAGAGCTTGGAAGGGTGGCTGATGAATGCCATGAGTGAATTCCCCCCCCAGGTCGTGCAGACCAAGGTGAGCAGAGAGGGGCCCAGTGTGTGTCTGTATCCTCCAGAAATTCCTGCTGGGGTTTGGCCACCTGGCACGGTGCAGTGGCTGGTTGTGAACCAAAATCAGCCAGGAGTGGGAGCACAGATGGGGCAGTTCCTTTGTACCAGAAGCTGATGGTGCTCTGTGCATGGAGCCTTTCCTGTGTCCTGAAATTGCAGAAAAAGCTTTGTGGGAGAAAATCCTAGAGCCACAGAATTTCCTGAGCTGGAAGGGACCCACAGGGATCATCACAAACCCCTGGCCCTGCACAGACACCCCAACAACCCCACCCTGAGCATCCCTGGCAGCGCTGTCCAAACGCTCCTGCAGCTCTGGCAGCCTTGGGGCCGGGACCATTCCCTGTTATCTCTGCCCTGGAATGAGGCTGTCCTCCTGGAAAGCACAGGAGTGGCATTGCCCCAAGGCTCCTGTTCTCCTAAAACCAGGGATTCTTGCTGCTTCTTCCCACCATGCTGGTCTCTGCTGGAGGCAGAGTGTGAAAACCTGGTAGCTTAAAGAGAATAAATAAAGGAATCATAGAATGATTTAGGTTTGGGTTCTTCCACTGCTGTTCTGCCTCCTGTGTGGCCCAGGCAACCACACAATGAGAGGTCAGAATCCTTTATTCCCTACAAACCAACCCAAACTGAGCAGCACCTAAAGAGACACCATTGGTTCACAATCCACACTGTGCCCTCAACATGTTTTACAGCCACCCGTGCCCAAGGATTGACTAAGTTGTTCCAAGTACCTGGCACAAGGATTAGGTTGGAAATGACCTTTAAGATGATTTGAGTCCAACCACCACCCCAGCACTGCCCAGGCCACCACTAAACCGTGTCCCCAAGCCGTGCCCACACGTTTTTTGAGCCCTTCCGTGGCTGGTGCAGGGAGCAGAGCACGCCCTGCAGCCCCTGTGCTGTGTTGCAGGTGGGGGTGGTGAGTGCCTTTGCCCAGACCCTGCGCAGGTACACGTCCCTGAACCACCTGGCGCAGGCGGCGCGCGCCGTGCTGCAGAACACGTCCCAGATCAACCAGATGCTCAGCGACCTCAACCGTGTGGACTTCGCCAACGTGCAGGTAACCTGCGGGCTCCCCTGCCCCTCACCTGCCCCACAGGTGGGGCTCCACAGCCAGGCTCTCTGCTGGTAGCCACTGTTCAATCCCCAGTGCTGGAACCCACCTGAATGAACTGGGGGTGTTTATCCTGGAGAAGAAAAGACTCAGGGGTGACCTTATCACTCTCTACAGCTCCTGAAAGGTGGCTGTGCTCAGGTGGGGTTGGGCTCTTCCTCCAGGAACTGACAGAACCAGAGGACTCAGTCTCAAGCTGCCCAAGGGAAATACAGGTTGGATATTAGGAAATAGATTTTCCAGAAAAGGTGATAAAGCTCTGGAATGGCTGCCCAGGGAGGTGGTGGAGTCACCATCCCTGGGTGAGTTTAACAAAGCCTGGATTGGCACTGGGTGCCAGGGTTCTGTTGAGCTGTTGGGGCTTGGTTGGACTCAATGATCTTGGGGTCTCTTCCAACCCGGTGATTCTGTGAATTCTGTGAACAAGGTGATGGGTTTGGTGTTGTTTTGCCAGGTGAATTTTCCACCTCACTGTGGAAAAGGAGCTTCTGTAAGATTCACAAATCATTAAAGCTGGAAAAAACCTCCAATGCCATCCAGTCCAACCTTCAGCTGAACCCCACCATGCCCACTAAACTGTGTCCCAAACAACTCATTTTTGAACACTTCCAGGGGTGGTTACTCCACCACTTCCCTGGGCACCCCATTCCAATTCTTTTCCACTTTTCCAGTGAAGAATCAAGTGCTACCAACAATTATGGAGTTCTAAAAATATTGTGGTCCAGACAGATGAGAGGGGCCATGATTCAGAGCTGGTTTTCAGCCCTTTCCTGCTAGAAATTAACTCCTGGGTTGGGATACAACACCATGCAGGCCTGGCTTGAGTAACTGTGAGCCTTTCTTCTGAGCAAGAGCAGGGCATGAGTAACTGTGAGCCCTTCCTCCTGAGCAGGAGCAGGTCATGAGTAACTGTGAGCCCTTCTTCCAAGCAGGAGCAGGTCATGAGTAACTGTGAGCCCTTCCTCCTGAGCCAGGAGCAGGTCATGAGTAACTGTGAGCCCTTCCTCCTGAGCAGGAGCAGGTCATGAGTAACTGTGAGCCCTTCCTCCTGAGCAGGAGCAGGTCATGAGTAACTGTGAGCCCTTCTTCCAAGCAGGAGCAGGTCATGAGTAACTGTGAGCCCTTCCTCCTGAGCAGGAGCAGGTCATGAGTAACTGTGAGCCCTTCCTCCTGAGCAGGAGCAGGTCATGAGTAACTGTGAGCCCTTCCTCCTGAGCAGGAGCAGGTCATGAGTAACTGTGAGCCCTTCCTCCTGAGCAGGAGCAGGGCATGAGTAACTGTGAGCCCTTCCTCCTGAGCAGGAGCAGGGCAGGAGTAACTGTGAGCCCTTCCTCCTGAGCCAGGAGCAGGGCAGGAGTAACTGTGAGCCCTTCCTCCTGAGCAGGAGCAGGGCAGGAGTAACTGTGAGCCCTTCCTCCTGAGCAGGAGCAGGTCATGAGTAACTGTGAGCCCTTCCTCCTGAGCAGGAGCAGGGCAGGAGTAACTGTGAGCCCTTCCTCCTGAGCAGGAGCAGGTCATGAGTAACTGTGAGCCCTTCCTCCTGAGCAGGAGCAGGTCATGAGTAACTGTGAGCCCTTCCTCCTGAGCAGGAGCAGGTCATGAGTAACTGTGAGCCCTTCCTCCTGAGCAGGAGCAGGCCTCGTGGGTGTGCCAGTGTGAGGAGGGCATGGTACAGAAGCTGGAGCAGGATTTCAAGCTGACTCTCCAGCAGCAGAGCTCTCTGGACCAGTGGGCCAGCTGGCTGGACAATGTGGTCACTCAAGTGCTGAAGCACCACGAGGGCAGCCCCAGCTTCCCCAAGGCAGCCCGGCAGTTCCTGTTGAAGTGGTCCTTCTACAGGTACATTTTCTTTCTCGTTTTGGGGGTATTTCTGCGTCAGGCTTGAGGCATGTAAAGAGCTCCTTGAAAAGCCAAGGCCAAGTTCTTTACTCCCATGCAACTTTGCTTAACTGTGGTTCTGGTATCCTTTCAGGATGGGGACAGGATGCTCCATAAATTAATTTCTTAAAAGTGTTTTGATACTTTTGGGTCAGAGGCAGAGAAAGCGTTGGGTCCCACAGTACCACCAGGGTCCAGAATTCACATCAGCCACGGCACAGGGTGTAAAACTCAACCCAAATTTCTGATTCCTGCCAATTCCCAGCTCCATGGTGATCCGGGACCTCACCCTGCGCAGTGCCGCCAGCTTTGGCTCCTTCCACCTGATCCGCCTGCTCTACGACGAGTACATGTTCTACCTGGTGGAGCATCGTGTGGCCCAGGCCACAGGGGAGACCCCAATTGCTGTCATGGGAGAGGTGAGAATCCTTTATTCCCTACAAACCAACCCAAAAGAAGCAGCTCCTCAAAAGACACCGCTGGTTCACAAACCGCACTGCGCCCTCGCCTTGTTTTACAGCAAAAATTATTTATTGAGTTGTTTTGGCACAAGGATAGGGCTCCTGGAGCACCTTCCCTGAACGGGTGGGTTTGGAGTTTGGGGTGGTTGAGCATCATTTGGGGTTTGGAGGCCTGGAGAAGGGAGGGAAAGGATTTCCCCTCTTCTCTGCACCACCTGTGACTGCCAGCCCTGACTTTGGGTCTCCTGACAGGGCAAAGTCCATCTCAACCAAACAAAAATGGCCCAAAAGTTGCTTTCAGCAACTGAACTTCTCCAGGCCTCTACAAGCTCCAGCATTACATGCACAGTCAGCCACTCCCTCCATTTTTGAGGTGAAGAAGAGGATGATGGTGTTGTTTGGGCTGTTTGTGAGGGTTTGGGGGTTTTTTTGTTCACAGTAAGTCTGGTGCCTGGCTTGCAGGCAGGTCCTGTCCTGCCTAGCTGAAGCCACATCCAGTTTTCCCCTCTGAAATACAGAGTTAAAAGCCCCAGATGAACTTGTGTGACAGCAATGCTGAAACTATTTTGAGTTTAAAACTGAGCCCACGTGCTCAAAACTGATCTCATTTGCTCCTTGAAGCTTCCACAGAGCTCATGTAGGGATCCAGGCAAACCAAAGCCTGTTGGTTCTGCCTTCCCTCCCCCTCCCACAGTGCTCCAGCTGCAGTGCTGAGTTCCCACTATTCCCTGCAAAACCTCCACCTTCAGTGACATTAAAGGAACATGAAAGGCAGAGACTGGCTCCCAGCAAAGCCCAGCTGTGCGAGGCTCTCATGCCTCAGGCTTTTCCTTCCTGAAACCCTTGCAATATTCCTGTTCTCCAGGAGGAGGCTGATTCTTCCCAGCAAAGAAGGATAAAGTGTCCTTCCACTCCCACTGAACTTTGCAATTCCCACTGTCCTCAGCTCCTGCCCAGCTTTCCATGACCTTTCAGCATTGTTGTTGCAGCAATTTGGTGTCTCAGGCCTCGTCGTTGAGAGGGACACCACACCTCCAGAGCCAAGGAGCTCTCTGGTTCCACTTGGCACCACGGCCTGGCTGGCCAAACTCTCTCTGACATCACTGCAAAGGCTTTGCAGAGAGGTGAAGGTGGAGTCCAGGACAGGGGGAATGCCTGAGAGGTGGAAAGGGCTGGAGAAAAGGCACCACTTTTGCCTGCAGCAGCACTTGGTCACCCACCTGGGAGATGGAAAAATTTCCATCCTTTCATTCTCCCTTAATTCCAGAGCTGAATCCTGCCCTGGATTGTTGTGTGTAGTGTGTGCCCAGAGGTTTAAATGGCAACAAAAGGCTTTTCCCCCAAACCCTGTGGTTGGTTTTGATTTCTGCTCTCCACCACCAGCACTGATGCTCACGGTCTCTCCTGGGTGGTTGAAATTGTCGGGCACCTCGGCTCCCCAAAGCCTCCCTGACCCCGTAACTCCTTTTTCTTTCAGTTTGGTGACCTCACATCCCTGTCCCCGACTCTGCTGGACAAAGGTACCTCCGCTCCCTGCCGGGGAGCTCTGCTGGGATGGCTGGGATGGCTGTGGGCTAGGGGGGGAACCTCGTGCTGCCTCTTGCAGCCTGCTCTGCTGGCAAGCAGCTCCTGGTGGCCCCGTGCCCTGCTCTGAGCCGTGTCCTTTGCAGATGACATCAGCGAGCTGGGCACGGAGGAGGACCCGGAGCGGGCGCTGGGGGAGCCGCTGGTGAAACGGGAGCGCAGCGAGCCCGGCCACTCCCTGCAGGACATCTGACACGGGCGCTGGACCGAGCCGTCCGGAGCCAGGCGGGGCGTGCCGAGGCTGGAGCTCCCCGGATCTGCGTTATTATAGTGCCTCTTAGTTTCTCTTTATGTTTACTTGTGTTTGAGGATGGGCTGAGCCGGTATGGCTGCCAGTGTCCCTCCAGAGTGGAGGGAGAAGCTCCAGAGTCTGCTCCCAAGGGATGGAAGGCTCTGTGGTCAGCAGCAGGTGGGATGTGCCTGGCTGGAGGAGCTGGCCTGGCTCTCCAGCCGGAGCGAGGCGCACGGACGAGGCTTGCTCTGGCAGGGAAGGTGCTTTGGGTTCCTTCCCCACGTCTCAGACTTCACTGTGATACAAACTTGAACCAATCAGTGCCCAAGAAGAAGGAAAAATACTCGGCCCTTCTCCTGCAGCCTTTCCAGATGAGCTGTCCTGGCTCTGGCTTTGCCAAATCTCTTGCACCGGGGAGCTCAGGGCAGTTTATGTCCCTTGTCCCCCTGGAGAGAGGCTCCAGGCTGCACATCCCGGCGGACACAGGCATGCTCTGGGACTATGGGATGGGCATTCCCACCTGCTTCCATGTCTCCCCAGCTTGGCACTTCACCCCAATGCTCCTGGGATGCCACCAGGCCAAATCAAGATACCAAAGGACTCCGAGGCAGTGGCAGCTGGAGGCAGAGCGTGTTCATGTTCCCACGTGCCATGATGCCTGGAGGCAATCCCATGATGATCCCATGGCAATCCCGTGGCAATCCCATGATGATCCCATGGCAATCCCATGATGATCCCATGGCGATCCCGTGGTGATCCCATGGCAATCCCATGGCGATCCCCATCCTCCACGGTGCCCAGGCAGATGGGAACTGGTCCCACATCCTGGGGTTTGTGAAATTCCCACCCCATGTCCTGCTCTGGAGGGTCTGGAGCAGGGGCGAGGGTGTGTGACCACAGTGCCTTAGGGTGGGCCTTGTTCCTGTTTCCCCCGCTCTGGGTGGGCCAGCACAGCTCAGACTGGCCCAGCACAGCTCAGACTGGCCCAGCACAGCTCAGACTGGCCCAGCACAGCTCAGACTGGCCCAGCAGCCCATCCCAGGTAGGGAGGGGCTGGCACAGACCCCAGAGGGGTCAGCACTCCACTGGCATTTCCCTCTCTGGATCCCTGTGCCTTTTCCTGCGGCGTGGCTCCCGTGGGGCTGAGCTGGGGGAGCTCTGCAGGGTTTATCCCAGTCCTGTGGGGTCTGTGCTGACATGGATTGCCCTGGGATGCTGTGGACTACACTGGGGTGCTGTGGGCTACAGGGCAGAGGAGGGGTGGGATCTGTCATCAAGCTAAACTGCAAAACAAAGCCCTGGGGCAAATGTCTCTGTGAATAAAGGCCGTGTCATAAATAGCTTTCATTATTATGGTTTCTAATGATGCAGTGTTTGGTGTGAGCTTTTCCAGGGGTCTCGTGTGCATTTGCCTAGCAGAGTATATTCTATCCCAATCTCTGATTTTCTCATTCCCAGTGGCACTGAGGCAACTGTGGCACTTTCAAACATGTTCCTAATGGCAAGTGAAATGAGAGTGTGTGCAGTGGCACATCCTCCCTCTGTCCCGTGCTGCTGTGCCAGGGTGGTGTTTGTCTGTAAATGTCTCACATGGAAGTGGCAGGAGAGAAGTGACAGAGGCAGGTTTAAATGTACATAACCATGAAAACTCCCTGGGTCAGAGTCCACACTTGGGATCCTGCTGATGAGACAAGAGAGTCTAAAAAAACAACTGAGCAACCAAATCTTAACTGCCCTGCTCCCTCTGAGGGCCAGAGGAAGTTCAGCTCTTCCTCCAAGGGAAGCCAGCGTGCAAAGGAGATGCTCTGGAGCTCTGCAGCAGCGTGTGAGGAGGCTGGAGCAGCACCCAAACCCCCTCCACACAATTCCCAGCTAAAGCTGAACAGCAATAAATGTGTATCCAATGCTCAGGCCTGCACAAGGAATGTTGTGGTCCCATTTCTTCTGTGATCCCTGAGAGGTGCCAGGAGATGCTGCAGCAGCCTCAGGGGGATGCAGGAGCTGCCCAGGGCAGGGTGATTGAAGCAGTTTGGGGCAGGGATCCGGGGTCTGCAGCAAAGCAGGTTCCCCTGGAGCAGCAGCTGGTGTGTCAGATAACCCAGAGGGGAGGAGAGGCTGAAGGATCAGACTGAGCACAGGACAACAGGAGGATTTTCTAATTAAGCTTCCAGACTAATTGAGAGGATGGGAGCAGTGAGGATGGGGAGGGGGGGGGTGTGACAAGTGCTGGGTCATTCCTGCTCTGACCCCTCGGGAAGGTTCAGCCTCTGTGCCTTTGCTTCACTCTCCCTCTGGATTAGGCCCAGTCTGGCTGGACCAGACAGAGCCTCTTCCTTTGGGAATCTCAGGTCTGGAAGCAGGAGATTATTTCCTCCAGGGGAGCTGGGCAGCACCTCCTGACCCTGAGAAAATCTGCCTCTAACCACAAAGCAAACACAGCTCAAAATCCTCCTGTCTACCTACACCCCCCATCCTCAGCCTGCCTCTGGCTCCATCACCCCTCCCAGATGGGCAAATCCTGCAGAGATTTCAGCACAAGCATCCCAGGATTTCATCTTCCACCTCTTCCCAACACCAGGAACACCAGGAGGTGGCAGGAGAAGGGGAGGTGGCCTCCAAGCCCGGGGAAATCAGAGGGGTACAACATTCCAGAAGCTGTTGGACATTGCCAGTCCCTGTGGCTCATCCCAGGAGGGCAGCCTTGGAGCTGGGCAGGGTGGCACAGCCCAGGGAGTGCCCAAGGGGCAGGGGACGCTGCAGTGCCACCAGCCTGGGGGGTGCTGCTGGTCTGGGGACAGCCAGGACATCTTGGAGTGCCTGGCACAAGGATAGAGCTCCTGGAGCACCTTCCCTGAACGGGTGGGTTTGGGGTTTGGGGTGGTTGAGCATCATTTGGGGTTTGGAGGCCTGGAGGAGGGAGGGAAAGGATTTCCCCTCTTCTCTGCACCACCTGTGACTGCCAGCCCTGACTTTGGGTCTCCTGACAGGGCAAAGTCCATCTCAACCAAACAAAAATGGCCCAAAAGTTGCTTTCAGCAACTGAACTTCTGCAGGTCTCTACAAGTTCCAGCATTACATGCACAGCTGGGCAGGGTGGCACAGCCCAGGGAGCCCTTGGGAGCAGCCCAAGGGGCAGGGGACACTGCAGTGCCACCAGCCTGGGAGGTGCTGCTGCTCTGGGACAGCCAGGACATCTTGGAGAGCTTCAATCTGTGCGTGGCTGCCAGGATGTGAGGGTGGGATGAGCCCTGGACTCACCTCCTGTTTGTCCCCTTGGGAATGTGTCCCATGGCTGGGATGGCTATAGGTTCATGGTCTGGCACTCCTGGATTGTCCCCACAGTGTCACAGAACAGGTCTCCATGTCTAGGAAGCCTCTGGGACAGGGACTTGTGAAGGGAAATGAGATGAAGTTCTCAAAATGAACCAACACAAAAATACAGATTTGAAAACAGGAAGCAGAGCCACCGTCTGTTGTTTGCTTGCAACTCCTCCCATCATCTGGTCTGCAACAGCACCTTCCCTTGTGCCAGTGCAGCCCTTGGCCTGGCCCCGTGGGCACAGGAACATCAGCCAACACCTGCCTGCACCTGCAGGAGAGGCTCAGGAGGGCTCCCAGCATCAGCACTTCCAGTTTCCACCCAGCTCCACAGCCCCCTGCCCTGCCATTGTCCCCAGGCCATGGGGATGTTTCATTCCAGACCCTTCCCCATGGAGCAGGGGCCCTCCTGGCCCCCAGCCCTGCCCTGCCCTGGGCTCCAGGCCAACCCTGCTCCCTCCCTGGGCTGGGGGATGTTTCTGCAGGGAGCAGGGCCTTTCCCCGCTGCCCGGGCAGCACTGAGAGCCCAAAGGATTTGAGAGCCCAAAGGATTCCCTGGACAGGGGCTTCCCTCCTCTCCATGTGGCTGTCACTGTCCCTGCTCAAGGCAGGGACACTGAGGCACAGACTCAGAGGCCTCGTGGCTGCAATTCACTGCCCCCCTGGCTACCAGAGGGGACAGGTTCTGCTGCCCTGGCTCTGCAGATGAGGCAGAGGGAGCCTGGCTCGTCCCAGGGCTCAGCTGGGGCAGTTTAACCACAAACAGGTTTCACCTGGAGCAGGAGTGTGGGGGCAGGTCCACAACCACCCCTGCAGCTCCTTCAGGGTGTGTTTATAAACTCACACCCCCCTCATCCCAGGGGCTTTCTCTCTCTTTCCTTTTTTTTTTTCCCCTTTTTTTTTCTTTTTTTTTTTTTTTTTTTTTTTTTTTTTTTTTTTTTTTTTGCCTTTGTGTTTTGGGAGCTGAGGAGCATTTGTGAGTTGCTGCCTCGGAGTGTTTGGGATGTACTGCTAAAACTTAGAACTTTCCTCACTTCCACTGCTACCAAGCAGGTAAGGACACAACCATCACCTCCTCCAGTGCCCCCTGTCCTGGGCTGGCTTTGGGGGCTGCAGCCCAGGGCTGGGGTGTCCCAGCACTGTCCTTCTCCTGTGTCACATCCCAGGTGCAGGACAATGTCCTCATGTGGCTCTGGAGTGCCCTTGGGGCGCGACTCCCAGCCCAGCTGCAGCACCCCAGTGCCTGTACCACGGAATTCCCTCCTGGCACAGCCTCTCCCTCCCCCGTGGAGCTGCTCCCTCGCCCTGCTCGGCCAGGAGGACATCGTGGAGAGCTACACCGGGTACGTGGGGAGCTGAGCCCTGCCCTTGCACGCTTGTCCTCAAGGGACGTGTCCCCTGTCTGGGACGTGTTCGATCCAGCCTGGCTCTCCTGGGAGGCTCCCGGGGCAGGGCTGGGGCTGTTCCCGGAGCCAGGCTGGTGGCTGCCCGTGGGGTCTCTGCTGTCCCACCGCGGCGGGAGCTGACCGCTGTGTCCCCACCGCTGTGCCAGGAGCTCCTGCGAGCTGGGGGTGGCCCTGCTGGAGCACACCTGCCCGGGCCCCGACCCGCAGCTGGTGCGCAGGATCGTGGCCCAGGTGGAGTTCTACCTGTCCGACGAGAACCTGGCCAAGGACGCCTTCCTCCTCAAGCACGTGCAGAAGAACAAGATGGGCTTTGTCAGCATCAAACTGCTGACATCCTTCAAGAAGGTGGGGGTCCTGGGGCCGCGGGGCTGCCTCCTCCGGGGTGTGCGGGGAGCTCGGGGCTGTGTGCTGGCGGTGCAGAGCTGGGCTCTGCTCGCTGCCCTCTGTGCCCAGGGGAGCAGGGAAAGCTCCTCAAATCACCCCCAGGGCTGGATTCACCTCTTCTACCCATGGACCGCTTCGGAAGCGATCATCCCTTCTCCAGAAAACCCAGGGAAGTGCGGGTGGTGTGGCTTAGGGGGAAGGTGTGGCTCCTTGCCAGAGCCTGGGGGGCACTGGGAGTGTGCAGATCCCAAAGCTGCTCACGCAGAAGGCGAACATTGCCCTGGGGGGTGCTGGATGGGGTCACGGCCTGCCTGGAGGGGGGGGTTTAGGGTGCTCCCTGCCTGGGGGATGCGGGGTGATGGGGATTCCATCCTCTCTGCACAGGTGAAATACCTGACTCGGGACTGGCGCCTCACCCGCTACGCCCTCAAGTTCTCGGCGCTGCTGGAGGTGAACAAGGAGGGCACCAAAGTGAGGCGGCGCCTCCCCATCCCCGAGTACCTGCTGAGCGTCCCCCCCAGCAAGCTGCTGCTGGCCTGGGAGCTGCAGCCGCGGGAGCAGGACCTGCCCCTGCAGAAGAATTTCCTGGACACCATCACGAGGATGTTCAGCCCCTTCGGCGCCATCGCCTCCATCCGCCTGCTGCGGCCGGGCCGCAAGCTGCCCTCGGACGTGCGCAAGTACTCGTCGCGGTTCCCCGAGCTGCTGAGCCGCTGCTGTGCCCTGGTGGAGTACGAGAGCCTGGAGAGCGCCCGCAGCGCCGCCGAGAGCCTCGGGCAGCGCGACTGGCACAGCATCAGGGTGGTGCGGCTCTGCGGGAAGGGGGGCAAGAAGAAAGGCGGGCAGGAGCGGGCGGGTTGGAAGGTGCCAGCGGCGGCTCTGGCCTTCCCCTGCAGCCTGGAGGGTTCCCTGCCCAGCAGCGCTCCCGAGCCGGATGATGCCTCAGGGTCGCTGTCCCTCCTCCTGAACCAGGACCTGCTGGCACCGACCTGGCCTGGCGGCGACTTCCCGCCGGGAGATTCCAGCGCCTTTCCCGGCTCGCTCCTCCCCAGCAAGGGCTTCCCTCCGCTCGGGATGGGCTTGGGCACCGAGAGCCGCCCGGGGAGCGCGGCGGGCTCCTGGACACCCTGGGGCCGCAGCCTTTGTCCCAAACCACCCCCCGGCGATGCCCTGCGGGTGTCCGAGCCCCTCAGCCTGTGGGACGGGGTCCTGCGCCTGCCCCACAGCCCCGAGGGCACCAAGGGCTTGGGCAGCAGCTTCGGGAGAGAAGAGCACGTCCTCCGGCGCTGAGACTCGTTCAGATTCAGGGTTAGGGTTTGTAATTGTCTTTCTTTTCCCTCCTTTTTTCGAGCGGAAGACTTTTCTCTGGTCCTGCGAGCTGTGGGCAGTGGCAGTGCAGCTGATCCAGGGGACAGAAGATTTGGGGCAAGGACAGTGCTCGAGGCAGACGCTGAGCAGCAGCAGGAGCTGTGCTGTGCTCATGCCAGTGAGACTGTGCTTGCTCAGGGCCCAGAGCTGGGTTTGGGGTCCAGGTTTTGGATGAGAAATGGGCAATAAAGAGAGATTAAGTTTCCAGGCACTCTCTGGTTGATGCTGTGATTTTTTTTCCCTTTTTTTTTTTTTTTTTTTTTTTTTTTTACCTCATCTTTCCAGGCCTTGCTGCTGCCTGAGGTGCAGCCAGACCAGGGAAGGAGGGTCCCTGCCTGCCTGCAGCTGCCTCCCTTGCTGTCCTTGGGGTGGTGGGGACACTGAGGGGTGCCCAGGACAGGTGGCCCATGTTGGCTGAGCCTGAGAGAGACAAGAGTGGTGGCTGTGGTGGCAGGGCCGTGGTTCCTCCTGGCTGTTGTGTGCTCAAGGCTCTCTGGCATCTCTCAGGATTGAATGTGGAGGCTTCCTGTGTCCCTCCTGCTCCCACAGCCTCCCCAGCTCCTCTGGGAAAGGGTTAAGGGAGGCTACAGGAGTCTGCCAGTGTAAGTGCCCTTGGTCTGTGCCCAGAGCTGGGATGTGGTGGGATGAGTCCCACGCCTGCAGGGCAGAAGTGGAGGATTCAGGTGGGCAGGGCTGGAGAGGGGATGGGGTCACACCTCATGTGAGGAGAGCTTTGAGGGCAGTCCCTGCAGTCAGGAGCCTCTGGGATGAGGATGAGGGGGATGGAAAACAAAGCAGGTGTGGGTTCTGGTGCCCATCACCCAGCCAGGACCCTGGCACTGAGTTGTTCTACAGGTAGTGAGGAGAATAATCTGGATCAGGAATTCCTTGTCTGGGGTCCCCCAGACCCCAGCTGGGAACGGCCTCTTGCTGGGGCAAGCAGGTCTGGGAAATTCCTGAGAGAATTGCTTGTCACAAGTGCTCAGGGAGCCACCAGGAAAGATGCCATCCCAAACCTGCTGGTTGGGAATGGAGGAGAACTGGTGGGAACTGGGGTGGTCTTGGCCCCAGTGCTCCTGAAATGGTTGAGTTTAATGCTGTCAGTGTGAGGATGGACACTGGAGCTGCTTCCTAAGACTTGGAGAGAGGAAATGTTCTGCTGCTCAGCAGAGTTCCCTGGGAATCTTCAAGGGTCTTCTTTGTGAACCTCTGGAGCAGGTAATTCCTGGGTCTGGAGGGCAGTTCCAGTGCCCAGCCCCTCTCCCCTTCCCACTGTGGCAGGGCAAAACCACCCCTTCCCTACTTTCCCCACCACCCCACTCCAGATCCTGGTGCTTTTCCATAAAAATATCCTTTTTATTGGCCTCTCTTTCTGTGCTCCCACAACGTCCCTCAGCGCCTGCAGCCAGACGGGAACCTCGGGGCCTTGGAGCCCCCACAGACTTCAGGCTTCTCCCCCTGCCAGAGAGCAGCCATGAGAGCCCCAGCAGGGATGGGGAAGTGTCCCCAAGCCCTGCTGTCCTCACAGAGCCTTGTCCCACCTGGTAGAGGTGGCAAACCAGTCCCAGCAGCGAGGCCTCTGCCTGTGCCTGCAGCTCGTCCGTGTGCTTCTGTGGGGGGACACGGGGCCGGTCAGGGGGGTGCCCAGGCTGTCCCAGCCCTACCTGGCACCCCGGTGCCCCCCTGCCATACCCCATTGATGGTGATCCAGGGCACGTACTGGTGCGGGGGGTGCAGTGCCTCGGTCACTTGGGCGTTGTGGTGCATCAGGGCCACCCCCGTGTCCCCCTGCACGCAGGCGCTGATGCGGCCGCTGTCCACCTCTGGGGCATAGATCTGCAGGCACTGCCGGGCACAGGGGACACGGGGGCGGTCAGGGGGGCAGGGGTGTCCCCCATGTGGGGCACTGAGGGGCGGGGAGGGGGACATACGGCCTCCAGGTTCTTGGTGACGGAGCTGCCCGACTCCAGGCAGAAGATGACGGGGAAGTAGGTGCTGAAGTTCTTGGCCTCGTGCATCAGACAGGCCTACGGGGACAGGGCGGGCGGTGAGGGGCCGCTGGAACCCCCCGTGCCAGCACCGTGGGAACGGGGACCGTCACCTCCATCATGTTGCCCAAGCATTCCTCGGGGCCGTGCTGGCACTGGAAGTCCAACTTCCCGCTGACGTTCCTCTCCTGCGGGACCAACCGGTCTGAGCGGGGCCGGCGGCACCGGGGCGAGCGCCGGGAGGGCCGGCTCCTACCTGGGCGTTGCCGTAGGGCACCAGGGTGATGTTCAGCATCTCTTCGGGCAGCAGCAGCCAGGTGGGGAAGAGCTTCAGGACCAGGAACTCGCGGCACGCCGGGCACAGGCTCTCGTAGTACAGGCTCAGCTCCACGGGCGCAGCCGCGGGGCGCGGGAGGCTGGGGCAGCGGCTCTCCACCTGCACACAGGAAGGTTTTGGGGTGCACGGGGTGGGTATGGCTGCAACCCCCTCCGTTCCAGTATCTGTAGGGATGGGGCAAAGCTCCGGGATGCAGGGAAGAAGGGGGATGAGGGTGTGCAGGGCTAGAGGGAAGTGAGAGTGGCCGGGAGCTTTCTGCTGCTGCAGGATCCTGTGCGTGGCTGGCACCCAGCGCTGGGGCTTTCCACCAGAACTTCCCCAAAACGTTTCAGGGGAAAACAAATTTAGACCAGGACATGTCTGGGTGGGGGTATGGCCCAGCACCCAGTGCCAGGGGGAAGCTGCAGCCGCGAGGGGCTCACAGGGCGCTGTCACCGCCCGGGTCTGTTTGGGGTGGAATAAGCCGAAAAGCGGTTTTACACTTAAAAAGCAGAAGTGCCAGCGGTAGCTGGGGAAGGGCCGCGGGCAGGGTCCGGCTGGACCACAGCCGTTCCCCAGGGATGCTGGAGAATGCCGTAGTGCCCGTGTGGCAGCGGAGGCTCTGAGCGTCCCTGCGGATGTGCCAGCCTGTGCCTCAGCGACGCTCGCAGCTGGCACTCGCTCCAGGCGTGGTGGCCAGGCGCTGCCCCAACCCCGTCCCCGCGTCGCTGGGCAGGCGGGAGGTGGCCCTGCGTACCGGGTGCCCCTGCCCTTGTCCCCAGCCCCGGCAGCAGCAGCGGCTCTGACCTGGCAGGCGACGGCGCTGTCCCGCGAGCTGCACCAGCGGTGGGCAGGGTAATCACAGCCGGGGGCCACGCCGAGCCCCGGGGCCACCAGGGCCACCAGCGCCAGGACAGCCAGCGGCACCGCGGGGGCCATGAGGACGCCGGGGTGACGCGGAAATGAGCCCGTCCCAGCGGGGACTTTTAAAGCTCGGCTGCGCCCGCCTCCCCTGCCCTCCCTGCCCTTCCTGCCGCCCCGGCCGCGCCTCCCGTGACGCCGCCGGCCCACGTGGGCTCCGGCCACCGAGTGCCCGCTGGCCCCCGGGCTGCGGCTCGATTCCCGCAGCGCCGGCAGTGAAACCCAGCCCGGAGCAGCCACGCGTGGAGTTCCCCGAGCAGAAAACGGGGCTGGCTGGCGGCACGGCCCCCGGTGGGTGCGGGTGCCGGGGCAGCTCCGGGTGCGGGAAGGGGGAAGCAGCCCAAGACATCCCGAGCTCAACTGCGGAGCCGAGTGCGGAGGAACCTCGTCGTTGCCCCGGTTGTAGCCGCTGTTTCCGGCCCTTTCTCAGCCCTCGTCCCCACGTGCCCCAGCCCTACAAACCCGGGGAGCACAATCCTGGCGCGATGGGTCACATCCTGCACCCAGCCCAGGAACTGGGGCACAGCCCCAGCACTGTCCTGCCCCCGCACACCACCTCCCACAGCAATCCAGCAGCCTGGTTCATTAACTCTGTTTATTTCTTTCCTTTTTTTTTTTTTTTTTTTTTTTTGGTTGTTTTTGTGGGTTTTTTCGAAGTACCGTACAAAAAAAAAATCCTCTTACAGTAACAAATACTGGGTTTACATTAGTAAACATCAACAGAAAGAGCAGAGAGCACTACTGCTGGTAACGGACAGCTCGGGGGGCAGGTTATTCTTTATTGCATATACCTAGAAACTAAAACCTCACGCAGCCGCCACGTCCTCTCCGAGCACGAAGCCTCCACTGGCACCTTGGGGGTTACACGGGGGAGCCTGGAGCCCCCCGAGAGCAGGGACAAGCCCCGAAGTGTGCCCCGGGGAGCAGGAACAGCCATGTGGCACCCACGGGACGCGGGTGTGTGGCTCGGCTGGGGGACGTGGGCGTCACAAGCAGCAAAGCACAGCCCAGCGCCTCAAAACACGGCCGGGTTCAGAACGAGCCAAAGCAGCAAAGGACAAATCACAACGAGCTTATGCTGGGGGAGCTCCGGGGTGGAAGCCCAGCCCGGGAAGAGCAGGGGAAAGCTGCTGTTCAAGGAGCTGAGTGAAGCACCGTCAGGGAAAGGCAGCCCTGGGGAAGGGCATCTTCCTCCTCGTCGTACACAGGACGTGAGCAGTGCCCTGTCAAGGACAGGCCGCCAGCGGGCAGGGAAGGCAGTGCTGCGAGAGGGGTCACTGTGACCCCCCTTGGACTGTGGCTGGACAGCAGGAAGGGACAGCACAGGGAGAATAAAAGAAATTCAGCCAAAGGACAAAATCACAGGATAAAGTGAAGCTGGAATTTCCCTGGGCAGCAAAGCCAGGTGAGCACCAAGTGAGTGTTGACAGGTGACAGCTTCAAGCTGAGACTCTTCCAGATGCTCAGCAGGTCCTGGCATGAGCAGGGAGCAATACCCCCAGGCAGAACTGGCCCCAAGCTCACGTTTAGGGGTGGTGGTGGAGGAACGTGGAGCCCATGGGATGAGAGGCTGAGGATCCCATCTGCCTGCAGCCTGTCCTGTGATGTGGGGATGTGCTGGAAGTGCAGGGACAAGCACAGGACCAGCAGAGACCCCAGGCTGAAAAGGTGTGAACACTAACAAAGCTTTGGAGTGTTGGTGCAGCCCCCTGGCCACTCCACAGGCCCCGGGAGGCCTCTGGATAAAGCTGTGAGGACTGAGCCTCCCGGCCCCAGTCCCACGTGCCCTCATCTCTCACGTGCCCGAGTCCAAACTATTCCCTTACTCATCCCTGGCAGCTTTTCCCAAGTGATCCCCAAAGCCAACCACAGCCTCTCCCGGGCCGTGCCCCCACAGCTCCCCTCACCCACTGCCTGCACCTGAGCACCAAACACTGACAAACTGGACCCAAAAACGAGGGCCCAGGGCCTGGAGAGGACATGCAGAGCAGAGAACGGGGCTGTACAGTTGAGCACAGGAGAGCTGCCACAAGCAACAGGAATGGGATGTTTGCTCCAGCAGCCCCAGCTCCAGAAGGATCTGGGGACAAGCCCAGAGCAAGGCAAGCAGCAGAGCTGGCCAGGAAGGGAGGGACAGTGCGGTGCCCAACGCAGGTGGCACATCAAGGACAGGATGCAGGCACAGCAGGAGCACAGAGCACCCCATGGATCCGGCAGAACCCAAGCTGCAACAGGAAACAGAAGCGCCAAAGTCCACGGCATCCACCTGCCTGTCCCAAGGAGGAGCCTCCAAGAGGGAACAAGCCACTCTGGCAAATCAAGAGGTTTAAGAATGCTCTCCTCCAGCCAGGCAGCTGAGATAACCCAGGAAAGCAAATGCCACCTTGGCTTCAACTCTCAGCTCAGCTTTTAAAGCTCTTCCAGGCCCACCTGGGCTGCCCTGGAGCCCTCTGAGCTCAGACACAGCGCCCTGCCTGCAGCAGCCAGCTGTGGTGGGCAGCCCTGCCCCGGCCCCATACAGTACCCATGATTGTAAGTGCTTTGCATATGTAGTTCACCATCATGCAGATACATTTCAGCATGCCCTGGGCCCCACAGATGCGTCCTCCTGCAGCAGAGAGGTCCTTCATTCCAGGTAGGGCTTGTAGTGTGCGTTGGACTCCAGCCCTCTCCTGCTTCAGCTGCAGGGCCTGGGGCTGCGGCAGCCTGGCAGCTGCTGCCCACGCTGGGGGTGGCACTGGGGGCTCAGCAAACACCAGCACCAGGGGAGCAGCTGGTCACAAAAAGAACCATATTTACAGAGCTACAGTCAGCTTCAATGGGTTACGTGTGCAGAGAGTCACCGAAACCGGCCGGAAACAACGAGCTGTGCATCCCACAGATCCTGCCAGGAAAAGCACAGGTACCAACACAGATTTCACAGCTTCGTTGGCACAACTAAGGCGGGAGATTCATGGCTAAGCAGATCCTCCCTGCCCAGGCAGCAACACTCCAGAGGTGGTTATGACAAGAGGGAATGGTGGCCAGGTGGGGCACAGCACGGAGCAAAGATCTCGGCCAGGGAGCCCCATTGAGGATGAGGTTTCTCCTTCTTAAATGTGTCTCTGCATGCAAGAGCAGCACCCCTCGTACCAGACACCATCACAGCCTGCGAGGCCACCGAGGGAAGCGAGAGTGAAGGATGCACACACTCAGTGGAGCCTCCTCCTCCTCTGCCTCCTCCGGTGTCCAGGCAGGGAACCCCTCGGTCACAGCCCCGAGGAATCAAGAACCAAAGCTCTACAGTGATGCGTAGCGGGGCGACCTGCCAGCAAGAAGGGGATCTGACCTGCTTATCAGGGAAGGGGAGGGGGCTGTGCTCACCCCCAGCAATGCAAACACAACTGGATCCCACCTCCTAGAGGCTGGAGCCCACCGCAAATCTACAGCCCAGCCTTTCTGTCCCATCAGCCAACACAGGTTTCAGCTACTGACCAAGAGGGACATCAGAAACGGTCACAGACATCTCAGAGGCTCTGAAGGAGCAGGAGCACAGAGACTCAACTATACAGGGTGCAAGAGTCCAGAGCCAGAAAGCAGCGCCCTGGGGAGAAGCTGAAGGCAGCTGTTGTGTTGTGCATAGGCTGCTCATCTGGCTGGTGGCTGGGAAAGGACCGGGTGAGCCAGCGTGACATTCAGGGAGTCATTGTGCTGCACCAGGGACGTGTGCTTGTAGTGCAAGACCAGGTCCTTGAGGGAGGCGTAGAGGTTGTAGGGTTCAGCAAACCCATAGCCCGTTGCTGTCTTGTAGATCACGCAGTGCTTGGTGTCACCATCCACCCTGCCAGGGAGACACGGGAGCCTGGGTCAGCAGTGGGACAGGGGAGCACAAGCAGGGCCACCAAAGCAGTGTAAAGGTACACCTGGCCCTGCCAGGAGAAGCCAAGGCAGATGGGAACTGTCACCTCCAGCATCTGGCAAGGGGAGGGTGGAGCAATGCAGGAACCCAGTGTGGGCCAGCTCCATCCCATCCCATCCCATCCCATCCCATCCCATCCCATCCCACCCCACCTGCACAGGGATACTCACACCACGGAGCAGGCGTAGCACCCCTTCTGGCTGCTCTCACGGATCAGGAAGGTGCCGTCCCGTTTCCCACACAGCATCTCCTCTGCCTGCACACGGTTGATCTTCCCCACGTACCACGTCCGCTCCTCGTGGTGGGGCAGCTCCTCCTCGTCATCCATCATGGAGTACTGGCTGCAATCGAGCACAGGCAGGGTCAGATTCCCTAAATCTGGGTGTGTGGCCCCCACACTGCTAGCTGCCATCACCCATCTGGCAGGGAACACATCCTCAGCCTCCAGGCAGGGAGCTGGGATTTGCCCACAGCACAGGCAGAACCAGCTGCACAGCCTGTGCTCCCACATCCCCAAAATCCAACAGCACACGAGCAGGACACTCACTCCTCTGTCTCGTTCTTGATGCCCAGCCACTCGTTGATCTTCTTCTGCCGGGCACCCTTCTGCGTCAGCCACCTGGGGAAGGAGGGCAGAGCTGAGCGCGGCGGGGCCATCACCAGAGGGCAGCAGCCGCCGCTGCCGGGACCGCCGAGCCCCGGGGCCGCGCTGCGGGAGCGGCTCCTGCCCACAGCGGGCTGCGAGCCGGTCCAACGAGCCCCGGAGCCCTGGGGGAGGCAGCCGGATGGCTCCCGGGCCGCGCTGCAGGGGCACTACGTACACCAAGTACTGGTCCCGCAGCTTGCGCAGCTGCATCAGGTCTGGCTTGAGGCTGTTCATGCGCTTGTCGATCTCCCGGTTCTCCGAGGCTTGTTTCTTCAGGTCCTGCTCCAGCTTCATCTTGCTGTCGTGGATCTCTGTGATGCGGGACTTGAGCTTCTCCGAGTTCATGAGGATCCTGGGAGAGAGAGGGGGGTTCAGGCTGTGAGCCAGAGTGGGGGAGGCGGAGGAGGCAACCTGCCAGCTCCAGCCCACAGCATGCTGCTGGAGAGACAAGGAGTCCACGTGCCTCGGCTCTGTGCTGAGCCAGGAGGATCCTTCCAGCCCCTGGGGCCCTTCTCCAGGCAGGGCAGGCCACCACCACCCCCATCCTCACCGTTGAACCTCCTTCTCATTGCCCTCCCTCCGGAAGCGCTCGATGTACTCCTTGCTGCACTTCTCCTGTGTCTGACACTGCTCCTCAAAGATCTTGATCGTCTCATTGAAGGCCTCGATTGCTGTCCTCTTCATCTGCAGCTCCTGGGGACAAGGGAGGGAAAAGCTGAGGAACATTTCTTCACATTTGCATCCCCTTTCAACTTCCCCAAAGCAGTTCTCTCCTTGCTGCAGGCAAAACATCCCCTTCATCAAAGCCTGTCCTCTGGGGAGTCCCAGTCCCTGAGCTGACAAATGGGGCAACAGGTGCCCCATCTCTGGTCTCCCCGGTGCACAGCAGGGTGGCTGCCGGCACTCAGGGGCTGCCAGAGCAGCCCTTGGGGGTCTCAGGCAGCCCGTGGGGAAGGCAGTGCCCACATACCTGGGACGTACGCGTGTACTCCTCATACAGCAGGTCGTACTCCCAGCTCTTGTCCTGGTACTGCTGGTGATAAACCTTCAGCTGCTCCCCCACAGCTTCCACGCTGTCCTCCTTCACCACCTGGTCCTGCCAGAGGCACAGCCTCAGTCAGGACCTGCTCCAGCTGGTCCCACAAAACCCCACAACAAAACACTCCAGCACACAGGGAGAGGAATGGGACATTGTCATCTACCAAAGGGGCAGGGATGGATGAACAAACACCCCTGGTTCAGGCTGTGCTTGTCAGGCCTCACCTGCTGGTACTTGGAGATGGGGTAGAGCAGCCTGGTGTCCAGCTTGGCGTTGTACTGGGCGAGCGACTCGTGCCGGTAGTGGGTGATGAGCTCCACCACCGAGCCAAAAGTCAGGGGCTCCGAGAAGCCGTACTTGCCTTCCCGATGGAAGATCTTGATCAGCTTGTTATTGCCTCCCTTCCTGTGGTGGAGGGGAGAGCAGAGGGCACTTAGCACCACCCCAGCACCCTACCCTGCCAGAGACCTCGGCGTCCCTGCAGCTGGAAGCACAGGGACATGTCCGGAGAGCTGCATCCCTGAGGCTCCCAGAGGATCCCAAAGTCCTACCTGAGAGTGAGTGTGTATTCCCCCTGGATCTTGCTGGAGGCATCACGCACCAAGAAGGTCCCATCTGGTGTGTCCCGGAGCTTCTCATTCACCTCCTCTCTGCAAGGAACAGGATTGTCAGGGCGTGGGAGGTGGCCCCAAGGCTCACCTGATGGACAGGGCACCCCAGGTGCGAGCTGCCAGTCACCCCCTTACCGAGAAATGTCCCCCCAGTACCACTCAGCGTCCTGCAAGGGCGCGTTGTTCCCGTTGGCCAGGCTGGCTGCGCTGGGCTTTGGCTTCGGAGGTTTGGGAGGCAGGGCTGTGAGAGGAAGAAGGAATGAAACAGGGTGAGCCCAAACCCCAGCTCCTCACTGGCAATCCCTCGGAGTGCTGAGTCCCCCTCCCTGCAGTCACTGGCCCAGGAAGGCCTCGTGGCTGCCACGTTTCCTGGAGCTGCTCCAGGGACATCTCCAGCAGCTGAACACCTTGAGCCGGCCTCCAGGCACAGCTGGGCTATCAAACGCCCTCGGCAACCCAATCATGGGGGCAGAGAGTCCACACCCACAAATGCCAGTGCCTCAGGCCCCAAGGAAGGGGTATCTCAGTACCTGGAGGCAACTGTTCTGGCTCCAGCTCCTTCGTCTGCAGAAGTGTCTCCAGAAACAGCACGGAGAAGTCGGGGCTCAGCTCTGGGCTGCAGTGAGAAAAGAGACAAGTTAAGAACAGCAGTTGTGGAGTAGAACATGGCACTGCTCCCACGTCCCCTGGGTCAGCTGGTTCACCCCAGCTGCCAGACCCCAGGCTGACAGGGCAGCAAGGGCTCTGTCCCAGCTCTGAGTCCCACCTCTGTGTGCTGCCAGCAGTTTAATCCCACGTGCAGCCCAGCAGGGGCTGGACTCCTTGTCCTGGCAGGCATAGTGGCCGGAGCTGGGAACACTGCTGGGACCAAAAGCCTGACGTACCTGGCGCCAGGCAGCCGGAGGAGAAGGGGGCCGAAGATCTCTCCCAGGGCCCGAGGGTGGAGGCTGTTGCTCTCGGCCTGCTGCGATACCTTCCCCAGATGCCGGAGCAGGAACTGCAGGGTGAGCGTGTTCTGGAGCGGGACCGCAGGCGACTCCAGGGCCAGCAGCAGCTGCTTCCGGCAATTCTCTGGCTGGGGGATCTCTGGGGAGAGAACAAGACACGAGGGAAGAGCTGGGACAGCCGGCACCACTCTCCACGCTCCGGCTGCGTCACAGCACAGGAGCGCTGTCAGCAGTGGGGGCCATGTGCCAGGCCCCATAGGGACAGGGCTTATTTTAACATCCCAGATGTGTCCACCCCACCCAGCCATCCATTCCCAAGGCAGCCAGGGGAGGCCCTTACCCTGCAGGATGCGAAGGATATCTCCATGCACTGACACGGGCACCACGGGGGAGGGCAGGTCCTGCAGGTAACCTCGCAGTGCCTCGCCCAGGGAGTGCACGTCCAGGGGCTCCAGGTCACCCAGGGTCCAATCTGTCAGGGCACAGATTTCCCATGGGAGGGTGGACACAGCACTGGGCACCCAGCTGGCAGCTCTGGTGCTGCCAACACCCATCCCAGAAACCATCACACAGCAGCCAGCTATCGTGAGAGCTCACCAGCACCACGAGGGAGCTCAGGCAGCCTTCAGGCAGCCCATGTGACGGAGGATGTGCACCCCAGAAATCAACTGGCTCTGGGAACCTCAGCAGTACCCCTTGAGAGGGGGAAGACGTCATTCTGGGTACCCACAACCTTTGCCCTGAGCCCCAACACAAGAATTCTGGGCAGGCATAGCTCGGGTGAGTTTTGCTCTCCACTGCCAGCAAGAGTCGAGCGCAGACTGAGCAGCCACACACTGAACCCTGGGAGAAAACACCTCCCTCGAACACATCGAGGACGACGTGTTCATCGAGGAAAACACCGCCCTCCTGACAAGGATTTTGGGAAGCACATAAAGCCTGTCCTGAGAGCACAGCCCAGGCTGACAGCACTGTGTGGTTGGGGTTTGTAGGAACGTCTGCGGGAGGGGACTCGCCAGCATGGTGCCGGATGAGGCCCCAGCCCAGCCGAGAGGCAGACAGCTCCCAGGGCTCCCCGGCAGAGACATCGGCTCCAGCCACCAAGCCGAGCTCAAAGATCCTCCCCTGCTTACTAGTGGCATGACAGAGCCAGAGAAGCCTCCACCAGCCCATCGGCAGAGCAGCCCAAAGACAGCAGGGGACAAGCACAGGCGTTCAGTTGTTTGCCTGCAAGTCTCTGAGCCAGCACCACATCCCTTTGTTGTCCCCCATGGATGGTGCCAGGGATCCCCCCTGTCCCATCCCTTCCACGCAGGACAAGGACGTGTTGGGATGGGGACAGCCCAGCCCCAGAGGCAGCGTGCTGGGAGTCAGGAACTGCCGGGGACAGGCGAGCCTGGCCTGGATTGCATTACTGCTGGCGCTGTCACATCCACTAATCTCCTCCATCTGAGCCGATTCGCCTCCACCGCGCCGAGCTGGTTCTTACCGGTTCTCAGCGCCTGCCTCAGTTCGGAGCCAGATGTCCTGTACAACATCTCGCTGTCCAACCCTGCGGAAGGGGGACACTGCTGTCAGCTCCAGCACAGGCACTGTTTCCGTGCCAGCTGGGCGATGGTTGTGGCACGGCCAGGCCTGGATGGTGTCCAAGCCAACCCCCTGCAGATGCTGCTGCAGCCCCCTTGGCCCCCAGGACACCCGGTTCAGTGGCCCCATTTCTCCACCATGGCACAGATCCAGGTTGGAAGCGCTTCCCAAACCCCAGCACCCACCCAGCGTGTGTAGGTGCTCAAACCAAACACCCTCACGGGCCTCAGCAGCTCAACCCAGGGAGGAAGATGAGAGCAGCTGTGTCCTGCGTCCCACAGAGCTCAGCTCTCATTGTGGGGTTTTGGGGTGCATCAGCATCCCCGGTGCTCAGCACTGCCCCCTTACCTTTCTTCTCAATAGCTTCCACCAGCTTCGCCAGGAGTGGAGGAGCAATCTCAGGAGGGCTGAACTGCTCCTGCAAGTCCGGCAGAGGAGACCCTGGGGGAGAGGGAGGGAGAGAAGGGCTCAGCACCAGCTCAGCCCTCAGCAGCAGAGCTGGGCCAGGGCACAACCCAGGCAACTCCCAAGAGGAGCAAGGAAAGCCGTGGGCCCTGCTGTGAGGCTGTGGCCCAGGCAAACACGGCATGCAGTCTGCAAGGAACCTGCCCAGGAGCCAGCCCAGCACTTGTTGAGCTCCAGCCCTGCCTGGGTGTGCACAGGGAGATATCTACTGCTCCGTGCAGAGGCCTGGAGACGGAGCCCACCCCCCTGGGGAGCCGTGCCCCCCGGCAGGCAGCACAGGGGTTACCAGGGCTCCTGGAGCTCCGGGCTGGGTCCCTGCCCAGCACAGGGGCTGCGTAGGGCTGGCAGCGGAGCGGGGCCAGGGAGCTTGCTCTGCTCGTCCGTGGTGAGCTGTGATTAATCCAGCGATTCAGACAGAACGCCATGTCAGCAAATTCCTGCCCTTGATTGCTCGTTTAACATGGAAACCGGCCCTGTGCCTCCCCCTCCCCGTGAGCCCACAGCCTCTGTGCAAGCTGCTACAGGGCACCGACAGCCCGTGGCACGGCACCAGGGTACCCCCATTCCTGGGGGATCTGCAGCCTCGTGTCAGGTGGTATTTCACTGCCACTTCCAGAAAATGTTGAGGTTCTGGCCGCAGGCACCCCCCTCCCCTGTGCATGCCGGGGCAGGAGCGCGCAGGCCTGGCTGAGGAGCTGCCAGCAGGAGGTTTGCCGAAGGATGAGCGGTGCCAGGCTCCATCCCGCTTCCAAAGGAGCACCAGCCGGAGCAGGAGGCTCCTCCAGGAGCACCTGGCAGACCCAGGGGAGCCCGCAGTGGGGGAGGACACCCAGCACACTCCACTCTGCAGAGGCAGCGCCAAGAGGCTGCTCCCCATTGCGAAACAGCTCCGTTGTCATGGATCTGACCCGAACTCGCCTGGTGTGGTCTCACCACAAGGCGCAGCAAGCTGGAACTGCGCACCCAGCTCAGCCTCCTGCACCCACGGCCTCGAGGGGAGACAGAACAGCCACGGGAAGGGAAGGGAAGGGAAGGGAAGGGAAGGGAAGGGAAGGGAAGGGAAGGGAAGGGAAGGGAAGGGAAGGGAAGGGAAGGGAAGGGAAGGGAAGGGAAGGGAAGGGAAGGGAAGGGAAGGGAAGGGAAGGGAAGGGAAGGGAAGGGAAGGGAAGGGAAGGGAAGGGAAGGGAAGCACACGGGTCAGGCACCCAGCAGCTCTGCAAAGGCCTGTGCTGCTGGGGAGGGGGGACAATCCCCCACTGGAGCGAGCTCCTGGGCACGGGAAGGGGCCCAGCGCGGTGCGGGTCGGTGTGGGGAAGCTGCAGGCAAGCTTCCAGGCTGGCAGCTCCCTGCCTGACCCTTGGGAAGGACTGAAGGGAGAGTAAATACTGGTGCTGCCCACGTGGCCCGGCCGGGAATGTGCTGCTTCAGCAGGCAGCAGCTTGTCTTTTTTTGTCAGGCACAGAGCGGGAGCCAGCAGCAACTCCTGAGCCTGCCGGGCCCCCGGGCTGGGCTGCCGCGAACAAGGCTGCTCACAGCACGGCCCGGGCAGCTGCGGAAATATTCCCGAGCCGCATTTTCCGCTCGTGTTCTCTGCGGAAGGCAAACACCAGCAGCTCGTAAATCCACTGGCAGAACGCGCCGGGTCTCGCTGCGCCCGGGACAGCTGTGGCCTGTGCTGGCCCTGCTCCACGAGTGACACTGAGGGGCTAAGGGGTCCCTGCCAGCCAGGGCAGGACCTGGGAAGCAGGGAAGGAGCTTCGTGGGGCTGCCAGGAGACGGTTCTGCACCTCCTGAAGCACACACCATGAAGAAATAAGACAGGCTTGGCTCAAATACGGTTTTTCCATTGCAAAAATGTGTCTCCCCAGCAGAATACAGAAATAAAGAATCACAGAATATCCTGAGCTGGAAGAGACCCACAAGGATGTTCAAGTCCAGCTCCTAAGTGAATGGCCTGTACAGGGATCAAACCTGCAGGCTGAGTGTAAAATGGCTCTGGATGTTTGAACTGCCTCCCTGCAGGCCCTGCCTACACCCAGAGTGGAGGCTGCCTCTGGGGATGCCCCCTCAGGCAACAGGGACAGGTCTGGCACTGGTCTCATGTGCCCTGGTACCCCACCCTCCATCCCTGGGCAAGATGCAGCGAGGCTGACTTTTAGTTTCCTTCCCAAATTTGTCTTTGCTGTGCTTCAGGAGCTTTGGCACGTATCTTGTTCCACCTCCCAGAGACCCCACCAGTGGCTTTGACCACCCAGACACACCTCCACCAAGCCCCCTTGAGAAGAGGGGAGAGCCGAGGAGGGCAGAAATCCAGCCGGCGAGGGAGCACCATGCAGGCAAGGCCAGCACATCCAGCACAGAGCACATCCCAGACTCCTGAGAGGAGCAGCTTTCTTGGAAAGGCAGGTTGCAAGTGGGATGACTCAGGTCAGGCTCTCCTGCCAACCCAAACGCACGCAGGGCCCGGCCACATTCCCACCCTGCGGAGATGTTTCCTGGGGCCGCCCCTCCGGCTCTGGGAGCAGGAGCGCGGGAGGCAGCTGCAGGGAGCTGCACCAGCCCTACAACCCTGGTTTCGTAAGACCCCAGAGGTGTTTTCACACAGCCAGAAGCATCTGCTGGGGTAGCTGTGGCTCCCAGGCAGAGAGGGATGGGGAGGATGCAGCACTGCCAGCTGGGAGCGTTCCCTGGCACTCTCAGCTCCTGCTGCTGACCCCATTCCTCCCATGTACACCAGCACGAGATCTTCTGTAAGGCATGGGAAGGCCAAGTGTGGCTGTCACCCCCCAGAGGATCACAGAATGGTTTGGATTGGAAGGGACTTTAAAGATTATCCAGTTAAAACCCCCCTGCCTTGTGCAGGGACACCCTCCAGTAGATCAGGTTGTTCCAAGCCCCATCCAGCTTGACCTGGAACACTTCCAGGGATGGGGCAGCCACAGCTGCTCTGGGAAACCTGTGCCAGGGCCTCACCACCCTCACAGACAGGAATTTCTTTATAACATCTAATCTAAATCTCTCCCTCTTTTAATTTAAAACTTCCCCCTTGTCCTATCACTATCTGCCCGTATAAGAAGCCTCTCTCCCCCTCTTTTATATAAGCTCCCTTTAAGTACTGGAAGGCCACAAAAAGGTCTCCCAGAGCCTTCTCCAGCTCTCCCAGCCTGGCTCCAGAGCAGAGCGGCTCCAGCCCTAGGAGCATTTCTGTGGCCTCCCCTGGACTCACTCTAACAGGTCCACATCTTTATTGCCTTGTCCAGACCCAGACTCAGCACTGCACGTGGGGGTCTCACAAAGGAAGAGTAGAAGGGGGAAACCCGGGGGCTGCTGAGCCCTGGCCGGAGAGTTTATGTGCCTGGGAGCCAAATGAACAGGCTAAGAGCAGGCAGCTGCCACAGCTCCACAGGCAGGGCTGAGGCACGTTGGCTCCCCCGGAGCGGGTCCGTGCCAAGGCCAGGCCGGCTGGGAGGCAGCTGCAGGTGCAGGACAGCCCATGCCCAGCCCCAGGGTGGCTGCCTGGCCCCAGCGAGGGCTCTGCGACCCGCGGGGCAGGCTGGCTGCCAGGCAGACAAGCAATTAGCTCCAGTTCTCAGAAGCACTCTTTTAGACCCTGACTTTTCTCCTCTTGCCCAGAGACAAGTAATTGTGTCTCTCAGCAGGGCTGAGCAGCTCTTGGCAGGGAGCACTGCCCCAGGCGCTGCAGGGGCGGGGAGGTGGTGGTTGGGAGAGGTCAGGACTTATCCTGAAGGGAGGGAGCCTGGCAAAACTCAGTGGAGCAGGGAGAGGGACCATGGGGATCCTGGCTGGTTGCAGAACAGAGCGGGAGGAGGATCTTAGAGACGTAAGAGTGGGACAAAGCTTGCCCCAGGAAGCTCTGCTGAGCAGATTGACAAGCTGGAGGAACAAAGTGCTTTCCTCTGGGCCAGGACTGAGAGAGGCTGGTTTTTGGCTGCGACTCAGCTGAACTGCTGCTGGTGGGGCAACCCAGTGCTGCCAAGCTGAGGGTTTCACCGCTGTCTGTGAAGCCAGTCCCACACTCTCATCTGTCACACAGTGAGACTGGAGGTGTCCCAGAGGTGTGCACAGGGCACACAGCAGGGCTTACCTTGCTCCAGAGCCTCGGGCAGCCGGCAGCCGCTGGCCCCCGGTGTGGCAGGCAGGGGCCTCTGCACTCGGGGCCGGTGTGAAGGGACGGCGATTTTCACCGGCCCCACGTACTCCACGTAGGTGCCAGGGAAGTCCCCCTTCTGCTTGGTGCGCTCGTTGACGCCCAGGATCCACCCGATCTGATTGGGGGTCTGCTCATCTCCATCTTTGAAGCCCAAGGCTTGCAGGGCCCCCTTGCTCACGACCAGGATGTCCCCGGGCAGCAGGTCAATGTCCTCCTCACGCTCCTTGCGGTAGGGGTAGAGCGCGCGGTACTGGAAGCCGTCGGTGCTGCCCATCCTCTCTGCCAGGGGAGAAGGGCTCTGAAGGGTGAGGCAGCACGTTCCAGGTGGGAGAGGAGGGCCCTCAGAGGCAGCTCTCCCCCATCAGCACTCTAAATTGTCTCTGTGTGAACTGGCACCCCAGGAGCCTGGTCTGGGTGCCCAGGAGCGCTTAGGTGCAGCCCCTTTTCCTCAGCTTGAAACCACGATTCAACCAAATTATGGAGCAAAGGGAGAAGGAGACGAACATAATCCAGCACTGGTGAGAGGGCATGCAGCAAAGAAACCTGAGATCAGGGTCTGTTTCACCAAAAAAGCCAGTCTCTTGGAGTCTGGGGAGGAAAAGCACAGTAGGCTTCCAGCCTGGAGCAGCGTGGCACGCTACGTTCTCCTTCCCAGAGCCTGCAAAGAGAAGAAAAATTGTCACTGTACAGACAGGCACCCCACGCCCTCTCGACACGCCAACAGTCAAACCAGGGGTTCACCTGAGAGAGGCAGGACTTGTTTCTCTCCTACCCAGCAGCTGATGCTGAGCCCTGGATCCAAGCAGGGCATGCTAATCCCGATTTACACTCCCAAAAGCAAGTGAGGAGCCAGTGGCTGCAGGCAGGAACGCTGCCTCCTCTCTGCTACAGCCAGGCACCAGCTCTGCATCTTAAAGAGGTTCACCCCTGCTTCTTCAGCTTACCCTCCTCGCAGCACTTATGCAAACAAGGAGACAACAAGTGGGACAAAACAGCCTTTATGCAGGCTAACTTTTGCATACAGAAAAGGGTGACCCTGCACCCACCAGCTGCAGGCCCTGAATAGGAGCAGAACAAACAGATTTAACCTTCCCTTGTTAAATCGATTAAATTTCACAGTTCACCTTTACATCTTGCCATGCAATCCCCCACAAAGGCATCTTCTGAAGGGAGCTGCCCACAAATGTAGGTTAACCACGCTTTCAGCAAAAGGCTTTCGAGATGCGCTGCCATTCCCACAGAACAGCACTTCAAAGCTTTGCTCTGAGCAAAAAGTCAATTTTTGAACTTTTCAAAAGCAGCAGCAGCAGCATCAAGTGCAGGCACAGATTCTTTTTGCAGAGATGGAGGCAAAAGGAGTTAATCTTTAGAAGCCTTCAAGTCTACTTAGAGCTCCTAACTGCCTTTCAGCTATTCAGAAAGAAATTGAATATGCTGCCTGCCCTGCCCAGAAATCCACCAAAAAGAATAAACCTGGGTTATAACATGTTGAAGAGATGTACGAGCCGGGACATTCCCACCAGCCAGGCACGTCCTCTTTTCCCATCCCCTCCTGGCTGCACAGGCCAGTTTTCCACTTCCCTCAGGCAAATCCCAGAGTTCTGGTTCCCGCAGAAATGGCATGCAGCCGAGGACTGGACCTACAAGGCAGCGGGGCAGCCAGAACCCAGCCTTCCCAGGGACACCCTGGGCCTGCTCAAATGCTGCAGGTCCTGTTAAAGGCTTGAGCTGTTTTGGCCCAGAAATCACCAAACCCAGCTCAAACTCTTGAGTCTCATCTGAAAACTATTAACGAGCAGGAAGGTGCTTCTCAGGGCTGCGGGAGCCTGGGCAGAGGGAGGTGAGGAGGCAAAGGGAGCCTTCCCAGAGGGGTCAGTGAACAACCAAGCATGGCACGAGGCCAGGGCTGCTCTGACTCCTGGTTGGACTCTGTGACAGGCACCAACGGTGGTGATCTGCAGGATTTCAAAATAACCCTTCCGGGCCAGCAACACTTTACAGCTCCTATCAGCTACAAATCCCTCTTTCCTCCTGCACGTGGTCTATCACCCCTGCACGTGTCACCACATCTGCACATGCTGCCACAAAGTCTGGGATTGGGATGAGTCCCCCAGAGGAGCCAGCCCCACCTCTCAGCCAGGCTTTCCAGCCCGGCACCAGAGCTCCTTCCCTTGACAAGGACAAAAGGCACAAAGAGGCCATGGCACAGGAAACCTGTGCAGCAGCCAGAGCCCGCACCGCCTGCCTGAGCTCGGGCAGGCGTCCCAGCCGGGCTGTCTTTGCCATGAATGAACAGGCACTGCCCGCGGGGAGGTGAGGCACTTGCGGCCAGAGGCGGGTGGGGAACAGGATTGAGCCTGATCCAACTTGCTGGAGAGCTTCTCCAGAAATCCAGGAGCAACACCAGACTGCAGAATTCATGGAGAGACCCTACAGGGGTTTCTGATGTTCACAGGGGAAGCAGCACAGCCCAGCATGGTTGCTGTGAAAGCTCCCACCATGCTGGGATAGTGGCTGCAGGGAGCTCGCAGCAGAGCCCGCATTTCCCCAGTCCAACCGGCCCTAGCCAGGAAAATATTACTTCATAATCCAGTGCATAAAGAGAGATTTATGAGCAGGCTCACTGGCTGCCCCTCTGAGTGCTGCCTGTCAGGGTCCCCCAGAGCGGAGTCGCCGTGCCGGGGGCACTGTCTGAATGCCAAGGGCCGGAGTGGCCGCTGCCCGCTGGGCATGGACTGGCAGCTCCCCCTCCTCCCGGGGAGGACAGACTGCAGAGTGCACCCAGAGGCAGCAGAGCCCAACCCCAGCAGGGTCGATGCTCCCCCACAGGCACCCCCCAGCTTCCCCCCGCGGGTCCCAGCCCCGACTCCAGGCGTCTCCGACAAGCCGGTGCAGCCGAAGAGGCTGGAAGGACAAAACGTTCAGGCCTGGCAAACTTGTTCAGTAGCTTTTAAAAGCAGATCTGCGTGGAGGGGTGGGAAGAGGAGAGTGACTTCGGAGCACCGAGTGTCTCCAAAGAGCAGGTCCCGCAGCTTCTTCCAACAGACTCCTTCCACAACCTTCTTCCCTGGAGTGGGAATGCAGGCACAGCTCTGTGCCACCGCGCTCCCCACATCCCAGTGGGTCACTGGGCACACCAAAAATCCAGAGAACTCAGAGCCAGGCTATTCCTGGAGAAGCCTCACCTGCTTTCCCCACACTCAGCCCAGGTGGACACTGAGTGCTCATGAACATGAGTGAGGAGCCCTCCAGGAGACCCAACTCCTCATGGCCAATGCCAGCACCGTCCTCTCCAAGGGCAACAGTTGTCCTCTGTCTTGCCACAGGCTGGCTGCAGGCTTGCTCTGGCTGAGCTGCAGGAAAGCTCTGCACCCTGGGAGAGCAGCTGACAGAGTCTCTGGGGATTGGGAACACACACTTCCCAAAGCCCTGGA
The DNA here is from genome assembly GCF_031753505.1 of Anomalospiza imberbis. Taxonomy (NCBI): domain Eukaryota; kingdom Metazoa; phylum Chordata; class Aves; order Passeriformes; family Viduidae; genus Anomalospiza; species Anomalospiza imberbis. Next base: position 2,416,789 of record NC_089707.1, read on the forward strand.
ACAGCTCTTTGGAGGGAAGGCAGCACCAAGAGGCCAGGACACGCACAAGCCTGTCGGCTGGAAGCACACCTCGAGCAGGAGAGAGGCAGCACCTTGCCAAAAGATTTCTGCTGGGCCCAGCTCCAGGTTTGCTCAGCTCTCAGAGAGGAGCCTCGTGTGTCTGTGCTGGCGAGCACTTGCTTAGGCTGCTCTGAAAATCCCATGCATCAGACAGCTAAATACCTTTGGTAAATCTATCTCAGCGCCCAGAAACAATCCCTCAATTCATTAACTGCTGTCAATACTTTCTTTGTTTAATACATTGGTTTGAAACAAAAAACACATTACAAGTCTTTTTGTCTGTGCCCAGCACATAAATAAAAGCATCTTAACATTTTAAATGTGGTTCCTGTGCTTTTTAACCCAGTTCCAAATGCAGTTCAAAGTGCAGCTTGACTTGAAGCGAGACTGAGTTACTTTCCTTCCAGAGAGGGGAAAGAATGCATAAAAATATTTAAAAGAAGAATATGCTCACAACAGTATACACAGCTCCAACCTCTCCAAGTTACATCAGATCCTCAGCGAGCAAAACAAACACCATATCGAGTTTGAACTGCAAGTTGCAGACAAGAAGAACAAACTTTTCCTTTAATAAAATGAGAAAATAGAACAATGCAATGATGGATGGAAATAAAAATGGACAGGGAATTGCCTGCCATGGTGACATCTGCTGCTGCATCACAGCCTTCTGACCCTCGCAGCCAGGGCAGCTCTGATGGCCTCAGCTCCTGAAGCTGGCAATGGCAAGCACATCACGGGTCATCCTGTGCCCACCAGCACCCACAACACCGAGTGGCAGAGCAGAGAGCTCAGCAACTCTTGATTTATAGTCAGGACAAACAGCACAGCAAATCCCTGTGCTCCCAACCAGCTTCCCGGCCGCTGCCTCCCCAGCAGGAACAATGACTGGAGAAACGTCTCGCGAGGCTGGAGCCATGAGCCAAGGCATGGAAGAGGCAGCAGTGCCACGAGGAGCTGTGGGGGAAGGAGCCGGGAGAGCCTGCAGGGAGCTGCAGCGGGCGGGAAGCGGAGCTGGACACGCTCCAGCAGCTGCCCCTGGGGAAGCGGCCAGCGGAGCAGGGAGAGCTGGAGCCCGGGCTGGCCACGGCGCTGCCAAGCCAGCTGGTATTTCCTTCCAAACAGGGAAAAGCTGCAGGGGAGGAGGGGAGTTATGCCTGAGCAGTGCCCCAGCCAGGCATGGGACAGCCGAGGTTTTCACCTCTTCTCTTTCCCAGAAATGCTTCCCAGCCAGCCAGCAGCAGCTCCCCAGGAGCAGCAGCTCCTGCCCACAGCCACCAGCCACCCTCTGCCAGGGACACAGAGGGACTGCTCATGCCTGATGTATTAAATATTTTGCTTTATTCACCAAAGCCCAAGGAAATGAAGGAATATCTGAAATATTTCACTGAAAAGGTCAATGTTGTGATTAGCAGGGACACGAGGAGCTGAATAAATCAGGATGACCAACACCTTCCTCATTTTTGGGAGACCACTGGAGGTCCCAGAGACCTCCTGCTCAAAGGCTGGACAGCTGCCTGAGAGCACCTCAGGCAGTCTGCACACCTACTCCAAGACTTCTCAGACTGTCCAGAGGCTTCTCCTGACACTGAACTTCCTTGCTCCAGCTGAAGCTTGCTCTCCTAACCACCTCACAAACTTTCTCCTCCTGCCTACAAGACCTTTTTACTTGGCCAGAGACTTTCATTTGCTGGCAGTGGGCAGAGAAAGACCCAGCACCCAACACCAGCCCCATCACCTCACTCCAGGCTGCTCTTACACCATCCCCCACACAGCAAGAACACACTAATTCCATTTTAGGAGCATTCATGGAGCTGGATTTAGGGATATAGAAATCCAGGAGCTGTATTTTGGCAAAAAATTACAGTTCTAAAAAAAACCTGAGTACATGAAAAAAAAATCCAACTGCTCTTGCTAACTTATCTGCTTAAAATCACATTCCCCAGGGTATTTGGAATTTATATGATTTATTAGCAGCTCTGCACAGCTCAGCAATCACATGAAGTAACCGACAAGGTAAGAAGCACCCAAGTTAATAGACCAGCATGATTTGGATATTGGTGAGAGAGCCAAGACCTTCCAACTTGAGAAATCCACCATCCCTTCCTCTGTCTGCTTTTCATCTTCCATTACCCAGCTACTTTAGCTCCAAGCTGCGGCTCCAGAGATTCCCAGAGGAATTAAAAGAGCCCTCGATATTATAAATACTCTTTTTCATTGTAAACACACCCCGGCACTCAGAGCTCTGACACGGCTCCAAACTGGCTCCGCAAACCACTCTGCTCCTCGCCACATTCCAGCTGAGCCGCGCTTTCCCTTCCAACCCAGCGCTTTTGTCCAAGCGAGACCCAACTGCAGGCACAGAGGATTTTCCTGTGTGCTTAAAACCTTGTTCCAGCGAGTTGGGAACGCAGGGTTTTGGGGCAGAGATCAGCTTTAGGAGGAACGAGTCCCTGCCACGAACCGCGCGGGCAGATGGAAGCACGAGCTGCCCACGTCAAAGAGAGTCACCAAAGAAACCAAACCATGCCTTGGACTTTCCCACATCGGGGAAGGCTAGAGCAGAGCCCAGTGCAGCCTCGGGGACACACCAGCCCTTGGCATGTCAGGGAAGGGTGGGGGAATGGCCAGGAAAGCAGTGATTTAGGCTATATTTACTCAGCTGTCTCCATTCTCTGCTCTCACAGAGAAAGTCACAGGGCCAGTTCCCCAGCGGCTCCAAGAGCTGCTTGGGAAATCAAAGCCGCGCATTAATGGGAGGAGAGGCAGCCACGGCTCCATTGAAAGGCAACGCTGGGGCCGCTCCAGCTCTTCACAGCTCTCATTTTTCGACAGTTTTGCCCGCTGGCTTTATCCCCCATCGATCACAGACCCCCCGTTTAGGAGGTACATGACCAATGGGATCCTTCCCCCTCAAGAGGCTGAGAAACATCCACAGGAAGAGAAGAAATGCAATGGGCAACCTCCCTGGGAAGCAGTGCGGGGGCTGCTGCCAGAGCCAGGGCTTGGGGGATGCTGTGCAAAGCCACCCTTGGGCTGAACCTGGCACGTCCCTGGGCACCAGCTCCAGCCTGGGAACCGCTGGGTCCGAACTGCCCCCGGGCAGGGGGAACAGAGCTGGGACCCTCAGAGGCCACTCTTTTCTGCCTTCACCGGCCCAGGGGGTCCCCAGGACTCTGGGTGATGGGGATGCACCGTGCTGGGGTCCCTGCACTGTCACCACTGTGGGGACAGTGGCACAAGGGGGGAATCTGTGATGGCACTGCTGGGTTGCAGACAACCCGGAGGGATCGGGGGGCACAGCCCCGTCATTGGGGGGGACAGGGACAGCTCGGGGGGGATCGGGGGATACAGCCCCGGCACCGGGGGGGACAGGGACAGCTCGGGGGGGATCGGGGGATACAGCCCCGGCACCGGGGGGGACAGGGACAGCTCGGGGGGGATCGGGGGGCACAGCTCCGTCATTGGGGGGGACAGGGACAGCTCGGGGGGGACTGGGGGATACAGCCCCGGCACCGGGGGGGTACAGGGACAGCTCGGGGGGGACTGGAGGATACAGCCCCGGCACCGGGGGGGACAGGGACAGCTTGCGGGGGATTGGGGTGCACAGCCCCGGCAATGGGAGGACACAGAGACAGCCCTGTGGGGGACCGGGGAACATAACCCTGGCATCACGGCGAAGCCACACGGCAGTGGCACTGTCCTGGCAGCAGGACACCCTGCGCCGACAGCTCCCGAAGGGTCCGGGGACATCCTCGAGGCTGCCCCATGAGCGACAGAGCCAAGCCCCGGGGCGCCTCACACTGAGGGGGTCCCGACGCCCACCCTGGGCCTGGCTCCGATCCGGGGCTGCTCTCCCCCATCCCGATCCCCCCGATCCCGATCCCGCCGCTCCCGGCCCCGCCGCACCTCTCCGCCGGCCCCATCCGCCGCCGCTCGCCTCCAGCCCGCTGCTGCCTCCGGCCCGGCGGAGCCTTGGACAGGCCCGAGCGCCGCCGGAACGGCCCGAACCCGCCCCGGAAACAGCCGACAGCAGACGAGAGAGAACGGAACTGCCCGAACCTATCCCGGAAATAACCGAGAGCAGACGAGAGAGGACGGAGCTGACCGAAGACTCCGGCCCCGCCCCTCCCCTGGCCCGATCGCCATCGGGACCCCGCCCCTCGCGCGAGACGCTCCGGAAAGAGCCGAGGGGGCCCGGAGGAAGAGCGCGGCGGCGCCCCCTGGTGGCGAGTGGAACGGGCACTACATCGGCCCCGCGATTGGACCGGGATTGGACCGGGATTGGACCGGGACTGGACCGGGATTGAACCGGGATTGAACCGGGATTGGACCGGAACTGAACCGGGATTGGACCGGGATTGGACCGGGATTGAACCGGGATTGAACCGGGATTGGACCGGGATTGGACCGGGATTGAACCGGGACTGAACCGGGATTGAACATGGATTGAACCGGGATTGGACCGGGACTGGACCGGGATTGGACCGGGACTGGACCGGGATTGAACCGGGATTGAACCGGGATTGGACCGGGATAGAACCAGGATTGAACCGGGATTGGACCGGGATTGAACCGGGATTGGACCGGAACTGAACCGGGATTGGACCGGGATTGGACCGGAACTGAACCGGGATTGGACCGGGATTGGACCGGGATTGAACCGGGATTGGACCGGGATTGAACCGGGATTGGACCGGGATTGGACCGGAACTGAACCGGGATTGAACATGGATTGGACCGGGATTGGACCGGGATTGAACCGGGATTGAACCGGGATTGGACCGGGATTGGACCGGAACTGAACATGGATTGGACGGGGATTGGACCGGGATTGAACCGGGATTGAACCGGGATTGGACCGGGATAGAACCGGGATTGAACCGGGATTGGACCAGGATTGAACCGGGATTGGACCGGGATTGGACCGGGATTGAACCGGAACTGAACATGGATTGGACCGGGATTGGACCGGGATTGGACCGGGATTGGACCGGGATTGAACCGGGATTGGACCGGAACTGAACCGGGATTGGACCGGGATTGGACCGGGATTGAACGTGGATTGGACCGGGATTGGACCGGGATTGGACCGGAACTGAACCGGGATTGAACATGGATTGGACCGGGATAGAACCGGGATTGAACGTGGATTGAACCGGGATTGGACCGGGATTGAACCGGGATTGAACCGGGATTGGACCGGGATTGAACCGGGATTGGACCGGAACTGAACCGGGATTGGACCGGGATTGGACCGGAACTGAACCGGGATTGGACCGGGATTGGACCGGGATTGAACCGGGATTGAACCGGGATTGAACCGGGATTGGACCGGGATTGAACGTGGATTGGACCGGGATTGAACCGGAATTGAACGTGGATTGGACCGGGATTGGACCGGGATTGAACCGGGATTGGACCAGAATTGAACGTGGATTAAACTGGGATTGGACCGGGATTGGACCGGGATTGAACCGGGATTGGACCGGGATTGGACCGGGATTGAACGTGGATTAAACCGGGATTGAACCGGGATTGGACCGGGATTGAACGTGGATTGGACCGGGATTGAACCGGGATTGGACCGGAATTGAACGTGGATTGAACCAGGATTGGACCGGGATTGGACCAGAATTGAACGTGGATTAAACCGGGATTGAACCGGAACTGAACGTGGATTGAACCGGGATTGGACCGGGATTGAACCGGGATTGGACCAGGAACGGGGTACAGCACCGGCATTGAACCGGGACTGGACCGGGATTGAACCGAAATTGGACCGGGAACGGGGCACAGCACCGGGACTGCGCCAGGCACTGGGCCTGCACTGGACACCGGGATTGCACCGGGAACGGGGCACAGCACCGGGCACGGCCCGGGCACTGGACATGGGGCACTGCACCAGGATTGCACCGGGCATGAGGCACCGGGCACGGCACGGGGACAGAGCATGGGGCATGGATTTGGGAATGGGGCATGGATTTGGGAATGGGGCACACCTGGAGTGGGGCGTGGCACCAAGCATGGGGCACTACCCTGGGCACAGGTGACGGCACCGGGGTGAGGGACACTGCTCCGGGCACCGGCACCGCGCCGAGCACCCGCAGCCGGGACCCGGTACCGGCGCCAGGCTGGGTGCCAGCCACCCCGGTGCCACTGCAGGGCCACCTCCCCTCCCCTCCCACCTGTGCTGGGACCCCTTCACCCCTTGCCACCCCCAGAGCGGGCACTCGCTGCCCTGCGCGCTCCAGTGCCACTGGACACCACACTCAGCGCAAGGGACAATTTTAATCCAACATAAAACTTCCCGAAGGTACGAACAGAGCCGGGCACTGGGCAGGAAGACACAGTCCCCTTGGCTTTTAAGACATTTCTCATCTTAAAAATCCTCTTCCCACCCTATCCACGCCACCGGGGCGCAGCCAAGCCCCCCCGTCCCGTGCCAGTGGGCAGGGGGTGCCCGGTGTCTCCCCAAAACCCCGCTGCCTTTCCAAGACCTTGATACAGAGAGTGGAGGGAGAAGCAAAGGAAACACGGAGCAGCTCTGGTTGCTCGTTTTTGGGGGGTTTAACAGCACCAGATGAACGGGAGAAGCGGGATACGGAGCCTGGCACAAACCACACGTGCACAAAAGAATCCAACACGCAGCCCAAAAATCCACCGGGGGTACGGTGATACCTGATGGCAGCGGGGTTGGCAAACCAGGGATGTCCCCCTGTCACCACCACGGCACCAAACCACGGCGGGGCGGGGAAAGCCAGAACATGCATCAACAAATGGAAACATTTATATCCCAGAAAACGCGGAGAAATGCTGGGTTGAGCTGTCGTTTGTTGGATAAAGAGCAACGAGGGGGGAAAGGATGGGGTAAAATTCCCAAATTAAGTGAAGCAGCACAGGTGCTCACTGGGTTGGGGCGATTAAAAGGAAAAAAAAAAAAGAAAAAAAAAAAAAAAAAGATTAATTGGGATTTTGTAGGTGTGTGTGCACTGACCAACCAACACCATGGGATTTTGTGGGTTTTTTGAAAGAGCAAAAACTGACCCCTAAAAATCCCATTAATATTCCTGTCTGGGCAATATCTCAGTTTTCCCCACCTGGAAGGGCCAATGGAGCCAGGTGGCTAGAAAAACACCAAATAAAATAATTAAACCCTTTTTATATCTCCTATAAGCTTATAAAATGATCTGTATGCTCATCATCTGATGATCCATATGGAAAGGGTATCCCCCCCTCTGCACCCCAGCCTGGAGCACCAGCATTTCGGGGATGTTGCTGTGGATTTGAGGTTTTGTTTTCATTTTAAGTATTAGAATCATGGGGTTCTTAGGAGAGCTGGGGTGTTTCCAGCTAGAATTGAAGTTTAAAACTAGGGAAAAGCAAGTGGGTTAGAAAACAGTGGGCTGGGAGCTGGGAGACGCACGGGAAAGGCTGGGACTCCCAGAGCTGGGTTGGCCCCTGCGACAGTCCTGCACTGGCCGTTTAGCTTATAAAAAGTAATAAATTAATTAAGGAATATTTGCATCGAGTCCTTTCTGTACACAGAGGTTGGGGCCCAGCTGGGGAAACGCCGCTGCCGGAAAAGCTCCTGCGTCTCTATAAAAATATGAGCATCTTTCAGGGAGTACAAAAAGCCTTCCAGGGGGGCGAAGTGCCGGGGCACAGCCGGCCCGGCCAGGGTCCAGAGTGGCTCCGGGGACATTTTTCTCATGGATTTGCCACACAGAACGGGGTGCTGGGGAGGCACTGGGATGCTGCAGGGAGCCTGAACCATCCCTGGTGCCAGCGTGGGGCTCAGGCGTGCTTGGCCCCGCTCCACACGCCCCGGGGAGCCGGGAGATGAGCACCCGTTGGCTCCTGGCCCTGTGCTGGCACTTGCCAGTGGCCGGGTGATCCCTGCCCGCAGTTCCGCTGCTGCTGGGAGCCACGGTCCCGGTGCTCACACCCGTCCCACCACGGCAAGGAGATGCTGCTGTTTGGCTGCTCCGTGCTGCTGATGGGGTAGGAGCCCTGGCATTCCCACTCGGCCACCGCTGGCTCCTGCTCATCGCTCTCCGAGCCCTGCACCGCGATCTGCGGCACCGTGCTGGGCTTCGGCTTCGGCGGCGGCTCCGTGCCGGTCTGGGCAGCCACGCCTTGCCCTTCTTCGCTCTTGCCGCCATCTTCGCTTCCTGCCGCCGTCTCCTGCTCGTCAAAACTCACTTCTTGAACCGCCTCTTGCTTCTTGAAGGAGTCCCGGCGCTCCGACAGGTTCAGGCGCCGCATCACCACCATCTCCTGGTCCCGGTCGTGGCGCTCGGCCAGCCGGGAGCTGGCGGGGTGGTAGCCATGCTCCCCGGGGTACGGCAGCGCGTCGCCCTCCGCGATGGCCTCCCCGTCCAGCGTGGACATCTCCAGCCCCAGCTTGCGGCCGCCGCCGGTTTTCTTCTCGGCCAGGATGGTGACGATCTTCTCGGCCGACTGGACGCGCTTGAGGAGGGGGGAGCGGGGGCAGTCGGCGCTGCGGGGCCGGGAGCTCTGCCGGACGATGGTGGGGGGGGACAGGGTCTTGCCCTGGAAGGAATGGGGGGTTTTGGGGTACCCAGGGAGCGGAGATGGGGAGCGCTGGGGGGAAGGCGGGCGCTGGGCCGAGGAAGGGGTGCAGGCCAGGGGCGAGGGGGGGATGCTGCTGGTGGATTTGCGACGTCCCACTTTGTAGCGCGGCCCACCCAGTTTGGGGGCCAGCCCGTGCAGGGAGCTGGGGCGCACGTGGCCGGCGGGTGACGTTGGGGTGCTGGAGGAGGGAGAGGTGCTCTGAGGGGACACAGCATCTGCCGTACAAAGAGAAAAGGTCACTGTAGGGGTGGAGGGACACGGCCTCCCCATGGGACACGCAGCATCCTGCCCTGCCCCAAGCCAATATCCCCCCTTGGGGTACCTGAGGGCAGGTCGGGAGCGGGGCTGCGGCACGGGGTCGTGGGACCCGGGGACAGGCTGTGCGTGGGGGACTCCGGGAGGCTCTCGCTGGAGGACAGCGAGTGATGGAGACCAGAGGAGAAGCTGCGGCTGGTGTGCAGGACCGACGACTGCTTGGAGATCTTCTTGAAAAGGGATTTTCTCCTGCTGGGGGGGACAGGAGTAACTTTGGCTTCTCCTTGAAGTTGTTAGTCTCGAGTCTGCTGACCTCGTGGCAGCAGGACCAGACCCCACTGGACACCCCGATATGGCAGATCCAGAGCATTCCCCCAGTACCCCACACACTGGGACAAATGCAATTTTAACCCAGTTTTACCTACCTGTCTTGGCCATCCCTTTTCCTGCTCTTTTTACTCCTCCGTGCCATCCTTGTCTTGGAGCTGTTTTTCCTTGCAGGACCGATTTTAATGGAGGTGTTTTCCAGGGCAGTGGTCCGCAGGGCCACTTTATTCCCACTCTGAGGGATGGAAAACAAATCTTTGCAGCACCAGATCCGAGCCAGCTCCTGCCTCAGCTGCCAGTGAAGGCAATGCCAGGGAGCTGCTGAATTGATGTCCCGGGAGAGCAGAGTGGCTCTGGTCACCCACCTTCAGCAGCAGCTCCACGACGTCCCGATGGACCAAACCCAGCACGGACTCTCCGTTCACGTGTGTGATGAGATCTCCTGCCCTCAGCCCGGCCTCCTGCGCAGGGCTCCCCTCCTCCACGCTCTGCAACCCAAACAGAGCGGTTTTATTTGGGTGCCAGCTTCCTCCTGGGGTTTTCCCACTGGGAAAGGCACCACTAGACCCCAGGGCACGTACCCAGACCATGTGGTGGACGGTGTAGACGTCGCTGTCGCCCATGTAGACGCGGATGGCTCGCAGAGTGAAGCCGTACTTCTTCCCCGAGCTGTGGATGATGATGGGTGGCCGCAGGCTGGCGATGGCCAGCGAGGAGTCTCGGCTCGGGGAGGAGTCCCGGGAAGAGGGGTTGGATGAGAGGGAGCGAGGGGAGATGGGGCTCATCAGGGCACTGCCACCGAAGTCATCTGCAAGCAGAAGGAGCCAGCTCAGTCTGGCAAAACCATGTGACAGTGGCCATCCAGCAGGGCAAATCACACAGCGCACAGACCCGAGGTGATGATGAGGGACAGGGCTGAGACGGAGGCAGATTTGGGCACACGGCTGCCCAGGGAGGCTCTCTGCCTGTCCGGCACATCCTTCTGGGTGCTCAGCCGACGGCCCCCGCTCGGCTCCAGGCTCCGGGGAGTCGAGTTCTTGGTGCCGGTGCTGTTGCTCCGCAGGCGGATGCGGTTCAGGCTGACCAGATCGGCTGCACAGAGGGGAGGAGGGAGAGTTTGGGGATGTGGAGAAGCCACCCTGTGCTGTGCAGGACCCTGGCTGTCCCCAGAGAACCCCACACTGGTGCCCACAGCCCACGCACCGGATAACGCCGACTGCTTCACCGCACCGCCAGTCCCCGCGTCCGAGTCTCCCACCACAAACTTGGGTTTCTCTGGCTTGGAGGACGCCACACAAGGGCTCTCGTCCTCCGAGGAGAAGGCAAACTTGGGCATGGTGTCCAGGCTGAGGGTGCTGGGCAGCGCAGTGGGGCTGCGGCTCCGCTCGTGTCGGGAGGTGTACGGCGTGGAGCTGCCAGACGTCCAGGAGCGGAGGCTGCGTGGGAAGAGCAGGAGGACTGAGGACAACCCAAGGTGGGCAAGGCACATGGCACTGAGCCACTGCAGCATCCCCAGGGCACATCCCATTGATCCCTCAGAAATAACACAAACCCTTCAGTGCCATCACAAACCCGTGATGTCAGCACATCAATCCCTGTCCCGGCACAAACCCTCCGTGTTGGCACAAACTCTTGGTCCTGACACAAACCCTCAGTGCTGGCACAAAGTCTTGGTCCTGACACAAACCCTCAGTGTTGGTACAAGCCCTTGGTGCTGGCACAAGCCCTGGGCACTGTCAAGAGCCCACACCAGCAGCGCAGTCCCCCCGGCCACGCACCGGGGCTCAGTGGCCGCTGGCCGGCTCCTGTCCTCATCTCCTGAGTGCCGGTCCCACCGCTCCTCTTTGTCATCGCAGTGACTCCGGTCAGAGGAGGAGAGGCTGAGGGTGGAGTTGACTGCCAGGAATTCTGAGCTGCTGTACACCTGAGAAGGAGAGGAGCCATCAGCAAGGAGCAGAAATTTGGGAATTTGGGTGCTGTGGTGTCAGCCAAGACAGCAATGCTCGGCACAGCCGCACTGTTTGTGGTGCCAAAGCATTTTGGATGCTGCAGGAGGGGCTGGAGCACCTTGCTGAAGCGGTGGGAGCAGGAGGAGAACTGCCCGATCTCCACCGATGATTCCTCATCGTTGGTTTCCTCATCCTCCGAATCCAAGTGACGATACCTCTCGGAGCGAGCTGAAAGCAAGAGCCAGAGGGGGAAGGGATGTCAGCCTGCCTGCAACACCCCACATCCTGCCTGCAGCAGGGCCAGGTGGGACCTACACCCAAAGGGTGACAGCCCAGCCCCAAATCCCAGGGGAGTTTTGGGGAGAAGAAGCAGGTAAGGGTGAGCAGCCTGGAAAGAGGATTGTATCTGTTTTGTGACTTGGGTTGTAAAGCGACCAGCTTCACCCAGCAGACTTTTCTCCCCCACGGGAGCATTCAAAGTGCAGCTGGGATAATGGATTGGCAGAAGTGGAAGAGAGATGGATTTGGCCTCACTGTCAAAGTAGCTGGTGTCATCCTCCGACTCCAGCTGGGGGATGAACTCAGCCTTCTGCCGCAGCAGCCCGTTCCAGTCCAGATGGAGGAAGAAGGAATGGTGCTTCACCTCATGTGCACCTCCTGCCAGGCAGAGAAACCCATGTCAGGAGCATGGGGCAGGATCCAGGATGCTCCCACTCTCACCCCAAACAGCACAGTCTCTCCTCCACACAGCAAACGGCTTTAAAAAGGTGGACAGGAGCCCTGTGCAGCCTTTCTGGGGGAAACCCTATGGCAGGACATGCTTTGGACTCAAAGCCACGCAAATCTGATGGGAATCAAGGTGCCAGGACACCCCCTGAGGGGGCTGCCGTGCGTACCAGTGCCCAAGCGCTCGAGGGGACACTGCCTCAGCAACCGTGTGATCAGGTCCTGGGCATCTGCAGGGAGAGCCTCGTCCCCTTCTGGCCACATAATTTCATCTGCAAGGAAAAAGGAAAAGGGGTTTGGGGTGGCTGAAAGGGTTTGGACACTTCTGGGCAACGGGAAATTCTCCCAGGAGCCTCAGCAGGGGAAGGGCCCTCCCAAAGTGGGAACTCAAAGCTTGAGGAGCCTCCTCACTGTTCTGCGAGGGTGACAGGAAGGAATGAAGGTTCCCACGTGTTAAAGGACGAGCCTTGGCTGCTGGCAACACAAACTTTCCCCTGACACTCACCACTGATGACCTGCCCGAAGAGCTCCTCGGGGGTGTCTCCAAAGAAGGGGACGCAGCCCACCAGGAACTCATAGAGGATGATGCCCATGGCCCACCAGTCCACGGGCTTCCCGTAGCCCTGGATGAGGATGACTTCGGGGGCAATGTACTCCGGAGTGCCACACACCTGTGTGGGAAGCAGGGGCTGACACCTCTGCAGTGACCTTTGCAACAAATCCTGAGGTCATCTGGGACCCCATTGATGGCAGGTCAGCCATGTGGAGCAGGACCTCGTACCTGCTTGTCCATGAACTCCCGTGTGTCCTTCTCCATGTGCCCTTCGTAGAGGTTCGTGGTCATGTTCATCAGGCCAATCTTTGACAGACCAAAGTCTGTCAGCTTTATGTGGCCCATGGAGGTGATGAGCAAGCTGCAAGAGAAGACAGACACCCCACATTGCTGCTGTTTGCTTCTGGGGAGACCTGAGATGGACCAGCCACACCCCAGGGCCTCTGGTCCTGATGCAACAGCAGAAAACCAGTCTCTAGGGAACAAAACCCATTCTGCCCTTCCCTCTTGGCTTTCCCTTCCCCATTCAAAGCCCCACCCTTGCTCAGACCTGACCCACATCCTCACTTGTCAGGTTTGAGGTCCCGGTGGACGATGCCGTAGTTGTGGAGATACTCCAGTGCAAGAACAGTCTCAGCAAAGTACATCTTGGCCATGTCGACGGGCAGCGGGCCCATGTTCTTCAGCAAGGTGGCACAGTCCCCCCCTGTGGGAACACGGGGGGCTCAGGGAAGGCAGCGAGGTGAGCAGGATCAGCAGACTCCCAGCCAGCCCCTCTGAGCAGCTGATCCCCAGGCATGGGGCACAAACACTCTCCAAGGTGACCATGGCCACCACCTTCATCAAGGAGATCAGGATCACAAAATCATCTCCTTGTGCTTCCCTCTGCTCCCTGGAGCAAAGCAGGCCGGGAGATGTCCAGGTGGTGTCCTTGATGCTCAGACTTTGATATCCTCCCCTCCTCCCTGCACCGTCCAGCCCTGAGTCCTGCTCTCACCTTCCACGTACTCCATGACCATGCAGAGGTGTCGCTTGGTCTCGAAGGAGCAGAACATGCTGACCACGAAGGGGTTCTCGGCGAAGGTGAGGATGTCCCTCTCCACAAACACCTGCTGGATCTGGTTCCTCAGGATAAGGTTCTGCTTGTTGATTTTCTTCAGGGCGAAGCGCTGCCGCGTCTCCCTGTGCCTTACCAGGTACACGGCCCTGGAGGAATGGCTGGATCTCAACACAGGTCCTCCAGCCACCAGCACTGACCACCCCACACCGTGGGGCATGGACAAAGAAGGGCTTTGGAGTCGTTTACAGATGGAGACAACTGATAGGAACTCCCCAACTCACCCGTAAGCCCCGTTGCTGATCAGCTTGATGGTCTCGAAGTCCCCCTCGCAGGGCTTCCTCCGCGGGACAGGGACTGAAGGCTGGCTCTGAGAAAGACACAGGCTTTTAATGTAGGCAGGAATTCACCCAGCACCATCATGTACCACCTCCAAAAGCTTCTTTCTGCCAGAGCCCCTTCCAGTCACAAATCCCAAACCAGAAGCCCGAGATGCTCTGCAGATCAAGAGCCCACTCTGAGCTCTGTCCACTCAAGAAGCCAGATGAGGGCCTGTGAGATCTTCCCCTTGAATACATCAATCATCCCTGGGGACAATCCAAAATGAACAGCTCCCAGTCTAGGACAGCTGCAAGGAGCTCTGGTGAGGGGTGAGGTGGGAGGAGGCTGGAGGCAGCAGGTGGGACATGCAGGTGGGACCACACTCACCTCACAGGTGTCATCATTCTCTGGTGTGATGGTGTTCCCGCTGTCGAAGTGATCCAGCTGCCCCATTTCTGCAGATGACAGGGTTGGTTTTCACTTTCCTCATGCTCAACACCTACCAAAATCACCCCCTGCCCAACCACTCTCCCCCCAAACTCAGAGACCCCGTGGGGATTTAGCCACATGCTTTGCTCGAGCTATTGTATGGAGAAATTCAGGTCATGACGTTAAGAGGTTCAACACAAGGTTAAACATTTATATAATTCTTTTTTTTTTTTTTATAGTCAGTCCTGCGTTCTCCAGGGATTATGATTTCCCCCCCAGGGCCATGGATTAAGTGTTTTTGAGCTTAATCTGCTTTGCTGAACATGTTGGAAGCAATAATAAGGGACATGGGGCTGGCCAGAAGGCCTTGGCCATTGTCCTGGTCCTGCTGTGACCTCCCCACCATGACACCAGCTCAGCCCTATAGGTCTCCCTGGCACCTCCCAGTGCTCAGTCGTGATCACTCCCAGTGGCCAAACTGGGAGTCCACATCCTGCTGCAGACCTCAGAGCCCCCAGCCCAAGTGCTTCCCTACCCTCCAGTGGGTCCTTGACGAGCCCCAGTTGGCTGATGATGTATCGGGGAATATCGGTCTTTATTCCCTGGCCAACTTTGGCGTGTCCTTCTGCAGCTTCCAGGAGATGGTAAAACTCCTCTGGGTCGAACTCCTGCATGGGGAAAACCAAGCACAGTTGAGGAGAGAGATTTTGCAAAGTTAAACTTTTCCTCTAAGCCTTGCAGGTGACACCTGTAATTGGGGACAGGTCCTGGATGCATCGTTCCTTCAGCATTCCCCAGGTCAAGGGTGATGGAAAAAAAAAAAAAACAAACATGTAGCTCTGTGAGTTGGCCTTGGAAGGAAAACTAAGGGAGATGAAAATTTCATCAGGAGCCACAGCACAAGGTCACTGCTTTAGAAATTCAGCAAATCAACCAAAAAAAAAAAAACCCAAAAAAAAAAACCACCAAAAAAAATCCTGAAAACCACAGAGTCACAGAATGGTTTGGGCTGGAAGGGAACTTAAATATCATCTCATTCCAACCCCCTGCCATGGGCAGGGACACCTTCCACCATCCCAAGTTGCTCCAAGCCCCACCCAACCTGGCCTTGGACACTTCCAGGGATCCAGGTTGTCCTAGAGGCTTTGCCTCCTCTCTGGGCTGGCACAAGACAGGAGCTTCCATGTCTTACCAGGCACTCCAGAAGTCGGGCAGGCCGGGAGATGATGATCAGCAGCTTCCTCACCAACTGGTCAATGAACTTCACTTCCTCGCTCTCGGAACGCTCCTGAGCCTGTTGGGAATGGAGATAGAAGCCAGGTGTCTCTTGGTGGTCTCACGAGGTGGCACCAGGCAGGGAACTGCCCTGTACTCACGTCTCGGAGCATCTTCTCCAGTTTCTCCTGCAGCTCCATGAAGTAGCGGGAGGTGATGAGAGCTCCCTGGGACTTGGCCAGGCAGTCTCGGGCCAGCTCGATGATCTGGTGGTGGATGAAGCCCAGCACCCCATCAGCCAGGGGCAGGGTGCTGCTCGGGGAGAAGTTTGTGATGGTGTCCTGCAGGCGCTCCTCCATCTGGGCTGTGGCCTGCAAGGCAGAGTGGATGGTGATGGCCAGGAACACACGTCCCCATGCCATGGGTTTGGCCAGCCAGGATCTCATCCTACCTCCTGGACTGCGTTTGGCCAGCCGGGATCTCACCCTACCACCTCCTGCACTGGGTTTTATCAGTCAGGATCTCATCCTACCACCTCCTGCATTTGATTTGACCATCCAGGATCTCATCCTACCTCCTGCACTGGGTTTGGCCACCCAGAATCTCATCCCACCACCTCCTGCAGCTCAAATATCCACATACACATCAAGGCCCCACCTGGGAACCAGCTTCCAACAGACTGCAAAAGCTCCACCAAAGTCCCCAGAGACCTCTGCCTGCTTGTGTGACGGGGCACTTGTGTGGATAATAAACCACAGGTTTGTTATTTTTCCAGCGTCCCCAACACCCCCCATGATCTACCCATGCATTCCATACTCCCACAGGGAGGAGGGGTTGTTCTGGAGAAGGTGCTGCCAGGATGCCATGGAGGCACCAACACGCTCATCCCCCAAGTGCTGGCTGTTACCTTGGGGAACCTCTCCTTGTAGACATGGTTCATCATCACCACCTCATTATCAAACGTTCCGCTCGTCCGTCCAGGGCTGCAGAGGGAGGAGAACGGTGGCATTACGAGGTTCAAGTCATTCACATCTATGCAAATAGTCACTACCCCTGGAGAGCAGTCTGATCCCTCCTCCTAACTCCTGGTTCCAAGTGGTTAAAACTCATCCAAGTGGAGCCACCAGCCTTGGTGGCAGCCTCTCCCAGCAGCATCCCAGACACTGGAGGTCCCTGGGGTGCAGTCTAGGGAAGCTTAACCCAGGTCCCCAAACACAAGACACTTGATAATCCAGAACTGAGAGGTTCTGGATGTTCCATCATCCACTCAGCTTTGAAGAATGAGCTCATCTTTCCCTTCCTCCGGATCCCACAATTTCTTGTCATTGTTGCCATTTTTGCAGCTCACCAGCAGACAAAAACCCCAACCAAACCTCGTGGTGGACACAGCAACCTTCATTAAACACGGTTTTCTTCCTTCCCTCACCCAACACTACCCCTCCCAGGGCTCTGCCTGGTGATCCCGTTATGCAAAGCAAGTCACAGGAGCAGCCAGCAACTCATCAGCCACTATAAAATAATAAATGTGGTGATTAAAACCAGTCCCAGCCTTGCCCCAGCCTTTGCTGTGCCAACTGCAGAACTGGCATCTCCTCGGTGAAAATCTCACCAGCTACAAACACCATTCAGATAATTAATCTGATTTTAATTAAATTTCGGCCGGCAACATGCAGGGCTGCAGCTCTGTCTCTGGTGGCAAAGAGAGTCAGGAGGTTTTTCAGATGGAAAAAAGGATTTAACCAAAACATTCCCTGTAAAAAGCACAAGCCTCTGGTGCTGGGCAATGTGGGTGGCTCACTGCACAGGGTGTGGTGTTGGAGCAGCAAGGGGGAGCTCAGCAGGTACAGCTGAGGGTCAGCTCACACAGTGCTGTGGCCACTGGCTCAATGCCTTCTCCAGATTTTCCTCTCTCCAGCCCACAAATGTCCATTCACCTGCACTCCTTGTGTTTTGGTGTTTTTTTCTTTGTTTTTGTTTTTGTTTTTTGTTTTTTGGTTTTTTTTTTTTGTAGAGGCAAAGGCCAGTCCCAGCAAGCAAAGCAAAGGTGATGTTTTCTGATCCAAGCCCAGAAATGGGATTATATTTTTTAACAGCAGGTAAGTCATACAAGGATGGCCACTGCTTGGGCTTCTGCTTGGTGACCCCTTCTTTGCCACCAAAATCATTCAGACAACTGAGCAAGAGGCTGCAAACCGACTACTGTGGAACAAGTCCCAGTTTCTCCAGCTTCAGCTCTAGGACACAGCTATTGCCTGCTGCCAGGCAGGAGAGCAATGCCACATCCCAACAGCTGAGAAGATGCTGAGAACCAGACCACGGAGCTTAGGACCACAGAATCATGGAATACTTTGGGACACCTTCCACCAGGCCAGGTCACTCAGAGCCCCATCCACCCTGACCTTGAATACTTCCAGGGATGAGGCACCTACAACCTCAAGCCAACGTTTCTCCACTTCCCTGCAAGGGGAAAACCCAAATCAGGCTTTGGGATATGGGAGAAGTAAATCCTGTGAGAGGAGGGGGTCTCTGAGAAACCACATGGGGTCCCCTGTCCTACGTTCTTCAAGGTCTAGAACAGGATCCTCCTCACCACATGGAGGACATGAAAAAGGTCTCCACTTCCTGGGTAAATTACAAGGTCTTTATGGAATATCAGGGTGTACTTTTAATCCAGACTGGAAAAAAAAAAGAGGACACAGTCTCAAGCTATGTCAGGGAAGGTACAGGTTGGATATTAGGAAAAAAATTTTCACCAAAAGAATAATAAAGTACTGGGATTGTCTTCCCAGGGAGGTGGTGGAATCACCATCTCTGGATGTGTTTAAAAAAAGACTGGACATGGCACTTGGTGCTGTAGTCTAGTTGAGGTGTTAGGGCATGGGTTGGACTTGATGATCTTAGAGGTCTCTTCCAACCTCATTATTCTGTGATTCTGTGAAAGTACCTAATATAAGGAAACTAAAAAGGAGAACCTTAAAAGTCCTCGAGGAGATTCCCTCTAGAAATTGGAAATATTTTACTCCAGCCAAATTTTGACCCAAGAGCATTTCCTATTTTCCTAAGGAAACAGAGATTAAGCCAAAATACCCAGGGAATGAAAAAAGACACCAGGATCTAGTTAAACTGTATCTAGAACAAGTGTATGATACTGGCATCCTGTACAGACATGAATCTAAACATATCATTTCATACAAAGGTTATAGCAGGACCAGGACCCCCCAGGAACAGCTGGTGAGAGGGCAGAGGATGCCCTGGATGTGCCAGCACCCAGTGTATTTGTCTTAGGTTGGAAATGGGGGTGTGTATTCTATCCCCATCTGTTAGGGGTGGGGGGCAGTTAACTTCTGTTCATTGGGCTGTTTTCTTTATCTCTCCCACAGCCAATCCTCCCTCCAGGAGATCTCTTCTGTTCATGGGCCATTAATTATTAACTATTAATTATCTTCTGTTCATGGCCAGTGAGTGTCCCTACATGGTTGATAAAGTTCCATCATCCCATGGGGAGATGCTCTGCCCAGGGGAGGAGCCAAGCATTCCTACCTGGATACAATCTGACCTTGGAACACCACAGCAGCCTTTGCCCACTGCATTCCCAGAGGAGCAGCTTTCTTCCCCACTGCATTCCCAGAGGAAGCCCAGGCCCATCTCCAGCAGCCCTGGAGCTTCAGAGGAAAACTCCCCCCTTGTGCAGGATCCCTGCTCCAGCAGAAGCACAGCTGGCACTGCAGGAGGGCTGAGCCACCACGGGATGGGACTGCTGCCACCACCCTGACCCACAGGGGGTCAGGTCTATTCTGACTCTGTCAGTGGTTTGGGGTTTTTTTTGTTTGTTTGTACTATTGCATTTGCATTTTCAGTTTTCCTATTAAAGAATTGTTATTCCTATTCCCATATCTTTGCCTGAGAGCCTTTTAATTTCAAAATTATAATAACTCAGAAGGAGAGGGTTTACATTTTCCATTTCAGGGGAGGCTCCTGCCTTCCTTAGGCAGACACCTGTCTTCCCAAACCAAGACAGTACTGTCCTGGGAGCTCCTTCCCACCTGAGGCTCCTGGATCGGGGGCGCAGGCAGGGCGAGTGCCTGCCCTCCTCGTCCGTGACGCTCTCCGTACTGCGGAAATGCTTAGAAAGGAAATGCAGCTCGTCGGGGGTGGGCTGGTACGGCAGCTGGTGCAGGCGCTCCTGGGAGGATGAAGATGACTGGGAACAGAGAGAGGGAGGAAGGAGATCAGTGATGGGGCCGTGCTTCCCGGCAGTGAGCAAGCCCGTGAGGGAAATATCCCTTGGAGACTCTTAGGAGGCTGGAAACACTGGCAGGCAGCATGGGGTGGGCTTGGGAGTGTGAAACGTGGAGAGGAGCAGTCTGGAGAGGTCTGCACTGCTCACTGCCAGCCCAAAATCCCCCATTCTCCCACTCAGTTCAGCTCCACTGAGCCTCATCCCTTGTAACTCCAGCATCCCAGGCAGCTCAGTCCTGTCACACCCAGGGATGCTGTAACTCCCAGAGTTCCGTAACTCCCACGATGCTCTGATGTCCTGGGATGCTGTAACCTAGGGATGCTGTAACCCCAGGGATGCTCTGATGCCCAGGGATGCTATAACCCCAGGAACACTGTAACCCTAGGACACAGTAACTCCCGGAGATGCTGTAACCCCAGGGATGAAGTTAACCCAGAGATGCTGAAATGGGACACTGCAACCCCCAGGCGTGCTGCAAGCCCCCAGCCAAGCCTTTTGACTTACTTAAAAGCTCATTTGGGAAGCAGGATGAAGCTAAAGCACATGGTCCTTTAGAACCCAGCACCATGGGGCTTGGGAGGCATTTCACCAAAAATCAGGGATTTTAGGATGTTATCATCTGCTACCATGAGAAAGCAAATGTTACCGAGACCGTGGAGCTGGGGGTGTTGGTCCCATAGCCAGAGGAGGGTAACGAAGCCAGTGACCACCTTCTGCCATCAGCCCTGCCAGTGCAAACATGGCAATCACGTACAGGGGAAAAAACCCAACATCTAAATGCAAATCAACAACATCAGAGCCAAAAGCTGGGGAACAGGACACAGGCATGGCTTGGGGAATAAAGCCCTGAAACCTCTTTTCAGAATGGACTGAAATGGGGTTTGAATAAGGTGGGTGGGGGCCTGTTGCAGGGGCAGTGGCAGGCAGCAAGGTCACTGCAAAGGGACAGAGCTGGGGATCCACTGAATCCATTTCAGATCGGGAAAAAAAAAAAAAAAAAAAAAAAAAGCCTGTGAGAGTCTGATTTTTAATTAGAGCAAAATTCAGCCTGCTGGGAGTTTTCTTGGTGAGAAACTGGGATTCCCAAAGATTCATCCTGAGACAGCAGGCGCCGGGGAGCAGAGCCTGGCCATAAACAGGAAGGGAACTGCTCATACGCAGGCGAATGCTTCCTCTTGGAGATGTTTCCAAGGGATGGGGACACAGCCAGGTCAAGATGAGGCCCTTCACCTCCCACTGCCATTTCCCATGTGGGATCAAGGACAGCAGGAGCTGGCAGGGTGCCACATCCAGCTCCAGCACTCACAAACTCCTGACCCCACAGCCTGGCTGTTCCCTCTGTTACAAGTGTGCAAACCACCCGAGAGCCTCGGGCTTGTTTCCACGCGACGATCGATGGCTTGAAATCAGCCACCCGCCCTCCATGGGTGCAATTAATTAATTAGTTAAACAGAGTTTGCTGGCTGCATCTGGGGTGGCGTGGGCTGGGGACGGAATGCAGCAGGATCTGCCTCTGTGGGGACCCGGATGAACATCCATCCCCGGACTTCTGAAAATCCATCAGGAGTTTGAGATGGGGCTGAACACACTGCCAGGGGTGGTGTGATGGGAACAGAGATATTTCTGCTCCCAGAGCTGCAGGGAGCCCAGTCCTGGTGCAAAATTTCCCATGCAGGGATGCAAACAGAGAATCACAGAGTCCCAGATGGGCTTGCATTGGAAAGGACCTCAAAGACCCAGTCCCACTCCCTGCCGTGTGCAGAAACACCTTCCACTTGACCAGATTGCTCCAAGTCCTGTCCAGCTTGGCCCTGAACACTTAGAAAAGAAGGTCCCTGAGGATGTGGAGCAGACACCTCCCCAAAATGCAGCCCTTGCCCATCCCTGGTACTTGCCTGTCAGTCCGAGGAGCATGGCTGGGGTACGGGAGGAACCAGTCATAGCAGAGGAAACACCACCAGGCCAGAAACCAGGCAGAAGAAGAGCAAAAATAAAAGCAAAAGAAGTCACTTGAGATCAACAGAACAGTTCCCTGGTGGGGGAATGATCTTTACAAGTGAATATTTACTGCTCTGGGACTGGGGTTGGGAGCTCACCTGCGAGCAAAGGGGAAGTTGATGGAGGTGCTGGCAGAGAAGTTCCGTGGGCTGTCCAAGGGACTGCTCCCAGCTGCAGAGAGAAAGGGGGAAAATTCATCCCAAAACCCACCCCAGCACAATGTCCAAAGTGCTTCGGGCTGCTCCCTCAGGGGAAAGTCTTTAAGGCACTTCCCAACCTATTTCCCCCCTGGAAAAGGCACCTGGAGCCAGTCCACTGCTGCTAACAAGGTGCTGAAGCCCTACAAAATATTTGGGTGATTTTGGGAGATGCTGAACCCATCCACTGGGATAATCCCTTACCTGTTGGCACGGAGAGCGGGGAGAGAGGCCGTGAGAGGGTTGGAGAGGGGGTGCCCACCACTAAACTCTTCCTATTGCTGCTTCGGCAACTGGGGAAGAAAGAGAGGCAATTAATTTAGGGAATCCATGACAGCCAGAGCTGGATGGGCTCAGTCACATAAATATCTGCTTGCACGTGAATTCCTGTGCCAGGGAACACAGCGGCTGTCACCCCACTGATTACAGATCTCCTGCCACAGGGAAGATCCATCCCCAGGCCCAACGCTGCTGGAGACGGGCAGACAGGGTTATTTTTAACAAAGAACTGTCCCGACAAGGTCCCACTTCTGGTTTTGGCTCACTGGGGAGGGCAGGGGCAGGAGGTCCCTTGGGCAACAGCCCCAGGCAGGAATAGAAAAAGGGATGTAAAAGGAGGAAGCAGTGGAAATGCCAAGCAGCCACAACCTGACCTGCTCCAGTGCATGGAAAATGCCCCCAGTTCCTATAAATCTCCCTGCCCTTGGTGGTCCCCATGTCACAGCAGAGAGGACAGTCCCAACCCCCTGAGGCTGCAGTGTCATCAGGAATTTGTGGGAATTTTACCCCAGCTGGGCTGTGCTCTGTCTGGCAGCAGGAGGGAGTCATGTGCACCAGCACCCTGACACCCCAAAACTCCCCAAAAATCCCATCCTGGTACCACAGCCCAGCATCCCACAGAACATCTCTGCAAGGCCACATCCACAAGCACAGGGTCTTCACATCCCCATCTCCATTCCCACCCTCCCAGCTCACAAGCTTTCAATCTTCACAGGAATTTTAGTTTTCCTTTCAGCCCTGAGTCCAAGGCTGCCTTGCAGGAGTGGCTCAGCCTCAAAAATTCCCACTGCTGCTCCCCACTCTTGTCGTACCCCACTGCCACATTTCAGCCCCGTTTAAAACACTGTGGGCTCATGTAAGTTCCTCTTCACTCTGCCAAGAGGAAACTGCAAATATCCACGGCGGAGAGCAGAAGCTCAAGCATGAGGACGACCCTCCCCTTCCCCTATTTCCGCTTCCTCAGGCTGCAGATTCCGCAAAGACACCGAGTTTCCTCACCGAGCTGGGAACAGGAACCCACACAGATGCTACTAATTAAAGGACAGCTTTTAACATCACACCACGGCCACGAACACCCACAGCACTGAGGGGGTGAGCTGGAAGCAAAGGGATTCTCCACAGATCCCAAAAACAGAAGG
Organism: Anomalospiza imberbis; assembly: GCF_031753505.1. Taxonomy (NCBI): domain Eukaryota; kingdom Metazoa; phylum Chordata; class Aves; order Passeriformes; family Viduidae; genus Anomalospiza; species Anomalospiza imberbis. The sequence continues at coordinate 2,440,129 of NC_089707.1, forward strand.
GAGTGGCAGATGTGGCATCCAGGGTGTAAAGGACAGTGATTCACAACAGGTGGCTCCAGGTGGGTGTACAAGAGACTGATGAACAGCCAAGGAGTGGTCAGAGCTCCACACACGTGTATGGAGCTCCAGACACATGGACAGAGCGCCACACATGGACAGAGCTGCACACACATGGACAGGGCTCCACACACACATGGACAGAGCTGCACACACATGGACAGAGCTCCACACATGGACAGAGCTCCACACACATGGACAGAGCTCCACAAACGTGTATGGAGCTCCAGACACATGGACAGAGCTCCACACATGGACAGAGCTCCACACACATGGACAGAGCTGCACACACATGGGCAGAGCTCCACACATGGACAGAGCTCCACACACACATGGACAGAGCTCCACACACACATGGACAGAGCTCCACACATGGACAGAGCTCCACACACATGGACAGAGCTCCACACATGGACAGAGCTCCACACATGGACAGAGCTGCACACACACATGGACAGAGCTCCACACATGGACAGAGCTCCATGCACACATGGACAGAGCTCCACACACACATGGACAGAGCTCCACACATGGACAGAGCTCCACACACACATGGACAGAGCTCCACACACATGGACAGAGCTCCACATCCATGGACAGAGCTGCACACACATGGACAGAGCTCCACACATGGACAGAGCTCCACACACATGGACAGAGCTCCACATCCATGGACAGAGCTCCACACACACATGGACAGAGCTCCACACATGGACAGAGCTCCACATCCATGGACAGAGCTCCACACACACATGGACAGAGCTCCACATCCATAGACAGAGCTCCACACACATGGACAGAGCTCCACACATGGACAGAGCTGCACACACATGGACAGAGCTCCACACACATGGACAGAGCTCCACACATGGACAGAGCTCCACACATGGACAGAGCTGCACACACACATGGACAGAGCTCCACACACACATGGACAGAGCTCCACACATGGACAGAGCTGCACACACACATGGACAGAGCTCCACATCCATAGACAGAGCTCCACACACATGGACAGAGCTCCATATGCCATGGACAGAGCTCCACACACACATGGACAGAGCTCCACACATGGACAGAGCTCCACACACACATGGACAGAGCTCCACACACACATGGACAGAGCTCCACACACACATGGACAGAGCTCCACACATGGACAGAGCTGCACACATGGACAGAGCTGCACACATGGACAGAGCTCCACACACACATGGACAGAACTCCACACACACATGGACAGAGCTCCACACATGGACAGAGCTCCACACACACATGGTCAGAGCTGCACACACACATGGACAGAGCTGCACACACACATGGACAGAGCTCCACACATGGACAGAGCTCCACACATGGACAGAGCTGCACACACACATGGACAGAGCTGCACACATGGACAGAGCTCCACACATGGACAGAGCTGCACACACACATGGACAGAGCTCCACACATGGACAGAGCTGCACACATGGACAGAGCTGCACACACACATGGACAGAGCTGCACACATGGACAGAGCTCCACACATGGACAGAGCTCCACACACATGGACAGAGCTCCACACACACATGGGCAGAGCTCCACACACATGGACAGAGCTCCATGCACACATGGACAGAGCTCCACACATGGACAGAGCTCCACACATGGACAGAGCTGCACACACATGGACAGAGCTGCACACACACATGGACAGAGCTCCACACATGGACAGAGCTGCACATCCACGGACAGAGCTGCACACCTGACATTTAGCATCCCTCACCTCCCTCTGGCATCTCTCTCCTGCTCTGGTTTTAGTGGAGCTAAAGCCAGGAGCCCCAAGTCTTTTGAAGGTCTCAGCCACCAGGGAAGCTGCTTGGGGCCCCCCAAACCCCTCCTCTGCACCTCCCTGCACCCTGGCTGAGGGGTGTCTGGGTGTCCCCCAGGACACACATCCTGTGACTGCTCTGAGCTCACCTGGAGCTGCAGCGACCCTGGAGGGCTCAGAGGTTCCCTCTCAGCACCTGGGCTGAGCTGAGATGTTGGGGGGAGACATCTTCCCCTCCCTATTTGCCCTTCCTGGAATCACAGAATCCCAGAATGGTTGGGGTTGGGAGGGAACTTTAAGACCATCTCAGCCCACCCCTGCCATGGGCAGGGACATCTTCCACTGTCCCAGGCTGCTCCAAGCCCTGTCCAGCCTGGCCTTGGGCACTGCCAGGGATCCAGGGTCAGCCCCAGCTGCTCTGGGCACCCTGTGCCAGGGCCTCACTGCCCTCACAGGGAACAATTCCTTCCTAACATCACATCTAACCCTTTTCTGCCTCCGGTGTTTGATTTTGTCACTTAAACCCAGGCTTGAATCCCAAGCAGAGCTGCAAACTCACAGCCAAAACCCACAAGCCTCGGTTGCTGCCGGCCCCGTGTGCCGGATGGGAAACTGAGGCAGTGTGAGCAGCCCTGCCCTGGCACCGCAGTGGCACACAAAGAGGTTTAGGAACCAGGAGCGCTGCAAAGAGCTGCCAGCTCTGACATTGCTTCTCTGCTAGCCCTGCCACAGGGACCGCGTCTGTGTCCTGCAGAGGGGACAGCCCGGGGACGAGGGGATCACCTCTCCTCCCTCGCTTTCATTTTGGGAGTGAAAACAAACCTTTAGTGAAGCAAGTTCCAGTAATGGTGACACAGAGCGAGGCCGACGTTTCCTGTTTCCGCGCGCTCCACCCTCGGCTCCCACAACCATCCTGCACCACTGTAACCCCCCTGCCCTGACACATCATCTCCAGCTGCTTCCCATCCTTCCCACACGGAAACCTCGGGCTAGAAACCAGCCCCAGGGCACAGACGAGCTGCCAAGCTCCGATGGCAGGCGCTGGGGCTGCCGTCCGCTCTGCCTCCATCACCTAATTGCACGTTTGGTACCAAAAATGGAGTGGAAAATCGCTGTCAGCATCTCCCGCGCCGCTCGGGCTGAGGCTGCCTTGGCCGTGGCGCTGCCGCTGCCACCCAGCACTTGTTTCAAGGGAGATGGAAAGTGTGTGACAGCCTGTGTGACCCCAAAGCCTGGAGCAAAATCGTGTGTCAGCCGTCGGGAGGCTGCCCGGGAGGAGGAACCGGCACCGCAGCAGCACCTGGCCTCGGCACGGGATGTCCAGGGGCAGGAGATGGAGCAGAACCTGGCAGCTCCACAGAGTCCCAGAATATCCTGAAGTTGGAAGGGATCCACAAGGATCACGGACTCCAACTCCTGGCCCTGCACAGGACACCACTCCGTGCCGGAGAGCGCTGTCCAAACACTCCTTGAGCTGGGGCTGGCAACCGTGAGCAGCTCGCTGGGGATCCTGCCGGGATGCGGCTGCACAGCACAACGCCGACGTCTCAACTGGCAAACGGCTCTGCCGGGATCTGGGCGAGCAGGGACGCGTGGCTCGGGGCCAGGGCTGTGGAACACCGAGGGCCAGGCAGGGAAGTGCACAAAGGGGCTGCAGTTCCTGCTCCTCTCCCGCGGGATCCGCCCCTAAAACTTGCCAGGACATCAGAGCACCATGTGGCAGATGCCAGCCCGGTGCCGGGCACTGCAGGCAGGTGAATCCGAGGCAGAAAAGAGCTGGCTTGGGACAAAGTGGGTGCGGGGTGGAGGGAGCAGGGCGCGCTCGGGAGGTGATAAGGGAACAGGCACAATCTCAAAGGGCAGAGCGGGCGGCTCCGCTCCTGCTGCGTGACTGAGAGCATGTGTCTGTGCTCCCAGCTCCCTTCCTTGCTGGCTCCATATCCCCCAACAGCTCTAATGTGCCTGGAGATTTGGGGAAGTGCCATGGATCACCGCGTCCTGGAAAAAAAATTGCTTTCCAGTGGGATAAATTCATGTTTAACTTTGAAACCCGCTGAACCAAGCAGCTGCATCCCAAGTTTCTTCATGACATTTGTCCTCCATGACTTGTGACAGCGCTGAACTCGGCTGCCTCCAGGGATGGGGCTGGGACAGGGCTGGAATGGGGCTGGGATGAGGACCAGGGTCTGGACAGTGAAATGCAACACGCTGCCTGGCACAGACCCCACCACACTCTCATCCCACCCCAACCTAAAGCACTGTGAGTGCTCCTATGAACCCACCCTGGAGCACCAAGCAACACAGCAAGCACCTCCCAAGAGCAAAATCCTAAATCCTCAATGGGAATCACAGGGTAACAAGTTAGGTATAGACTTATTTATTTCTTTGCACTGCAAAAAAAGCCTCAAGAACCTGCCCAGCACCCTGGGGTGCGTCCCTGCACTTCCCTGCTCCTCGGGTTCCGGGTGGCGGGTAGGAAATTGTACCTGTTAGGTTTGCTGGGCTGTGTTCCTGTGCTGTTTGAGGTGTGAACAGCCATCCATGGAGAAGGAGAACCCCGTCAGCATCAAACCACCTCCTCTCCTGCCCTGCGCCGGCCATCTCTACATCCCCCACGGGAAATTAGGATCCCTCAAACCTCTTAATCCCACTAAATAACATCATAAGCTTTCTGTTAAATAGGCCAGACCGGTCCTCACCGTGGATTCTAGGAATACCAATGAAAGAAGAGCAAATCCTCTGCCCTTCATGAGAATTACAGCCTCATCATGCTCAGCTGGAGACAGATGACTGCCTAGATCATCTTTCCAATTACACATCTCCCCCAGAGCCCCCCCAGCTTGGCCACCCCAGATTGGAAAACCCCATCCAACGTCTTTTCTTAATTATTAAAGGCCCTCTCTGCCCGTCCTGGTGCACTGGCAGCAAGAATTCCCACAGCCCAGGTGAGGCAGGCGCCTTCCCGGGCTGGGATGGGATGGATACCTTTGCTAAGCAACCGTGTTGCTTTGTGCCAGCTCACACTGACACTGAGAGACAGCAACAATGGGAATCTCTCTGCTCTGCCTCCGCACCCATTAAACACCTCGGTTACACAAAGCCTTGGCAGGGTTTGATGCCTGGGCCAGCTACAGCACCCTAAATCTGATGGATGGAGGTCCCAGCCTCCACCACCCACACCTGGGGGCTCAGCGGGTGCTCTGCACCTCCTGTCCCCCTCCTTGGGGACGTGTCCCACCAGCCTGCCTGGGTTAGGCCTGGCCTTGCAGCTGGAGACCCAGGGCAGCCCCACTGCACCCCATTTATGCACCCCCCAGCCCTGCTGCCAAAAGGGGTGGGAGTTCTTTGCCCCCCCGGAGCCCTGGCCCCTTCTCACCCCTCCAGGCACCCTGGGGACCCTCACCCTCGCTCAGGCTATGTGCCACATGGGATCCATCCCTCCAGTAGTGTCCACCTTGGCACAGGGGGTCACAGGGGTGTGTCCTCCCTCGAACATGTAAGACACCCCCTCCAAACCCACACACACACCAAGGATGGGTACAGAGCACCCCAAAACATCCCCTAATGCCCTGGAACCCTAAATCCCACATCCCCTGCAGCACTGGGGTCCCAACCAACCCACCCAACGCTGCACAGCCCACCCCACCCTGCCCCACTTGGGATCTGGAGGGTGTTGCCTCACTGCCCAGCACCCCCAAAAATGCAGCTGTGATGTGCAGCTCCCCCAAACCCACACACCCACATGTGACCCCCGCAGTGCTGAGACCCGCTCCAAAAACCACACACCCTGGTGCACAGCCCCCCCCCCATATCACACAATCTGGTGCCCACCTCCCCACGCTTTGTTGCCCCTCCCAAACCAAGCACCCTGCTGCACCCCACGATGCACACAGGCCCCCCCAAACCACACAGCCCATTGTGCCTCCCAAATGCTTAGACACCACCCCAAACCACACACGTGCCCCCCCCAGACCATACACTCTGGTCCATCCCCCAAAAACACACTCCCCCTGCCGGGTAAGGACCCCCAAACCCACACACCACGTGTGCCCCCGCTGCAAAGACACATCCCCCCCGCCCAGTCACGCACGCTGCCCACTCCCCATGCACCGTGGCGTGTGCTGTCCCCCCCAAACCACGCACCCCCATCACCCCCGCTGAACCCCCCCAAACCACACACCCCGATCTTCCCCCTGAACCCCCCCAAACCACGCACCACCATCATCCCCCTGAACCCCCCCAAACCACACACCCCGATCTTCCCCCTGAACCCCCCCAAACCACGCACCACCATCATCCCCCTGAACCCCCCCAAACCACACACCCCGATCTTCCCCCGAACCCCCCCAAACCACACACTACCATCATCCCCCTGAACCCCCCCAAAACCACCCACCTCGATCTTCCCCCTGAACCCCCCCAAACCACGCACCCCGATCTTCCCCCCCGAGCCCCCCAAACCACGCACCCCGATCTTCCCCCTGAACCCCCCCAAACCACGCACCACCATCATCCCCCTGAACCCCCCCAAACCACACACCCCGATCTTCCCCCCCGAGCCCCCCAAACCCTCCAAACCACGCACCCCGATCTTCCCCCTGAACCCCCCAAACCACACACCCCGATCTTCCCCCCCGAGCCCCCCAAACCCTCCAAACCACACACCCCGATCTTCCCCCTGAACCCCCCCAAACCACACACCTCGATCTTCACCCCCGAACCTCCCCAAACCACACACCACCATCTTCCCCCTGAACCCCCCCAAACCAGGCACCCCGATCTTCCCCCCCGAGCCCCCCAAACCCTCCAAACCACGCACCCCGATCTTCCCCCCCGAGCCCCCCAAACCACGCAGCGGCGCCGCTCCCCCCCTGAGCCCCTCCCGCCGGTGCCCCGCGGAGCCGGTGGCGGCCGCCGGTACCTCTTGGAGCGCTGGAGGAGGGCGCCGGCCGCCCGCTGGCCCCGGTAGCCGGGCGGGGCGGCTCCCCAGCAGCTCGGGTCCGACATCGCGGCCCCGCCGCGGCCCGGCCGCCTCCTCCGGCACCCGGCGGCTCCACCGGCAGCGAGCGGTGCCCCCGGGACCGTGCGGGGCCGCGCCGGGGGCGCGGAGCGGGGCCCGGAGCGGGACGGGAGCGGGGCCGCGCTCCCGCCGCCTCTCGCCGCCGCCGCCTCCCGCTGCCGCCCGCCCCTTCCCGCCCGGCGGCGACGGGGTTACCATGGAAACGGGCAGCGCCCCGAAACGGGGTCGGGGTTGCCATGGAGATGGGGGGATCACCCCCAAAAGGAGAGGAAGTGGGGGTGGGGGGGTTACCACGGAAAGGCGGCAGCGGCACAAAATGGGGTCAGGGTGACGGTAGGGATGGGGCATCACCCCAAAATAAGGTCGGCGTTGGCCTGGGGGTGAGGCAGCACCCCAAGAGGAGGTCGAGGTTGCCATAGAGGCGGGGCAGCACCCCAAAATGGGGTCAGGGTTAGCCCAGAGATGGGGCAGCACCCCAAAATGGGCTTTGGGTTACCATAGAGACAGGGCAGCACCCCAAAATGGGGTCAGGTTTACCATGGAGATTCAACAACTGCTACTGATGCCTTCGAGGGGCACAAACATCATCCCCTAAGTCAGCGGGGGCAGCCCTAAAGTCTGGGGCTTCCTGGGAGCCCCCTGCCAGCCATGGGATGTGTCCTCGGAGGGCACCCCCAGAGTCCTGGCAGTGCCCTGCAACCTCTCACCCACAGTGGCTTTCCCGTTCAGCTGGGGAGATCCCAGCACAGAGCCAGGTGAACCCACCCTCCCGTGTGGTGGCACACAAGGGACACCAGAACCTCCTGAGCTGTGTGGGATGGCACTGCCACACTCACCGGGCCAGTGCCACAGCCCAAAATCCTGGTGCTGCTGGGTTGGGCAGGGGCTCAGCACCTTCCCCTTAGGTCCTGCCCAGCAGCCATGAGACACCAGCACAGTCCTTGTCCCCATCCTCATCCTCCTCCTTGTCACCATCAGCATCCCAAAAACTCTCTCCTCAAGGCCTCAGCTGAGCACTCACAAGGCCACGCTGGTTTTCCCACACGCTGCAGTCACTACGGGGCAAGCGGTGGCCAGGCAGGGCTAGCAGAGGCCCCGTGTGCAGGCAGGGCACAGGCAGCCGCCGGGCTCTGCCCTCCTGGCCACAAATGGCTCTGCCTGTTGCTGAGCAGCGGCAGAGCTGCCACCGGATCCCGCTCTGCCGCCACCAGCTGCTCTCCCCGGCACACGGACGGAGGCACCGGCGTCAGCCCCGGCTGCCGGGCAGGTGCAGCTCTGTGCCGCGGGCGCCACGGGGCACAGGGCGGGGTGTGACCGCCGGTGCCAGCGCAGCTGGTGCACCTTGTCCCCGGGGCAGAGCGCAGCTGGCACAGGGCGCAGGGCCCGGCCACCACCTCCACTGGTGGGGCACCACAAGGGGCTTGTGGCATTTTGGGGGAGGGTAGAGGGGGGAACCCACCCCTCCGGAGCAGCCCCTCCTCACCTTCAGCCCGCGGCGGAGCAGAAAAGGTGACAAAGGAGGCACCATCCTGCTCCCATCACAGGGCCCTGCCCTGGTCCTTTCTCAAAGCCCCCCTTCACAACGGGGGTGCTCAGAGCCTGAGCCTGAGCTGCTGTCACACCATCCCCACTGGGGCTCCCCAAAATGGACCTGTCAGTAGCAGGACAAAGCCAGCAGCACAGCCAGGCTGGTTTTGGGGTGTGCAGGGGTTGGCACAGACCCCAGCCACACCACTCCATGTGTCCCATCAAAGACAGTCGTAGCCTTTTGGGGTGCCCCAGGACATCCCTGGTGGAGGGGACCCGCCTTTCTGTCCCCATCTCCACCTCTTCCCTCTCATTCCCTGGAGCAGGTGGCCACGGTTTCCGGGGAGGGTTTGGGGGGGTCTTACCTCCAGGGGTGCAGGGTTAGTAAGGGGCTGCAGGGGCTGCAGGGGCTGCAGGGGCTCAGCAGCGTCGGGCTCTGGCTGCTCGGAGACAAGCTGCAAGGCAAGACGTGCCGGCGCGGTGTCAGCGGCTGATGGATGGCGCTGGTGGCCCCTCGGTGGCACAGTCCCCTGGGGCTGGAGGGGGCCGGGGGCCCAGAACGGAGGGGACAGGGGCTGGGGGGGGCGGTCAGGCAAGGAAAGTGAGGCAGAGCTGGAGGGGGAGCGCAGAGGACAGCAGGGACACTGCAGGCTGAGCCTGGGAAAGACAGCGGGCGGTCTGGCGCTGCCGCGGGGGCTGTCACCGCGGGCCAGGCTCCGGGGCTGTGACTGCAGGAGAAAGGACCAGGACCTGCGGCCTGGGGGTGGGGATGCAGCGGGATAGGAGTGGACCGGGACGGGGCACGCGTCGGGACAGGGAAGCAGCGGGACGGGGATGGCCCAGGGTCCTGCCGCCCGCCCCCGGTGCCGGTGCCTGCCCCGGCGCGCCCTGCCCCGGCTCCGACTCACTCCAAGGTCAGCGAGGGGATCTTCAGCCTGTCCCGACGCGACTTCATGCCGCCGCCGCCACCGCCCCGCTCCGCTCCCGCTCCGCTCCCGCCGCACCGGCGGCCCCCGCGCTGGGCGGCTCCCGCGGGCGGGCGGCACCGGCGGCCCCGACGGGGCTCCCGGCTCGGCCCGCCGGGCCCAGGCCCGCCCCCGCGGCACGGCACGGCACGGCACGGCACGGCACGGTAGCCCCCGGGCCCCCGCGCACCCGACTCGGTCTACCCGGTCCAGCGGCGGCCCCGATCCGGACCGCTCCCGGGATGTGCCGGGGCGCTGCCGCTGCTGAGGCACCGCAATGCCAGCACAGCCCCGGTACAGCCCCGGTACAGCCCCGGTGATCCCTAACCGTGCCGATATGGCTGCAGGGCGTCCCTAACACCGCCCCAGTGCTCCTGCCGCGCATCCCCAGCACAGTCCCGGCACAAACACCCAGGGCAGCGCTGCAGCAGCCCCCTACCACTCCCCAGTGTACCCCAAAACACCCCAGGACTGCTTAGAACACCCCAACACATCCCAGTGTACCCCAATACATCCCAGTACTGCTTAGAACACCCCAACACACGCCAGTACACCCCAGTACACTCCAATAATGCTTAGAACCCCAACACACCCGCAGCTGAGCACAAACACCCCAGTACACGCCAGTTAACCCCAGTACATCCCAGTACACCCCAGATGAGCCATCAGGTCCCTCCAGTGCCAGAGAACATGATGATGCCACCCCAGGTTTGGGGACAACACGCCCTGGTGCCATTCAACAGCCATCCCTGCTGCCACCCACAGTGGCAGTGCTGGGTCCCCAGGTGTGACCCTCCCGGTGACCCCCCACCCACGCCCTGGGTGGCCCAGCTCGGGGACTTACGCTCTTCCTCGGCGCGGCAGGCTCAGCTCCTTCTGCAACAAGACAAGCGCGAGGTGGGGTCAGAGTGTGGCCCTGGGAGTCGGGGGGTGCCACCTGCCAACCCTGCCAGCCACACCCACACACCTGGCAGCACCCCCACTGCCACACCCGGCTGTCACCGCAGGATCGATCCCCACTCACAGTGCCCAGGGTGAGGGTGACAAATCACCCACCCCGGGCCAGCACAAGAGGACATCTTCCAGCGTCCCCAGGGCTGCTGGTCCCATGGCCAGGCCCAGGAGCGATGGCACAGTGGGAGCAGCACCCGTGTGCCCAGCTGGAGCATGGCCCTCAGGATGGTGGCCTCTCCCTGTCCCCAATCTCGTCCCCCCTGGCCTGGGAGTGGGAAGTGGCCAGCAGCCCCTAGGTTATTTATTTTTCCAGTCTCTGGGAATATTTCTTGTGAGAACTGTTTGCTCACAGGTGGTGCACCGGGCCAAAGGGCAGCTGGAACAGGAACCCACACCAGTGCCATCCTCCTGGTGTGCTGGGCACCATCCGGCTCCAGCACTGCTCTGGTCCCCACCCGTGTGCCACCTGTCACCCCACAGAGTGTCACAAATTCTGCCAGCACACTGTGAGTGGCACAACGTGGATGGGCTGATGTGTGCCCTGGCACACCGTGGGATGCAGGGACATGTGGCAGCTGCAGGTGCTGGTTAATGCCCCATCATTGCCCTGATCCTGTGCCCAGCGGTCCCGTACCCCTGAGCAGCCTGAGCCCATTTTTGGCACGGGCACGGAGCTCCCTGAGGGCTGGAGCTGCTGCCACCCATGTGGGGGCCCCCAGCAGCATCCATACACCCCCCAAACCCCGGGGTACCCATGCCCCATCCTGCTGCCCACGCCACGCAGCCCCTGTGGAAATCCCGGGATTGGGGCGCGCTGCAACGCAGTGATGCAGCAGCATTGCCATGGCAACGGGTGACATCATGCCTGGGTGCACAGGGACTCGGCAGCCCCGGGGCCCACGGGTCCATGTCTGCCCCAGGGTGGCATGGGACATGTCTGTGGCTGCAGGGACAGGGGACACGGCGTGGGTGTGGGTGTCCCTGTGCACCCAGCACAGGCTGACCCCAGGCCCGGGCTGGGCAAGGGGATACGGGGTCCTTACATGGAGCGGGAGCCCCCAGCACCCTCAGCCAGCCCTGCTGTCACCCAGCCCGGATCCCCAGCCACATCTGGAGCTGTGTTACTGGCCACCAGCCCCTGCGCAGGGCAGGAGGCAGAGGAGGGTCAGGCTGGGGGTTTTAGTGCTCAGCTGTGTGCAGATGGAACAGTGGGACAGAGGACTGTCCCCCATGCTCACCCACACCCATCCATGGGTGCCAGTGCTCAGAGAACCCAATACCCTTCACTGCCAGGGGCTCTCCGGCCACTGTGTGTCCCCAGGGACACCCCGAGCATCCCCCAGTGGCCCTGAGGACCCCTGTGGGGTAGTGTCACAGAGCCAGCACACACAGAGTGCCTGACACACCTGTCCAGCATGGTGCATGTCCCTTCAGCAAGTCCCAGTGGGAGCCAGGATTAGCCATCAGCTGATCCCTGTGAGGACACCTTAGGGACCGCACCAGGGACAGCACCGAGGATGGCATCGGTGATAGCACTAGGGATGGCACCAGGGACAGAATCAGGGATGGCACCGGGACAGAATCAGGGACGGCATTGGGACAGCATCGGGGACGGCATTGCTGCTCAGCCCTTTGGGATTAAGTCCCTGGTAGGGAGCCCCTTCCCACCCCTCCTGCCACGGGCATGTGGGCACTCAGCCGGGTGCCACGACTCTGCCCTTCCCTGGACTGCCAGGAATGACACCCACAGCCACGAGCCCCGAAGCCCACGGCCATGGCTCTGTCCATCCGCATCCGCGGGGAGGCAGCTCCCGCACAGGGCTCTCTCCCGGGCTGAGCGTGCAGCGGAGCGCAGCTGCCCGCGGAGCTGCCAGCTCGGATGAAGGCAGCGCCGTGCCATCCTCCAACCGCGCCGACAGCTCCGCCCGGGCCCCCCGGATACTGCAGATGGGGATGGAGGCGTCAGGTCACCCGGAAAATCCGGCTCAGCTCTGCCAGCCGGGGGGTCCCCGGTCATCACCCCTCCGAAGGCGGCAGTGAGCGCCGGGGTTCCTGCGGGAGCGGCTGCAGGATGGGCAGGAGGATGGGTGCCCCTCTGCCTAAGGGGACACCAGGCAAGAGAGGGGCTCAGAGAGGGGCTGGCACAGCGGTTCGGCACGAACCGGCATCGGGAGCTGGGCTGGAGGGACCCTTGGGAGCCCCCACACAGTTGGGTACCCCCCAACAACATCCCATGGCATAGCTGGGGCTCAGACCCTGCCAGGCTCCCAGGTGGGTGCCCGGCTCCTGTCCCACCTGTCCCACACCGCTGACACACAGCACCCACCTCTCACCCACAGCCCCCACCTCTCACACACCCCCACGCAGAGCCCCCCAATCCCACACGCAGCACCCGCTCCTCTCACACTCCCGCAGAGCACCCAGCTCCCACTCGCAGCACCCACCTCTTGCACACGCAGAGCACCCCCCTCACCCGCAGCACCCACCTCTTGCACACGCAGAGCACCCCCCTCACCCGCAGCACCCACCTCTTGCACACGCAGAGCACCCCCCTCACCCGCAGCACCCACCTCTTGCACACGCAGCACCAGGCTCACACGCACCCAGAGCACCCACTGCTCACCTCCAGCACCCACCCTTTGCGCACCCACCCCCGGAGCACCCACCTCTCAACTTCCAGCACCCACCCCTCGCAGACCCGCATCCGGAACACCCACCTCTCGCCCCCAGCACCCACCTCCCACCCGGAGCACCCACCTCTCACCCACAGCGCCCGCCCCCCGCGTCCCCGCAGCGCCCACCCCTTGCAGACTCGCGCCCCCAGCCCAGGCTCACCGGGAGCGGGCTCCCCGCGCTCCCTCCCGCCCCCGCCCCGCCGGCCTGCGGTGCTGGTGCCCGGTGCTCACCTGGAGGCCCCGGCGCCGCAGGATGCTGGGCTCGTCCATCCCGCCGCGCCGCCGCCGCCGCCTCCCGCTGCGCCCGCTCCGCCCGGTGCGCCCGGTCCGCCCCGCCGGTGCGCCCGGGGCGCCGCCCAGCGGCCCCGCCGCGTCACCGGACGCGCATCAGCGCCGAGCCCGGGGCTGGCACGGCACGGCACGGCACGGCACGGGGCTGGCACGGCATGGGGCTGGCACGGCACAGCATGGGGCTGGCACAGCATGGGGCTGGCACGGCATGGGGTTGGCACGGCATGGGGCTGGCAGAGCATTGGGCTGGCACGGCATGGGGCTGGCACGGCATGGGGGTGGCACGGCATGGGGGTGGCATGGTACAGCATTGGGCTGGCACGGCATGGGGCTGGCATGGCATAGGGCTGGCATGGTACAGCATTGGGCTGGCACGGCATGGGGGTGGCACGGCATAGGGCTGGCATGGTACAGCATTGGGCTGGCACGGCATGAGGCCAGTGCAACACAGCATGAAGTGGCACAGCACAGCAGGGGGCTGGCATGGCCTGGGGACAGCACAGCATGACATGAGACCCACATGGCCCAGGGCTGGAATGGCACAGCACAACATCAGAGAAGAAGACATGAGGCTGACATGGCATGGGGCTGAAATGGCACAGGACTGGCACAACATAGGCCTGGCACGGCATATAGCACAGGGCTGGCATGGCATGGGGCTGGCACAGCATGGCAGGGTGTGGGGCTGACAGGGCATGGTACATTCTGGGTTTGGCACAGTCTGCCTGGCTCAGTACAGCCCAGTGTGGCACAGTCTGGCATGGCATGGCACAGTAGAGCACATCATGTGGTTGGCAAAGGCTGGCACAGTCTGCCTGGCTCAGCACATCCTGGCACTGCAGAGTCTGCCACGTCATGGCACAGCACGGCATGGCACACAGCACAGCACAGCATGGGACAGCCCAGGCCTGGCACAATCTTTCTGGCTTGACACAGCCCAGCACACAGAGCCCAGCTCTGGCACACAGATGATGGCCTGGGGCTGGCACAGTCTGCCTGGCATGGTACAGCCCAGCATGCCACGGCCTGGGGCTGGCACAGCAGGGATGGGGTTGGGAGCTTGGTGTGGTCCAGCCCAGGTCTGCCCTGGTTGCCACAGAGCAGCACAGAGAGTGTGGCCTGGGCAGCACTGCCCAGTTCAGTCCAGCATGGCACAGCACAGCCAATCTGGCACAGCATGGCATAGCTTGGCATGACATAGCATGGCCTGGGCTGGTTCAGCATGGCATAGCCCAGTCCAGCCCAGTCCAGCTGTCTGTTGTGGCACGGCAAAGCCCAGCATGGTCCAGTTTGGCACAGCACAGCTTGGCATGTATCCCCACCCCGGGCAGGACAGGGGGACACACAAGGAGGGCACACGGAGAGTCAGGAGGTGCCAGGGGACCCTCTGTGCCCCCAGCCTGGCCGTGCCCACGCTGTCCCAGCACGGGGACACTCCCACCACCGCCGCCCTCCGGCCCCGAGCAAGGGCCACACAAGGGGCCACTTTCTGCGGGAACAAGGGCACTCTGTGCACGGCCCTCGGTGCCACCCGGCTCCACCGTCCCGGGTCACCCGCCCCGTCACACGGCTCTGGTGCCCCGGTGCCACCGCGCTCTCCTGCTTCACTGGGGCTTTGTTCTCCCAGCGCACGGAGTGAGTGGCTCTGGGGACAAGCACAACAGACTCCCCCAAAAAATCCAGAGAGCTCCAACCTGGAGATTCACGCCGTTATGGGCAGAGCACCAGAAACACGCTGTGAGGAAAAAAAAAAAAAAAAAAAAAAAACCAAAAACCAACCAAAACCCCCAAGACTCATCTTTCGCTTACCTTGCGCTTCTGGCCGTGCCGGGGCACGTGGCGCGGCCGGGACATGCGGGGCAGGGCTGGCCTCATCCCGGCAGGCGTGCCGGCAAAAAAAGGGGGATATTTTGGTTGCTTTCTCTTTTGTTTTTGGTAAAAGTGGGGCATGTACTCACGTCTAAGGCTCTGCCCTGCCTGAGAACGGCACGCTCTCAGCAGAAGAGGAAACCCCAAGCGCGGGAAGCTGCGCTGAGCACCGGGGCTGTCGCCACG
The DNA here is from genome assembly GCF_031753505.1 of Anomalospiza imberbis. Classification (NCBI taxonomy): domain Eukaryota; kingdom Metazoa; phylum Chordata; class Aves; order Passeriformes; family Viduidae; genus Anomalospiza; species Anomalospiza imberbis. The sequence goes on from NC_089707.1 coordinate 2,455,486, forward strand.
CCCGAGGGGCGCGGGGGGATTGGGCATCCGGGAAGGGCAGCGGAGCCCCGGATCCGCTGTGGGACAGCCCGGCTGGGCGATGCTGGGGTGGCTGCTGGCGGCGCTGGCGCTGGCGCAGGGCGGTAAGTGCTCCTGCGGTGCTGGGAGATGAGAGATAACTTCAGAAGACTTTCAATGAATGATTCGGGGGCGATAAGACCTGGGGAGCACCCGGAGAGAGATGGAGATACTCGCTCAAAGCCACAGGGACGGAGTAAAGATGGTGAATCCCCGCGGGCAGCGGGCAGGAGCCGGGGCGAGTGGCACCGGCCAGCGCCGCATCACTGGGGAGGGGGAACACGGGGGGCTTAGGGTGAGAATCGCTGGTGCCGCTGCTCTGATTCCCCATTTGAGCAACATGGCCAGCAGGCAACAGCCCCACCACTGCTCCTCCATGCGCGGGATGGAGCTGGGATGCAGGAGCCTCCAGCCACTGCCCTGTCCCGCAGGCACCCTGGCAGCCCACGACGTCTCCTGCTGGAAGAAATGCAACACCCACAAGCCTTTCCACTGCTCCTGGCCGCCCCTCGGCCCCGCCGGCAACACCTCCTACATCCTGAACCTCTGGTGAGTTGGGCAGCGCGGCGGGGAGGGGAAGCCCGTGGGATGCATCCCGGATGCCACCCTGTGCCCGCTCCCTCCCCAGCTTCGAGAAGCGCAGGCTGTGCCGCTGGTTTGAGGCGGGCACGGTGACCAACTACAGCCCCTCGCATCGCCAAGTGTACATCTTTGATAAAACCACGGCCTGGGTGGAGGCACGCTGGGGGGACCAGGTCCTCAGGACCCCCAACCACACCCTTCACCTCAACGAGGCTGGTGAGTGCCCCAGGGACCAGGCTGGCAGCCAGCACCGACACTAAAAACTGCCAGACCACCTAAAAACGCCTCATCTTTCCAGTCAAGCTGGATCCACCTCCTACTGGGATGTCCTTCTCCAAGACTGGTGGGCAGCTGAGGGTGCAGGTGCCACGGCCACAGTGCCACGGCCTGGAGCAGCCACCACAGCATGAGGCTCGCTTCTGGAGGGTGGGAGACAGCAGCTGGACTCAGGTAAAATGCTGTTTGCTGGAGCTGGCAGTGGCTGACAGGACAGTCAGGAGCATCACAGCAGCCCAGGGAGTGTGGGGGCTCGGTGATGTCGCCGTGCCCCCCCAAACCCAGCTGTGTCCCATCTGTTTCCCTGGGTTATCAGCTCTGCCTTGTCCTCTGGCCATGGGATCCTGCTGCTGCCCATAACAGGATTCTCAGGGATTACACAGACAAAACCCCGGATTATAGTAATGACGACAACGGATCAAATCCAGATGCTTGTCCCCGGTGAAGCTGTCACTGCTGGGGACCCCCCACCCCTCTCAGCTGCTGCCAGGAGGGTCCCAGGATTGAGGGGGGCCCTGGCCACCATGTCCCCTGCACTGTTGGGCTGGGGTGTTTGGGGTGTTTGGGGATCACAGGGCAGCACTGATCCCCCAGTAACATACTGGTTTGACTGGGTGGGTGCCTCCATGCCCGGTTCTCTCCGCAGGTGACATGTGAGACAGTGATGGTGACAGCTGAAGAAGACTCAGGTCGGTTTATCCTGTGGGGTTGTGGGGGACAAGCATCTCCTGGGGGTGCTCCCCAGCCAGCAGCCTGTGATGGCCAAAAGCTGGGGAGAGGAGGGGTCACCCCCAGCTGACCCTGCCACCCCTCTCCAGTGACCTGTGCCCTGGGGGTCAATGGCACCTTCGTGGTCCAGCTCCGGCACAAGCCTCCCCACAGGAGCAGCTACTGGAGTGACTGGAGCAGCAACATCTCTGTTCCTGAGGGTGAGGAAGAGGAGAGGAGCCTGGTGAGATCCCAACAGCTCCCAAAAGTGATGACGGCTCAGTCAGGCCTGTTCCTCCTGCAGAAATCCTGAGGAGGCCGGTGCTGAGCCATCAGCTGGGCAGACTGGGGAGAGACGGGCAGCGGGTGCTGAAGCTGAGCTGGCAGGTACAGTGGCATCCCTGGGTCCTTCCTGGGTGTCCCCCACCATTTCATCCCCCGAGTCACCCCCTTTTCCTCCCCAGCCAGTCCTCAAGGAGCAAAGGGATGTCACCTACAAGCTGGACGTCAACATGTTGGCGTGTGGCTGTGCAGAGTCAGATGAGGAGGACACGGTGGTGCTGGGCGGGGAGGTGACAGAGCACAACCTCACCCTCTCCGGGGCTGAATACGAAATCCTGCTGACCGCCGTCAATGCCGCGGGGCCGGGGCCGGCCCAGCAGCTCCGTGTGCCGGCAGAGCAGCGCGCAGGTACCGGCCCCTCTAGAAATGCTGAGCTCCCTGGCAGCCCTCAGGGAGTTATTTTTTCCAGCTACCCCCAATATCCTCCGTTTCATCCCAGATCTCAGCTTCAAGGAGATCAGCGTGGCCGGCAGCACCGTGACTGTGCAGTGGGAAGCGCCGGTGCCCGGCGATGCCTTCTGCTTCGAGCAGCAGACTCTGCCAGAACCTCCGAAACAAGGAGTCTGCATCCAGCAGGAATTCCCTGCCAACAGCATCCACGTGCAGAGAGGCAAGGGAGCACCCCAAAACCTGGCTGTCCCCCCACCCGGGGTCAGAGGGTCTGACCAGCACCCCCGGTTCCTCCCCAGGAGAGCTGGGAGCGCCAGGCTGTCACCGCCTCGCCGTGCACGGCTGGGACGCGGAGCGGGGCTGGGCCACCTTCGCCCTGTGGCACCGCTACACCAGCAACGGTGCGTGTGCGAGCACGGAGCATCCGCGCCCGGCTTCGCTCCGGAAGGGGCGCTCCTGAAATAATCCCCCGGTTTTTTGCACGCAGATTCGCTGGATGTGCCCTTCACCATCAGCACCAGCAACGGCACCATCAGTGCCGTTGTCCTGCGGTGGGAGCCGGCCCCACGTGCCGCCTGCCCCGGCGCGCTGGCCAAGTACCTCATCTGCCACGTGGCCGAGGGGGACAACGTGACCTGTGAGTGGGACCCCGCGATCCCGAGGGACAGGAGGAGGGTGATGCCATCAGGCAGGTGCCAGACTGCCCCACATTCGGTTTTGTTTGCCCAGACAGTGAAGTGGATGCCACGGCATCAAACTACACCCTCCAAAACCTCCAGCCTGGCACAGGCTACAGGGTGGGTGTTCGGGAGGTGACAGAGGACAGCGAGAGGACCTGTAGTGCTTGGTGGCCCTTCCAGACCAAGGCGCTGGGTAATGGCTGAGACCCCGTGCCCGTCCCACTCCCCATGGGGTGCTCTCCCCACCGTGTGCTTGCCCTCACCTCAAAACGTCTCCTGTGTCCCTGCTGGGGGCAGGAATGCCACCACCCAGCCATGCCTACCCTCAGGTCCCCAGGGAGCACCGTGGAGAGGCAACCTGAAGTACCTGGGCATCTCGCTCGGTCTCCCCGCTGCAGCTGCCATCTACCACCTGAGCAAAAGGAGGTGACAGAGCGCCCTTGTCCCCAAAGCCGCTCAGGCCACCCCCACCCTTACTCACCCCCTCACCAACCACTCCCTCCCCAGGGCTCGCCGCCTCCTCTTCCCCCCCCTTCCCAAGCCCGTGGGCACCAAAGCCATCCAGTTCTCGGCCGGCGAGATGAGCCAGGTGAGCTGTGAGGTGCAGGAGGGGCAGATCCCACAGCCCCAAACGCCCATGCACAGCGCTGGCACGGCATGTTCCACCCCAAACCCACCCATCCCTTAGGGCCAGCCCCGGACAGGCCTCCTGGAGCCCTCGGAGAGGTTCAACCCCGCCGAGCTGCTGCTGACGGAGCCGAATCCCAGCGAGGAGACGACTGACACGGGCACCCAGAGTGCGGAGCCACACCCGGACGTGTCGCAGCCCGGCCCCGCGCTGGAAAAGCCGGCGGCAGTGGTGATGTCCCCGGCGGGCTGTGGGGAAGAGCTGCCCTTCGCCTACCGCAGGCAGGAGATGCTGAGCCCGGTGGGATCTCCACCCTCTGGCAGCCCCGGCTGCACCGGGCACCCACCCGGAGAGGAGGAGGAGGAGGAGGAGGAGAGGGGAAGGCAGGGGCTGCATCAGCCGCTGATCCCCATTGCCCTGCTCATCTCCGACAAACCCATCATCATCAGGGGTGGGGAAGGATGGGATCCCTCGCCGGAGAAGTCGGTGCCGTAGCCATCAGCAGGCTGGAGCCGCGGGGGTGGACACGGGGGTGTCCCCTGGAATGAGGAGTGTCTCTGTGGGACGCTGAGTGCCCAGCTCGTGGGTGGCACCGCCACTTTCAGGGGGGTTTCTGGTTTCCAGGGCACGGAAGGCGATGCCTCTGTGTGCAGCATTGCACCGGGACAGGTTTTGGCCACGTAATTTCCAACCTCAACCTTTCACCGGTGATAAAACCCGAGCGAAGGCCGCTGCAGAGTCTGGCCAGGACCAAGGGTATTTCCATGCCTGGATTGGGAGGAGAGGCAGGACTTCATCCCAGCCAGCTGCTACCTCTGGAACCAGTATCCTGGTGGGGAAGCAAAAAGCCCAAGCACTAAACACCAGCTACCTGGGGAAAAAAAAAAAAAAAAAAAAACAAAAACACCCCCCCCGCCCCCCCCAAAAAAAAAAAAGCCGGAAAAAAAAATTAAAGACAAACATTAAAAAATTAAAATAACTGCGCAAAGCAGCAGGGCTGAGATGGTTTTTCCTCTCCTGACCCGAGCAGATTACAGCAAGGATTTAGAGCCGGGGTTCAATCCACGGGGCTGGGGAGGACACAGGCAGGCAGCCGGGATGGGGGTGATCCATGGGGCCCCCCAGCCTCTTCCCCTGGGGCCACGCCGCCGCCTCGGGCCTTATCTGGGACAGAACTGGAGATGAAAAGCGATCTGTGGTTTTCTGTGCCTGGCGCGGCGGTGTTTACTTGCTGAGAGGGCAAAAATAAAAATCTTAAAAACCTAAAAGCTATGTGGGTTTAGTAACACGGGGAAATCCAGGTGCACAGCCGCGGTGTCTGAGCCACTGACACTCGGCCTCCTCGCTGCTGCTCTTGGCTCCACTCGTGTTTTGCAAAGTGTTTCACTCAAATCGCACTCGCAGCAGCGGCACCCGCGGGCGGAAACCGCGGCGATGCCGAGCGGAGAGAGCGCAGCGGGGCGGCTCCTTCAGCCAGACCTCGGCCAGGGACGGCAGGAGTTGGGTTTATGGCCATTCCCAGCGCTCCGGGGATGAGGCGGCTGCGGTGCTGCCGCTCCCGTGCCTGGGGGTCTCATCCAGATGGGCACAAGCGGGACCCCCATCACCGTGCCACCGGCGCCGTGCCACCGCTGTGCGGCCCCGCGCGTCCAGCCCGGCTCAGCTGCTGGTGGAGCCACGAGGTGGCACCAGCCCCACGTCCCCACGGCGATTCCCAACCTCCTGGCAGGGCAAATCCATCGCTCCCTCCCTGCGCGTGGCAGGAGTGTGTGTCCGGAGTCTGTGTCAGGCCCCTGTGCCTCTCCAACCCCCCAAAACCCTGGGGATCGGCTGGAGAGGGAAGATCTGGCATCCTGCCACGCAGAAGCCCAGCGCAGAGATCAGATTTAGGGATTTTGTTGGGATTTGGGCGATGCCAGGCTCTCTTCAGAGCACACCAGGCTCATGAGGAGGAAGTATCTGGTTACGGGCACGGAGGCACGCTCAGGTTTCAGCCCCAGCCGCTGTTTACAGCCGGTTTTGGGGGTCAGAGCAAAGAGGAAAAGCACTGAGGGTCACTGGAAGCTCAGCAAGGCTGGGTGGCAGCAGTAAACACATGGCCAGGCTCGGGGCCAGCACGATGCCAGTTAATCATTCCAGCCCATGGAGCGAGTTCACAGCAGGACAGCCAGGCCTGGCTGCTGCATTGAAAACACCCTGGACGAGGAGGGGACATGAGACCCCCCTCATGGGGTCACTCCCCAGGGATCCATCCCATCCATGGTGCCACTCACATCCCCTCTGACACCTTCAGGGATGGCCCTGTCCCCACCAGTGGCCCTGTCCCCACCAGTGGCCCCGTGCATTTTCCCCCACAAGTGTCCCAGGCTGGCCAGTGCTCTGCCAGGAACACGGTGCCATGTGGAGCCATGGATGTGCCAGGGAAAAACTAATCAAGCCAGGCTTGCCAATTAGTGTTAGAGAGCAGCTCAGGACTTGCTAATTAGTTTAAATTTCACAGGACTGGTTTCCAAGTGAGTCCCCAGGCGCCACGCCGAGCTTGGTGACCCAAGGCCAGCTTTTGCAGCCAGGGTGTGACTTTGCCTGCTCCTCTATCCCAGCACAGCACCCAGACGTGCCACAGGGCATTGGTTAGGCCTGGCAAGAGCCTCTGCCACCCACAGCCAGAGGACAACTCGTTACACCCAGCAGGGGACTCATTACACCAAAGGGGGACTCCTTCCAGGACAGCTCTGGAATAAGAGCCAAAATCCATCCCAGCAGGGAAGACAAAGGTCAGCCCAGTGCCATCAACTCCAAAGTCACTCCATGGGGTCCCCTGTTCACACCCAGCAGTGCCAGCACTGCCCACACACCACTGGTGACGGTGTCATTTGCTGGCACAAGCATCCCTGCCCTAAAGGGAAAAACCCCTCTTCTCCCTATTCTCACAGGGTCCCTGTGCTGTGTCCCCAGAAGCAAATGGCACTGGGGACATGTGCACACAAATTAACCTGGCTGCACTTGTACCTGTGGAGTGGAAAATTCAGCACTGCATCCCAAGGAAGCAGGTGGGGCAGCCAGAAGGAGCTGCAGGGAGGTGGTGGAAGCCTGGGGATTTGCTCTTGCCTTCCAGATTTTATAGAATCACAGGGTCATTAAGGTTGGAAAAGCCCTCCAAGATCATCGAGTCCAACTACTGATCCAGCACTGCCCAGCCCACCACTAACCCATGTCCCCAAGTGCCACAGCCACACAGCTTTTAAATCCCTCCGGGACTGGTGACTCCACCACTGCACAGGGCAGCCTGTGCCAGTGCTTGACAGCCATTTCCATGAAGAAATTTTTCCTAATATCCAACCTAAACCTCCCCTGGTGCCACTTGAAGCCATTTCCTCTTGATTTTGGGGAATGTGATCTCAGAGATAGAACGCAAAATAGCCAGAGGGGTTTGCTACAGCCCCATCAACATCAGTTCTTGGGGTGTGTGAGCCCCTGCAGGAGGAGAGGTCCATCCCTGCAGGCCCAGACTGATGTTTTAACACTAGATTAAGATGCTTTGCTCCCAGGCTGAGAAGTCTAACCTGTTTTCCAGCCTCGGGGAAGCAGCCCTGTGGAGCCACAGCCTGGCTTTAACAGGGGCAGAGGAGAAGGTTACAACCCTGCAACCCCCTCCCTCATTCATCCATCCCTCTCCCAACCCTTTCCCTGCACCCAGCACCATTTCCTGCTCCCTAAACCCCATCCTGGAGAAGAGCTGATGCCAGTGAGAAGTTTGAGCCCAGCCTGACCACCAGCCATGGCCAGGAGCAGGATTATTTGCTGGGCAAAAAGCCATCGCTGCCACCACCTCCACAATGCCACCCGCTGCCAGGCAGATTAGGTGACTTAATCCCTAAGCAAACAAACTGATTCCTAGGATTTTTTTTTATTATTATTTTATTTTAAACAGAATTCAAGGGCAGCAGACAGCTCATCTCATCCACTCCCCGAGCACTGCAAAGCCCCCCCTGAGCAGGATACCCAGCAGTTCCCTGCAGTAGGAAACCTCTGCCACTGAGGAATTGGGGCTTTTCCTCCATTAAAAAAAAAAAAAAAAAAAAGAAAAAAAAGAAAAAGAAAAAAAAAAAAACAAAAAAAAAAAAAAAAAAACCACCACCACAAGCATTGCTGGTACAGGCATCCCAGCGGGGAAGGGGCTGCAGGGCCCACAGCTGGACAGACAGACACATGTGGACAGAGAGCCGCCGGCCGCAGCTGGGCTCAGCTTGTTTTGAAAGTCACGGGTGTTTCAGCGGCGGCGTTTTGCAACCATTCGGTGTCACAACAACAACAACAACTCGCTTCTACTTCGCAAACTGGCCCCGGGGCCGCCCCGGCTCTTTCCTGCTCACGTCAGCTGCAGCAGCCTCACCCGGGCCGCGGCTATTTCCAAAGCCGGCCATGGAAAACGACTTGAAGCAGCAGCGAAAGTGAATATTTCATCTTCCCCGCACGCAGAGGGGCTCGGAGCTGCCCTCGGGGCGCCGCTGGATGCTCAGATCACTGAAAGCCCCGCCGGGATGCTGCGAGCCCCAGCATGCCAGCCGGGAGAAGGGGTTGAAAAATCATCTTCTCCCTCCCTGCCCGGAACGCCCGGGCCACGGCAGGAAGCGTTTTCTTTCCTGTAGTTTCAATGCTCTCGGATGGCTGCTCGCAGGGCCGGCAGCCTCAGGGGCAGCTCAGCCCCTGGCACGGCCGGAGCTTTCCAGGCTTTGGCAGCTGCGAACCAGCAGCTATTGAATTACGGTTGTTGTTGGTTTTTTTTTGTTTTTTTTTTTTTTTTTTATCCTTTTGTTTTTTATTTCAACGGAAACTTTACAATAGTAGTAAAAGAAATCATAAACTCAGGGTGTCGGGAGGCGGGCGGCCGCCTCCGTGCGCTGCCCCGGGTATCGGGTGATCGGGAAGGGGAGGACGCTGCGCCCTTATCGGCACACGCGTTCCCTGCCCCCTTGGCAGCGGAGCCGGCCGGAGGTTTCGCAGCATAAACATATTTTGCTCAAGCAGACGGCCAGAGTTGAGCTAAGGACAACTCGATAACCAGAGAGCCCCCAAAAAAATCGCCTTTTTACAGCAGTCTCCCCCATCTGTCTCATCCCAGCAAGCCACCAGCCCAGCTTTGCGGAGATAAACACAGCACCAAGAGCAAACCCCCCTTCTCGCAGATCCGCTCCCAGGGTGTTTACCAGCTCTTTGCAAGCAGATTGACTCTCCCTCATTTTTTCACACGCCAAAACCGCCGAGAAAGCGGAGGGAACCGGCTCGAGCCCCTCCGGGTCCGTCCTGCAGCGCCGCAGCCGCCCTCCCCACCGGCGCTGCCCGGCGCAGCCACCTCCAACCAGCCGGGGCCCCGCGGGCTATCGCTGCCTCCATCGCCGGGATGCGGTGGCATTTACACAGCTGCTCAGCAGGAAAATCCCTCTCCCTGCTCCACATAACCCCTCGCATTTAAAGATAACCGGCCTCCGGCTTGCTAATGAGGTTGGGAAATGGGGAGGGGGCTCATTGCAGGCTGCTGGCCATGTGTGGGCATCCCTGCGAGCTCGCTGGGCCCTTCTCCCTCCTAACCGAGCTTGGTCTGAGGTTTTTTTTATGTTGTTGTTGAAATCAGCACGAATTTGCTGCTTCTTGCAGGGTGATAGGTAGGAAAAAAGGAGCACAACCCGGTTTCTGAAGAGTTTGAGGTTGGGGCGTGGGAGGAAGGATCAGAGGCGTGGGGTTTGACAAGGCTGTCCCATCACTGCTGAGGTGACACGGAGCACTGAGGGTGACAGCCCCCATCCTGGCCTCTCAGCTTGGGACAGCTGTGTCCCCACTGACACCCAGAGTGGTGCCACCCGCTCCTCCCTGGTGCCACACGCCGCAGGAACAGGAAAATATCTGCAGGGTCAGGGCGTGGGGTGTCACCGTGCCACATCCCCCGGGCACGGCGTGGGGTGTCACCGTGCCACATCCCCCCGGGCACGGCGTGGGGTGTCACCGTGCCACATCCCCCCGGGCACGGCGTGGGGTGTCACCGTGCCACACCCCCCCGGGCACGGCGGGAGGTGTCACCGTGCCACATCCCCCTGGGCACGGCGTGGGGTGTCACCGTGCCACATCCCCCGGGCACGGCGGGGGATGTCACCGTGCCACATCCCCCCGGGCACGGCGGGGGATGTCACCGTGCCACATCCCCCCGGGCACGGCGTGGGGTGTCACCGTGCCACATCCCCCGGGCACGGCGGGGGATGTCACCGTGCCACATCCCCCCGGGCACGGCGTGGGGTGTCACCATGCCACATCCCCCCGGGCACGGCAACCCACCCGGGGCTGCCCGGGGACTTCTCTAGGATTTGTGAAGCGGCGCCTGGGAGTGACAGCAAACCCAGCCGGGGTGTGGAGCGGCGCTGGGAGCAAAGTCCATCGTGCCACTTCCCTGGCACAGGGCACGGCCGTGCCACCCGCGCGTGGCGTGGGAGCCGTGCCCCGTCCCCAAGCTCCCTGTTTGTGTGCCAACACATCACGTGCCGCCGCTGGATGGCCCCGGAGGGGGGATTTTTTTTTTTTTTTTTTTTCTTTAAGTGTTGTTGGTTTTTTTTTAAACAAAGCCAAAATATTTGCGTCCCCACGGGGACGGCTCTGGGTCACTGAGCATGGAACGCCACACTGGGGTCCCGGCAGGACTGGGGACACCCGGCTCCGTGGGGAGGGTCTGGTGCCGGCGGCTCCATCCCTGGCGCTGTCCCCAGTGTTTACACATAGACATGTTTGTGCGCGGCACCGGCCCCTTCCTCGCTCCCAAACAACTGGAGGAAAGTCAAAAAGTCACAAAAGTTTTCCATTGCCCGAGGAAGGGAGGGAGCGAGGAGTGACTGTGCAAGGGGCTGGGCAGTGCCAACAGTGAGGGACCCCAAATGAGGGGTCAGACCCAAAAAACAAGGGGTTGGTTTTGATACAGTGATTAAAAGTGGCGGTTTGCTGCGAACACAACACTGGCAGCAGCGGCCACCACGGGTTTGTGGGGTGTGCCGGTGATGTCACCATACTGCTGGCACGATGGCCACGGGGGACGGGACGTGTGGCACGTGCAACACGGCCACCCGGCTGCTGCAGACCCCGGCTTTTTGGCATTAAAAAAAAAAACGGTTTGGAATTAAAAAAAGAAATCCTGCGGTTTCTCCGCAGTTTCCCCCCGCAGCCGGAGGGGCTCTCTGCCCGCACCAGGCTGGGGAAAAGCTGCGATTCCTGTCAAGCCGGCGGGAAAAGCCCCGGCTCAGGGATGCGGGGACTTTGCCTGCGGTTTCCGTGGGCGGGAGCAGCTCCGGCAAACAGGCGGCTGAGTCAGCGGGCGGAGGGCGGCCGCGGTGCCGCCCCGGCATGTCGGAGTGTGCGGCTGCTTCCCGGAGCCCTGGCAGAGCTCTGCCGCATGAAAGGGAGCCTCAGAGTCCCCGAGCCCGAAGATGCTGCCGGGGCCAAGCCATGCCGCCCTCAGCCCCGGTGCTTCTGCAGCGCCGGAGGCTGGAGAGAACCCGAAGCAAGGCCTGGTGCTGCTGGGGTCTGTGCGAGACCCCGCGGCGCTCAGGGACCCTGCAACCCGGGCTGGGCAGGTCCCTGTGCTCCTGAGCCTCCACCAGCACCCGCTGCTGCTCTTCAGGGTGCGAGCGCTGCGAGCCCAGCATCCCTGGTGCTGAATTTGGGCAGTGCCTGAACCCCGACCCCAGTGCAGGGACAGAGCGGGGCGTTCTGCTTCAGCCAAAATCTAGATTTATCATCACCGTGCAAGCAGATCAGCCCCCGGTGGGTGCCCCTCGGCAGGTTGTGGGGTGAGCTGCACCCCGCAGGGCTCAGCCCAGCTGGGATGGGGGAAGGCGGTGCTTGTTTTGGGAGCTGGACGGGTGCCCGGGCCGCAGGCAGCAGCGGCGCAGCTAATCCCGGCCCTCGCAGGGCTGCGCCAGCCCCGGCACATTCTGTCCCTGCCAGCGCCGGGACGGCCACAGGCTTCGCGTGTCACCCGCGCTGGCCCCCGCCACTGACCCCCGGACCGGACAACAGCCCCAGCCCCATCGTGTCCCCTTTGATGTCACCAGGCTGGGCCACCGTGATGGCACCGAGCATCCTCCGGGGACGGGCAGGGCTGGGGGAAGGGGGAGCCCCCCAAAATGCTGCAAAAGGGGCCGCAGGACCGGGGTGTCCCAGCGCCCTGCAGAGCCCTGAGCTGCACTGGGGAGGGGGTTCCCAGCAGCCCTGGGGCCGAGGCAAAGGGGTCCCACAATTTCGGGACTGGAAAGGCAAAATGACAGGATAGGGGAGCAGAGCGGGGGCTGGGGGTGGGTTTCCGTGCCCCTCGCAAGGAGCAGGTTCTGACGGATGGTCTGGGCAGCATTTTCCAGCGCACGGGGCCAAGAGCTATAAATAATGCCAGCACTGTAATTGCATCACGCGCCTCCTGGCCGGGGTCGGGTCCCGGTGCTGCCGCGCAGGGCACGGGGCCGTTCCGGCTCAGCAGCCCCCCAGGGAGCCCCAGCCCCCCGTGCCAATAAACCTGCATCGGCCCGGGCTGTTCAATCAGGACTTTGGAGCCGGGGCAGATAAACAACAGAAGGTTGGAGGGAGCACCAGCAGCACTGCCAGCAGTTGTGAAAGCACTGCCTGGAAGGGTCTGCGTCGTGCCCTGGCTCCAAATGTGCAGAGGAGGTATTTTTAGCCCCTCCAGGGTTCAGGATTCAGGAGTGCAGCTCTTTCCTGGCAGGAGCCCCGGCTTGGCCATGGCCCCCCAACCTCGCTATGCTACTGTCCAACTGTACGAGAAAAACCTGGAGGCGAGTACAAGAATCCCTGCTGGAGAGACCGCTGCCACACGGGCACCGGGAGCGCTGCCCACCGGCGTTGGGTTCGCCGGGCCAGCATGGTCTGTCCCGGTCACCGTGTGACTGTGACGCCGTTTCACAGAAAGGCACAGCAGGACAGACACGGGGGGCTGAGCGCTCGCCTCCCCCTGGGGCCCGGGGAATAAACATCCCCTTGTGCAGCTGGGGCAGATGATCCGGGGCTGACCAGCAGCCCCCGGCCAGCCCTGCTGATGGCACAGAAAGGCTCCTTGTGGCAGGCTGGAGCTGGCTGGGATCAGCCCGGTCACAGGACTGCCTTCGGGACCATCTTCACCTGGGGGGTGCAGCGCTGTGCTTCGTGTCCCTTTTGATGTCACCAAAAAACCCCCAAGAGGCCACACCACAGCGGCCACCGCTGCTGCCAGCGGCAGATCCAGACACGATCCCCCCAAACGGGGATGCAAACAAATTCCCTGCGAGGCCGGTTAATCCTCCCCCAGGAAAAATTAATCAGAGCACCAGGGATGCCAAATAAAAACCAGATTTGGATAAAGGTTGCAGGAGCACCAGGTTCTCACAGGCAAACACAGGGACAAGTTCTCTCCTCTGGCCCAGGGCAGGAGCACGTGCTCTGATGCAGCTGCGGGGCTGAGCAGCTCAGCAAACAAAAAAAAAAAAAAAAAAAAAAAAGGGGGGGGAAATCACATTCCAGTGGCAGTATTTTTAAGCAGAACAATCCATGGAAGAGAAAAAAACTAAAGCCCTGATTCAAAGCTTGCCTTGCATGCACCAAGATTTGCCATGCTCAGCGGAGATGTGGAGCACAGAAATGCTGTGAAAAACCAAATGCCAGGCCAAGGAAGCAGGTGAAGGATCCTCCCCACTCTTCCCACATGGCAGCAGCTCCCAGCCAGCACATGGGGCTGATCCCAACCCTCCTTGGGACTGGCTGAGCCAATGCAGGAATGTCCCAGCGCCCAGCTGGACCTGCTGGGTCCCTGCCAGGCTTCCAGGATGGAGGAGAGTGTGTCTGTCCTCCCAGAGCCTGGATATAAACAAGAAGCAAGTGTGGAAAAATACAACAGGTTTGCTCATAGCCCTGCATCCCAGGTAAGGGGAAAAGTGCCAGAACTGCCCAGATGTGGAGCTGGAGGCTCAAAGGACCAAACCTGTGGGGAGCAGTGCTGGCTGAGTGACCCAGTTAATCCCAGTGCAGGACTGGGCACAGGGTGGAGCTGGGTGCCTGCAGGGCAGTGAAGAGAGGGCAGGGAGCACTCCCAAATCCCAACAGCCACAGCATAGCTCCGGACAACGGGAACCAGAAAGAGGAACAGAAGACTATCCAGGCAACAGTCTGGTTTAAAGAATTTATTTCAGACAAAAAATTCCCCACCAAAAAGTCATACAAAAAGAGTAGCGACAAAGAGTGGTCATTACAAAAGTGTTCACAGATAGAAAAGACTCATCTGAGCAACCCCAGCACAGAGCCCAAGGCACGCTGGCACTGGTTGTGCACGGTCAGGGACTGTCTCAGTGAGGGAATGCAAAGGTCCTCAGCCCCCAAACTCTGTTCAGGTCCTCCTGCAGTGAGCAGGGTCAGCCCCTGGCTCCTGACCACAACATCCAGCTCACCCTTCCCACACTGGTTCCCACCCAGTGAGCACAGGTTGCTGCTGTGTCTTCACCCCACCAGGGCCTCTGACACCTCAAGGACTCCCAGCCCTGAAGGATTCATCCTAACTCCACATCTCCCATCAGCATCTGTGGCTGCCACCAGCTTTAGACTGGGCTTCCCTCTCTTTCTTGACCACCAGCCACAGCTCCAACCCCGTGCTGGTACCACAGTTTGAGGGTTGGTTTCAGCCCCATCTTGGAGGAGGCACCAGCACACTGTGCAGGGGTTTGGTGCTGACACTCACGAAGCAGCTTTCCTGTTCTTGGTAAGTGGTACCAAAACACTGCCACCGATCAAAAATTCATCCCCCAAGTCCTTGTATCAGCCCTTGGAGGCCTTTAGAGTTTGGTTAGGTGGCTCAAGCCATTCCTCCCGCAGGTACCCACAGGCTTGTGGCAAAGATTATCAGCAGTGGCTGAGCCCTCTACTTCATCCAGCCAGGAAAGGACCTCTCACTGCCTGGGGGACCTGCAGTCCTGGTGAGCCACAGGCAAAGGGCTGCACCTGCATCGCCCCAGGGCCCAACCCTGAGCACCATCCAAACAAACATTCTCCAGCAATCCTGAGAAACACCTCCAAGCTCCTGTCTTCCACACCAGGAGCTGACAGAAGTTTTCAGAGCGCAGCACTGCAGGCATGGGGAGAGCAATCTCAGCTCGAATTCCCTGTTCTAACCCCAAAATCCTGGGGCAGTTCTGAACCCTGCGTGTCCTGCCTGGCTCCACACCGCCAGCCCCTCGTGTTCTCCTACCCGTGCTGGGGCCACGGCACCGCGCTGGCTCTGGGCCCGTGGGACAGTCACGAGAGGAGTGGCCGAGTGAGCAGGGTCAGGGTCTCACGTCCCCGTTTCCAGACCCCGGTGCTGTGAGGGTGCAAGCTGCCATCCCCAGGGATCGTCACGCTGCCACACGCAGCCGAGGCGCTTCTCTCAGCAGGTCATGCAGCGCGGGCGGATGCTGTCTGACGCGGGGTTTGGATCCACCTGCAGAGCCAAGGCCACAGTCAAAAACCTCAGCAGTGGCACATGCCAGCCTCCAGCAGCCTCCCAGCCCAGAGGGATTAATCACCTCTGAATAGAGCGGAGGTGGTCGGAAGCGGAATTCCTGGATGTAGGCGAAGAAGGGACCCTCCAGGATGTCCCCGAGCTCGCTGCGGCACGGAGGAGCCAGGCTCTGCTCAGCCTCTGGGCTGGACACGACTGCTGAGTACTCAGGAGGGGCTGAAGAGAAAGGAGAACCATCAGAGAACAGCAACCACTCTCCATAAATGGGGGCACGCAGGTAAAAGGGCTTCAAACCCACTATTTCCCAAACCCTCTCAGTTCCCCGAGGAAAGAACCCAGGAGATTCAGCACCACAGCCAAAAAATTAGGTTAAAGAACAGCAAAACTGGCCCAGTTGAGAACTTTGTGTCTCACTCTCCTGACCAGGGCGTTTATCCCAGGGAGGAGGAGATGCTCACCCTCCAGCTGCTCTGGGATGGTGCTGAGCCAGTCCAGGTTGACGCTGTACTGGCTGCTGACACTGGAGGTGCGGCTCCCAAAGGGATGCAGCGGGATGGTCCCGATGACAAGAGGCAGTTCAAGGAGCAGCTTGGACGTCCCAGGAATATCCACACAAACCTGCCGAGACAAGAGAGCAGCAGGGAAGCTCAGCTTGGTGGTGTTTTCTCAGTCGGGAGGGGCAGGTATCTGCCCTGAACTGGGCAGGAGGGGATTCCTGCAGAGCTCCTCGGGAGCTCCCTCACCTTCAGGGAGTATTCCACCTGGATGATGCGGCACTGGAGGATGGATGGCCCCACGGGCGGGATCTTCAGCGCCCGTCCGTGCCACACCTCCCTCTTCCCGGCCGGAATGGGGTCCCCAGTGATGCTGGTCACTACCGACTTCTTCTGCTTCTTGGTGCCCCGGGCGATGAAAGTCTGGGTCTGGATGATGGCTGCCTTGGGCACCACGGCGCGGCTCGTGCAGTTGTCGATCTCAGCAAAGATGGGGATGACCTCACCTGCCAAAACAGACACGCTCACGTTGGAGGAGGGGAGGAAAGGCCAGCCCTGCCTCAGGGAATTGCTGCACAGGCCCACCGAGGGTTGGCCACGCTGTCTGACAGGGCAGGCACGTGGGTTCATCCAGGAGGAACATCCCCAGGATGCTGCCCACACTAAAGCTCTCTGATTTCCTGCCAGCTCACAGTGACCCAAAGCCCCTGCTCTGGGCTCACTGAGGTTCAAGGGCCCCAGCACCTGGTCTCACCTGGGGTGTAGCCTTTTCGGTCAATCTTGGCAGTCACAGACACTTGGCCACGGTTGCAGTACCAGGCACGAGCAAGTTTCTCCTTAGCACCTGCCTGGGGAGCCTGGAGAAGGGGAAATATTTAGGCTATTTAGTAACTAAGGATGAAACTCATAGCAATCACCTCCCTGGCACCAAGAACCTGCCGGGGAGCATCAGCAACTTCTCAGGTATCTGATGCAAGAAGCTGTTGCAATGCATTAAAGTTTCCAAAAACAAAGAGGCACAGCTGACCTCTGCCCAGCCCAGGTAATGCTGGAGGGCACAAGTTACAGGGGGGAAAATATTCCCTCTGGAAACCAGGCCTGCATTGCAATGCTGAAGGGGAGGCAGTCACCTTCCCCATGGGCTTCCTGGGGAAGTTTTGGATGCCAGAGCCCCGGGGTGGAGCAGGGGGAGCTCACCAGCAGTGCAGGGGTGTTTATGTCGATGGGTTCAATCACAGTGAACTCCTTCTTTGCTTTCTTCACTGTTGACCAGGGTCTGTGCAGCTTGGCCTTCACCCAGTAGCGCACACTGCCGTGCTTCCCCTCAAAGGAGGTGGCCAGGGTCCTGGGCACGAGCAACAAACAATATTAGAAGGGTTTTGCTCATAAAACCTCATTTTCAAGATGTCCTCTCCCCCCTAAAATACCAACTTACTCAGGGAGCTGGAAGGTGAAGGGGAACTCGTGCCGTCCCGCCTGCAGGACAGTGGCCTCACCGTTGTCTGTGGGCAAAACAAATTGAGGAGGATTAGCTCCAGAACTTCCTCCCCAGACAGGTGACAGAGGTGTGCAGCACCCGGCAAGGAGCAGCACGAGGGCACAGCAGAGTTTCTGCCAGGGCTGAGCTCCAGCTGCTGTGACACAAGAGCTGGGCACTGTCTGCATTCCATGCGTCTGCAGACAGGCACGGCCCTGGGGCACCTCCTCAAGAGAGCTGGGCAGCTTCCCCAGGTGAGCTCTGCTTCATCCTGCAGCCACCTCGCCCCACAGCTTTGGAGTGAGAGCCCAAGATGCCCAGCTGGAGCGAGAGTGACCAGCTCAGGAGCTTGCACCCCAGGGCTGAAGGGCTCATTTAGGCCAACCCCTGCCATCCAAACAAGCTCCTGAACCTCCACGCTTTCCCAACGCTGCCTGCCTGCCATGAACAGCTCAGAGAAAAGGAGCGGTCTTCTCGCAGCCGAGGAGCCCTGCCCAGCAGGGGTGCACCCAGAATGTGAAGTGTCTGCAGGGACCCCCACAGCTCATTCCCGAGCGCTCAGACCCCAAGGCACCCCAGGCACCCAAATTTCAGCTTGTTGGCGTGTCATGCACTCAGAGCCAAGCTGTCCCCTGCACCCAGATCCTGCAATTTTGGGGTGCCATGCACCCAGCACCGGCGGTTACCCCGGGCACCCCGATTTCAGCCGGCTGGGGTGTTGGGAGCACCCAACAGTCCAGGCTGCCCCACACCCGCGTTGTTTCAGCCCCTGGGGTGCCCGGTGCCCCCACCCGAGCGGGGGGCGCCGCACCCCGGGGCTGCCCCGGGGGCAGGGGATGCCGTACCTGGCGGTGCCATCAGCGTGTCGCGGTGGCTCAGAAACTCCACCTGGTCGCTGTAGCTCTGCGTGTAGGCGGTGCTGGAGCCGGCGCTGCGGGACTCGGTCCAGTGGACGCGGGCAGCGCCCACCGCCCGCAGCCGCAGCGCCCCGAGCCGCGCGGCCGCCGCCAGCTCCAGCACCACGCGGCCCGACACCGCCTGCCCGGGGCTGAAGGCGGCCGGGCCGTCCCGCTCCGCGCCCTCCAGCACGATCGAGAAGCGTTTGAGGCGATCGAAAATCATGGCGCTGCTCAGCCCCGACCGGCTCGATGCGGCTCAACCCGGCTCGGCTTGGCTGAGCCCGGCTTTAAGCGCCCGGCGCGGCCGGGGGCGGCCCCGGCGGGGTGGGACGGGCCGGGCCGGGCCGGCCCCGCCGGGCTCTGCAAAACAAGGCAGGGAGCATGTGCGGATCGGCCCGGCCCCTCCGCACGGAGCGCGGCTGACGACAGCTGCCAGGCGGGGTTGGACCGTGCCGTGCCGTGTCCGGTCCCAGCCGGGCTCCCCAACTTATCCCGGTGCCGCAGCGAGACATCGCCGCGGCGTCGCGGGCTGGGCAGGGGCTCAGCACTGCCAGTGCTCGGGGGGAGACTCCCTGTCTGCTGCCGGGCCGTTCAGTGCCCGCCCGAGACCCCCTGCAGCTCCCATTCTTGGCGCCCAAGCCCTTCTCTAGCTTCAGTACTTGCCCCACAAATTTTCCTTCCAGCTCCATCCTAGCCCCCCGAAATTTCCCCTCCAACTCCATCCTTGCCCCCCCAAATTCCCTTCCAGCTCTTATTCTTGACCATCAAAATCCCCTTCCAGCTCCCATCCTTACCTCTCAAAATTCTTTCCAGCTCCGAACCTTGGCCCTCAAAATCCCCATCCTTGCCCCTCAAAATCCCCATCCTTGCCCCTCAAAATCCCCCTGCAGCTCCAGTCCTGACATCCCAGCCCATCTTCGCCCAGAATCCCCATTCCCAGGGTCACAGCCGTGGACTGTGGCCAAGGGGGATTCCTCACTGAAGCCTCTTTCCTTCCAGTGCCCCCAGGCCAGAGCCGAGGGCCACACCACACATTGACCCACTTCCTTCCCTCCCCAAGAGCCATTCCCAGGGCTCGGAACCGGCCACAGCTGGATCTGGGCTCCTGACACACCGTCTGGGACATCACGCAGTTCTAAGAAATCAAGAACTGGCTGAGGTTCAGCTTGTGCAACGACAGGGTGAGCAATCCTCTTCCCTGCGCTCGTTAACCAGGCGAGCGCCAGTTTTCCACCAGATCCTGCTGGGATTGGTGTCCCAAACCCAGGGACAAATCCCACCTGCATGGGCAGGAGCAGCCCAGGGACTCGCTCCATCGGCGGCATGCTGGTTGCTCAGCCGGGGTGGAAGTGTGAAAACTGGGAACTGGTGATTGCCAGGGTGTACATCACCATCAGCAGCGCCCCGAGATGTTGTAAGAGGGACGAGAAAGGAATCTGTGCCCCCAAAAGGGTTAATGCAGTTTTAGGAACTTCCACTTTGGTGCTGGCTGTCATGTTTGTGGAGCACCAGAGCCCTGCACCCCCGGCACGGGCGGGGGATAAGACCGAACAGGCATTAAAAACGTTACTCAGCATTTGGCTGCCTAAGTTTTGGGGATTTTTGAGTTGCTCCCAGCCATGCCGGGCAGGACCTGCTGTGCTGAACTCGGTTGATCACAGCCACTTAAAAAATGAGCTGGGCTGAAGCCTGGCACGGCTTTAGCTGTTTCCAAGGCCGGACTGGAATTGTCTGTCTCCCTCCCCAGGGGAAGGGGACTGTGGTTTCTTTTATGTGCACAGCCATTTGCTGCCACGGGCAAACATGAATCATAGCAAAAGCTGCAGAGGGAGAGGGAAAGGAGGAAGGAAGGCACGTCACAGCACGTGTTAACTGGTGACACCAGCTCTGGGAAAGCGCCTGGTGTCCCTGCAGTGACCTGAGAGCTGGGGAGGCTCTTGAGGGGGCTGGAGCCTTGGCTGGGCCCCTCTCTTTGCTTGGCATCCTGCTGCTCCTCCTCCCGGCACACACCCCGGGGCCGTGACTCAGCCCTCGCCCACGGGATGTGGATCCCTGCAAACCAAACCGGACCGAACCGCACCAAACCGCACCAAACCACACCGAACCAAACCAGACCGAACCAAACCGAACTGAACCACACCAAACCACACCAAACCACACCACACCAAACCAAACCGAACTGAACCACACAAACCGAACCAAACCAAACCAAACTGAACCAAACCGGACCAAACCGAACCAAACCACACCAAACCACACCAAACCAAACCGAACTGAACCAAACCAAACCACACCAAACCAAACCGAACCGAACCAAACCAAACCAAACCACACCAAACCAAACCGGACCGAACCAAACCACACCAAACCAAACTGAACCGAACCAAACCAAACCAAACCGAACCAAACCAAACCACACCAAACCACACCAAACCAAACCGAACCAAACCAAACCAAACCAAACCAAACTGAACCAAACCGAACTGAACCAAACCGAACTGAACCAAACCACACCAAACCAAACCAAACCAAACCGAACCAAACCGAACCGCACCAAACCAAACCGAACCGAACACACCAAACCAAACCACACCAAACCAAACCAAACCAAACCAAACCAAACCAAACCAAACCAAACCGAACTGAACCAAACGAAACCAAACCAAACCAAACCAAACTGAACCAAACTGAACTGAACCACACCAAACCGAACCAAACCGAACTACACCAAACCAAACCTCACCAAACCAAACCACACCGAACCAAACCACACTGAACCAAACCAAACCGAACCAAACCAAACTGAACGGAACCAAACCAAACCAAACCAAACCGAACCACACCAAACCAAACCTCACCAAACCAAACCTCACCAAACCAAACCACACCAAACCAAACCAAACCAAACCGAACCAAACCGAAACGAACCGAACCACACCAAACCGAACCAAACCACACCAAACCTCCCTCCCGAGGCAGTGCACGCGATGCCCTCGGCTGTCCCTCGCTGCAGCCACGTGGGGAGGGAGGACAGCCCCTCTCTGACCCCTCTGGGACCCCCCGGCCCAGAGAGGGTCTCTCCTCTCTCCTGCGATCCCCAGGTGTAGGGGCTGTGCGAGCACAGCCAAGGGCTTTCCTTTCAGGAACGGCCCTGGGTGCCCAGGGCAAGCCCAGCCAGGCCGGGCACAGCACTCAGGGCACCATCTCCAACTCTTCAGCCCCATCTAGAGTCTGGCCAGGCTGGAGCCGCTCCCAGCAGGAGCTGACACCCTGCCCGGCTCATGGGGGGCTGCGCTTTCCCTGACCCGCTGCTTGGACCTGGTGGCTTCTCCCCAGCGAGCCCGGAGTCACACGAGGAACGCCAGGGAGAAGGGAATGCAGCAGGTACATGGGTATGGCAGCAGCCCAGAGTGGGGGTGACACGGGACAACGCAGAGCCTGGCACAAGCACGTGCTCCCAGGCTGAGAACCAGCCCCATCCCTGCCAGATTTGGGACTGCTGTGCATGGACAAGGATTAAGGTGCTGATTGAGGGCCACCCCGCAAAGGAAGGAGAGCCCTGATGGCACAACTCTCCTGGATGTCTCCATGAAAATAAAATGGATTCTGGATGTTTGCCTCTCACCAGGGCAGGAGCTACACCTTTGGGAAGTGCTGCAGGGTCCTCGGAGAGACAAGTTCACTGCACAACAATTATTTATGTTTCCTATCCTCCCATCAGCTCACGCAGAAGAGTCCAGGGCTCTCCTTGCTGCCTTTGCCCATCAACCCCATGTCTTTTCCTCTGCTCCTGCTCCCTCTCTCAGATGATTACACAACACACGTTCAAAGGCCCTGCCTGAACATCCTTCTTGCATGCTTTTTTCTTGTCTCTTAGCACAGCACCCCAGTGCCAGCACTCACCACCCTGCCAGGAAACTGCAGATAAACTCAGCTGAGGGGAGAGCAGAAGGGAGGGCGCTTATCTGAGCCCAGCTTCCCTCCTCTGCACTGCCTTGTTACCATGACAAAACCTGCATTTTTTAAACACCACGCAGACACAGCTGATCTCGTGGAGAAGCAACAAGAAAGGAGCAGTCACAGGGACTGACTGTCGGATGGTGGCACGTTTCTCACCAGCTGACATCAGGAAGGCCCTCACGCTGCTGTTGGGGACAGAACAGGGGACAGCAGGATCCAAAGGAAGTTATTTTGGCTGCAGGACAGCCCCTCTCTGCTGTTCATTCCCATAAAACATCCCGATGATCACACGTGTCCCTCTCACAAGGCAGAAAAGGAATCTGTGTATGCACAGAGACAATAAAATCCAAGTTCTGGTGAGGCTCTCTGCCCCCCAGGCAGTCCCTGTGCAGTCAGGCTCTGCTCTCTGCTCAGCACTCCCTGTGCAGCCAGGAACCATCAGCTCCGAGGTGTGCAGGGTGCCTGTGAGGCCGAGCAGCTCCCGCAATTCCTGCAGCCCTTGGCCAAGTGCCCTTCCCCAGATGGCTCCAGGGGCTCCTGGAGCACACAATCCCAGCAGCAGAATCCAAACGTGCTGGCAGCAGCTTGTGGCTTCCCTACAGACATTCCCTGCAGGGATAACGGGGGATAAAACTCACCCTGTCACCTCAGAGCTAACGGGACATGGACCAAGTACTGCATGACCAAGTGCTCAGGACTTTCACTTCAGGGCAAGGGCTTAATTGTAATTTGGACACTTTGTGGAGGTGCAGCTGCCAAGGGGACATCCTTAGGCACAGCATGGAAGAGCTGCTGCCAAAAGACAGAAACTCCAGAGCAGTGCAGGTGTTTGGAGCAGATGGCAGGGCACAGTTGTCCAGAAATAGAGAAAATTACCTTCCCAGTGCAGTCCAGAGACAGGAACACCTCCAGGAAGCCAACTCAGGTCCTCTTTCCATCCCTCCAGTTTATTCCTGCAACATCTACGTTTGCCAGACTGGGCTGGCACCACTCTCTTTGTTGCAGTTTGGCCACTGACACATTGAAATACCCTCAGCATAAGTCCTACAGCCATCTCCAGGGCAGGGCAACCAGGCCATGAGAAACAGGGAAAGGGGGAGGAAAAGCAACGGAGGAATGGCTGTGACACTGTTATTGGAGGGGAGGATAAAAGACATGCACGTTCCTTAAGAAAAGCCAGAGTTAATGAGTGGATGGACAGTTGAGACATCCCATATCCCTCAGCTCTGGATCATTTCATCCCAAGCACACAAAGAACGGCTTGTGGCATGCAAGTGGCTTGTCCTCTTGCAGCAGATCTAAGCAACGTGCCAGCTGGGCACGCAGTCCCAGCATCAGGGACCTGAAAACAAACATTGGCTGAAGCACTAAGTGCTCTTTCCACACTTGTAAGCAGACACTCATGTTTGCTCTTCCCTGTGCAAACACAACAAAAGCCACAAATCCCTGGTGCTCCCAAGTCCTGGGTTCACCAGCAGCCTCCTGGAAACCAGCAGCAGAGAGAGAATCCCTCAGCCAAGGTGAGAAGAGGGGCAAGCAGCCCTGCATGGGTGGGCAACACCCACAGGGCAGAGGTTCCTCTGAGGGGACACCTGCAGCCTGAGGGGTCCCAACCCCACAGCCTGGCACACAGACCCATCCAAGGGGATCCCAACCCCACAACCTGGCACACAGACCCATCCAAGAGGGTCCCAACCCCATGGAATGGCACGCAGACCCATCCAAGAGGCTCCCAATCCCACAGCCTGGCACATAGACCCACCCAAGGGGATCCCAATCCCATGCCCTGGTGCACAGACCCCTCCAAGGGGGTCCCAACCCCACAGCCTGGCACACAGACCCATTCAAAAGGACCCACCCAAGGGGGTTCCAATCCCATGGAATGGCACACAGACCCACCCAAGAGGGTTCCAATCCCATGGAATGGCACACAGACCCACCCAAGGGGGTTCCAATCCCATGGAATGGCACACAGACCCATCCAAGAGGGTCCCAACCCCATGCCCTGGCACACAGACCCATCCAAGAGGGTCCCAACCCCATGCCCTGGCACACAGAACCACCCAAGGGGATCCCCACCCCACAGCCTGGCACACAGACCCATCCAAGAGGGTCCCAATCCCATGGAATGGCACACAGACCCATCCAAGAGGGTCCCAATCCCATGGAATGGCACACAGACCCATCCAAGAGGGTCCCAATCCCATGGAATGGCACACAGACCCATCCAAGAGGGTTCCAACCCCATGGAATGGCACACAGACCCACCCAAGGGGATCCCAATCCCATGCCCTGGCACACAGACCCATCCAAGGGGGTCCCAATCCCATGGAATGGCACACAGACCCACCCAAGGGGATCCCAATCCCATGCCCTGGCACACAGACCCATCCAAGGGGGTCCCAATTCCATGGAATGGCACACAGACCCATCCAAGAGGGTCCCAATCCCACAGCCTGGCACACAGACCCACCCAAGGGGATCCCAATCCCATGCCCTGGCGCACAGACCCCTCCAAGGGGGTCCCAACCCCACAGCCTGGCACACAGACACATTCAAAAGGACCCACCCAAGGGGGTTCCAATCCCATGGAATAGCACACAGACCCACCCAAGGGGGTTCCAATCCCATGGAATGGCACACAGACCCACCCAAGAGGGTCCCAACCCCATGGAATGGCACACAGACCCACCCAAGGGGGTTCCAATCCCATGGAATGGCACACAGACCCACCCAAGGGGATCCCAATCCCATGCCCTGGCACACAGACCCAACCCAGAGGGTTCCAACACCCACAGCCTGGCACACAGACCCATTCAAAAGGACCCACCCAAGGGGATCCCAATCCCATGGAATGGCACACAGACCCATCCAAGAGGGTCCCAATCCCATGGAATGGCACACAGACCCATCCAAGAGGGTCCCAACCCCATGCCCTGGCACACAGACCCACCCAAGGGGATCCCCACCCCACAGCCTGGAGCAGGCACCCACCCTGTGCCACGGCCTTACCGGAGATGAGCTGCCGGCGGCGGTGCAGGAAGGTCTGGCAGGCAGTGTAGTCGCGGTAGACGATGTTGAGGCCGATGCTGTGGCTCTCCAGCCAGTGCACGGTGGCCAGGCCCCGGGCACACACCTCCAGCGCCCGCACCCGCAGCGCCCCGCGCAGCTCCAGCCGCACCTGCCCGTGCAGCAGCTCCCCACCGCCATGGGCCGGGCCGTCCTGCAGCCTCACCTCCAGCCTGCGCACCCGCCCCGGCGGCTGCATGGCCGCTCACCGCCCTGACCCCGCGGCTCCAGGAGGCCGCTGCCTGCCTGGAGCTTTCCAGGCGAAGGAGGAAGAGCAAAGGCTACACCAAAATTCCTGAATTTATCACAGTTCCTGGCTGGCCCCACCCTGCAGGCCTTCCCGGGGGCTGGACTGAGCCCCTGTTTTGCAGCGATGCTTCAGCGTTGGCCTGATGTGCGTGAGGCTACGATGTCCCGCGGTGACGAGGGACGTGTTTTTTAAACTGAGAAAAAAATGTGCCTTCATCTTATCTCTGAGTCACAGACACTGGCGACGTGACACCGGGACGTGCCGGTGGCTGTGCTGGCAGGGAGGGGTGTCGCACACCGCCAACCGTGCTGGCAGATCTCACACAGCAGGCAATCAAAGAAAGGCTGTTCGGCCTTCCTGGTTCAGGCATTCCTGGGGCACTGCTGGAATGGGAGAGGAGCTCAGAAAGCAGAGGCCCTCACTCCAAAAACCAGCTTTGCTTTCCGTGGCTGAGGTTGCACTAAAATCCACGTGGAAAAGAATGTGGATAATCACAGGGACTCCCAGCAACAGCTCTCCCAGCCAGCTGGTGCCTCCAAGGGTGATTCCAGCTCTTATCCCCGTGGCTGTTCCTGCAGCAGCACAGGTGGCAATGCCACCTCAGGGTCACATCAAAGTAATGGGGCAGACCTGGAGCAGATGCAAGTCGCTGTTACTCCACCAAATGTTGCAACTGAGGTGTTTGACTGGAGGTGTTTAACAGCGTGCTGGCATGAGCGACTGATGGGAGTGCCTGCGTGCACTTGGAAGATGTGAGTGCACGGCTTCTTTGAAGCACGTGTGGAGGAGAGATTGTCTCATTCCTGAAAAATAAAGAGTCAAATCCATAAAGGAAAGCACGAGGCTCGTGGGCCCAGGCACTGCTCACACACAGACTGAAGCAGTTGTGAAATTTCACTAGCCCTGTGCTCAAAGGGTCCCCAGGAATCAAAGCCGCGTGCATGAAAAGCTCCTGAAGTGGCAGCTGTGCCACCCTGCTCGCCCAACCCCCAAGGGAAGGGGCTGAGCAGCCCCCCACCCCGATCCCTCTGGAACACACCTAGATCCCAAACAGAGTTAGTGCAAGCTCAGCAGTCAGGAAGCCCATGTGAGTGACCAACTCAACAAAAACACAGGGCTCACCTCTAGGAAAACAGCCTGCTCATCACAAGCTGGGCAGAGCTGCCTCGCTGTCCTACTGTTCACCGACCTTTGGTTGCAGGCCTTGACACCAAAATCCAAAGAGATAATAGGAATATCCCAGATAAACAGAATATCCCATCCCCCAGCCAGCCCTGCTGGTGCCTCTCGCTGTGTTTGATCTCCTGCCCTTCCTCTGTGCCTCCACCTTCCCCACCTGCCCATTCCACCCTGGGGCCAGCCCAGAGGCTCTCCGTGGGTCCTGCCATGCTGAGGGATGTGTCACCCACGCCTTTGGGCTAATCTCCTAGTGTTTATTCTTGCTGCCACAACACCTCCTTGTGTCCTCATTCAGTCTGAGAAATAGATGTTCCCTGTGACAACACACAGCCAAGAGCAGAGCGCAGGGACGGCTCTGAGATCCCACGCCGCGTAGGCAGCTCAGAGTGCGTCAGCGGTCGCTGGAGGAGGGAGGACATCACCTTCCTCAGGGGACAGGGCCCTTCCAGGGTCCCCATGGGGACACAGCTCACTTGGGAGTTTGCCTTTTGGATTTCAGTGGGCTTCTGGGCTTGGGTGTGAACTTGTCTCTGTGCTCGGCCCCGCAGAGGTTCTGTGCCCTCCTGGGCAGCCCCCGGGATGAGCGTTTCATGTGAGGAGACAAAACAGCTTTCAGCTCACTGGGATGGGGCTGAGAAAGGGGCAGGTGGCACCACTGAACCTGGCAGCCCCAAGATCTGAGTGTTGTCACCTAAAGGGTCACCCCACCCGGGCAGCTGCAGCATCCTCTGTCTCCGGTACCTGGCAGATGCTCAGCTTTCTCTGCGGGTGGTGCAGAGGTGTTTACCCTGGCTGGACACCTCTAGCCATGACAATTTTCCTCCTCTGACCCTCTGTGGGGGACTTCAGTCACCTTCTACCTCCCTCCAGCACTCCCTGGCTTAGGGATTTGGTTGCCTGTCCTCCCTCTCGCTTCAAAATATTTCTCATCTACGACTCTGCTCCCACCTGAGGCTGGAGCAGACAGGGGTTGGTGCTCACTGGTCCATCCAAGTAGCTCAGGAGCACACTCCAAGGGGAGTGCTGGGTATAAACCCACTTCCCCTGTGGTTAATCCAAGCCTATTAAGGCTGGGCCTGCTGTGGCACGTCTTTGGGGAGTCCCTCTGCTGCCTGTGTGGCACCAGCGTGGCTGGCGTGGTTCTGACAGAACTTTCATCTGCTGACAGATGGAATCAAAGTAAAAATTAAATTCGAGGTAGTAAATGAGGAGGCAGCACCAGGAAAGCTCTGCAGTCACAGATACCTGTGTGCATTTCCCCTGATGACAGGAAAAGGCCAGCTCTGCCGTCAGCACTTTGCTCAAAACCTTCGCCCAAACAGAAAACAGCTCTCAGGGTGAGGAGGCAAATGAGGAAATTCACATGGCAGTTATGGGAATATCAGTCCATATGGTAGTTATGGAGCTGCTCCAGAAGTTTAGGGCCAAGGAAAAGACCAATTCAGCTATGATCTGTTCCACATTTAGCAAATCAAATGGCTTAAACAGATCCATGGCATGAAGGGACCTCTCTCTGAACCGCTGGAGAAACAGGAGGCAACGTCAGAGGAGGATTTTCTTAATGCCTTCCATGACCAGCTCTAACCACATCCCTTCCTGAGGTTGCATAAGCACAGCTTTTGATCAAAATCCTTTCCTTCCTCCCAAAAATAAATGCAAAACAACTTTTAAAAACAAATGTAGCGATGAAGAAAGACCAAGACACTGCTTCATGTCCCAGAAATCATTCATTTTATTCATTTGACGTAATGAAGCAGCAAAGGGATTGGCAGCAGATTGCAGTGAGGTGAGTCACGAGACGGTGGAACAAGGATGTGGTGCACCAGGTGGGATAACTGCAGCATCTGGGGATACAGCAAGTGTAGAACAACCAGAATCACTGAAATTCCCACGTGGCAAGGGACCCACAAGGATCTCAAGTCCAGCAGCAAAAGCTTGGCTGGGAGTGGCTCTGCTGAGTGCTGTGAACCCGTTTCATGAAATCAGATTGATTTACTCAAAGGAAGATTTATTCAAAAGGTTCTTCCCCCCGAGGGTGCTGGCCCTGCCCAGGCTCCCCAGGGAATGGTCCCGGCCCCAAGGCTGCCAGAGCTGCAGGAGCGTTTGGACAGCGCTGCCAGGGATGCTCAGGGTGGGGGTGTTGGGGTGGCTGGGCAGGGCCAGGGGCTGGATTTGATCCCTGGGGATCCCTCCCAGCTCAGGATATCCTGGGATTCTATGATGAAAGCAAAATATCCAAGGAGTTCTTAGAGCTTTAACTAGCAGCAGTGTGAGTGTGACTCTGTGCCCAGCCACGGGAGCCCAGAGGGAGCAGGTGGGATCCACGTGCTGAGTATGGAAAGGGTGGGGGCATGGAGACAGCCCCATCTCTGTCTCCACACAGAATGTTCCCCTCCCAGGTCTCTTCAGGTGGCACAGGGCAAGATCTCCCTGTCTCCAGGTGACAATGGGGGATGTGGAGAGCTGTGTGGACCCTCGGGGCACAACGGGGACCGCTGTCCGCAAGGGCCTCTTAAAGCTGGGTTTCCCAGATTTCTTTGGATCAACCCCGGCCCGGCCCAACACCACCACGGCGGCGGGGCCGGCCTGGAACCCCCAGAACGGGGAAACCGGGGGTGAGAAAAGGGCTGATGGAGGATTCGCTGGAGGGGTGCGGAGGCCGTGAGGAGCACGGACAGCGGGACCCAGCCCCGGGCGGGACCCGGCCCCGGGCGGGACCCAGCCCCGGGCAGGGCCCGGCTGGGCCGGGGGGCAGCCAGGCCGCGTTGCCATGGCGATGGGTCCGCCTCCTTCCCGGCGTGCCCCGCGCCCGCACGTGACCTCTCACCCGGAAGTGTTGCCATGGCGGCGGGCGCGCTCTGGGGGCTCGTGGCCGCGCTGGAGACGCACCGGGGCCGCGACCGGGCGGTGAGCGAGGGGTCTGAGCCCGCCGGTACCGGGCAGGGAGTGGGGAGTGAGGAGTGAGGGGTCTGAGCCCGCCGGTACCGGGCAGGGAGTGGGGAGTGAGGGGTCTGAGCCTGCCGGTACCGGGCAGGGAGTGGGGAGTGAGGGGTCTGAGCCCGCCGGTACCGGGCAGGGAGTGGGGAGTGAGGGGTCTGAGCCCGCCGGTACCGGACAGGGAGTGGGGAGTGAGGAGTGAGGGGTCTGAGCCCGCCGGTACCGGGCAGGGAGTGGGGAGTGAGGGGTCTGAGCCCGCCGGTACCGGGCAGGGAGTGGGGAGTGAGGGGTCTGAGCCCGTCGGTACCGGGCAGGGAGTGGGGAGCGAGGGGTCTGAGCCCGCCGGTACCGGGCAGGGAGTGGGGAGTGAGGGGTCTGAGCCCGCCGGTACCGGGAACGACGGGACCCGACTCTGCTGTAGCGCCCCACCCTTAAGGGGAAGGAAGCACCTAAGGCATTCCTCAGTGCTCGGTGGTGGAAAGGAACGCCGAAAGGCAGAGGGTGCACAAATAATCCAAGTTTTACCGGTAAATGACGGGATGGAAGCGGGAATGGGAGTCCCGGAGCACAGCGCAATGGGGGTTGGCTAAAGGGAAGAGAAGCTGGAGAGGGAGAGGCGAACTGAAGAAAGGAGATGAGAAGGAAGGAGGGAGAACACCAGCCCCGGTTCCTCCCGGGCCGTGCGGCCGGTGGTTCCGGGCGCTGAGCGGGCCGTGCCCCGCAGGTCCGGGCGCTGTCCTACGGCTGCCAGCTGGCGGGGGCAGCGCTGCCCGGCCCCGCGGGGCTGCCCGGGGGGCTCCTGGCCGCCTCTGCCCAGCTCAGCTCCTGCCGCACCGCCCTGCGCCTCTTCGACGACCTGGCCATGCTCCGGCACAGCTGCAGCTACGGGCTGGGCCCCGAGGTGAGCGCGGCTCCGGGGGTCCCGGGCAGCGCCCCCGGCCCCGCCGCGGCCGTGCCCCATGTGCCGCTCCCCGCAGGGCGAGGACGCGCTGGTGCGGGGGCTCTCGGTGCTCTGCAACGTGGCCAACCAGCTCTACTACCCCTGCGAGCACCTGGCGTGGGCGGCGGATGTCGGCATCGTGCGCGCCGGCTCCCAGCAGTGGTGGACGCGGAGCACGGCGCTGTGGGGCTGTGCCCTGCTCCTGGGCATCCTGCGGTACGGCCGGCATGGGCACGGCAGCGGGGGTGATGCTGCCCCGGCACCGGGGTTCAGCAAAGCTGTGGGAGGTGCTCTTCCTCGCTGGAGCTGCTAGTGCAAGAGGGAAAAATAAAAACAACTCCTCCTGTTTGGTGCTGTAGGAGAAATAACTGTGTTCTTTTCAGATCCCTGAGAATCTTGTGCCAGTTAAGAAGAAAACTGAGCCAGCACAAGTGGTATGGTTTTCCTCTGTGGCTGTAGGGCTGATCAGGCAATCCCAGAGTGGTTTGGGTTGGGAGGGACCCCAAAGCCCATCCAGTGCCAGCCCTGCCATGGCAGGGACACCTTCCACCATCCCAGGTCGCTCCAAGCCCTGTCCAGCCTGGCCTTGGGCACTGCCAGGGATCCAGGGGCAGCCCCAGCTGCTCTGGGCACCCTGTGCCAGGGCCTGCCCACCCTCCCAGGGAACAATTCCTGCCCAATATCCCATCCAGCCCTGCCCTCTGGCAGTGGGAGCCATTCCCTGTGTCCTGTCCCTCCAGGCCTTGTCCCCAGTCTCTCCATCCTTCCTGTAACCCACCCACACCTGTCAGTTCTCATCTGTAGCCATCACAGTTATGAGGATGTGCTGGACTAATGTGGGAAATGGATTTGTAGAGAATTCTCAAAGCCTGACAGAAGCCTCACACAGTGTGCACCTGTATGCAAACCTTGAGATAGGAAATGCTGACTGAGAAATGCCATGGAACAGGACAGACATTGTTGAGAGAGAAATGGAAATAGACACAAGTTTCAAAGGGTGGCCTTGCAAACAAGACTGGATACTTTGGAGAAACAGAACTATAAAAATGTGTTGTAGTAGCTGATAGGCCAAGAAATGCTCATAGTGTATTGTAATTAGGAAATAGTCATCTTCTGATTGTGATGGTGTGAATTGTAGCACCTGTATTATCTCACCCTTCACATGAGACTGAAAATGGAATAAAAGTTTTTAAAACACCTCTCAGTTGCCCCATCTCTGGGTCAGAAAAGGGCTTATTCTGACAGACTGTCACTAACATCACCTTTTCTTCCAGCAGCACTTCTTCACCTCAGAGGCAGCAGAAGCTGAGAGCCCAGGTGAAGGCTGAAGTTCTGAGCATCCTCATGGACACAGCAGATCTCTCCAACGCCATCCACTGGCTGCCTCCAGGATTCCTCTGGGCTGGAAGGTTCCCTCCATGGTTAGTAGGACTCCTGGGGACCATCTCCTCCCTGATTGGAATCTACCAGGCATCAAGAGGAACAAATTCCGAAGCTGCTTAAGCCAGAACTGAGCTTGACAAGCCCAGTTTTCACATGGTAAAAGTGCCTTTAGTGAGGCAGGCCGTATTTTAACTTTCCTGGGTGATGATTGTCCTTCCAGATATCCCATAATCAGGGCTGGAATCCAGATGCCTGTTGCAGAGGGGATTGTTTGCAGCTGATAATTTTTATCACTCTTCATCAGAGAAATAATTCGGGTGAATCCTCTGAAAATCAAGAATCTCCTACAATGGGTAAAAGTGAGGGGGAAAGAGTTGCTTCCATCTGTCCCAAAAGATAAATGCAACCTCCCAGTGTTTTCTGCCACTTAAAGGAGCACAGTGGCCAGGTTCTGTCACAGAGAACTGGTTCGGGATGAATCCTGTGAGCTCACACTCTGGGCTTGCTGCTGCACCTGAGCCAGGATGGGACCCCCATCCTGGCAGTTCTCCAGGTGTTTTGGGGTTTGGGCTCAGACAGGAGCCAGCAGGGGTGTTGTGTGTGACCCTCGTGTTTCCTTAGAGGTGGGAGGGGCAGGAAATTGCTGCTGGAAGCAGCGTGGACCTTCCTAGCCTGCCTTGCCCGTTTAAGGAGAAATGTTGGAAGTCGAGACTTCCCCCAGGGCTGAGGCTCCAGCTGTGCCTTTGTGGAATGCCACCGGGTGGAGCTCTTCCACCAGGCTCCAGGAGCTGCCAACGGACCTTTTTTATTTAAGGAAAAAAAACCAAAAAACAAGCAGGAAATTTATTCATCACCTTTCAAAGGAGCAATCAAACCAATGCCGAGGTGGGGTTTGCAGTTGCGGTTCTGGGCGTTGCCAATAATAAATGACACAAATGCTTCAAAGGTGGCCTTGAGTGATCATTCCTCCTGATAACGGGGAGAAGTTCTTTATCCTTGGTTCTGGAAAGCTCCAAAGCATTAGTGCTGCGTGAGCTGCAGCTCCACATGTGCCACCAGCCTTCCTCCTGCTGCAATAATTGCCAGCCCCTGCCTGACTGCCATGGAAATGCATCCTTTGCAAAGAGTTCTGCTTACTCTGCGTGCCCCTGCCCGCAGCACGGCACGTGCTGCACTTCAGGAGGTTCGACCTTGCTTTGTGGGGTTGTTTCTGGCCTGGGCACGGGGAGCTGTGTCCTGCCTGTGTTCAAAGAGCAGAGTGAGGCTTGGATATTCTTTATCCTTTGGCCTGTCCTTGGTGTTTATCTGGACCTTCACCCTGCCGTGTCCCTGAGGATGTGGCTGTGCTGGGGATTTGCTGCCAGACTGACAGGATTTGGTGCAGCTCAGGGCTTGCCTGGAGGAGACTCTTGTTTATTCTCTCCTTTTCTCAGTCCTCCTGTGCCTGAACAGGGGGAGAACCCAAGTCCTCTGGCTGTTGCCTGGTCCTGTCACCCACTGTGGTGGCTTCTGCTGCAGTTTAGTGGTTTTTAATAATAAATCAGATTTCTTTTGTATTCTTAACCCCATTGAATCATTCCTCCAGGAGTCACTGTACTGCTCAGCACAGGACAATACTTTTAGGTATTCATTTACTATAGTATTAATACTAATACTATACAGGACAATTGTAGCTCTGCCAATTAAAAAAAAAAAAAAACAACAAAAC
The DNA here is from genome assembly GCF_031753505.1 of Anomalospiza imberbis. Classification (NCBI taxonomy): domain Eukaryota; kingdom Metazoa; phylum Chordata; class Aves; order Passeriformes; family Viduidae; genus Anomalospiza; species Anomalospiza imberbis. The sequence continues at coordinate 2,488,954 of NC_089707.1, forward strand.
AAGAAACCTTGCATAACCTCTGATGCCAAATTAATAAAAGTTTTAACCATGCATTAATTTTAATGTAGAGAAAGGACAATGTAAACTGCTCTAAGTGCATTTGCTTCATCATTTCCTCAACAAGTGACCTTAATTTGCAGCTGGTAAAGCTGGAACGTGCAGAGATAAATCAAAATTGGGTAATTCAGAATTTCTGGAATCTGTATTTTCTTCTTGAGGTGGTTTTGATCCCTGCTGACACACAGTGTTTAAACACCTGTGGTGGCTGCTGCTGCTGCCTCTCCAGGGCAGCACTCGCTCATTTTTAGCACAAGGACTTATGCAGGCAGACCCAATCCTCCCAAAACTTGGTGGTTTTCTTCTCTTTTCTGATGTGGCCATCAGCCCAGCTCGAGGGTGACAGTTTTCCCTCGGCCAGGAAAGCACCCTGCCCTGCTCCACAGCTCTGAGGGGGGGCTCCATGCAGGAAAACATTTGCTGAGCAGGGCTGGTTCGTTCTGCCGCGACCTGCCTTTGTCAGCAGGCCGGGATCCAAAGGCCGCGGGCAGGCGCTGCCGATCCCAGCGCGGCCGCCCCGTTTATGGCCCTTTATGGCTCCGTCCGCAAAGCTCCGCCGCGCTCGGGAGCCTCAGATCCGCCGTCCCGGCCCCGCGGCGCGGCTGGGCCCGGGCCGTGCCGCGGTGCTCGGGCCGTGCGGCGATGCTCGGGCCGGGGGACACCGAGGGACACCGGGGGACACCGGGGGACACCGAGGGACACCGGGGGACACCGGGGGACACCGGGGGACACCGGGGGACCCCCGCCCACGTGGGGAGGGGACACGGCCACGCTGCCCGCGGGCAGGGCGGGGTCAGCGGGCGGCGCATGCGCACGGCTGGGCCCGCCTCCCATTCACAAAGGGAGCCTGCCGCGCGCCGCGGCCGCTGATTGGCTGCGGGGCGGGCGGGGGCGGGGCCGGCGCAGGGTGGCCACGCGGCGGCGCGGAGGGACGGGCGGCAGAGCCGGAGCGGAGCGGGACCGGGCACGGAACCGGGCACGGAACCGGGTACGGGATAGCGGGGACCGGGCGGGACCGGGTATAGAACCGGGTACGGCATAGCGGGGACCGGGCGGGACCGGGTACGGGATAGATTGGACCGGGTACGGGATAGCGGGGACCGGGCGGGACCGGGTATAGAACCGGGTACGGCATAGCGGGGACCGGGCGGGACCGGGTACGGGATAGAGGGGACCGGGTATAGAACCGGGTACGGCATAGCGGGGACCGGGCGGGACCGGGTACGGGATACATTGGACCGGGTATAGAACCGGGTACGGCATAGCGGGGACCGGGCGGGACCGGGTATAGAACCGGGTACGGCATAGCGGGGACCGGGCGGGACTGGGTACGACACTGGGTATGGAACTGGGTGCAGAACCGGGTGCGGAACTGGATACAGGACCGGGTGCAGGATAGGGGGCGACCGTGCGGGACAGCTGGACCAGGAGTGGGACCGCAGGGGCAGGTGCGGAACCGCGGGGCCGGGTGCAGAATAACTCAGTCAGGCGCGGGACAGCGGAGCCGGGTGAGACCCCGCGGTCCGGATGCGGGACCTCTGAGCCAGGTGCGGGACAACGGAGCCGGATGCGGGACCCTTGAGCTGGGTGCGGGACCGCGGGGCGGGCTGGGCGCGGGTGCCACCGGGAGCACACATGGCCCCCTCCCCGGTAATACGTGAGGCCCGGCGGAGTCGGGTGTTTGGTGCGGGAGGTCCCGGTGCCCCGTTTCGGTCGGTGTCCCGCGGCTCCCGGTGCGCTCCCGTTACCGGCCGGTACCGCGCTCCTCTCCGCGGCCGCCGTCCCGCCGCAGCCCCGGCACCGCGCTGCCCGTGCTGACTCGCCGGTTTTGCCTCGCAGAGCAGCCTCAGCACTATGTCCGTCAGCAGCCACGAGAACAGGAAATCCCGCTCGAGCTCGGGCTCCATGAACATCCACCTCTTCCACAAACCGGGCCACGCCGACAGCCTCCTCACCCAACTGAACCTGCTCCGCCAGCAGAACCTCTTCACCGACGTGGTGCTGCGGGCGGGGAACCAGAGCTTCCCCTGCCACCGCGCCGTCCTGGCCGCCTGCAGCCGCTACTTCAACGCCATGTTCAGCGGGGGCCTGAAGGAGAGCAGAGATGCCGAGGTCAACTTCCACGACTCGCTGCACCCCGAGGTGCTGGAGCTGCTGCTGGACTACGCTTACTCAGCCCGGGTGCTGATCAACGAGGAGAACGCGGAGTCCCTGCTGGAGGCCGGGGACATGCTGCAGTTCCAGGATATCCGGGATGCTTCGGCTGACTTTCTGGAGAAGAATCTCTACCCTGGGAATTGCCTGAACATGCTGCTGCTGTCCGATGCCCACTGCTGCGAGCGGCTGCTGGAGCTGTCCTGGAGGATGGCCTTGGCCAACTTCACCTCGCTCTGCAAGACTGAAGATTTCCTCCGACTGCCCAAAGACAAGCTGCTGGAGCTGGTGGAGAGCGAGGAGCTGGAGGTAGAGGATGAGACGCTGGTCTATGAGGCCGTTATAGGCTGGATCCGCTACGATTTGCCCCGCCGCCACGAAGTTCTGCCCGAGCTGCTGCGCTCCGTCCGCCTGGCCCTGCTGCCCGAGTCCTACCTGCGGAAGCAGGTGGCCTGTGAGAAGCTGGTGACCAGCCACAAGCTGGGGGAGGAGATCGTGGCCGACGCCGTGCGATGCAAAATGAAGATCCTGCAGAACGACGGCCTGGTGACGGGGTGCTGCGCCCGGCCCCGCAAGGTCAGCCAGGCCCTGCTGCTGCTCGGGGGCCAGACCTTCATGTGCGACAAGATTTACATGCTGGACCATAAAACCAGCGAGATCATCCCTCGTGCCGACATCCCCAGCCCCCGCAAGGAGTGCAGCGCCTGCGCCATCGGCTGCAAGGTCTACATCACCGGCGGCAAGGGCTCCGAGAACGGCGCGTCCAGGGACGTCTGGGTGTACGACACCCTCCACGACGAGTGGGCCAAAGCTGCTCCCATGCTGGTGGCGCGGTTCGGCCACGGCTCCGCCGAGCTGGACCACTGCCTGTACGTGGTGGGGGGTCACACGGCCATGAACGGGGCCTTCCCGGCCTCTCCCTCCGTGTCCCTCAAGCAGGTGGAGCACTACGACCCTCAGCTGGACAAGTGGTCGCTGGTGGCTCCTCTCCGGGAAGGCGTGAGCAACGCCGCCGTGGTGGGAGCCAAGATGAAGCTGTTTGTTTTCGGGGGCACCAGCGCCAACCAGAACAAGCTGCCCAAGGTGCAGTGCTTCGACCCCTGCCAGAACCGCTGGACGGTGCCCGCCAGCTGCCCCCAGCCCTGGCGCTACACGGCCGCCGCCGTGGTGGGCAGCCACGTCATCGTCATCGGCGGGGACACGGAGTTCTCCGCCAGCTCCGCTTACCGCTTCCACAGCGACACCTTCCAGTGGTCCAAGTTTGGGGATGTCACGGCCAAGTGCATCAGCTGCCGCGCTGTCACCTCAGGGAACAGGCTCTACGTGGTGGGGGGCTACTGCGGGGCTCAGCGCTGCAAAACCCTGGACTGCTACGACCCCTCGTCTGACACCTGGAGCAGCGTCACCACGGTGCCTTACTCCCTCATCCCCACCGCCTTCGTCAGCACCTGGAAGTACCTGTCGGCCTGAGCGTGGCCAGGGACCTGGAAGGTAAATAGCTGTGGGTCAAGCAGAGCTCCTCTGTATCGGGTTAAAACTTGAGGGGCAGATGCACGTGGCTCTGGAGTTGTCCGAGAGAGCAGCCTTGTGTGAGTATCAGCTCCAAAACTTCCAGGCTGGTAGTGTGGGATCTAAAAGCCCTGCAGGAGAGAGAAGGTCTCTCTAAGTGCTGAAATGCTGCAGGGAGATCAGTATAAATAACAAGACTCTTAACCTGGCATCTTGGCCCGTGCAAAGATTTTGGGGAATGCTGTGTGCAGGGATTGGGTGTCGTCCCTGGGTCGGGAGGCTGGCGGAGCCGATGTTTTTGCAGGCAGGCTGTCTGCAGGAGCTGGGACAGACCCCGTGGTGCCACCGGGTCCGGCTGCTGCTTTTAGCACAGCCTCCTCCTCTTGGTGCCACACTTAATCTGCCAGTGGCACCCAAATGTCTTGTGGGACGCCAGGGCTGTGAGCTGGTGCCAGAACAAGATTATAGCTGGGATTTAGTCCCAGAATGGTGGGTAATTGCATTTATAAGACAAGCCTTGTCTATGTATAAACACAGGGTTTCTCTGCTTCTAATTATTCCCTGGTGTCCCTTTCATGCCATTGCTTTTCTGCTACACAGAGATTGACTTTCAACATTTGCAACTGGAATTAAATCTTTCTAAAGGCTTTTGGCAGAAACTATGCCAGTGAATCACAGACCCTGCAGGGTTTTCCTCTTCTCCTTGCAAGAGTCGTACTGTCTAAGTAAAATTATTTACTGTAATAAAATATCCAGTGATACCTTTAGAAAATTCCTGGCTGTAGAGGGGAGTCAGCAGGCATTGCTGGGATTTCTCTGGGGTTTGAGGCCTGAGGAGTGGGGTTGGGGTTGCTGTACCCTGGTCTCACAATACTCTGCTCTGCACCACAGGCTTCACACCTGATTTTGCCAAGTGCCTCCCTTGACTGAGGATCCAGATGGAACACACAGGCAGCAGGAGCACCTCCTCCCACCTGGTAACTCTGTGAGCTGGGTGCCATCAGCACCAGCAGGGCTCAAGGCAACTCGGTTTTGGCTTTGAATTGCTTCTGCAAATCCATCCCCTTGGTCAGGCCAGGGAGGGGACAGGCACGGAGGGACCTCCTTGGGCTGGCAGCTTGTGCTGTCCCCTGAGACAGCAAAAGGTTTCCAAGTTTTCTCCTAACTTGTGTGATCTCAGAGCAGGAACCAGAGGGATTATTTTGGTTTCAGTGATACTAGAAAGGAGAAAGGACACTCCTGACCAGCTGCAGGACTGCACGGCTGGGACTCGCAGCACCCAAGCACCTGGAGTGTCAGAACATGGGGCAGTACTTTGCCCACAGGCTGGTTCTGTACATTTATTTCTTTTTTATACAGCAGTTTTGTGTGTTTATTACTCAGCCTGGAGCTGCTTCAATAAATCTGAATAAAATCCACCGTGTCCCTTGCCTGTTCTTTGTGCTTAAGTTGCAGGTTTTCCCAGCCCACACTTGAGACCATATTTAAAAGAACAGTGAGGAGCATTCTCTGCTGCAGTCCAAATCAAGGGCTCAGATCTTCCTGTATCTTTGTAATTTGGGACTGAGGAAAGCTCAGATCTCACACTGCCTTCTAGCTTTGATGGAGACACAAATCTCTTCAAAACTTCAAAGATTAAGGTATTCTCTGCCCTTTCCTAGTCACTCTCCACAGAGTGGGGTTTCCTCACTATCCAAAAGAATGGGAGAAGGTGCTGCCCCTTCTGTCCCAAAGGGCTGTGTGCTCCAGGCCCTGCTCCAGGTGGGGGGAGGCAGTGCCTGGGAAAGAAAAGCTCTGTTAAGGGGAGGAGGTGAGACAGGAACCAGCATGGTCAGAGGAAACAGGCACCAGAGGTACAACCAACTGTCTCACCACAGAAGCATGGTTTGGGTGTGATCCATTATTTCAGAATTAAATAAATCAATGTCACAACTCTTCCGAGCTGCTTGCACAGGCAAGAGCTGGCAGGAAGGGAAGGGAGGGAGCTGCCCTGCTGCTGGGGGCTGGAGCAGATGCATCAGCTTCATTTCCACTGCCTTTTCTGACGCTTTTGCCATTTTCAGCCCCCAGGCTGGGCATTTCTTCATGCACCCTTGTTGTGCCTCCTCTCCATCGCTGGCTGAGCCCAACGGGAGCTCGTCAGGCTGCAGGGAGAGGAGCCCACAGCCCACCCGGAGCACACAGGCAGCAGCAGGGAGACAGACTCATTTCATTTTGACGAGAAAAGGCTGTTAAGATCATGGGATCCAACCACCCAGCAGCTCCCAGCCTGGCTGTGCCTTGCAAGAGGGGAAAGTCACAGCACAGGACTCTGCTGGGATCAGCAGCCGTCGGAAAGTGTCTCCAGCCCTGTTATCCAGCCAGGAGCTGCCTCACCTTTGTTACATCCCCAGCTACTCCTGAGGGCTGGACAGAGTCCGACTGTGCTCAGCGAGCCGGAGGAGTGGAGGTTTCATTCACGGCCGTTTGAGCAGCAGCAGCTGTTGTGTTTATGCTGCCAAGCAATAAACGCTGGCTCCCTGCCACATCCGCCTCCCGCTCCAGGGATGGAGCAGCTTCCAGCAGCACGGATCCGTCTGCCTGGGTGTTATCTGAGCCAGGCTCGGGTGCTCTCAGCGGGGGAAACGAGCCCCAGCTCTGCTGCTGCTGTTCCCTCCTTTCCATCCAACCCCCTCTCAGGGAAAACCGGCGTTCCAAGCACACCTGGGCTGGGCTGCTCCGCGGGGCCTCCCTGCTGCGGGCAACAAAGCCAGCAACAAAGCCAGCCCGGGCTGCATTGCTTCGGTTCATGCTCCTTCACCTGGCAGAGAGCCCCGGCCTGTCCCTCCAGCTCCACCTCCTCCTGGCAGGAGCCAGCTCCCAGCTCCCCCCGGAGTACCCTGGGGAAAACGAGGGAGCTTCACTGGTGCGTGCCTGAGTCGTCCCAGCAGACCTGTTTTCCCAGTTTGACATTTCCCCGCGTGGATCCACTCGCTGCTTCAGTGCCAGGGCCAGAAGGTTCAGGCCAGCTGAGCTGTAGGTGAATTTGGTTTAGAGGTGAATTTGGTTGCTGGGTAGAAATGCTCATGAATTAATAGAATTCATTTAGAATCTCAGCGTCCCTCGAACCTAGACCTCTCCTAGCCCAGACCCCCATTTTGTGTCTGCACCTCCAGCTGCAGGAGTTAGACCCCAGCCCAAAGTCACACCTGGAAGAGGCAACTCACATGGGCATTACTACGCTCAAAGGCAAAACAATCCAAGTGGGACATCACTGTTCCATGGGGTGGTCCTCTTCTCACACAAAGCTTAGAAGCCACCACAGCCAGAGAAGTCTGGGGTCAGATTGATCCACCTCCCTCCTGGCCACAAGACAGACAGACAGGGTTGATTTTAAGGGAATTGCTGCTTGGGTTTGTAGGTGCCTCCTGCTCAGCAGCTCCTGCTGCCAGAGCACCAAGACAGCATTGTGGCCTTTCTCCCTTCCAAGCACAGCAGTGGCTGAGAAATTCCCCTTCCTGGTTAAGATGGGATATGGATCATGAAAATGTTCTGCAGCACACCCACCTCACATCTAACAAGGAACTGTTACAATGATAATTCATAGCAGCCCAGGAAAAACAAAGTTTTAATTACACACAGTGTGGTTTTGTTCATGACTTCCAATGTTTCAGAAGGGAAAAGATACATGGCACACCTGAAATTCCCTGGTAGATCTGCATTTCACGTGTAGTCATCTGGGATGGCTTCAGGTCTAGCAAGACACTGTGCTCCACACAGAGAAATGACATCAGCTGCTGCTCTGACATGGGAGAGGCAAATCCACACTGTGCTGCCAGCGAGGAGTTTTCATGGTCCTGTGCACAGGGAATCATGGAATGGTTTGGGTTGGAAGGGACCTCAGAGCTCATCCAGTGCCAGCCCTGCCATGGCAGGGACACCTTCTACTGTCCCAAGCTGCTCCAAGCCCCATCCAACCTGGCCTTGGGCACTGCCAGGAATCCAGCTGCTCTGGGCACCCTGTGCCAGGGCCTGGCCACCCTCCCAGGGAACAATTCCTTCCCAACATCCCATCTAACCCTGCCCTTCTTCAGCTTAAAGCCATTCCCCCTTGTTCTGTCAGCTAAGGAGCCCCAAAACAAGGTGTTGCTGCCCTGTCTGAGTCTCCAGTGCCTGTGACAGTCCCAGAGCTGGGGACCCTGTGACCCTGACCTCCAGCACTGCCAGCTCCAGGAGGGTTTGGCTTTTATGCTCTGCCAGATGCCACGGGCACAGCAGCAGCAAACAGGCCCCACATCCCTCATCTGCTGAGCCTTGGGCTGGCCCCATCGCTGGGGTGAGAAATGAAACCGGATTTGAGTCACAGGGCTGAGGAAAGGGAAAGGCAGCAAGCAGCACATTCCCACTGCTGGAGCACACTGTGGAGCCAATATCCTTTGTGCATGTTTGTCCTCGAGCATCTGGCTCCCAGATGAATCTCAGATGCACGTATGGGAACCATCAGCCTTGTCTCACCCACATGAAAGAGGGAGGTTTAGCATAAAGCTGGTCATTGCCGATGGCCTCGGCGTGATTCATCCACAGAAAGAATGTGGTTTGGGTTTCGGGTTAATTAGCTACAGATTGGAGAGGGAGACAAGGCAGGGCGGAGCTGCTGGAATATCGGTGTGAGCAAGTTAGCAGCTCTGAAGGCACCGCCAGCCTGTCCTGAAGTCACACCCTGCCTGAAATCACACCCTCCGTGTCTCATCCAGGAGTGACAGCGTTATCAGTGCCACTGCCAGGCAAGGTGTTTGCAATCCCCAAGGAATGTCTGCCCTGCTGTTGTGGCAAAAACTGAACATAGCAACACCTACACACCTCTGAACACGGATGGCTGCAGCAGCACCAAACTTCTAACACATGCAAATTCTGCCCAGGATTTAAACTTGCCCCTGCTGAGCTCTGGGCTGCTGCAGCTGGGCAGTTCCCAGAGGGAATCTGTGCTGCAGGGATTCCTCCTGGCCATGTTAACCCTGGATCTCCCTGATCCAGGCTCTTCTTGTCTTCCTGGAACCAATTGCTACAGGTCTGACACGAAAACAGCTGCACAAGAGCGCAGTGCAGCTCCTCTTAGCTTCTCTCCTAGACTCTCCCTCCCTGTTGTCCCCCACAAAACCACTTTGATTCCACTTCTTGCTGCCAAAAAATATTTAGAAATGGACATGGAGTGGCTGGCCTTGCTGTGGTGACACAGACACGAGGTCTGGAAGCACAGAGGCAGTGACTGATCTCCAGCGGGCACTGTGGCTCAGCTCCCAGGAGCTCCACAGATGGAAGAAATATTTTCCTAAAAAGAGCACAAGCAAAAGCTTCTACACACACTCACTTTGAGACGTCATTCTCTCACATGACAGCCTGTTAGCTCCCATAAAGACCAAATGTTAAACACTCGTCTGCCTAGAAGTCTTTGATTATTTATGTATGTGGAAAAGTAGAAAAAATTTTGTTTTTCTAGTGGAGTTCCAGTTTGCGTCACAACCCAGATGTCTCATGCACTTCAGAGGCTGACAAATGCTGGCTTGTTTTACTGACTCCTGCACACAAAGGCCCAGGGTCCCCTCAAAGCTGCTTTGATAAGCCCCAAAGGCAGTGACAGGCCGACCACACCGCTGGCACTGCCAGCAACCCTGGCTCAGGGTTTTCCTCAGCCCTGGCTGCAGTGCAGGATTCCGATGGTAAATCCCTCCCTCTTCCTTGAGAGCACCAATCCAAGGCCCACTTCTCCCACTGTCTCCCTGGTTTTGCATCTGTTCTCCTCTCTAGAAACGATTGGAGCTTACAGCTCTTGGATTTGCTTGCCAGCTGTGCCACCAGTGGGGATTTCACCAGGAAACTCAGCCTGCTGCAGCGCTGGGAACAGCAGCCCCAGCCAGAGGCTATGGGATGGTGCTGGCAGCAAGGGCTGCCAAACTGGCACGAGCACTAGGGAGAAAGTTTCTATTTTTGTTATCCTTGTTCCAAGTGGGAACCGATACTGCCTGGGACAGAGCCAGGCATGTCTCAGGCTGGCACCATGCAAAGCACCTCCACGCTAATGTAAGCAACTTAACCACGTTCTCTCTCTCTCTCACCAGCAGAGTTCAGATGTTTGGGAGCAGCTGATCTTTCCCTCAGGTGTTCACCTCACTGCCAAGGGCTGCAGCTATTTATATTCTGCACTGAACACCTCTTAGGCTCCGTCCTCTCCTTTGGAAAAACATCACAGTTTTGTTCCCGTGGCACATTATTTCTGTCCAGGGTAGAAAATGAGAAGCACGTGAGAATTGGCAGTTGCTTTGATCTTCACTCAAACAGAAAACAGTAAATAATAATATAGATATAAAGGCAGACAGTTTTTAAATGTTCTTTTTTTTTATTGCTAGAAGTTGGTTTCAGTCCTATTGCAGCTCCGAAATCCTTCAGTGGAGAAACATTGCAATCATTGTAAAAATCATCATTTGGTGTGCTAAGATCATGTTTACAATTAATCAAGAGTGCACAATTCAACAGAATATTAACATTTAACCATCAACTTTACAAATAAAATAAAGACTACAAAGATGTTGCTACTGCAGTATCAACAGTAAAGGAAATATTTACAATGTTTACACCCTAACGAAAAAACAAAACCAAACTCTTCCCCAACAAAATGGTCAATTTAACCATGGACCATGATTATTTATTAAATCTTTACAGTGCAAGGTGGGCCTAGAAACCAGACCTAAGACTAAAGAGTGTCAAGAGAGTTCACAGCTCTGAGTGAGATGCACGCAGTTATGCCAACAGGATCTACACCCATGAGAGATCTCCTTCTGGCTACAGACAGAAATGGAATTTAAAATCAACTTTTCTAAAGTGCTCCAATTTCTTTCAGTACAAAAATATAAAAAACTGATTTATAAACATGGCACAAATGTTATGAACCAGAGCTCACACATGCTGTTTGAAGAGGAACGTGCTGATGGAGGATGATGAAGTCGCCAGTGGTTACGAAGATGTTGGGTCTGGTCTCAAAGAGAGAGCAGGGGAAAGGCTTTGCTTTGCCTACAGCACTTGTGTAACCTGGCATGCAGATCTGTTTCCTGGTAAATGTGAGAACTGCTGGGGAAGACAACAAAATCTCCAAACTCCCTTGCATGGGGGGCACAACACACAGGGACTCCACTGAGCAGCACCGGGGAGCCTCAGCTCCCATTCCGCAGAGTTAGAAGTAAAATGAAATAAGTATTTTTAACCCTTTCCTAGTTTAAGTTTTGACTCTCAGTGTAAATGCAAATGACAAACACCAAGCTCCATGTATGCAGAATCATCTGACCACTACTCAGAAAGACAAAAATTGCCTGCAAATTATTATTTAGAATGACTCCTAGCTGTGCAGGAAGGCGAGTACCTGGATGAGCAAGCGTCTCTAGGAACACCAATTCTTCTGCCTCGCGCTGGGGGATGATCAGCGATCTCAATTTGTGGGACATGCCACAGCTACAATCCACAGACAGCACAGTTCAGAACTAGGGAAGCATCCACAACACACACAGGGCAGCTGTGCTCAGCACTAGTGGCCATGGAGGCATCCTCAGCCTGGAAAATGGAACCTCCACGTTCCAGATGGGAAGAGGAAGAGGAAGCCTCCTTATCACCAGAGCTCAAATTGAAATCAGAACCATAGAAACAGCCTCTACATTGCAACATCACAATATTGAAGGACAAACATGCTGATAATTTTAAGGCTGTGACACCAAGCAAACATGGCGGCAGTTCAAAGCTCGTGCTGGCATTTCCTCCACACCCCAGCTCAGAAAGCCAAAAGGCACCTGGGAGGCACAGGATTTTGAACTGTCTAATCCTCAGAAATCACTTAAAAGGAAAGTTTGAGCTGAAGTGATCAGAAAGTCCAATAGGAAGGATGTGACTCAGAATCAATAGCAGGTTACTTAGCCCAGGACACAGCAGTACTTTGCAAACTAATTCACCTAGAAGAGTTATTTTTCTAGGAAGAAGATTTGAGTGAAGAGTCCAAAACCAGTTCACTCAGCTGGAGCGATCTGTTAACAATTTCACAGATTCAGTTTTGCAGAAGTGAAGAGACCCATGATTCATTTAAAGAAAGTCATATTCATGAAAAGAAAAGAGTTCACTTGCTTCCCTCAGCCTTCCATGGATCCCTTGCCCACATTCTGGTAGTGATGAGGTATCACAGCACCTGCTAATTCCAAAACCTTCTCCAGGCTGACCCAAGTGACAGAAGACACCGTCTCTGCTCAGGGTGCAAACAGGTTTCATAAAGGCAGCTGCAGCCAGACACGTGCACTGAGGACAGAGAATGACTTCTAAGGTCATTCCTCAGCTACAGATTGAAGACCCAATTTCCAAGGAGCTTTTCGAGTTTGAGCCAACAGCCTGGCCTGTCACAGGCCTGGGTCCATTTGTTAACAGACAAAACTTATTTCAAGCACTGCTGACAAGAAGTATTCCAAAAGTTGATGTTTAAGTTAAAACATTAAAATAAACGGGACCTCACTGCAGACTTTATTTTCCACGTCACTGCTCTATATTCAAATTTGTCCATTGCACAGAAGAAGAAAGCAGCCAATGAGCTGCTCCAGCCCTTCCAACACCCCCTCCCATACTTTTGGACAGGCACAAAAGAAACCTAAATAAATGTTTCCAAAAATTGCTTCCAAGCACCCAGACTGACATCCCTTTTTGGCTGAGGCGATTTACTCCACTGATGCAATTTAGCTTTGGATTAAAATGCCTAAAAACCTGCTAATTTAAGGCAGTGGGGGCATCGAGTTTTCACTAGGAGTAGCCCAAACCACAGCATGAAGGAGAGAACATCCTGTGCATTCCTGCTGCTTCCCTGTGTGCTTCCAGAGGAAATTACAGGGGGCCAGAGTCTGCACATTTCCCAGTGGAAAAATCAGTGCCAGTCCTACAGAGCTGCTGGATCCCACACTGCTGCATGGATCAGGAGTTACACTGATTTTAAGAATTCCCCTCCATTCCAAACTAACTTTTTAGAATGCAAAAACTGAATATGGAGTGGAACTCTGTTCTACACCAAAGATAACAACACCAAATCACCAGTGGAGCAGTCCCACTCTGTTTCCTGCTCCCAACCACTCCAGGTTCTGCAATGCTGCTGATTTACCAAGCAGCCCTTTGGTATTAAAGCCAAGTGTGTCCAATTTCACTTCTTGGGGGCTGGGGGAGCATCCCCAGTCTGGTAAGGAGCCATTCAGTTTCGAGTTTCCTCTCACTGAACTCAGTGCCACTGCCTCAGGTTTGTACCAGCACCACTCAGCTAAGAAAAAGACCCTTAAATCCAAGAACTGTTCCAGCAGCAGTGCTTGTCCTTAAGACCTTTTTAGTATTTTGTAGATTATCTTTCCCCTGACCAGTAAATTTGGGTTTTACAATTTATCATCTGAAGGCAATAACCCAAATTATCACCACTTGAAAATATAAACTGCTGTTGTTTTCTGCTGAAAATTGTTAGTTTCTTGCACTGTAACTACTGAAATAATTTTAAAACTCTCAAGCAAAGAGAAGTTATGGCCTTAAAGACATCACTAACATCACAGAGGGCCTAATCACAGGGACAGCTCAGGGATTTCAGGAGACTGGCAAACACCTCTGGATCCATTGCCAACAGACTGGATGGAGAACTGACCAGGCCTTCCATCCAGTGCTGCTAAAATCACTTTAAATCAGTTAAAGGTATTAAAAAAAGCTATTATCAATCACGTCCTGAAAGGTATTAATCCAAGATTTTAAGCTTTGAGATCCTGATTCCTTTAATTCTGTAACAACACCCCTAAACAATCTCTCCTGTGCATCATTATCTGACCAGTCACATTCAACACACACCAGAACACACATCCTTGGGTGAGGGTGGGAGAAGAATCTGGGACACAGAGTGAAAAACACAACACAAAACGACTGTGCAAATTACTACAAAGGGAAATAATGCCTTTTTGAGCAGAACACTTAATGTCACCACCATTCCATGATCAAGAACTGACCCATTTCACAAGAGGTATCAAAGCTGGTTTAGCCGAAAGCAGCTAAACACAGGTTTAGCTAAGAGTATTTTTTAATTATAATTATTTTTAATTCTAAAACCAAACAGTTCTTATTCCCTTCATTCCTAACATGATGCTGCAGAGAAGTCTCTGCAGTAACAGCAGCTTTGATATCTTCTGGTACTGGGAGCATAAGTCCCAACAAATCAACAGACAAACAAAGGATGCAGAAAACAGGGTTAAACAAGACAATAAATTACTGCATTCCAACGCTTCATAGACATGTCTTCAGCAAAGAACAAAATCCAAGTCTCTAAGTTCATTCTGAACCAACTCAGGAGTTTGCCTGGGAACCTGTACTGCTGTTCCCAAGAGGGAGACAGGATCCCAGTGACGCGCTGGCGGCCAATGAAATGTGCATTCAGTCCAACTCTTCATCATCACTGTGAATTCTCACACGTCCAACCCTTCTCCTCCACAAACAGGTGGAGCTCCTGCCCCTTGAAGATGCTGTCAGAAGCTCACCTTACCTTCTCTTCCACTGTACCTGGCCACGGGGCTTGTACCACTGGGTTCACAGTGCCTGGCACACCTGGCTGGGAGAGGACTGGCTTGCTGTCACCTGGTTACCAACACACAACCCATTACTGACCTGGACCTGGGAAAACAGATTTTAAAATTTGCAGCCATTTTGGGGCCTACTACTCAAACTTTTTACATAAAAATCTGTGTGGTTCAACATCACCGATAACAATTTACAAGATGGTGCCCATGAACAGTTACATTCTCCAAAAAGAGCACATTACAATAAATGTCAGAATTTTAACATGCTCTGAATTGATATAGCCATGCCATGTGTCAACACACTGGAGAATTTAAAAGCAAATTGTTACTACTGTGCCCGCATTCTGAGCTGCTGGCAGAGAAGCCAATAAAGCAGGACAGTAATCCTGGTCTGGTCCTTGCTTGTAGTAACTGGGCAGGGATCAGAAGACATCCATGTCGGGTCTCCATCACGGCACACACTGGGGCCTGAGTTCTTGAAACAGTGTGCCAGGTGATTCATCTTCAAATGCAAACAATTAGAAGAAAATGACATCTTCTTTGCTGGTATCATCTTGCACATTCAACAGACTGGGCTGAGAGGGAACCAGGGGCTGAACCTGAACGTTATTGGGCTTGAAGAGGGTCACTGAGGCAGATGAAAGTGCTTCTGGCTGAGCATCTGTAGGGCCATACAGTTCTAGAGGGGAAAAAACAGAAGAAGACATATTCATGACACTGCAGAGAGAGCCTGAGGCACTTCCATGGACAGGCAAGTTGGCCAAGGCATACCTGGCTGGAATGCAGTGGTCTGGCTGCTTGGGAGGGATGGACTCGCTGACCGCCTGCCTCTCAGGACAGCCTCCTCTCGTCCAGCAAGCCTGGGGGGAAGCAGCTGCTTCTGATCAACAGAGGCTGAAGAAAGTATTTCATAAATTAGTACTTGAGGCGAGCAGCACTTCACAAATATCACTGCTT
Source organism: Anomalospiza imberbis (assembly GCF_031753505.1). NCBI lineage: Eukaryota > Metazoa > Chordata > Aves > Passeriformes > Viduidae > Anomalospiza > Anomalospiza imberbis. The sequence goes on from NC_089707.1 coordinate 2,504,220, forward strand.
CATGCTGGGGCCACTGTACTGACACCTTTACACACCCAAGAAAGCTGCAAAACCACGAAGAGCTGGTCCTACTTAAATTTTCTCTTCAGCTGTTTAAACTATGAATACTTTTCCTTGAGACTCCTAGCTTAGTTACTGGCAGACCCTGACATTCTCAGATTTAAAACCCAGTATCACCAAGCACAGCAGAGAGGAAAAAAAATATCTTTGTGTGTAGAATTCAAATAGCAAATGGCCATTTGTGCTACTTCTAAGACGCAGAGCTGTGAAGAACTTTTGTCTCTGCTCTCCATCTGTCTCACAGCTGCTCAGCAGCACAGCCCACTGATTCTGGTGTTATAGCCTCCCAGTTTCTTAGTTTCAACAATGAAAGCAGTTCATGAAATAGCTATTCTGGATCTAAAGAACTTCTCTCTTTCAATACACATTCCTTACATGTCACAAAACCCAAATTCAATACACAGTATTTTGCCTCTGGTACAGAAAGTTTTGTTCCATTTTATTCTAAGATGTACACATGGGCATAACAAGCCCACTAATGCTCACAAGAGAATAGAGACCAATATATTAGTGGTTTATACCTTTCATATAAATTACAGAAAAACACCATTAAGTCAATTTCCACTGCAGAGGCCATTACGTAAGCGCTATTAGAAATAAACTAGGGAAATGTGGCATTAGAACTTTATATTACCAGCATTTGTTATGCAGGGTAAGAGGATACAGGCTCCATTTATGTGCAAAACCATAAGCAAGTTTGCAAAAGCACTAAACTTTATGCACGACAGAGACAGATGTTTCTGCAATGTGCCAAAACCACTCCCCTGATCTCTCTCTGTCAGGTTTGGCCCCAAGTCCTCTGTGGCAGTGCAGAGTGATGGACAAGTTTGCCAAGTCTGAATCTGGCACAAAGCTAAAAAGATAATTTTGTAACTTAAAATTACAGGCCATTCCCCTAAGCTGGCAGTGGGGCTGCTTTAAGTGGTAGAGATAAAATGGTTTTTAGTGTGTCTGTCATTGGCAAAGATCACTACACCAGTACCCAGCAGTTAGAAGCAGAAATTACACCAGGACAGGGTGACTGCATTTTTACTTGCTTCTGTTTGTGACAAAATTAGCCCTTTTCAACTCTACAACACACACAGCATCTCAATTTTGGCCTGGAGATCTGTATTTAATGACTGACTGGTGCTAAGAAAAGCACTGCATTCAATGTCACTACAAGTCTGGACAGACAGCAAGAAAAGGCTAAGCCAGCCTCAAAACATTTTACTCATGCACAACAGCTTCCTTTTTTCTTTTTTTGGGTTTTGCTCTTTAACACTACAGTTAGACAAGAAGATTTTACATCCAGGTTTACAACCTCTCACCACCATTCTGTTGGGCTGGAATACACAACTCTGTTTTCAACATTATCCTTTTGGGTTTTATTTCCAATTAAAATAGTACAGACATGGAACTCCTAACAGGATTTTAGGAGGTTAAGAGATTTTAACTGCAGCAAACACACTAATAACTTGTAGCATATTGATTTCTGGGTTTCATACAGAGGTTTAACTGCAGGGTTCTGTCTCCCTGTGATCCTGGTGGAGATCAGAAATGCATTTAAACTGACTTAAAATCACACATACCTGAACTATCTGTCCTATGAGATGCTTTGCTCTTGCCACCTTTCTCCTTGCTTCCTTTTGTGAAGGTGGCCAGCTTGGTGGGGATCTGCTGCTGGACTGCAGCTGGTTTCTGGATCTGGTTGGTTGCACTCAGGAGATGAATTGGCACTTCGTTCTTCAGGGAGGGCCGGTTCTCCAGGGCGGTGCTGTCCCTGCGGACCAGGTCCGGCCGCTCCAGGTACTCCAGCCCGGCCACCGAGCTCACTCTCACTGAGGATTTGGAGCCAGCTGCAGATGGTTCCAGCCCTTCTCCGTTGAAGCTGATGGAATGACTGATCATCTGGCTCTGCAAAGGAAAAAGGCATTCTAAGTCAAATGGGGATTTTCACCCTCTCCAGCACAAGGAGGAGAGACCATCCCCAGCCCCAGGACCTAGTGCAAAGCAGAACAGGGTAGACAAAGCCTAAAGGTTCCTAGGGAACAGAAAGAAGAGCAAGGTGTAAGTCCTCGGACACCGAAAAGAACATCAGCAGCTCCAAACTGCTTCACAGTGCACCTAGGAAAGAGCAGACAGCACAGGGTGATGACAGAGCAGAGAGAAAGCAGGACTTTCAGAATGTTTCAATGAACCAATTTAATCAGACCTCCAAATTTCTGTTTAAAGCACGAGAAATGTTTTCTGAAATCAACTGTACAAAATACTGTTGATGTAGCACAGCTTCTGCCATCATTTGCCTGCAAGTTCCTGAATTTGAAAACTACTCAGTCAGCCACAATTGAAAACAACTTGTTCTCCATTTCTAGCTTTTTGAAATATATTCTCATTGCCAGACATCTGGGTGGAACTTCACAGACACTGGGGAACTGCCAAGCTCTGATCTCTCTGAGAGTAGCCATCACCAGCTGCTTCAGGTGATGGTTTGAGTAGCCCAGCGAAAGGCAAAAACAGGCTGGTGCTGCAGCAAGTGCAACCTTCATCCAGAAACAAGTGGGTTAACAGGAATAAAAACAGGAATAAAACTGAGAAAACCAATCCCTCACCTGGCCCATTTCTGGGGAGAAGGTGCCAGACACTGTGTTCTGCTTCTTCAGCTTCTTTAGCTGATCCAGGCGCTCCCTCTCCTTCTCCACAGCTCTCTGGGCTTCCCGCAGCCTCTCCAGGTCGTGCTGGTAGGCCTCCCTCTGCCTCTCCAGCTCTTCCCTGTCCTGGCTCAGCCTCTCCCGCAGCTGCCGCATCTCCTCCGCGCGCTCCTGCAGCCGCGCTTCCGTGAGTTCAAATTCCCTCTGCTGCCGGCTCCTCTCTCGCTCCAGGCGCTGCTGCTCCAGCTTCAGCTGGCTCTGGAGCTTCTGGATGTTCATCAGCTCTTCCCTCTGCTTTTCGAAGTTCCGCTGCTTCTCCTGCTCCAGCAGCAGATTCCCCCGGGTGGACTGCAGCCGGTACTGCTTCTCCCGGTCTGCCATGGTGGCTCGCTGCACCTCGATGTAGCTGTCCTGCTGAGATATCACAGCCTGGAGGGGATAAAAGTGCAGCATGAGGCACCCAGGTTCAAAAAACATGCAAAGCTAAGCAGGAGACAACAGCATCTACCAGGTGAGGCTACAGAGTTTTTCTTCCAGGCATATTTTAATTCCAGCTTGTACAGCCTATGGTGACTGATATGACATTGAAGATGGCCAAGCAAATAAATTATGCTTATGTGTGTCAAACTGGACATTTCTTACACCTAGAATTGTTACTCTGAATCTAACCAGTCAAAATATTGCTGATTACAAGGTAACAGTAAAAACAACTAATTCATACACACATGTATGAACAATGAGCAAAGAGAGCAAATAGAGCTCAAAGCAGGAAAATAATTAAGTGAGCAGGAAAAAGGAAATAATCACTTAAGACAACAGCTCTAACACTTCCTCCAAAATACCAGGCACAGTTTCTTTGAGTCTCAGGTCTAAATTCTGCACTTCACTCCAGCTTTAGGGGATATTTTCAAGGTAGCTCCTCTCCACACCTGCATAAATTTTATTACATTTAGTGCTTAACAAATCTCTTGGATAGTAAATAGTGGTCTACCTGAAGACTGAAGAGCAACTGCAACAGCGTCTGTATCCTTTGGACAAGCTGAAGAGGAGGAAAAAACATTAGGCAATTGAGCAGAACTCTATTTTGAGGCTTTAGACTTTTTTTTTATTTTTTAGCAGTGAAAATAATGCATGGTATCTGTACAAAAAGACACACAGTGGAAGCATGGCCACCAGAGTACTCTAGCATAGCAAAAGCCAACATGCAGGCACAAGGAATTTCAGTTTATTATTCTTGTGCAGATGTGAATCAGTGCCCAGCAAGTCTCCCTGGGATTCCACAGAGACGTCTTCATCATCTTGCCTTCACCTGAACTCTTTAACCATCACTTCCTCCCGTGCCCCAGCACTGAATCACTGCACAGGTACAGACCTCACAGGGATTCAGAGGCAAGTTTGGCCAGTGAGCTGTTAATGTGTTGGGTTCCACAGACATTACAAACACTGAGTTTTGGGGCTGGTTTGGTTTGATTTTACATGCTATTATTACACTATGGCTATTTGCCACTGGATTTCTTAACAGCAGATATAACATACCTGAGACTCTACGGTGGGCTGAACACCACTGCCGTCATCCAGCCTCGTGCCATCACTCTGTAAGGGAGACAAAACCAACATTTGTGCTAGGGACAATTGCTGGGCACTGGCAGTGCTGCCAGAAAGGGCTGAGATTACTCCCATGCACTGAGGGACACACATCAAAAACACTGAGTTCATAAGCCAAGCTGAACAGCAGTGTGGTGATTAAAGCCTGTGTTAATGGGACAGCATCAAAAGAGCAAAGGGAAAACTGAATTATCTTGCCTCTCAAGTGCTGAGCTACCAAGTCGGCCCACAAAACATCCTTAATAGAGTCAAGTAATTTTACAGACAAAGCTGCTCCAGTCCAGCCCTGCCAGCTATGACAACTTCAACTTTGTGAGATTTGTTCTGCACCACTATCATGATGAGAAACACAAGGAAAAGCATTTACATCCCTCATAAGCTATACATACAGTTTGAGATCCTTCTTCTGCATCAGAAGAGGGGTCATGGAGCTGCACATCTGAACTCAGTGCAGGGCCTCTCCAGTCCCACTGCCTCTGGTCACCACCACTGCTCTTCCTGCCACCTGAAAGAGGAGAGGAGTATGAGGAGCTCACACCAGCACAGGGCCTGGGATAACTCAGTGAGTGCCAGAACAAGCAGAAAAATATGCTGACTTTGAACCAAAATGCAACTGCATGGCTTCTCCATGCTGATCCCAAGTGGAAGATCAGCCAATAGTGACACACAGGGCTGCTCAAAAAAGTTTAAAAACTTGAGAAGACCGGGTTAAGATAAATAGGGAGGGTAAGTTCAAATTACATTACACTATTTTAAGTGAAGCAACCACAATGTCTGCATGAAAATAATCAGCTCCCAGAACTGCAAGTTCATGACATGGAATACTGGCCAGCAGGAATACTGCAGTCACTGCAGCACCACTGTGAGCATGGAAGGAGAAAAGGGGAGATGGACCCCCTCCTGTAAAAAGTACATGACAGCTGTATGGAGCCTTTCAGAGACATCAGAAAGTGCTCTACAGATTAACAACCAGTGAAATAAGGGCCATTCACTTTTTCAATTAATGCATGAAGCAAAAATGGAGATAAATAGTATCTGGTCTTTCCTCTTATTTCATTAATTAACTGATAAATCATTGTGTCAAAAGGACAATTTATATTACCTAAGGATTCAGCAAACCTCTAGTGACTGTGCAGATACAAAGCGGAAAAAAGTGTTCATGACATAATGAAAGCAGACAGCTGAATTCAAATTTTCCAGGTTTTCAGGTCAGGCTTATTTTTTTTAACAAAATTAAAAGTTCTGCGTGGAACTGTGGTAATTATAAAGAATGGGTTACAGTAATGCCCTTAGCATAACACTGAGAGCCCTACTCTGCTCTCTAGTGTTGGTATCAGGAGCAAAAGATCCAACATGCTGGAGATTTGCTCTGATCTTCCTTTTTAAAACCCGGTGAAGCTTCCTTATATGAGAGCCTCAATTCCTTGTTCTTATTCTCTGTACACTAACCACAGTAAAAAGGTCAGAAGAATGCTGAGTGTTCCCTTTCTTACTTTTACTTGAAATTGAGGGACTACTGTCATATCCTCCAAAGGTCTCTGCTCTCCGGGGGAGTCCTGAGCCATCCTCAGGCTGACAGGATGCACTGCCAAAGTGAGTGAAGATAAAGTCCTGGAGATTTTCAGCTGGGGAAGAGGAGAACATGTCATGTAAACAGCCATGTCTATGCAGCAATACAAGTTATCATGCTAATGAGTCCTGTAAGTTCAGGCAATCGGAGATGTCTTCCAGTACAGATGAATTTTCCTGTGTGAGTAGCTCTGCATGACAGGCTCTTCATATGAACATGAGCTCTTCCTTAATTGCAAGTTAAGATTATCAAGCCTGGAGTGTTTGTTTTTTCTTTCCTTTTTTAAACAGGAACTATGTTTGGGCTTATTTTCTTTCTAAACATACTATCTTTAGACAGGCTGTTTTTAAAAGATAATCCTCCTATAATGTTACATTTCAGGACTGTGTGTTATTAGAGCACACTGTTACCCTTTCTGAACAGATTCATCCTAAGATTCCACTGGTTGATCCTGAAAAATAAGACAATCCAAGCTGTGCAGGTTTTCTACCTAAACCCACAAATGCACTTCACCTTTCTTGCAGACTGGTTCTGAGAACGAGGAAGTCTGAACCGTGTTACATAAAAGCATTATGTTATTACAGGATGATTTTCAGGGCCTGTACTTAGATCCTGGGTGCTTATCCCCACCCCAGCACCTGAGTGAATGCCCACACATTCCCACATTCCATTCACCTTCAGTCACTGCAGACTTCAGAATCGCCTCTCCTTGCAGATTCTCTGAGATATCCCCCCGAAGAAGCAGCCTGGCTCGGGATCCTTGGGAATGGTCTTCAAAGCCATTCACCTCAGACATCTCCAGATAAATCTGCTGCTTCTCAGTGAGACTTTGCAGAATCAGGTCATCTTTCATGTTCAAACGCTCTGAAGGAAGAAACAAATTCAGTCCTGCCTTCCTTGCCACTGTCACAGAACCGTGTTCAATTTGGGAGATTATCATTCATTTTATGGCCAAAGCATCAAACGCAGAGATATAATTAACAGTTAAGGAGAAAACTTATGGAGCAGACAAAGCTTATTAGACTTCTTTAGCCACTATTTCTACAGAATCTTACACCGTCTTGAAAGACATTTGAAGGATAAACTTGATCATATCTTGATAAAGAATTAGACAGCCATAAATCACAAATAATGCTGAGAAGCAGCTTGTAGAATATATAACTAAGTCATTACCTTGAAAATCTTTTAACTTTGCAGCTCTTGCTTCAGCTTGCCTCCTCTCTGCTTCAGGTTCATTAAATGTTCCTCCTTCTTCATCAGGACAGCTGTCCAAATGGAAAGACAGATTTATGTTTGATTTGCATGTGAGATAATTTAAAACCATCTCAGGATTCAGCTTGAAGCTTTTGCCTCAGTTGTGGTTTATCCTGGTTGTAAATCTTTCTCCCTTTCCAAAGGAGGAAATGTTGCATTTGACATCAGTGAGCCTTTTTTTTAAATAAAAGCAGAATAAAGTCTTTGACTAGATTTTATTTCATCTTTATCAGTGGTTTATTCCCAATGAACACCAACAGAATTGTACACTGAAGTCTTACAAAGAAAGTTTGTGGAGAGTCATATAGATTTTAAAGATAAATTTACACCTGTGAGTAGAAGACAAACAAGAAATCAGGCTCCTGCTTTTCCCCCTCCCTTACCTCTCCACAGCCCTGCGGATGTGTGCCATCCAGGAATTCCTCTCCTCTTTGGAGCTGGTGTGAATTTCATACATTTCTGGTCCTTTTAAGGAAGCGCTAATTAAGAACATTGCCTTTTCCTCATTAGCTACCTCTCTCACAATCAATTTTTGCAGTGAGATAACTGGTGGCTTAGAGTCCTGTAAAATAAAATACAGTACATCAGATGTGTTCTTTAGGAGTTGTGTTTCCTAGCTGCCCCCTCTTCCTGTTTATCCAGAGCCACCAGGAGCTGTAACATCATGAAATAACTCTGACCTTTTCACATGGCACTTCTAATGTTGTCATTTGATCAATGAAAACATGGAATGAAGAATGTACATGTCAGAAACAAGAGGTCTTGATACCTGATTGAACATCAAAGCCTGTGTCAATTTAAAGATTCTCACTGAGTCCCAGAAGTCAAGAACAGGCTCAAAAAATTTTGCTCAAAAGGAGGCAACCCCAAAATTTGAAAAAGAGAACAAAAACCTTAATGACACATTGTGAACTGAGAGAACAGGAGGAAGTGTTAGGGGTTTTAAGTTGGCTCCAAAAGAAATGAAAGAGGGTGTCAAGCCCTGATAAAAAAAAGACACCAGGTGACAAGTAGTGTATTGTATAATGAGGATTAACTGGATTAGCTGTCAGCCTTTGCAGTGAAAACACATTTACAGGAGGGATATTAGTTACTAAAAACCTGTCTAGGCTTCCTACAGCATGGCTCCAACATATGCAGCCTAGAAAGTTCCTTCCCAGGATAAAGCAGCTCTCTGTGACTGCCAAGCCCTCACAGAATAATCTAGAGCCATGATAAGAGAACTGAAGTGAGAAGCAAACTCCAGGAACACCAGCTTCTCTGAGCAGCTGTACTGCAATTCCAGCCACAAAGAGAGGTCACTGGAAAAACAGAATCACTGAGCAGATCCATTTGCTCCCTCACTTGATTTATTTATGGAGAACTGATATTACATTTCAAATGAACTGTACACATACAGAGATGTAAAAAAAAAGAAAAAGGTCAGACTCTAAGTGTAGAGTACGTTTCCAGAGGGAAAAAATCCACCACACAGCACCCTGCTCTGTGCATTAGGAGCAGGGTAATTGAAAAGCTGTTGTTTTTACAGCCCTGAGGTCACCAAAATAGCTTTTGACATTAGAATTCAGCTCTAATGTTAATGTCTTGAAAAAAATACATCCAAGAAAACAATTACATAAAAGAGTTTCTCTGTTACAGGTTCAACAACAGCCATCAGTGAACTAGATCAGGACAAAATGTACAAATTAACTTCTCTGAGGACACCTGTGGAAATGCCCTAGAAAAGCAAGTGAATTCACTGAATGTTCTGGAGTGCTGCAGTAATAACATCTGCATTTAGTGCCCATTCCATGTATTTCAGGAAAGTTCTCTGCCCCTAGTAAATCTCAGGGCACTGTGACCACAGTTCCCATGGCCCTAACTGAGATGGCAGATTCTTTCCCTGCACATTAAACAGAAACAGGATTTATTTGCAAGTGTTTGTCAAAGCAAAGTTCTAGCATATGCAATGTCCATGACATTGTGTACAAAATCTCAGCCTAACACAGTTCAGTGAAAAGGAAAGTCACAGCACAAGAAGAGAAACAGTGAAAACCATGGGAGATGTGGCAGCTACAACTGGCCAGCGCAAGGAAATACTGTTCTGCACTGGGAGAGTGGAGAAAGGATTCAGCAAGTACCAAAACTGCTTCAGAAAAAGTGGTTCCATAATACTTGGCTGGTTTATTCACTTAATTTTCTTCCTGAATATCCTGTAACAAGTATCTAACATCCCTAACTGTGTTTCTTCTGTAGGTACTGTCACTTTCATAAATGCACTAACTGCATGTATTAAATAAAGAGAACAATACCTACCACAGATGCAAACATGTACTTTTGGTCCTTTTCCTGTAAGAGCAACAGTACATCAGTGAGCAGGACTGCCAGAATATCTACAGTAACAAAAGAGACAAAAAAAGGGAAATAAAGTCATATTTCAAAGCAGAAAGACCACTCCAGACTCAAAAATCACTTGACTTCTATTTCCTGTAGGCCAGGGAACAGCATGTCACCATTTGCAATATTGGGTCTGTTACTGCCTTCCACTTGGGCTGTCCCCAGCCAGGCTGCACCATGCAGAAGCAGCTGATTTAAACAGAGCTCATTTAAAGCTTGAGAACACCCACACACACATCCTACACATGGGCTCCAGCACTCCAGAGGGAACACATCTCTCTCAACAGCAGATTCTTCTGGAACTGCAGCCATTCGGGGTCCCACCTACTCCTGGCTGCACTTGCTGTGCCACTGAAGCTTCTCCTTGAACACTTGAGCAATGAAGCTGCTCAAATATTCCCTGATGGCCACTGCTTTGATTTTCTGGCAAATGCAGAATTAAATGTCATGCGGCTGACATGACACAGGTTTTGCAAAGTGTGAAGCAGAGCTCGCACAAGATAATGCCTTTCCACAGGAGACTAAGTCAGGATGACTCAAAGCTTTGTCATCCATCTGAAGACTTCCCTCTTGAATTGGGAAGCAGACCAGCCAGATAATAAGCAAACAGCATAAGGAACTTATCATGCACCATTACAGAGATGCTTATTGGACAAGCCAAGAATAGAACAAGTGCTATTTCCTCCAATATCCTATTAAACAAGCAGGCTATTGTCATCTTATTTTATACCCAATCGATCAGTAATAAACAGTTACTAAAAAAAAAACCCAACATAAATCTTGTTTCCCAGTTGTGTTTTTGCCCTTGCTGGTGCTGTACCTTTGAGCCTCCCTGATGCAGCTTTCCAGTACAGCATCCCATCCAGGAGGAGCCGCCTCTGGCCCATGTCATCCTTCCGGAACAAAAGCCCATTCTTGCATTTCCCAGATGATTTCAGCTCCATTTTGTGCATGATCTCCTTGAGTCGCTGCCCCTTCTCACACTCATTTACCATGGCATCTACATGGGTGATGGTGTCCTTAATTAAACCAAGGGCCTGGGTCAGCTCTTCATAATCTCTAGTTCCAGCTAAGGGAAAAGAGAAGCAGTCAGCCACATTTCCAACTCTGGAATACAAGACACGAGCTATCCAAATGTATTTTAGCATAAGGGTTCCATACTGGACACCTAACAGTATTTTCTAAGAAAATAAAATTTATTTAAAAATTCTATTATTTAATTTTTTTAAATTTTATTATAAAATTTTATTTTATTAAAATTTTTATTTATTTAAAAATAAAATATAATAACCTAAAGCTCTGAAAAGCAAACGAACCAACAGGTTTAACTACTATGGGTTTGTGGCTGCAGACATTAAATGCTTCTCCTCTGAGGAGAGGCTAGGAGAATTTAGATTGTTCAGCCTGGAGAAGAGAAATTTCAGAGTGATCTAAGTGTGGCCTGAAGGAAGCCTACAGGAAAGGTGGAGAGAGACTATTTAACAAGGGCCTGGAGTGACAGGACAAGGGGGATTGGCTTTAAGCTGAAAAAGGGCATGGTTAGATGGGATCTTGGGAAGAAATTCCCCACTGTGAGGGTGGGCAGGCCCTGGCACAGGGTGCCCCGAGCAGCTGGGGCTGCCCCATGGCCCCTGAAGTGCCCAAGGCCAGGCTGGATGGGCTTGCAGCAACCTGGCACAGTGGAAGGTGTCCCTGCCCATGGCGGGGGGTAGAATGAGATGAACTTCAAGGTCTCTTCCAACCTAAACCATTCTGTGATTCTCTTGACTCTCTGAGGTGAGACTGATCTGGCATCATCAGCCGACAGAGAAGTGAGAAACAGGTAACAGCCTGTCTGAGGTAAGAACATGCAAAACATGGCAGAAAAAGGACCAACAGACAACTGTGAGGCTTCCAGGAACCATCCCACCTTCTGTGTTCTGAATGATCCGCTCCACCAGGACCGGGTACTTGGTGATGCGCTGGGTGACCAGGAGGATGCACTCCTGAACACCCAGCCTCCTCACAATGGAACAGTTCCCAATTTTCTAGAAAACAGGAGAAACTCGTCACCCCCACTGTGCATTGTACTCTTCCAGCCCCCTCTCCATTCACATGCCTTCTGCCCCAAAACATTTCTGCACATTAGACACAGCACCATGAAATTAGTTGCACTCTTCTACTAAAGCAAAACTCCTGACAGCATGCAAAAAATTGCCTTTATTACTGGAAAACATCTTAGGTACTGTTTTCAACTACTGTTAACTAAATGTGGAGTCAATCAGGGAAACGGCCAAATCCAAACTGACTGCCTATTGCTAACTGATCACACTTTATAACAGGGTCAGACCTTAAATACATAGAAAAGTTCTGTGGTTTTAAAACCAGACCCAAACACCTACCAGTCAAATCAGATCAATAACGAAGGAATTAATTGTTTCTTTTACCACTGTATGCTCCCCAATAGCCTGACCCACAGAAACACATTCCTGTTTAGAAATGGAGGACTGTAAAGCACCAGTTAATCTGACTGCAGGTACAGCACACACCTGGCAGCTGGACGACACAGTACCAAGATCTTTCTCTACAAGGACTGAAGCTACATGTTTTAAAACTCTGGTCACTTATTTAGTTCCTTGGAAGTGAAGGGCTCCCACTTTAAAGGCACTTGGCTAAGATGAGCTGTAAGTACAGAGCTAAGCTGGAAAGTTCACACAGTATCACTTACTGGTGACTGGAAAATGAGAATATTTAGGCCTCTGCAAAGCCACCTGAGATTCAGGTTACAGCTTCCACTTGGGCCGTGTCTCTTCAGCCATTCCTACTGACTGCACGTTAGTGTGCAGCAAACCACCCTGGAGCCAACCTTCTGGGTTTGGAAAGATGATGGTGTGAGCAGAACCTGACTAAGAGTCCATGCTTTTTCTACAGCAGCTCATCAACAGCATTTATCATTGATTTAATTTATTAACAAACCAATTTATCCTGATGGCCACACAGCAGGACAGAGCCCTGAATTGAACAAATAGTCTATTTCCCAGTCCTGGGTGCTCTCAAGAGCCTGCCTCAAATGTAACACTCACTAATTGTGGTTTTGTCTCCAAGTAGCTCAAAAGATCTAAAATACAAGAAGCTCACAACCCACCAAATAATGAGCATATGCCTCTGACCCCGCTCATTCACATTTGAGGGATCTTCAAGTACAAAACAAACCCCAAAGCAGTGAAGAATATTTTGCATAGTCAGAATAGGAGACTTCTGGTTACTGTTTACCTTTATTAAGTTTTGGAACTTCTTATTGCTTTGTAGCAGGTCTTTGTAATGGCTAACAGCTTCATTGTGTCCACAACAGAACACACCATATTTTTCTTTCATTCTCTCCCCATTTTCACCTGAAAACTAATTGGAAATAGAAGAATGAAAGACATTAATCATTCAGAGTAAACCTACCTCCACCATAAACTCCAGGTTTAACACATTTTCTAAAACATCTCTCCTGTATTTCTATTTCTTTTGTACCAGAAATGAGAGATTTATGCAGTGTGACATGTGAGAGCTTGGAATACCACAAGATAACCAAATATTAAATGATGGTTGTAATTATGAGAATTTTTAAAAAGGATTTCTGGATCTCTGCACTTAAAAAGTCTGTGAACTGTAAAAGTTGAAGGGCAAAAAAAAAAAAAAAAGGTCATGATATATGATAGAAATTGCTGCATCCACTCCATGCCAGCATGGTGCTAAAGCTGCCAAGAGTTCAAAGGATCCTGACTGCACTTTTAAAAGATCAGAATGAAGAAGTTTGGCTTCATCAGAATGAAGAAGAGCCAAGTTTGGAATGGACACTAGGAATATGTTACTTTACACTCTTGGAATAGATGAAAAATAGAACCAAACAAGTCACATATCCCACAAGGTGGATATCTGCATGCCCAAAGAACATTTAATGACAATTTCATGTTACTTGTGACTAGATATGTTCCTGGGAGTCATGCTCCCACATTAACTGGGAAAAGAACCATAAACCCAGGATGAAATCAATCTTTGCATCACCTAACCTTACCCTCACAGGTAGCTTTTTAGAAGCTTTATAGTGTCAACATCATTTGTAGGATTTAATTCACACCTGTTTTACCAAGAGGTCTCCAATGTTCTGGATTATATAGTTTCTGTCACTGCCTTCTTCCAAGGATTCCTTTCGTCTCTCCTTCAGCTGGAGCAGGAATTGCCCATGCATCTCCAGCAGCTCATCCACACAGGGAAAGAGCTTGTTGATGACTGCATTTGAGAACTGCAGCTCCTCTCTCATGGCTTTGGAGTACACCTTCAGCATTATTTTCAGTGTCCTAACATGGTGCATTTCAGTCTGCATTAATTCTGGGCAAGGTGAAATACAAAAATAAAATCAAAAGTCATTTATATGCAGTGAGCAGTGAGATGTAAGAGCAGGTTCTGAAAGCCACAATCATCTTTTTCACTACTCATGTGAAACTCCTAAATTTGCCTTGCTAATGTCCCAAGGCAGCAGTGACTGACCCTACTTATTTAAGGACATCTCCCAGCGACAGTTGAGCTGTTCCCTAACTGTACAGCTGGGCTTTGCTGCTTACAGAGCCCTGCTGAAACCCATGGGATGCTTAAAGGCATCCACACAAGGAATTACATACATTAATGCAGGTAACAGACCCGAAAACTTTCACACAGTTTTAGTTTTTAAACACGAGTCAAAATGGGAACCAACAAAAATGATTTCTCCTTTGTTTCACAACAGTGGCACTATGAAACAGAAAAAGTCTTAAGAATAACAAATACTCTTACCATAAATGACATCTTGCCTTTTTATAACATCTTTCCTTTGCTTTTTTGCATAAGGCTGTTCCACTGCAACACTCCAAGACTCTGCCTCAAACTCATGAGCATCTGTTTCTATTTCACTCCGGAGGGACACAGAATATGCATCTAGACCAAAAGCACATTCAATTTCAATTATTATTAAACTGTTTCTCACCATATCCCTGTTTACCATCAGTAACAACAAGAGGAAAAAACACCTCAATGCTGCTTTCAAACCCGTGGGAGAAGTTGCATAACAACCCTGAAAAGCACAGAAATTCCATACCTTCCAGAAAAATGGAGTCTGCTGTTGAAGGTGCAAGCGAGATAACATCATCTGAAGTCTGCTTAAATTTTACAAAGCCTGAATCCCCTTCATCCATGTCTCCTGAAATTAGCCTAAATGGCCAAAGAAATCAGACCAGAACAATTAAAAAAAAAAAAATCCAACTTCTTTAACAAGCATCTTCCCTAAACTACAGTGCAATTATCTTACAATAAATAAATAAAAGATATCACTGCACTCTTTAAACAGTTAAATCAATTTAGCAACTCCAATGCTGAAATACTGCAGTTTAATTAGAGCAGCGTGAGCAAAGCTTGTAACTTCTGGTATGACAATTTACAAGGACATCACCTGGTGACAAGCCACAGCCAGTTCAGAGTACAAAGGGCACTTTCACTGGGAAGGGAGTATAACTGGGGCACATCAAAAGTAAATAGCTACTTAAAACAGCAGATAGCCTTGAGTTTGACTACTATTTTAATGAAGGTATTCAGCAATTTAAAACACTGCTGCCTCCTACACCAGTCAGCACCAGCCCAACCTAGAATAGCTGAACTCGGACGAGATCACTGAATTTCACAGCAGTTCATGAGACAAATACATCCATGAAAACCATAATCTAGACAGAAACACTCAAATACTGCACTATTTTACACAGTATCTTTTGTGACACAGGACAGAGGGACTAAAGACAAAAAAAAAAGGAAAAAAAAGCATTGGTCAGGGAAAATCTTTCAGAATTAAAAGCTCAATAAAACTCCTTTGAGCTTGAAAAAAAGACATGAGAACTCATTTTTCTTTTCACACTGGTGAGGTGGGGGGCATCTGAAGCCAGTGGATTAGAAGAGAAGCATTTTACTCACCCAAATTTATTAACAGCTCCAGCAGTGTTCAGTGAAGGCTGGGAATGTCCTCTTTGGGCGATAGTCATCCCGAGGTTCCGGGACAGTGCTGGGGTGCCATCCGCTCCCAGGAGAAGACTTCGGGGCTGCTCCTTCAGAGAAGTGGCTAAAGAGGCAAAAATGGAATTGGTACTCAGAAAATGAGGCGTGCACTGCAGCTCGCCTGCTCTCAGCCCTCGCTCGGAATGCGGACGGAGAACTGACAGGATCTTGGATGTCAGGAGCTCATTGTCCAAAAAAACATTCTCATTCCATTTTCTTGAAAAGGAACCACAAAAAGACAGCTCGGGGTGAGCTGGAATCGCATTGCTTCTGCCGCTGCTTTTTGAATTTGTATTCCCCATGCTCACCACTGGCTGCCCTCAGACCTGGCACAGTAAAGTGGCCCCTGAGATGCTCTGTTTTTATACTACCTGTGATCCTTCTAGAAATGTAAAGCTGCCACTTAACTTACTGTATTGGCTAAATCAGCAGGTCTGAAGTGCAGGAAATTGGTCCCTACTGTGCCCATTTAGTGTGGAAATTGCAAAGTATCTTCTCCTTTAGTAAAACACCAGAACCTACACACAATTATTCACACCCCACCGTATAAGGGCACAGAACATTTCATGGCAAACAAGAAAAATCAGAGATCACAGAAAAAAACCCCACAAGTTCTTTGCAATCCTTACTGCTCACAGCAATTTATATCTGCATGCACACACACTGCACATAATAGATACTTGAGCTAAATTTAATTTTAATACTGCTGCTTTTTAATGCTTTTTAAATCTAGACAGACTGTGAACTGGAAAGATATTTGAAACTTTAATCACTACTACACAATATGTGGAAGCCTGTAATAGACTTATAAAAAATGGATACAATTATTTAGTACTAATGTCTGTAATAAATTATAAGGAATGGGAGACAAAATACATCCTTTTAAAAAAGAAACTTCAGGGAAGTCAAAGATAAAGACTCAGCCAGACAATCTTTAGAATTGATCCCTGACAAGGGCTGTAGCTGCCCTTTTTCAAAGAGCTTTTAAGGACATGGGAGTGGGATCTCGAGGATCCCTGAACGCGGGGCTCTGTTTCTGCAGGGACAGAGCCAGCTCCTCTCCCAGTCCCATGTCCAGGAAGCTGCTCCAGGACCAGGGGCTGCTGCTGTAGCAGTTCAAGGGGGTCTCCAGTTCCCAGATAAGGCTTATGCATCACTTCTCTTGTAAAAACACCCGTGTCCACCCAGCCCTAAAAGTTCCCCTTTTTCAGCCTGCCCTCCTTAGTGTACCTTCACTAATAATTCTCTCTCCTACTTCTGCCTTCTCAGTGAAGCACAGTTAAATCAAGGTATTTGTGGTTCTTGTCATGAAACAGGTTTTTCCACATTTTTTCCATATCCCTGCTCTATACCTGCTTGTCTCTCATTTCATCTCCATTGACAGAAGAATTGTTTTGGGGCTGCAGGGGAGGTCTCATCAATGACATTTAATAGAAATTATATCACCACATCTTCTCCTGCTGGAAATACTTTTCCCAAAACCAGTTTGGGTTTGAAACCTCCCGGCTACACACACAGTACACTGCCAGTCTACAGCAAACTGGGTAAACTGAGTCCTTTCCATCCTCTCCAAGCCCCAGAAGGAGACTAATTAAATATCTGAAAGATTTGCCCAGTCAGATTTCTTAAACAGAAGCTTAATAACCAATGTCCCTATGTGTCCATTTGGGGAAGTATTGAAATTATTTGCCATCAAGTTCTCTTTCTGTGCTCCACAAGCCAGGAACATAAAGTTCTGTTACACAAGGATAGGCCAGACCTAAAAATCTCCAGAGGCAAAACAAGGGGACAAGGATGGGGACACACAATACAGTTTATACCTCTCTGAAAATTAATTTTTCTTTTACATTGAGACAATATCTTTGGGGTTTTTTTGCTGGGCAATGCAGTCTGCAGGGCTATGCTGTGGCTAGCAACATACAATGCCTAGGCTATTAGCTGTTCCTTTAATTTCCAGCTTCTGCTTTTGACTAAGGAAAATGAGTACTGTCTGCCTAGCAGAGCCTGCACGGCCCACAAGCCATTTTCTGAGTTCAATTAGCACTGTCTGCACACTGCTGTGCCCCACATCGATCGCTGCTCCCCTCACACAGACCAGCCCTACAGCAACTTCTCCCATTTTCATCAGCCCTTGCTTCCTATTTTAGTCTCTGCACTTTCTCCTAAATGCACAGACCCATTCTGGGTAATGCAAGCAGCCACTTATCTCCTTATAACAATTATCCCCTGTGCTGCCTCTTGGGAAGAATCATTTAATGAGGACACCTTGCAATGCAAATGGTACCCGAAAACACCCGAAACACCCAGAGTGATGCTCAGACATCCAAGTCAGCTGTGTTTGACACTCACCTGCTCTGTTAATGCACCCCTTGTAACATCTTGTAAAATTAAAATGCCATTTAATACACCTGTGACGGTCTTTTCCAGTAGCAAAAAGATATTCCAAAGCCTATGCTGCAGTACAAATGCTCTTTCTTCTTGGTTTTTTTTTTCCTCACAGATCCTTTTTCCTCATTTTGTTTCAACAAAGATTTATGTTTAGACCATTAGTGCTAGCTTGTCTTAGAGATTTCTAGCAACCACTAGCTGCAGGCAAGTTTTAAATAGACAATTATGAAAATCTGATGTAAAACAAAGTTCACAGTTCTAGTCTTTTCAGAGGCCAGAGAATAGACAATCAATGAAAAACGAGCTTATTGATCCCTTTTCACCATGATATTTTGAGGTTACACAGCAAGAAGGTATAAAGAAAAATAAAAAGATAAAAAGATAAAAACACACAGGAGATTGCTAGGAGCCTCTAAGCCATTCCCAATAGAAAAAAAAATGAAACCATCTTATTAAAAGAGACCTTCTCTATACTTCAATAACACACCGTGTATAGCCTTTAAAACATATTAAAGAAAAAAATGCAATTGAACAGATAAGCCTTGAGCACAGAAATCATTCTTTAGTACAAACCTGGGGAAATGCACTGGGGCGAACTTTGTGGAGATCCAGAAGGTCTGTGCTGCAAATCTTTCTGCTATAGGAAAAAATACAATATTCTTACACATCCAGACCAAACTTTCAGTCCAAAAGGAATCATATTTTTCCTATCCTATAGCATTAACTGTAAGTGAAGATGTTCACTGAGAATATAAAAGATTTAACACAATAACAGCTTTGATTTTTTCATGTGTCAGACGAATGACATAGAGACATTAACACTTTGTATTAAATTCCACAAAGTATAAATCAGGCTGAAATAGAACCAAAACTGAAACTACAGCTGAATTGAAGCTATGATAATTAATTGATGAGATAAAAGCAACCCCTTCACGTTGACAGTCTTCACTTTGCTGTAGTTTAGTTCCTAGCAATACTGACTAAACTAATCCAGCCACTCTGAACCAAAATTCAGGCTGTCCATTTCAAATTGCATCTTTGGTAATCTCTGTTAAACTCTGTCCTTCTTGCAGCACTAGGATATTAAAAACCATTGAGATACAAGTCATCAAAGATTCAAAGAAATTAAATAAATAATACAGGCTGTAACAAATGGCTTTTGGGGAGCTTCCCTTTGGGGTTCCCATTTCTGACTGAATTCTTCACCCCATTTTGTGCCACCACTCCCTCTCTGCAGGAGTGGTTTGTCAGGGCTGATTCAACCATGAAGTTCTGGGTGGTGGTGAAGAGTGGAAATGAAAGCATCAGGGCAAGTGAATTTTTCGGTTTAAAAGGAAAATTCACAATGCCCTGAGATGTTTAAAATTATATATCAAAACCCCCACAAGAACATTTCTGCCCTCAGAAGAGTTACATTCTATATTACCAATGGCTGAACACACTTCCTCTAACCTCTAATTGCTCAGGTCTGAGCTGCTCTGCTCTCTCTTTTCCCCCCTCACAGTACTCCCTAATCTGCTATCAGTCTCTGAAATCATCAGCACTTGCAGGTTAAAACAAACTAAAACTCCCTCAAGTATTATTAGTTATAAGGAGGAGGAAACGATTTTCAAAACCAATACCAGAACAAAAAAACCCAACAGATAGACATCTATGTGAAACAACCTGTGACCTTACATGCAATCACAGGCACCATGGTGACAGAGATAAAAAAATAAACAGCATAGCAAGACCAAGTTCATCACAGTTCCCAAATGAAACCACTTATTCTGCATTTTCCAGCTTAGAAATAAAATGCAACTGTTACAACCAAATTCCCTTCCACCCCTCATGCTCATCCATCAGTTCTGAGATGGCACAACATTCAAAGGTACCATATAATTCAATTATATTCCTCAAAAAGTTTGAGCACTCTTAGGGTTAGTCACACTTCTGGGACACAGGCTAAGGAATTCACAGTATAGCAATAAAATGTTTCACTTTATTTTCCCTCCACACATTATCATTAATTACTATAATAACAACTTAATAACTACTTCATGCCTCAAAGACGTAGGGCAAGATTCTGCACTGATGTAAATTAAACCACTTGCATAAATTAAACTTACCATGTCAAGCCTCGTTATTATAAAAGAAGAACAAATGTTAAAGCCCACCTTGGGTCTGATGCTGCTGCATTCAGTCAGCAAACTCTTGCAGTTCTTGTGGACATTCACTGCACAATCTGAAATGCACACACACAAAAAAATTCTTAATTATTCTTCTTTCCTGTCTAGGGAAAGGAATAAAGGCACACAAAGGATCTTAATTCTGGAAGAGGTGCAGAGTAAGCTCAGGTGTTGTGGCAAGCATCCTTGTTGTGCATGTTCTGGTCTTGATTTTATACCAAACCCTGGAGTTTTTTCAGTAAGATTGCACCACTGAGTGCAATTCACACATGCAAGAACCAAGAGCCACTCTGGAATGCACGAGCAGTTTTCTGCCCAACCTCCACTCAGTGGAGCACAGCTTTCCTCATCTTTGCAAAGGCCATTACCATGTCTCTCCATCCAAAATTGATACCAATCAAGGGGGCAGCAATTCTTTGGCTCCACAGGAATAGCTGCCTTTCTGCATGGACTATTGCTGGGAGCTGCAGTAACTACAGTAAATTAAAGATCAAAACACTCTCCAGAATCATCAGAGCATTACCAGCACCACAGCATTACCACCTTCCAGCTGCACAAAGGAATTGTTCCCAGATACAGGAACCAAAGCAGTCCTCTCACTCAAAAGCCATAAAACTATTACTAGTGTAATAAAATCCAATCTCTTTTTTTTTTTCCTCCTGATAACTACTTATTGAGAAAACAGGAAGGGGAACTGATAGTGCCAATTATTTTCTGCAGCTTTTCTGCCCATCTATAAAACAAGATCATTCTTCAAAAGCAAAGCAGGATACCAGCAGCTCAGTAAAGGACACCAGGATTTGCCTTTTGCCAGACATGCCTGTTAAAAGAGAAATAGAACAAAACTGGAAAGATGAACACCATATCTGCTAAAGAAAAGCCAGTTTATGTTTAAAGCACAGAGGAAAAACTATTTAAGGTCCCTTCAGAACCACCCCCGCCTGGCGCCAGGACTGGGCATCTGCTTTAAGGCTCCTGGCTAAGCTAGAGAGATGCTCACTTGTGTTTTCCATAATTTCAGCAAAAGCCAGACAAGAGGTCCAAAACACTTACTTGGCTCTAAACACAAATAAATTAATAAAGATATAAAAACAAAACTGAGAGAAAGACTGAGTGCACAGACCCACAAGATGCTCACATGTTACACAACTTCCCCAAGTGTGGGAAATGAACTGCAGAGTTCTGCTCCCAAGTGCCTGCCACACGAAAAAAAAAACCTCCACAAAAACTACCACCTCCCACAACTTCTCTTATTTGGGATATTCCTACTGCCACCACACCCCACGCCACAAACCAAAAGGCACCACATCTAATTTCAAATGTATGTGCCTCTGCAAATGCACGAGAAAAATGTATCAAAATTATCACTTATTAAAACTGTGTAGAGAATAACAAATATATTCGTTATTTCAGCAGTGGTAAGGCCTCCACCCACCATGAGGGAATGAAGAGCTTGTAAAAAGACATGCCTCAACAACAAACAAGTAGTTGACAATGGAAATCCCTATTCTCCTGAGACAAAGAAACGGACTGTAGGACAAAAATCACCGCACAAAAGGAAATAGAGAAAATTCTCCATGACGTCAGGCTGGGTTGGCTTCAAGTGCTGCTCACAGATGGGTTCCCTTCAGGGCAGCCCCATGGATGCCCAATGTTCCTACAGCCACTGTCTTCCCACACGGTCCTGAAATCCACGTAACTCATCTAGAATTCTGTAATACAGTCATCTAGAAATACCAAATTTCAACTAGATATTCATATTCCCCAACATTTACCCATTTTCAGTGATTGTATTCAGTAATTCTTTTCCTATCAATGATTAGTAGGACCAATTCCACTTGAAAAGTTTAGGGATCTCACTTAAAAATGTGTTTCAATTTTAAAATCATGCCCTTGCTCTGTTAAAGATAACAGCTTGTGGCACTCTCAGTAGGCATTTTTCACTTATCAGCTGACATATCTAATAGTGCTGTGTATGACTTCCCTCCACTGCTGAAAGGTTCTTTACACAACAGCGGAGAACATACTAGAAAACAGGAAAATGCTACAGAAAAGCTGCAGGAAACTGCAGCTGGATCCAAGGACTTGATTCTCCATGAGACTACCTGAAATGCACTTACTTAATGATTTCAAAGTGGCATTATTTTTGCCTACATAAGAGAAAGGTGAAACCTACCAGAAGACTGTTTTATAAGCATACTTCATTTTCTAAAACATGCTCCAGCTTCCTCTATTCAACACTTCTGCAGTGCTGAAGGGAGGCCACTCTAATTCAGGATGAGAAGGAGCTTCTGAATACCAGTGACTGTGGTTTCCTTTTAATGCACCTAAGATTTCTGCATTTATTATTATTACTCTGCATTCTTATTAAGCCTCTCTGAAAATGGTATCAGAGAACTGCAGGGTGAAAAAAACAGCAAAGAGAAGAATGAGAGATGTGAGGGACAGGGGACAGCAAAGAAGGGACAGGAACCTGCACACATGGAAGCTGATGTTTAAGAGCAGAAATACACATGAAGGGTTCTTCACAGGTGTAGAGAAATAACAGATCTCTAACAGGTGTATAGAAATACCAGATTTCTATCTTTTCCAGTCATCCAGAGTAAAGCAGCAACAAACTGACAAAAAAATTATTTTTGCATTTACCATCAGTAGAATTTGGTCTTAATCAGATCAAGAATTTGGGAAGGTCCAAAAAAAAAAAAAAAAAAGAAAAAGAAAAACAGGCGGTTCTGTCAGCAAGTGCTTCCCAAACTGGAGAGGCACAGAAGATATTCCTGAGAAAGGCAGAGATAAAAATGCAGAGGACTGCAGCCAGGCTCTTCCTTGTCTTCTCCTCCCTCAGTCACTCACTGAGCAGCAAGAAGATTAATTTGGCAAGGAAAAACAGCCCCCCCCAAAGGATTCCATCTTGATACAGACTGTGCGGAAGGGCTGCAGCTCTGGCCAGTGCTGCCAACACCAAAGTGCCAACACACTGAGAAGGTCCAAGGATTTGGGTCACCTTGACTTGATGGGGACAGGAGCACCACTACTACAGCTGAGGGTACCAGAGCAGCTGAACCACCCAGCGTGGAAACAGAGCAAACCCACCAGGGTTGCTCCTGGGCTTTAATCAACAGATTTGAAATTAAGGCTGAGAATTTTGAAAGCATCACATTATCCCAGATCTGCTTACTACAGCAACTGTCACTCACTTGAAGCATTTTGCAGGGGCCTGTGCCAAAGATGACCTAATGAGTGACTAAAGGACCTCAACCAGTAAAGAAGTATTTAAGACTAAAAGGCTCATAAACATTAGAAAAAATCCTGTTCATGGCTGAGGGCAACAAATTTACTATCTGGTATAATAAAAAACATTTCCCTTATTAATGAGATGTTTTCCCAATGGCTCACAGAATGTAATTTACAACCTAGGAGCATTTTATTGGAGCCATTACAACACCCAAAAGCATCACCCTATTCACACTAGGAGAGGGCAACAAACCTGGCTGGAAAGGGGCAGGCAAAAACATTTTTTCCCCCAGCTGGAATACCTTCCAGGGGATCAGACACTGCCAATGTCCTATAAATGTCTTCCAGAATTGGATTCCAGGACAAATCTATGACTCACCAGACATTATGAGCACTATGACCCTGACCTTTGGTCTGGAACAGTACTGCCCAATAAAATAACTCTTAAAAGGCCATTTGAAAACAACAACTCGCAAACAAAAATGCTGTGATTAATCTAAAATTCTATATTGACTTTCTTTATCTCAAAGATTTTTTTGTTTATTTTTTAAATGACAGATTAAAACCAAACCACTTTAAAGCAGCTAAGTTCAAACAGGGACAAACTTTAACAGTGCTTCTAATGATACAAGGAGTCCAAGGATATTCACCACCTATGGAATCCAGCCAGCTGAAAAGAGCCAAGGACAAAATAGCTTCCTTGTGAAATTAGTAATTTTAATATTTTTTTCCTGTCTTCAACTGTCCAATGCTTTGGGGATCAAAAATAATCTCTTCCCTCCTTCCTCACCCTTACACCACAAAGGGAACTCCTCCCTCATGAACTGACAAAGGAAACAACCCTCATATGAATGATTAACACAGAACATAAACTCTGCATTTATAAACAGAGATGTACAACACAACAGCCAAGAAACATTTCAAACCACCACATCATTCCAGAAAAAGCAGAGTGACTGATAAAACTTCTCAGGAAAGAGGAGGCGTTTCATTGGAACACGAGGAAGTTTCTGTATTGGGTAAATCCAGGTCAGGTACACTGAGGAACTAGGAGCAGATTTCACTTTGTCCTAGTGGCTCCAGTGGTTGATGTTTACTTGTTTTCTCACTTGTCTAATTACGCAGAGGCAGAAACCAAAAACTGGAAGGGTGCAGGAAGATGAGATACTTCACATTCTGAAACAGAGACAGTACACGCCAGAGAGCAACAGCACTAAATTATCAAGTTTCAGCCTCCCTGTTAGAGCATTCCTCTTTGTCTCCAAAACAACCTATAATTACTTGCTCACTGTATCTGGTTTTATTGTCAAAATATCAACTGGATGAAGCAGAGAGAGGGGTTGTGAGATTCCCAACAATGCAAATTTTGGTGGCCACAGGGTTTTCTTTAGGCACAGAAACACATAAACAACCAATACTTCTGTTTTTTAAACAATGCCAAATAAAATCTGCATGTTATCCTAAAAGAAAGAGGAGTCTCAAGTCAATTCTCTCCAGCTGAACCCTTCCCCCAGTCTACGCTATAGAACTGAAGCAGCAACTATGACAATCATAAAAGGTATTTAAAATATTTCATAGGTAAACAGTAGGTGGAACTGCAACACACAATGTCCGATGGCTCCTGTCTGAGAGCCATGTTTCACGGGTTTCTTTTATTTTACCGTGCCAAAGAGAAACTATTACTTTTATAAAATTAAACAAGAAGGGCCAAATAAAAAAGCCTCCCATAAAACTCTCTTAAGAGGGGAGTGAAAAGGAATTAAGAAGCAGCCCTTTTTTCTCTTGGTGGCACACCAAATCTTCGAATAATATTCCGAAATTGTGCTTATTTATTAGAGCAGCAAAACGAAATATAGCACCAGAAACATTCAGAAAGCTGTTTGTTCGAATGCCTGCCTGTTTCCCTGCTCCTCCTCCAAAATCCATCACCACTCCTAGCTCCTGCTGGCGTTTCCTTTCAGCACACAAAAGCTAAGCTGATACCATCTCCCGCTCCTCTCTCCAAGGAGCCAGAGATGTGGAATATTCAAAATGGGTCAGTCTTCGCAACTGTGGACAAACGGAAGCTTTCACCACTTTTCCCCTAAAGCATTTAAGGTCTCCTCACGCACATCCCAGACTTTTCTCGCTGCTGCAGCACCAGTACACACAATGTGTGTAATAACCGAGAGGACGAGGTGCGGGATATAATGATCACAAGGATGCTCAGACTCAAGCTATGGCATAAAGAAAGCCGGTTTCACACAGGCTACAGCCGCTCGCCTCCCTACCGCACGCAGCAACATTTTTCACTCCTCCCGCAGTCCTTTAAAGAGCTTTCTACTATAAACACTGCATCTTTCAAGCTGCGTCCCGTCCCGCAGCTGAAGCCCTGAGCTGCACAGGTCGGGACTGCGGTAAACCTGAGGGATTGGGGCAAAGCGAAGATCAAGCCGCTGTCCCGGCCAAACGCCGGGACCCCTTGGAGCCCTCTGAGCCCCCGCTGCCCGCACAGGGACCGGGGCCGGGCGGTCCCCGCGCCGCGGCCCCGGAGAGGGGGTGCCGGTGCTCGGGGGCTCGCTAGGGCCGGGGGGAGCGGAGCCAGGGGCCGGCGGGGGCGCTGACAGCCCGGTCTCTTACCGGACTCCCCGGGGAGCCGCCGGTTCCCTCTCGGTCCCGGGAGCCGCCGCCACAGCAACAGGAAACGCCCCCGTGTCCCGGAAGGAAAAATGGGAATGAGGGTGCGCCTGCGCGCCGCAGCACGGCCGGGCAGGGTCCCGGCACCTCGGGGACAGCGCAGGGACGGCCTGGGGCCGTGCCTTGCCCTCAGGGAGCGCACACAGACAGCATCAGCCCGCGCTTCCCCCTCAGGGAGACCGCGCGAGCACCCGCAGCCCGCACGCTCCTCTCAGGGAGGGCTCACGGACACCCGCAAGCCGTGGTTTCCTCTCAGGGAGGGCTCACGGACACCCTCAACCTGTGTTTTTCTCTCAGGGAGGGCACACGGACACCCTCAAGCCGTGGTTTCCTCTCAGGGAGGGCACACGGACACCCTCAACCTGTTTTTTTCTCTCAGGGAGGGCACACGGACACCCTCAAGCCGTAGTTTCCCCTCAGAGAGGGTACACGGACACTCTCAACCTGTGTTTTTCTCTCAGGGAGGGCACACGGACACTCTCAAGCCGTGGTTTTCTCTCAGGGAGGGCACACGGACACCCTCAAAGCCGTGGTTTCCCCTCAGAGAGGGCACACGGACACCCTCAACCTGTGTTTTTCTCTCAGGGAGGGCACACGGACACTCTCAAGCCATGGTTTCCCCTCAGAGAGGGCACACGGACACCCTCAACCTGTGTTTTTCTCTCAGGGAGGGCACACGGACACCCTCAAGCCGTGGTTTCCTCTCAGGGAGGGCTCACGGACACCCTCAACCTGTGTTTTTCTCTCAGGGAGGGCACACGGACACCCTCAAAGCCGTGGTTTCCTCTCAGGGAGGGCACATGGACACTCTCAAGCTGTGGTTTCCCCTCAGAGAGGGCACACAGACACCCTCAAGCCGTGGTTTCCTCTCAGGGAGGGCACACGGACACTCTCAAGCCGTGGTTTCCTCTCAGGGAGGGCACACGGACACCCTCAACCTGTGTTTTTCTCTCAGGGAGGGCACACGGACACCCTCAAGCCGTGGTTTCCCCTCAGAGAGGGCACACGGACACCCTCAACCTGTTTTTTTCTCTCAGGGAGGGCACACGGACACTCTCAAGCCGTGGTTTCCCTTCAGAGAGGGTACACGGACACCCTCAAGCCGTGGTTTCCCCTCAGAGAGGGCACATGGACACCCTCAACCTGTGTTTTTCTCTCAGGGAGGGCACACGGACACTCTTAACCCCGAACTTTTCCCTCAAGGAAGGCACTGGCCGTCCATATCCCTCTCTTACCCCTCAGGGAGGGCATGAGCATCCTTAGCCCACAAGCTTCTCTCAAGGAGGGCACACAGACATCCCCGTTTTCCCCTCAGGGACGCCATGAGCACCCGCAGGCCGTGCCCACTACCCAGGGAGAGCACAGGGGCACCCTTAGCCTGCTCCTTCCCTCGGGAAGAGCACACGCAGCCCTGACCCACACTTTCCCCTCAGGGAGGGCACATGGCCACCCTTAGCCTGCGTTTTCCTTCAGGAAGGGTACAACTACCCACAGCCTCTGCCTTCCTTGAGAGAGGGCACTCCTCAGGGTGGAGCGGCGCCCTCCATGCCATCCTTTGACCCCCTCGTTCCCCTCATGGAGGACACAGCCGTTCCAGCCCCTCAGGGATGGCAGAGCCTCTCATGGCTCTTGCTTTCCCCTCAGGGACGGCACACGTCTCCATTGACCTGCCCTTTTCCCTCAGGGAGGGCACACAGTCCTTCCAGCCCTGCACTTTCCAGCAGGGGAAGCAGAGCCACCCCCATCCCTCACTTTCCTTCAGGGAGGGCACATGGCCAGCCATAGGCTGCTGCTTTCTCCTGAAGGGAGGGCACAGGGCCCCAACACACATCTCCCTCAGGAGATGCATGAGCATCCTCAGCCTGTGCTTTATCCTCAGGGAGGGCACATCACCATCCATTGCCTGATCCTTCCTCCTGCAGGGACGGCATGGCCACCCATAGCACTTTCCCTCAGGAAGGGCACAGGGCCCGCAACCTGCATGTCCCCCTCAGGGACACCGTGAGCGTCCTCAGCCTACACCTTCCCCTCAGGGAGGACACATGGCTGCCCAGAAATCATGACTTCTCTGAGGGAAGACACATGGCCCACACTTTCCCCTCAGGGGGAGCACAAAATTCCTCCCAGACTAAAGAGGCCCCTAAAGGATGGGATGTGGCAACCCAGTGACACCTTCAGCATGGCACTTCATATGTGTTTGCACATCGCCTGGGACTTGAAATACACAATTTGTTATTAAAAGCCCAGTGGGAGTTGCCATCCCAACGTGCTGGAGTGTTTATGAACACCCTGCCAAGGCAAGGCTACACTGCCCGGAGGGTTGGCAGGTGGTGGCTTCCCTATCTGCCTCTCAACAGCCAGTGCCTGCGCCAGCCTTTGTCAGTGACCCCTGCACAGACAAACGATGACAGGAAAGGGGAATTATCTTCCCTAGCAGGAGATCCATGCACTGACTCGTAGAACCAAACTGCTTGCTGGAAAAAGACCTTTCCCCTGACACCAATAAGCTAGCACAGGGCTGCTGGAGTACTCAGTGCAGGCAGGAAAACTGGGAAGAGCTCACCACCCAACCTCCTCTCCCGATTTCACTGAGGATTTAAAATACTGATCAAAAGTTTGTTATATTTTAAATCACACATATCCTACTTGTCTGTTATGCTTGAAAACACAACATACACAGTTACAAAACAAACTTCCCTCTCAAAATCCACCCTGCAGCCTTCCCCATGCTGCTTTGAAAGAACCTGCCACTTTTTGGGCTGGAGATGTGATGAACTCCTGCCATGGGGCCAATGTGATCTCTGGTTTCCACACTGACACCTGTTTAATCGATTTTATTTTTATCTTCATCTCATAGTTGCAAGCTTTTCCAAAATGTTCCCTTTTGTGCTGCTTCTCTACAGGACTGAGTACACTGAAGTCCCAGTTGTTTATTGGGGCCTGTCACCACTACAGAGAAATGATCATTACATAAAGCAGTTTGGGGGTAAACAGCTGGCTGTCACTTGATGACTGATTAATCCTTAGGCACTTCAAACTTTGTGCTTTGCTGTAATATAAAAGTAAAGCACTGCAGATTGCCCAACTGCAGCTGTCATGGAGAGAACATGCTGTGCTTGTGCGGCCTCAGGGCATCGCCACAAAATCAGTGCAAAATCTGGCACAGCAGCCAGCTCCAAGACTCCGTTGCTTACAGCTAAGGTTTGCATTGCAAAGAAGAGAAGGGTACCAGCTGTCTAATCCTGTGTAATTCTGTAAGAGCAAAAGATTTCTTCCTGAATGTGTCTCAGGTTGATTACTGTCCTTATGCATTTGTCAGCCCGAGTGTACAAGATCTTGAGGTTTTATCAGGGAATGCAAGGAGCAGCATTTGGAGATGTTCCAGATCAAGGAACTACTGCCCAGAAAGAAAAAGAAAGTGAAAAGCAGAAAAGGAGAAGCACTGAGAATAGGATAGTCTTTGGTTTCCTTTTCTAAGCCCACTCGAGCTGGCTGAGCCAGCTCTGTGTCAGGACACTCAGCTCAGTCAGTGTTTCCTCTGCAACCAGCGCTGCAGCTGCTTTCACATTTGCTTCAGATCCTGCTCCATTGCCTCAGAACCACCTTAACCCACAGCCCGACGTAGCCGCTCTGGTTTTGCCTCTGTTTATTTGGATTCCTGTCAGTAATAGTTTATTCCAAGTGGGACTCCCAGTCCATTTATCACTGTCATCATGTTACAGCAGCCAAACGTCCTTTTCCCCCCCAAAACAGAAGATTTTTGGCAGCTGTGCCTCTCTACGGAAAGGCAAAGTTCCAGGTTGTCTGCTGCTTTTCAGATTTCTCAGAACTCTGTGTGGGCTGTGAACAGAAATTTCAGGATAGAAAATCAAGTCATTCCTCCTTATCATAAGCCAAAACTATCCTTCACCTATTAGCTCATTAGTGCTGCACTGGGAATCCAAAAGCAAAACCCTGCAGGCACAAGTGCCGAGTGAAAGGTGAATTTCAGCCCAAATTTCAGGTCTAAACCAAAAGTTATTCCAGCCTCTCCTTGGCCATGGGTAGAGGATGTTTGCCTGACAAACTGCAGAAATCTGTGTCCTCTCCCATTCTCGTTGTGAGAAAGGAAATGGTTTTCCAAACCTCTTTCACAATGTGCCTTAAATAAATCCTGGAGACCCATTACAGCAACCAGTTAGAGATCAGCCAGTGCACTGAAGCAGCCACCAAGGGTCAGCCTAGGACAGGTGGACAGTCCAGCACAGCCTGTATTGTTCAGGAAGATTCATTAAACTGAGCACCTTCTCTTAAAGAAGAGGAGTTTGTCTGAAACCTGCCAAACTCTGGTCACAGCTACAGGTTTCCTTGGGAGAGGATGGTCAGTCTGACACCCCTGTGGGGGCCTGGGCTCTGTCTTTCCTATGAAGTAATAGAAATTAATTCTCAACTAAAGATGTAGAAATTCCACCTCTAACCCAGTGCTCAAGCTCAAGGGAAGCAATCCTCCTTCCATCTGTATTCCACAGCATATCCTTGGCTTGCCTCCACGGCACAGCCTCCTTGGAGAGCTCTCCTCCTGTCAGGGCTTCCCTGGGACTCATCTAACTCTTGTTGTATAAACTCTGGAAGCGTGTTTATAAGAGAGGATTAATTTAGGCACAGAACCTTCTCACCCATGATAGCAAAGGCTCAAGAGGTGCCTTCTCATTTCCAGGTGAACAATAAACCTAGGGACTCACAGCTCATTGTTTACGTAACGGCAGAGTTTGGGTGGCCACTGTTGTCTAGATCCCTGTGTCTGCAATCATTCCTCTTTGTTTTTCATCCCTACCAGGCTCCTAACTGCACATCTGTGAGCTGCAGAGACTCTCCTGAATCTCTACTCTCAACAGACAGCACAGCCTTCTTCTCTCCTGGGAGTCTCTGTGTTGTGTGGGGTGAGGATAGATGGGAGGAATCAGTGGAAGAGAGAAACAAATTACCATGTACCAGGCTATCCGAGCTGCCCGCTTTCTTCACAGCTCACACACGTTTCTAGCAGAACAATGTTTTTTTGTTCTGACTTAAATGCAGAATTCCTCCTCCTGTTATTATCTCTAACAAGAAGAGCTCTCGCTCCTCCAGCTCATCACATCCATGGAAGTCACCAGACCTTTTGTGTCTACTGGACAGTGTAAAGACCTCAGGCTTGCAATCATTCTTCCATCCTTCCTCCCACTTCAGCTTATCCCTTGCTTTAACCACCATCTTTTCCCGTGTTTTCCACGAGCCCGTTTTGCCTTGGACCACGTGGTGGTGCTGCAGTTAAAAATACCACGGAGGCAACAACCGCAACAGCAGCACCTGACCAGCGATGGGCCGAGGGCTGGCCGGGGGCCAAAGCGCGGGGATGGTCAAATGCGAATCCACGAGGAGAGAACAAGAGGCACTGCCAAATACCCTCACATCCTGTCAGCTCTGTCAGGCTCAGCCTGAGCCTGACAGAGCTGCTCACACTTCGGAAAAGTAGGCCTGCCGCTCCAGCTTTCCGGTGGCCACGGAGCTTGCTGTCCCAGAGCTCTATGAGGGACTAGTCAGGAGACCACTCTCTGCTCCGAGCTGCAGTAACGGGAGCTGCTGATACCAACTACCAGCTCAGCAGCAGCTCGCAAAGGTTTCAGCCCAGCATCATCCAAATATAGGTACTCTCAGGCCATCAGCTGTCACACCACAAGTCCCAGCCCATCTCTCACCACAGACAGGCCATTAATTTTAATGGACATCTCAGAGCCCTGCTCGATTGTTCAGCCTCAGTTCAAGCCACTGCAAAGGGAATATTACAAAACAAGCTATGCTGCTCTGCTGCCTGTGTTAGCCTGGGCAGCCAAGAGCCAAAGGAGATGTCACAGAGTCCCAAACACAAACCAGTGCCTCAGCCACCTCAGAGTTTTTCTCCTGAACGTTCACAAGACAGAACACAGATTCCTTATGGAAGGGCTGGAAAACAAGGTGAAAGTTACCATAACTCATGTACAGTCCCTGTGTATTTATGATGGACAAGCCATGCTGAGCCACACTCTCATTTCAACAGCCAACTCCTACTCCAGATGACAGATCTCCAGAGGGTTGTCCAGAGGAGAATCACTCACACTAAATGCCCTCAGAGTTCCCAAGACCATTCAGAGCATGGCTGCATGCTCATGGGTATCAAGGGCTGTCTGCATTCTCCCAGGTTAAGATATTTTTGTAAAGCAGCATGCAGGACTGCAAACAGAGCCTCTGGCTGGGAGATTCCTCACACAGGAATGACAAGGCACAACTCTGCCTCCTCCCATTAAATTTCTGTTTTCTCTAAATATCCGCAAAGCTCTTGTTCAGCTCCCTGCTTCCTAATTTTTGCTGTGATGCCTGAAAAATGCTCACTAATAGCCAGCTCTGTGCCCCTTTTCAGTTTCCCTCCAGCTGCCCTGAAGGGAAAATATATTTCTCACCACACATGTCCAAGGGCAATCAGTCCCTTTATGCCCCAGAAAGGCTTTACTGACCTTAAGAGCCTCTGAGAGAGCAAGCATTGCTTGAGGGTACAGGGTGGAGAAAGAGAGCAATCCTTTTATTTCCAGACAATTTTATCTGCCCACAGACAATCCCTTGGGAATTAAAACATTCTTCAGTGCCCTGAGCACCTGCCCCAAAGAGGAAGGACAGGGTTTGTCAGCCAAAGCCATGCCACAGTGGATGCAGTGGGAGCACAGAGGCCCATGCACGCTGGCACTACTTAGAGCTGAAAAGCAGCAGTCTTACCCATGCACGTCCTGGGAGGCAACATTTGCCTTTTTGTTAGTTAATAAAATTTTGGATGCTCTAGAAATCCCTGTGCCCGTGCACAGGGCAGATGCTGAGCTGACACATCACTGTGGCTATGCAAAACAGCCTAAAAGATCCAGCTACACTCAGGCAGTTGGGACATTTGTTCAGGCAAAGCAGAACTTCATGATAAAAAAGAAATTAGTAAAAGAGAAGTTGACCTAGAACCTTCCTTGGGGGAAAGGGGCAGGAAATGGTCAAGTGGCCAAAGAAAATGAGGATAAATTATTGCCAGGCAGGATTCAGAGATTGTTTAGGCTATTTAGAGAAACAACCAAGCCAGGCCAAGCATAGTGGTGGGGTAGAGTCGAGCCAGGCAGAGAAGTGAAGCAATCCAGGGAGTGGTTTAGGCAGGAGAACAGCCTGGGCTGGAGGGCAGGTGGGGAGTGCAGGCTGGGGCAGAGCCAGGCAGTGACAGCCATACTCACTCAGGCACTGCAGACCACTTTTATTCCCAAGAGGTTTGGCACACAGTGAGCAGCTGGTGCAACTGGAGAAAACCCCTGGCACGAGCTGGTGCCCATTCATATCTTTACACCTCTCTTTCGTCTCCTTTGTTTCTTTCTCCTTCTCTCTCTCCTTGAGCTGCTCTTTGTTCTTACCCTGGAAGGAGAGAAGAATACAGCTCAGTCACAGGCCTTGCACTGCCCACACGTTCCTTTCCCCCTTTCCCCACTGTACAAGCGAGCAGAGAGCTGGTGAGCAGCAGGTATAGCGGGATGGCGGTGCTTTTCCCAAATGCCTTCCCAAGGCTTGGGCCAGTCCCTCTAGTCTAAGTCCATTTGTGATGAAGGGCAGGACACACTTGGCTGTCCCTCTGCAGGCTCCTCCTGCCACAAAGAGTGATCCAGGCAGTCACCCAGCCAAGGCGCTCTTCTTGCTGTGCACAACAGTGCCAAGGCAGCATAAGAGCATCCAGAACGTGCCCTGGAGCAAGGAGGGTTGGAATTCAGGGATCACTCAGTCCCACACACTACTACTACTTCGGGGGTCACAGTGCATCTGCTGACCAACATAGAGGCCTCAGCCATCCCAAAGCAATCCAGCTAACTCTTCCCTACGGTCAGATCCCCTTTTCTACTTGAAAAATTTAACAATTCCTTCCACAAATTCAACATCTCTCTCTCTCACCTTATCCTTCTGCCAGGATCCAGTGACTCGGCTCCGCAGGGAACTCAGACGTCGCATCACCTTTGTGCCCTTCTCTGCTTTATCGCTCTTCCCACTGTCCTCATTTCTGAAAGGAGACCAAAATATCTTTAAAAGGGGGAAATTCACTAACCAAGCCCAGCTTAGGGAGATCACTGATGAAGTTCATTGAAGCATTACTTTAGGACCCTAAGTGTGAGCTTTCCATCTCCTGGAGGATCTGGTTTGGCATCAGCTATGTCACTAATTAGTGATACACTTGCAAATAAGGAGCTGAACTTTCAAACTATGTGTGCAGTTTCTGTTCAGTGCCACACTCTTGGCTGAACCCCTGCAGATACCAGTGTCCTGCACACAGGAGTAGTGGGGCAATAGAGCTTAGATGGAGGGGACTCGAAATCAGTCTGCTCTCAGAACACAAAGTGTGTGTCACCCGCTGTCTCACTTACTCATTAGACAGGAACTCAAACCAAGTGAGGTTCTGCTGGGAAGAATCGCTGCCTTCTTGCACACAAGCTCTCTGCTTCACCCTGGGTGGGGAAAAGGCATCAGACACAGCAAAGAGCACAAGAGCAGAACTTCTGGCTCAGCTGAAAGGCTCATTTTCTAGATGGGGCAGGAACATTTTTGGAGTTACCGAGGAGGCACATGAAATGCCCCTTCTCCTTGCAATTCTACCCTGGTTTCAGTGGAATAAATCAATAATTCTGGTACCCTGGGGATTTGCCCCTCAAGGGATGAAATGTCCTTTTCCAGGTGTGTCTTAGGCAGACCTATGACCTCCCCACATGTCCCTGTCCCAGACACACTTACCCATGGTAATGTTTCAGCTCCTGAAGTACCTTCTGGACAATTAACCTACCAAGGATGGGACAAGAGAAAAGCAAGGGATTAGAAAATATCCTTGTACAGACATTCTGCACCCCACATAGCCTCAGGTGCTGGTTTATGACCAACTGCTCAGCTGTGCCCCAGCACGGAGTGGGATTTCCTTTGTTGTTGCATCCTCAGTAGCTCAGATACACTTAAAAATCTCCCTCATCTCAAACCAGCAGGACTGACAATACCTACACGTGGTCTGGGGACACGTGGTCCTTCTCCAGCATCTCCAGAGCAGGGGGTTCAACACCTGGAACACAAAATGCTCTCAGCAAGGATCCTGGTTTGCTTCTGCAGAGCACCACCTTGCAATCTATGCAACTGGACCCTGTTAATCACGCTGGGCTCCCACTCTGTCTCGACTGGTGAGAAAGGAATGCCAGGACCAGTTAGGGAAGGAGTTTCTGCTCTACATTTCTGTGAGGGAAGTAAAGGCTAGATCACTTTTCTGTGTCATTCCTCCCCTCCCCAGTCTGTATATTTGCTGCTGAGGGTCCTGCTTGCAGTAGGGTAGGAGCTGGTGCCACCCCAGAGCCCTTCCCCATGACAGCCAGACTCTCCTCCACTTCCCAGGCTCCGAAATCACCACATTTTTCTCCAGGGCAATCCTCACAGGTGGGACTCAAGTAGGGAGTGACCAATGCACTGGCCACAGGGAGGTTATGTGGCAATGTGTCACTGGGGATGGGCACGTCTGAGCTGAGACTGTGCCGCTAGCCAGGGCCAGACTCAGAACCAGCTTGGCTTTGTATTTCGGGAGCTCCTGGGAACACATGGAAGGGAAAGCAGAGGCTGCCCACACTTCCAGAGGCTACAGCTCCAGTTTTTTATCTTCTTAATCACACCTTGAACCCATTTAATGGCATAAAGTCTATACCAACCTTCCACAGCTGGAAGAGAAGTGTTGGAACTGTGAGGTATCTGAGGGGAGGCAATGGTCTCACAGGCTGATGGGACAGACTTGGACCTCAGTCTCTTCCCACTGCTGACACATTTCTGGAGAAGTAAAAAGTCACAGAAATCTTTGGTGCTTTGTGCACCAAGGGAGCCTCCATCATGGCTGATTCCTCACCCTTTCCCTCTTGTTTTATCAGAGTTATGATGCAGGAGAACATTGGGCCCAGCTGTTTGTTGGCTCCAGGAAAGCTGGAGCAAGTGACACTCGTGCCTGAAACCTTCTTAGGCACTTCTCACTTTTAGTGGACATGCAGCACCATGATGCAATTGTCCTTTTAATATTAATTGAATCTAAAGGTATTCCCCAGAGCAAAACAGCGTGTAAGGGACGTGTGTGTGGGGGTGTGTGACACTGCTGTCTTCAACTACCTGACAGAGGATTAGAGAGGAGATAGGGCCAAACTGTTCTTAGAGCTGCAGTGACAGGACAAGAGGCAACAGGCACAAGGGAAGGGAAATTCCAGCTGAATATATGGCAAAAGAGGGCTTTACTACAGTCAGCTCCCAGGGCCTTTATCCCACAAGATGGGACAGTTTATCTGAAAAGGCCCATCCATGCTGAGATTCCTGCAGACCTCCTGGTTCCACACCGGCACTGAAGGAGTCCAGCTTGCAGCTGATACCTGTGTATGCTGCTTTTCTGCACCCTCAGCTTGCCCTGTTGCCCCCATGCCCAGCCCTCCACACTCACCACCTCCTGCAAGCTGGGGCTGGCCACGAGGTCTGGGTGCAGTGGCTCTATCTCCACTTTGATCACTGTGCCACCCCGGCTGCTGCTCCAGGCTCCCCGTTCTCCTTTGGGCAGCTGAAGGGACACATGAGGCTGGAGGCAGGACTGGCTCCTCTTCTCCACATCATCCTGCTCTGGGTCACTGCCCAGCTCTGTGACATCCAGGCTGAACCTAATCAGGGGGCAGGAAGAAGCCTCAGAGCAGACCTGAGCAGACCTGACACACTGTACCCAGCATGGCACAGCCCCTGCAATGTCCCTGCCTGGGTGGTCCTAACAACCTCATGCAACTGGGACAAGGAGGCACCCCACAGCAGGCATGAGGGAAAGGAAATGACAGGAAGTGTCAGCCTGGACACCAAGTCCTGAGCCTGCTAAAAACAGCTTCTCTGACTGCCACCAGTGAGTCCCCAGCTCCCTGGTCACCCAGGATGTTTAGTGCTGATCTCTTAGCAACCCCTGAGACTGTGCAGCCACCCTGGCAGCAGCCTGTCCTGCCTGCCCCAGAGCTGCTGCCCTGTCAGCTGCCATCCAGGAAAGTCCCTCTGGGTATTTAGAAGTGGCAGATGATGGCAGATTATCACATCACCACTGTGGCATCATGCCATAAATCCTTCTCCCACCAGGGCCCAGATTTAAGGAAGGAAAAAAATTATTTTCTAGGAAATGAGGGGTGGACCAGCTCCCCCAGTGCCTCACAGTGTCCTGCACACCAAGTGCTGTTGCAGTGACAACACAGAAGCAAAATTATGGCTAAAGCTCAGTGGAAAATCTTAGTGTCTGCATGGGTTCTGTCTGCAGATCACTGTCACTTCATTCCTGCTGCCACAGGCAGGCTTCAGGAAGTGTTTGCTTAGGGAACAGTGGGGTATATTCCCCTTCCCTGGCCTCCTGCTCACACATGCTTCATCACCCAGCAAGGAGACAGAACGTGTCCCTGACACCGACAGCCACTCCGTGCCACTGTTGCTCATGTGCCTGTTACAGCATAAACTGTGAATGATCCATGGCACATGGGACAACAATAGGTCTGAGAACCGAAGTCTGAGCTTGATAGAGGACTGCCAAGATTTCAGGCTGAGATAATTTTAGGGTACCGTATAAGGAGGAGAGATAAAAATAGTCCTTGCTGGCTTGCACCTAAATCCCAGTCAGCTGGGAGATCAATACATTTGTCAGCAGGGAAAGCATTCCTGGAGGAACCTGGAGCTCAAGGCATTCAT
The DNA here is from genome assembly GCF_031753505.1 of Anomalospiza imberbis. Lineage (NCBI taxonomy): Eukaryota > Metazoa > Chordata > Aves > Passeriformes > Viduidae > Anomalospiza > Anomalospiza imberbis. Next base: position 2,541,986 of record NC_089707.1, read on the forward strand.
GTGGCAGGAGCAGAGGATGGTAGGAATGCCAGGCCTGACTCTGCTCCCAGCCAGGGCTCAGCACCGTGCTACAAACACAACCTCTTCTGCAGCCACGTGGAGGGCAGAGGGCTGGAGCACAGCACAGTGCTCCACCAAGCAGGCACAGGCCCCACCAAGCCAACTCGCAGACAAGAAGAAAAAGGATTTGACAGAGCTCTCTTAATCCCTCTTTGATGGGAAAAATTCCCTTTGAGCCAGAGGATGGAGGTCATCGGGGCAACTGATGCTGTTCAAGATTCCCTCCAGACAGAAAAGAGAGATCCTCTTCTCAGCCCCAAGACCAGGAAAAGAGGGTCTTCCTACTTCCAAGGAGACATTAAAGCCTCTTGCTGCCCTAGCACTTCCTCTTCCACATCCCACCCAACATGAGCAGTGGGTGTCCAGCTGCTCTGGCAGATGCTGACAGGCGAGGGAGACCACCCAGCAGCATCTGGAGCTACGAGCAGTGTGATGTTCAGCCTCACCCCTCCATTGCATTGCGTACGTCAAATATCACTCACGGTCCCGCCGTACCTGCGCCTGCAGTCCACGGGTGACACAGGGCTCTCCCAGCTGTGCCTCCGGGAGGTGGACATCGATCTCACCAGCGTGGGGAAGGAATCCTGGGCCTCCTGCAGGTCCAGCTCACTGTCTGCTTCTGCAGGACGCTCAGAAGTGCTGGTCCCATCATCTGGAATGGCTGCACAGGAGCACAGGTGGCCTTTGTTCAGAAAACGACAGTCGGCCTCACCATAACGTACTGAGCAGGAAACGGGATTGGAAAAAGCAACATCCACAGACAGTTTGCTCAGAGCCCTTGGTCTCTCTTCCAATGAGCGAAGGGCAGACACAGTCTGGGATCCTTGTTCTGGCTGTGCTGCCGTGTCTGGCGCTGTTTTGGCAGACGGTGGGCTCAGGAGTCCCAGATCTTTGTAATACTCCGTGCCGTGGAGAGCAGAGTCTGAGAGGAGATCCTCTGTGCTGCTGTGCAAGTCTGCTGCTGGCACATCCAGCTCTGTGGAAGACGAGTCCTCCTGCAAAGGCAGCAGAAATCCTCTGAGAGCCTCACACCAACTCTGCAAAGGGACACCTCCCATGCAGAAACTGGGGTGCAGAGCAGAGCCAGACTTGCAAGTGACTTTCTAATAGCCACCCTCCCCTGCTGTCCATCACAGCAACATAACCTTGTATTCCTTGACAATCTGGACCAGTACCACTTTCCCCCATTCCTACTCCACCACAAACCCCTCTGGATGTGGTGCTGACCACCCAGTTTTCTGTTCCTGATCTCTGCCTTGCATGGTGGTAGCAGCAGGAAAGAGGACACTTGCCTTCTCTTCAGCCATGCTGGTGCAGAAGGAATCATCCTCAGCAATCAGGGATGGGAGGAAGCTTTTGGAGGTGGGATACTCCAAGGCAGGGCTGTGGTGGTCAGTGAATTCCTGTAAGCATGGCTTGCAGTCAGACCCTGCAAGACAGAGAAGGTCTCAGCAGATAACCAGACATCTGGGAGGGATGGAAAATCAGCTGCACACCCACAGGTGACATCAGGCAGCACTGAAATGCTCCACGTGCCCTCTGCTCCTTCACAGACAGGCAGTGCCAGGCAATCTCCAGACCACAGCAGCCTTGATCCTGTAGGAACCTGGTGCAGGGATTTCCTGCCAGCAGAAACCTCATCCCTCTGCAGAAACCTCATCCCTGCAGCATGTGCAAGGGGACAGACCAGGCTTGCACTGTCCCAGCCAGACCCTCATAGGGTGTCCTATGCTGCAGAGGCTTTTTCCACAGTAAAAGAATTAAACGCATTTCGATGTCTGTTTTTGACATTATGGACCTTTGAATAGAAATCTAGGAATAAAAATACTGACGGTGGTTTTATTTTCATCCATAAGGAATAAAGGATGCCTGGGTGGGTGGGTAATCAAGAGTGCTGGGAGGCAATTTGGTGGCTCCAGACAACCCTGAATATGCAGAGCAGTACCAGGAGCACATAATTCTCCTGGTTCCGGATCACTCCTCTGGATTTTCCCCAGGCAGGAGTGTGAACCTGAGTGTCTGTATACCATCTGATAACTCACTGAGAAACAAACCAAGGTCTGGATGTGTTTGTGGTACAATAGATGGTCCAGCTGACTGAAGCACATTCCTGCGGAGCGAGACACACTGTAAACCTTAGCCACAATCCCTGAACCATAGCATGACTCATGGAGGCTTTTTATTCCTTCGGGACACACACAGCTGAGGCAAAGGGAGAAAAGCCAGGCCGTTGGCTGAAGCACTGTGGTGGATCTCTGAAGATGCAGAGAACAACAGCAAGAGACTGTGAGCAGCCGTATCTATCCAATGGGAAAAACCAGCAGGAAACTGCTAGAAACCCATCACACTCCAGGAAAATCAAGCATAAAAACATTAATGTAAGGAAGACATTGTTAAAAAACGCACTCTTGGAAAGCTTGCATCCTGCTGTGGATTATAAAGCTACACAATTCAGCCAGGAATTGCATGGTGCCAACTAAAAAAAGGCAGCAAACGTGAGGGAGAGTTTGGAGGTTTGTTCCTTGGATCCCTTTGCACACTGCAGATGCCAGATTTTCTGTTTTAAGGAGCATTTGGTGTGTTCAAATATGTGTGATGGTTTCAAGTGAAGGACTATAAATAATATAGAAAGAAAACACTTCTGAAGGCACTATTTTAATTGAGGGGTTTCTAGCTACAAGACCAGGGAAAATTTGAATTAGGCTTTCTAGCAAGGCTGTAAAATTTACTTCACATGACATTTTTAATGAATAGTCCAATTCTTGCCCAGGATGTCCCTGAGCTGCATCTGCAACTGGAAGAGATTTAGTGAGCTATTAAACATCAACTTTTGCTTTCCTCAGTGCACCTGGATTCAGCTTGCAATCAAAAATCAGAATTTTGAAGTGAATACACCCTTGAACCAGCACAGATTTTGGCATGAACTTGTAGCAAACAGCAGCCAAAGCTCTCAGCGGGCAGTGAATATCACTGAAGCCCCCAGACAGGCCGGGATGATGGCTGAGGTAGAATGGACCCACGGGGAGCAACCAGGAGGTGGGGAGCATCACAAAGAGGCCAGGACAAATGGTGCCTCCCCTCATACCAATCCAAAGACGGGAGAAAAAGGAGATTCCCTGCTCTCGCCATCCCTTCCGCAGTGAACTACCCACAGGGAGAGCAGCAAAGCCCTGGGAGGCAGCAGGAGCTGGCAAGGGCTGTGGCCTGACAGAGGCCAGAGTCCTGGACTGAAAGTTTAACTAAAACAAGGAGATTTTTCCTCCCAAGCAGTGTCCAGCCATCCCCTCAAGGCTACTCTGGGCCTGCACCAAGCTCCATGCAGCTCTAAAGTGGATCCCTGGAACAGAGTCAGCTCCTTGGAGGCCTGGAAAACATTCCCTGAGCTCTGCCTGTGCCATGCAGGGCTCAGGATTTGGCCAAGGCATAGGCTGCAGTCAACAGACCCAGTCCAGATCCACCAAAGGACTTAAATCCTCCTCGGAGGCTTCAGACACTCGGTTCAACACGCGATAAATCAGAGCTGGGGTCGGGGCAGCGGCGCGCGGCGCACGGGCGGCTGCCGTGGGGACACCATTTTAGGCAATGTGTAAGCACCAGCCACGGCACTGCCAGGCTCCCTCTTCAGAGGCTGGGCTGGCACCGTGCATGGAGCAGGCGCTTGGGCAAGGGGGTGATGGAGGAGCTCATGGGGAGAAATGCCTTCAGCCGTCGGGTTGTGGGATGGTGGGTGAGGAAGTTCGAGCATGGAGCGCACATAGGAAGGAGACAGGTCTCGGGGGCTGTGAACATCCCCATATCAATGATCAAGGTGGTTGCCAATGTGTCAGCAAGTGTGGCAAACTCTGGAGCACCTTGAGTCTCCCGTACTCTGCCCTCGAGCCTGTCTGGAAGGACCCAGGCTCCAGCATGGTGGCAAGAGGACAGGGAATCTTGGCCCCCCAGGCTCTGGCAGACAGCAGCAGTCACCTTTCCTCAGCTGAAGCTGGAGATGGGATAACAAAATGACACTTTCAAGAACAAATGCTGTTTGCTTTAGGAGAACATTAAGCAGATTAGGTATTGCAGTTGCTTAATTCGTCTCTGGCTGGAAACCATAAAAGGTTATTGCTGCAGGGAGCAGCCTCCTCAGAGGAATTCCCAGGGCAGAGCTGGAGAGGAAGCATCGCTTTCTGGGCTGGGATGGTTCCTGCACTTTGCCAGAGCTTCCCACGGGTGAAACATGATGATTCTGGGCTGCTGTGTGGGGAGGAAGGAAGCAATGACAGGCATGTGACAGTCTGGGATGGTCTCAGAGGGTTTGATGCTGTGGGGACAGCATGATCAGCTGGCTGAGCTGCTCTGGCTCAGGGAAGAAGGCTTCATGCTGTTCTAACTGTGCCCAAGGCCACTGGGATCCCAACAGAGATTTTCCTAATTCCAATTCAGACCTCCAGTCAAATCCTCCCTCCTGTAGCTGGCTGTGCTGATTTCCCTCAGACAGGCTGGTCACTGGAGCTGCACCCACAAGTGTCACAGCAGGTGACAGCACCAGAGCAGCCAGCGCTGGAACAAGCCCTGCCCGCAGTGTCCCAGTGTCCCATCCTCACCTGCCTGTCTCTTGGCTTGGTGCAGGATGCTGCATGTCCCCAAGTGACCCTGTTGCCAGGCTGGCGCTGGGAGGGGACACGTCAGAGGAAAACATGGATGTGAGCTCTGGCCACACCAGTCACATCCTCCAACATCAAACATTGTCTGCATTCCCACTGGGGAAAGACCACACCAAACACGGCAGGACAAAGGCACCGGGCAGTTCTGCTGCATGAAACAATCCCAGGAGGAAGGAAAAATGAGAATGTCCAGGCATTTCCTAGCAGTCAGGGATAGAGATTGTTGGGAAACCATGGAGAGCATCATAGACATGAAATAAAAATGATTCCATCCTCCCCTGACCCACCCCTGCCCTCCTGGCCCTGCACCAGCAGGCCCTGGCCCTAGCCCTTCAAGTATCTTGTTGCAGGGTGTCCAGAGCTATAGGGAAAAACCTCTGGAAAGCAAATGCCGAACTCCCCATGCCAAGATGGGCTGAAGTGCAGTCCCTTGCCTGGCTTGGGCCCCTGATGGCCAGCCCTGGCAGCAGTGGGGATTGGCTCTGGGCAGGAGCAGGGAAGATAAGCTGTCCCACACTGTAACACACTGTACAGAGCCACCGCCTTATCACCACACTGCTGGGGCCAGGCTCTTGGGCACGGAGAGCAGAGGAGCAGGGAGCTGGGACTGCTCTCTGCTGTCTCTCAGCTGAAGGGTCTCAGCAGGGCTGAGGGGGTTCGCAGCCCCTCTGATTCCCTTCAAATCACTGTGCAAGTTCCTCAGCGGCTCCAGAGGGCTTTGAGGAAGAGCCCACATGGACCAGTGAGTGCCACACTACAAAACATCAGTGTGGGAGAGGGGCTGAGTGAGACCCGAGCATTTTGTGCCCAAGCACAAGACCCAACAGGACAAACTGCTCTGCAAGCACCTGCTGAAGGGAGCTGGCTGTACCCAGGCCCTCTGCAGAGCAGTCAGTGCTCGGGAGCACCATGAGCTCCTTCATTTGTTAGTGAAATCAGCCCACCTGAGTGATCCCAGCCAGCCCATAACCCCCCCAGCAGGCATGGCTGGAGTGGGGTGTCCAGCTGGGGCTTGGGGGAGCTGCTTGGGGCTCACCACACATCAGAGCCTGCAGGACCCCCTGTGTCCTGCTCTGAATTAACCTTCCCCCAGCTGTTCAGTTTGGATCTTGGTCTCCTGCACATCCACACCAGAAGAGAACACCACCCAGGGAGTGGGTGGGGAATAGTGAAGGAGAGAGAGGAGCAGGAGCTCTGATGCTGCAGGTAGAGGTACCCAAAAGCATCAGCCTGAAGGCAGTGTTTGCTCACAAGGACACAAGTGGCTGGCTCCTCCAGGACTGCAAATGTCCTGCTTCCTGGGGCTCTCACTTCCCTCTTTCCAAGTCACGGCACCGCACGCAGAAATGAGGCCAGTTGACACCAGCTGCTGCCATTTCCCACCCCTGCTGCTGGACACAGTGAAGCCCAGCCAGGGCCACCCAAACCGCCAGGGCTCTGGACACAGGGGCTCTGCTCATCAGCCCTCACTGAAAGACTGAAGAAATCTTTTCCTCCATATCTGCTCAAACACCAAACTCAGGCCAGACAGCATGCAGAGACAGCTGTCTGCAAGCACCGGGACATCCAGCTCATTGCCAGCCACCAAACAAACTTATTACAAAACCAAAAGGCTGATATTTAACCCATTACCCTGCTCCTGGAGGCAATTATGTGCCTTGAAAAGAGGATTAAATGGAAGGAAAAGTGTTAACCACCACTTAAGGCAGTGTCCCCTGCAAGGAGGAGTGGGGGACACCTCAAAACGAGCTCTGCCTGGGCCCCCGGGTTTCTTTGGTACCTGCTCAGTCCAGGACAAGCTGTCCCTGCCACAGCCCAGCTCCCGCCACACGCTCAGCCCCCTGTCCCCACAGGCCATTACCTCGCTTAAAGGACCATCTCTTCTTCCAGCGCTTGGAAAACGATGGCCAGGAGTGGTTGAGCAGCGAGTCTGACATTTGGGAGCCCCGTGCAAGGTACAGCCCCGAGCAGGAGACGCCGGCACGGAGCACGGCAGAGCTCAGCGCGCTCTAAGGCAGCGCTGCAGGCTGCAGCCCAGGGGCTGCCAAGGGGGGAGTGGAGAAGCCAAGTGTTTTGTCAGAAGTATCAGCTGATGGAAGCTGTAGCCAGAGAGAAATTCCTGGTCCCTGGCATTCCCACCTGTGTGGCAGGTCAGTGACTTCCTGCAGCTGGGCCTGGGGATTAGTGGCCTCGCAGCACACACAGCCCCCGAGTGCTGCTCCAGGCTTGCAGACAGAAACAGAAAACAAGCTGTTAACACTCCACAGCCCCTCTGCCAAAACCTCCCTGCTCCATTCATGGCTGTGAGCATGACAGACACTTTGGGAGCACTTTCAGGCACTTCTCACCTGGCTAAGAGTCACCTTCAGTGAAGGGTCAGAGTTGATACCACAAGGCTTTACAAGACATTTATGAAGGCTCACTATTTACACTTTTTTCTCATTTTCAAGTGCTGTGGCAGAGCCTCTGCAAGGGACTGCGAGAGACCCTGTCCATCTGCAACACCAGCATCATCCTGCAGCTCACAGCAAGTCCCAGCTCTCCCACACAGGGAGGCAGGTGGGAGCAATCTCAAACTGCCCCAAGAGACCCAACTCCCTACCTCCAAGCCCACTGCTCCCAGTTGGCACCAGCCCCACAGCCCAGACAGGCTCCAAACTTTGCTCCCAACCCCTCAATTAGGCAGAAAAAGCCAGGTTTTACCCCAGTGCAGCTGCTGGGCTCTGGGGCCACACCAAAACTCCTCCCTGCTGTTCAGCTGATGCCTGTGGCCTCGCTGAGCAGAGCCCAGCCAGTTTGAGAATGACCACAGGTACCTCCACAGCTTGAAGCCCAGGCTAGGCAGGTGATGCACAAAAGCAGGTGTCAAAAAGCATTTTTCTTGCCTGGCCACAAACCCCAAAGTGTCACCTGCCCAGTACAGTCCTGTCTACATCCCCTCTGCTTCCATCTCCCTGATAATACTGGGGACCAGCCCTGGAGTGGGCAGTCCAGAGTGGAGTTTGGGGGATCCCGGGCACGGACCCCTCTTGTGCACAGCCCAAACCCAGCTGTGGGCAGTGCCAGGGTGTCTTTGCAAACATTCAGCTGTGGCACAGAAGCAACAGGAGCCAAGAGCAGCACCCAAAGGGCGCCCAGCCAGCCCCTCACTGCCCCAGAGCCCACCATGATGGCACCTGGGGGTTAAATCCTGACCTCATGTCCTCCTCTTCACTCACAGCAGAGCAAAACCCGTGTAGGCTGAGCCCCCCCAGCCCATATTCTGCTTTGAGGCTCGTGCAGGAGGGAGGCTGCACCAAACCCAGCACTGGGACTTTTGGCTTCAAGACAAGCTGCTTCCTCACAAGGCCTTGAGGAAGGTGAGTGACAACCCCGCTGTTGTGGGATGGAGCTTGTGCAGAGAGCCGCTTACCCTGCGGGCTGGAGGCATCTTGTGGCAGGTTCCTCGTGCACGATCCTCACATCTGACAGCCCCGGCTTCTTCTCCAGCTGCTGGAGCAGAGCGAGAAGCGGAGCCTCACGGGGGAAGCAGCGGCCATGAGGGTGGTTTGCTCACGGGGGCCGCTGGCTCAGCCCTCTCACCGCTTCCCCTTTCCGACGGCACAAACAAACCCACCTCTGCCATGCTGCGCTTCCCACCGCGGTGCCCCAGTGCTGCTCGCTCCCACCCTCGCCGGGGTCTGGGCTCTGGAAAGGGCCAGCAAAGCCACCAGGAGGGCTGTGGACCTGCAGCCCTGGAGGTGCAGGGGCCCTGGCAGCCCTGAAGTCACGATGGCTGCGAGGAGCAGCTATTGAGGCAACAGCTTCCTGTTCCCTTCGGGGAAAAACCGCTGTGTGTGCCCTGAGAACCCCGCACACCCAGCCCAGCCCGCGGGCTCCTTGCACCACGGCTCGTTAGCCTCCTACACGTGGCTCCTCTTGACGAGTCCCTGGTCTTTGCTGCCATGGTTTGACCTTGTGGAGCAACCAGAAAGCCCAGCAGGTCTGTCTTACGCAGGGTGAAGTGATAGCACAGCACAGAAATGCCTGCAGTGACCATATTCACCTGTACAGGAGAGAGACAAAGACCAGCTCCAAGGCAGTGCCCCTGCCCTGCTCTTGGCCAGCAGACAGAGTGCCTGGCATGTCCAGGCTCGGGTTTGTTGGCACAGCCATTCCCTCCTTCCCAACAAGCCCCGCGGGCTGAGGCACACACGCTCCTCATCCCAGAGCCCCGAGCACTCATCAGCCCCAGCCAAACCCTAATCAGAACAAGAACCACTCACACTCCAATTGCTCAGAGACCGCAGCTTTGGCAGCACTTAGAATAGCAATTACCCTGTGCTCCAGGAAACCACAAGAGCAAAGAGGAATTAAGGTTTAATTTCTCTGAAGTCCACAAGAGCTCGATGAGCATCAGAGATCAGGGCAGCTCCTAAACACCAGGCAGCTGCTCTGACTGATGGGATGGTGAGTTGTCCTTGGCTCAAACAAGGATGAGCTCTTTTTCTCCTGCCACGTGTCTGACATGGCTTGGGGGGTGCCAAAGCTGAGCTGTGCAGGCAGCCTGCAAGAGGGATGAGGGATAATGGCACGGGGACAGTCCGAGCTTCAGCAGCCTCCCCACAGCATCCCAGAGAGCCCAGTGGGAAGCAAACCTCCCGGGACAGCAAGTTCAAGTTTTATGGCTTTGTTTATTTTTGCATTTTAGGATCCCCAGAGAACAAGCCTGTGCCAGAAGAAACATCTTAAAATACCAGTTTGTTTATGATCATTCTCACAGTGAGAGAATTCTGGATAGGCTTAGGAAAAAAAAAAAAAGGCACTGGTGGGGCCTTAAGTGCCGTGTCCAGTTCTGGGCCTCACTGCAAATACATGGAGAGGCTGGACGGTGTCCAGAGAAGGGAACAGAGCTGGGGAAGGGGCTGGAGATTCAGTCCTGTGAGGGGGCTGGGAAAGGGGCTCAGCCTGGAGAAAAGGAGGCTCAGGGGGGGATCTTCGGGCTCTGCACAACTCCTGACAGGAGGGGACAGCCCTCACCTCGCTGGTGCAGCCCATCAAGAGGGAAATCTTGGCTCTGGTGAAAGAAAACCAGGTTTAAGTGACAAACACCCCCAGAGGGGCTGCGCAGGATGCTCCTGGTGCACACCCGGTTGCAGCAGCTCCAGCACAGGCCAGGGGTGGGGCTGATCCTCTGCCTTTGATGCTTTAAAACCGGCAGTGAGGAGTCTGTCCCCTCCAAGGAGGCAACAGCTGCTCCATGCCCAGGAAATAACAAATTACATCGCAGCCACAGCTCTCGATGCTCCAGAAGAAATCCTGGCACCAAAGTTCACCCGATGGCATCAGAGGCATCACCCCAGAGCCCTGAGGTGAGGACAGGAATCACCAGAGCCATCAGGCAGAGGAGCTCTACTGGCTTCACACTACAAGCCTACATCTGGTTGAGCTGTGGGCTTTGTTTTTTTCCTTAACACCATTTATTTTGCAACTTATTCCAAGGTACAAATTTAGTGCTTTCGCAACAGCAAAGCAGCCTTCAGTGCTGCACAGACAGCAGACACAAAATGAACAGTTATTCTTGGATAATTTATTCAGAATTTTAATATAAACAGTTAATTGTTCAATATTCCGACACACAGCAAGGTTTTTTTTGACTAGTCAAAGATTTTCTGTACATGTCACTGCTTGGCTCTTAGATATGAAAACACTGAAAAAATAAATCAAGGGGGAAGGTTTCTCTCCTTTTTCTTCCTTTTTAAAAAAATCATGGCACATTTGATCCTTTATTTCAAACAAGAGGTATCTGCAGTACTATTTGTATTCTGGAACCTTAGATACGCAGAGGGAAAGGTGGGAGCAGCAAGAATGAACTAGGAAAAAAAATAAAAACCCCAGGACTTCACAGAACATCACCTAACATGTAACTGAAACTATCTGTGGTTTATTTAAGTGAAGCAGAGAGCGTTTGCTTTGGGCTGTGTTGGATGAAGCTGATGTCCAGTTCCCCCATCCATGAGGGTCCTCAAGTACAAACCAGTTTTGATACTCAAAGAATAAAATCATTCCCCTAACTAAAGCAAAAGGTAATGCTTTTCCTGCTCAAACAACACTCTACCTCTGCAGATTTAGAAGCGACCTTTCTAAAATTCTCCTTCAGTTTTCATGGGATGGTTATGGGAAAAGACTTGGAAGTGGGGATGGTGGAAGCGTTGGAATGCTGCTGGGAGAGTCTGGATTTACAGAGCTTTGGTGTTGAGTCCAGCTCAGAGCTCTCAGGTAAAGAGCCCTCAGCTCAAGATTTACTGGTGCTGCTGGGACTGACCAGGGGCTGGGGCTCAGCTAAGCAAGAGCCCACATTTAGCCTCCACTGATGGCTCCTCTTTAGCTGCCAGGACTATTCCAGGTCCTCCCAGCCACCAGACCCTGTTCCCAAGGGATCTTTCTGCGTTGAGAAAGGAAATTATTTAACACCACCAGTTGGAACACTGGAGTGGGAACAAAACCAGGAACAGAATTTCTGGCTGATTGCAAATCTGTTGGCAAAAAAAGAACAACACCATAGGAGTTAATACTAACTTTATTATACAATATTTAAAAAGTCATTTCTCTACCTGTCCCCTTACAACTTGCATTGTGCTGCAGTGAATTTGCCCAAACTGCAAGAATAAGTGCTTCCTTCCGAGAAGGACAAGCAAATTCATTTTAAAAAGAAATACACATTTAATGACAGCAGATTTGCTAAAAACTATTAACTTTAAAGTTGCTTTTCAACAGTCAGGTTCCTCCAAAAGTCAGCTGGATGACTGGCTTCACTCTTGTGATGCTCCTAACGAGGCTGAACACATCAAGGCTTTACACCGACACTCACAGACAGAATCCAAGCAGAGGGAACACAGAGCCAAGCAGAAGGTAATAAAAAGGCCAAATTCTATTAAGTTCATACAAATACCAAACTAATCTCACGTTGAATTTCACAAAGTAACTATTTCTTGATTCCAAGGCATTCAGCAGTTCCTTTCCCTGGACCACAGGACACTCCGAGGGGCGGCGGCTCTTTGGGCAGGGCCGGGGTTCCTGCGAGCCCCCGGCTCCGAGAGGATCACAGGGTTCATCTGCAGTTCTGAGCTCCCTCCAGGCTCTGAGCCCATCCCACCCGGATCACGGGAGCACCTGGCACAGCCTTGACAGTAAGGTTTTATGGCACAAAGATATTTCATGTTCTGGCTTGTTAAAACAAGGTTCCAGTCTTGGTAGCAGGAAGGGCCTGGGATACCTTAGGGTCCATCTTCGTGTCACAGTGGCTTTGAGAGGGAACTCAACTGCCTCCCTCCCTCCCTCTTCTAAAGCAGAGGCTCAGCACCCTTCTTGCTCCTGTCATTTCCTATTTGCCTTCAGCACAGTCAGCTCAGTAACACAAGAAGCTACTTTTGAGATTTCTTTTTTTCCAAAGAGATACCAACACTATAGCCAACAGACTAAAATTAAGCAAAGTCTCCCATCGCTATAATACAAATTTAGGAGGAAAGAGATAAACTACCCATAAATTAAGAGTACCCTTTAGCAACCTAAAAGCAGCCTCTTCATACCAACACAGCTGCTTTGCCATCATCGCTGCAGCGTGGTCTAGTTCCCATCACCTTTACCAACCCAGTGCTGGCACAGAGTTTATGTCTGAGCTCTTCTATTTTACAACACAATAGAGTATTTACAAGCAGCCAAGACAGACACGTTCCTAACCCAGCAGCCAAGCTTTGCAGTGCTGCATTGGCCCGCCAGAGAAGTTCCAGATTGGCAAGAGCTGTTCAGGAAGTGGCAATTGAGTTTAATGTGGAAACCTTTCAGAGAAACCTCTCCAGCCTTGCACTTCAGATGTTTTCTCAGTGAAAATTCAGCAGAACTCAGCTTCTTGCTCCTCCTGATTCACCAGAGTGAATTTCTGGCTATGTGGTGGTGGTGCCAGACTATGCCCAGGAGGCTCCAGCTGCTCCTGGACAGGCTGAGGGTTCTGTCCTGCTGCCCCATGCTGTAAGTGGGGCATTCTCTGCCCACAAAGGGCAGGAGCCAATCCTCCAGCAAATACTAATGCAAGGAAAGAAAGAGCTTCCCACTGCTGGCTGCCCTCCTCCAGCCATCCCACCTGCTCTCCTGCACCAGTGTTTGGTTCCTCCTAAGCAGCAGCAGGAGCAGCAAGTGTGGTGCTTCCACTGCAGCTGGGGAATTCTGCCCCATAAGGATGTGGATGGAGCAAAGAGCAGCAGCTCCCCCAGGGAAGGCTCAGCACAGCACCCCTGCCCGGGCTGGGGACCCTGGCAGCACCCCAGAGGTTTCAATAGCACTTGAGTCTCCACTTGCAGGAATTCGAGATCCAAGTGAGGCGTTTGGGCATCCCTGGGGCAAGGATCTTCCAGCAGCAGAGACAAAGTGTCAGCTGTGAGCCAAGGAAGGATTTTCTAGCAGTGAGTGCTGGGCTTTGCAGGTGATGTTCATTTATTCTTCCTAATTCTACAGCTGAATGTGATCTGTAGCAGCCACGAGCAGCAACCACTAGTGTTATTTGTTTTACAGAGGAGAAACACAATACCCTCCCCACTGGTACCACATGCCTTCCCTCCCCCTGGGCACAAGGTAGGAAGGATGAGCAACCTTCACACAGTGCTGGGTACAAACAACTGCTCCGTTTGGTGCAGGGTGAAGGTGACACTGAGCCATGGGAGGGCACTGCCTGTCCACGGAGCAGCACACACCCCCTGGCTCAGCCATCCGAGTGTTCAAACCATGTGTACTCACAGGGCCAACCAGTATCAACCACGGGGAAAAGCCAGACCCAATACGAGGTTCCAATGTTCCTTCCAGTAAAAGTTCTTCTATTCCCACAGTTATCATCACTGCCATTGGAAATGCCATCAAAGCAAGGGTGTGCTGGGAAAGGTTTGTTTCAGGAGGTCACTGGCAGGACCTTGGGTCACCTGTGCGCAGTGAGAAGAGCAGTGACCAAGCCACCCCAATGCAACCCCAAAAGCAAGGGCTGGTCCCAGTCCCTGCTCCAGGCTGGCACATGCTGATCCAGGAGGAAGCAGCCCGCTCCCTTTAGGTTCACTAAAGTCCAAACATTTAAATGGATCTTTTGTTCTTTTTTTTTTTTTTTTTTTTTTTTTAATCACAACAGAACTAAGGGATGAGATCAGATCCAAATTTATAAATGGGTTCATTGGCCACTACTGTTCAGATTAGGGATCAACAGTGATGGGCCATTCTCCTTCCCATTCCCTTCATGAATGGTCCCTGGTATTGGAATCAGCTGATACTGATTTTCCCTGATCCACAATAGGTCCAGACCAGAATATTTAAACAGGTTTAGAGGTGTGTAGTATTAAAAAATATCCTTAAGAAACACTGAGGTAGACTGCACCAGAACAGGACAAAAATAATCCCACCACATCCACCTGCCAAGATTTTGCGGATACAAATTTACATGTTCCGTGTGTTTAAGAAAACTAATTGTTGCTTTTTTTTTACAGTGTTTTATATATTAAAATAAATAAAAAATTCTAATAAGAAAAACTTCTCTTCCTTAGAAAAGTGTGAGAATATGTCTTCTTTCCTGCAGTGTAGTATAGAGCTGCTAAACAGTTACGACTTTGTAAAGCAGAAGAAATGTAAACGAGGCCTTTTGAAATCCAAAGGTTCTCACCCATGTCTGGACTGTGTTTTCCACCCAAATTTGTGGTGCAACCTGTACCCTCCACATGGGCCAAACCCATCAGCCTCCAGCAGCAAAGGGCCCAACAGCTCCCGGTGCTGCCCAGAGTCTGTTGTTCCCTTTTATGACTCTGGAAGTGCTGTTTTGGCCAGAAGCAGCTGGGGGCAGAGGTTCCCAGCACCAGCTGCATCCCCGGGTGTGGGCTCGGAGAGCTCTTCCCTATGGACTGCAGCCCCTCTGCCTCGCCCACAGCAGCAGCACTGCCTGGGCTGGAGGCACTGCCTGGGCTGGAGGCACTGCCCGGGCTGGAGGCACTGCCCAGCCCAGCTTTCCTGCCCTCCCGAGCCAGGGCACTTCGCTTTCTCCTGGCAGAGAGCACAAAACACATCTTGGACTTCTCCAGGACGAGAAGTGAAGGACTGAGCATCTCTCCCTGCTGGTCAAGCACCTCCTGCATGCCACAGGCCTGCGACATCCATCATCTTCCTTCCCTGCTCCTGCCAGTTCCACGCTATCAGCCCTGGTTGAGTTTCACCATTGTTCTCCAGCAGCAGGTGCCCATCAGCTCTGTCTCTGCAAACAGCAGCACGACAAAGCACAGTCCCGACGGCGAGCGCCGACATCCCAACAAGCTGCATCCCAGCAGTTCTGCAGTGGGAATCTTGGGGAACACAAGGCTGGAGGCCTGGGAGCAGCAGAGAGGCAGCAAACCACAGTCACCTCCGGCGTGCAGAGCCCAGAGCTTTGTGCTTCCCCCCTTCAGCATCCCTTCCTCA
Organism: Anomalospiza imberbis; assembly: GCF_031753505.1. Lineage (NCBI taxonomy): Eukaryota > Metazoa > Chordata > Aves > Passeriformes > Viduidae > Anomalospiza > Anomalospiza imberbis. The sequence goes on from NC_089707.1 coordinate 2,557,150, forward strand.
GCTCCAGCTCGTCTCATCCACTCTCGCCGGCTGCATCTGCGGCACGGAAGGCAAAGCGAGGGACACGGGGGCAGAGGAGGAGCAGGACTTGAGGCCAGGATGTTCTGTGTCCTTCAGCTCCCAACACCCAAGATGGGGCTTCGACTGGAGCCAGCTGACTGTGTTGTATAAATCTTGAAACTATTACAAAGCCTTGTCAAGTATGAACTGAACATGTGCTTCATCGCTCCTGCAAGGCTAAAATTAGTTCATTCTGAAATCTTTGGACCACTTTAAGACCAAACAATCCCCCAAAACTCTCCCCGCCCCAAAAGGATCATAAACAGTCAATAATTTATATGAAGTTAAATTTTAAACTAAAGACATCTTTAAATATGTTACAACAAACAATATATATACTCAATGCTGTAAGGACAGAAAACTCCGTGTCTCAGGTCAGGGGACTCCTACTTCGTTTGGTCTTGAAAGTACCCACAAATCTCAGAGTTCTGCTCGTTTAGCTCCCAGCACGTTTTCCTCATTTGTTAATGAGAGAAAACCTGCTCTCAAGAGTCCTCAGTATAAAAATAATCTGTTTAGGATTCAGTCCCTCCAGGGAAATGGGGAAAAAAGATAAGTACACACTTCCAAGAAGAGGAAAGCTCCTGTGAGAACAGAGAATCATAGAGTATGCTAAGTTGGAAAGGACCCACCAGGATCATCAAATCCAACTCCTGGCCCTGTGCAGGACACCCCGAGAATCCCACCATGTGCCTGAAAGCGCTGTAAGTTGTGTACAAAACCAGAAGTGTCTCTTTTGCTATAGGGTACACCCCACATGTTGATACTGCACACACGCACACACACACCCACGCACGCACCCCGGGGGTTTCACCCCTTGAAAACAAAGTATGAAAGCAGCAGCTATTGGTCAATCTGAGGATCTGACTGATGTGCTGAATCCTTCAGCTGTAGTGGAGAGGCTGCCTGAAAGCCTGGAATTCTACTGGAAATCTCTTGTTCCGCGCTGCTGGGCTGGAGCTCAGGCACCAGAGAACTTCACGTCTTCTGCTGGCAAGCGCGGATGCTTCTCCTTCAGTTGAACTCACACGGTCGCTTCCTGTTGTGAAACCATGGTTACAGAAGGGACAGCAGCCATGGAAACCTCTTCCATTTATGTTCACAGATAAGTCCACTGACAACCAGTCAACTTGGCAAAAAAAAAAAAAAAATCGTAAGAGGATTTAAAATCTGAAGAGTTTGTAGATGTGTGTCATACACTGTGGCAGCAATAACAAGAGTCCTGAGATTTGTGGAGGGGGGAAAAAAGCAGACACAACCCTTGGGCCAAACAGGAAGTGTTAGGAAGGACTTGACCTGGGCATGGAGAGAATCCGCCCGTTTTTCTTGCCACCGTTCATGTGAGTGTAAGGGATGTGCTCCTCGTAGTTGCCCTTGAGGGCCATGGAGGGTCCATTGTCCCTCCCCAGCGCTTTGTCCCTCTGGGAGTACGAGGAGGGGTCGAGGGGAATGCTCTCCATGTTCTCGAAGTCCATCTCGTACTCCTCCGTCTCCAGAGGTTTGTTCTCCTCGCTGTAGAAGAAGGAGACCTCGTGGAAGCTGGGGTGCAAGTCCTCCTTCAGCATCTCGATGATCTCAATGAAGGTGGGGCGCATCTTCGGGTTGTACTGCCAGCACATCTGCATCAGGCTGTGCCTGCAGCAGCACAGAGCACAGTCAGGGGCAGCAGAAACAATCCCACGTGCAGAGCAAGGCGGGCACCCAAGGCAGACCCCCCCACCACCCACACTACGCCTCTGATACCCCAGGTTGCTTTTCTCTTTCCAGTCTCCACATCTGCCTGTAGATCCCAACACTCCTTTTTCTCTGTTTCTGTCTAGATTAAGAATTCCTTCCGATTCCTTCAATTGTTCTTAACTTGGCTGCTGAAGGAAACAGGGCTGTGGTTCACAGACTCTCTGTGTGTGTGTGCACATGCACTTACAGCCAGCTCGTCCTTTTTTAATTAATTCCCTTTTAATTTTAACTCAGCCTGAAAGATAACAAAGCTCCCAAAACTTCAAAGAAAATGGGAGGCTGGGCAGAAGACAGAGGTCCTGTAAACATCCCACCCAAAAGAAAGGCTGCAGCAAGAGGTCACACGTTATCAGACACCATGGAGAAAGAACTCACAAATAAAAATAGAGTCTCAAACTGGTGTTTTTAACTGGCCATCAGACAAATGTCCAGCACAGCAGGCTTCTTTTCATAGGGATACTCACAAAACATGTTTATTTTATGACTCTGGAAGTGCTGTTTTGGCCAGAAGCAGCTGGAGGAAGAGGCTACCAGAACCAGAGAGTTACCATCTGTGCTCCCTTTTCCAGCCAGAGCTGCTTTCCCTCAAAATTGCTCCAGTGTGACTCCTCACACAGAATCCCAGGATCACTGAGGTTGGAAAAGACCTCCCAAAATCAAGTCCAACCTTTCATCCACCCCCACCTTGTCCCCAGCCCAGAGCACTGAGTGCCACATCTAGGCCTTCCTTGGACAGCTCCAGGGATGGGGACTCCAAACCTCCCTGGGCAGCCCCTTCCCTGGATCACTATGGATGCTTTGGTGGAATTTCTGTGGGGGGTGCCTCACTAAAGTCTGTTTTTCTCCTCCCCAGTCAAGGAGGGTTAAGAGGTGCCCCAGATCAGGCCATTTTTGTGGGCCACACTTCAGGCAAAGAGTGCAGCTGGGCTGGCTGTCCCTGCTTGCCCACTTACAGCCTCTCCGGGCAGTTGTCGGGCTGATCCAGGTATCCTCCATCCATGACAAACTTTAGCACCTGCTCGTTGGAGAGTCCCTGGTACGGCTGCTCTGCCAAGCTGCTTATTTCCCAAAGGACAACACCAAATGACCTAAGGGAGAGAGAAAGCTCCTGGTGAGAACAAAACATCCTGGAGCCCTCCCAGTGACAGAGTTATTTTGGAAACCGCACACTTCTAAAGAACACGACTACATTTTTATGGAAGTGTTTCAAAACAACGGCTTTGTTTTGTCTGTGCTCTGAGCAAGCCAGTTTAAACTATGTGTGCTAAAACAAGGAGCTCCTGAGCTGGAATCCATCTGGGATTGCAGAGGACAACTTACCACACGTCGGAGTAAGTGGTGAACACCCCATCCTTCAGCGACTCCGGGGCCATCCAGCGCACGGGCAGCAGCCCTTTGCCTCCCTTGCGGTAATAATCCGTCTCGTAGATGTCCCTGGTCATCCCAAAGTCTGGGAGAAGCAATTGGGATGTGTTAAATGCCTCTCCCTCCATCCTGCTGCTCCTGTGCAGCATCTCCAGATGGAAGTTGCCTTCCCCCCCACTGCCAAAGCGCAGCCTGCAGTCATCTATCACCTCGTGATTAATGTTCAAAACATTTCCCTTTTCCTGCATTTTTTTCTACAGAGTCACAACAGAGACTCCAGAGTTAATTTTTTTGGTGACAACTTCTATTCTAAACATTATTTTATTCATCCTCTGTAAGTAAAACAGAGCTCCCTTTGTCTGAAATCCCACTGCCCTGGCTTTAACTCCAGAGAGCTCTGAAAAATTACCACAATGTGCAGTTCCAGGTTATTTTAAAATGTTGTATTTACTTATTACTAAAAGGGTTTGGGTTAAAAACTGGGTTAAATTACTTTTAAAAGCCACCTGACCCAATGACAGGATTATCAGCACTGGGTTTGTTGTACCCAACTCCTTTGTCTTAATTGTCACGGAAGCAACGACCAGTGAGACAAACCCAGGCAGTTTAAGCTGGAAAGGTAATAAACTTTTAGGACAGAGGTTTGGGAATAGAGAAGGTGAGAAAATCTGCTCTGGCTCTACAGGAAATATTGTTCCTACTGAAGTCCACACAATTCTGTCTCAGGGAAGAAACAGAGGGAAGTGCTGCAATTTCCCAAAGGCAGACAGTGGGAATCACCCATGTTTGACACATTGGTTTTACCAATTTGCTTTTACAACAACCACGATGCACAGAACCATCTCCTGATCACAGAATGGCCTGGGTTGGAAGGGACCAGCAGCACCTACCCCCAATTTTCACAGTGAAGTCCTCTGCCACCATGCAGTTGCGAGCTGCCAGGTCCCTGTGCACGAACTTCTTGGCGTTCAGGTAGGCCATGCCGTCGGCGATCTCCGCGGCCATCTGGATCATCTCCCTCAGCGTCGGGGGCGGCCGGCCGGGGTTGTTCTGCCATGGAAAATCACAATTACAGAAGGGTTTGGGTTAGATGTGACCTTAAACAACATCCAGTTCCCTGCCATGAACAGGGAACCCTGCTCCAACCTTCCAACCTGGCCGTGGACACTTCCAGCGTCTCTGCACAACCTGTGCCATGCCCTCCCCACCCTCACAGCCAAGAATGTCTTCCCAAAATCAAATCAAATCTACCCTCTTTCAGCTTAAAGCCATTAAATAAAGAAGCATTAAACCCCAAATTAAGTCACTGTTCCACAACGAACTCCCTCTCATCTTTACCTCAGCTTCAGGTCTCAAAGAGCGGAGGTAACTTTTCAGATCCCCATGTGCCATCAGCTCCATGACCACCAGAGTAGGCTGTCCCTTGGAGACCACTCCGAGGAGGCGAACCTGGAAAAGGAGTGAGAAATTCCCTCGAGGCTGTGTCCAAACAGAGTTGAGAACAGCCACACAAGGCCCTGTCAGGCTGAGAGGTATAGAAGGAGCAGCAGTGAAACGACTTGGGCAGAACGGGTTCTGTGGAATCCAGCAGGGAGAGATCCCAGCTCTGATGGATCAGCTGCCTCTGCCGCTTGGGCCAGCGGAGGGTCGGGCTCCGACGGCACTGCAGAGCTGTGTGCTGAGGCACCCAGCACTTACCACATGATGGCAGCTGAAGCCTTTCATCACAGAGGCCTCGTTGAGGAACTCGATGCGCTCGCGCAGGCTGGCGGACTCGTTCACCGTCTTCACGGCCACGCGCGTCTCGGGCTCTCCCTTCACGATGTCCTTGGCGATGCCCTCGTACACCATCCCGAAGGAGCCCTGGCCCAGCTCCCTCAGGAGGGTGATCTTGTCCCGCGGCACCTCCCATTCGTCAGGGACATAAACTGTTGGGCACAGGGGAACATTCTGAGCTGAGCATCTTCTGAAAGACGCTCCCGCCGCAGCCTTGGGTAGCGCTGCCACGCTGCGGCGGGGTGAATTCTACAAAAGGACCAGAAAACCCCACAAAGACAACTCCAGCCCCATCCTGCTGCACTGACTGCATGATTACACAAGAAAGAAGCCCTGGTTGCTCTCACCATCACTGGCACTGATGTACTCAGGGTTGGAGGATGCATACAGGGGTCCCGTTGGTCCTTCGGTTTGTCTGGAAGAGACAGAAATTCCTCAGCACTCTGCAGCCTCTGACACCCTCCAGGTGAGGGCAGTTTGATTAATCCCCAAAGCACGCTGCAAATAAACTGTCCCCATATGGTAAAAACTATTTCCTGCACTTAAATTAATGCTGCAATCACTATGGAAATTAGAAACTAAACAAAAACTGACTCCCAACAAAGCAGCAAAACTTTTGAATATAAGTTTTGGTGTTTCTGGTGAAAACAAGAGAAAACTGCACTCACCTCTTTTTCACAAGCACATAAGCAGCTCCAATAATTCCAGCGATTATTATGGCAAAAATAATTGGAACAATGATAACAGCAATATTTGGCTGAGCATTCACTAGGAGAGAAAGAGAGAGTTGGAGGTATTATACGAGCCCAAAATACAAATTTTTTCCTCAATAAAATCTCCTCCTTCAAGAAATGGAAGAAATACAAAATACAAATACAAAACCAGAAGCTATTTTAGACCAAAATGTGGGGCTGGTCAGAATGAGGACTGATACACAAAAGCCATGTGTTTCCAAGTAATTTCAGGTTCTTGACAACCGATGTATTTGGTAAATATTTAGTGACTCCTTGCTTGCTACACCCCGTCCTCCAGAAATAACCCGAGTTTCTGCCAGGGATTAGAAGTCGAAAATAAAATGAACTCACAATAGTCAGCCACGTAGAAGTAGGTGGGCTCTGTCCAGGAGCCGTTCCCAGCCAGGGAGGTGGCCCGGATCCGCACGCTGTAGTTGCCAGGCTGGAGCCCCCGCAGCTTGCAGCCGCTCTCGCTGGCAAAGTGCTTGCGGGACACGCAGAAATGGGCTTCCTGTGGGGACAGGGCTGTGGCAGGGTCATCCTGCAGCACCCGGGGCTCCCTGAGACTGTCCTGGGGGCTCTTGTTACATCCACAGCTTCCTGACAGCTCCCCACAACTCCTGGAACACCCAGAGCTCCCTGAGAGCTCCCCATGACTCCTGGAACACCCAGGGCTCCCTGAGAGCTCCCCACGACTCCTGCAGCACCCAGAGCTCCCTGAGAGCTCCCCACGACTCCTGGAACACCCAGGGCTCCCTGAGAGCTCCCCACGACTCCTGCAGCACCCAGGGGTCCCTGAGAGCTCCCCACGACTCCTGGAACACCCAGGGCTCCCTGAGAGCTCCCCACGACTCCTGCAGCACCCAGAGCTCCCTGATGCCTCCTGGGGGCTCCTGCAGCACCCAGAGCTCCCTGAGAGCTCCCCACGACTCCTGCAGCACCCAGGGCTCCCTGATGGCTCCCTGGGGCTCCTGCAGCACCCAGAGCTCCCTGATGGCTCCCTGGGGCTCCTGCAGCACCTCCCTGGCTGGCAAACACACCCAAGGGCTCTCAGTCTGCTCCACGTTAGTGGTTTGTGCTGGATTTGTGCTTTGCAGGGCAGTAGGTCAGGTTACAGAGAGCAAGTGCCATGTGCTGCTCTGGTTCTCAGCACTCACACTGGGCCTGCACTGATGAGTGCCACTGTCCCTGTGGCACTGACACCAGCCCTGTCCCTGTGTCACTGACACCAGCCCTGTCCCCCTGGCACTGCCACCAGCCCTGTCCCCCTGGCACTGCCACCAGCTCTGTCCCTGTGGCACTGCCACCAGCCCTGTCCCTGTGGCACTGCCACCAGCCCTGTCCCTGTGGCACTGACACCAGCCCTGTCCCCCTGGCACTGCCACCAGCCCTGTCCCTGTGGCACTGCCACCAGCCCTGTCCCTGTGGCACTGACACCAGCCCTGTCCCCCTGGCACTGCCACCAGCCCTGTCCCCCTGGCACTGACACCAGCCCTGTCCCTGTGGCACTGCCACCAGCCCTGTCCCTGTGGCACTGCCACCAGCCCTGTCCCTGTGGCACTGACACCAGCCCTGTCCCTGTGGCACTGCCACCAGCCCTGTCCCTGTGGCACTGCCACCAGCCCTGTCCCGATGGCACTGACACCAGCCCTGTCCCTGTGGCACTGACACCAGCCCTGTCCCCGTGTCACTGCCACCAGCCCTGTCCCCGTGTCACTGCCACCAGCCCTGTCCCCGTGGCACTGACACCAGCCCTGTCCCCATGGCACTGACACCAGCCCTGTCCCTGTGGCACTGCCACCAGCCCTGTCCCTGTGGCATTGACACCAGCCCTGTCCCCCTGGCACTGACACCAGCCCTGTCCCCAAGAGCTCATGGGCTGCTCAACACCTTCCTAACTCCTCTAAGAAACTTAAATTTCACAGACTCACAGAAACATCAAGGTTGGAACAGACTTCAAGGTCATCAATTCCCAGCAACAACCCATCATCAGCCCTACAATGTGTCCCCAAGTGCCACATTCAGACTCCTCTTGAACACTTCCAGAGATGGCGACTCCATCATCTCCTTGGTCAACTCATTCCACTGCCTGAGCACTCCTGCAGGGAATTTTTTTTCTGGTATCTAATCTGAACCGGCCTGGTGCAACTCAAGGCCTTTTGTCTGAGACACAGCAATGTGGGGTTTTTGTCTCTCGGTGAAAGAACATTTCTACAAAAGCTCCATGCAGAAAGTTGGCAAATCAGCTAAACTTGCTAAGCAAATGGGCACCACAGAGGCAGATTATTTCCTGATGTCACCCCAGGCTTCCAGAGGAGACAAATTCACCAGTGAAGCTTTGTATTCCTGTTTTGCACCAGGAAACCCAACTAGTCAGGGCACTGTATGCACAAGGACTGTCAGATCCTAAAGAGCCTGGGCTCCCAGGGGAAGCCACTTCTCCAAAGGGGCTGTGACAGCAGGACCTGTCACCAAAGGGGCTGTGACTGCAGGACCTGTCACCAAAGGGGCTGTGACAGCAAAACCTCTCACCAAAGGAGCTGTGTGACAGCAGGACCTCTCACCAAAGGGGCTGTGACAGCAGGACCTCTCACCAAAGGGGCTGTGACAGCAGAACCTGTCACCAAAGGGGCTGTGACTGCAGAACCTGTCACCAAAGGAGCTGTGTGACAGCAGAACCTGTCACCAAAGGAGCTGTGTGACAACAGGACCTCTCACCAAAGGGGCTGTGACAGCAGGACCAAAGGGGCTGTGACTGCAGGACCTCTCACCAAAGGGGCTGTGACTGCAGGACCTCTCACCTCGGTCTCCCCAAGCCGCCCGTAGTTCACCTCGTAGAGCACGATGAGGCCGTTGGGCTCCTTTGGCTCCTGCCACTTCAGATGCACAGTGTTCTTCTCCACCAGCTCATGGGAAACTGGGCCAACGATGTCATCAGCCTTAGCTAGAACCAAGTTCAAGATCAGGTTTAGTTTCATGTCTTTGGGCAAAATTCACACCTGCCAATACCTCATCCATCCTCCCTTCCCACTGGGACATACAGACAGCCCCGGTCCTACATACTGCAGCTGCCTCCCAGGGGAAAAGCAGCATTTTGGGAACAGCCACCCAGCCACAGCAGGGCTCAGGGATAGAATCACCTTCTGGCATGGTCCTGGCACTGACATAAGCTGCCACGCTGCAGCGGGACTCCTGGGCATCGTGGTTGCAGGCGTGCAGCTCGATGCGGTACCCGGTGAAGTGGCGCAGCCCCGAGATCACCAGGGACTCCTTGGACAGCACCTTCTCAAAAGGTTTCTGCTCCTCTGCACCCTCAGCTGCTGCTGAATTGTTGGGAGAGGATGGGATGGTGGGTAACACCACGGTGGCGTTTGCCACGGAGCCGAGGTCTCTTCGTTTCCTTGATGGCCTGTTAGACAACAGGGGTCACCACGTTAGTGTTACAGTCAGTGCCAACACATCCAGCTGAAAAGGAAGAGTCAAAATGGGAGAGCTCAGAGTGCCACTGAAAACCCAAACTTTGAGTGCCACTGAAAACTCAAAACTCCAATCTTTGCTGCTGAACTGAATTTTCCACTGCCACCTCTGACCACCAGGCCATGGCCAGCCCCAGCCCCAAGAGGGATTTGCTCTGACAGGTCTCTGCCACCCTCCCTGCTTCCCTCTGCTTTCCCTGGTGCAATTCTCCTACAGCAAAAGGCACCAGCCAGAAAGCAGAGTTTGAGATGTCCTGATATTTGCAATGCAAAGAAATTCAGGATTTTTTTTTTTTTAACCAAGACATGCATCTTTACAAAATTCTGTATCATCCAGACTCTTCTCCCTACACAACTACACACAGGGAGATAAAATAAAATTAAACCAATCCAAGCTTCAAGTATTTGCTTGAGAATTCAAGTTCCCCTGGGTCTCTCAGCTGAGTCTAACTTTACCAGGTTGCCTCACGGATGCCTCGGGCAGGGTTGCAATGCTTTGGAGTTCAGCTCCCACCCGCTGCAGCTGAGCACACCAGGGCACACCAGGGCCCCACTCGGTGACCTCAGATGTGCCACATGTCCCAAGTGTCACTAACTTGCATTTATAAAGCGAAAGGCCACTCTCCCAGCTCTCTGGAATGCATTTGCCACTCTCACCCCTAAGGCTGAACCTCGATGGATACACAAAGCATTTCAACCTTTTCCCAAGAGATCAAATCTATTAAGTCCTTTTCAAGGCATGCATTTAGAACTCATTATTCTGATTACATATTCATTGTGTGGTTTTGTTAACCAAATGTTGCTCCTCAAGTTATTGCATTTCAGTCTGTAAATGTGATTTTTTCATTTGTAAAACCAGCACCTGCAGTGTGAGTATGTCACCTTCCCTGTCTGCACTCAGTGCCACCAGTCAGCTTTAGTGTCAGGTTTTGTCAGCAAATGAATAGAATAAATTCAACAGAATGAAGAAGCATTCCAAAATTTCATTTTCTTGGCCAAAAAAAAAAAAAAAAGGGGATCAGTACCAAACCAAAAGTGCTCAATCTAACACTCTTATGTGCTGCCACATATTTGCCAAGGGGAATTCCAGGTCAGGAACTAACCAAGGTGGTGAATCAGTAACTGTATTCAGTTACACAAAAGGAATCAATGCCAGTTGAAATCCAGACCATGTATTTTAAGGGGGTGATGATCTTTTTGTGTGTGTGTGCATGTGTGTGCAGCTATTAAAGGGTACAAAGAGTGACCTGATCTGAACCCACACTTGAGGCGTCTCCAGGCTCTAAAAACGTAACAAGCTGTTGAAGCAAATCTTTGCTGCTGAACTGAATTTTCCACTGCCACCTCTGACCACCAGGCCATGGCCAGCCCCAGCCCCAAGAGGGATTTGCTCTGACAGGTCTCTGCCACCCTCCCTGCTTCCCTCTGCCTTCCCTGGTGCAATTCTCCTCCTACAGCAAAAGGCACCAGCCAGAAAGCAGAGTTTGAGCTGTCCTCAAACTAAACACTGGGCTGCACACAACACAACAGAAATATTCATGTTCTTGTCATCATCACAGAATGGTTTGGGTGGAAAGAGATCTCAGAGCCCATCCGGTGCCACCCCTGCCATGGCAGGGACATCTCCCGCTGTCCCAGGCTGCTCCAAGCCCCAATGTCCAGCCTGGCCTCGGGCACTGCCAGGGATCCAGGGGCAGCCCCAGCTGCTCTGGGCACTCTGTGCCAGGGTTTAGTTTGAGCTGTCCTCAAACTAAACACTGGGCTGCACACAGCACAACAGAAATATTCATGTTCTTGTCATCATCACAGGATGGTTTGGGTGGAAAGAGATCTCAGAGCCCATCCTGTGCCACCCCTGCCATGGCAGGGACACCTCCCACTGTCCCAGGCTGCTCCAAGCCCTGTCCAGCCTGGCCTTGGGCACTGCCAGGGATCCAGGGGCAGCCCCAGCTGCTCTGGGCACCCTGTGCCAGGGCCTGCCCACCCTGCCAGCCAGGAATTCCTTCCTGCAGAGTATTCATCCACCTGATGACAAATGAGGATGGCAAACAGCAGGTTCAGCAAGCACATTCCAGTTTTAAGTCTTGTCTTTCTTAATTACTAATTAACTCCTTTTGGAGCTGCTGTTCTCTCAGCCTGTGTGCTGGTGTGAGCAGAGTCCCCTCAGGATGGGGCAGAGTTCAGGAACCCAGCTCTGGGACATGCCACCTCCCTCCTTGGGAAGGATTCCTTATGGTCAAACAGGAGCTGGTTTGCATAAAAGCAAAGCTACACCCTCTGTTTATGCAGTGTGTGAATTCAGCTGATCCTCGTGCTCAAGGGAATTTTGTTTTTCACAAGTAAAACAGTAATTTGACCACGATGCAACACAGAGTAAAATGAAGAATTCCTTCCTTCTCAAGTCACAGTAAGCTAAGAAAAGCTTTTGAAGCTGTAAATCCCCAATCTTCCCATATTTATTATCCTGGATTTGCGGCAATTTTCTTGCCAAATTCTCTGTATTTTCAAACATCTGATTCTTCTCAGAGCTGTTCCAGTGTAATTTGCATTGAGGCCATCTCAGCAGCTCCAGGGAGCTCCCGTGAAACCCTCAGGTCCAGGTTCCTCCTGTTCTCACAGCTGACCAGGGGGTGTGAGGGGGCTGGAAGTGACACCTCAGCACACACAGTATGGCCTCTGCTGGGGATTCCAAAAATGCCTTTGATGCCTTAAGCCAAGATTTCCACAGCCCTGAAACGACCCCAGGTGCTGGCCTGGCAAAAGCATTTCAGATTTGTCTGTACAATTAACTGAATTGGGAAACACAGGGAAAAACAATTGCTTTTAAAGAGAGTCATTCCTCAGATCTTGTTCCCCAAGAATATTGGGAATGGCACAAATGTGTGTGACAGAGGACAGAGACAGAGAACTGGGGCTGCTCCTGCTCCTGCTGCAGTGGTGATGGAGGGAATACCTGGAATGACACGCTGAGCAGCAGCCACTGAGCTCCCCTCTGCCTCTCAGGACTTTTTCTGACATCTTTCCCTGCTTCCCACAGAATTGTGGAGGGGTGAGGCTGGAAAGCACCTCCGAGGATTGTCTGATCCCAGCCCCTGGCCCAAAGCAGGGGCAGCTGGAGCAGGTGGCTCAGGACCATGTTGGACTCTGCAGGGGTGGAGACTCCACACATCCATCCCTGGGCAGCCTGTGCCAGGGTGTGAGCAGCCCTGAGCTCCAATCTGTGCACAACTCCTCAAAAATGAGAGCAAATAACACAGGAAAGAAGAAACAAAGCATCAGCTTCTGATGGCCACTTTGTTCAGCCCCAAAGAGGACCTGGTGTGAGACACTGCCAGCTCTGCCTGTGCAGAGGAACATTCCTGAACTTCTAGATTGGCTTTTTGTCACTGCCAGAGAAAAGTGACCCCCAGGAGGTGTGACAGAGGCTCCTGGAGTGGGTAATCAACGTGCCCAGGGGGAAGGAACTGTGATTTCCAGAGGGGTGAGATCAGCCCTGCACTAAGGCTGGATCCTGCCCAGGGATCAGATTGCTGGGAACAGGGCAGGAGGGGAGAAATGGCACATGGAAAACAAGAAGATATCAGGGAGAAACTGCTGTGATTCTGCTCCCCTGGCATCTCATGTTCCCTGCTGGCCTCATCCCTGAGATTCCTCCTGTGACTGGCAAGCTCCTTCTCTCCAGGAGAGGCCACACAGCACCTCAGGAGAGGTCACTGAACTCTCAGGAGCCACGAAAAAAGCACCTGAAGTAAACCACACTCCCTGCTCCCTGCCAGGCTCTGTGAGCAGGTGATAGCACAGTATTCACAGGCAAAAGAATTCTGATTTATGTGCCGACAGCCTGGAGCCTGCCAGGGAAGACAAGCAGGGCACGTGGCAGCAGAGAGGCCTCTTCACCACCGGCTTGTTTTAGAGGATTAGCTGGCCATGGGATGTGGGGATTTCTTCCTCAGGAGGCTGACAAAGTGGCACATCCTGGTGATTGGTTTCTTCCTAAAATACATACCCCAGAAACTGGCCTGAGAAGCATCCTGGGCTGGCTGCACAATAAAATTGGGGGTGGGGGGAAGGAAAAAAAAAAACCAAAGAAATCAGACTGTCAGAACTGTCTGCCTGCATCAGGAGGAGTTTGGCTTTTGCATATGGCTTGGTTCTCCTCTGCTTTGGAATATATCATGTCCTGGCATCCTCTGGCACACTGGAGCTCATCCTGATGGGATCTGGCAGGGAACAGCAAAAGGAGCTTCCAGGTGAGGACTGCAGGCACCAGGGCAGGGAACACCAGGGATGCCTAACAGGGAAGATGCTCAGTGCAGTGACCCAGCTTTTGTCAGGCAGCTGCAAATGCAGGTTTGTTGGCTGAGGGCAGCAAGCAGAGAATAAATTTAGAGCACAAAAGGCATGACAGGGAAGAGGGTAAATCACCACAGATTCTACCCTGCTCCCCAGCACTTCCTCCCCAGGCTGCAGATGAAGTGTGAAGACATTCAACACCGCTTAATGTGACACCGAGTGTGCCACTCCAAACAGGACATTCACCTCCCACGGCACTCACATTCCTCATGGTATTGGAGGTATTTCCCACACTAAGTGAAGGGAGACCACAAATACCACGCCGAAGGACGAGGCTGTGGCCTGGTAAACTGCCCTTTTCCTTTCTTTTCAACTCAATGAAAAACTTGACCACAAAATTTCAAGACAGGAAAAGAAAATCGCTATTTTTGGCATCATCTGATGCCAGATGAGCTGCAGGCTGTTTGTTAAGGATTCTCACTTTATTCTTGAGCTGAGGAGAATTCAGGGACAGGAAATGAAAGCAGGAGCTTCCCAATCTGCAGGAACATCTGTGGTAGGTGCTCTGCTCTCCCCATTCCAACAGCCATATCCAGCTGGACTAGATAGGCTCATGGAAGCCTGGCAATGTGGCTGTGTCCAACCTGGTATTTTTATTTAATTCCCAATTACATTTCCCTGCCCCTGACCCCTGGACAGTCCTGTTTGACGTTCTCACCTGGGCACAAAAACCTCGTTGTGGAGATAATTCTCGAAGGTCTTGCGGAAAGCAGACTCCTCCAGCTCCTTCTGGATCTGGGAGTCTGTTTTAGGACAGGAGCAACATTCCCCACTGACATCCTCAGCTTCACTCTGATTATACTTCTGGGGGTCTTCAGATTCAAAAGGAGGAGACCATGTCCTTGAGGGCAGCTTTAATCCTGGGGACAAAACAGTTTTAGTGTCACTTGTGCCTGTCTTGGCAGAAGATGACTATCCTACAAAAAGATCCCAAACCAGTGTACACAGGATTCACGGCACATTTGGGCATCCTGTATTTCACACCCAGGGCTGAGCAGTTCCCTCTTTTCTGACAGGCCTTTCATTCAAAAATGCTGGTTTTGAAATGGAGTTTGGATGCTGCTTTATCCCAGTTCAGGTAACACAGAGCAGCAGGTGAGATTTTGGAAGTCTTCAGTGAAATTCTGTGTTCTCAAGGAATTCCAAACCAGGCACCATCTGCCTTCAAAAATTAACTTGGCCCTGAGCTCCAGCAGCACCCAAATTCTTAACTTTACTATCTCTTTATATCCACTATATCTTTATATCCATTGCTGCCATTAAACTCATGATTCAGTTTAAAAGGAGCAAGGGCAGAAGGGAGATTCCTCAATGGAAAAAACATGTGATTACTTTGTAAAAAACGTTTTTAGACCTTTTGCACATACCTTGGCAGCAGCACCTAATGTAACAGAACAGGGAGGGACTGAGCTGATTCCAGGAAAACAGTCCTGAATCCAGCAGAACTGGACCCCCAGAGCACCCCCAAGGCAAAAGCCCCAGTTCTGGGAGAGACTGAGGGAAAGGCCTGGAGGGAAAAGCACCCACTCACCTTTCAGGCAGTAATCGAGTTCATAGAGCTCACTGTCCTCTGCCTGCTGCTGCCAGTACACCAGGTAGTGTGTGATGTTCCCGTTGGGCTCCGAGGGCGGCTTCCACTTGAGGATGATTTGGGATGAGGAGTTGGAGACAGATATGGGATCTAACGGGACCGACGGAACTGCGTGGGTGGGGAAGAGACAGAGGTCACTGCGCTGCCCTGCACACCTGGCAAAGCAGGCACCAGCACAGGCAAATTTCCATTTCTGTGGGACTCAAGCATTCCCTGGCACCTAGTGGGCTCCTCCAGGCTGGGCTGGATCATCCTGGAGGTCTCTTCCAGCCTTAATGATCCTTACATGAGGCCACACAAACTGGATGGAAGAGGTGCCCATCGGCACCATCTGGAATCACACCCCTGCTTTAGGAATTCCCTCCTACCAAAGCAAGGCAGGGGGAAGTTTCCTGCATATGGGACTAGCACAGCCCCCAGGCAGACTTAGTTAGGCCTGGATTTAGCCCAGGAGGGTGCTGCACTGACCCGTGGCGTTGGTCTGCACGTAGATGATCTCGCTCTTGGCGCCGTACGTCCGCCGCTCGTCGGAGAAGGTGACCAGGGTTTTCACAAACACTGCATACTGTGTCCAGGGCTTCAGGCCCCTCAGGAGCCACCCTGGCTGCGCCTGGGCTTTGGGCTCGTTTGAGCGTGGTGGGGGGTCAACATCCACAACTGTCCAGCTGTTGGAGCCACAGGCGTCCTGGCCATCGAACTCCGTCACGTTCTGGTAGGGACTTGAGGAGAGAGAAGGCTCCAATTAACAGAATCCTCAATCAGGCTCTTAAAAACATTTCTAAAGACACACTGGAAGTTATCATCCTTTACCCTTCAGAGAAAGTAAAATTATCTCATTGTATTTATTCTGGAAGGGAGGCATTGGGAGCTTTGTCACCTGGGCCTCCAACAGCATCACAGAGCAGGATTTGTGCCACACATGACCCCAACTACTAAATCCAGACTGATTATTGTCAGCTTTATGAAAATCAGTTTGGTTACCTTGATTCTAAAAGAATCTTTCCCACCTCAAAGGGGATAAAATCCCACAGAGATAGTAGGGAGATGAGGAACTCCATGGGTCGAGTATGTCTAGAACAGCAGGAATAACTAAAGTTTGGATCGTCCTTAAACGAGGAATTGTGACTGTGCACAAGTCAGGGATCTTAATGAACGCTTTTATAGAAGTTATCGCTGGAAACTGTGTAGGAGCCACAAAATCAGAGACTACACAGCTTTGCCTACAGCAAAAGCACCCAGCAGGTTTAACATCCACCTCTGAATGCCAGCTGCTGCTGGTGGCAGCCCAGCAAGGCCAGTGATGTGTGACCTGAGGGGATCACTTACGCCTCCTTGTAGAACAGCATAAAGCCCAGGAGGTCACGGAAATCGGGGGGCCAGTAGGGCTCCCACTTCAGCAGGATCTTGTCATGAGAAGTCCTAATGGAAGAAAATTTCAGCAGTTCGTTTTCACCTGTAACAAGTGAGAAGTGACAATAGTTTTATTCATGCAGAAAAATGAAGCGTTTTGGTTTTAATTATCTTAGAAGTTTAAGATAAAGGTGAGGATGTTGGCACTGAGGAGCTGCCCAGTAAAACCTTATCTTACTTGGCAGCCATTCCTACCTCAAATCAGTGGCTGGTATCAATGCCCCCCTATGGTATGAAAATGACCCTGTAGAAGAGCTGAACTAAATTCTAAAAAGTGGGAAATCTAAAGGCAACATATTTCACAGTTTATGATGATCTGCACAGCTGAACCCAGCAATATGGTTTGCACAGAAGGCAAGAGGCCACAAAAACGAAGCAGAAGAAATTCCAGCCTTGCCCAGGAGTAGAGAGGTCCCTCTGCAAACAGGAGGGTGTCTGCAGGAGGATGGAGCTCAAGGGACATGGTATGACATGTTTTGTGCCCCCAGCCCAAGCGGCTCTGACTGAATTTGCTATTCCTGCAGTAGCTGCCACAGGAGGAAGAACATTTATTTCACTGGCACCCCATCCAGAACAAACAGGGGCGCTTTTTTTTTCCCCTTTCTATTTTTTTTTTAGTAAACAGGATGCTGCCAGTGTGAAAGCTGAGCTTGAAATGTAAAAGCAAACAAAAAGCCAAACAACCTGGCAAGCTGTGGTTTGAGGTGGGGGTGGCACAGACACCAGCTCAGCAGGGTGAGGGTAAAGCTGGCAAAGAGAAATGCAACTGTCTCCTCCAGCTGCCTTCACACCAAACACCAGCCCAGGAGCCACAGGCAGAGCTGGATCTACCCAAATTCAGGTTCATCCCCAATGTGGGAAGAGTTTTTCAGCGTCCCATGGGAGGAGATGAACTTTACAGACAGCTGATTCCTTGTGCTCCTTCCCTCTGCCCAGGCTGGAGCTGTGGTGCCCCAGAGGCTCCGTGTGTGTTTTTCACTGGTCCTGCCAGGTTTCAGGTCACAGCCATTGCATTCCCCTCTCCCACTGTGCTGGCCTGGCTGCCTGTGTTGATATGTGGGAAACCAGACCAGGAAACTGAGTCAACTGAAAGATCTTCACTTTTTAGGTCTGTTCACAAACAGCTACATCAGCTAGGGGCAATGAAGACAGCACCAGAGATCAGGAATGTTTCGGGTGGGAAAGGACCTTGGCCTCTTCTGTCACCAACAGCAGAGGGACAGTGAAGCCACAGGATGACCCAAGCTGCCCTTGGGTTGTGAGCCAGGAGCTGAAATCCCAGTTTAGTCAATGCTGGGCTCTTTTGGTGGCAATACCTGCCCGAGCATCTCCCAGGATCACAACACAACTGCTGGAATACTGCATGGATGGGTCACTGCCTCTGCCCCCATGTCATCTGTCCTTCACAGAATATCCTGAGTTGCAAGGGGCCCATGACCACCTGCACGTGCTCCTGTTCCTGTGTGCAGGTGAACCTCTGTGGGGCTGAGCAATGAATCAGAGCAGAGAGATGCCACCAGCTCAGAACAAAGCTGGGTTTTCCCAGCCCCTGATTACTTCCACAATCTGGCTCACCACACAGCCCTGGTACAAACAGGCAAAGGGGATTGTTGGTGGCACAGAAAGGGAACAAAAAACAGGACTGGGGGTGCAGGAGGACTGCATTTATTGCAGTATTGCTGCCAAAATAAGTGTCTGCAGAATCCCATCTACAGCAGCACAACTTCAAAGCCCACCCTGTGCTGTTTGCTGACACCGGAGCTGTCTGATTGCTGCTCCTGAAGAAAGCTGTTGGGTGAAAAACCTCAGAGAGGCACTGGAAAAATTGTTGGAAAATTTCCTCTGCCTGTTGTCATGGCAATTGCCTCACGTGGCTGCAGGGATGGGTGGAAATCCTGTTTCTCCCGTGTTTATTCCGTGTCACCTCATGACATGGGAAAAGCAGATTATGACTATTAATTAGCAGTAAAACAAAGTCCCAGCCTGGGCTGAGGTTACCTTGTGCTGAACAATAAATACACTCCCAGCCCCAAAGACCTCCCAGGGTTTTGTGGGACCAAGGCTGCCAGAGGGAGATCCCGTGGGGACTTTTACTCATGGCACAGTGACAGTGGGTGCACAGGCAAGGGCCACATCTGCTGCTTCACCTAAGGGACAAGGACAGGCCGTGGAAAAACATCATGGCATGGGCTGGGAGAAAGAGGAGCATGAGGAGAGCAAGGCAGAGGGAGAGGAAAGGGAAGCAAGGCTGTGCTCTGAGACTCTTACACGAGGCCTGATCCCCGTTGGTCTTCAGGGCTATGTCATTCCTCTCCTGACGCCCCTTAGTCCCAGAGATCTCTTCCATCTTGTGGATTTCTGACAAGCACAGCTTGGGATTGTAGTGGAAGAAGAGTTTGCCCCGTGCAATAGTGAGGTTGTGTTTGCTCCAGTCCCAGAGCTGGCGAAGATTCTGGTTGTCCAAGGCATAAAAAGAATAATTCCTGAAAGCAGAAGAATGAAAACGTGGGTTGGGAGGGGATGCATGAAAAACTCTTTTTGCACTAATCCAGGCACCAAAGAAAAATGAATGTAAATTGTCTGCCCTGGTAGGGCACAAGCCATGGGCAGAGGAACATTTAAAAACAACTTGGGAATTGTTTCCCAATACAAATCACCCTGATAGAGCTGGCACTCCTTGTACTTCAAAGCATTCAAATAAAGCAACTTTTGGGAGAACTCACCCAGCTTCGAGTGTCTCTCCCCTGATCAGATGGAGTTTCCGAAAAAAAGAAAGAGAAACCAAGGCGTAAGAGCGGCGGATTTTTAGGTAACCTGAGATTTCTTCTATCAAGCCAAGGTTTGCTTCCAGCTCAGCCGCTATGTTATCTACGGAGAGGAAAACATTGGGAAGAGCTTTCTGGTATCACAGAGAGAAACACCCACACATCACATTAATGTTAAACAATTAATAGTAATATTCAACAATTAACATTAATATTAAACAATTAAAGCCCAAACATTAACATTAAGCAATTTCTTTATGCTAATTCACAAGAAGTGGCAAAAATCAATTAACAAGAAGACATCAAATGAAAGCCTTTGCTTTGTGCTGGTTTCTCTGGGTCCCTCTAAGGCTGAGGGTGGTCAGAGGCAAGGGAAGAGCCCCGGCTGAGGGCAGTGGGCTTTCCCTGGCTGCCAGCCCGTGCTGCCCACTGCCCAGCTGTGCCCACTTACTTCCCCCACGGATGTTGATGACCAGGCTGCCGTTCACCACCGTGCAGCCCCGCAGCTCCTGCGCCGACGTCACCGAGTCGATGGTCTTCTCCTTGCCAAAGTCACACACCTTGGGGCACGGCCCCGCGCAGGGCGTGCAGTGCAGGCTGCAAAACAGCACAGGAGGGGTGCAGGGGTCAGGCAGGATGGCCCCAGCAGGGCCCAAAAGCAGAGTGATGAATCTGAAGTGATGGTATGTCGTGGGGTTTGCTTTTTAGCAACTCCAAAGAGAGTCACAGAATCATGGAATGGGTTGGAAGGGACCTTAAAGCTCATCCCATTATCCCATTCCAACCCCTTTCCACACCTTGCACTGGACCAGGTTGCTCCAAGCCCCATCCAAGCTGGCCTTGAAAATAACTGCTGATAAATTTAAATGGTCTTAAACTGTCACTTCCACACTTCAAACATGAACCATTCCATCCCTCCCTACAAAACAAAATGAAGTGACCTGAATTACTGTGAAGAGGAAACTGGCCACGACCCTGCCCAGTGCTCTCCATCCCAGGGCTTTCAAGATAACTAACCCCAGCCCGGGATCCATCTCAAGATCATTAACCAAACGTGTAACTGCTGAGCGGAGAGCTGGCCCTGCGTGTTGAGGACTGCACACAATGTTGCTTTAAAAAAAGGCAAGAATGTGCTTTGTGCTCTGGGGAAATACTGCTTAAATAGCATGAGCTGATGGCTTGCCCTGGTCACACCACCACAAGAATGTGATCCCAACTAGTTCAGAGGAAGAAATGCTCTAGGAAAAGCAGGGAGCAGAGTGTGAGGTCCCTGGCAGCAGCCAGGAACAGCACAGGAGAGGCCACGGGGACGTTGCACAAGCAGCACAGTTACTTTGGGGGCTGCATGTTGGTTCTTCGGGAAAGCAAAACAGGAAATGGCAGAAAAAGTCCTGTTAAGAGTGAATTCCCTGAAATTATTATGGCAGGAGCAAATACATGCAAGCACAAAGTGACCAATATTCATAGGAAATCTGACTCACCACGGTACAGAATGGTAATGCAGGATAAACAACCAAGTTTTCAGTGATAAACAGCTCAGCACCATAAATTATTTAATTCCTTTGTCAAAACCCCCTGGGAATAGACAGAATGGCTGTTCCCTGCTTTGATTCGTGCTACACTTGTTTG
The DNA here is from genome assembly GCF_031753505.1 of Anomalospiza imberbis. Taxonomy (NCBI): domain Eukaryota; kingdom Metazoa; phylum Chordata; class Aves; order Passeriformes; family Viduidae; genus Anomalospiza; species Anomalospiza imberbis. The sequence continues at coordinate 2,578,046 of NC_089707.1, forward strand.
TTACACTGTGCGTTTGTGTCTGGCACAGCTTGAACCTGCTCAATGAAAGTAATTACAGGGATGAGGGACAGAGATTCTGAGAACAAGCACTCCGAGGACGCTGCGCTCTCTTCATTAGCCACGACCTCTCCCTGCCGTGCTTTTCCAGCCCGGTTCCCTGCCCTGAGGCTGCTCCAGAGGGGAGGGAACAGGGCTGCTAAAGCCTCTCCACTGCCCACCTCCCTCCTCCCACGCCTCACAAGGAGACCCTTCCAGCTCCTGGATGCTCTTCCTCGTCCTCTCTCCATCTCCCTTTCCCACTTTTTCCAAACTCGACAGGAAGCAAGGGAAGAATAAACTACCAGCCCATGGCAGGGAGAGCTTTTAATGGCTTGAATTAGCAAGGTATTAGTTTGTAAATCATATTAAAGCAGACCAGGTGATTGCTCCAACGCTGGAAACTCCTCTTTATTGTAAATGCAGGTGAAGCCGGTGGGAATGATGATGTCTGACTTTAGTTCAGAAGGCTGAATGATTTCTTTATTATAACTAAACTATAATGCACTACTTAAAGGAGATACTAAAACTACATACCTACTTTTTCTAACTACCATATCTAACTCCCTAACAACTCGTGCCCCTCTCTGAGAGTGCAGCCACAGGTGGGTTGGATTGGCCATCAGCTCAAACAATCCTCACCAGAATCCAACCAAGCAACCACCCCAGCTAAACAATTCCCCAAACACATTCCACATGGGAAAAACAAGGAGCAGAAATAGAAATTGTTTTCTCTTTCTTTCTTCTATGTTCCTCTATGACAAAATCCTGAGAAAAGGATGTGCCTGCCACACCTCCTGGTCTTGACACAGCACTCAAACCCCATGTCCAAGGAGGAGAAAAGCCCAGCCCAGCCCCAGTTTTACCCCTGCAGCCCAGGTACTCACTTGCTGGAGTTCATGATGTAGCCCGAGGGGCACTCGTGCACACACTCGTTGTTGTGGATGACGTGGCAGCCCGACTCCCGGGCGTTCTTGCACTTGTTGTGCAGCTCCTGGCAGAAGCTGAAGGTGACGCAGCGCCAGCCCTCGAAGCGGTAGTGGCCAGGGGGACAGTTCTCCACGCACCTCCCGTCCAGGTAGAAGTTGCGACAGGCCACGCACCTGTCGGGGTCGTTGGGCTCCGCGCAGTCCCCCAGGCACTCGCTGTGGCAGCACTGCCCGTCCGCCGTGCAGCCCTGAGACTTGCAGGCAGGGGGACAGACTGAGGAGAAACACCAGAGGCAGGTGAGTGTCACTGAGAGCCCGGCCACGTGTGACCCTGAGAGCTTACGAGAGGTGACACCTGGTCCTGCTCGTCCTGGGAGCTTCCTGCGCGAAGGGGCAACCATGGAGCATCTGCCTCATCTCCAGTTTTCAGTGCAAATTCTGCCTCATCTCCAGTTTTCAGTGCAAATTCTGCCTCATCTCCAGTTTTCAGTGCAAATTCTGCCTCATCTCCACTTGTCAGTGTAAATTCTGCCTCATCTCCAGTTTTCAGTGTAAATTCTGCCTCCTCTCCACTTGTCAGTGTAAATTCTGCCTCATCTCCAGTTTTCAGTGCAAATTCTGCCTCATCTCCAGTTTTCAGTGTAAATTCTGCCTCCTCTCCACTTGTCAGTGCAAATTCTGCCTCATCTCCAGTTTTCAGTGCAAATTCTGCCTCATCTCCAGTTTTCAGTGCAAATTCTGCCTCCTCTCCACTTGTCAGAGCAAATTCTGCCTCATCTCCAGTTTTCAGTGCAAATTCTGCCTCATCTCCAGTTTTCAGTGCAAATTCTGCCTCATCTCCAGTTTTCAGTGCAAATTCTGCCTCATCTCCACTTGTCAGTGTAAATTCTGCCTCATCTCCAGTTTTCAGTGTAAATTCTGCTTCATCTCCAGTTTTCAGTGTAAATTCTGCCTCATCTCCAGTTTTCAGTGTAAATTCTGCCTCCTCTCCACTTGTCAGAGCAAATTCTGCCTCATCTCCACTTGTCAGTGTAAATTCTGCCTCATCTCCAGTTTTCAGTGTAAATTCTGCTTCATCTCCAGTTTTCAGTGTAAATTCTGCCTCATCTCCAGTTTTCAGTGTAAATTCTGCTTCATCTCCAGTTTTCAGTGCAAATTCTGCCTCATCTCCAGTTTTCAGTGCAAATTCTGCCTCATCTCCAGTTTTCAGTGCAAATTCTGCCTCATCTCCAGTTTTCAGTGTAAATTCTGCCTCATCTCCACCTTTCAGTGTAAATTCTGCCTCATCTCCACCTTTCAGTGCAAATTCTGCCTCATCTCCAGTTTTCAGTGTAAATTCTGCCTCCTCTCCACTTGTCAGTGCAAATTCTGTCTCATCTCCAGTTTTCAGTGCAAATTCTGCCTCATCTCCACCTTTCAGTGTAAATTCTGCCTCATCTCCACCTTTCAGTGTAAATTCTGCCTCATCTCCACTTCTCAGTGCAAATTCTGCCTCATCTCCACCTTTCAGTGTAAATTCTGCCTCATCTCCACTTGTCAGTGCAAATTCTGCCTCATCTCCACTTCTCAGTGCAAATTCTGCCTCATCTCCACCTTTCAGTGTAAATTCCACATTTCAAGAACATTTTTGAAGAGTCTTATCATTCATCCTCACAACTCATCAATGCTCATCTTCAAAAGAAAACTGAGCTTTCCTGCTCCCTCAGTCCAGCACTAATGGTGGCTCTGGTGTCATTTCTGAAGCTCAGGAGTGATGAGACTCCACACCAAGAGCTTCCCAGCCTGGCACAGCCAGTTTCAGCCAGAAGATTCTCAGTTTAAACTGTTTCTCAGTTTAAAAAACTCCGTTTCAACTGTTTCTCCATTTAAAAACCTTAAGTTTCCTACAGCAGTACTGCAAATAACACGTGTCCAGCAGCACTTTTACACAACCCTTCATCTTTATCAGGATTTGCTTCCCATCTGTCTATCACCCTGTCCCTGGTTTCCTGGAGGAAGCCCTGGCACCAGCACGAGCTCTTCAGTGGCTCTCCCAACAAGTCCACAAAGAAGGGCGCCCACGAGTGTTGTTGCTCGAGGTTTTTATGGTTTTCTTTTTAATTACTCATTACTTAGCACCCCACAACACCTTTAACGGGCGGTTTGGGCTTTGAACTCAAAACCAAGCAGAGTAAACACCATGAGTAACTCAGGGAGGAGCAGGAGGGCAGGAGGAACAAACCCAGGGAAGCTGCAGGGGGAAGGTCAGTCCTGCCCCTCAGCATCTCCACACTCCTGAGAGGTTCAATCGAGGCTGAAACGATCAAACCCAGCTCTGCAATCCAGAACACACCGCAGAACTTCACATCAGGAAAGAGAACAGAGCTGAAACCAGCACTCCAAGAGCCAACACCAACGCAAGCAGGGCTTCAGGAGCAGAAGAAGGGCTTTAGATGGGGGACAGGGACCTGGATTTAACCTCACAGCCTTTGAGATCCAGCTGTGAATTGCCAAGACACAGATCAAGGCACCCCTTGTCCTCACCAAACCAGAGTGTGCTGTCTGAGGGAACACCTGAGCAGCTCCTGATGTCCTGCCTGAGCCCCCTTGGTGAAGGGAGACAGCAATAAATCTTGAATTAACACCATCTGCCTCAGCATTTCCCCAGCTTTCTGTCCAATACTCAGTGCCCAGGCAGAAGGGGCTTTATTAATTTGTTTATTATTTATTTTATCCTGACACAGCAATGTCCAGAGGTCTGAACTCTGGTTAAGGCACCTGAGCAGACCAGCAGTGGAATGCTGGTCAAGTTTTATCCAGCCAAAGGAGCAGCATGTGGGATCCACAGCACAACATATTTGGATGATCCAACCCCCAGCTGTGTTAGGAAGAAAATCCCCCTCCGCCCCATGTTAGGAGATTGCAGAATTAAGTGTGTTAAAGCTGTTAATGCCATTCTTGGAATAAGCAGGACTAGATGAGGTAGTAAAGATGAGCAACTTCTGGCCTGCTCCAGCCTGATAAATCCCTTGAAAAAATATGAAGTGGATAAAGCTGAAATTCTACCACAAGGACAATTTAATCTCAAATATCTTACTGCTTCCTTCAGTGCAGGTGTTTTCTCTGTGCATCACTCATCCATTACAAAAAGCACAGGAATGTGTTTCAAATTAATTTCCTCTCCATCTTTTTGCCCTTTTCTAGCAACAGGTCTTACTTTGTGAACCTGTCACAAATAGTACTTGATTGAAATGCAATGGCCAAATAGCAGCAACCTGCAGGTAACACCTGGCATTAGACTAAATATAAAATGGGAAGCTTGCTTTAAAAGCCAGGTTATACATGGATGTTTTAAATGGTTATACAGAGATGAGCACAGTCTAGCAACAGGTGTCCTGGCTGCAGTTTATTAGAAATATTTGCAACAGAAAATTCCAGAATTTAGTCCAAAGCACTATCAAACGTACTAATTCCAGCCTGGAATATCAAGGTTTATGAGCAGGGGGAAAGCCTGGGCAGTTTCTCCCACACCTCCCCTGAGACAGAGATGTCCTGCAAGGAATCCTGCCCTGGCTGCTTCCTCCCTGGAGCGGGGTCAGCTTCCAGCTGGGAAGCAAAGCACTGAAGCCAATGCAGGAATGGTTTGTGGGAGCTGGAGGGCGAGTGCTCCCAGCACAATTCCCAGCGTTCCTCACCAGCATTTCCTCACAAAGGGACTTTTCCCCTGCCTCTTTCATGCTCAAGAACTACAAAGTTTAAAGTATCCAAAAGACAGCATTTGTTTTCCAAGGAGCAGCCAGGTAACTGGGAAAAGCCAGCCCTCATGCAAAGCACCCGGTGACACATGGCACCTACTTAACATTCTGTCACACAATATTTTTATTTAATTTGTTATGGAAACTAAGCTTCAAAGCCCTGTGCTTATTTACACATTTTGAACTCAGCTGCAAGTATTCACAGGGCAGAAACCGCCGAAAGTCCTCACTCCAAAGGTTTTCAGAAGATACAATTAAACTATTTTTAAACGTTCTTAACGTTTCTCTTTTTCCTGTTCCACCAGCTTTTGATGCCTCAAAGACAGCTCGAAGAAAGCAAAGCACCCAAGGCAACAGCTCTTTTTCCATTAAGCACTCAAGACCAGAAATTCAATCACCATTTTGTGCAAATCCTCATTACCCAAGATCCTGGACAGATGTCATGACATTATCAAAGTCTGCATGCTAGAGAGCACCTCAAGTCGTGTAAAACCTCTCCAGAGTATCTTCACTACGGCTTCTTAGAACTGTTACTCCAGGTTATGTCACTCAGATGGGCAAGAAACACGGGTTTTGTTTGGGTTTTTTGCTGCCATGTTGTGCTTTCACTGCAGGTCAACACTGAATAGGTTTGTGCACCTCATTACCGTTCTCCACCAAGGTCTGCAGACCCCAGTAATTGCCATGGCACACAGAGATTTGCCTTTTTGCACAAAAAAATTGGCTCCCCAGGAAATGGTCCCGACCCCAAGGCTGCCAGAGCTCCAGGAGTGTTCGGGCACCTCTCCCAGGGATGCTCAGGGTGGGATTTTTGGGGTGTCTGCACTCGAGGATCTTTGTGGGTCCCTCCCAGCTCAGGATATTCTGTGACTCTAAGGTGGCCTTTTGGGAGCTCTGGCATGTGGGGAGGCTCAGGGGAGGTTTAACCACAGCCCCCAACCTCTGCTTAAGGCTGTGGGAGACTTTGGACAATCAGGGAAAAAATCAACTCCCCCATTCCTCACAGAAAGTCCAAAGGGAACTCCACAAGCCCAAGCAAGGGGACAAAGGAAGAGCTGTTCTGGGTAGGGGCAGAAGCCACAAAAAGCGCTGTGGGGCCACGGACCAGGACAAAGCTGCCCAGCACAGCCACGACACCTCCTCACCACATCTGTAGGAACTGGGTGTTTAAAACCCCTGTTCCAAAGCCGACCAAGAGCCTGACATGCCCAAACCCCTGGAGAAACACAGCGACACGAGGGGCTCCAACCTGTCGCTCCAGGGGCGAATAAATATTTAACTCGCTGCTAGCGTGGCTCCCAGGACTGGGGGAACAATGCCTTTTCCAAACCTTTCTGATTAGAGATTCAAGCGGACATTTCTTCGTGCTGCTGGGGCCCAGCTGGGGGGGACAGGCGGCCGCAGAGTCAGCGCAAAGGAATTTCTACCTCCGGATCGCTCCGTGTTCCAGCACTTCCCCGTGCTCCAGGTGGAAACAACACTCACTGAGCCTGTAAACACATTCCCGAGCCAGCACAGGTAACCAGGTATTTAACAGGCAAGTCAATTAAGCGTTAAACTGTTAAAAACTTCGGTGTTTGGTCTTTTTTCTTGTTTTCTGTTAATAAAATGGTGAATTGTCCGAAAAAGAGGGAAAAAAACACCATTCAGGATAAGTTTTGCTGTTCCTTTGGGATTCTCTGCCACTGGGCGGGTTTTAATAGGAAAATCCTGGGTGAGCTGAAGTGGGTGTTCACACAGGTTTGGGTTGGGTAAGAGGAACACGGGTCATTAAGGACAAATTCTGAACCACACACATAAACATCAAGATGCTGCACATGTGCTGTCCAGGCACCACATGGGTTTGGGACTGACTTGTTGTGAATTTAGGTCATTTATTTAGAGTGGATGGGGGTCAGCGGAGGCAACCTGGGCCACCACGGGTGTCCAGCGGCCGAGCCGGCGGCGAGCAGCAAACTCTCCTCGCACCACCAGCTCCTCTCCCCTGGCTTACACAAACTCTATTTTGATTACGGACAAGGCAGTTAGGAGGCTCCAGATCCAACGGAGTCCAGGACACAAAACAACTGCGGCAGGAGAACCGCCCTCAACCTCAGCCAATGCATTTGCTGCCTGCGCAGGGGAGGCATCCAACCCAACCGCTCCGCTATCTGCACAAGGCAAACAGCCTTAACCCTGCCAGCTCCCCAGCCAGCCCTGGCCTCCCACCACCACCCAGAAACATCACCAGCCTAATGCAATTTAATGCCATTTAATGCAGCTGAAGGGCTGCCGTGGGTTTTGCGGCGTTTAATTGGCGCGGGGTGTTTATAAGCTGGAGGGGAAGGCAGGAGGGAGCCGGCACGAAGGCGGCGTTGCCACGGCTGAAAAGGGCTTGTTTTGGCCAAAAAGGGCTTGTTTTGGCCGTGCCACGGCTGCCCTGGTGCCAGGGCTGGGCTGGTGTCATGTTAGATGACGGGCACACGCACAGAAGCCAAAGGCAGAGCCCCACAGAAACAGGATCGCAGCGCCCTGCACGCCCCTGTGGCTTTTCTTCCCCTCTTACTGTAAATGGCTGTGAGATGTGACTTATAAATTTATCCCCACACACATCGAGTCCTGCTTGAGTTTCGGCTGCAGAGGGAACTGTAATTTCATTTCCTAACGGTACAGTCCCGGCAATGACCTCCGCAGCAATGGGTTCTTGTGGTTCTAAACAAAAACAGAACCAACAAGGAAAGGAAAAAAAAAAATAAAAAGGAAACCCAAGGACTAATCACCCCCGGCAGCAACTCGTCAGTGTGTTGCAAGCATGTGATCTTAATTTAGTACTACAGAGCCTGGGCTTGTTTCCTGCTGCAAGTGCTGAGCAGCACCGCTGCTATGGAAATCCATATGGGTCTCACTCCTTACAAAATCATGTAGGAAATCCTGTTCTACATACACAGTATTTTTTACTCGACAGCTTTTGCTCTTTCACTCATTCTCTTCCAGTCAAGAAGATCCCTAATTCAGGCAGGTGTTAAGTGCCATTTGTCCTATAAAGATATTTTTTATCCCTAAACCTATTTTTAATTTTTTCACTCATGATCATCTACTTTCCTGTGAGCATTTATTTGATCTGAACACATCAAGACAACACCTAATCCCAGTGCACTAACATATCAATAGGCTGAAAACAGCTACTAAATTAAGCAAAACTGTGTCTGGTGAAGACTAAGTAAAAAATAAATCTAAAACCCACAGTAGAGTGGGTGGACAAGAAAACCAGTGGACTGCAAACCCCAATGCAATGTGGCTTATTCATTCAATTATTTCCTCATGTCACAGAGGCCAAAGAGGCAGAAACCTAAACCCCAAACCCCACCAGCAGCAGAAACGTGCCTGGGAGGGACAGGGCTGGAGAGCTCCAGTGGACTGTAAAAAGCACAAGGACTTTTGATCGCCTTGGTGACAAACAACAGCAGCTCCCCCAGCCCTTCCTGAACCTACAAAATAAATGGAGTAACTAGAAGAAAACAAAAAATAGGAAGCTAACATGGTGATACCAAAATCCCACCGGCAACGCCCGGCGTTGGCCGCACTGGTCAAGCAAAATTCAGGAAATAATCACGAGATGCTCAAGCAAACTTCATCTCACTTATTCCCAGAGCTCAGCTGCTCTAACAACACTCATCCCTTCCTGTTCCCTAAAGACAACCACGGAACAACCCTTCCAAAAGGCATCGACTCAAGGGCTGTAACCCACAACAAAGGGCTGCAGTTCTCAGCACCAGCTCGGGAAGGAGCAAGTGCCAAATAAATCCCAGATTTTACAATCAGCACTAAAATAAAGTGTTATTTATAAAATAAGATATTACAGTACATAATGCCATGACCCCTCTGAACTGTGAGCTGGGAACGTTAGGAGGTCTGTATTTACACAGGAACAGATAAAATTAACTGCAGGTGCCTCCCTTCCCATGGACAGTGACTTCCAAAAACAACACGCTTACTACAACGTCAAGGAAACTCTTCCCATTGACATTCCTCAGGACAACATTACACCTCTTATCTCATCTATCAGTAAGGACAAGGAAAAAAAACTGTTTCTCCTCCCAACCCTTCCACAAATTATGTGCTCAACTGGAGCTACACGGAATGTCTCAGATATTCCAAGCCGGGGTTCGGCCGCTTCCCGCCAGGAACAGATGAAGCCCAAAGGGATGCTGGAGCTGTGAGGATCAGCAAATGTGAGTTTAGACAAGATAAAAGAGTTTGGAGCCTTGTGCCACCTTGTCCTGCCGTGATAGTGCAGGTCTGTGGAAGAAGTTGTTGAATGGAGATATGGGAAAGGTTGAGCTCAGTTGTTTGCAGAGGAAAGGGGCAGATAACAGGAGATCGCTCCAGAAACAGCCTCCTCTGTGCCAACCTTCTGCTGTTTAAACTGAGGAGTAATTCATTATCTTCTGCACTACACCTGCTGGTGGGGCATTTCTCTGGAAATACATATTTACTCCTATGTGAATTATGACAAGCAATATGGGAAACGTGGTAAGAGGAGCTCACACGTACGTAGACGCACACATTTTGATAATATAATATAATATAATATAATATAATATAATATAATATATAAAATATATGTAGGTCATCTCAATATGGTGCAGCTTGAAGGAGTCATCAACTTCAATGGACCCATGATCCCTTTGGTCATTCATTCTTCATCATCTTAGGAAGTGACAACCTTTGCAAATGAGCTTCTCCAGCTCCAAGCCGAGGCACAAGGCAGGGCCCAGGTGTGCCAAGTCCTGTGCAAATTCAGATTTCATGGATGGACTTCAACAGCCCAATATCATCTCTTATTTTTGGGGACAGAACTTCTTGGGGTATGGAAGGCCCTCATCTTCTTCCACTGAACCCCCAGGATATTTTAATGGATTTTTTAGACCTTTCTGTTTCCCTCCCTTGAAGGTTTTCACTCCTGCTCTCCTTTGTCACCCCAACTATTTACACAGAGAACTGGATGTTTCCCACCCAAGTATCCCTAATATTGCCCAGACAGAACAAAGATCAAAGAAACATTTTCCTTTTGTGCATTTCAAGCTGTGGTGTTCACACCATGGCTGCAAACCCTAGTGAACAGGACTTACAGAGCAAAGCACCTCACACTGAAAAAAAAAATAATAAAGAAATTAAAACTCAAGTCTAGGTCTGTTTTCATTCCTCTGGCACCTTTCAATTGAGCTGATTCCCCATGCAGGTACAAACAACTTGCAGAAATCAAGCAAAGCTGTTGGCCATCGAGCCCAAACTGCCAAAACACAGAGTTTGATTTGAAAACACAGCAGCAACTGTTAAAGGTGGGACAAGTGTCACAAAGTGCACACCAGGATAGCGACCAGAAGCTGTAAATACTTTACCCAGGGTCTACAACAGTGCTGTTGTGCCATTCTCTGGCAAGCAGGTCAAGCCTGCTCCTTGTACTTTGTGTTCAAAATTACATGAGAGCTTAGAGTAAGGGATCAGAAATAACCACCCACCTCTGCTTGGCAGCTGGGTTTTTTTAATATGCCAGCCCCAAAACTGACACCACATCTTCAGGCAAAATATCCTACTTCATTCTGTACAGCAGAAGAGATGATTTGTAATTTAGATCAAGACCAGAATCTTTAATGTTAATCTGGGGCATTTCCCTGTAAAGCCTTGATCGTAATTTTAGTCACAACAATAAAATTGTTTTTTTTTGTTGTTATGGTTTGTTAAATTTCAATCTTTATTACAACCCAAGGATTTGGTGTTATCATCCAACGGTTGATGCCACCTGGGAGCCTCATGAAAGCTTCATGTTAATATTTAACTATTTATTACTCTCCAATGTACAGCATCTTGTAAACACCCCTGTTCACTTTAACCTGCTCCTGCCAAACCTGCTCACTCACTGCAACCCCAAATCACAGGAAAGTGGTCCAGGCATGTCCTAAAAATAAGTGATGGTCCTTGTGGGTCCCTTCCAGCTCAGGATATTCCATGATGCTGTGATTCTAGCAGCTGATATGAAACAGAGAACAAATGGAGATACACACAAGGACTCGGTGACGGTTTAAGAGCAAGGTCCATCTGATTTTTCCAAAGACAGGTTATTACTTTTACCTACAAAGCCCGTCCTGAAAATGAGAGGCGATGATACAACCAAGGCACGAGGCAAAACATTCAAGCTCTGCTTTCTGCAGAGATAAGGGAGGGACAAGATTCCTTTCCTCAAGGCCACGGGGAAGGATGTTGGAGTAAACAAGGCATGAAAGAACGAAAGCTATGCTGCCACGTGGGGATGAGGAAAGATGGAATTTTAGATACGTTATATAAACGTAATCCCAACTCAGAAAACAACAAATGTACACCAAAACAGAGGCACAGTTTACAGCAAAAATGGAGCTGTCCATAACTGAGAAAGGCAATGGAATGGGCGGAAGTATAAGATTAACCACAAGGAGATTATGCTGATAACTAATGATCTACACAGAAATGTCAGGCAGAGGTTAAGATTTTAATCAAGGCAGATTTCATGGCGCGGTTATGAATTGTAAACATCGGTACTAAAACCAAATTTGCATTTGTGGGTGACGAGACTGAAAACAAAGAGAGGGAAAAGGAAGGGGATCACTCCAGATCCTCCTTTCTTGGTCCAGATCCCCCTTCCTGCCTCACCTTCCAGAGAGGATGAGGAGAGAGAGAAAGGCAAAGCATCACCTGACGGCCAGGTGTGCATAGAAAGGTGGATTTTCCCGGGAAGCAGTGTTAACTGGCTCTACCAAACAGATTTTTTTTTTTTTTCTGAAATTACCAGGGTGCACAAACTGTTCAGTACACAGTCACTTAGCAAGCTGCCCAAATCCAGGCTCACCAGGAGCACAGACACATCCATCCTCCACTGATTTCCCACGGAGCTCCACACTGTACACTTCACGGGCGTCACTTCAGTTTTCCCTGAGCCTACAGGAATTTTTTCCAAAGCAATATCTGAACTGTGGAGAGGAGAAATGGATGCAGTATCTTGTTAGCCAGTATCAAATCCATCACTTCTGTATAAAATTGTCTCAACTCCTCGAGTTGTGGCCTCCTCAGCTCCTGCCCATTCCTCTGCACACCCTCCCCTGTTTGCCCAAAGCTCTACACACGCTTGCCACAGTTTATTTCGAGGCATAAGAATTTCCTTAGCAGGACTGAAATAGATACTGTTTGCCTGCAGAGCCAAGCAATGTGCAATGTATTTTTATTTACTACTCGCCCTCGTCATCCTTGGCATACCAGCAATGCCCATTTTCAAGTAATTCACTGTATACGAATGTGGCACTGCACAAATTATCCAGCTGGGCTCTTCCCAGATATCCACCGGCTTAACAGCTTCTCCTTACAAACACACTCATCCTTGAGTTTTTCGTGACTGTGCCACATCCCTCTGTGCTCTAACCCAGATGCCAAATGAGAAATTATAAAAATGACCAAAAGTCACACAAACACAACCCTGAGGAAAACCAAACGACTGGAGACGAGTACAAAAACCATTAACTACATTGCACAAGCCACCCTTGGAGGCCATTAATCTATCTCTCCTTGTAAATTACGCAAGAGAAAGCTGTAATCTGAAGGCATTTAATGCCAAACTAGTTGTGCCATCTCAACAAGGCCAACAACAGGGGAACTGAATCATCCAAAGTTACACTGAGCTGAGGAGATCTTGGATCCTCAGTCCTCCTTCCACACCAGTTGATGGCTCCAACTGTCAGTGGTCAGATTGTGAAAATTCTGCTTTATTTCACACCATGGTAAGCTCTTAAAATAAAACTGACTGTCACTGAGGTCACAGGGAAGTGCAGGAGTAGTGCAAATCCCATTATAAACGCTGGGGCATCGGGAGGAACAGGATCTGCTGACATCCCCCATCCCTGCAGGCGTGTGCCACGGAGCTAAGAACCTTCACTTTATCAGCACAGGACTCAGATATGGTCTAATCACCAGCTGCCATCAGCATTGTCCACTTCAGAGCAATTAGGATAATTCATAGCTCTCTAATTGATGCCACAGCCACACACCTGCAGATCCCTCATGGGGTAGTTACTGGGGAAATCACCTTACAATGGAGAAAGCCTTCTGGGGAAAAAAATTACACAAATCAGCATTACCAAGCAAGAAAAAGAGGTGGGACTCTCCCCTACAAGCAACCTGAAGCCGTATCAGTTTCTCCAGGGACAAAGAGTCTTTTTTTCCACCAAACTCCAGAGGTTTCAAGTCTCAGCTCGGAGCTGCTGGCACTGGAATCAACCTGGCAATGGAAGGGAGCCCAAGGAGGTTTGGAGATGCCACCCAGTCCATCCACCTGTCCAAGGCCACCACAAATACTCTACCTAACACATTTCTGATGGTTGTTTGTCTCAATCTATACTAAAGTTAAATTTTGCCTCAAATCCCTTTCTGCATCGTCCGGTTGAAGTTTATGGAGGTCACAGAGCGGGGCCCAAAACCTGTCAGTGCCAGAAGAGACTGGCAGTACCCCAGAAAACACCCAGCACTCTGCAGAACACCCAGAACACCACAAAGCAGAGCACCCAGAGCAAAGCTGATTGCTGGTTCCAGCTGACTGCTGAGTCCTGCTCAGCCTCCTCCAGCACCAGAACAAGGCGCGGCTGTCAACCAGAGCCACTTCAAATCAGGCTCTGGGTGGACGGACACACAGCAGAGAAAGTCACCGGCAAATCTGAGCACAGAGAGACCCACAGCGCGTTGGAAAAACACAATCTGAAGTTCTTTTTGTTATCACAGATTAGAGCATGTGGAAAAACAACAGGCTCTTCCCTGGTGCTGATGAGCAAGAAGCATCACGAGGCTGCTCCTCCTTTGGCCGCCGGAGCCATGCAAAACACGGGGACGTTTTTCTTATCACACCCACCAAATTCACACACTGTACAGGCTCAAAGCAGAACATTTCATACTTCCCAGAACAAAAACTGACACTTGATGCAGATACCCAGTTCGAATGGACTGGTTTTGTGGACCAGAAACTCGATATCCAAGCACTGAGAGAGCAGCCAAACACAAATTATTTAAGCAGCTCTGGAGAAAAGGTTATCAGAGTGTGGAAGAGAAGCCTAAGGAAAATCTACACATGGCATTTATTTTGCTAATTTAGTAATTGTAGAGATGCTGAAGAGGTGAGAAGTTGTTTCAGATAAAGCACCAGTTTCTACATAAATTGCTTTATCCTGAAGTCTCCAGGTAAGACTGTCCTGTGTGCTATGCTCCCCTTGCCAGAAACAGTGTTCAGATTCCCAGAGCCTAAAATCCACAGAACTGAATGAACACAGAAATAGTTTATTGAGCTTTAAAGGCTTCACTTCAAGTACTGTTTGAAAACAAAAGCCTTATTCCTTTAAGTCCTGTTAAGGCTCCACTGGGCGAGACTTCCAGACACTCAGACATCACACTGAGGAGCTCCATTTCCTCTCTGGCTTTTGGGAGCTTACGAGGGGTGCTTAGAGGGAGCTCTTGGACTCCTCCATCCCAAACTGAAGCTGTGTAAACACATCAGCCTGATTTCAGAGAGATGACATTCAGAAAAGACCAAAGACCAGAAAAAAACCAGTCCCGTTCATTTCATTAAAGCACTGCTCAGTGTTTGCACTACCCAGAGAATATAATTGGATTGTCTTTGCAGAAAAGACAAGAAGAACATTTGTCTGATACTCAAATTTTAATGAATCCTTTCATTGCTCATGAAGTATTAAAATCCTTGCAGTGCTGTAGCACAACATGGATGTTGCTTAATGAAGTTGAAAATGGAAACAGAAAAATGCTTTGTTATCCTGTGCTGTCTGTGGAATTGCACATGCCTTACTCCTGGGAAACCAACACACAGGGATAAGGCTTCCTGCACAATTCCTGAGATTTTCTAATCAAGCCCACCTTCAATGCAAACATTCTTTATGTACTTTATCAATCATAAAACGCTGCTGATACGACAGAGTTTGTCTGCAGCCTCTGTGTGAGGGATTTCCCAGTGCCCAGGTCAGTGCAATAGCTGGAACTTGACTTTTCTGCTGCAGGCTGCTGAGTGAACTCTCAGCTCCTGCAGATATTTCAGAGCAAACAACTCAGAAGCTGACGTTGTCTCACTCACGTTATCGGAAGCGACACTGCCAAGTTCAGCAGCTCTGCCAAAGACCCCAAATAATCCACCCCTGGAACACCCGGTGTCACACTTGGGCTCTTCGCATCCGTGGGGGAGAATCCGCCAGCAAACAGCCCCGTTTTGTGTCATCAAAGTGCTGTGTGAGAACATATCACATCCCAGCACCCAACTCCTCCTTCTCTCTCAACAAGGAAAGAGTGTCTGTTCTGCCCCTCTGGAACGCTGTGGAGAGCCCAAGCTCCTGCCCTGGGACCCCTGCTCATGGGGTTAGAGCCTTGCAGTGCAATAATGCTGTGTGCTCTCAGCACAATTCAACTCCCACAGCTACAAAACCAGAGAAAAACACCCAAAAATTGGGCCGGAAATTAGGGCTACACAACTCCAAACCTGCCTGCTCCCTTCCCTTCCTCACACCATACAGTCCAACAGGCTTTGTTCTGATGAACGCACCGGGACCAACCTCTTCCCTCCCTGCCCCAGACAATTCCCATTTTAAAAACCACAAAATGAAGAATCGTGCCCAGGGGTCAGACCAGAGTGGGCTGAGAGGAGCAGCGGGAGCAGCGGGGCAGAACCGCAGACGCGGCCGCTCGGCTCGCAGGTGTTTTCTCTGACCTCTGACAAACCTGCTCCCTAAGTTCCCTTAACTCTGACTTAAAAACCATCACTCTTGTGCTGTAAGCTGAGCTCAGGCTCAGCTCATCACATCAGGGCCCTGAAATTCCAGTGTGGCCACACACCAGCACTGATCCTGTGGGAGTCCTAAGCGACCAGAGCTCCAGAAGCCTCCAGACTGCACTGAAAACAGACTAAAAAGAGCTTGTAAGTGACACACTCTTCATCAGACCAGTCTTGCTAAATACCTGCCACCCTCTTATGCCTATGAATGAGGCATAATTCCTGAGAAGGGTCACAATTCCTGACAGTTCACCCATGCAGCACCTGCCAGTGCATCAGCAACTGCAGAGTGGGAGCTGAGCTCTGCAAAAGCTGAAACTGCCCGAGTTACAATTCCAATGGAATTGGAATTCCAATTCCAGCAGCTCTTGGCATCCTTGGAAAAGGGCACCTCTGACCTGATACACATGATTAAAATCACATTTCTCTTTCTGGAGTGCACCAAAACCACACACACCCTGAGTTCTTTAGAAACACGCTGAAGAGAATTAATCCCAACTTGCTGCTGAATGCTATTCTAACTGGACTTTCTTTCCAACCCTTTGGTGGGATTTCCTTCAAAACATCATCTTCCTCAGAGCCTTCACCCCTCAAGGTGCCCAGGAGGCAGGGAAACAAACACCATCTCAAATTAAGGAATTCCTGCTGAGGGTACAGAAGCTCCTTAGTACAGAGCATCCAATTCCAACTAAAAAACTTTCTGGACAAGAACAGGCGCTGAGCATCCTGCCCTGCTCTGTCAGTTTAAACCCAGATTCACAAGGAATCCAGACTCTTCACATGAAACCATGAAAGCACTCAGCCAGCATTTAAGCACTGCACGGAGCCAGAGTTAATTCTCTGTTTGTTTTAGGTATCACAAGCCAAAAGAAAAGCCAGGCCGACAACCTGCAGCCACGTCAGCCCGTGCCCCCCAGTACCCTCATCCAAAACTCTGAGATAAAGACAAGGCAATGGCTGGGATCCATATCTCCCTGCACACTTATGCAATGCCAGACAAAAACTGGGGGCAAAGCAAGAACTGCAATAACTACAGGCTCGTCCCAAGCGGGCAATCCCAGCCAGGACCCCCACAACTTCCCCTGACCCAACTTTTTTTTTTTTCCCCACCTACCAACAGCCTTAATTAAGCAGCATAAACATCCCAGCAAGTTCATTCACATCCCTCAATGGGAATTTGCAGACAATTATAGGATATAATTGGGAAGCCTAATCATCGAACTTGTACCCAACTATTGTTACAAGCTGAGAGGAGGGTGAGTGTTGCTTCCTCCAGGACACGGCTGGTTATTCCCCAGCTCTGTAATTAATCAAAAGGTCCTGAAATCCTCAACCTTTCAGTTAGAGACAATCTTTGTGCTGGTCACACCTGGGGGGTTTTGACCTTTTCTTGTGTTTTGTTTTGGGGTTTTTGTGTTTTGTTGGGATTTTTTTTAAGCACAGCAATTATTTACAGAGGCAATCCCTGTCAAATCCAATTCCTGATAGGATAAGATGTTTCAGAGAGCTTTGCCAAGTGACATATTTCAGTTGGTCTGCTCACACACTCTGAATGCACTTCTTTGTACAGACCCAACAGTTCACAATCCCTTCACAGCCTTGAACAACAAAGATTTCCAGTCCCTTCCCTGTAAAATCAGAGAATGCTGTCCCATCACACAGCTTACATTTATTCTGCTCATTTTGCCTAAATCCGGGAAGGGACATCTGAACTGCACACAATTTAGAATACTTTTACAATTAATTTAAAGATTTAAAATGCAGAATTTCATTGCCCTGCCTGCACGAAGGAGGTGTAAAGGAAAGAAAACATACAGAATACACAAGCACCCTGAACATCCAGCAGGATTTGCTCTGAATGAAACACATCTCCTCCTCCCTGAGCAAACACATCCCGCCAGGTGAACCATTTCCTGCTCTCCCATTCATGCATTACCAACACGTGTTAACTCTGTCACTCACTATTAGTATTACTATTTTTTACATTCTCTGATTTCCCCCTTGCACACCCAGAGAGCAGCATTTCCCAAAAAATGTGTCTGCCAGATCTCCTGTTTTTTATCTAACAAGGGGTAGAGTGCAGGTTCCATTGTTAAAGCAAAAAAAGGTAACTTGGAACTGTTGTTGAAGGGGAAGAAGTTCTACCTGAAGCACCCTTGGAACTGCCAAGGAGCCAATGTCAGCACTGAGGATCAGACAGAGATTTAAGAACACCTTGAGTATCCTCAGCGCTGAACCACTGCACGTAAGGCACTGAACTCCTCTCAGCCTCCTCGAGGGCCCAGACACCAGCCCAAATAACAAATGGTTTTGGGAAAGGCTAAGGGTGAAAGAATTAAAATAGCAGCTTGAAGCAAACAAGGTGAGAACTTCCCCAGTTTTTACTGTATCAGCACCAAAATACCTCGTTCTCCTTTTTAACTCGTCAAAAACCTTTGCCTTGACAAGATTTTTGTACAAGAATTCAGATCTCTCAACTATGGGGAGGAATTCTCTTCTGTGCATTTACATTTCTAAAGATGACATGGGTCAGACAGTTCCTTCTGAAGTGCTGGTTGGGAACTGGGGCAGAAGCAGAAAATCTTCAAACCCAAATTTAAGTAAAGGTGCAGCAGTGAAGAACCTGATGAAACATCAGCTCAGCTGCACATGTGGGGATTTTTCAGCAAGTTGAGACCCTTTGTACTGAAATCCTACAGCCTTGCATCACCCCAGCTCAGTGGAGAAAAGCTGCTCCAGTTTCTCCCAGTTTTGTTTGGTGTTTCCAAAGGAGCACATCCTTAAACAGTCACTTGCAGGAGGGATTGTTTCCACCCCTTCTCCCCCAATTCTGGGTTGTATCACACCATAAATCTCTTAACTGCTCTTAATAAGCTCAAGTGAATTAGTTTAGGATGTCTCAGCGTTGGCAAAGTGTCACCACTGCCCCAGCAATGGGACCTCAATAAAACTGAAGCTTGGCAGGGTCAGCACAGACACCCCAGTGAGATTATCCGGTGTCAGTTCCCATCTGGCATTTGTCAGAGCAAGGGAAAAGAAAAAAAGGCAGCCCTTATCAGATCTCCAAATAAAAGGAGCACTTCCACTTCATGTAGTAGCAACTGGAAAAATTCCCTTTGTGTTTGAAGCTTTAAAAATATCTTTGCCCTTGAGGTTGGCTGAGTCTGCTCAGTGCTTGGAGACCCCTTTCCCATACAAAGGTAATAAAACCAAGCTCATGGTTACAGAAATTCCCAGCACATAAAAATTACAGGAAGCTGTTGCTAAGTAATATTTCTACCTAAGTAAACATCACAAAGCGTTTCCCACACACACCTCTGAACTTTGTTATTCAAACCTGCCTTGAAGAAGTTCAGAGTTGCAGAATTTCTGCTGGCACTGGTCTTGCTGAGAGTGCTCGGTGCTGTTTCACAGCAGTTGAAAGACATTTCAGGCTGAGCAATGTTTTTCTCAGGGCTTTGTTGTGCTGCTTGTACTTGGGAACAAAGCAAGTCCTCAGTTCCTTACCTGTCCCTTATCTGTCCCAGAATTTTCCCCAGATAAATCACAGGGAAATTAAAGAGAGATCCTGTTGTATCCCTTTGTCTCTAGACCTGTTTCCCAACATGATAGAAAAAAAAAATCACAGAATATCCTTATTTGGAAGGGACCCACAAGGATCATCAAATCCAGCTCCTGCCTCTGCACAGGACAACCCCAAAATCCCACTCAAAAACATGAAAAACATTATTATTTTCACACAGAACCTTTCTTTAGCAGCTCTTTGCATGTTGATTATTCCACACTGTCATCCTTTCCATCTGCTGCTTTAAGTCCTCTTCAATGGACACAAACTCTTTAATCTACTTTCCACAAAGTCACTATTTTGCCACAAATCCTAAATTGCACTAATGGAGAAACAACTGTTGTTTTTATCATAAAAAAACGAGACAATACATGGAAAAGAAGGAGCCTGCTGACAGACCTGAAATGGCCCACACTCATAGTAACTCCAATTTCCTGGTAGCAAGAAGCCCCAAGATGAAGCAGGTAACAGATTCCTACAAAGGTTTCATTCAGGATGAACAAAAGAACTTGAATTCTATCTTACCTTCTAACGAATGAAGCCTATAGTTCACAGAATTATAGAATGAATCTCAGGATGGTTTGGGTTGGAGGGACCCCAAAGCCCATCCAGTGCCACCCCTGCCATGCCAGGGACATCTTCACCGTCCCAGGCTGCTCCAAGCCCTGTCCAGCCTGGCCTTGGGCACTGCCAGGGACCCAGGGGCAGCCCCAGCTGCTCTGGGCAGGGCCTGCCCACCCTCTGAGCAGAGAATTTCTCCCTAACATCTGGCCTAAATATTTCCTTGTTTAGTTTAAAACCATTCCCCCTTTTCCTATCACTACTTGGCCCTGTAAAAACTGTTTCAGTTATCTTTATATTTCAGGAATGTGGCCCTTCAGTGATCACCAAGGGACTGTCTGATATTGCAGATAATTTTGTTGGTAACTTTTATTTGGCCATTCCACTTTTCCTTCCTATTGCCTTACTCCACTTCCAGATGACCTGACATGCAATAAAAGGCTGAACCAGCCTTTATAATTAGACTGTCAAACCCATCAGACTGCTCCAAGTTCTGTATGGACAGAGCAGCCTGACTGCAGGGAGAATTGGCAGGAAATCCTATTTCAGAGCGAATTGTTCCTTCCGCAAGAGGAGTGACAGACATATAGGAAAAAAAAAAAAAAGTGGAAAAAATGTGAAATATGAAAATCATGTTTGGCAGATCCAGACCGAGGTCTAGGACGTGGCATTTCCAGCATTTTTGTTGTCTGCATTCTTCAGCAAAGACGCTCTCTGCAGTGCAGGACCAAGAAGTACATTTTGATGGCAATAAAATAACTGTGTATGTGAAAAAAAACCCTGTTAAAAACGTCAGTGAAGAGGTACAAAACCCCCAGAACAGGAACAGCACTTGGCTGCCATAAACAGCATCAGGCTAGACCCAAATTCCAAACAGACTACACATTTCCCTCCCTGCCTACCCAAAATATAACATGAGTTGGCCTTAACTGAACTGACTTGGTTTTCACACCAACATGAGTGATTTAGGAGAAAAAAAAAAAAAAAAAAACAACTCTGAGGAAGCACATCCCAACAGATCTCAATCCATGGTGCATCCACCTACACATCCCTGCACTCAGACACTGAGTCCTCAATACTGCCACTGCTTTTTCCAGGGGTGCAGCTGTCCACAAATGATTTCAGTTCCTCCTCACTGGTTTCATCCCCAACCTTTGCTCCAATGTCTGTAAGATCCTTTACTTTGTTGTCCTGAACGCTGTTATCACCAACTGAAAAAAGAAAAAAATAAAAATCCAGGCTGGAATTGTAGCTACGGGGATGATTCAGAGGCTTGGACGTGTGCCTTGGAGATAATTCCATGCTATAACTGAAAAGTTAGTTTTGGACTCAACTGGGATATTTGCGCTGATTAAATGAAGGAATAATTAAATAAAGGAGGGATAATGTGGAACAACCACAGAGAGCTGGCAGGGGAAGGGCAGGGAATGGTGTGGAAGAGACGGGAGACACCAGCACCCCACTCCAGCCCCAACTTTGCCACTGCCCACATGCACAAAACCTTTCAGAGAATCTGGAAAAGACCTTGAAGATCAAGTCCAACCCTCAGCAGCACCACCGTGCTCATCCCTAACCCCTGTCCCCAAGGGCCACGGCCTCACTGCCTTTGAGCACCTCCAGGGATGGGGACTCCAGTGCTCCACAGCCTTTTCCATGATGAAGTTTTCTCCAATCTCCCATCTAAACCTCCCTTGGGGCAACTTGAGGCCATTTCCTCTCATCTTGCCCCTGGGAGAAGAGACCAATCCCCACCTGGCTGTCCCCTCCTGTCAGGGAGTTCATTTTCCAGCCTTCCCAAAGGTGCTCTCCCAAATTTCTTGCCCATCACCTAATATTTTCCAGCAAGACTCCAAGCTTAGCAAGCTGGAAAAGCCAGTCAGCTTGGGACTTGTCTCTGTCAATTGACACCCACTCTGTAAAATCAAAACAATCAATATTTACATATCCTTGAAGGGTTTTTCCCAGTCCCAGGGCAGCAGTTTAGACAGCAGCAACTTCCCATCCAGAGATGCAAAAAAATTTAAAAAAGGAAAAAAAAAAGAAAAAAAAAAAAGAAAAAAAAAAAAAGAAAAAAAAAAGAACCAGGAGATTCTACACCAAGTTTCATTAAACAAACCAGGGGTACAAATAACCTGGGTTAAAAACTCCACACAAAACCAAACTTCCCTCTGAAAATGATACCGAAATTGCTGCATTTCATTCTGGTTAGAAGATAAAAAAGAAAAAATTAAAGAGAACACACTTAAATCCAGAGAGCCGGGAGACCTGAGCACGGCATTAGCTGCTGAAGATTCCCAGATAAGCTGCAGAAATGCAGAGGTAAAGATTTCATGGCATTAATACATTAATACCCTGGGTACTGTGGGAAATTTAGGACTTTTGAACAACTGACTAATATGATCAAGCAGAAGCTGTTCTTTGTTTATGCTACACACACTTTTATCGATTTTATAAACTACTAAGTACACACTTTTCGACTGGTGTTTTTGTTCTGTTCACTTGGGTTTTTTTGTATTTTTTGGAGTGTATGATTGGTTATCGTTTAGGTGTTTTACAGTTTACTGTTAGCTAGTTTTTGCGGTCTTGGTATTCGGTTTCTCAGCCTCTTCTTTCTTAATTTAGCACAATTTATGTTCTAATAGCTTTGACCAGTTCTTGAGGCTTTGATGACAAACTCAGAAGCCGGCTGGCTGGTGCACACCATGGCCTAACCCTTGCAAATACAACTGCAACAACTGGGAGCTGCTGCGAGGCTCTTCAGGCTAAGGAAAGCCAAAATACAATTCACACAAGCTTTTAATAATCTTGACAAAACAATTACACATGCTAAGGATACATTAGGGCTGGCAGGAGAACAGAGAGGCAGCGATTGCACCGGCAGGTTCGCTAAATAAATGTCACTTAATCTCCACCACTGGCGTGCGCTCAGAGTCTAAAGGCTGCTCACAAACAGACAAAAAAAGGTCTAAAAATCATCTCAGGCTGTCAAAACAACTGCAGAAGCACAGGGGCAGGTGTCACAAGGCATGGGATCACACAGATCCCAGCCTGCGCAAAACAGCGGCTACCAAAAAACTAAAGTCCAAATCCCAACGCTCAAAACAAAGATAAGCCCGGCTTGTTAAGTGGTTTGGGAAGTGCATTCCAGTCACTGCCCAAATATTCAGGAGCACGGCTTCCCTACTGTTCCTTCTGCAAGGGGCACACAAAGCCGGAGCATCTGTGTAGAGTGCCTTTTGAAACCATTTTCTGATTAAAATCTCCATTTCTGGGTCACACAGACTGAGGTGAGGCAGGTACTGGACAGGTGCCCTCCAACAAACTCTTGCATCAGGGGCTTGGGAGCTCAGATAGAAATTGTCCTAATGGTAAAATATTATCATTAAAATATTACATTTGTCCAGGTTTCATGGAAATAGGCAGTTTTTTAAAGGAGAGAAAACCATCCACTACAGTCTGCTGCAAGACAGCCCCAGAAAATTCACAGGAATTTTGGGGCATTATGTTCTAGGCACTAAAGAAGTGCCAATTAGACCCCTACCCTTCTGAAACAGCAGAAAACACAGCACATGAAATGCAAAAGAAACCAGGTTTCAGTGCTGATGTAACTGCATACCTGAAAGTTTATAAATAAAATGCTTTACAATCTTATTTTTCATTTTAAAAAAGGAACACACGTACACACTTGCATCTTCTTGCTCATACCCTGTTATTCTGGCCACAAAAAATAACCACTTTCTTTAAAAGGAAGCTGGACGATTTTGGGGTGAGGAGTAGCAGAGGGGAAACCACATTAATTGCATTAGTTTGTGCATACTGGGAGGAATTCCTCCTCAAATTTGGCACTTAGCACTCAGAGCTGCCCTTTAAAGCTTGGCAAGAATTTCTCTCCAGCCCACAAGTTTCCTAATTTCGTCTCAGGACACACTGGTTCGTTTGGATGCACGACCTCCAGAAAGGCAGACAACCCTAAATGTGTCACTCTCACCTCAATTCACTTTGCTCCCCGTCAAGTCAGATTTAACATAAATCAAAGCCAATATATAATTAAAGCTAAGCTTAAGGTCAGTTCCAAGTTTGGAAAAAAACAAATCTGTATAAAATTAAAAGCAACTCTAATACATTTGAGGACTGGGGTGGCAACAGCAGCGAGCTTTTTGAACAGCAGTGAGCTTCTGCCCTGAACCAAAGCCCCGGGCTCCAAGCCCTGTTACTTCACCCTCTACCCCATCCAGGTCCTCTCTTCTCCTTCTCCCTTCCCCTTCAGGTCTGACTTGGCTTCCAGCTTCTTCTCTGTGCAAATGCTGCTCACCCATCCACAGCTCTTACACCTTTTTATGGCAGGAAGGTTTTGGTAAAGATGGAATTGCACCTTTCCAGAATGGGGTTTATTCCACTGAGACTTTTCCCTACTGTTGTGCTCCACCTGCTGAAGCTCTCAGTCAGTCTGGACTTTCATTCCCTCCCCAGACCCCAATAATGACACTCTGAGCACCAACTGCTATCCAAGACACTCGCAGTCCATGAAAATGGTGAGCTCTGGGCAGTTCCTGACTGTGCAGAAGAACCAAACACAGAATTCTGGATGCCTTATAAACACAGGTGAAAGAACTGCTCAAACCCATCCCAAAGGGTTTCTCTTCACCTTCTAAGGTCAATTTTCAGCCCTGCTTTTAGGAATCTGCTTACAGGTAGCAATCAGCAGGCACCTATCAGGCCTCCAAGAATCCAAGAGTGGTTTGGGTTGGAAGGGACCCCAAAGCCCATCCAGGGCCAGCCCTGCCATGGCAGGGACACCTTCCACTGTCCCACGCTGCTCCAAGCCCTGTCCAGCCTGGCCTTGGGCACTGCCAGGGATCCAGGGGCAGCCCCAGCTGCTCTGGGCACCCTGTGCCAGAGCCTCAAAGGTCCTGACAGGTCAAAATTTGACAGCAAAGCCCCAGCTGAGACCCCTCACTGTGCACTCACCTCTCTGGCAGCGATCGTGTGTCCAGCAGCGCTCGATGAAAATCCCATTTATCACTGTGGGGGGACAGTTGCTCTTCCCTTTCACAGTGCCTGGGCACACATCTCCACACTCTTCTTTGTCATCCTTGTTGGCCACGATGTAATTGTCTTCTACAGAATCCAAAATCCTGGACCAGTCGATGGTGGACAGGTAGCAGAGCTCGTTGTTCTTCTCAATGCGCACGGCGCCCCGGGTGATGTTCATCAGGTTGTAGAGGCCAATTTCTTTCAGGTGAACCATCTCAAAGATCACCAGGGCGTAGTTGAAGAACAGGTGAGTCCCTCGGATCACAGTGAGGTTGGGGAAGAGGCCCTTCAAGCTCTCCAGGCCATAGACACGGAACAGCAGCAGGTAGTCTGTGATCATGGTCAGCTTGGGGAAGCTGAGCTCGCGGAAATCTTCGGGCTTGGTTTTGAACATCAGCAGGATCTGCAAGTGGCCCTCGATCACAGTGCAGTTCTCCAGCATGTTCAGCCTGGTCAGGTTGTTGCGGATGTCCATGCTCCTGCAAACTGGGAGGCAAAGGATCATTTATTTATTTAACAGAAGGTTAATTGTTGGAGTTTTCTACACGCTCAGTTTTGTCCAAACGCACCGAGCTCCGCTGGGGACTTGTGGCCCTCTCAGCAAGGCAGGCTTCAAGTGTTAAGAAATACACTGTGGGGAACATTCCCTGGTATAAGGTTACAAAACAAGAGTATTTCATCATTTTTTCTGCCATCTTGAGTGCCTGCCTGTTGCCTCTATCACGACTGCAGTGGTAACACCAGTGCTGGGACATCACACAGGGAAGAGATGTCTGGGCTGTTTTCTTCAGGTAGCTGCCAGCAACACACCTACCTCTCTCAGATTGTGCAATTAATGCCAGGGGATTAGAGGGAGTCATTTAGAATGGTTGCAGGGAGGGGAAGATAGCAAAGAATAATGGCCAGAGAAGGTAGTGCTTGGGAAGAGAGCAGAAAAACCTGGAAATGCACAGGAGCACAGCCCACGCTCCTGCCCAGACTCTGCTGACAGGAGTAATTTACTACATTAGTAATTTTTGCCCTGAGCATTCTTTTCAGATGAGGTGTTGGAGCTTTTTTTGTGATTATCTTCTCAAGGGTGCAAATCTCCCTCTCTTGACTATCTGGGCAGTTTATTTCATAGAACCAGTAACCAAAGAACTGGCAAAGTGAACAAATACATGAAGCATAAATTAGAAGGTAAACTGTCTAATAGGAATCCAGGCAAAGGGAAAAAGTCTGAATAGGGAAATATTTTTTCAACTCTAAGCACAGGTAAGAAATCAAGAAGGAAATTTGCAGCCCCACACCTCTACAGCCCAACAAAACTCCCGGTGACAACCCCTTTGAAACCAGCCTCATAGAAACTTCAGCCAGACTTTGATGTTCAAATCCAAGTGGATTCTTCCTGAATTTTCCTTTTTGAAGACTGCATCCACACAAAGGATTCTCTCTTTTGTCTACAGCTGGGCCAGTGTCTTCTCTCCCCACTTAAGAACAAAAAACACAGTCTCTTTCCTCTTTTGTCACTATATGTAAAGTTCACCAGCTATAAAACCACCACATCACAGCTCCAAGGGATCATCCAGCCTTACAAATCTGATGTGGACACAAACATTTCACAGTTAGGACTGTCTGACTCCTCACAGTTTAACACAGACCACTGATGTAGGGGTTAAAACCAAATTCTATGTAAATATCTTAATAATTATTCAAAAATTTGCTCCACTGACTGCAAGAAAAAAAAATTGGCAATACTAATATGGGATTTGAAGCAATGCTATTGCCCAATGGGATTTTTTGGCACTATATCCAAGTCGTTTCATAAATTGCTTTCTGGAAGAAAAAAGCCAATGCACATGGTGCCTCAAGGATTAAGGATGTACTTGGAAAAAGTGGGAAAAGGAACCTGATGACCAGCCAGCAGCAATCCTCTGCCCCAAACTGTACTGCTGCACATCCCACCCTGGGATAAAAGACCTGGGAGAGCAGCAGATTCAGCTTAAACGCTCTGGATATTTATTTGCAAGAAATAACATTGGAATTTCCAAAGAAGCAAGTGCGTGGCAGGTCAGGACAGTGAAAGGAGAAGTAACAGAGGGACACGTAAGAAATTGAAAGACTGAATTCAACTGAAGTCACCAGTGCAGCTAAAATTACCAGATAAATTCAAAATGCAACATCTTGCTTCTTATTTATTCTTGTTTCTCATTATTGTGGGGTGCACAGCAGTGTTGGGGTGGTACCCACCACCAGCTGCTGCACCACAGGATAATGCACTGCCTGCTGGAATGGAGAGCTGACCTTAAGGAAAAGGAAAGGTCAAAAAACACAGACCAGGAATTACTTCTGAGAGTCAGAGCTCCAGGCTGTTGCTGTGGCTGAAGGCCACGAGATGCATGAATACCCTGAGCACAACTGCCTGTGTCTTTCATCACTTTGGGTAGAACAGGTGAGTCACCAGGGGCTGGACACCAGCCCTGCACCCACCCTGTCCCTGCCCAGGGCACCTTGAGCAGGGCTGGCAAGATCTGCAGACAGGTATGGCCAGGAAAAGCCCTCTGAGTGCTGTGGCTGCATCTCCAGGCTGTGGAAATCTTCCTTTTGTGCAGGAACAGAGCTAAGGAGCCTGGTGTGGAGGAGCTACCATGGGTGGGCAGCCCAGTGCCCGAGGCTGGGTGCCCAGCACTGAGGCAATTCAAGGTCCTGGCTGGCAGAGGAACAGATCCACAGCCAGCAAGGATTCCCAGAGGATGATCTGAATCCCAGAATGGTTTGGGTTGGAAGGGACCCCAAAGCCCATCCAGTGCCACCCCTGCCATGGCAGGGACACCTTCACTGTCCCAGGCTGCTCCAAGCCCTGTCCAGCCTGGCCTTGGGCACTGCCAGGGATCCAGGGGCAGCCCCAGCTGCTCTGGGCACCCTGTGCCAGGGCCTCAGCACCCTCCCAGGGAACAATTCCTAATTCCCAATATCCCATCCAGCCCTGCCCTCTGGCAGTGGGAGCCATTCCCTGTGTCCTGGCACTCCTGGTCACTGCAGCCCTGGAGTTCACAGCTCTCACTCTTTTCCTCAAACACTCAAAACCAATTAAATTCCTCTGCTCCTGAACCTTTCAAGCTTCTGGAGATCACCACTAACATGAGCCATGCTGCTCCCGGTCCAAACAGCCCAAAAGCTGCTCAAAGATCTTCCAACCTCCAGAAGAAAGTCAAGCATCTGAACACCCCCACAGGGTACAAACCTCCCTCTCTTCCAGCTCTCCCCATCCTGACACAGATTCCCCACTGGAGGCTGCAGAAAAGGTGACCAAAGGCTAACAACTCCAAATATTTTGAAAAGATGTGCTAAGGAACAAAGGTTAGCTAAAGGTGAATCTAAAAAGAAATGAGTGAAGCTTTTGAAGAGTTAAAAATATAGATCTACCAGAGCTGGAAGTACAACGCCCATCATTCCTCAGCTGCTTTTCCCCACATTTAGAGAAAAATCACACTTAATTATTTTTCAGGTTCTACTTCAATTTAGTTTTTAAGTGATAAATGGTATCCAAGCTCTTTCTTTTTAACACCTCAAAGATCAAAGAGCATAATAAGGAATTAAGAACATCTGAAACAAAATAGGCTTTTTAGTTGGAGGCTTCTCCCATCTTTTCATGCCTTTGAATTTTCAGCAGTTTATATCTCCTGTTCATGCAGTAGCAGCTTAAGTCACCCCATAAATTTATTGTTACCAAGACAACAAGAAGCAGTTTTAAGCAAAGTAATAAGTGTTTTTCCACAGCTTCTCTCGATAGTATTTCTTCTGCAGGGACAGGGGAATTAATCAACCATTCAGTAGGAAGGCAAGGCAGGTTTGATCCCAGAAGAAGGAGAGCAAAGTTGAGCCATCAATTAGAACACAGACAACCTGGTTTCAAAAAACACATAAATCAGCTTTCAGGGAAATAAAAAAAATCACAAATTGATTCTCCAGTAGTAGGCCCAAAGCTGCTCCTGTGCAAACTACTGGCAAAACCCCCACTACACATAAATTCCTAAATTTCAGCAGAAACAACAGCACAGCTCTGAGCTGCCAGAGGAAGCACAGCTCCATCCCTGCTACCAAGCTACTCACTCAAAAAATTACTAAATCATCCTACACATGTTCCACCAGCCCCCCCAGAAAACCAAGCTGAAGCTACGCTCTTTAAAAAACAAACAAACAAAAAAATCCCAAGATGCCAAAGCCTCTTGGACAAACTGGTTTGGTAACAACCTTCAAGTCCTGAATGAAGAAACGAGATCTGATGCCAGAGGTTAAGTTTTCAAGATAGAGTCTAACCAGGGGAATAGCTGGAACTTAAACCTTGTTTATAGTAAATCATGTGGATACTAAACCTTAATGATTCACTGCTTCAGAGCTCTGGCCTTTAACAATCAAGATCAGGGTAATCTGGCACAGGAGGATCACAAACCATTTGGAGTAACTATTGGTTAATTCTGTTTTTTTTTTTTTTTAGTCTTTGCTGCCTACTGAATAAAAAAAAAACTATTGCAAAAAAAAATTACACTTGCTTGGGTTGGGTCAAAAGCATTGCTGTTCTACATCAAGCTGATTTTTAGAAGTGGCTTTAGGAGACTGGGAAAAGGATTTTTGGCTGTTTCTTGGGATTAACTGCTGAGACAGGAAAACATGCTGGCAACAGGTTAGAGGGAAGGGCTGTGTGACAGCTCCTAGCCTACTGCAGCAATTGTTTACTAAACATAAAAACCATCTAATTGTGAAATATGGATTTTCATGCTTCATTTCTGCACCTCAGATACCTCGAGCTGAGCGAACTGGATACGGACAACAAAATGAGCCCCTATAAACCCCGAGCCCTCGGGAAACATCTCAGGTGCCTGACACCTTTTAACCCTCAAACCCCTCCAAGTCTGGCCTTTAAAGCCTGGTCTGGGCTGCCTTTCTGCTCCCCTCATTTGATTCAAAACCCAAACAGCAAACAGGATTGTCCTGCCCCGTTTCCATGCAGAGAGAACCAGTGCTGGGGTGACAGCACCCCAGGATCACTCGGGGTAGCGGCAGGGTCCGTGCTGGAGCTGACACACCTGAGGATCCTCCCTGCTCCAAAGGCAGCAGGAACAGGTTCTACACCTTGCCCGTATCAGCATCACTGATACTCCACAAGGCACTCACCCCAAAAGCGACCTCCAGAAAGCTCTGGGATTTTACACTGCTCACAGCCAGCCACTGTGCCGCCTGTCCCCCAAAAAAAGGGACAGGACACGCTGGGGCCTGGGTTTGGTACAGCCCTGCCCTTCTGCACTCACTTTTCCCACTTTATTCTCCTGCTACTTTTTCTCCTTTATTCCTACTTTTATTCTCATGTAAAATTTCATTCAATGAAGAATGACTCTTTCATTCTAGACCGAGTCTCTCAAAGTAAAAAAATTAACACAGGCTTGAGGTGGGACAAGGGAACAGCTTCTTAATGAGTTTACGAGCACAAAAATATCTGTATCAGCCAGATTTGATACCAACTAAGAAGCAACCTATTTTGATGAGTATGTTACTACAGCAATACACAGAGAAATTTATCCCACAGGATGACTTAGGCAGAGATCTCTTAACTGCATTCCCAACTCTCACATCAGCAGCAGGTACTGGAGCACATGTGCAGCTCCCAAATTTAGGGGAAGAGCTCAGAAAGGGAGGAAGGGCACTCTAAACACCCATGACTGCATTGATCAGTTTTCTGTTAACCAGAAAAGGAGCCCAAAGGAAGCTGCTCCATTAGCAGATGCCTAAAACTAGGTGAGGTAAATCCCACCCCAAATACCAGAGCTAATGAACTGATGGGCATGAGTCATGTGCGAGATTTATTTCAAGAAGTTGCATTATGTTTACACAGTCATTAAAAAAAAAAATACACAAAACTGTCTTTCTTCCCAAAACAAGATATATGGATCTTCATTTTATGCCCAGGTCAGGCCTTCTTTCCTTAACCCTTTCTTCTTCTCCTCTCAGTAATTCCTGAACTCAGCAACTACCTTTAACCACATTAAGAGAGGAAGAGTGCTCTCCCATGAGTATTGTGCTCTCACATGAAGTATTCCTAAAATATTTAGGAAAATGGGATGGATTGAGGAGGAGAAACTCATAATCTGGATGTAAATGTGAACTTTACCATCCACCCCGTTTTTCTACTGAACCACCTCCATCTACCTGCTGCTTGCCCCCAACTCTTCCCCAAAGCTGCCTAAAGGCACCAAAGGGGAGAGGAATTCACGGGGCACAAGGAAAACCAGGGATGGGGGGAATTTTGTCCCTGGAGAGCCTGGCTGTGGGAACACGGGGCACAGATCTCCAAGAAAGCTGCCTCCATCAGACCCGTTGCTCAGGGAACATCTTGTTTGCTCATGCAGCTCTCGTACGTGCATTTCCCCCCCTGGTTTTTTGTTTCTGTTTTCCATCTCCACTGTGGTGCTCCGTGACCTCACCATTCCCAGAAAACTGAGCCAAGCCCCCAGAAAACAGAATCAAACACCAGAGCAGCCGAAAACCTTTCAAATCAGGTTCAAACATCAAAACCCTGATGGTCCCAGCTGTCTGCAGAAAACTTCATGAAGTATTTGCACAGTAAAAATGATACGGAAATGTTCCAGCCCACGCTTTGCTTTGCTGTCTTGTGCCCCTGTTCCTCCATCCATGAACTCAAGAGTACATTTTCCTACCACGCTGTAACACAGCAAAGATTAGGGAGTTTAGAACATAAACACGCCTGAACCCCAAAAAGCAAATATGATTTAAATAAATAACCAAATCACAGGCTGCGCCATGGCAGTAATAATAGTGTTTTCAAATTAGGAACTGCTGGACTCCAGTTGCACACGTATTTATTTATTATTAGTGCTATATGTCAACTGCCTTTTCCATCTCTGCTGGAGACAGGCAGGTTTGCCCACAGCAGCTGGGACTGACCCTCCCAAGGTAACACAGTGTCACCGGCCTCTTGTGAGGTTCCAAACGTGTGAGGGAAGAAACTGGGTTATTTCTGAAATATGTGACTTGTCCTATTGCTGGAAAAAGAGGCTGTCTTACAGGAGCATCCTGCTTTATTCCCTGAATCCCATACACATCCCAATAATGTGCATCAATCACTCTACTGTCTGTACTTGAACTGATTCTCTTGCTCTTGCCTTTTCTGATGGGAAAGCCAGCAGGTAGACTGTCTAGGGGAGACGTGACCCACGGATCCAGTTAGCTGTCTTTAAATAAATATTTTCCTTTTGTCAAAAAAATTTGTAAGAATTGCCCAAAATTAAAGAACCTCTCATTAAAAGGATTTCCTGAGCAAGTTTATTTAACGTAACCCATCAAAACAGCTTGTAAGGCTTAACCTCGAGCCAGCCTTGGGTTTAACAAGCTTGTGACCTCCAACACAACATCTTTATACCCCTGTCCAGTATTTTACAAGCCCCTGTGTACACACAGAGCCTTCCCCCGGAGCTCTCCCATCTTAATACCTGTGGATTTGGCACACTACCTAAAAGTGGTTAAAGACAAAACCTCCGCGTCTGGCCACACTAAACCCTCCTGAAACCGGAGCCGGTTCTGAGGCAGCCGAAGAGCGGCGGGGGCACAGGGCTGGGGAGGGGACCGGGGAGGGCACCGGGAAAGGGATCAGGGAAAGGACCGAGAAGGGACTGGGGAAGGGAGCGGAGAGGGTAGCCAGGAAGAGACCCGGGAAAGGAACCTGGGAAAGGGACACGGGACAGGAACCTGGGAAAGGGACCCGGGACAGGAACCTGGGAAAGGGACCCGGGACAGGACCTGGGAAAGGGACACGGGACAGGACCTGGGAAAGGGACACGGGACAGGACCTGGGAAAGGGACACGGGAAAGAATCGGGGAAGGGACAGGGGAGTGGATCGGGGCAGGGGACCCAGGGAAGGGGCCGGAGAGGGGTCGGAGAAAGGGACCGGGGAGGGGACTGAGGAAGAGACCCTGGCAGGGCCCGGGGAGGAATCGGGGAAGGGACGCGCGAAGGAAAGGGGGAAGTGCCCATGGAAGGACGCGGGGAGCGGCACCGGAGAGGGGCCCGTGCACGGTCCCGCGCCTGCCCCGGGCGCGGCCCCCGCTGACCCCGGCCCAGCGCCCGCCCGCGCGGGGCCCCGCGGGCCGGGACGCGCCGGGGCAGCCGCTGCCCTCCCCGCGGCCGTGCCCGCTCCAATCTCGGCCGCCGCCGGGCCCTCCCCGCCGGCCCCGGGCCGGGGGTGAAGGTGACCCGGGAGCGCTCCGGGCCGCGGCCGCGCTGCCCGCGGGCCCCGCGCAGGTACAAAGGGCACGGCGGGGCCGGGCCCGCGCCGCCGCCGCCGCCGCCCCCAGCCCTCCCGGCCGGGCCCCGACTCACTCTCGCCGCGGCCGCGGCCGCACCAGGCTCCCAGCACCACGGCCACGGCCAGCGCCGCCGCCGCCGCCGCCGCTCTCGGTCCCATCCCGCGCCGCTGCCGCGGCCGCCGCCGCCCGGCGCGAATCAGAGCCCGCGGGGCGGGCGCGGGGGCCGGGCCCGGCCGAGCATCGCCGGCGGAGCCCCCGCGGAGCCCCTTTATAGCGCCGGGCCCCTCCCTGCCCGCGGTGTCGGCCCCGGCCCGGCGGCCCCTTCCAGCGCAGGCCGGGCTGGCGGCGGCGCCCCGGCCAGTAAACAAGGGGCTGCCCCCGTCAGCTGCGAGCCGAGCGGGGCGGCCGCAAGAGGCGGCGCGGAGCGCGGGCACGGGACGGGACGGGCCGGGGGAGGAGCAGCGGCAGCGGCCGCGGCGGCATCCAGCCAGCCTTCATCATCCCCCCGTCCGTCCAGCCATCCCTCTGACCGTCCATCCTTCTATCCGTCCGCCCAGCCACCCATCCAGGCTGTGAGCCCGGCTGGCGCTGCCCCCGGAGCCGCTGTGGCCTCGGTAGCGTTCAGCGAGTGAAACTCGGGATGGAAGCAGCCTCACCTCGCTGTGGGTTCAAATGGAAGGAGAGTAGGGTTAGGTTAGAGATTAGGGAAAAGATTTTAACTGGGAGGGTGGGCAGGCCCTGGCACGGGGTGCCCAGAGCAGCTGGGGCTGCCCCTGGATCCCTGGCAGTGCCCAAGGCCAGGCTGGACAGGGCTTGGAGTGACCTGGGACAATGAAGGTGTCCCTGCCATGGCAGGGGATGGAATGAGATGGGCCCCAAGGGCTCTCCCAACCCAAACCATTCTGGGGTTCTGTCTGTCTGTCCCCAGTGCTGACAGCCCAGGCTGAGAGCAGGGCTGCTGCCCTGGCTGTGCCCGTGTCCCTCCTCCTCCTCTCAGAAAGGATGAATTGCCGCAGAACTGGACAGAGCTTGGGATCAGGATACCGTCTACCACTGCCACTGCTTTCAGTATCACAGAACCCAAAGAGCCATTGCAGATTTCTGGTTCTCTTTCCAGTGAGAGTCACCATTTGGTGCCTTTTTTAATCATCTCTACGTTGCACTTGTGCTAAGCCATGACAGTACGTTTCCTGGCAACTTCCAGTAATTTTATCTGGCTCTTGCTTTCAGCCATTTCTGCGAGACAAATGAGTTATAAACTGCTGGAATAAAACCTTTTTTAATTAAAAAATGCTTCGCAAATAGACATTCTTTACAATTTGTATCCCGCCATGTTTAGCTTAGAACAGATCTCTCATTTCTTCCTGACATTAAGAGCCCCGGGCAGGCCAGTGGTGACCAGCAGGTCACCGTGCCTCAGTCCCTTTGTCTGGACACTGAATTGCACTATGAGTTTACCCTATTTAAAATACTTTGCATTGCTTTTCCAGGTAAAGAATCACTGCAGTTGTCCCAGGGGCACGACACAGTGTGAATGAGGGGAGGGCTGGTCAGTGAAATCGTGGCTCTGCTGGCGTGATTCAGCCCCTGACACTGTTCGAGGTTTCCCTGTTGGACAGGGTAAGGCTGGCGGCCTGATTCGACCAGTGTGAGCAGGATTAGCTGGGATGGTACCTGTGCAACAATTGCTACATCTTGGCATTTGCAGACTATTTAAATGCTGAGATGAAAGGCTCTGCTTAAGTGGGGATGCTTTCTCTGTCATCAGCACAGCAGATGTGTGTCTGCACAGCACAGGAGCTGCTGGTTCAGCCCATTGGTGCATCAGAACCACAGTCACGGGACAGCATTTCCCCCATTTCTGTCCTTTTTTCCCAAATCCACGCTGCTGCCTCAAGCTGACAAGTGCAGAGAGACTCGGAGCCCCACTCATTTTGACTGCTTCAGGAAGTAAGGCCAGTTAAGGAATGGAAATAAACAACAAAAGTATGCATTCTCTGCTTGCAAATTAACCTGCTTTACGACTGTAGACTTTGCATAAAACAGACAGAGCCAAACATCACCTGGACAGCTCGGGCTGTGTGGAATTTATACTGTGACTGTAACAGCAACCTGCTCTTGCTTACTCACTTATGTTCTCATTGCCTTTCATGTAATAATGATATCAGCTTACACATTGGCACATGAGGATTAAAGGCTACAGATTTATTATCTTTCCTTAAAATACTATTTTTAGTTTCTAATTACTGATTAAGAACATCAGGGTGCAACCTTTCCAGCATCTATCCCATACATCCACTGCTACATATTCATCACGCTACAGTGCACTTGGTTTGCAATCAGATAAACCAACAGGAGCAATGTGGGCGCTTAGAAACTAAGCCAACACCTGCTTACTCTTTTTTTTTTTTTTTCTAATAGCTGCAATGCAGGCTCTTCTTCTTTTCCTGATTCAAGAAGCTACTAAAATCACCGGTTTGATATATTAAATGTTGGCAACAGTCATATTTCTTTCTCTCCACTACAGATGTTTTATGGTTTAGTTAAAAGAACTTGGAAATAAGCAGGGATAAGTGCTATGAACTGTGACAATCACAGACCATGGGGGTTCAGATCTGAATCTTCCTGAGAAAATAAGGACAGAGAGACTTGCAATAGAGTGTTTGATCCTACAAAGACTTACCTGTTTTGGTTTGATCCATTCCTTACTTAAATTATGGAATGGTTTGGGTTGGAAGGGGCCTTAGAGACCATCCCATCCCACCCCCTGCCATGGCAGCGACACCTTCGCTATCTGAGGCTGCTCCATGCCCCAGTATTCAGCCTGGCCTTGGGCACTGCCAGGGATCCAGGGGCAGCCCCAGCTGCTCTGGGCACCCTGTGCCAGGGCCTGCCCACCCTGCCAGGGAACAATTCCTGCCCAATATCCCATCCCTACCTGCCCTCTGGCAATGGGAGCCATTCCCTGTGTCTTGTCCTCCATCCCTTGTCCAAAGTCTACTGCTCTGTCCTACAGATGCCTCCACATCAAACCAACCGAAGAGTACCAAGTTCCCAACAGATCCCTCCTCCACATCAATGCTGCTCAGAACTGAAGCCCTTGGAAACCCATCCCTGGAGCAGGAGCCACATTTGCACAAAGAAGTAGGGACAATTATCCAGACTCACTCCCTGATTGGGGTGACCCTGAAAGATGGAAAAGTCTCTCCTCCAACCCGTGCCTCCAAAGAAAGGCTCAGTAGTCTTCAGTGGTCCGCTCTCAAGGTAGTTTATTGTGTGTTATCTAAAAGATTTCTCCCTGAGCTGCTGCGGTCCGTTCAGCAGTCAGGAGAGGTCACACACTGACTCCCAGGGGGCTGGTGCCCTCTTTTATATCACACATTGTGTGTTAAATGTTTATGGTTTTACCCCAATGCCCATCACCTGTATTGAACAGTGACTTTCTACTCTAAACCAATCTGTGAGTGCCAGCATCACCAAGAACATGGAGGTTAGGAAGGAGAAAGAAGGAGGACAGGGCACACCCAAGTCCCTCCATCTTAGAACCTCTGACCCCCATGTACAAAACTCAGACCCCTCTGTACAAGGCCTAAAACCCCCCTGTACAGCACTCAAAAACTCTTCCTCTCACTTTGTGACTACTTCTACTATAACATCTAAACTTTTGTGATTCCTTGTTCTTCCTGCAAGGTTGGTAAATTGTTCCATGGATCAGGTTCAAAGCCACAGGAGTCTGTGGCTGCACTCCAGGGTCTCAAACGCTCCCGAGCCCGGAACATCCAGGAGTGTCCAAGGGACATTCTGGGTTCCAACATCTCCCCCTTTGTAAAGCAGCTTGAATATTGCAGCAGTGACATCCTTGTACTGTCACAAGTGTCTGTGGAGAGAGAACCCAGCTCAGCTCCCAACCACCAACACATGGAGCTTGCTGAGAGCTTCACACCTTGAGAACCAACACGTCTTTTTCTCTATACACTGGAACACATGGGTGGGTTTTAGGTTGTGTGCCTTTAGCCATACAAATTCAAGTTCCTCTCTAATTAACCAGCCTGGGAATAGTCAAGGAACACAGACTTTGTGCCCAAAAGGAGCTTTGGAGCAGTTGACTCACCTGGAAGGTTCATTGGTACCAATTCTGTTTTAAGAATTAAACTGCTTGAAAACCAGTTCAGAAGCCAAAGCCACACGGCAGCCTGGGGGCTGAGCTGAGGTCAGAATTCCCACTTTCTGCTCCACCAGTTCACTGTGGCCTTCTCTAAACAGCAAGTTCCAACTGCCTGGGTGAAGAGTTACCCCATGGCTTGGGTTGCTCTGTTTTTATTGATTTGCCAGGCACTCTTTCCTGCTCACACATTTCTCACCAGACAATTTGCACGTTATGCAGCCTCCTGCCCTTTGAAGATGCAGCAGAGCTGCTGTTGAAGCCAACAACAGCCAAGTCTCTGCATCACTGGCAGGATGTTGCTGCGAAGGTTTACGGGATTGACTTCTCAGTGACTAAACCTAACTCTGAGAGCACAGGAGAGCTGACCTTGGAAAATTATCTCATCCTGTTTAGAGTCACACAAAACCCTTGGCCAAAACTATCAATATAAAATATTTCACGTCATGGATTGACAGAGTTCCTTTCTTACCCTTCCTTCCGTCCACACCAAATCCGATAAGTGACTTTTCTCGGTGAGAAGGCTCAGAGGATGGAGATCCGGTCACTTTATGTGCTAAGGACAGAAGTCTCAGCTTTTTACTGTTGAAACAGGAAACACTGTCAGATCCTTCTGGAGAATTCTATTGTTCCATGAGCAAATACAAATTTTGGCCAGGGTGAAAATGGCAGAGGGCATCTCTCTGCTACAGGCAGGTCAAAGACCCTGGAGATGAAGGAAGCAAATTCCAGGTCTTCATGGCCAGCTGCAGCACTGCCTCATTTTAGCTTTTTTTTTTTTGTCCAGTTTCTGGTTTTGTGCAGTTTGATTTCTGGGTGTCACAGAGGCAGATGCAATATTTGACTTATTTTTAATTCCTTGTAAGAATATTTTTATTCTAATTCAGCATCAAAGTTTTCAACATGAAAAAAACAAAGTACTGTCAGCGTTCCCAACCTGGGGCTGGCGAGCAGGGCCCAGATGTGAGACAGCCAGAGAGATGTGGCCTTCAGCCCCCCGAGCCTCCTCACCCTCCATCCTCCATCCTTCCCTGAACTTCTGCCGCTCACCTCAGGCAGCCCCAGGTGTGTTTTGCACAACCTGCTGCCAGGCTCCCTGTTCTCCATCGGCCACCACGCGCAGGGCAGTGGCCACAGCCGTCCGTGTCACTGCCCCCAGCACGGCCACGCCGGCTTCCAGCCCAGCCACCAGCTATACCAGTTCTGATCCACAGCTCACCCCCAGCCCCTCCTTCCTTGGTTATTTCTTGACACTAATGCCTGTTTTTGTTGATCCAGAGTCTAATTTGGAGAGAGTGCTGGCGCTCTGGGCAGCACCAGGGGTTCCCAAACCCTGGCTCTGTGCTCCGCGCTGCTCAGGGTTTGTGTTTTGGACGAGTCAGAACTCCCAGTTCCCGTTTGATAACCGGTTTGTTCTGTCGCTGGGAGACACGCCCTCCCTCTGTAAATGTTACAAACCAGCCGTATCTGATCCATTATTCACTAACTGCTGCTGCTCCTCAGTTCCAGCTCCTATTAGAGGGAGCGCTCATGCCAGAAATGTCACGGTGGCATCATGTGACAGGTGGTATTGATTTAGCGCCGTTGGGGTTTAATGTCACT
Source organism: Anomalospiza imberbis (assembly GCF_031753505.1). Lineage (NCBI taxonomy): Eukaryota > Metazoa > Chordata > Aves > Passeriformes > Viduidae > Anomalospiza > Anomalospiza imberbis. The sequence continues at coordinate 2,616,789 of NC_089707.1, forward strand.
CCCGTTCAGTGGGACACACGGCGAGTGCACGGATTCCCAGCAGTGGGGCAGGTCAGGACAGGAGCTCCCAGCCAGCCCCATGCCAGGCCCTGGGACTTGGGAATTACATCAGGAATTCTGCTGCAGACCGCAACATTTCAGTATCTGCTCCGAGCTGCTCTAGCACTGCCATTACAGTTTTTATGATTCACAGAATCATAGAATGGTTTGGAAGGATCTTAAAAGCCCATCCCATCCCAACCCCTGCCATGGGCACGGACACCTTCCATTATCCCAGGTTGCTGCAAGCCCCATCCAGCCTGGCCTGGAACACTTTCAGCAATGGGGCAGCCACAGCTGCTCTGGGCAGCCTGTGCCAGGGCCTCACCACCCTCACGGGAAGAATTTCTTTCGTAAAATAAACTAAATTGTAACTATAAATCATAAGACTCGATTCTGAGGTTTCATGGCAGGTTTACAGCAGACAGTGAGAAGGAAGGTGACGCTGGGTGTCACACAGGGAACAGTCAGGAGCAGAACACTGCCCACTCCCTCCTTTTCACTCTCCATAGGATATTCCCTTCTGGCAGAATAGCTGCCAGTTTGGGGAAGCTGCTCACAGCCTCTCAAGCCTGATGCACAAAGTGCAAAGAAAACCCAAAACCTGGGACTGCCCAGCCACAGGAGCCATTGTATCCAGTGTTCTGCCCCTGCCATTCCTGCACCAACAGCCCGTGAAGGATCCTTCCAGCACATCCCATCTGTGATGAGGACACTGCTAAACACTGAGCATTGTAACACGTGGAGTCCCTGCCACCAAGGGTGTTTGCCAGAAAAGCTTAGACTAACCCAGAGTCACTGCTGCTGCCAGACTCTGAATTGCTGCATCCACTGGCCTGACGTGACCCAAGCCTCCAAAAGGGTTTTGGTTTAATTTCCCTTGCTCTCTCAAAGCAGGTAGTCTGCCAAGAAGCCAAGCGAGGCCCAGCCCTGTGCCTGATAAACATCTCCCCATCTGGATTTCCCAAGCTTTTGGGAAAGTTAAGCAACTCTCACAGAAGGCCATTTCTATACATATTCTATACATATTATTCTGTGGAGAGCTGCACAAAGCCCTGTGCCACGAAATGGAGTTGAGGGCTGGAGCAGCAGAGCATCCACCACCCTTCACAGGTCAGTCAAAAATAAAAACTGTCATTCATCTGGGAAATGTCACAAAGCCCTGAGTCATTGTTTATTCTAAATAGCACCAGCTCCCATCTTCAAAGTGGTGTTGAATGACTCCAATTGCTAAACTAACTCGAGAAAAGCAAAGACAACAGCCCAGCCTTTGTGTGCAGGGCAGTGGATCCGTTGGGTTGGGAGAAAAAGGGAACATTCTTCCACCTGGGAGAGAAGCCCCAGGAAGTAGAGGCTCAGTGCTCAACGGCCACTGGAGATAACAAAAAGTGTTACAGAGTTCACTCCTGGTCATTCATTCAAAATAACAAACACCCATGAAATGTCAATGGGCAAAAGTTAAGTGGTTTCTGAACTCACTCCATGCAGGCTTCTTTGTAAATCAGTATCTGTGACTTGGAGGGGTGGATGTTTTCTTGGAGACAAGCTATCACTAGCAGCTGTCTTTCCAATCAAAAATTTCCTAATTTATAAGTGCCAAAAAGTTGTAGGCAACCCATTTTGCTGATAGCAAAAGTCAGTTTTAAACTTGTCTGCAATGATGCACCAAATCTTTTGTAAACTGGGAAAAAATAATTTATTTCAAGTAATAAAGAGGACAGTGTTATGGACGATGAAGCATTAATGTTGCATCCCAGAATCTCACACACAAAAACCATTCCAGCATCACATTCAGCCTCTAAGAGAAGAGCTTGGCATTGAAATGCCTGCAGGGAAAGTAGTGAGCAATCAGAATTGAAAAATAATTTGGTGACACAGCATTGACTAATGAAGCACAGTGAAATGTCAAACATTACTTAGAGATGAAGGAAAACAACTGGGAAAAGTAGAAATGTCCATAAATTGATTGCTACAACTATAAATTTCTCTAAATTCAAGGTAAGCAAAACAGGAGTATATTGCAGATACCTGAGTAGCTGGAGTTAAAAGCTGTACCTCATACTATAATTATTCATTTGATAATTCATAAGTGAGTGGCATACTACATGGCAAACATAGTGTTAAATAACAGAAGTATTCTGTGTAAAAAATGTTAACTGTCTTCATTGCCAGAGATGGGTTTGTGCAGAGGGGAGCACAGCTCTGACACAGAGCCTGCTGCTTTGGGATGTGTTCAAAGCAAAGCTGGATATTCCTAAGAATCCAATTGTGACAACAGCTCTTCTCCCACCATCCCCTGTCCCGGGGCTGTTGGGATCAGCAGCCAGGCCTGGAACACCCCATGGTTTCGTTCCAGACCAAAGCACAGCCAGGGTCACCTGCTGCCCGTCACCTCCTCCATGGGACACACCTGAACACTGACCAGCAGGATGCAGAAGGGTTTGCTTTCAGCTCATCTCAAGCACCTACAGAGACTCTCAGGCTGTCACACAAACCCTGCTTTACTGCAGCCTCCAAGTTTTTCTAGCAGCAGCAGTATTTTAAAAATAGGAGTTTCTTTTTTCTCTGTTTTATTTTAGTGAACTCTGAAGACAACAGGAATAATTTGCTCAAAAAGAAAGGCTAAATATTTTTTTTAAATTATTACTTCCATCTTGAAGACACCACCTTCCTTTGCCCTCATCTTCCAGCACAAGCATGTTTGCACAGGTGAGGTCTGTGCCACCTGCAGCACTGTGTGTACAGTTCCACAGACCAGAAGGTGGCAGGGTCACAGTGTTTCCTTCATGCAACAGCATCAACACCACAATGAGAAGTGAGAACATTTGCACGCACAAAAGGGAGGCAAACCCTGCACAGAAAGCAACTCCAGTCCTGCAGCAATCTAAACTGGAGAAGATGGTAAAGTCTGTAGTCCCAAATACCCATTTGGGAAAAGGTGAGCCCGAGAAGAGTTTTACCTGTTGATACGCTGAATCTGAGCCAAGCAAGCGCCTGAGCAGCAGAATTCTCTTTCTACACCTGCAGCTGTGTATGTACAGAACTGAAATTAAATATCCTGTTGGCAGCAAGCTCCTAGGTCAGTACAGAAAAGCTGTGAAGGCAGGAAACAATGTAAGACTTCAACTGCTATTTAAATTTGTATTGACTAAACGCCTTTCAGGAGTCATAACATTTGTCACAAACACATTAAAAATGACTGTATTTATCCACTAAAGAACTTGTTAGCAGCTCAGTGTAAATTCTCATCTTACCTCAGCTCTCCCTGCAAGAGGCAACAACAGTCACCAAGTAAACAAGTACGCAAGTGTGGAAAGCCTTCCTCAGGAAACCCTGCACTGAGAAGGAGATGCAAGGCAGGCCTTGGACAGCCTCTTTAAGGACACTGATTGTGACAGTTCTTACACCAGCTGAGCTTTCCCACTGCACTGCAGGCAGCTTTAAGTAAAATGAAACAGAATCATTTCAGTTTGGGGAAAATCCTGATGAATAGAATCATGCTGATGAATATAAAACAAACTACAATTAGCATTATCCAGAGCAGCCAGTTGACAGATTTCTTGGCGTGCTGTTCCAGGCGGTCAGATTCGTCCTTGAGCTTCTCGAAGTTTTGGTCTGCCATCCTGAGGGAGTGTGACAGTGTCTGTGGAGCAAAGAGAGCAAACAGTGTCAGCCTCACAGCTGCCAGGTCTGGCAGCTTCCTCCAACTGAGAAAAGGTTCAACTGCAGGCAGGTGCTGCCCCCAGTCTCCCCACTCCAATCCCACCTGGAATCTGGAGCTACAGGATTACACACATCAGCACCTGAACCTTGCGGGTTGCAAAACTGAGGGGCTCAACATGTGCTACCTGGTTGTCCTGTTTGATCACGTTCTGGGCAGCCAGAGTGTTGTTTTTGAGGCTGCGAGCCAAGCTGAGCATTTCCTCAGCCAGCTTCTCCTGCATGTCCTGGTGGTGCTGCAGCACAGCATCCAGCTCCACTGCCGACTGCTTCTCGTCTGATGTGAGGCCTCTGCAAGAGCACAAGGGGGGAAAAAAAGGGGATTTACACTTCCTTCTGGGCTGATCTCACAAGTTTTCCCCAGGTTTTACATCTCTACAAGACAACAAGGCCCATTGAGTCAACTGAAGTAATTATATTTTGGTTTCTATGAACAGACACTTCACCTAATTTAAAGCGTATCTGGGATTTTAAATTGGGGAAACAGTCCTCAAAACACTGAGCACTGGAATGAGAAATTTTGACTTACTTTCGCTTCCTTATGTTCAACTCCTCAGAATCTGGAAAAATATAAGGTGTTTAGCATGTTATAAATTCCCATGCAATCACAGGCTGAAAAAACAAGTCTGCTGTAAGGGATTTTTGGATATCCAAATCCTACTTAGCCTCTACCCCCAAGGAATATGGGTGTCAAATGCCTACCTGCTTTCTGCAGGGAAAAGAGGACACCCAACATCAAAAGAGGGGAAAAACCCCAGCTGAATCACATCCCTGAGGGCAGGGTTTCAGCCCGTGTGTCTCGGTGTTCTTTCAGGACACATTAGATTGGCCCAGCTCCAGCTGCTCTAACAGTAGCCATGGAAACATCAAATTAATTCCTCCCAGTTCCCTACGTGAATAACACGGCTGTGTATTCCAGAGGAACTGAACAACACCTACTCAAAACACCCAGGATCACATGGTTTGCTCAGAGCAGAAGGGAACAGGCACAAAATAAATTGTCCCTGCTAATTCTGTAATTAGAATGTCTGTTTCTGCATGAATGCTACGAAAAGAGCTTCCTGCAAGTCCCTGCCACCATTGATAACAACACTTCTGCTTTCAACTGTCAAGAGTTTTTGGTTTCATTTGTTTTTAAAATCTGTTGTCTTGAAAAGAAGTGAGGCACTAAATTAAAAGTACACTTTGGGAAGTCTTAGAACACCTGACCTCCCTCTTCCCCTCTCTGTAGGACTCAGGTTGACTACAGTTAGAGGAGCCAACAGATTGAACTTACCATCAGCAGCCAGGGGGTCCTGGGAGGAGAAAGAGAACCAAAACAGCAGATTACAAAGGGTCAGTGATAAAGGACAGCCCTGCAGGCCTGGCAGAGTGCCTGTGCCTAGGATTTAGAGATAAAGAGGTGCCTCCCCACCCAGCCTGGGACACTTCTGAGACACAGCCACCCGAGGCAGCTGGACACAAGCAGGACAAGCTGTGAAGCAGCAGCAGCAGCGCTGAACGCACCGTGCCGAGCAGCTCGCTCCTCATCTGGCCCGTGCAGCGCGCCTTGGTCTGCAGGTGGACGGTTTTGGTGGCCGGGGTTCTCTCCTTGGCCGTCGTCGGGGTGCGCCCAGGGGCCAGGAACTGGTTTGCCAGAGCCTTTTCCATCGATGAAGACTGGGAGTGGGAAGAAGCAGGGAACAGTCATGGATATGACACTCTGCAGCGTGAGGCAGCTGGGGTGTGACCCACAAGGATGGGGGTGCAATCCCACAGCTGCTTCCCAACAGGGAAGTCAGCCTGAACAGCAGTGCCGACTGCACCTCACTGGCTAAACCCGGCTTGCTGGCATTTCACAGCTCTCCAGGTGACCTGGGACCAGCCCAGAGAGGTGTCAGGCCTGAGGGACAGCACCTGCCCTTGCATCTCGCAGCAAAGGAGTGAGAAAGATGAACACAACGTACACTTTGCTTTTGAAAAGAAGTTTCATACCATACCTTCTTTTAACAAAATATGAATCCAATATATTTATGCGGGCTTTCACAAGGAGTGCCTAATAAGATTTTAATGACTGTTATTTTGAGATGTAAGATAAATGTAAGCATAGGAACCAGGTAATAGGTGAATATAAACACAGAATACTGGAATCTTTTCAAGCTGAACTAGTAGATCTCACCAATTTTTCAGCTTCTAGGAGTCCCTTTAGGAAGTCCACTTTGCGAGAGTATTCATTCAGCAGTTCAGGGGCTGGCTTGCTGTTGGAATTGAAAGATAACAATATCAAAACCAAAAGTTATCAGCATTTTCTAGTGTTCTACTTTCTAAATGAAATAATAAAAAAACCCCACATGGTTTTCCAAAGAAGCAAAATAGCCTCAGATCAGGAATACACTTCCAATTCTCTGAAAATCACCTTTTCCAAGGCAGGGAGGGCTCAAGGAATACGTATTTCCACAGGGAAGCACACACTGCCATGGTGTCTGTGGGCTATGGCCGACTTACGGGTAAGAGATTATCGAATCACAGTGTCATTAATGGTGGAAAAGGCCTCCAAGATCACCAGATCCAACCTTCGACTGAATCCCCCCATTGCCACTAAACCACATTGCAAAGCGCCACATCCGCTCTCCTTTGGAACACTTGCAGGGATGGTGACTCCATCGCTTCCCTGGGCAGCCCGTTCCAGTGTTTTACCACTGCCACTGAAGGAATTTTTCCTGGTATCCAACCTAAACCTCCCCCGGCACACCCTGCAGCACAAACCCACACCAGGCACCCAGGGGCTCAGAGCGCTCACCTGGACTGCTTCTTCAGCTCCCGGAGCATGTCCTCCAGAGCAGCCACATACTGAGGGCAAAAACAAGATTTTAAGCGACGGCATTAAGGAGAAACACCCTGTCTGGCAAGGGCTGTGGATTGAACACCACAGCGCTCCCCGTCTCGGTTCCTGAGGGGGCGGACGCGGTGCTGCGGGGCAGAGGGGCGGGAGGGGAGCGGCGGCCTCACCTTCTCCAGCCGCCACTCCTCGGGGTCCCGCCGCTCCGCCGCCAGCGCCTCGCACCGGCTCAGGAGCCGCACCAGGTTCAGCTCCAGCCGCGTCGCGGCCATGGCGGCACCGGAACTCGCCTCAGCGCCGCCGCCATCTCGGGGCGGGGCGCGGGGAGGGGCGGGAAGCGCCGGGCGGGCCGTGACCGCCCCGGTTTATTTAAAAAAAACCCCAAAATCTCCCCAAATCACCGCAGAGCCAAGGCGTGCACACGGGCACAGAGGCAGCTGCGCTCGGGGCAGCGCTGCGGCGGCTGCTGCGGCCGAGCTGAGCTCTTCCCTCACTCTGACACGGTGCAGCGCCGTGAGGGGCCGGGGCATGGCCGCGGCTTCAAGGCGCTGATGTGGGATGGCAGGTCGCCCTCAGGCACGGAGGTGAGGCGGCTGGCACAGCACACCCAGCGTGGCAGCTCCGCCTTTGCTCCAGGAGCACCAAAATCCTCCCCTGTGACACCACAGCCGCGTTAGTGCTTCCCTTTCCCCTGTTCTCTACCAGTATTTCATAAAAACAGTATCCCAGTTAAAGGCTTCCTTCGGAATAAATTGCTTGTTAGACAGGCATCGATCAACCACCACATGTATTTTTTTAAAAGTGCAATGTTTTAATAAACGTTTTTATACATGTTGGTCTCAAGTTAAGGCTTATACCACATTAACAGTTCTGTAAACCATAGAGAAAATTGTCATAAAATCATACAAAACATTAAGGCAACACACATTGACCTAAACTCACTGTTGGTCCCATGAGAGTCCATTGTAAGGCAAATGGAAAAGGCACAGCAGTGGAATGGGGTTTTTTTCCTGTACACTCAATCCATGTATTTTATTCTACATGAGGCTTTACTTTCTTTGCAAGGTTTTAATTTAAAGTGGAGAATATTTGCTTTAAACAACCTTGCTTAACCCTTACAGTACTGTACATTTCCCGGCTGCCTTCCCCGCAGCCACTTAAAAGACCATGAACAAGTTCACAGCCTTCAAAGGGTTAAAGCCAAGGCTGTGGTCAACTTCAAGAAGAGTCCAGAGAGCTGAAGAATTTCACTTCTCCACACAGGGAATGTGAGAGTAAGGGTCCGAGAACCTGCGTTTGAGTTTTGCTGTGGGTTCGTATTCGTCCCCGAGTTCCTGAGCGTGGGCCAGTGCAGACCCTTGTGCAATGTACACCGACTGGACGCTGTCTGTCCGCCTCGCTGGCTGCTCCCTCCACTGCACCCTCTGACTCTCTTCCTTAGCGAAAGCCTCGTCCCGGGACTCTGTACATTTGAACATCCCGGGAGGAAGTTTTATGTTTGCTGTTGGCATCACTGGAGTTCGACGGGGCACTTTAATCTTGGACAGTGTTAAGGAGTATCTGCGCCTTGAAGCCAGGGATGCAGAGTAAGAATTTGAAGAGGTTTGCGGGAGAGAAGGCACTTTGCAAATGTCTTTGGCAGGCACGCTGGAGCTCTGAGCACGGCAGTGTAATCCAATAATTGCTTTAAAGAAAGAACATACTTAGAGACTGATAGCAGGCCTAAAATGTAACTCGATACGAGCCACTGTGACCAGATAATGTTTGGTCACCTGGCTGTATGCAGTGAAAGATGTAGAATAAAAAAAAGCACTTACTACCTTAATACTGACCTTCGGTATCCACCCGGCCTGGTTTGTCCTCCAGCAGGCTCTCTGTGCTGGCAGAGGTCTCCGAGTCCACGTTTTCCTCGTCAGAGCCTCGCTGGTCAAGCTCGGGTAAGCGGTAAGTGATGTCCTCCCTGCATCAAACACAGGCTGCAGCACCTCTGACACAAGCACCTTTACGCAGCTCGCGTTCAGAGGTAAAGCATGTAGCCATTAACTATTCATTTCATTTTCTCTCAGCTAGTGCTTTGTATTTTCCTTTTCCTCCTCATGAAGGCCTCCAGAACAGTTAGATCCTTTTGGACAAAAGGTATCCTGCTTTACCACCTGTATTGCCTCCCAGTGCAAAGGGCATGGCCTGACCAGGTAAAGGGGGACTCACTTTTCTTCTTTTATTGACTGTATGCGATCAATGAGAATCTCCTTCTCCCGGTTGTTGGCTTCAGAAACGTCCTCCTCTTCGTGCACCGAGTCCAGCTCTGAGGTGCCACTGTCACTTCCTTTGACCTGAGAGCTTTTACTCTGCAAGACAGATTCACATGTAACACTCGTCAGCCACAAGCAGCTACACCCATCTGCAAGTCTGAGTAGGAGACAAATGAGTGGGTCAAAGGAGAGGCTGATGGAATTGATGAAGAGCTGTTAGTTATCCACACAAATGTTTCAAAAAGTAAGAAAATTTCCTATTCACCTGATATCCAGGATTTTGTTACCTTTTTTGGATCTGTGACGCTCAGCTTAGTTTTAGTAGTCACTTGATGAGTAATATTACATCCAATGTAAGTTACATAGAGTGTCTATAAAGTATCAGGTGATGACAGAACAGCCCAGCAGCCCTGCATGCAGTCTGGGGAGGAAGTTGCACCAGTACATGCAGTCCTGATTGTTCAAAAGAGCGTTTAAAACTGAGTTACAACCCGTGTAAGTATTTTAGTCATGCAAGAGTACCGTAAGAAAAACCCATGCACTGGAGCCAGGCAGTTGTACATACCAGCTTCCCCTCGTAAGGGGAAGAGAACCCGAGTTTTATAGGCCAGAGCTAGAGAGAGATGGAGACCAAATTCACTATATGCAGCCTCTGATCAGGCACAGTTTGCTTTGTATTAATCAGTACAACAAAAACAGAGTATTTTCCCTCCTAGAATGCAGCATATTTTTGCACACCAGCCATCTCTGGAGTGAAGGAACTCTTTTACCATGTCAGACACTCAATCTTAGTTCCACTGACAGAATTACATGGGGATAGATTTTGAACAGTACAAAAGCAGATTCCCGCCCCTGCACCCTTCATTTATCAGACCTTCAGTGCAGCTGTATATTTAGTTCCTACCTACAGCTTTGGGCAGTTCTTTTTTTTCCAGCTGATTTCTGACTCACTAAATGGATGGACAGGAGAAGTAGCACTCCCTCCCCAAGAAGTTGGTGGAAGTTTTATTTTGGAAGTTTTATTTCAACACTTACCGTGTTCTGCCGAAGCAACGAGAGCCGTCGGAAAGCGAAGCTCTCTGCTGCTTCCAGCTGACTGATTTCTTCCATTTTTATCTTGTACTTCCTTATCTGCTCCTTTATGAGCATCTCTACACACCTGTGAGGAAGGCAAGAGCTTATTGAGCTGCCTCATACCATGAAGGCTCTGAAACAACCATGGTGGGATGATATGCTGCTCCTGGCCTGGGGGTGTTTGTCACACACACATGGATGGAGTGTGACCACAGTGTCCCAGCCCATCCCTCACAGCAGCACTGCATGCTAACGGGGTGAGGAGTCCAACACAGCAGGCACGACAGGACAGGTAATGGTGACAGGTAATGGCACACGTTCCACCTGGGATCACCACAGCCTCCCATGCTGGCTGTACACAGTGGTGAGCACACAGATGTTACCACAGCTGCCAACAGCTCCTGCTGCTTCTACCTGTTGTCCCTGTGCTGGCACAGGCTGGCAGAGACACAACGAGCCTGCAAATGCCCTTCTGCACCTCTATGGCCCCAGGGGTCAGTAAGAAGTTACAAAAAGCTGTCATTTTTCAAACTCTCTTTTCATTGGAGGCAGAGGCAAGGCCAGCCATGCAGTGAGGATGGTGAGGGGCTCTCACAGCCAGAGCTGCTGGAGGGTGAGGAGAACAGACAGGGTCAAGGACAGAACCTTCTTCAATTCAAAGAACAATGCAGAAGAGATCACCAGGGGGTTCCAAGTATGCAGGAGACAGCTTAATTCTCCATCATATTGTTTATTATGCCTTGTATCTCAGCAAAATAGATAATTAGGGTACAAGACCCCCAAAAAATAGATTATCTTGATGTAAAACACAAACCTGATAGTAAAGACTTATAGATCATCCTATTTTATGCTTAGTGAAATGGAGACAGGTGGAAGGTCAGAGAGGGGTGTATGAATTGGCAACACTGGCAGAGCTAGAATTCAACAACTCTTGAACCTCAGCTTCTCAGCTTGAAAAAAATAAACTTGTAACAAATACAGGGAGTGGTACTGACCTTCCATCTCATTCCAAAACACTGCTTCTCAGCAGACTGCCAAAACTTACATGGTTGTTTTTGAGACATCCTTCATGCTGGTCAAGGGGTCAGAGGTATCAGGACAGCGCAAGAGGCACGGAGCAAACACGATGGCCAAGGCGTTGGGGGACATGCGGTTCACATCTTCTATCAAAGCCACTCTGAAATTCAACATCCAGGAAGAGAGATTGTAAGTGGACCTTGCTAGAATACAAACACCCTGATCAGATCTTGCCAGAGTTCCCAAATAACATGTAAGGAGGCCTCTTGGACACTCAGTTTGTACAGCAGTCCAAAGAAGCTTTACAATTATTTCATACCTACTAAGCAGACAACAGTTCATGTGTCAAAGGATCAGGGAGTCACCCAGGTTGAGCTAGTCTGGTAGCTTCTTAAAAGTAAGTCTGTTGATTCAGCATCTTCTCTTCAAAAATCCCATTTGCCCATGTTCAGAGGGCTGCTTGGAAAGCCCCCAGGTTCCTTGGGTAAGAGCAGCCCCTTCACCAGCACCATTTATCCCTGCTCCTGGGACTTGCTTATGTTCATCCTCAGGTCACTACAAGCCTCTCTGTCTAAATCCAGGTGCTTGGATGATTCACCAAGGCTTTGAGATCTGCCTTGTCTTCAAAGTTGTTCTTACCTGGTTTGATCCAAATACACCAGGTGTAGAAGTAACCACACACCTGTTCATGAGCACAACTACCAGCTTCAATTCTTTCATTTCCAAACCAGAAGGACAAACCCCACACTGACACTGAAGGTGTTAAACACTTTAGAAAGCTTCCAAGCAGCATTCAGAATCACAATTTCTCTACAAATGAAGAAATTAAACTCATTACTTGACAAGATGGAAGATGAGTCGTTCCAAGGTATTATGATTTGCTTGTGGGAGCTGCTCCAGGACACTGTAAATGGCACAGAGTTGCTCCTGTTTCTCTGGCAGTTCTGAACAAAGGGAGAATCACAAGATGTTTACTGCTGTGCAAGGCTAGTGGAAAGCTTAAAATTCCTAAATTCTGTTAAGTCTTACTGTAATTTCATTTAGCAACTATTATAACTGAATGTTAAAGTACCCCCCATGGCACTGCAATTATCCTGCATTTTCAGGTGCTGCTGCTGTTAGCCATCATCAAGTGACACACTAAGACCTCCAACACTATCCAGGGTGCCTTAATCCCACTGAAGTTAAAAGAATCTAGGTATTTAAACTATCTGTATATCCAGATCTGGTTCAGAATAACAAGAAGAAAAACCCTGCCTGAAAGGAAACTTATTGACATGCTCATTTAGTTTTTAAAAAGAGCAGCTGTAAGTGACACATTAAAAATAATAATAAAAAAAAGATTCCTGAAGCAAGATCAAGTAAGCTAGAGGAGAAATTCCCTGAAAAGTGTTTTATGTAAAATGTCTAAAATCATTGTTATAAGTGCATTGGAAGGAGCTGTTTAGTCAGCATGAGCATCTTTAAGAATTTCTTTTCCCAAGGACACAATGAGTTAAAGCAGAAATGTGTGAAGTATGGTTTTTAAACCTACCTACAGCTCTGAGAAAATCATTGTACTGTGCTGAGGTCATCAGTGGGTCTGGCAATTCCCTCAGCCACTGCTTAAGGATCCCTGTGATGGTGTGAATAGGGTAATTCTCCAGTTTCACTGAATTTGGGTCTGAAAAGCAATGTTTTATTTAGAGCAGTTCATTCCTTTGATGCACACAATGAGACCCCATAGAAATAAGATTAGAAACATTCTAATCTCCTGTTCACAGAATCCAAATGGCAATTCAGAAGTTAAAAATAGCTAACAGATAGTAATTTAAAGGTACTAAACAGCTTTTGTCAACCAACAAAAACAATACAGCCTGCACAGTCAGCAAAAAGCTGTTTTCAAACACTAAGAAGTGACAGATAGAAGAGAATTGCAGGGAAAAGTGATAGAAGAGAAGAGAAGGGATAGAAGAGATAGAAGAGAATTGCAGGGAAAACTGATATCATGCAATGACATGCAAAGAGTGGATAACACTGCCTGGACCTTCTTGCAGCAACTGCTTCAGCTCCTTCATCCGATTTGCTGATCCTGATTTCCTGTAGATGCCTTCTGTGTAGAGCCCGTGCATCTCCACGTACTCCAGCAGCTTCTCCAAGACCACGGGCACCGAGTTCCTCTCGCTGGTCAGGGCGCTCACGCACACCCCGAAGTGCCGGGGCTCCGCGTCCTGCTCGCCCTGGGGGTGACGCAGCTGTCATCCCACTGTCCGTTCCCCCTCCCAAGCCAGGCAATGCCACGTCATGCTGCAGCCACCTCATGCTTCCAGAAACTACAGCTGAGTGTTTTATTCTGGCTTTGATCATAAGGCAGGTTTGCTGAGCTGCAGCAATAAAGAGCCTTTATGGTTCACGCTGCAGGATTTCTTTATCAGTTTGGTCAACACTGCACACACACTCTGTGAGAAGGGTTCCAAATTAACTCAAGCATCACCTCCTAGGAGAATGCTCTGCTTCTGCAAGTGCTGGGTCCCTCTCTGACTGAGGAGGGAACTGTTTAAGCAATTTTTATTCAGCGCCTGGGCATTCACTGCTCATTTACTGAGAAATAAAGACAACATTTTGCATGCACCACTTCTGGTACCACAGAACCCCATCTCAGATCCACGGGCCTTACCTTTTTCCCACAGGAGGTACAGCTGCTCTGGATTTTGGACATGCACTTCTTGTGACAAGTCAGCTTGCAAACTAGAGAAAGGAGCAATTGTTACAAGCATCTAAATCACACTGAAACACTTTGCACCTTGAATTAGCCCCTTTCTATATGGCCTGTTCACCCAGGCCCACCTGCAGCAGCCAGAGGTACGAGCACTCTGCACACGCGAGGCGTGCTCACTCACCACTGCACAGACAGGCCTTCTCCATGGGCCAGATGTAGGAGGAGCAGTGCTCACACGACTGCCGGATGCTCACTTGGTAGTTTGTGAACACGTGGCCATTGTGCTCTTCAATCTGGTGAGAGACAGCAAGGAACCAGTGAACTCTTCTTGTCTTTTAAAAATTATTATTACCATCTACCCTATCTCACATTTCCACCTTTTATTTTACAATTATAGCTGCAAGTTTTCACCATTAAATCAAATTTCACCCTATCTTAAGGAAATTAGGTTTGCTGGAATATTTCGTACTTGATTTGCTGCCTTGAAGTTCATCAGTACAATACAAGAGCTATAGTTTTGTTATTAATATTTAGTAGTTGTTTTCTTTTAAACAGCCCATGCTTGAGAAAGCTTTTAGACTTTAAAAGAAGCTATGGACAAGCAAGAAAATGCTTCAGTACCACCTATCACTGCATGAGAAAGATCTCTGCTTTGTGAAAACTGGTTTTATATTGTCACATCTTCATAAAAGAGGTAAGTGAATGAGCATGCAAAACAAACCAGAATGTCAGTACAAAATCAAGGTCTTCAAATAGTGTGTTCTGTGAGTGCACCTGAGGACTTGGATTATTGCAGAAAGAAAGCACTTACTGCACGATCTTGTTTCCGTTTCTTCTTCTGGGCTTTGGTTTGCTGCAACGGGAAACAAAACTGGCCTTAGTCTTTGAAATTCAGACATTCCATTCATTTTTTCTTTTTTTTTCCCCTTATTGAGTTTCCCAGACTTTACTTCACCTCCAGACAATCAAGAAACTATCCTGCAGCTTCAGCTTGGTTTGAGGGTTGTCTGAGCTCACACTATCAGCTTCCTAAAAACCAGCTGAGCTCACTGCCTGATGACCAAACAACTCCAGCTCTCAAACCTCCAGAGAACTCCTATGTTTTCACCAAAGAAAATGCACACTTTCAGATTCTGAAAATATTAAGTTAAAGATTTAACAATTCCATAAAGGTATATCAGCAATCAGAAATTGTTACACACATGATGTGTGTATGGCAAATGTTTCCCAAATAATAAAGAATGCCATGGAAAAGGTTCCTGAGGTAACACAGGTCCTGTTTGTTAAGAGAGCAACAGTGTTTCACCATACCATAAATGAGCAACAGAATAACAACTTTCATACCTTGGGCTGCTCAGATTCCTCTTTCTTTGTATATCCTCTGATGAATTCATCCAGAAGGGATAGAAAGAGGTTCAAAACCAGCTTGACTTCTTTCTCTTCCCTTTTTTTGGCCAGGTTTGTAACTAGGAGCTGGTAATTTTCCACCAGATCTTTATAGCCAACATGGATTTGTCCATTCTAAAGAAGGAAAAATACTTGTCAGACATTTCTTTTTGATACTGTTGAGACAGTTTCATATTTTTATGTACTTAAGTTCAGAGGTGAAAAAGCACAGCCGTGATCAAAGTCAAAGATAACAGCCCATGACAGAAACAAGTTAACACACTTCCCTCCTGCACTGTCCAACAGCACTTGGCTGACACAAGGCAGTGTCAGAAGAATATTGGAAAAGCTGTTGGCTCCTCTCTTCAGCATTAGAAGGCCGAAGACAGCAAAATCCTTCCATTTCTAAAAATAAATTTATGGCTGAGTGAATGAGAAAAGGAAAACAAAGCAGGCTGCTTGAGATTACAGCAGAACTGCAAAATGAGTCTAACATTCAGCTCTCAATTCTATGCTGAGAATTGCTGAACTGCTTTGTTGAAGAGCTGCAGGCCAAGCCTTTAACCTGCACACTCAACTCATTTATTGCCTGCCAACTTTCCTTTATTGAGACTTACTACTTACAGGAGCAGAGTACATGGTCTTGATGTTTCCTCTGAACTTCTCTGTGGCTTCAAAAAACAAACATTCAACACCAGACTTCTGGGAGCGTAAGTCATTGATCTAGGAAAAAATACATCTGCATCAGATTTTGTTAAAAAAAGAACATCTGAACAGAGTTAAGCTTCAGTGGCTGGGCTTAGTCATTTGTGACCATTCCAATTATTTAAAACAACATTTTTTAATGCACTGTGCTGATGATACAAAAGAGTAGAGTCGGGTAGCTGGGCTTTAGAGAACTCTCTTTACTTACAACTCTCACTTTTTTTTTAATACAAGTTTTGCTGCCCACTCACTTGTAAACTAAGAAGTAACATGAATGCCCTGTATTGTATTCAATGCAATATTATGCATTCAGTGACTTGAGGAAAAGAATAGGAAGGGCCCTAATGCAGACCTAACTCAGTCAAACCATCTAATCAATTCCCTTTTGTTTTCGATTATAACAGAAACTTGCACCTAGGCCAGCAGGCTTTAAAATTCTACACAAACAGTGAATAAAGACTTGAATTTTCTTATGGCTGGGAGCCTTTCACCTTGTTTAGGAGGAACTCATCCAGGTGTTTCAGCTCATTGGCATTTGCAATCTCCCGGACCATGGACGCGCGCCAGTTCTGGGACACGCTCGAGATCTTGCTGATCTTTATGGTTCTGTTCTTCTTTGCTTTGCTGCTCTCCTTCCCGGCCTGGGGGCGGCCTGGCTGCCCCAAAGAACCTGCCAAAGAAATGGATCTGTACGTTCAAGCGGGGTGAGGAAATTCTGCAGCATTTGTCTCCTTGCAGAAAAGATGCACTGTGCTGAGGGTTGAACCACTAAACTCACCTTCTGAAACTTTCTGGGTTCCTCCTGTGTCTGTAAAGAGGACACAAGACACCAGGGAGAGGCCGTCTCCTTCCTCAATCACATCAGAACTCTCCTTTGCAATTTTTTTGTCTGGCTTTTTCCCCAGAAGTCTACGCAAAGGGCTTTTGAAAGCAGACCTGAATACAAAAGCAGATACAAGTCTGTCCCATTAGTAATGGAAGCTGGCTCTGCCACAAGAACAGGATTCACAACTATGGGGAATATTTAAGGCCCAACCTGCAGAAAAACTGAGCAGCACAAAAAAAGGAAAGACAATGTGAAGGCACTCCTGGACTTTCTGGTATTTACAAGATCAGAGCACTACCTTCAGCACACACAGACAACACCTCACACATCCAAAACATCACTTCTGGCTCAGGAAGTCTCCAGGCTGCAGAATGCCAGAGGCTGGAGCAGGCCAGGGAAGCAGCATTTCATGCTTGCTGGGCTCTTCAGCTTTTCTCTTGGTGTTGTATTACACTACATGAACCTTTAATCCCAGCTGTAAGTTGGTTCTTATTTTAAAAAGAACCAGTTCACAGAAAGTGTTATGCAAGCAGAGAATCTGCTCCTCAGCAGGCTCAGATATCATGCTCAAAGCAACATGAAGCAGTAACACAGCCACTCGTGTAGCTGATGCCAACTTGTGCCTCTCCACAATCACAGCCGCATGGTGCCCAACTCAAGTACCAATGGAAAATCTCTTTTTTTTTTCATTTTCTGAAAGACAGGCCAGTCACACACAAGCCATACTTGGCATCCCCTTGCTGACTCGCTGGCTGCACGGGAACGGCCGTGTCCGAGGTAGGGAAGTGGTCACTGGGCTTCTTCTGCACAGGGTATTTCTTGTTGCCTTTTTCTTCTTCAATTGGATCTGGCGATTGCTACAGGAGAGAGGAGGAGTCAAAAACTGCATTTTGAGTGACATAGATGCTTTAAATGGTTTTAAAAGCTAGAATGGTGACGTTTATTTCATCAAGACAATGCACTTTACCCAATAGATATTAGCTTCCTAATACAAGAGCCAAGTATATTTAATGCTTTGATCAAGGATCCATTTATTAAAACTTATGTTTTCAAATTACTGTATAATATTTCCTGATGATTGTTTTTACATGGGTATCAAGCAAAAAGAAAATCAACCCGAAGGAACACAAACACACTACAGACAATTATTCACAAATCTTTAATATTTATAAACAATTATAATTAAGTATAAATATGCACAACAGCATCAGTACCTGGTTCATGGCAACAGTCTGGGCCAGTGCTGAGAGGTCACTTAATGAAGCTGAACTCCCCTTCTTCCTGTAGTAAGATGAGTTTCAAAACATGTATTTTAATGAAGTCTGTGGTCTCTTCACATCTTTTTAAATAATCAACATATCAACACTACATCTGAGTCAGAACCCTGATCAGCCCTCGCAATTTGCTTTGAGAAAAATGAAAGATCACGGGAATGTCAGATTTCCTGCCATCTCAGAGGGATGATGCTTGCAAGCTGCAGGTCACTAAAAGCTTGTTTTCAATGGGTAAAAGACACATGAAATTAAACTCCAGACACTATTTCAAACTAGTGCCCTGACTCCTCCTTTTAATACAGCCAGGCAGGCTTTGCAGCTTTTGTGAACTTCTGAAAACATTCTGCCCATACAGATTCACTGCAGGACTGGGAGCCAAGGAAAAGCAGGAGCTGTTCACAACTCCATGTGCTCCCATAACATGGCCCAAATTTCTCAGGAGTTCTCCACTGGTTTTTAAACATTACAGGTATCTGTTTTCTCTGAAATGAAGAAAAGGAAGCTGTCCTTACTCTAGCTGATCCTGAGGAGACTTATCCGCACGTATCCTTCCATCCAGAGACTGACTCAGCACATCATTCTGGCCAGCATCAGACTGTCTCTTTCCTTTCCACTTCTCCCTCTTGTACTTTAGCTTCTCTGGGTCATCTACATATCTCTGGATTGCAGAAGTGGGGCTGTCCAGGTCTTTGGTTGCCCTCTGCCGCCTGTTTTTATCTGCCCAGGAGCCAGCAGGGCCCTGAAAGCTGCCAGTAGCAGACAGTGTGTTATGAACATTCAGTGCAAGATCTGTTGGCCTTTCAGGGCAGGTAAAGCTTTGGCTGCCTTTTATTTGGTTATTTTGACTCCGCTGTGGTTTTGTTCTAACAGCTGCCGTGTCCTCTGCATCTGATTCAGGTGGTTGCTCAGGAACAGAACTGCTTTCTTTTATCTCACTTGATGGTGGAATGTCTGAAAGAGTTTTTTCTTCACTTGGACTTTTCTCTCCCTCGCTGCTTCCCTGAAGGACATTATCTTCTTGTGCTGTGGATTTCTCTGGCTCTGGAGCAGTCTCCAGGGCCTCTTCTGAAACAGTTTGCTCCTCGTGGCACAATGCAGACGGTCCTTCAAAGGACAGGAGCACATGCTTGTTCTGCAAGTCATTGTGCTCCAGCCCCCTCTGCCGACGGGATTCCCGCTTCTCCCGGCTGTTGGTCACTCTCTCTGAGCCCTCCATCGTGTGCTTCTGGGGTAACGTGGCTTTCTCAGATGAGCTCAGGTTTTCACCTTGTTCATTTTGAGCTTGATCTGGCTCTGACTCGTGTTTCACAGGCGGCTCATCTGTTGCTGGCTCACTCTGCTCATCCTTGCTCCTGTCTTCATCTATGTCGTATGGCTTGCTTGTATCTTGCTCTTTGTCTTCACCTTCCTGCATTTTTCTCTGCTCTTCTTCAGCTTTCTGCCTTTCTAGAACCATTTTCTGGTATCTGTTAAGAATTTTTAATACGAAAATACAAATCCTTAGTTCCCAGGGGTCAAAAAAACCAGCAACTGCTTAAATGCAGCCCAAATAGCAATACAGACCCCTATTACACCTACAGTTCCAGTGGGACTGCAGGGAGGTGTCTGCTTGTCAGGACTGGCAGCACCAGTACAGCAGAGCTGAATAAAGCTCAAGTCCTGAGCACTTATCCAGTGTCCATGCTCCACTGACCACTTGATACTGACTGAAATATCACATGGCAGTAACTACCTTAAAGTTCATACAATCTCAGAATGGTTTGGGTTGGGAGGGACCTTAAAGATCATCTCATTCCCATCTCCCTTGCCATGGGGATGGGAAACCTTCCACTATCCCAGGGTGTGGGTGCTCCAAACCCCACCCAACCTGGCCTTGGTCACTTCCAGGGGCAGCCACAACTTCCTTGGGCAACAATTTACCAAGTTGCTTACTAAGTCACCCCAACACACAAACTGAGCTTGGCAGGTGAAGCCAGGTGATTAAATGGATGTTTTTATGCCACGTTGCTCCTTCCCTTTACCTCTTACGCTGCAGGTGCCCCCTGAGCAGGGCCTGCAGGAGACAAACTCTCCTCCTGAGCTGCAGGAAGCGTTTCCGCTGCCGGTGCCGCCTCCAGGCCGCCTGGATCTCGATGGCAGCGTTGTTCCTCTGCAGAGCCATCCTGACACAGCGGGAGCGCCAGCACGCCTGCAAAGGGAGGTCTCTGAAGTGAGGGAGGGCTGCCTCAAGGTGGGGAGTGTTCCATGAAAGTTTGTTTTGTTAGGAAAATAAGGTTGGCAGTTCTCAAAGATACCTGTAAAACAACGGCTGCCTGCCGCATCCTGAGAAAGCGCCTCCTTTCCAAAACCATCCTGAGCCAGCTCTGAAGGAGGATGATTTTCCTGATCACTTCCTTGTGTAGTGTATCCTGTAGTATCTGTCGTTCAGCCTCTTTCATAAAAACCTGTTCAGTTAAAGAAAAGTTCATCAAGAAGCAGTTAACAGGAGCCTTTCAGCCCCCACGGGAGCTATAATAACTGATAAGGTAATGGTTTGGTACCACTGCACCAAACCTTACTGGCAGACAGCTTGCCCAAAAGATAAAAATCCTTTTAAATTTCAGAGTTTGGATTCTAAAACTTACACCTGTCCTAACAGCCTTCAAATCACAGAACCCTTCTAAAATGTAAACATTGATCTGTTTGACAAATGCCAATAGCAATGATTTCCCAAACTATCTATATAACATGGATTTGTACTGTAGTCAAGAAACCAGGTTGGCACCAATACCAAGGGGACAAGTGCAACGTCCGTGTCACCACTTGAAAGAGTTAAAATAGCCAATTTAGGTACAAAAAGCAGAGAAGAGTTACACTTGTAAATGAACTGCACTGAATTTTGCAGTGTACAGCAGTGTTTCTTACTGCCTTACAGAAAGTTTCACAGACCTTGGTCTTCCCTATTTGATAGTAGTTTTCATTTAGTTTTAGTTTATTCAAATAAGCACAAATATCTTCCTTGGAGGCTTTGGCATTTTTGGGCAGTAACACCTGAAACTGGTCGATGAATTCCTGTAAAAAGCAGAGACAGCAAGAGACCAAAGTTAGAAGGCAACTCCCAAGTTTGGTGTTTTAGCTCTAAAATAGAAATCTATTTAAGACACTTAAGCTACAGGGATTTGAAAATACTTACCTCTCACTACAAACTGAGCTATTGTTCCATGTAAAATGCAGGCTACAGTCAGCCTCGTGTTAACGGGAAAGATCACCTGGATGTGATCTCTAAACCTACACAGAATCTTTTACAGAAAACCAATTCCCACATTAGACAGCACTGTGCAGCCCTGACTGACTGCACTCAGAATGTTTTCTGTCACACAGCCAGGAAGAATTTACTGGCAGATGACCCACAACAGTCTAACTATGACTTTTTAGCATGCAGGCTCTCTCAAAACTACAGTGCATTTTTACAGCTCATCCCAAGTGGTCATGAGCCTCATAAGAAGAGACACACAAGATGTGTTTTTTGAAGAGAGCAGATATTCCTGAAAGCACAATCCACTTCCAGTTCCCACTGTACCTGGAATGTGTATTTGGCACTGTAGCCAGACCTCCTGATCCGCACAGTTTCCAGCATGCCCGTGTACCGTAACTGCTGCAGCACCAAGCTCTCATCAAAGAGCATCTCCTTCTGTAAAAGACCAGCAGAAAACAGCCAGTGAGAGCCTGAGGAGCCCAGCTGCTGTCCTAGGGACAGCACATTTCCTTCCACACCTCAGCAGGCAGCTCAGCTCTGAGGCAGCCTCACCTTCTCTGCATTGGAGCGGATGCAGCGGATGAAGAATGGCTCAGCTCTGCCCAGTGTCTCCAGCAACTTGTTAAGTGAAGTCTGAAATGAAACAGTCACAAAAGTTTTTCTTCAGGTATCAGCATTTTGAGTGATGTTTGACAGCAGGATAGCTTCTGCCTGAGGAATCAGGTTGTTTCAGGTCTCATGGCTATACAAAATCCAAAGATTCTCCCATATTGCTCAGCATGATACACATTTGGTATTTGCTTTTAGCTTTTCTCGAGAGGATTTAAAGCAGGGTTTGAACATGCACTCACAGTAGCACTAGATCTGTATACAAGGATGATCAGTACAGAGAACTGACACATTTCATGGCATAAATGGCATCTCAAAACGTACTCTGACTTTAATCAAGCAATAAAGCTCACCTCAAAAAACCCTCAAGAATAAAACCCACTTGGCTTTCCAAGCAAGACCAGCCTAGATCAGCCCAGGAGGGGCTGTTCCCTGAGGTGTGTCACCTACCTGGAACTGGGCACTTATGCTGGGGGGTTTCTTCTTCTTGTGCAGGTGCAAAAGGGACTTTGTAGTCCGATTGTGCAGAGTCATGCTCATGATGAGCTTCAGAGATTTGGAATCCAGCAAGTTCTACAAAAAAGTTTTCATAATCAACAAAGTGCAAGTCTTTCAACTAAAAGGGAAATATTTTGTCTGAAATTAGTCAGAATGAAACCAGCTACCGAGTTCCACATTCAATGGCATGTTATATTTCACAATTATTTCTATTTTGGGCCAAAACATTTCTTGAGAGTGAAACTGTTCCACTGCCCTGTCCCAAGAGTGTAAGGTGAAGAAGGGGAATCACATAATCACTGCATTTGCCTTCCCTGACTTGGAAGTGACTTTATGCACTTATGGCATCTTTGTATCTGTCTAATTAAACAATTCTTATTAAAGTGAACATTCACCTATTTTTTAGCTTGTCAGGATAAATAACACAACTTTCCTACACTATAAAACAGTTCTGAAGTGAGTTCTGTCAATCAAAATGAAATTCACAGTGCAAAAAAGCCCATACCCAAGAGAAATCTAAATTTTCTGATTACCTTGGGAATGATCTGCTTTTGCTTGACACCTCTACTTTTCCTGTTAAAATATTAAAGATAATTAAAAAAATACACATGATTTTTGATTATTTCAGTGAGCCATAAGTTGGTGCAATTTATGAGGCAAGGTAAAGGACAGAAGAAAATGAGCACAACAGCACCAGGGTGTGTTCATGCATGTCTCTTACAAGTGATCAATGCAAGAAATGTGAACTGCTCTGCAACAAGAACAATTTTTTTTTTTCTTAAATAAACTCTGTAGGTATTGGAAGCTTTCAAAAGTGAAACATCACCTCTGAAGTTAAAGCTATTCAAAACTGCATTGTTGTAGAGGCTGCTGTAGTGTGAGTTATTCTCTTTAGCAGCTGTAAACTCATTATAACACAAGGCACTAGCAAATAAAAGTACTCAATTCAGAAGTTACAGCTGCTGGCACCAGAAGCTCTAAGAAAGCACCCAACTGCTCCCAGGAGAACAATGCATGTCCCAGCACCAGGAACTCTGGGATGTCTGAGCAGGACACACACCTCAGGCACAGCTCTCATCCACACACGGATGGTGAAGAAGTGGAAGCTCTCAGAAAGAAGGCTGCAGTTCACATCCTGCTGGTTCTAAGCATATTAACTCTGTGATATAGGGCAGGTTCCTGCTCTCAGCCACCCAGTTTACATTTATTTACTCTACAGCACAGCACAGATTAATTTCCTTACACATGCACAGAACTGCAGATGTGAAGACTCTAAACCCAGGAATACATCCAGCACCAGCATCCTGAATTTCAGGAAACATTTGTCACACCTTGTGGGAGATCTCACTATTGAGTATTTTGCAATAACAAGCTCATACTGCATACTTGGGGTTTTTAAAGCGAGTTCACATGACAAATAGGTTTAACTTTCAACTAATGCAATGAAGCAACAAGGTGCTCTCTCCAGCCTATTTGTAGAAGGGATGTTTTATTTTTAATTGTTTTGTTTAGTGTTTTTCAAAAGACAAATTTGGGACAAGCATCATTTTTAGGAACTGGAGTTACTGCTTGGTTCTTGTTGCACTTTCAAAGCAATACCCAGAGCACTCACAGGAGGTGGGAGCGGTGTTGAAGCTGACTGAGGGACCGAAGCAGCTCACAGGGATCATCACCCTGCCAGGGCAGTCCTTTAATACTGGCGATGATTTGTTCATGCATGTCTCTAAAATGATCCACAGCAAAACACAGGTGGCAAACAGAGATACACAGCCATGAGAGAGGGGGAGAAAAGGAGTTAAAACCCCAAAAGGTTCCATCACCAAGTGTGCTCCAAAATGCAGCAGGTCAATCCCAGGTTACTTTTTCCTAAACATGAATGATTTTGATGACAAGTCAGCACTTTTTACTCCATCAGTGCTCCAAAATTTAACTGCCAGAGTCTCATACTCAACTTACTCTCTGAATCTACCTTTTAATGTAAATTCTTGAGCCATCAAGTCAAAAAATGGAGGGAAATTTAGCAAAATGCACTTAATGGGCAGGGAACCCTTTGGGTTAGGCCAAGGAACCTTTTCAGGTAGATATAAGCTACTTTATGACCAACAGTAAACATTTCTATAGAGAGATTTGACTTCTAAAATGAGGCTACTTAAACAGATTTACATCAGAAAATTAAGTTATAAACAAACTGTTAGAGGGATACTTGAAGAAATTTTGGGTTTCATTTCTATTTCAAACTTAGTCATGTTTAGTTTTTCAAAGTAAGCCTGGGATGGTCCTTAATTCATGGCATGTTCCATTCTTTAAGCATGCACTGTGCTCTTGTGAAGCGCTGTGTCCTGGCACAGAACTTACCTTCTTTACTCTCCAGAGAGGCACAAACCAAAAATAACAGAAGTGTAATAATCACTTCTGACTCTTAGATGCTCTCCCCATTCTGAGCTGCTCACAGAGGCAGCAACATTACTACACAGGGTTGTGGCTTCCCTGGGTACCTCTGAACTTTTCTGAGTATCAAGATTTAAGATATTCCAAGGAAACAGATGTGGTAAGCTGTGACCAATCCTTTCACACAAACTGGATATTTAGTTCTTTGTTTCCCCCAGTGACAGAGGCTGTCCAGGATGCAGTAATTAGGAAGCAGCATGAAGTCACTACTTTAAGTGCTCCATGGCTTCACTGTCACCCAGAGCACACGGAGAAAGTCACTGTGTCCTGGAAATGTGCCTCCCTGGCCTGGGAGTTCAGGCCTTTTGCTACTTACTTCTTGTTCTCACAAAAAGAAATGATGTCTTGAAAAGCATTTATATCGAAATCCTCAGAACAATCAAATGAGAAATCGAGCACTGAGAGGCTGCAAAAGGAACATGTACAAAGCCTAAATATCCATGGAAAGGCAAATCTCCCTATAGAGATACAGAACTGTAAGACTGGCCCTGCCTCTGCCCCCTTCAGTGACCTAGACTGGCTGCAGAGGAGCACACAATGCTAAAATCTGCACACGGCAACCACAGAGAACTCAAAAACCCGGTGGTAAATGTTACTGAGGCTGTCCCCAACATGTGGTGGCATTGGGTCTTATATAAAATAAGCTGGATGTTGTTTTGATTAAAAAGGCCAAAGCAAACAAGACAGAAGAAATAAAGCTTGCTTTCCTTGTGGAAAGATCTAGTTGAGATTTGATATATGAAAATCCAACTCAGCAATTCAGCTGCTCCCTGTAGGGGTTAAGGATGTGTTTCTCACCGATAAACTTTTTCTACCGGCATATTTGATCTCTGGAGTTCTCCAAGGGGAACTCTGGGTCCTTGACGTACCACTCCTGTTAGGAAATAACCAAAAAACTGCATTTTGACAAAGACATGAGCAGGCAAAAAAACCCAAACAAACCACCAAATTTAGCAAGCACAGTATCTATCCAAAGACCTGGAGTTTTTATCCAGTCCTTTATCAAGCTGCAGTACTTTTCTGCTCAAACTTCCTTCTACTAGAAAGGAAGTTGCAGCTGCTCAAATTTAGTCATTAATCCTGAATACTCATTTGATACTTCACAGAGGTCCAAGAAGATCAAAACTAGTGATATGATGAGAATACCAGAACTATCAACCCCAACTTTCACAAGCAGGCCTTCAAGTCTGTCCCAGACTGCTGGAAATGCTTCACTGACTGGAGGAAGAAAGTTGAATGACCTCAGGTAAGAACAGTGACAACCTCCTCCATTTTGAGGAGTTGGTAATTAAACCATTTCCACACTCATTTTGCCTTTAGCACCAAAGATGGTGTCTGGTTGATGAGGTTCTGCCACAAACTCATTCTGCCAGCAGAGCAATCGTAGAGTATTACGCATTTTCAGAGCAGTTTTCTGTGCCACAGCTGCAGTTTCCCAGCCCTACCTGCACTTTCTGAGTCTTACCTGCACTTTCCCATGCCCTAACTGCAGTTTTATGAGATAACTTGCCATTTCCCATGCCATACATGCACTTCCCCATGCCTTACCTGCACTTTTTGAACCCTACCTGCCGTTTCCTGTTCCACACCTGCCCTTCCCCAGCCCCACCTGCCGCTCCCTGGTCCATCCATGCCGCTCCCTGGTCCATCGCTGTTGTTCCCCAGCCCCACCAGCTGTTCCCCTGTCCATCCCTGCCCTTCCCCAGCCCCACCTGCCGCTCCCCTGTCATTCCCTGGTCCATCCCTGCCACTCTGCAGCCCCACCTGCTGCTCCCTGGTCCATCCCTGCCCTTCCCTGATCCATCCCTGCCCTTCCCTGGTCCATCCCTGCCGCTCCACAGCCCCACCTGGTGCTCCCTGGTCCATCCCTGCCCTTCCCCAGCCTCACCTGCCGTTCCCCGGTCCATCCCTGCCCTTCCCTGGTCCATCCCTGCCCTTCCCTGGTCCATCCCTGCCGCTCCCCAGCCCAACCTGCCCTTCCCCAGTCCATCCCTGCCCTTCCCCAGTCCATCCCTGCCCTTCCCCGGTCCATCCCTGCCCTTCCCCGGTCCATCCCTGCCCTTCCCTGGTCCATGCCTGCCGCTCCCCAGCTCCACCTGCCGCTCCCCGGTCCATCCCTGCCCTTCCCCAGTCCATGACTGCCCTTCCCCGGTCCATGCCTGCCGCTCCCCAGCCCAACCTGCCCTTCCCCAGTCCATCCCTGCCCTTCCCCAGTCCATCCCTGCCCTTCCCTGGTCCATCCCTGCCCTTCCCTGGTCCATCCTGCCGCTCCCCAGCCCCACCTGCCCTTCCCCGGTCCATCCCTGCCCTTCCCTGGTCCATCCTGCCGCTCCCCAGCCCCACCTGCCGCTCCCCGGTCCATCCCTGCCCTTCCCCGGTCCATCCCTGCCCTTCCCTGGTCCATCCCTGCCGCTCCCCAGCCCCACCTGCCCTTCCCCAGTCCATCCCTGCCCTTCCCTGGTCCATCCCTGCCCTTCCCCAGTCCATCCCTGCCGCTCCTCAGCCCCACCTGCCGTTTTCTGTGCCCTCTCGCGGCCGGCCTGGGCGAACACGGCCATGGCGCGGATGGCCGCGCGCAGCACGGCCCAGCGGAACACGGCCACCGGGTCCATCCCGATCAGCTCCCGCACGAAGGCGCTGTCGCTGCTGCGCAGCAGAGCCACGATGTCAGGTCTCATGTAATCCATGTTCTTCTCCCTGAAATCCTGCAAAATAGGCACATGGAACCACAATATCTCGCAAAAACTCCCTGTTTCGTTCATTCAGAATAATTGTGAAGGTTACCGTCCCATCTACACCACCACCCTAAAAACAAACCCGAAGTACCTCTGAGAACCCTTCTGATCCAGCCCATTCCCAGCAAATTTTCTACATCTTGACAAAAAACTCCCAGAAAGACAAGGGATTTCCTTTTGTGCCCATCAGATCTACCACGTACTTTGATCTGATATTTCACTTTGCCAGCAAAGTGGCGAATGATAAAAGCAGGCTCCATCACTGGGGTTCCGACAAAAAACTTGTTCTCCTCATGCTGCTGTTTGAATTTTGCCAGTAGAGTTTGGTTGGTGGCATGTGGAAAACTGGGAATACAAGACAAAAGAGGTCAGCTACTTCCCAAATACAGGTATGTTTATTAGGGTGACAGAATGAACACCTATTATTGCTTGTGGAAAGTATTAATTGTCCCAAGATCTCTACACCTGCTTTGAATTTTAAAGGTGGGCTCAGTTTCTGGACTCAAACCAAGCAGCTCCACACACAGCAGAATATTCTGAGGTTTCAAGTGGATGTCAATGTTTCCTCCCACTTCACCAGCCAAATTAATTAGCATCACATTAACTATTTACCACACCTGCTACTTAATGCCATAAAGACTTACAGACATACATTTTACTTTAACTGCAGTTCCATGGTAAGCCACAAACATGGAAGCTCCTAAGTTTGCATAAGCCAAAGCTCAGTTTTAGCATCGATGTATTTTACCACCATACTGGAGTCATTAGAAACAAACTCCAGTGTAAATCAGAGTCATAAATAACGATTTGCTTCCCACAACATTCCCCTCCTTTTTGCAGTGCTGCATTTCTGTTCCCTTTCACAGTCCTTCCCTCCTCCCTGCCACATGTTTTTGCAGTTGTTTGTTGCTTACTTGCTTTCTTCATCCAGAAGATAGAAGAGGCCAGTGGGTTTCTTGCTGATTAAGTGAATGCAGGCCACATTATCAGTATAGTCAATATTGTGCCAAGTGATCCCTTCACTCTTATATTCCTCCTGTGTGGCTCAAGAAAATTCCCTTGTCAGTACAGTGCCCTGACCTCTGATGTCCTGTGGTCTAAGTGCTTAAAACACAGCCTTGGACAGCCACAGCAAGTGGAGCTTGTTAGTTCAGGCAGCAGAGACAAAAATAAGGAGAAATTATAAATAAGAACAGGCATAGTGGCACAGATCAAAGGTCCTCAGGCATGTCACCCAGCAGTGTCTGTTTGGGGTCAAACTATTTCAAAACCAAAGCTGTGCAAGGAATGTTCTGCTGTGCTCTGCCTTCCAGCAATCAGCAGCCTAGGACCCTGGAGTCAGACATTACATCCTCAGCCCTCCAGCAAAACTGGGCACACATAGAGGAGTTCAAGGCTTTTTGCTCTTCCATAGCTTTTGTAATATGGGAAATGAGAGTAGTTAAATATCAATTCCAGAATTTTCATATTGCACAGTCAGAAGAAATAACAGAAGTTTCAAAACAAGCAGTTAAGGCCTATACAACATCAGCACCAGAACTTCCCTCAGGAAGCAATGGATATTGCTTAGGCTCAGAACATTTGGAGCTCCCTGACAAGAGAACATGAAGCTCCTCTGCTGAAGTCACAATCCCTCAAATGCTTGACAAGACAAGCTTCTCACTACAAGATACAGAAGCAAAATACCAGATCTTCTTAATGCTGTAAATACACACAAAAAAAGCTGATGATAAGGTAATAAAGTAAAAAAATGATAAAGTAAAAATAAGAATCACACAGAAAATTTGGTAAGTTTTATGTTTAACAAAGGACAAAGAGCACCTCTCATGGTCTAGATGATGATGATAAATGCATTATTTTTAAGTAGGTGGAATTCAGTCTCCCCAACACAGTGCACACCGTGTTACAGATCTGAAATGCCATTTTCCACAGACAAACAAGCCTTTATTTAAAAAGATATAGAGATTCCCCTGAGGGCCCTTAGGCTGCAAGAGACACAGGAAATGGGTCATTCAAGGATTAAGCTTATTTGGAAAAATGGCATTAAAAAAAAAGAAGAAGACAACAATGTAACTATTTACTCTGGCCAGCCTGGATAGCCAATTCTGTCCCAAGTTACAAAACAGGGACCTCAACATTATGTTTACACACAAAGTTTGGATGTTTGGCAATTTTATTTTCTTTAAAATGCTTGCCTAAAGTTGTTGACAAAGTACCACATACTAGAGAATGACTCCTTTCAGAAGTGACCTGAGAACCACACTTCTGCACAAAGCAGAAAAAAACCACGTGTGGAGCAAACCCTCCTGCACAACCCAGTCTGTAGAGTCCAGGTGCAGGCTCTGCTGGCTCCTGCAGCACCCAGAGTGCTCTGTCAGATGACAGCACCTGCAAACCAGTCAATCAACACATGCCAGTAGTACCAGGAGTTCAGAACCACTGCCAGGATCACAGTTGTATCCCCTAAACGCAGTTGGGTGGGAGAAGCAGCAAAGACTGATTATTAAATACTGATAAAAGTAAGAGAAGCTGTTTCCCAACCATTTAAACAAAAACACCTGAATCCAACCCCTCAGCTACAGACTTCCAATAGCAAAGTTCACAGTTTTAGCTGACTTCTGTCTGGGATCACCTGAATGTTATCTTAGTTTTTGCAGTCAAGCAGAAACTTGACTTAGTGCCAGCCCTCTGAAGAGAGACCCCATTAGTACAAGAACAAGCAATAGTGAAAGAAGAAATTTTAAAAGTAAAGACTTTCAGAAATATTCAAGCAATTATGCCATGGGGTTTTGCAGAGTAAAGGCTAAGTTCACATAATACACAAACACTTGATAAAAACAGGTTTCACTTCAGCCACTCTCGTTTCTTACCTGCTCCAATTTGAAAATGTGCTGATTGAAATAATACTGAAGTTGCTCATTTGCATAATTTATACAGAACTGCTCAAAGCTGTTGGTTTCAAAATCTTCAAATCCAAAAATATCAAGTACACCAATGGACAGACACTAAAAGAAGATGTAGAAATCTAGTTACCAATCTGTCATACAGTGCCTTACCCCCCAACAGATAAACACTCCAGAAAGCAGTGCAGTCTGTGCTGAAAGATTTTAAATATTTAATAGTTCTGCCTACTGTGAAAACAGATTATTAAATATTACCTGGAAATTTACCATGGGCTTGAGAAGTGTTAAAATTCATCCCAGATATCACAACACATCATCTCTAGCATTGACTGTTAGGTCCAAACATACAGCTGCCTGCGAAGACTTGGTTTTGTTACTTACTGTAACAGATTCCTCCATGTCCTTCTTGTTAAGGAGTGCATGATTGATTCGCAGAACAATCCAATCAAACAGAGCACTGTACAAGGACTTGGCCATGGAATCACGAGCTGTTATTGCCTGCAGATCAAACAATCTTCAGAATTCTGTTTAAAAAAATAATCATTTCTGTTCCAAACCAGTGTCCCCCACAGGTTACAACCCCAGCAGAGATGAATAAAACCACAATTTGCCTTTTATTCACACTTGTAACTTTCCAACCATCCCTCACAAAATGTGAAAGTGCACCATAATAGCTTTTTAATCCAAAAAAGCAAGTTTCATTTATTTAAAAGCACTCTACAAGTGCTTTTTTACTCACCTCATTGAGACTATATGGCAAAATAAGCTTATCATTAGCAGTCACAGTTTTTCTTTTTGTTAGCACTTCTACCAGGATTTCCCGTTTAACCTTCAAAACAGGAGAGAATAAGAGCTGCTGTCACCATGAAACTCCTCAACAAGTTATTTGACTGCAGCAGTGGACATACAACTTCTTCAGAGAAGCTCTTTGACAACAGCCACACTTATCATCCATCAGTAGCTTTACAAGTCCTACAACTTGTTTAAATTATTCTGTTTACATTCATTCAGATGTTTCCCCGTGGTGGCAAAGAACACACCTACACTGAATCTAATCTTGCTCATCTCTGTGATTGGTGAGTCAACAAATTCTATTTCCATCTCTAACCCCAATAATCTCACTAATTTCATGTTTCCCCTCCCACAAGATACATTTTGTGGAAGTGTCACAAAGGAGATTTAGATACAGCAATTGGGATATCTGAGTGAAATGCTGAGGTAGAACATGACAAACAGGTGTATCACACACTCATGCTAAAGAGAAATACTCTACTTTCAACAGCTGGGAAAGAATGTCCAACACTTCAGGAGGTCCCACGTCCAACCCTTCATCCCGACCCGTGGCTTTCTTCTTGTACGTGACATTGCCCAAATACAGAATAGCTGAAAGAACTGAAAAGATCCTAAGGAAGAAAAATTGAATTATGTCAGAATTTTTCTTAAGAGAGCTCATTATGACACGTTAGCAGACCTATTCCTGCCTCAAGAATTAGTCTGTAAGCTCTCAAACACTCAGCTCTCCTCGTTCCCTACAGAACTACTTTGATCCCAACTGCTCGTTGCAAGCCATGAACAATAACTGCCAGTAACAAAAGCTTACAGAATTCCACTTACTGTTTCTTTGTTGCTGAAAGGAAGCCAACCATCTCCATGGCTTGTTTTAATCTCTCGAATTCATGTCGGAGATCTTCCCCATCTTCAATTTTCAAGTTATGCTGCAAAGAGAAATCCAAAAAAAGGCAAAGAGTGAAACCCAAACATCACAAAAAGCCCAGTATAATCCAGTCTCCTTCCTTTCATCTTTGAACAACACACAGACAACCCTCACCAATGCATTGGTAAATCACAGATTACCTGGTTGAGGTAGAAATAATCTTCAGGTTGCTTGAGGTGAAATTCTTTACGCTCTTCCTCATTGACTCCAAGTAGCAAATAATAAAAGACATGGTAGTTCCTGCAAAGTCAATGCATTTCTCTCATTAAAATATAGTGGATTTTGTTTTATTCTCTATAATTCAGATGCTCTTAAACTACTGCATGAATTTTAACTCTCTTGGAAAACTGTATTTCTCTCTTACCTTTCATCTTTTTCTTGAGAAACCAGACGAGATTTTTCAAGCAGGTATTTTTCAACCACAGCCCTAAGGAGGCACAGAAAATGAAACAATCATGATGGCAAAAAGAAAAGACCTCAGAAAACTTCAGACAGCAACTGCCAAGAGAATTCAAATAATGAGATCTGCACTAGAATGTGCAAGAGAATAGCTTAGACACTACTTTAAATCTAGAGCAAGAATTTCAGTAGGCCCTATATTGTGACAGGAACACAGAAATACCCAAGGAACACCTCTCTGCAGTGCTTGGGTTGAGTGCAGATAACCTAGAACAGGCAGACCGAGCAAGGAAAGTGCTGATGAAAAGTGCCCCAGAAGCAAGACCCACAGAGTGGTAACAATTTGTCATCCTGAAAAATTAACACTCATCTCACAAGGCATGCCAAGGCAAGACCCCAGAAATATCCCAGATATCTGCCTGATTCTCATCCCAATAAATCTGCTGGATTTTTATGTCAGTGAAGACATCAGCCCAGAATGGAAGCCAGCCAGCAAACCCCCTATAGAGTGACAAAGTAACCTAAACAATAATTCCAAGTCCTTGACAAGGGGTACAATGATTAAGGACAAAGTTCGAGCACCTTTTCCTCAGGCTGAAGACAAAACAAGCGTATTCAAATTGTACCAATCTCCTGAGCTAGTGTGACTGGGTCTGAAAATATGTTAAATTTTTTCAGAATAACATGCAAGGCACATGTGGCACAGAGTTCCCAGCCACTCATGTTATTGCAAATGAGAAGAAATCCAAAGAAAAGAAACACTGAAGCATCAAGGTCAGGGATTGCTCGTGACACTCCACAGTCCCTCAGAACCAGCAAATGCAGGCATTAAATATCTCATGTTTTAAGACCTTCAGATATAAGCACACACATTTGATTAAGTAATTTCATAACTTTCTTTATCTCTCTAGCTGATGTTTAAATTGTTTCTTTAAAATGGCTTCCTCAAATCTATTTCACTTCTCTCCACTCCTCTTAAAAATTCAGATCTTCTGTTTTTAAATGCAAAATGGAGAGGGCAGGGGGTATCATGCAAAAGCCTTCATTTACCATGAAGGTAAAGATACAGCAGCAGATCCTTAACATGAGCAAGCTGTACAGCAAAGTCAGAATATTGTGCATCACCTGACAATTCCACACAGCTCAGTTTACTGAATTTTAAACTCCACAGCACCGAGCTATTTTCATATGAGCAGAGCTTCGACAAGGCAGCATTTTATGTACAACAGAGGCTTCCCAGTTCCTAAAAGCACAGAGATCACCCCCGGAATCACCTCACCCTGTACTTACCCCCGGACAATACCATTCTCTAAATAGTTGACTTGAATGAACTTCCCAAAACGACTGGAGTTATTGTTATGTGCTGTTTTTGCATTTCCAAATGCCTGCAAGAAAGCAAAACGAGTTAATTTTCAAACTAAATGTGCCAATGCACAGCTTCCCAAGCTCTTCTGTTCACTGTTCAGATTCCTGTTGGCTCCAGAATAAATGGGAATACTGGGGGAATTGCAGCACACAAACAGCAAAAAGGCAGCCTAGGAAGCCCCCATGTTCCCAAAGAACTGTATGTGTTCATTATTTCACCCCTGCAGTAATTTTGGTGGGACTGAGGGAAGGGAATAACACTTCTAGATATTTTCAGGAGTACAGCACAGATAACCACAGGTAGAGAGTGCAAATCAGCCTCAATCAGTAACAATGAGGACCTCAGAAGACATTCAGCAGTGTGAAGACAGCACAACCACCATGAAATCACCTCTTCCACACAAAAGTTACAAACCACATCCTATTCCCCCATGTATTGCTACCATGGAAAAAAATTCACATTAAACACAACTTTTCTTCAAGAGAGACAGAACATTAGTATCTCATTTATAAAGTTAGCCCAGGAATTTTCTAAGTTGTATATTCAAAAAAACTGGAAAAGGACAAACAGAAAACTTTTGGTTTACAGAACAACTCATTGGGCAGCTACTCTGCTACACAACACTGAGAAATGGAGTTTTATGATGAGGTGTTAGGAAAGAGAAAACAGATATGGCACAAACCTTAACCATGCATTTCTAACTTTTCTATTGGATTATGCTAATACACACATAACACAAAATCCTCTGCATGAGCCACACTTAACTACAAAGGAAACTTATTACATGTAAAAGTCCAGTACCATTAGTTACTGGGAATGTCTTTATCAACTCTTAACCATGTGTTCCAAGGGGAAGGGAAGCTTGTCACCTTTCTACCAGACAGCATCTAAAGAAGAAAACCTCCCCAAAATGCAATTACTGCTCAGGGGAGACTATCCCAGCATCTCCTGCCACAGATATTTCCTCTCAAAGCTCCAAGCAATGAAGTCCCCCATTAGGAAATCCTCCTCCCTAGAACAGGAGCCTTGTGAAATGATGTGTGAAATGATTGCACAGAGCTGTGTAATCTCTTCCTCCACACACACAGACACACTCGCTCCCACATCCGGAGCACGACGGATGTGTGAGTGCACTGCACCCAGCTCAGAGCTGTGTGCATGTGGGAAATGGATTTGCAGAAAATGTTTAGAACTTGAGAGAAGGCTTACATAGTATGTATTTGTATGTAAATTTTGAGATAAGAAAGGTTGATTTAGAAATGTTACAGAATAGGATAGATATTGTTGAGAGAGAAATGGAAATAGAAATAAGTTTTAAAGGATGGTTTTGTAAAAAAGATTAGATATTTTGGAGAAATAGAATTATGAAAGACGTGTTGTATGAGGATTTATGAGGGGTAATTTTTTGAGAGTATTCAATTTTTTCTGTTCAAGAGGTTATTGATTTAAATAAATAGGCTGATTGGTTTTTTATGATAACTTCAGAGTGGTAGGCATTGTTGTGGTTTCTATTAAAAACTTACTTTTATCTTCGCTCCTTACTGGGACAACATGTCTATTTCTACAAATCCATTTCCCACACGTGTACACCCAGCCATGGTGTACACATCCAAATAGGGGCTATTTCCATGGAAAACACTGGCATTATCATTATCTGTATGCTGAAAGTCTTCCTTTCTCTTCTGGTTTTGGTTTTGCTTTTTTTTCAAAGCACCTTAAGGGTTTCAGCAGTGCTGCAGTGGAACTTTTGGGCCATTAATTCCAGACCAGTTTCTCCAAGCTCTCCCACAAGCAGATTTCCACCACTATCTGCATTCAGAGGATCTGAAACACTTCCTATACACTGGGAGAATGTCCATAATTCTTCAGGGAACTGTTATTCCTGACCTAAAGGAAGAAGCTCAAGGAGCTTTTCCTGTGCAGAGTAACTGTACTGCAACTCCAGAAAAATCCACAGGCTTCAGCAGGGAGAGGATTTGTATCCAGAAGTGCTTACAAATGCCTGAAGGGAGAGGATTTGTATCCAGAAGTGCTCACAGATGGCTGAGGGGAGAGGATTTGTATCCAGAAGTGCCCACAGATGGCTGAGGGGAGAGGATTTACATCCAGAAGTGCTCACAAATGGCTGAGGCTGAGCTCCAACTCTGGATTTTCCAAGACCACACCACACATGTCACAGTGCCAACAGCATCCCCACTCAGAGTTTTCAAAGCAAGCATTGCCCAGCCACCAATAGCTCTTTGCAGCATCTATCCACCAATATATCAGCCAGGTTTCCCTTTTTTAGAGCCCATTTTGCATGCATATGTATAAAATCCAGGTCAGCTCCCTTGCCAACCCAGCAGTGAAAGTCCTGTGACATCAGCACAGTGAATTGTCAGTAACTCAAACCCCTCTTCCTCTCCAGGACAGTGGCTCAGCTCCTCTCTCTGCAGAACACCATCCAACTTCCCACTCTGGGCTTTGGGAAATCTGTTACAGTGAACTTTGCCAGGCTACAGAGCAATGGACTTACAAAATGATCCCAGAAAACATTTTTACAAAGTTCTCCAACTTCAGCCACCAGTGAACTATCAGTTCACCAGTTATGTCCAAGAAGCCAAATCACAGTACAGCTAAATTTGCAACATTATTTTTTATTAATAAATATTTTTGGCATTATGGAGTTAAGAAATCCCATAACTCAGGCTTCCTGAAAAACTTTTCTTAGTGATTACTCATGTAAGCAATGAATACAGTTTAAAACTAAAGGCTCTTATGATCTCATGTGTCTGGTATTTAGTCAAAGCACACAGCAAATTTTTTAAAGCTGATCTAATATTAACAGTTTTAGGAAAGTTTTCATGTACCCATTTCCTCAGAAGAGCCTTTAACATCTACAACTTTTTAAAGAACATTCCAAGTCAGGTAACATTCTGGGTGGTTTTTTTTTTTTTTGGTGATATTTAACTTTAAGGACTGTTGCCATGTTCTTCAAAATACTTTGAAGAGGACAAAATAAATTCACAAGAAAATTTCAGCTAAAGATAATTAATCCTTTATATAAACAAACCCATTCACTGTTTTCCCTTGTGAGTCCATGAGAAGACAAAACCAAAAAACTAAAACTAAATCACTGCAATGCACAACACCAGCTGAACAAAACAGGGTGAGTCAAAAATAGCAGAGCAATGGTAGCAGGAATCAGAGCTGGGATAGCCTATTCTGGGAGGCAGGAAGTCATTCAAACCATCCTCTTACCTTGGAATGCAAGAGGCAGAAACTGGAGCCTGACACTTAAATCTCTTACAACATGGATAGATATAGAAGTATGCAGAAAACCACCAAATTCTCCTTTAATTTGTTAAAAAAAACCCCAACAAAACCCCAATCCCCACTCACATGCTCCAAGCATGTACCTCAAGAACACAACAAAAATCTCATGTAATTGTTTCCTAAGAATTGCCAAAATCTGAAGAAGCTATTGGGAGTTTGATGTAAACCACTCAGCTCCATGGCAGAACCAGTCCTGCACACAGACCCAGCTTCCAATGTGCCAGAGGACAGGGGAGACTCCAATTCCACACCCTGGCAGGGGAAAGGACTCCTTCAGGGCTGAGCTTGGCTTCACTTAACTTGGTTTAAGTGGTCCTTACAACCATGCTGTGAAGTATCCACGCACCAACAGGAAATTCAGGGTAATTCTGCAACTCCTCCTGCTGGGGGATGTCCTGGGAACTCCAAGCAATCCCCCTGGCAGGACTGAACAAAGAACAAGATGATTTTTTCCCCAAGAGTTGTGTGCAGCAGGGAAAACCAGGCAACATGACATTTCTACCAGAAAAACCAGTGCTATGCAAGCAAATGGAAAAAGAAGTTCCATTCCTCTTCTGATTAGGATTCTTAAAGCAAACCCATGCAGAGATAATGGCCTCAAAACAAGCACTTTCCCTGGAACAGAGCAGGCTGCACCACAAGGTGCATGTGTAGGCTTTTGATGCCTCAGGTTTGAGCTTTTCTATTTTTCAGATTCTGTGCTGCTTCAGTGTGTGGGTCTGGGCTTCATATCAGGGGATGGTGAACTCTCTGCACTGAGCAGGGAGACAAAACAATTCCTTCTCCAGCTGGGGACCAAGGACAAATGATCCAAATCTCAGGCCCAAGAGCACAAACAACGTGGGCTGGAGAGAGAAAAACAAGGATGGGACTGCATGGGCTGGAGCTGGAATGGGACAATGAACTCCAATGTGCAAATGGAGCAGAACTGATCAAAGTGAGAGCCCCCGTGAGCGCTCGTGCATTTTGGGACCATTTTGGTTCATCTTGGGTGCAGCCCTGGCTGGGCTCTTGTGCTGCCCAAGGTGGATCCATGGAGACCTTTTAACAAATCCCTGCTTTATTCTTTAGCTCTGTCCAGTCTCTGTTCCAGGTCAGCCTTCACAAGGCATCACTTTGATGGCAAATAGAAATGAAAACCAGAGCTGAAGTTCCACTGAGCTTCAGCCCATCTCATCCCAAAGCCACCAGCAGCAGTGGGCCTGTCATGAAGAAAACAGAGCTGGCAGCAAACTGCTCTGCTCTTCTCCACAGAATTGTAAGGCATACAACTTGCTGTGATTAAATTTTAGAAGTTTTTAAATCTGGTGAGTTCTAGAAAATCTGATCTGCCCCCGCCTGCTTGTGCTGTCAATAATAATTCTTCTTTAGAAGATCAATTAATAAAAGCTTCCTGCTGGAATTTCCATCTTATTTGGCCTTAATTCTTTCCAAAGACTGGTTCAGCATCACCGAAAAACCAAGAACACATCCAAATGGGAATAAGCAATGATTTTCAAAATAATACATAAAGAATTACGACACCCCAAATATTTTCATCTGTCCCAACTCCTCTCAGCTCCCATTTCAGAGGGAAATGAACTTTCAGCACACTCAAAAAGCAACTGAAATTCTGTAATAAACAGGGGACACTGCGGGTTACAACTTAACAGACAGCCAAGGGAAGCTCTGCTGCCAGAA
Source organism: Anomalospiza imberbis (assembly GCF_031753505.1). NCBI lineage: Eukaryota > Metazoa > Chordata > Aves > Passeriformes > Viduidae > Anomalospiza > Anomalospiza imberbis. Next base: position 2,655,500 of record NC_089707.1, read on the forward strand.
AACAAAGCTCCCATTCCCTCTGTTCTCTCACCACATGTTCCTATCCCCTAACTCAATCTTCTGCCACTTTACTAAATTAGCTGGCTTGAAGATAAGTGAACTTTAAGTTTCCAAAATAAATTCAGAGTCTTAGGTCGCACGCTGTGCATTTTATAGCTGAAACATGCAGTTAAGCTATTTTTCCCTGATGAAAGGAAAATATAAATTTATTGGAAACTTCTTCAGTGTGTATGGAAAGGTTTGTCTTGTTTGAGACTATAAAATAAACAAAAGTTTGATTTATTATTCCAAATTTGACCCAAATAATAGCTCCCCAAGGTTTGATTCACTATGCCAAATTTGACCCAAATAGTTCCCAAGTGTAAATTTCTTCTTAGGATTTCAATCATAAGTAACTTGAACTTAGTCAATACAAGAAGGCAAAGCTTCAAGTCAGGGAACTGTATTTTAATTACTAAATTTAGAAAAGGTTGAAAATGTTAGGAGTATCTTAAAACAGAGCTTATATTTATCTTCCCACCAGTTTTAAAGAAACTGGAGATGATCTCCCTTAGCCTGGAGGTACAATGAAAGCAAAGAAGAAAACAACAAACCATAACCTGAGAGCAATTCCTATATAGGAGAGGCAACTGAATGTCCATGAACTGTTAAAGACCAGCACAAAGCTCAGCTTTAGACACCACTGTCCAGGGAAGCAGCCTCCCTTCCTGCTCCTTTTTCTCTGGAAAGCTGCAAGCAGTGCCAAACATAATCAGAATTATTGCAATTGATCTCTGCTTGTGAGCTCTCCTACAAGGAACCTTTTAAACAGCTCAAACGGGTGCTGGGATGGAGCAGGAAGTGTCAGAGGCTCAGAGCTGCCCCATGACCACTCTCCTCTCACAGCCCATGTGACAGCACTTGTGCTGATACCATGGTTAATTTTTAACTCCATTGTCTCAGCATCAGGGCTTCCATCTCTCAGATGTTTGACAAAGCAACATCAAGCAACATTTAACATCAATTCTTTCATGGTCCAGCTGTAACTCCATTCTTCAGTCTAGAAATTGTAATCAAAGAGCAAAAACATTAAACATAGTTTATCCGTAAACTGTTCAGAGATTTGAACTCAGATTATTCAGCCAACTCAGAAACAAGATTCAGTAAGAAATGTTTCTGTTCCCTAAGCATGAAAAGATAAAATCACAAATCCACCTCCATAACACCCTAATTGTGCTCACCCCTCTGTGCTAGAAACAGCTGCTTTAACCCCTTGAACTTTTACACAAGGTCAGCCTACAAACAGCCCCATTTTACTTAGGTAGCAGAAAAAGAAGAGATAACTAAAATGAGGAAGTTTTGACCCGGAATGCAACCCACTTCTACATCATGGAAGTTTTTAGTCAAATATACGTTTTCAACTTTGATGCAGATTCAGAATAAAACTTCAAAGTTAAACAGAGCGTTCTCAAATTGTCTGGGCACACTAAAATTGTTTGTGCAAAAAATCCCCAGAAACAACCATTTAAGAAAAACTCCCTTGTAGCACGTTAGTTCCTTTCAGTAAAAACCCAAAATGAGTCACCACGGATGGATTTAGAAGTGACCAGCTCTAAGAGGAGTCTGCAGTCAGTTTAACTTCCACAAAGCAATGTAAGCTTTCTGTGCATCCCTCCCCAGGACCAAGAGTTGACTTTTTTTTTTAATTATTCTTAGTGACTGAAATTGGGAAACATGGAAGCTTCACTGTCAGCTGAATCAACCCTGATGCATCAAAACAGGAGAACTGGATTTTACCTCTCATGTTCTAAGCCCACCTCTTGGATGCACACTGAATTTACAGGAACATCTCTTCAACACTGAAAGACTATTTCTCATTAAAAGTATTACTAAATGCTCAGTGGAAGTCTGAAGAAATTGTGGTACTTAACACAACTAGTCTTAACATAGAAAAACACAATTATCTCTTTATGAGCATGGCCAGCTTTACACAACAGCCTGTGACTCCAACAAAGTTACGAGTTTTAGTTCTGAGCCCAGGAATACATGCATTTGTCACTCAGCAGACAAACAGGCATACAGGACTTTAAATCTCTGCCTGGTTTGACAGAGCTGTACCAGGTCTGTAGACAAGGATATGAAAGATTTAAATTTATCAAATGCAGAGAGATCAGCTGATCAAACAGGGCTTTCCACTGTGACCCCTTCCTGTTTTCTGTTTAGAACTGCAAACTTGAACTCCAGCAACCAAAAAGCCTCAATTTTACTTCTTCTTTCAGACAGCTGAAAGCAACACAAAAAAGAACTTGCATATATTCCTCATTCTTTACAGAAGAGCTTTAAAAAAAGCTTGAACTTTTTTTTATGAAGGAGTTACTACATTTGAAACTAAACCTAAAAATTACAATAATGGTCTTGAAGCTCTTTGCTGTTGAAGATTTTGTTATGGGCGAGCATTACATCCATCCACTCTTCTGGAGTTATTCCTTTAAGAGAGTAAAAGGCCAAACAGATCAGTTGAAGTTTATCCTGACATTACCTAATACAGGGCCAGCTGTATCCCCTCCTTCTCACATGTTTAATTTTGCTTTCTGTTGGAAATGCTGTAATAACTAAAAGCCAAAACAGACTCCCACTTTCTCCCCAACTAAAAATGTTGCTCTCTCCCACAAACAGCTGTAAAAATAACCCCCTCAAAAAATGAGTTCAGTAAAATGCTCACAGACAAAGGCAGGATCACACCAAGCAGTTGAAGTTTCAGTGGAAGAGTAAGTATGAAAAATTTGCTTATGATTTGATTCAAATGCCATCAAAACTTTCAGATGGAAAACACAGGTAACCTCTGTCCCAGATTATTGGTGTTTAGTGGTGCAAAGTTAAGTCATGTACAAATTACAAGCAACAGGAAGTCAAGGGAACATAATGAGGAAAATCAAATAGAAGCAGTTGGGCAACGCTGCCAAGCACCACTGCAGCCCAGTGACATTTAAACCTACACCAAGTGACAAGCCTAAACCAGTGACATTTTAAGCCTAAACCAAATAGGTGACTCAGAAGTAGCATTCAACAGCAGTTATTTGAAGTTTTTAAAACACAATTTGCACAGAAGGCAACTTGAGCATGAATTTACCTCCAGCACTGGTCCTGCTCCCAGAATGGTTCTCTCCACACCACTGGCGTACCCTTTCTGGCTCAGTGCCGTGAGGCAGTGAATTAAGAAGTTTGTGCTTTGGGTTTTCCCAGACCCACTTTCACCTGATATAACGATGCACTGATTAACATGTTTTTTAAGCATTGTGTGATAGGCCACATCAGCAATGGCAAAAATATGAGGCTCCAACTTCCCAAGCTGATGGTTCTCATACATCTTGACATACTTGGGGTTATAAATGGGCAGGAACTTGAAGGGGTTAATTGCAATCAGGATACTTCCTGCGTAAGTGTAGATTCTGTGCTTTAGGAAGCGGCACTTGAGATTCTCCAAGAGCGTTGTCTCCGTCAGGTTGGGCAGATTGCAAAGGTCATCAAAGTCCTCCTGGTGCCAGGGCAGAAAACCCCTCTCCACCAAGCGCCGGGCATCCGTCTCCTTGGAGAGCAGCTGCATCTGCACGTATTTGATGGTGCCATCAGTGTTCCTTTCCTGCAGGAGGAAGTAGTACCCATCCTTCTGCGGGTGCTCATCCTGAGCGCGGCGAGGCCAAAGCAAAACCCTGTGCACAGGAGAATCGTTTATGTCAAGTACCCATTCTTCTCCACCTGATTCTTTCACCTCCACAAGCACATAATGTTTGGAGACATCCAAGTTTAAGATGTTAATCACATCCTTGATGACATCTGATGACGTACTGTCCTTGGTTGCTGTCACTTTGCAGCAGGGAGCACTTTCTGTTGAGAGCTGGGGGTAAATATGAAGATTATAGGCTGCCTTTGCCTGGCAAACTGCACTGTCAGCATCTTTTAAACTCATTCTGTCCCCAGATGGGCTTCAGTCTTCCACCCCTGCTTAATATGCAGTGCCCATTGTCTGAAAAAAAAAAAAAGAAAAATTAAAAAAATCAGGTGTTAAGAAGTGTGTACAACAGGTATTAGGGCAAGGTGTTACTTTCTTCAGGATGACAACACAGTTATTACATAGTGCATTTGTTCTTTAATAACTTACTATCAGTGATATTATTTCTAACAGCCTGTTTGGGACATCCTATGGAGTGGAGAGCTGCCACAGCACCCAGACTCCTTTCACTGCTCCTTCTGGTCCCATGCCACCCCTTCCTCCCTGTCATGGCACTCAAGAATTCATACAGCCAATGCAAAACAAACCAGAAGCAATGTCCAAACTAAAACTTCCTTGTTTCCCCAGGTCACTTTTAGCCCAGATACTTTCCTTGACCTGGTCCACATAAACATTTATCCACCTTCCCACAGAAACTCTTCCTTAAAGCTGCACCAGCAGCTTGAGGCAGAAACAGGATTTGGTCACTTCTTAATTCAGCAGTGATGGTTTAGAGCAGCCATGAGCTATGGCAGAGGGATCAGTGCACACAGACACAAGGAGGAAAATGGATCTGACACAGAGACCCACTTTTTTTTCCCCTTATTTTCCCTAACTGAGCTCTTTCCATGAGAGGTACAAGACGGGTACAGCATCTACCCCACTGAGCTTTCAGGAAGCAGAGCCCCCAGCTGCCTGGAGCAGACAGTGTCAGCTCCTTCTAACACACCACAGGGATCTCCTCAACACGGGTCATTTACACAGCCAAGAGACTGCTCATTCCACCTGAGTGAACCACATCCTTGCGACAGAGGGGCTGAACATGACTTTTATCTTCCATTTTAGGCAACAAAGTAAAGTTAAGTCTTATTGCAACTACTTTTCAGCAGTAAACAAGATCCTAAATAACCCACTTCATTCACAAGCCTTTGTGCCCATCACATCAATTCCTTCCTCACTGGGTTCAGGAACCTCATTCACACATCTCCAAAAATCATAAATCACGATGGCTTTTTCCTCCCTTCAACCTTGGTGCAGGCCAGACACGTAACTCCAGCCTATCAACAACCTCAGAAGCCACCCCTTCCTAACTGCCAAGTTAAAAGTCTCTAGACTCTGCTACCATCTGTGCCTTCACCAGTAATTTTCCTGTCATCTGCAGTTTGGTGCCCCCAGGTCTCCAGGACTAAGTTTGCCCATGCTGCTTTAGCTCCACAGCTCCTTTGCTTATCAAGGGGTACTCAAGGACAAGGATAATGAAGTACCCCTTTGTTTTAGCAGTCTGTAAAACTTCATACCGAGAATAGCAGTTCAATTTTTGCTTCAAGAACAAAGTTTTCTAATTATACCCTGACATGCCAAATACATTTGAAAAAAAAAAAAAAAGGAAAGAGGCAGAGAAATGCCAAAGAAGTTACTTTCTGCCACTAAACAACTGCACAGGAACTTGCACAAGGCCACTGAGAGTAATCATTTCAAATTAAAATCAGTACAGTTGGAGGCTTTTAGCTGCCACTTCCAGTGCAAGCAGTGAATCACTTCACAAAACATATGACATAGCTGTGGCTCATGAACAGCCTCTGAGGAGGGAGCTGTGCTTTCAGGGACTCTGCACAGACAGCTTATAGCAGACACTGCCACACAAGCTGGATCATTTGTAGTGGCTACTCATCAAAAGGAAAGCTGAATAAGCCACAGATGGCAAGACAAACCACAATACATCTCTGATCAAACTGTATGATCCACCCAAAAATGTTTTTCCCAATTAAATGTCATTCTCTGTTCATTAAGGAGGGCTGGTTTCAAGAACCAGGCCATACAAAAGGCTGCAGCAGTGAGCTCCAAATGCCCTCTCCATTTCCTGTAATTACCACTGACCAGTAAAGAAGTCTGAAGCACCTTTGAAGTAATTAAGCAAGTGTTAAGCATTCTTAATATATAAAAGCTCAAACCTTGACACAAAGTAGAATGTGCAGCAGACTGCTGCTCAAGGGGAAGACCCACCTGGGCACAGACAGAAAACAGAACAGCAGCCATTTTCCCCTGCAGCCACTCAGCCAGTTCAAGAGACACAGCCTTTTGCAGACTTCCTTTTTTCACCCCCCCAAGCAATTAGTTTCAGACACACAGTCTACTGAGTTAGAGGAAGTCCCCTCAGTAAGCATTTTGGCCAAAACAGCTCCCTAAAAAATGTTGCACCAGCTTTTTGCCAACGCAGAAGAGCTGAACCTCAGCGCTGACCTGTGACTTTACTGACACACATTTCCTAACCTTGTCCTATGTCAGCCACCAAAATTTGGGACATTGCTCAAGATCCCAGCTCACACTTCCCAAAGGGGAAATCGGAGTGCAGATGCCACTTCTCTGCAAGTGCCAAACCCAAGGCCATTAGAGCCAGTAGGGACAAACCCAAGCCATCAGAGCCACACTGCTCAAGTATGTACGACTGGAAAATTCAATTTTTCCATCTGAGAATGTCCAGATATTGCAGAGGTTTGAGGAAAACCTGCTGGTCCCCTAGTACTTGTGATTTTCTTAGAAAGGATATCAAATGTATTTGATGACAATACTGCTCTAAAAGAGACAGACCTCTGGCTTCCCACTAAACAATTTTTCAAGCTAAAAATTAGAACATAAAAGCAAAAGAGCATTCACTGGACAGATTATTAATTGGTTACCTAATGAGTCCCAGTATTCACCTAAGGAATCTTCAAGCAGTTGGAGGATGAGTTCCTAGTGAAGTTGGGTTCCTGGCATCAAAGTAAACATTTTCATGATGGTTCTAAAAAAAAGAAAAGACTTACTGATAAAGACTATGTCATAGAGAGATTGAGAAGGCAGCAAGTGAGCAAGAAGTTAAATCAAATATATAGTTCAGTAATATAGGAGCAAATAAACAACTGCTTAACAAATTTCTGCTGAGTTTACAGATATATAACACTTCAACTTTATCCAAGAACCAATCTAAATCAGAGGGATGGAAGGGGAGCTATCCTGAAATAGGTTTGAAAGCATAGCAATGAATTATTTGAACATGGTATTCTACCATAGCACCACAAGCACGACAGTGAATACAATCTCCAGATAAACATAAATTAATATTTCATTAGGCAGCCATATCACCCTTGTACTCAGAAGGCACATGACCAACACAGCATCTAGAATAAATCCAAATTTCAATTAAGGAGCTAAGGGCACCAACAACAAGAACAAACCTAAATTTGTTAGAAAATCCCCCCATTAGAGCCAAACACTCTGCAAGCTTTGTCCGTGAGGAGCACACAGAGGACACTGTTATCAGGGGCAGTCCTTGCACAGGACCTGCACTCGGGAACAATCACCAGGCTGGAGGACAAAGCCACAACACAGGGCACAGGCTGGAACTCACAGCTAAACAAGCTCAGGCAAACATAAGACATAAATATCAGCAGAAGGTTAAACTGCACTGCAAAAACTTCACTGACACCAATGAGGCCTGGTTGCCAAACCTCTTTTTAGAAAATCAGCCAGTCCCCAGTAACCAAGTTAATTAGAAGAGTTAATTACATACCACCCTCTTGTTTATGTCAAGACAGTCCGAAGAGATGATTGCAATGATTCCTTCTCATTTTATGATCTCCAATTATTTAGACAATTTTAAGCAATTGAAATATTTATTCAGTGTGATTTGGCTCATCATGGAAGTACAAGCCTGAATTCAGGTGCAGAGAATACTGGAAGTAAAAGGAAAAATAGAAGAAAGAAGGTAATACTGAAACCATACATGTCAGCAGGCAAACCCTGCAGGCCACCACTGCTGGGTTCTGTCTGGAGGTGGAAATTCTGCAGTTACCTCAAGTTCTTTCAATACCTTTCTTATAAGAAATCCCTTTTCAATATACAGAAGAGAAAAAAAAAATCTGTAACTTTACTTTTTGCTCAGACAATTTTAGTAACAAAACCAAAACAGTCCAATTCTAGATGGTAATTTTGATGGTATTTTGTAAGGGTTTTCTAGACTACATTAAGCCAATTAATTTTTAATAGGCATTAAAGCCAACAGGGTCCACTTGGTAACAGAGTGGAACTCCAGCAGAGAGCTTAGCCCCAATCAGTGCAGGGTATCTCTTTAGTTTAAATAAGGCCATAATTTGAAGCCACATATTTAGTCAATGAATCATGGTGAAGCTAAAATGGGAAAGCTACCATTACAGCAAAATTGTTGAGGATGAAGTGTATAATATTCCAGTTCATCACATTTTCATGTGCATTTCCATTGCTGCATTCCTCGAGGGGAAAGATTCCAGCTTTTCCCATTGCTCACCAAGCAATTCTCAACACAAAAATGGAAATGAACCACAGGTACTTGGGTCTCTGATATTCTTAAACACCAGAACTGCCAGTAACCATCCCCAAAAGAGACCAATCTGTCTGGCCAAATTGAAAACATTTAGCAATTTCAGAAATATTCAGCTATTACCAACCTTGATTTCCAAAGCAAGGAATTTCCAGCAAATCAGGCTACAGACACACTTTAAAATTTCCACAATTAACTGGGCAATTAACAGGTAAGGTAAAGATCCCTGTCCTACCTCATGTCGTAGGGACAGGTACTGTTAATTGAGCATAATTGATTTTAATTTTTTTCAGTATTCCAGGTATTTGTTGATTACTTGAAAATCACTTCAGGTTCTAGTCACACTTCAATGTTTCCCTTGGTTATAAAAAATTCAGCTGGACTAAACAACTTCAGATCCTTGCTTTTCTTTAAAAGCTCTTGGATTTTCTGCTCCAAAAGGAGGAGTTCGGAATGGACCACACAAAAATTACAACACATTTGTTACTACGCTTTGCAATCAACCCTGCGGGGACGTTACTGCCCCAGAGTGTCTGACAAAGGAGAAGCTGGGCTGCAATGTCGTGTAACACAGGAAAAAGTCAAAGAAATCACTTTTGTTACAGGCAGTTCCTTTTCAGTTACCTGCTCCTGGGTCCCTGATCCCAATCCCCACCCTAAACCAGCCCTGATGCAGCCTCCACTTCCTCTGAATGACTCAAATGCACAATCTCACCTCAAAACAGACATCTTATCAGGCTTTACAGTGATCTTAGATGTTATAGCTTATAAAAGTGTGATGTCACAGAGTTACAGATGCACATGAGAGTATGATTCAGAAAATGTGGCCAGCTGAGGAGTCAAGGCAAAGCAACTGAAAGGCTCAGAGGTAAAGAATGCAAGCCAAAAGAACTTTGGGAGCCATTCTACCACCTTTTGTAGTTTTCTTAATTTTTTTTCCTTAACAGCACTATAGCTGTCAACAAAGGAAATAAAAGTTTCACTGTTCTGATGTTGCATTTACACTGATGAGAAATTTTTTGAAGAAACTTTAGGCTGAACTTCTGTGTGAACAGAATGTACACATGTCAAAAATAGCTTTAAAAACACTTTTATTCTTTAGTATCAATGGTCTTTATAGAAAGGGCAGATTTTTCTGGAATGTGCATTGAGTTTCATTTGGTAATCAGAGACACACAACACAATAAAGCCTTGATAAAGGCAACTCCACAGGCCAGGCTTAAGTCACTTGATACACCAAGAAAACACAATATTCTACAGACAAAACCTTTGAATTTTCCTTTTGGGAAATAAAGACATTCCTATCCTTCCTATTAGAAAAAGAAACCCTTATCAGCATCTCAGGCTTTACTTCTCCTTGATATTAGCATAAACAGGCCTTGCTTCTTAGAAATGTGATAAACACCTTCAGCCTTCAAATTCACAAAAAAACACCGAGCCAAAACATTTTGTTGAATCAGAGTCTTTGACTCTTTTCCTTGACTGTTGAGATAGCCAATCCTATTGCATTTTTTAGGAATTCTTCCCTTTTAAAAGCCTAGGATATGCAAATCCTGCCCTTTGACCTCGTAGCTGAGGAAAGGCCATATTTAGCCTGAGTGTGCATGTGAGTCAAACATGTTATTCACGCACAGGATTATTCAAGGGGTCTAATGTTTGAATCACTGTGGGTCAGAAAACTGTCTGCACAGAGCATTCCTTTCTAGTTGAACCTGGTTTAAATCTTTCATCTGCTGCATTTACTCTTCCTAAATTATTCAGTTCCATGGGCGTTTTGAGTTCCACAGAGAAGCCCAGACCTGGGAGTCCTCCCACTGGGAATGGACAGTTTGTGCAGGCAGCTGTCACTGCAGGAGCTGCAACATTCAACTTGTGAAAAAGCTTTTTGTTGAGACAAACATTCAAGCACAGTAACAAAAAAAAAAAAAAAAAAGCCCCAAACTGTCCAGTTCTACAAAACACTTTGCATTAGTGCAGTAACTCCCGAGTTTTATTTGAATAATTAAGGATTAAAGATTGAGGAAGTGGCCTCGGATGCATCGTCCTGAAAAGCACAGTGTTATTGGACTTCAGATGTAGGGCAGGCAGAAAACCCCATAGCAGTGCAAAGACAAAAAAAAAAAAAAAAAACCAAAAAAACCAAGATGAACTATTTTCTATAAAAAGCCACAATGGATCTTGGAGCTAATATAAATATACATTAAATGCTCCCCAAGCTGATTCCCCTACATTAAATGGATTTGTTCCTGACAGGATCCTGAGTTAAAGACACCCAGGGCTCGCTAAAACTTGCTGGGTGTGACACCAACATCCTAAACCGGAATGCAAGGTTTCCCCACGCTGTTACTTTAGGGCAAGTTCTTCAGCCCTGGATTCCAGCTAACAGGCCTGAAATCAAAGAGCTCCTAATTACCCATGACAAACTTATTTGACAACAGCCTGGCAGACGCACCGATACCGATCCACCTCTAGGAGTACCGTGGGAGGATGCTGATGACATCTTTGAAAGGCTAATTGCATCTGCCAGCAGCTTGAGATCATCTCCAGCCCTTTGTCCACTGCCACCCATTTCCAGAAGGTGAAATCAAAGAATGCTGAGCTCGTTTGCATCCAAAGTGCTTCTCGCTTTTCACAAACACGAATTGCAAATACAGCTGGGTAAGAACTTTGCCAAAATGCTTACAGAGTAACAGAAAACAAAGTTAAAATGATGCTGGGAATTCATCTTCCACCAGGATCACACATACCTGTATCAGACCGATGGCCAGAATTGTCACGAGTCAGGATTAGTAGTCTGATACTTTTAGTCTAGAAACATGTAACAAAGGATGTTCCTAGCTTGCAAAAGTTTTACTTCCCAGAGATTGCAAAACTCAGCCTGCCAAAAAGACAGAGCACTATCGACATCCACACAGCAAGAGGCAAGAGGATTCAATTGGGCAATGACAGTCATCACGATAAAGCACGATCTCAGCACAGCAGCAGCACCAACTGTCAAGAGCTGCTCAAAAATAACACAAAGAAACCATAGAACCCTGCGAGTTTTAACGAATTTTTTGAACGATCGTGTGATATCTGTCTGAAAGATTAGAGGCTGTTCATACCGAGAGTCAGAGACATCACAGAACACTGTGTGGCTGGAAAAATCACAAGCAGGGGACGGAAAAAACCAGGAGCTGGAAGCGACACCGTGCCCTGCTCAGCGGGCAGGCTCTGCCCGAGAGACGGGAGGCACAGCCGGGAGTCAGACACTTCCCTTCCCCTGGGCACCGCCAGCTCCTCGGGCACAGCTGGCACAAAGTCAGTCAGGATCTGCCCGTGCCCGGCACAGCGCCGGAGCCGGGCACGGCCCCCGGCCCCGAGCACACCCGAGCTCCTGCGGGCGTCCCGGGGAACCGCTCCGGCCCCGGGCTCCTGAGGGCGGCTGCCCCGGCCTCGAACTGACGGCCAGACAGCCCCTCAGAGCTGCCCCGAGGCACCGACCCTCACAGATCCCCTCAGAGCTACCCCGAAGCACCGACCCTCACAGATCCCCTCAGAGCCGACCCCCACACGGCCCCTCAGAGCTGCCCCGAGGCACCGACCCTCACAGATCCCCTCAGAGCCGACCCTCCCACGGCCCCTCAGAGCTGCCCCGGTCGCTGCGAGGCACGGCCAGCAGAACGCTGGGTAGCCCGTAGCGAAGGAGCGGGAGGGATGAGGAGCGCGGGGCCCGTTACCTGCGCCGGTGTCGAAGCGCGGCCGCCCGGCCCCGCCGCCGCCACAGGCCCCGCGCGCGCGCCACTTCCGGGTGGGGGGGGCCGGGGCGCGCCCATTCAGCGCCGCGCTCGCCCCGCGCATGCGCCGCCCCGCGGCTGGGCCGGGGCGGGGGGCGCGGGGCGGCAGCGCGGCCCGGCGGGCGGTGCTCGGGGGGACCCGGGTTCGAGCCCCGAGCCCGCCTCTCGCCCCCGCCGCGGCTCCCGGTGCCGCGTGTCTGTCTGTATGTCTGTCTGTGGCAGCGGGGGTGGATTCTTGTCAAAACCAAAGAACACCAGAGTCCTGCTGGGCCGGGAGCGTCCCCGCCCGCCGCTGCGGGGGTTGTGGGGTGACTGGTGCTGGATGTGTCAGAGCACTGCGGCACAGTGGTTCACAGAATCACGGAATTGTTTGGGTTGGAAGGGACCTCTGGAGATCACCTAGTCCCTGCCAAGGCAGGATCGCCTAGAGCAGATGAAACAGGGACGCGTCCCTTCAGAGAGGGAGACTCCACACCCTCCTGGGCAGCTGTTCCAGTCCTCGGCCACCCTCAACATAAACTAGTTCTTCCTCGTGTTGAGGGGTTTGTCTTGTGTTTTTGTTTGCACCCATTACTCCCCGTCCTGTCACGGGGCAGCACTGAGCAGTGGCACCATCCTCTGGATTACCTCTTGGAGATATTTATATATTTATATAAGATTGATGGGATCTTCTCTCAGCCCGCTCTTCTCTGGACTAACCAGGCCCAGCTCCCACAGTCTCTCCTCATCGTCTTTGTGGCCTCCGCTGGATTCTCTCCAGTAACTCCTTGTCTTTCCTGTACTGAGGAGCCCAGAACAGACTTCACCAGCTGAAGCTACCTCCCACCAAAGGTGGCAAGGAGCACTTTTAGAGCCAGCCGTGCCGCAGAGTAGCCAGCCAGGCGCTCCTTTACCGCTTCGTTTGGAAGCAGCCCAGCCCTGGAGCCGGGCTCGTTTCGTTCCTCCGCGCCGCCGGGGGGCGCGCGGCCTCCCCCTCACCGCCGCCGCCTCGCCGCGCGCACGCGCGGTGGTTCGAACGCGATGGCGGCTGGAGCGGCTCGCGGCTGAGGGGGAGCGACCCCTGCCCGGGCCCTCACCCGCCCGCCGCTGCCTCGGCACGATGTCCTCGGAGGGCAGCGGCACGGCGGCGGCGGCGGCCGGACAAGCGCCTAAAGCTAAGCGGAAAGGTAGCGTGGGGTGAGGGCGGACCTGCGCTGGCTGAGGCGGGAGCGCGGCCCGGCTGAGGGGGGATCCGACCTGAGGCGGGAGCGCGGCCCGGCTGAGGGGAGATCCGACCTGAGGCGGGAGCGCGGCCCGGCTGAGGGGAGATCCGACCTGAGGCGGGAGCGCGGCCCGGCTGAGGGGGGATCCGACCTGAGGCGGGAGCGCGGCCCGGCTGAGGGGAGATCCGACCTGAGGCGGGAGCGCGGCCCGGCTGAGGGGGGATCCGACCTGAGGCGGGAGCGCGGCCCGGCTGAGGGGAGATCCGACCTGAGGCGGGAAGCCTCGCGGTGGGCCCGGCTGAGGGGAGATCCGACCTGAGGCGGGAGCGCGGCCCGGCTGAGGGGAGATCCGACCTGAGGCGGGAAGCCTCGCGGTGGGCCCGGCTGAGGGGAGATCCGACCTGAGGCGGGAGCGCGGCCCGGCTGAGGGGAGATCCGACCTGAGGCGGGGAGCCTCGCGGTGGGCCCGGCTGAGCTCTCTTTGCTCTCTTTCGGCAGGAAGAATCGTGCAGTCTCGCTACCTGCAGTTCGATAAGAAATACAGCAAGAAGGTGCCGAGAGTGCCGAGCTCAGGCGTCGCTCAGCTAAAGGCAGGAAAGGTGTGAGGGGCGGCTTGGACGTGTGGTAGCGAGGGGGAAAAAAAAAAAAACAACACAAAAAAAACCACCCCCAAAACCTCGGGGAAAACCGCCTCTGCTGGGGTTATGAGGGAGTTGTGGTGATTTGCTAGGTGCGAGCTTGGGACTGTACTCGGGTGACTTGCAAAGCAGCGAGGTGCCCTGGGATTTAGTTGTGTATTGTCAGCATTTAAGTTGAAGGTAAGATATTGCTGATTATGTTCTGTCTTAGCTGTTTTCTTTATTTTCAGGATGTTTTATCAAGTTCCTCTTCATCAAATAGTTCTCTGCCATCTTCTAGAACTAAAGCAAGATCGGTTGTCTCTCAGAAACATGAAACTTCTGCTAGTAGGTTTTCCCAGTGTTTAAAAGCTAATCTTTTGTATTTCCAGCCTGTGAAACTCTTAACAACTCTAAGATATTGATATTTTGTCTTACTTGCGTTACTGGCAGTTATTATTTGTATGCAAAGGAAATTAAGAAATTTGATGTGGGACTAAGACAAATCAGGTCCTGGCTGTGGAATTGAGTGATCGGGTCTTTCCTGCCTTCTGCACAAGGTTTTGAACCGTTCTTTCCCTATGCCCTCACCATTACTCTGCTTTTTTTATTTGATCTTTCTGCTAAACCAAATGTGAGTGACTGAAAATCTCTGTCTAAAACCATCAATTTTTATTTCTTTTGTTACTACCAATGGTTCCTGTTTGGTATTACTGATAGTCCTTGGTTGTCTCCACAGATATCCAGTTATTGAGACAAATTATTCCCTTGTTTTCAGTGAATTGGGACCTCAAAGGGTCTCACTTTATGGGGTCATTCAAGAGTAGGCTTTAGCCATAATAATTTTCCCTTCTGGCCACAATTCCAGTTTGTAACTTTTTTTGGAGGTTCAAGAAAAATAAGTTTTTAAGGCTGTTTATTAGAAAACAGGTGCTCATTAGACATTGCTGGGAAGAGAGAGTGTTTCTGATCAGCTCAAGAGGGGCCTTGTCCAGGTGCAGCTCATCAAGGCTGAGGCCTAAGAGCATTTCTCAGGTCACAGTGGGCTGTGAGGGGAGGGGTGGAACCAGATCAGCTTCCCTGGGCCTCTACAGCCTGGAACTGTGAATTTGTGCTGAACCTAGTGCTTCTAGTTCTAATTCTTCTAGTCTGCTAACAGCTTCTTTCTACAGGTGTTGACCTCAGCTCATTGAATCAGCGTGGTTTTGAGAAGGGTGACTTGCAGTCCACTTTATTAGATGAAGGGAAAATGAAGCTACCAGACCTTGATATTTCTGATATTAATGGTAAATTTCCATTCATACGCAATCTCTGTTTTGTTTTGTTTTGTTTTTTTTTAATGTATGTGCTGAAACTTGGGGAGAAGAAATTGTTGTATTCTTGTAGATTCACAAAAGGATTTTAAGCAGACATACTAAGACCTTTGGAGTTTAATCTAATCTCTTGATTTGTAGTATCTTTTGGGTGCTCTGCTTTTGTTTAAAGTCAAAACAAGTAAAAATTAAAGTAAAAAATTACAGTGCTCTTGAGTCTTTGTTCCTATAACAAGTGGGTGTCAGCCCTTCTGAAAAGTGGATCGCATTTGTTTGTCACTTAAAGCTAAATGCTCACGTGATCCATATCTGCTCATGAGTATATCAGAGCCAGAAACAGAGCACAGAACTGTCTTACTGGTACACACAATAATTCTGAAATTATCTCTGCCTTTAAAGAACCTGCTGGTCTATTGACTCACCTTATAGACCTCCACAGAAGAGCACACTGACTTTGTTGTTGTGATACAGGTAAAGGTGACCCCAAGAAGAGTTCTTATTCAGAGTCTGCTTCAGAAGAAGATTTAGAGACAAAGAAAACAAGTGAAGAGATTGATGAGGTGAGTCTCACTGCTTACATTGGTAAAGATATTTATTTTGAAATGAAGATTTTCTGTTTATCTTTAATCTTAATTACAACTGAGGTCCTGGGAGGATGTAAAGCCACCTTGCAGAAGTCAGTTGTACTGCTGGCAGTGTTTGGTGTGTTGATCAGATACCTGGACACTGACCAGAGCTTTCCTTCCATGACTTGTGGTAAAGAATCTGTTCCAATTATTGCATCTCCTCAGGTGGATTCTTCTTGCATTCCTGCCCATACTCTTTAATTATATCACATTATCTTTAAGTATTTCCTGGCATTTTTGTTCTGAGAGCAAACACTGATTCAGTCTAATATGAAGTGCTTTATTTGGGGATCTCATTCAGTGTAGCACTGGAACTTCAAATTCTCTACCAGAATTATGAAAATCTGCTGAAAATTATATAAAAGGTAGTGGAACAAAGAGATGTATTTAATTAACATGAGTGTTTAAAAAACAAACTGCTCTCATTGAGCTGCCTGTTGACAGTGATGATTCCAGGCATGAATTGGACCACTGGTAATTAATTTGACCACTGCAAAAACAATTGTTTAAATACCAAACTTGATGTAGAATATTCTTTTCTTTTCTGAAGGAAACTGATTCTTGTGATCTGATGGCAGAGCTGGAATCTGAGACACTACTTTTAACTTTCCTAAGAATAAAGGTGAGTTAGTCAAGTATTTGGTGCTTCAGACAGAACTTCATATTGAGGAATTGTTTAATTTCTTAAATGCTTCCTGACCTGTAAAAGTTAGATTTTTGTGACTGTATATAATTTGTAAAATCATAAGACTTGCTATGACAGCTCTTAGAGTGGATTCAATGCTAGTTTATTAAGCTAGTACTGGTTCTTAGGAATTAGGGGGATGCAGAAGTTCTGGGAAAACTGTCAGTCTGTCTGGAGTTGAAGGTTGTGGCAGTGACTTTATTCCCTCAGTGCTCTGTGTATTTTCCTTGACAAAAAGAAACAGGGGTGGGGCAAGAGTCTTGAGAGGATCTTTAACTCTGATTTTCTGTGCTTTCTCTGTCAGGTCTCCTCTTCATTAATTGAAACTCTTTGGTCTGGTCTGAGGCTTGCATTTCTTTATTCAGAATATGTTAATTGCTCAGATGTAGCATTGCTTTAATTGTGAATATTTTTGGGATGTAATAGACAGAAAAGAAGGTTGCCAAGATGGAGGAAAAAGCAGAAAAAAACTTGTTAATGTTGTGTGAAGAAAAGCGGAAACAACAGGAGAAGCTCTGGGAGCTGAAACGTGAAATTCTTCTTGAGGAGAGAGAGCAGAAGCTCAATGAAACATTAGACAAACAGGTAAGTTTTAATTAATACTTCTCTGATAATTACACAAACTCATTTATGAAGTAGTCCTTTATCCAGGGGAGATTTCTCTCTTTCTGTGGCCTGCAGGGGTGCAATTTTATGCATCTTAAAGGAAACAAATACGTCCTTCCTGTTGAGGCCTGCAGCACCTGAGCAGGTGCTTGTCACTGTCGAGTTGCCCCTGGTGGACAGGCAGGAAGGAGAAGCTGGAGCTCTTGGGCAAGGGCAGAGATTGCAGTGGCTGCCAGGGCAGGGTCTGGGTGATGCCCAGGAGGTGAAAGTACCCAAAACCACAGAACATCCCACACTTTGGCAACTCCAGTTATGGTTAGAGCTGAGATGCCACTCCTTAGAGAGAAGTGAACATCTTCTGTTGTTTATTTGCCTTGTGTGTGTGTGTGTGTGTTAGCCACAAGTAGTTCTGGCCTAATTGTAAGAAGACGGGCTTCTAATGAATAATTAATGTTTGAATAATGAATTTTCAAAACTGAATCTCTTTGCTTTTTAACAAATACACATTGCAAAAATCGAACAAGTCTTTTGAAGAACATGCTTGTTAATTACAGTCAAAGGATCTGATATAAAACCTTTTGCTGGCTGTGTTGCCAATATCTCTGAGCTGCAGAAACGAGGGAATTGGCATTGAGGACATAGAGGAAAACATAACAAAGAGTTTGATAGGATTATTGTACCACAGACTTCTTGAATTCCTCTGTCAATAAGCATTTCGGAGTGGTATTTGGTTTCATCATAAAGTATTTTTTTGTAGTGAGCCAAGTGTGTAATTACAGGAGATGTGCTTTTGGAGAAGTGTTGTTCAGTGTGTCTCTTTCAGATAGAAGTGCTGTCTCCCCTCGTTGCTGTCTGTGAACAGTTTAAAGAGCAGTACAAAAGCTTTGCAGCTTCCCTGGATGCTACGAGACACGAATTGCCCATAAAGAACATTCACATAGAAGGAGATAAGCAAGCCTACCTTGGTATGAAAATTTATCAAATTAGCTTTCATTTATAGTGGGTTTATGCTAAAAAAGCTTCTCACGTTGTTATTGCTGCATCTGCCACTGCAGGAACTTTGTGTGCTCTTAGAGCCTATGTGGACACTGGGCTGCAGCAATAATTACATGTTGTGCTGTGTGTAATTCTAACCTCCGTTTAACCACTTAACTACACAGTTTTTTATCTTGCAGCAAAGAAGAAATGAACTTTTTAAGTTAGCTCAGTCTTCATATACACCTTCTTTAGCATGTTTCTATGTATTTTAACTGTTTTCATGGCATTCCTCCCCCTTTGTTTTTCCTACTGGGTAAACAAGTTGCAGGAATGCTCTGATCTTTCTTGTTTCTGTGTTTGAGGGACAGAGTCACCTGGGCAGACTTGCTCATGTTTCTTGCAGAACTGGAGCTTAAATATTATTGTGTGCTGTCTTGAATCAGAGAATATTTAATAAATCAGTACACGCCTTTTGTATTGAAGTCTGGACAAAAAGTTGCATTTTTGAACTGCTGGTCTGCAAAAATCAAGATTCTTAAACAATTTACACTAATCTTGCACTTTAAGACAAATGCAAAACATTTATTGAAGAAGTTAGAATTCTTGTGAGAAGACTAGAAAGGAATAGGTGTTTTTTTTTTTGTTTTTGCATTTTGAATATTGAAGGAAATGGCTGAATAAATTTCATGGAGGGGGTACATGCCAGCAGCAATACATGAAACTAGCCAGGGAATTTTGGGTGTCTGAAACTTGTTTTTTCTCATACATTTCTCTTAATCTGTGACAGTTTGATGAGCGATTTTAATAGCCTGTTGCTGGTCACAACAGTGAAAAATAATTTGGCTTTCACAAACTCAAGGTGTTTTTGTGAAAGCTGAACAATATTTTTGTTGTAATCTAGTTCACCTGTCTCTGGGTTACTCCAGCTGATAATACCATGTATTAGCTGCTGCCACTCTCTTTTTTAATAATACCTTTAACTTCTCATCTTCCAGATGAACTGGGAAAGCAATTAATGATCACACAGGAGCTTCTGTCAGAAGTTATGCCAAACCACTCAGAGGATAGCGCAAAAGCACTTGGTGCACTGAAAGAGCTTCAAGAAGTGTCTCAGCAACTGAGCAAAGAGCTTCAAAGGTATCACAACAATTGGGTGGAAAGGCTTGTTGACTAAATATTTGGAGGAAAATCTATAGCCCGTGCCAGAATATATCCAGAACTCAGGCTGGAGGAGGGTTAACTGAGGGTTTGGTAGCACTAGGTGTAATTCTCTTTGTAGCACTCATCTGTATTTCTGTCCCTGCCCTGCCTGCAGTCACAGTAGGATGTTTGGGGTTGGGTTTGTACTCCAGGTGAACCCATCTCAGTGTGCCATTCTCTGACACTTCAGCTGAGAATTTCACTGAACAAGAACAGACTTGGTAAGTTTAGGTATGTAGGAGTGGAGAAACACGGGAGACAGAAAAATGAGCTGCAAAGTGTCTTAAATAACAACCCTGCAAATGTGTCATCCTTGATAAGGCACAAGGAGCACAGAGGAGGGTTTTCTCCTCAGCTGTTGTGACAACAAACACAAAGCATCCCTGGGAGGTGAGGAAGAGATAAAGCATGACTAATGTTCTTCCCTTCCTTCATTGCCCCAGAAGGGCTTGGAGTTAAAATCTTTGAAGATTAATAGACCATTAAGTCACTCATCTCTCCCCTCCTGCAGACTGCCCCATCTCTCCTCCTAGTTCTTGCTTTTGAGAAGAAAATTCACATTTTACATTTGTTTTCTTCTGGTGGGGCCGTAGCAGGAGAAAGATGCACATGTCCAAGCATATAATCTTTGGGCTGAAGCAGAGTTACTGTCCTTCAGAGTCACTGATTTAGCTTCATGTGTTCCAGGAGCTTCACAGATGTGCAGAACCTGTCATATGAAGCCAGTAAAGAAGTTTCTCTGCATAACCAATACGTGTGTGAAGAGAATCATGGAGTAGATGTTGTAAAACGCTGGTATTTCAACTGAGTTTCTGTATTGTTTTACTACTGGGTAGGTACTAACTCAAAGCCAGCAGACTTCTTATCCTTTTATTTCTGGTGTGGACATACAACTTGCCCAGTTTCAGTGAAGCCAGCAGCAGGGGTGCTCACTGATACAGGAATTGAATAATTGTTCTGCAGGCTGTCCCACTGGGAGACATCGCCGCTCGCTTTTAACGGGGATTTCTGTGACAGGTTTTCCATCCCTTTCTGCCCTGACAGTACTGAAAGGTAACTGATAAAAAGTGCTATTCCTGGCAAATCTGACCTGGGTGGTAATTACAGCCTGAGCACTGGTTGCTCACTGAACAACTTCTGCAGGAACTCTGATTTGTCCCATATTTCTGGATGTGCTGGGTGGGTATAAAGCACTTGCTTGGAAGGAGCCTGGTCACGTTTAACAAGTGAGAAGTTTTGGTAGCTTCTCACTTCTTCTTTGCCTAATTGCCTTGTAAATAAATTATTGAAATTACAAATGCTTTTGTATAAATTTGACTCTTCTTTAAGGATTTTATTATTTTTAATAATAAAGACTATTCTCTACTGCTCTATCAGTAGCCTTCAAGTTTGAGTATGTTCACTGGTCTCCTACAGCAGCTTTTGTTTCCATCTGGCCTTACTGAGGGCTGATACTGCACAGTCCAGTGATGCACTTGTACACACCAAGTGGTCCCAGTGGTGAGCCATGAGCACCCCAAGTGCTGATGCCAAAGGATTGGGTGTGGGGAAAGAAACCACAAACCTGATCACTGAATGCATGTGCTGTGCTAGGAACATACAAGCCACATCTGGCATGTTTCTTCAACATCCTTTCTTGTTCTCTATGTGGACTGCATTTTTCTCTGGAAGATGTGCTGTAACCTGTATTTTTTTAACCTGTGGAACCTCATTCTGGGATGATTTTTCACATTTCTCGCTTAAGCTGTGTCTATAAGGCTTTTTGGCCTACTCCTAAGATACCTGGAGTATTATCCCTGCACTCCTTCAGGTGCTGTTCAGGCTTTCTTCCTGGCACTACTAAGGTCTAACTAGATTCTTGTCTCCTTTTATTGAAACTCAGGAGTAAATTGAGTAACTGGATCAGTAGATGTGCCACACCCATAAAACAAATTGTTCAGACCCTCCTTGCATACAATCTCGGTGTCATTTTTTTAACAGTAGCTTTTCTGTGAACAAGTGTTATTTCAGGATACCCATCTGTTATTTCTTTTTCCTCACAATATCTGCACCTGGCAGTTCACCTGTGTGGCTGCAATCCAGCACATCAGCGGTGTGGATGGGTGCAGCTGCATCCAGCTCTGGGGCAGGAGCATGAGCTGCATCCATGAATTTGGCCACTGGATGGGGAACTTTGCCCAGCAAAGTCAGCTTGGCTGTAAATGTTTGGGCTGGTTAGTTCTGGTGGATGAAGATGTAGGTAGAAGGGCTCCAACATGATTAAACTGGCTTGGATTATTGCTGAGCTGTGTGTCCTCACACCTTTAACCTCTTTATGATCAGTGTGTCAATTCTGAGACTGAAAGTTGGGAAGGATTGTCTTAAATAAGAGAGGGGAGGGATGAAATTGAAATCAGTATTGTAGTGTCTTGATAATAATGTCTCTGCACAGGCATATCAGAATGTCTTTCCTAGGATTCCTTAATGATACACCTCGCTGATGGTCTGAAAAAAATATTTTTATTTTAAGAAATACTTTTAAACCCATCCTTTGCAGTCAAGCAACTTTCTGCCCTTGAGATACTATTGGATGTGTATACCTACACCCAAACGTTACTTAAGCAACGGCCAGCAATGCAAATTTTCCCTCTGAAAATCAGTGGAATGTTGCTGGTTCTCCCCCCGGGGAGGTGCTTGCTGTGAGCACAATTAAAGGCTGTAAATCTTGCGGGGGCAGTAGTTCAGCCCCGCTGCTGCAGGCGGCACTCGCTGCACTCGTTATCCTCCCACGAGGCAAAGGGGAGTCCTGGGGCTGGAGCCAAACTGCTGCTACACAACAATTCTGTGCCCGGGGATGTGCACTCATTGTTTCAGAAGAATCAGAGGCATTAATTTCAGCATTCTGGCCATTCTTTAAACTGAACACTTGTGTAATTCTTTCTACAAATGGTACAACAAGTGTTAGCTAAAGCAGCTCGACCTCTCCAGGAAAGGGTTTTAAACTAGCTTGAACTGAGGCTTTCTTCTTGATTTTCACAAATGTGGTCCTGTTTTGGCTCTTTGCAGAAGTGTTTAAGGCTCCTCCACCTTGAAATAGCCGCAGAATTGGCTGCTGTCATTTAACACTGTACAAACAACAACAAAGAACTGCAGAATCACTGAAGCAGGAGCTAAACAGATGTGACACCGCTTATTTTGTATTTTCCACTTATTTTCTGACAATGTCACATGCTCTAAATCGGCTGGAATCCTAAACAAATTAAGGGCTCTTTTTATTCAGGTTGTGTGTCTTTTTTTCACCAGTGGAATTACTCCCTACTGTAACTTCTATTGATGTAAGATTTAGTTTTGTTTTGTCTGAACTTATGCAGTACTTATTACCTATTTATTCATCTTTTAGGCCAGAAGTTCTTCTTGACCAGTTGTTAACATTGCTGTGTGTTAAGGTGCTTTTTTGGAGGAAGGGGTATTTTTTTTCCTCCTCCAAAAACTGAAAGCAGTTGTGAATTGAGCCAGGTGGGTGAGAGCCTGGGAGGAAGGAGGAGCCCAGAAATGAAGTATTTGTCCCTTGCAAAACTCTTGGTTGTTTAAGAAGAGATTGGCAAAGCTTTTAGGCTGGGTTTACCCTGCAGCTTGCCCTGCCTGGGTGCTGGTGTGTCTGGGGCAGCTGTGGTCCCATTCTCCTCAGTGCCCGACCCTGATCACCAGCTCGGGAGGGCTGAGTCAAGGCATTTTATTTCTGTAATTCCTGTGCTCCCTGCAGTGGGGGCTCCGGGGTCAAGGTAAGGCAGGATCCCTCCTGCCCAGGGTGCTCTGGGGTGGAGCTGCAGCTCTGGAAATCCCCGAGGTTCGTTTGTCCCCTCCCCACACCCCAAATCCTCAACTCCTTGTTCACGAGCTGGAAACGGAGCTGAGCCTGTGCTCATCAACAGCAAAGCAGCTCATGACCCCAGCAGATGTTTTTGCATTTTAGGCTAATGAGAATTTATTGGATTACTGCAGTCTTCCCTGCCTCGGAGTAAATACCACTTTGTTGGAGATCCGGAAATTCATACTGAATATGATAAACAAACTGCTGGCTGGGCTGGGATTGCCAGGACATGAAAAGGGTTCCAGGGCGGCAGAAGATCTAACAGCTCTGAAATGCACCTCTGAGCCACACCAATTAAGAGCATTTCCAGTGATTATGTGAGCATTCCTGTTCAACTCACAGAAATTATTTTAGGTTGTTTCTTCTGCTGCATTTGTGTGTGGTCTGTACAGCAAGCACGAGTTTTGCAGAGTGGGCTCAAATGCCTCTGATCAGTTCCTTTAAAAATATTTCTGTGATAATGTATATGCAAAAACTGAGTTTCCTGCTAATTCAAGATCTTAAATTTTCTATGTTATGGTTTCCCCTTCAGATATAACTAATTTTTAAATTTATATAGATAATGTATGTTTGGAGATGGCCTGTAGGATATAAAAATCCCTTTGTTTAATATCTCTTGCATATGGGAGGTGGCTCTACTGTTCATTCAGACTATACACAAATTGTATTTCACCAGTCATGTAGGAGCTGAGAAGAGAATTGGGAAATTATTTCTGATTAAACATCTGTAAGATAGCCCCTTCTGATAAGCACAGTGCTCTTACTTCTAAATCATTCAAAATCCTTCATTTGAATGCTTTCCTAGTAATATTTCAGTGACTTTGTCAGTAATTAAAATGCTATTTTACTGTGAAAGATCAGACTCTCCTGTTCCATAGATGAATAATAACCATTTTTGACAGAACTATTTAATAATGATGTTCTCACTATCATTATCCTGTTATATGCTACTTAGATTACAGTCTTAGTTGAAAAGTGCTCTTTAATTATCCTTTCCTTATAATTTCTTCTAGAGATGTTTGTATTCCTGGGGAGCAGGATCAGTCTGGTTTCTGCCACTCTGTCTGGACTGATGTAGTCTCTGTTAAAACATTTTCCTCAGTGCTGGTGAGGTGCAGGAGTGTGGCAAAGCCCGGGACACTTACTTTGCAGTTATCAGTTTCTGCTTTTGCTATCTCTGTTTGGCTGTCACAGAAACACAAAGGGAGAACAAAACTCAGAGTTAAAGAATAGGTGTGGCTTTTTTACCATGAATATAATGCTGTAAAAATTAACTAAGGCCTTGTTCTTGTCTGGTGCTGTATAATGACTGAGATGAATGTTTTCCCATTGGGAAAGGGGGAGAAATGTTTCTGAAAATTGATTACTTTTTTATTTTTCACCCACCTTCTACTGAAATCTAGTGTATATAGGACTTAGCACAAAACTCAATGATTAATAGCCTTGGATTTAGTACAGTATCTTTTATGCACAATTCAATGTATTAAAATCTTTAAACAAGTGAGAATTACCTTTTATACCTTTGGATCTGATCATCTGAGTAACAAGTTAGTGACACCACTCATGCTGAGGCAGTTAGCAAGGACTAATTATTGATGGCATGGACCTACCACTTGCTTCCTGTGAGTTGTCTTACTGAGTTTGATCTGGCAATTGAGGTGGGGGGAAAAAGAAGGATTCCCAGCTGTGAGTGGCAGTACTTGGAAATTATTATTTTTTACTTGACAAATCCCTGTCTGATAATTTTCACATTGCACAGTTTTTTATGAGGTATTTTGGACATGGGAGAGGATTCTTTCTCCTGCAGAGTAACGATGAGAAGTGATCAGGGTGTGAATTAGATCCAGTCAGAACCAATACAGATGTATTCACACCTTGTTCCCTAAAGCTCTGTCCCTCCCTCACCTTTCTGCCACCAGCATGGCCAACACCAATCCCCCACATGCTCTCAAGTGCCTGAGATTCCTAAGGCTTTATGAGGAGCAGAATTACGTTTTCTGTAAACGAAATAAAAATCTGAGCTATGCACAGTGCAAGCGGGTGGGTGAATATGGCCCACAGATCTGACTGATGAATAGTTTTTATACATGAGCAGTTCTTACAGAACTTCCTTTTAACTCCTAACCATTACCAGATGTGGGTTGCAGGCGGCTGCTGGAATTCCAACACCTGTTGCATCACACTGAATGGGATTCATTTTGGCAAGCACAGAAAATTCCATTTCAGTAAGTAAATAGTTTGAAATTATATCTAAAGCCTCCTTTTTTTTTTTTTTCAGACCAAGTTGATTCCAGCCTTATTTACAGGATTGCACATACCTTCATAATTAGAAGATGGTTTGCAATCTTCAGAGGCTGTAATTGCCTGAGATTTCTTGTAGTCAGTAAATACCAAATGGAAAATCTTCGATTTAGAAGAAATCTCTCCTTTAAAAGAATGAGCAATTCAAAAGGGCTGTATTCCACATAAGGGTGATTTCTAGCTATGCTTTTTGAGATGTAGAAATACACATTTGTGTCTTATTCTGGAGGTGATGGAGCTCCATTTTAGAACTGCACTTTGCTGCATTCATCAATCCATTGCTGAATCCTGTTGCTTGTTCAAAGTCCTTACCCAGAGCTTTTTCAAAGCTCTTTCCTGTGGCTGGCAGGATGGGTGTTCAGTGGGATTTTGTGGGATTTTTGGTACATTCCCCATAGATCTCTTGTCTGATTACAAGTCTGTAATGAGCCATTTATGGTTTGCTCTAGAAAGATATGGATTGAGTGTAGAGGTAATTAATGAATTAACGTTTTGAAAGCATGATGCTGTTTCAGGGAAACACTGAGGCAGGCAGGGTTCTGTGTTTGTAGCTGAGAATGGGAAGAAACTGGAAAACAGTTTGGAGTGACCAGATTTTTTTCTTTGCTTGTTTCAGTTTGTCTCAAAAAGAATCCCCAAACAAGCAAACAAACAAACAAAACCTAAACCATTCCACTTTAATGTACTTTCTAATAAGTTCCTTCTCAGAGTTCCTAGCTGATAATTTCCTTGGGAAGTGACCTCTGTTGTTCCAGAGTCTCATGTCTAATTTGTCAAAAAGTGTTTGTTCTTTTTCTAGGTTTGTTCTGCCTCTCCACAAAAATGAGACAGTGCTGGTTTAGGATAGATTTAAGTAGAAAAATGTAGCCACATCTCACAGTGTTACCTATTATTAAAGATAATCTGAATTTATCAAAAAGCTACTGAGTTAAGTGACTTTACTTTTAAGAGAAGACATCAAAATGAGCATCAGAGTTTCACACAAGATAAAAATCTAAGCACTGTTTGTGTGTGTAAGCCAGGTGTATTGGGGGAAAAATATGATTCAAACTACCTACATTGAGGGTTTTCATTTATTGCTGGGGCAAGAATTCCCCTCTGAAGCCCCGGCGTGCCTGGGTTTTCTCTGTCAGGGAGCAGAGGAATCCTTCCTTGATATCTGTATGAAGAGGGAGATGGCATTTGTTCTGTCACCTCGGCTCTCTGCTGTCGCCTTGGGTTGGCTTTTCCCGGTTTGTGTGAGCTCTGCTCTCGGGCTGCAGCTCTTCCTCAGGCTGGTGCAGAGAGCTCCCTCTCCTGTCCCAAGCCTCTGGAACGGCGGGACAGAGGGATGGAGAGGGACAGCTTAGGGCCTAGGGAGCGAGGAGGATGGAGGAGCATCAGTGCTGGCACCGGATTTTGGGTTGGAAGCAATTCCCGGGCAGCGCTCCGTGGAGTCCCTGAGCGCACAGAGCTCAGTTACCGGGACTGGACCGTGCCGGGGCTGCCGTGCTCCGGTCCCGTTCCACGGGACTTTGTCTTCCGCAGCTCTCCCATCTGTGGGGCGAGGAGCTCACGCAGCGCTCCCGGGGCTGTTGGGGCTCGGCAGCGCTGGGGAAGGCGAGCGGAGCCGGGCGGGCGGCGCTGCGGGGCGGGCGGAGGTGCGGAGCGGCCGGGGCCGGCGGGGCCGGGCTCAGCGCACCTGGGGCCGGGCGGGGCGGCGGGCGGGGCGCGGCCCCCTCCGCTCGTCCCCTCCCCGGTGCGCGCTGTCAGGAGCGGGCGGGGAGCCGCAGACAAAGAGCCGGGGCCGGAGCCGAGCGGGCACCGGGGCCAGGAGGGGGCGGCCCGGGGGCGGGGACGCGGCGGGGGCGGCGGCCAGAGGCACCGGGGAGCCGAGCCCGGGCGCGGGGCGGCGGAGCCTCGGGCTGCGCTCGCCGGGAACAAAAGGCTCCTGCTGTCCGCGCAGAGCGCCGTGGCCCGGGCTCCCCGGCACCATGTCCGGCTGCGAGCCCCGCCGCGCCCGGGCGCTGCTGCTGCTCGCCCTCTGCAGCCTGAGCGCTGCCCAGCCCCGCCAGCGCCAGTAAGTACCGGGGAGCCCGCGGCAGCATCCCTGGGCAGGGCGGCGCGGGGAGAACCGGCTCTGCTCGGCCACGGCTCCGCGGGGGCTTCAGCGGCCGCGGAACAAAGCCCGCGGAGCGCCCGCAGGGGTCGCGGAGGGAGCGCGGCGCTCCCCGCTGTCCCCGGCGGTGCCGAAGTGCGGAGCGCGGGGAAAGGGGACGGGAGGAGAGAGCTCCCATGCGATACCTGCCTCCAGCTGCTCCGGAGAGCGGAGCTTTTATCTGCCACCAGTTATTTAAGGAATCCGCCTGCTGCGGTGCTGGGGGTGTTGAAGGTAGCGCTGGGCGCTCCTGAGCAGCGTGTGAAGATTTTTTTTCTTTTCTGTGGGAAAGATCAGCCTGGGAGAAAGTGCGGGGAAAGTTCTCTGACTACTAGGAACCGAATCCGCAGCTCTTTTCCAGCATGTTTAGGTTAATTTTGATTAAGGTTTGCTTTGTTCTTTATCCCTGACTGATTATAGCCCGACAGCACCGTGAATAGCTGCATTAACTGAGTGCCATGGAGAACTTATTCTCACTTGCTTGCTAGAAAATATTTCTCGTCCTGCCAAGTTTTGGTGTAACCTGACAGAGCTGTTAGTTGAATGTGCTTAAAGGATCTGTCCAGTCCCTGTCAAATTAACTCTTTGATTGCCAAGTTCAATATTTAATTTTCAAATGCCACTTATTAAGGGATTTAAATAGTTGTGTCAAGGGACTGATACTTCAGAAAGAGTTTCAGCAATTCGGAACAATGTGAGTACATGTGCTTCACATATGGCACTGCAGTGCTGGGCTTCTGACAGTTTAAATCTGATCATTTCATCCTGAATGCAGCTGGTACTCTTTCTCCCTCTGCAGCTAAATCAGCTATCTCTCTTACCAAGGATTTGCAGGCTCACTAGTAACTTTTCATTGTTATTTATTACCATTCTGATGAATTTTCAAACCTGGCAGCCATAAGGTTTTGAATCTGCAAGTACCCCGTGCAATTTAACTCAAATGCCACAGAGTTCTGAACTTCCTTTGGGGGTAATGGGATCTCCATGGCAATGAGGCCTGCTGAGAGAGGAACATGGGCTTGGAATTTGATAAAAGATTACTTGGGGGCTGTAAAACACCATCATCCTCATCCCAAAGTGATAATTAATCATGAGCTAAAGCAACCTGACTCATGGGACTGTAGAAAGGCACGGGCTGAGAAATTTGGCTTGAAAAGGCATCTGAGGAATTGCCTTGTGTTAAAAAAAAATCCTTTTGGGTAGGGAAAAAGCCCCAGAAAGGTGTGTCATGAAGAGAATATAAATGTGTTGCTTCCAGCCCAGTGCATCAAAGAGCTCAGAGCCTGCAACGCTTTTAGCTGACAAGTTCATGGCACGGTGCCATTCAGAGAGGAGTGGTGCAGATTCCATTCAGAAACTCTCACATTGCAGCATCTATGGGAGGTCGTTTTGGGTGGCTTTAAAGCTCTCTGTGTGCCTCCTAAAATAATGCCTTTTGTGGACTCGCAGGATCTCATTGTTTGAACAAGAATGTGGTAGTAGAGCTGGGAATTGGAGCCCAGTTTTGTAGCTGCAGTTTCTGGGCTGCTCCTGTATAAACTGTGAGGTCAGGTGTGTTGCATGCATCGAGTCTGACATTTGGGAAGCTCCAAAAATCACCTCCGAGTCCCTTCACTTCTCCTATATGACGCTGAATTATGAAAATGGAGCCATATGATTGAGTCAAAAATGTCTAAATTGTTTCAAAGAAAGCGTTGGCTACGAAGCTTTATGAGAGGTTCAGGTACCTCCTTACTCCGTCATGAACTTTAACTCTTTTATGATTAGCTGATTGTACATTTAGTTTGTTATATATAGTAGTTAAATGAATAGGTTTTTATTCAGTTATTCACTTGAATATGAATGTATTAACTTTAATATGAATTTATTATTATAGATGCAATAAACAGTGATATATTACTGGTTTTATTTAAATCCTAAGGCTTCGCAAGCCATTTGTAGCCACTTAGGCTCTGTTTGTTCATTTATACAATTAGATACATTAGATAAAGGCGTAGATAATTATACATTAGGTTATATTTATACATTAGATACAGGCTTAGACTGTTGGTGACAACAAATGTGACCCTCCAGGGGCCAATACATCATGGAGTATTTGTTCTTTTCCTTTTGCTGCACAAGAAGTGTCTCACAAATGCAGGTAACACTCTTGTGGCCGTGACTGACCACTTCCAATTGTGCTCCTCAGGGGTTATTTGATTGCAGCACCTTCTGTTTTCCGCTCTGGGGTGGAGGAAGCCATAAGTGTGACCATCTTCAACTCTGTCAAGGAGACCACGGTGCAGATCCAGCTGGTGGTCAAAGGAGAGACGGTGTCACGGAGCCACGGAACAGTGCTGGGTGAGCTCCTGCAGTTCTGAGCTTGACAACTGATCTGTGAGCTGAGGTGCTGGGGGAGCACGTTGGTATCTCCTAAAGAATTGCTTTAGGTGATAATGGAATCAAACTAATTGGTTTGCTGCTGCTGCCCCTTCTCAGTTGATTGTGTTAATGTGGTTTTGATCTCAAACACTTTGTTAACTTTGGAACACCAAGATATACAGACACCCAATATAACTGATATTCTAGAGTTTTATAGTGATTATACTTCCTTTTGATGCCTGAATATATATCAACGAGGGGGCTATATAAGGAATAAAATAAGTTTATTTTAAAGAAAAATAAAAAATCTACATCATCATCAATTTCTTCTCTCCAAAATGAGTGCTGGGAACACAGTCCCCATCTTCAGGACTGGGTGTTGCTGAGAGAGGTGGTAATGTTTGTGTATTTGAAACTGTTTTAAAATCCAAGCCAGATACCTCTGTCCTGTGAGAGAAAGCAGAGTGATTTGATAATATCCAACTTAACACTGAGTGAATTTACACTGGTGAAAGTGAAGTCCAGTAGCCCTGTGGTACCACTGTCAGTAGTGGTGGAAGCTGTAGTGTAGTCAAGGCAATCAGGCTCTTTAACCCTCATGTTTTAACCCTTCTGTATGTTAAAACTGGGAGTTTTATGAAAGCCATTCCATTTCTTGGAACAGATTGTCTCTGGTTGTGCCCTCTCCTTGATGTCTTTGAAAGTGGCTGACAATTGCAAAGCAATTCAAAGGGAGTGATGCTGACACATGTGCACAGCAAATGCTCAAGAGAACTCCTAGGTATGGCTGTATCCAGCAATCCAAACAGATCCCATGAGTGTTTGTTTTGAGAATTATTTTAGTCCCACAAGAGGCCAGGTCCTTTTTAGAGCAAAACCCTTCAGTAGGCACAGGCTGGCCTGTGCTGGAAGCTCAGCCTTGGGGGTGCTCTCCATTCACAGAGCACTTTGCAGTTTACATTGGGCAACAGGTGTCAATAAATGTGGAGCAGGTTTATTTTGGAGAACTCTACTGGGTCTGACTTCTCACCCTGCAGACTGTTTTACACAGTGCAGGAAAATGACTTCAGGTGAAATCACAGCAAAGGGATACTGCAGGGAGCAGCCCTGTGGTGTGGGGCCTTCCTTCACTCAACTGCAAAGTTCTGAAGTCTTAGTGCCTTACCTTGAGAATAACTCTTGCTCTCTCTCTCTCATATTTTAGATAAAGGAACAATTAAGCTGAAGGTGAGTGTCAATTATTTGAAGATGTTTTTGGTGAACATATAAGGGACTTTCCCTCAGCCACATCTAGCATTGCTCTCTGGCACAAATAAATGTCACTTGCTGGGGCACACACTGAGGAGGACACAGCCTTCACCAGAGGAAAGCTGGAGAGTGAAAACAACAAAGCTCAACCCATCACAGCTCACCTTTACACCACTAAAGAAAATCAGTGGCTTGTGGCCACATAAATTTCTGTCTTGGGGCTATTTTGTAAGAGTGGCAGTACAGAATTCTGTGTGGGGGTTATGACTTCAAATGTTGGCGAAATGGAGCTGGACTAGAAGAACAAGCCCTTAAAAGTGGTGGGTTTCTTAACTTGGGACTTAATATGGGTTTGGCGTCTTTGGGACGTTACATGGGGGTGGTGGGACAAAACATTCAATTGTGTGCATCTGGAATGGTATCAGATTTTTTATTTTGTCACTTTTAATCTGAAGTAATTTTAAAGTACTTATTTCTCTGAGCAGCTAGTTGAACATGTACATGCATGCCCTTTTTGTTTTGGGGACTTTTTTGTGTTGCTCATTGGGGTTTGGCAGAGCTGTGGGTTGGTTTCCCCACGTAACACATCTTCTGCACTGGGAGCTGCATCTGTAGATCATGGATCAGCCATCACTCTGCTTGAGTGATAAAGGGCAGAAGAGAATTTCCTGCCATGTTTTCAGCATGAATTTACCTCCTTTGAAGTGTATATATTGTAGAAAACCTAGTATGTCCTTAATTCTCTTTTCACCACTAACACAGATTTACACCAAAACGCAGCAGGTGCCTCTTCTTGCTCACTTCAGTGTCAAATACATTCCCCAAAAGCTCAAAGGCTTTTCTGC
Organism: Anomalospiza imberbis; assembly: GCF_031753505.1. Classification (NCBI taxonomy): domain Eukaryota; kingdom Metazoa; phylum Chordata; class Aves; order Passeriformes; family Viduidae; genus Anomalospiza; species Anomalospiza imberbis. The sequence goes on from NC_089707.1 coordinate 2,687,548, forward strand.
GTGTTCCTCACCTCCTGGTGTTTTTTAGGTGCCTTCAGGGCTTCGTGGACAAGCACACCTGAAGGTTTGGGGCAACAGGCACCTGGCAGAGGAAGGGTACATTTTCCACAACTACACCACAGTCACCATCGACAGCAAGGGCTCCTCAGTGTTCATCCAGACCGACAAACCTGTCTACAAACCCAAGCAGAAAGGTAAGGTCATCTTGGACAATTTGCCAGATGCTAGGGCTGCTTTCAAGGGGAGTTTTAGGATGAGCTCTTCTGTTCAGTCTCAGCTCTGGTGACTGATAAATTCCCTCTTTTCCTTTTTTTAGTGTTGATAAACCTCTTTATGGTGACTTCTGACCTGAGGCCAGTCAACGACAGGGTAAAGAAAACTGTTTTCTTTCACACTGTGCAATATGATGGGATACTTGGTAGCCTGCATTTTATTCAAATGTACTCTTATGCAGAAACAGAACTGGATTTTTAACCTGTTTGGGCATAGCTTGTGACAGCTTGTTTTATTTGTAATTTAGCTTTTTTTTCACTTGGTCATATTCTTATTGGAGGAGAATACCAACTTTTGGACTGCTGGCAAATAGGAGGCAGCCCTGCCAGATCAGAGACAAGAATTTTTCAGAAACTTGCACCTTATTTAGGTAGTGCACAGATATGTAAATTATCACTTTTCCAGATAGATGTGTGAATTAAATGTGTATTTCTCAGGCTTCTCTTAGCAAAGAAGAGATGTTCAAACTCACACCTTGCTTATGTTGACTCAACACTTTATCACAAAAAGCAGAAAAGTTTTTCATGTGGCCTTTTATTTTTCTTTTTTTCTTTCAGATTGAAGCTTATGTGGTGGTGAGTATCTGTGTGCCCACCTAGCACCTGTCCTGTAGAGGTACAAGGTTTGTGTGGCATTTGAAGGAACAAGTTTGTGCTTTTCCTGTCCATTATGGCTATTCCCACCTCTAACCAATACAATTATCTATCCCTGTGTCTCTATCTGATCTCTGTGCCTTGTTTTTTTCGCTATCACCAGCAAATATCCTTGTTTTCTACTTCAGTTTCAGAAATTATTTCCAATTTTTCAGCCTGAGAAGAATTGGCTTGGTTCACTGGGCTTTATAACTGTGACAGCCCCACTCCCTCTCCCTTCTTTTCAATGCCCACCCACTCCTATCCTTCATGTGCTGGGCTGGCAGAGCAGGGCCACCCTCATATCTACACCCAAACAGAGATAGTGGAGAGCAGAAATTCCTGGGAAGGAAAGGGTTCTCCTGTCTTCTTTCTTATGACATGAATGAGAGGTTCCTTCTGTGTTTATGTTTTGGTTTTTTGGTTGGTTGGTTTTATGTGGTGGGTGTTTTTTTGGTTTTTGGATTTTTTGTAGTTGTTTTTTTAATGTGTTTACCTGTCAGAAAGCAGAAGAATTCACTCTTGTTGAAGATTTAATGCTGACAAAACCAGCAGGATTCATTTCATCTGGGTTTGTCATCTAAAATTTGTCTTTCTGCTTGTACAGCTCCTTTTAGGAGTGAGGTCAGTTCATCCCATCCAGGACTGGTACCTTGAGGCAGGAGAAAGATCTGCTGCTTGACAGCATTTACTTGTGTGCATTGCTTACACATATAACTCCAGAAAGCAAATGCCCCTGGTGTAAGGTCTTTTTGGAACATTTTTGACAGGCATTGGTTACATTTGAGCTGTCAGTGAGGTGTGTGTATTACAAAGGGAAGTTTTGTTGCAAACTGAGTTAAATGTATGAGTGATACTCATTTTCTCATCCCTAAACCTCCCTGCAGGATCCTCGAGGGTCTCGGATGATAGAATGGAATAACTTGAAGCCATTTTGTTGTGGTAAGTTGCAGATTATTTCTTTTTTCCTCTGTGTACTGTGATTTGCCTTTGCTTCTGCTTCCACTGAGTCGTGTTCAGTAAGGCTTGGCAAGGGCTGGAGAGTGACAGAGCTCACAGAGTGTTGTTTCCCTTTTCAGGCATTGTCAATATGACTTTTCCCCTGTCTGATCAGCCAGTGTTCGGGGAATGGCTCATCTTTGCTGAGATGCAGGGCCACACTTACAACAAATCCTTTGAGGTGCAGAAATACGGTGAGTTGGCCCTAACCCAGGTGCATTTGGAAGAGCAGAACACTGTGAAATGCTTTCACTTGAGATGAAACACCTGAAATACTGCATTTAAAATGCCATGAGGAAAAATTCCTTAGAGCCATGTATTTCAGGGATGCAGCCACTGCTAACTGGGAGCTTTGCTAAGGTCACCTTGCCAGAGTGGTTTTGGTTTGCTGCTGTTGTTGGTTGACTCTCTGCTGGGTGCTACCCTGATAAATCAGAACCAACTCCTGTCAGAGCTGTGGGGACTTTTGCTATAAGCTGGGCAATGAGATCTGCTTGAAAAAAATTCTGCTTTATTTCTTTTCATTGTAGTGTTGCCAAAGTTTGAGCTGCTGATTGATCCCCCTCGCTACATCCGTGACCTTTCACTGTGTGAAAAAGGAACTGTCCGTGCCAGGTAGGAACAGGTCCCAGGCCAGCTTTCATTGCTGTGGTCATAGTGCAGTCACTGGAGCTTGGATCCCACCTGCTGCAGGCTTGTCAGATGATTTCTGATGTAAGAGAAGGTTTTTACCTTCAAAAACATGGTAAAAATAACAATCTGGAAAACTTCCTGTGGTAATGTTTTCTAGATGTGCAGGTAACTTGGTAATTGTCTTTATATAACCAGAAGAACAGAAACCAGCTGGAAGTTATTAATCATCTTCTTTGCATTTCAGATACACATTTGGAAAACCAGTGACAGGGAAATTAATTGTCAATATGACTATAAATGGTGTTGGGTACTACAGACACGAAGTGGGACACCCTGTCCTCAAGACCATCCAGGTGAGCGAGACCATGGACTCACCTGTGCTAAAATGCCTGATCTGTCTTCTTTAACATTTACCCCACAGCTCTGTTTTGCTGCTGATGGGAGATCAGAAAATGAAGAAGTAAATATTATAACTGGGGCCATTGCTTATTTTTACATGGTATGTTGATGATTTTAGATATTAGGAGGAGGCTCTTTTCCCTGAGGGTGCTGGGCACTGCCCAGGCTCTCCAGGGAATGGTCCCAGCCCTGAGGCTGCCAGAGCTCCAGGAGCTCTCAGGGATGCTCAGGGTGGGATTGTTGGGGTGTCTGTGCAGGGCCAGGGGCTTGACTGAACATCCTTGTGGGTCCCTTCCAGCTCAGGATATTTTGACATTTGGTGGGATGAGATTTTGTTGGCATAGTTTTAATCTGTCTTAAGAGCATGTGAGTCTGAGGAGAGCAGGAGCCTGAGGTGACAGAGTTAGTCCAGACCATGGCTAAGGGAGGAAAATGAGCTTTCCCCCTTTCTTTTCCCCCCTTTCTTTCTTTTCCCCCCTTTCTTTCTTTTCCCCCCTTTCTTTCTTTTCCCCCCTTTCTTTCTTTTCCCCCCTTTCTTTCTTTTCCCCCCTTTCTTTCTTTTCCCCCCTTTCTTTCTTTTCCCCCCCTTTCTTTCTTTTCCCCCCTTTCTTTCTTTTCCCCCCTTTCTTTCTTTTCCCCCCTTTCTTTCTTTTCCCCCCTTTCTTTCTTTTCCCCCCTTTCTTTCTTTTCCCCCCTTTCTTTCTTTTCCCCCCTTTCTTTCTTTTCCCCCCCTTTCTTTCTTTTCCCCCCCTTTCTTTCTTTTCCCCCCTTTCTTTCTTTTCCCCCCTTTCTTTCTTTTCCCCCCTTTCTTTCTTTTCCCCCCTTTCTTTCTTTTCCCCCCTTTCTTTCTTTCTTTTCCCCCACTGCTGCAAACCCCCATCAGGTGCCTGTGCTTTAGGTTTGTTTTCTGTGCCCTGTGAGGGTGTGCAGAGCCCCTTTCCTTTGTGTGCCCCACCCCAGATCGATGGCTCTGCCGTGTTCGAGGTGTGTGTCAGGGACATGATGCCAGCAGATGTCCCCGAGCACTTCCGAGGCACTGTCAACATCTGGGCCACGGTGATCAGCTCTGATGGCAGCAAGCAGGTGACCTTTGATGACTCCACACCTGTCCAGAAACAGCTGATTGATATCAAGTACTCCAAGGACACCAGGAAACAGTTCAAACCTGGGCTGCCTTACAAAGGCAAGGTGAGATTAAAAGTAGAGCCACGTGGCTGATTTAAGTTGCACTGACTCGACCCCAGTGATTTTCCCCCACCTGGAATTGCTGATCATTTAAAGCAAATTGTTCTATAAATGCCCCACTGTGCAGGTAGAGGTCACTTACCCTGATGGAAGTCCAGCTGACAGAGTCACCATCCGAATTAAAGCTGAGCTCACGCCAAAGGACAATGTTTATACAAGTGAACTGGTCTCAAGGAATGGCCTGGTGGAGTTTGAAATCCCCTCCATCCCCACAGCTGCCCAATATGTCTGGCTGGAGGTGGGTAAAAGCTCCTTACAGGATTAGCAGGCTTTAATGTAACTAATCTTGTCAAACCTGCACTTTATAAATCAGTGCTACAAACAGGAAATCAGTGCCTTTTAGCTTCAGCTCCTGGATTTCAACGCAGCAAACACTGGCTTGTTTCTTGCTGCCAAGAGAGCTGATGGTGATAACCACCATGAAAAGATGCTCCTCCAAATACAACTTAACATGGTAGTAGGGGCCCAATATTTGGGGAGTAAAGATGTCAAGAGATGAAAGGTGAAAGGTATAAAATGCGAGAGGAGAGAACAGATTGAGAAAGAGCAAAATGAGCTTTCTATGCATAACATTGATGTAACTTTTTTTTTTCCCATTTTTTAAGACCAAAGTGACAGCAATTGATGGGAAACCCTCTGGGGATCAATATCTGCCCAACTACTTGTCCATCAGCAGCTGGTACTCACCCAGCAAGTGTCACATCCAGCTCCAGGCACCAGATAAACCTTTCCAGGTACGTTGGCTTCACCTTCCCTCATGGAAATGAAATCCAAGCATTGCTTGGTTTAAAGTGCTTTGTCCTAATTAAATATTTCTGGACATTCCTGATTCTGGGATCCTGAACTCTTTCCACCACAAAGGATGAAGGAGCTGCACTTCAACAAATAATTGTTGGATGTGGGCTACACAAGGTGCTAAGCACAACTCCCTTGGTGCTCTGTGCAGCACCTCAAATCCAGCCCTTTCTGTTCAGAGAGGGGGTGGGTGTAGGCATGGAAAACTTCGGTTTTCCACATTTGAATGTGTGTTCTGTGCCTCCAGTAATGCCCATTGCTTGCTGAAAATGATTGGAAGTGATGTTAGTGGGAGTGGCTGAATTACTAAAGACCAAAATTAAGGCTGTGTAATCTCACTGGAACTTCCAGTTTAAATCTCATTTGGATCTGTTCAATCTTCCAGTTATTGAGCTCTGAACATGATTGCCTTGTCTTCTTTGGTAGGTTTTGTAGGAGCCTCTCTAAAAATGTAGTTCTGCTCTATAAAAGTTGTTG